>NW_026622808.1:7160000-8360000 GCF_023065955.2 Ursus arctos
GATTGAGCCTCTTTCGTAGCCTATTTTCCATTTCAACAATTTCTGTTTTTATGTTTATTTTTCTTTCTTCTACTTTGTTCAGATTAAACTTGTTATGCTTTAACCTATTTTTTTTTTCAAATTTCTTGAAATGTGTACATCCATTAGTTTGTGTGTATGTGTGTATGGTAACAAAACAAAACAAAACAAAAAACAAAAACAAAAAAAACCCACATAATATGGGACACCTGGGTGACACAGTCCATTAGGCGTCTGACTCTTGATTTTGGCTCAGGTCATGATCTCAAGGTCATGACATCAAGCCCTGTGTCTAGCTCCATGCTCAGCAGGGAGTCTGCTTGAAGATCCTTTCCCTCTGCCCTTCCCCCCACTCGAGTGCTCTATCTCTAAAATAAATAAATCTTTTTAAAAAGCACATAACATAAAATTGATCAGTAGTAACATTTGGTGCATTCACAATGTCACCTAACTATCACCACTATTAGTTTCAGAATATTTTCATCACCCCAAAAGGAAGCCCTGTTCCCAAGCACCCCAAAAGGAAGACTCTCCATTTTCCCATCCTCTCAACCCCTAGCAAACATTAATCTGCTTTTTGTTTGTGTGGACTTACTTATTCTAGACATTTGATACAAATAGAATTATTCCATATGTGGCTTTTTGTGTCTGATCTCTTTCAGTAGGCATAATGTTTTTGAGGTCTACCTATGTTCTAGCATGCATCAGGACTTTTTATGGCTGCATAACATTCCGTTGTATGGCTATACCACGTTTTGTTCATCCATTTTTCAGCTGATGGACTTTGGGGTCACTGTGGTCAGTTCTGCTGTAAACATTAGTGTACATGTTTTTATTTGCCCACCCACGTTCAGCTGTCCTGGGTATAGACTCAAGTGGAATTATTGGGTCCTATGGTAATTTCGTGTTTAAGTTATTGAGAAAACACCAAACTAGCTTCCACAATGGTGGCACCATTTCATCCCACTAGTTTCTTCTGTAAATTAATAGTTATTTTTAAAAATAGTTTTAGTTTTATGGAAAAACATAGCAGACTGCATGGAGAGTTTCCATATGCACCTCCATGCCTCCATATAGTTTCCCCTGTTATTAACATCTTGCATTAGTGCAGTTTATACTGATATACCCTCATGCTCATGTTCAATTCATACATTTGTTATATATAATATATGTATTATATATACATATATACTGTTGGGAACTAAAGTCCAAAGTTCCCATTAGAGTTCACTTTTGGTGTTCTATGTTCTATAGGTTTTGACAAATACATAATGACATCTATCCACTATTACTGTATCACGTAGAACAGTTTTACTGTTCGGAAAATTCTCTGTTCAACCTCCTTGCCCCAGATGTTATATGCTATACTTTTATTATCATTGGGCAAAACTTACTTTCCGACCTTTCTTGTAATTTCTTCTTTTCTTCATAGGTTATATAGAAGTTTAGTTCTTAATTTCCAGCCACTGGGGGGATTTTTCTTAGTATCATCTTTGGTTTCTAGCATCCTTGAATGTGATCAAAGGACATATTTTATGTCCTTTCAGTCTTTTAAATTTCGTGAATCTTGCATGTTCATTTTTCATAAATGTTCCATGTGTGCTTGGAAAGAATGTATCCTCTTCAGTTATTGGGGGGAATATTATCTATATCTCTATTAGGTCACATTTTCTAATTGCATTATTGTAATCTTCTAGAACTTTATTGATTTTTCTGACCTGCTTTTTTAATAGTTATTGAGAGAGGTGTGTTACAATTTTCCACTCTGATCATACATCTGTCTGCTTACCTTTGGTTTTATCAATTTATCTGCATGTATTTTTGAGTCTTCGCGATTAAGTGAATACAAATTTACAATTGTTTCATCTACATGGTAAATTGAACCTTTATGTCATTACAAAATATTCCTTTTTGTCTTCAGTAATATATTTAGCCTTACATCTATTTTATCTCCAATTAGTTAATTACACCACTTTTGTTAAAAATTCGGTTTTGCATCATGTCTCAGTCCCTTCAGACTATTACAATATCAAAACACCAGAGACTGGGTGGTTTGTAAACAACAGAAATTTATCTGTTGAAAAAGTCATTTCTCACTGTTCTGAAAGCTGGGGAGTTCTAGATCAAAGCAGATTTTGTGGGCGGTGAGGGCCCGCTTCCTGGTTCAAAGCCACCCTCCTGCTGTGTCCGCACATGACAGAGGGGTAAGGGGGCTTCCTGGGATCTGTTATCAGGGCACTGATCCCATTCACGAAGGCCCCACCCTCATGACCTAATCACCTCCCAAGGGCTCCACCTTCAAATACCATCACACTGGGGATTAGGATCCAATATATAAATTTGGTGGGTGGTAGAGGGGATGGGGGAACCCAAGCATTCAGTCCGTAGCATATATTATCTCTTTCCCACCTTTTTGTTGTTGTTGTTGTTGTTATGTAGGCTCTGTGCCCAGTGCAGAGCCCAAAGTGGGACTTGAACTCACGACCCTGAGATCAAGACCTGAGCTGAGATCACGAGTCAGACACTTAACAGACTGAGCCATCCAGGCGCCCCTCTTTTCCACCTTTATATATTTAACCTTTTCGTATCCTTATATTTAAAATACGCCTCTTAAAGAATATCTTTTGAATCTTTTTAACTCATTCTGACAACATATATTTTAACTGAAATATTTAGTCTACTGATGTTTATTTTAATTACTAGTATATTTTTTGTGTCATTATTTAAGCCATCCATATGTTTGTCTTTTCTTTTTTTTTTAAGATTTTTATTTTTAGGGGCGCCTGGGTGGCACAGCGGTTAAGCGTCTGCCTTCGGCTCAGGGCATGATCCCGGCGTTCTGGGATCGAGCCCCACATCAGGCTCCTCCGCTATGAGCCTGCTTCTTCCTCTCCCACTCCCCCTGCTTGTGTTCCCTCTCTCGCTGGCAGTCTCTGTCTCTGTCGAATAAATAAATAAAATCTTTAAAAAAAAAAAAGATTTTTATTTTTAAGTAATCTCTACACCCAACGTGAGGCTTGAACTCACAGCCCCGAGACTGAGCGGCAAGTTCCCCGACTGAGCCAGTCAGGAACCCCCAACCATCTATTTGTTTTCAATTTGTCTCCCCTCCACTGCATTCCTTTTCTCTTCTTTCTTTGCTTTTCTTAGATTTTGTTTTATTGTTCTATTTTTAGATATACAAGCTTTGATTATTCTTTGAGTATCTACTCAACATTCAATATTTAATCGACTATTAAATATTCATATTATATTAAGATGTTTATTAATTAAACATTTAATATTAAAATATAACACTAAATATTAATATCTGCTAATATTAATTAGTACCTAATATCTGTTCTGAGGAAGTGTAAGCAGCAGAGAATACTTTGACTTAATTTATCCCCTTTTCATCTCACAAGCAATTTTTGTGCCTTTTAATTTCATATATATTTAATCCTCATTTTATGTATATTTTTATCTGTTCTATTGTGTTATACAGCTCATATTTATTTGCCCATAGATTAATCTACTGTTTGTCTGTTGAATTCTTAATGTCATTTTTTACTCATTCTAGGATTTTTACTTAGTTCTTTCACGTCATAATTTTTTTTTAAGATTTTATTTATTTATTCGACAGAGATAGAGACAGCCAGCGAGAGAGGGAACACAAGCAGGGGGAGTGGGAGAGGAAGAAGCAGGCTCCTAGCAGAGGAGCCTGATGCGGGGCTCGATCCCAGAACGCTGGGATCACGCCCTGAGCCGAAGGCAAACGCTTAACCGCTGTGCCACCCAAGTGCCCCCCCCATCATAATTTTTAACTCTTTGTCAGAATTCTCAGTCTGTGCCTTTTATTGTCATGGCCACGATAAAGACACTTATTTTAAAGTCTGTGTCTAGTAACAAAAACCGAGAGCCATGTGAATCTACTTTATTCTCTGTCGTTTTTGCTGAGTTTTGTTCATTTTTTTTTTTCTTGTGCTGTTTTTATTGGGTGGTAGGTGTTATATCAGAAAAATTCCTCATAGAAATCATTTGCACGTGCGTCTGCCAGGTGCTCAGTAGCGTTAACAATAGGGATCATTGGCGACACATACATCTTGAAGATGAACTTCATTCCCTACAAGGACATGTCTACTTCTGGGTCACTTGGACTCCTAGGGTTACTTTGAAGTCCCAGCCGAAAGTGAGACAAGAGCCCAGGTTAGTGGACCCCAGCCTTTCACTTTTCATCTTCTTATACCTCTCAGCTACCCCCTTGGGGATCAGAAATTACCCACAAGTGAAAACTGACCACAAATTCTAGCCTCCCACTTCCTGGGATCTGTCCTTACTGCATCCTGGCCAGAAATTTCTGTTATCTTGAATCCTTCCTTTGCAAGTCAGTTTCCTGGGAGTTTGGTTTTTGAGATGAAGCTTTTGTAACGTGTGTTTTGTTGTTGTGAGGTGTCATAAAAACTCAATGGTCTAATTATAGCAACTGTGTGTATGTGTGTGTGTAACAGATAATGTGTATATATATATATAAGGATACTATGTATGTACGTTCCCAGCGTAGAGCAGGAAGTGGTAACTAAAAATGCACTTGCAGAAAATGAAGGTAAATGGAAATCAGTATCTTTTTAGTCGCTATGTATTACCACGATACTGTATCGTCCCGTACTGTACGTTACTGAGTATATGCTGAAATGAGAAAGTCCCGAATTATTTTAAGGCTTTCACCTCTTGGGGTGCCTGGGTGGCTCAGTCACTAAGCGTCTGCCTTCTGCTCAGGGCGTTGTCCCGGGATCCTGGGATTGAGCCCTGCATCGGGCTCCCTGCTCCACTGGGAAGCCTGCTTCTTCCTCTCCCACTCCCCCTGCTTGTGTTCCCTCTCTCGCTGGCTGTCTCTCTCTCTCTCTGTCAAATAAATAAATAAAATCTTAAAAAGAAAAAAAAGGCTTTCACTTCTTACTGTATATATTCTGCAATAAAAGATAATAAAGTTCGCCATCCGTGTTTCCAAAAGGGGGCTAGCCAGAGGATGACAGCCCGGATGTCAATCATGTTTTTTCCAAATTCATGTTAGTGTAGAATGTGTTATTTCAAGACACGTACACACACAACTTGAAATAAAACCCAAGGATTTCTAGGGCACCAGGGTGCCTCAGTCAGTTAAGTGTCCTACTCTTGGTTTCAGCTCAGGTCACGATCTCATGGGTTGTGAGATTGAGCTCAAGGTCAAGTCCCATTGGGCTCTGCGCTCGGTGGGGAATCTGGAGATTCTCTCCCTCTGTCCTTCCGCCCCCAGTCTCTCTAACAAATAATAAATAAATCTTTTTAAAAACATCCAAGGATTTCTGTGTTCATAGTCGTAGACCATACTGTCTTCCGTAGCTGCCTGAAGCAGTAAGGAATTTATTAAATTGTATTTAATCACGTAGGGAATATTTGGAAAGGCAGGTACAACAGGTTTTAGGCTACATTTCCAGAAATAATTATGCGTATGGAATAGAGAGCAGAACCCATTACCTCTGTCGTGTCTAGAAAGCTGCTGCAATGACTTTTCTCAGTACAACGGATGATCCACACCTGTCTCTTCACTCACTTTCAAATCGAAGTCTCACTTGGGTGCGTCGGATTGGCGGAAATTCAATGAAGTTGCTGGCTCTTATTGTGGTTGATTTTACAGTACTGTCCCTTTAAATCGAACACACTCTTGTCACCTGCTATGGGAAAAAGCCACCTCTGATTCTTGTACTTGCCTGTAGAGCTTCCCTGGGCTTAAGGATTACCTTAGTTAGGCTCCTTCTTCTGGATTCCATACCTTCTCTTGTTGACTCCCATCATGGCTGACATCAACGGTATTAAGCATTGGCGGCTCTTCCTTTATACTTGACTCTGTTTGAATTGGCGATCCCATTCTAAGCTGCTTATTTGAGTCTTAAGACAGAATTTCCAGGGATTGTGCCTGAGTTCCATGCACCAAAATGCTGGGAAAGTTTCCTCCATCATCTATGACCAGAGGGACTTTGCAATACTTCTCCAAACAGTACCGCAATGCCGGAGCAAGGGGATGGGGGGGGGGGGGCATCATAGTGATTTGGGAATAAGAGAGCACAGGAGCGCTCCCAAAGTAAAGGGTGTTGCCTAGAGGTGGGCAGCATGGTGGTACCAACCCAGGGTCCATTGGTGGGAAAGAGAAAAGACCTGGAGAGGATACAAAAGAGGGAAGAAGGTGAATGAAACCATGATAATAGTGGCTTTTAGGCTTTTGAGTCCCGTCCTACGCTTAATAAAAGACAGCTTGATATAGTCTCTGCTTGCAAGCCAGTGGCCATTTCAATGACTCTCTGGGTGTGGGGGGAGGGCGATCATTAGACACCTGTGTTCTCAACATTGTACCTGGAAACGTCTTGTGTCCTTTGATCATCTCCAATTCCTTGCACTATGTTTAGCACCTCCTGCATTTATACGTATGCCTGTGATCTTTTAAAGATCTAAGTGCATGAATTTCTGTAAAGGTCAAAGAAATCTCATTGAATGTTACCTCCAATTTGTGGGTGACTTCTTTTCACTTGGTAATAGAGACTTTGTTTTGAAAAATCAGAAGAGGTGTCTTTGATTTCCTAGCTTCAGAAATTCCTTTCAAGTACATTTCTCCTATGGGTATGTGTGTTTGTATATGTCACACTATGCGACTGAGCGTTTCTTGTTTATGGGTCCTGAGGGGAGCGTTCGTGTATGTGTGTGTGTGTCTACATACACGTATATTACGAAGCAATGATTTTTGTTTAGAGAGGGAGAACGCATCATTGGCGGGAGGGGCAGAGGGAGAAGTAGAGACAGAATCCCAAGCAGGCTCCACTCTCAGCCTGGAACCGAACACGAGACTCGATCTCACGACCCTGAGATCATGACCTGAGCCAGAATCAAGAGTCAGACCCTTGGGACTCCTGGGTGGCTCAGTCGGTCAAGCGTCTGCCTTCGGCTCAGGTCATGATCTCAGGGTCCTGGGATCGAGTCCTGCATTGGGCTCCTTGCTCAGCGGGGAGTCTGCTTCTCCCTCTGCCCATCCCCCTGCTTGTGCTCACTCTCCCCGACAAATAAATAAATAAAATCTTAAAAAAAAAAAAAAAAGAGTCAGATACTTAACCGACTGAGCCATCCAGGTGCCCCAGTAATGATGTTTTTTGTCACATGAATGACGAAATGACAAGAGGAGCAAACATCTAGGGCAGTGGGCTCAACAGGGAGGTATTTTGCTCCCTGGGGACATCTAAGGGACTTTGGTTGCCACAGCTGAGGTTGGGTGCTATTGGCATCTAGGAATCAGAGGCCAGGAAGGCTACAAACATCGTCAGTGCACAGAACAGCCCGTACAACAAAGAGTTATGCACCGCAAAGCGTTAATAGTACCAAGGCTAAGAAACTCTGTTTTAGAGGCAGAGAGGTAGACACATTATTAATTGAACAAATGTTTCTTGGGCATCTGTAATCCCAAGACTCTATTTTGGTCATGGTTCAGATGGAAGCCTAAATCAAATATATTTTAGTATGCTCTTAATTTACGTAGGAAGGGGGAGGTGTATGTCAGGCCGGGTCCCAGCTGCAGACATTTGGAATACACAGAATAAGATAAACTGAAGAACTATGTACAGAGGAAGGACTATAGGGGAAGCACAATGAATACAGCAGTTAGCTGGGCTGGTAGCAGCCAAGGCGTTATCGTCCCGAGGCCCTACAGAACTCTGGTAGGCGGTGGGGGCTGGAGCCTGGAAGGGGACAGAGTCTCCTGGAGCCAGCTACCTGGAGGTGACCTTCTAGAGAAAGAATTAGGGACGAAGCATCCCACCCTGCCTCCCACCTACTGTAAGCACCCCCGGGGGCCAACAGGTGCTAGGAGCGTGAGCGTCCGCTGGTGTTCTGCATACAGCCGAGCGTCCCAACTCAGACGGCAGGGTGGGGAAGAGCAGACATGCAGTGGGCGCGCGGGAAGTGAGGACGAACCACAGGGACCTGGGCAGAGTGACCTTACTCACGACTCTCACCTAAAGCAGAAATTGGGAAATGCCACCAGAGAGGCCCACATCGAGGGCTATTGGCTTTTGGAGGCAGGGGGGAATCTTTCCAGCTTGGCCGAGCCCGGGGAAGGCTTGGTAAAGGATGTGGCATTTGAAAGGAAGGCCTTGAGGAGTGAAGAGAGTCGCGGACACGTCAGCCTCTTCCCACTTGGAAAGGTCACTCGCTGCTCCGCCATGCAGGGCGCAGGGAGGGCTTCGTGGGCAGGCCTTCCCGGCTTCACCACTGGCCTCACCTTCCCACGGCTCCCAGCTCCATCTCTGCTCTCTGCGCATTCGGCTGGGAAGCAATTCCCACTGGGCCTCTTCGACCTCAGCGTGGCCACCCACGGAAGGCCACCCACCCGTGGGGCCAGCCCGGCTTCCCTTCACGAGGCTGTTCCTCTGTCCTTCACGCCACCGCCGTGTCTAATGTACATATCAGCTGTGTGATATAACAGTAACATATCAACCTTCGTGAAGGACTGTAGCTACCCAAGGGGCTGGAGGGGCACAGACATTGAAGCCTCTAAGGGGAGGCTTCGTGGTCCAGGAAGGACATCATGGTGGGAAACCAGCCCAGGCGTGCTCTCAGGGACTCCCCCGGCTCCTGGCTCTGCTCCCCCGTTTGGGGGTCTGCATCTCATTGTGACTCCTCTCCTCCTGCTACTCTCCTGCCTAGGTCTCGACTCCCATTTCAGGAAGCCCCGTCTGTCTGTCTGTCTTCCTGCAGGGACCGGTCACCCAGGAACCGTCTCCCTCCTGGCCAACAGAAATACAGACTCCTGGCTCTGAGTCATTCCACTTAGGACCACGCCCCAGGCATCCCAAGTCCCACAGAGCAGCCCAGGGTTGATGCGGACCCTCCTATTCCAGCCCCCAAGGGGTTTCCTTTCCACGTTGACTGCAGACAATCCGGCTTGTTCTATTGATTGCTCTTTGGAGAGCTATGGGGTTTCTTTCCACTTCCTCCTCCAGCACGCACACATCCACGTTGCCTAAAGATGAGTGTTAATTATCAGAGATATTACAGTCTAAACCCATTAGGTGGAAGAGAGCTATCTTTCTAACGTCCCCACAGTTTTCAAAGCCTCCTTTCTACGGGTAATTAACATCGGATATAATTTACGTTTGAACACTGGAGGTGCCCCCACCTTTTCAACCTGGGACCCCCAGGGCCTCTTGGAAATAAGAAATGGGCCCATTTTCCAGTTTTATGCCTCTTAAGAACTGCTCTCATGCCTACACAAAGACCAAACAGAGCCTCTGTAATTACTTCTTGAAAATGCTAGATTAAATTCTTAGCCAAGGGCCATTCTCTTCCCCAGACTCTGTGAAGGGAGAAGAAAGGATGGTTATGTTTTCCTAGCAACATGAGATTTTTAAATGGAGAGATAGGACCTGGAGCTTGAGGACAGATATTCAAGGTGGAGAGAACAATGTGAGCAAATCCCACGGGTCAGGAATAATGGTCGTAACCCAGAGTTTAAATGAACATTGCCTCATATGTGAGAGCAATGAATTGGGTGCTTACAGAGCAGGTATCAAATTATAGGTGGTGTTTAATTATTTTCTTTAAAGGTGTTTGTATTTTTTTAAAGATGTATTTATTTATTTGAGAGAGAGAACGAGCAAGAGGGAGAGAGAGAGAGAGAGAGAGAATTCCAAGCAGACTCCCCCCTAAGCATGGAGCCCGAAGCAGGACTCAATCCCATGACCCTGAGATCATGACCTTAGCGGAGATCAAGAGTCTGATGCTTCACGGACTGAGCCACCCAGGCGCCCCAGAAATGTTTGCATTTTTAAAAATTATGTGTAGCTGTTTTTAGAGAAGGATATCAAGTCACTGGAATAGAAACCCAGAGTCGTTGTGTTTTCCCAGTTTTCTGCTCTTAATCAGGGTATAGCCAACTTTCCCACCCTCGCTGAGAGCGGACCCCCTCCATGACGTCACAGGTGAAGTGCAGAACTCTTGGGTCAGCTTTGGTGATTAGATCAGTCTTGCTTCCTTTCTCTTAGAATCAGTATTATTGTAAATTGCTCATTCCGTGATCATTTCGACGTCCCCCGGGCCCACCGCCAGCTCTTTCCCCCACTGCGGGGGCCACACTGGCAGCTGGTGGCTTGGAATACAGAGGGCTGTATACACCACAGGCCACTGTTGGGACCCAGGGGAGGGAGTGGGTGATGTGTGTCTCCTTACTGGCTGCCCTGTGTGGAAGTCCTTTCCGTTGGCTGCTGTCTCTTCTCTAACACCGATTCCCAGTGCCTCTCCCTAAATGCCACAATTCCGAAAGAATGCTGGTTATTTCGCGGAGGATATTTGCGGGTATATCAGAGAGCCCCAGGTGCCTCTTCCCCTACACAGTACCCTGATTGTCCCTCAGTTGCATGTCCTCCTCCTCTTCCTCCCCCTACCCACTCCCGGCCGTCTACCCTGTACACCTTGTTGCTGGGTCTCCCCACCACACTAGCAGTCCTGAAGGCTGCAGTTGCATCCTGCCTACTCTCCTGCCTCCTGAGGAAGCATGTGGATCTTTGCCGTGCGACATGGGGGTGGGTACTGGCTCCCCGACCGGCATACCCTCCCCTAGCTCAGCCATACCTTCCCTCTGCTCTCATCTCTGACCTGCCCAAGCAGAAGGCACTTGGCCAACTCCTTAGCTCATCGACGCTCAGACCAGATGACCTCTGATTCCCAACCTCGCAGGAGGGAGAGGAGGAGCTGGCATTTTCCACGCGATGACTGATTCCCTTGGTAACTCTCAACTTTGGGGAGAAAAAGCTAGATCCACTAGTCACAAACATGACACTCCTTCAGAATGTCACCTCCTCTCCCTCTCAGGCTTCCTTTCATGCTGCGGTCGTGCGTACGGAGTGGGTGGGTGGTGCTGACTGCTGAGCTGTCTCGTTCGAAGTGTCCGAAAGGGAGGGGGCTCACCACACACCAGGCGACCCTCTCAAGTCAGAATGTGGGGTCCTTAGCCACACCTGCTCTTTGTCGGGGACCTAAAAAGCCGATTCCAGTATTTGGCAACTGACAACATTTTGCTACGGTTCTGATCACCCTTCAAAGATAGATGGGCTCCCTTTGCATCCCCCTCGGTTTGGATGTCAAAGTTGATAGTCCCCGGAAGCCATGATAAGCTTACTACGTACATAGCTGAGGACTCTGGGCAGAGCGGGACGAGCCTCTCGAGCAGGTCCAACATGACTGGAGAGATGGAAGGAAGGAGGCTGGCCTGGGTTTTCGGGGTGGTTAGGGGATGAGGCCAGGACGAGAGTTCCCACAAAGGATCAGGGGCAAGCGGAGTTGGAATCTCTTGCTGGCTCCAAGAAAGGAACACACAGGCTTTCTTATCATTTCCCCCAGATGTGAGGCCCAAGGGGGAGAGGGAGAGGGAGAGCTTAAAAAATTGTCAGCCATCAGAAGTAAAATGGGGCCAGAAACCTACCTGTAGTTATGTAGATATCAGGGAAAACAGTGGGGACACTGTTCTCCAAAGAGGTCACCAAGGGAAGCTCTTTCCCCAAAAGGCAGAAACCAAGATGGGATTAACTGTGCAAGAGTTTTCTGGAAAAATGCTTATGGGGGAAAAAATAAGGTGCAGGCAGCCTGGGAGAGTAGTCAGACCGTGAAGCAAGTTTGATCCCCAACAAAGGACAGAGGAAGAGAAGGTCTGATGGAAAGATCCCCGACTGCCACGTAGTCTAGGAAAAGATCAGCAAAGTCTTTTTGTGCCAAAGTCGGCCATCAGAGGAGTCCCTGCTAGGAAGGGGGCTGCCCACGTGTCCCTGCTGCACCCATGTCTGAGCTGGGAGCAGCCCGTGCGTGAGTGAGGGGATCTGACAGCTCACAGTTGGGCCCCTGGTCGGCGGGCCTTCCGGCAGCTGGAGGATGCAGGCCACGCTGGAGTTCCTTTCAGGGGAACGGATTCCCAGAATAGGACTGAAGCAAAGAAAGGAAAAAAAGAGTTTGGTAAATTGTAAAAAGACTCTTGACTCTTGACCAAAAACCGCATCAGCTTGCCAGCTTGACTATCCATCCTAGTACTTCTCAGGGTTGGCTCCGTGTGGATTTGGCTACTGCAAAAAATAAAAAATAAAAAAAAATAAATAAATCTGCACTTAAATGGGAACCAGTGTTATCCTTGATGGTATTCCAAGGAATATGCTTCAGAGTCTTGAAGGCAATCCCAAGCAACATTCCAGATACATCCTAAATCACGGCAATAGTATAAAAATAAGGGCACAGGCTACGAAGGTGACTCCATTGAGGCGGGCCATTCTCAGCGTGTATAGGATTTCAGGGGTAATAGTAAAAAACGAAAATAGCTGTTTTATACCTCTGGTTCCTCCGGGTGTGTGCACAAGCAGATGGGTATGTGTGAAGATTATTCACTACGAGGCTGATGAATGGGACTCTTCCAAGGCTCTGTGCTTAGTTTTGTATTTGTACAAAAAAAAAAAAGTATCTATCTATCTATCTATCTATCTATCATCTATCTATCTCAAAGGGAGATTGCCAGATTTTATAACCTTTAAGACCCACAAGCCTTCATCCACCCCAGACATGCATTTGGGCTCGTGTGTCTTTGCGTGTTTTTCTAAGGCTCCCCTTCCCCCAGCCTCACACTTAGATACATATGGTTCTCCATACGGGGGAATGCTCTCCCTCATTCACGTTCTTAAATGTCTTTGGATTGTTTAATAAAAAGAAGTTAAAGGGTCTATCAGGAGGAAAAAGCCTGGTTAGACCAATCTCTGAACCAAAGAGAGGGGTGGAGGAGGGCCATCTTCTTTCCCTCCCAGGGGGTCAAGCGTGGTTTCCCGTTGCAGGTTTTGGAGAAGGAGCTCTTCCTTCAAACCACTAGAGGGCATCGGTGTGCAGACAATGTCTGGATGTGGGCAGGGTGCTGAGCTCCAGGGAGTAAGGAGTAAGGTGACCGTTACATTCTTGTAGTCACCACGTCCCTTTTACTTTTCAAAACACATCTTCCTCCACTCAGGATGCTTCTTCCTCACTCTGAATCATCCTGGTATCTCCTCCATACTCCCACCCCACCCTCCCCATGCATACCCCTCCTCCAGGTTCTGTGCTGCTAGGATTCTCATCTCTGTGAATGAAGGTTAACGGAGGCCCGTTGTTTTCAGGAGCACAGAACAAGGGGTATGGCCAGGGAAGGAGCTCTGAACTGATGTCAGGAGGAGACCTGCACCCAAGCCCCAGATCTGTCGCTGGCTGTGTGATCTAGAGAAAATGTCAGTGCACTTATCTGTAAAATGAGAGGGATAGTCCTCAAAAGTCTTATGGGTCTATAAGAAAAGGACTGGATCTAGGAAAACATCCCCATGTGAAGGCGAAAACCTAGTTCCTTCCTGTCATTCACCAAGTAGGCAAATCAAAATGAGTGGTTAAAAAGTCTTATTCCGAAATCCTAAAACCAGCATCCTTAATATTGTTTATACGCCTAACGAATAAAATCCCAAATTACGGACCTCTTTGGGCTTCCGGGCCAACATGCGAGGAGCTTAAAAGTCATCTCGCCCATCCACACAAGAGAAAAGATGAATAAGCCGAAAATCAACAATTTTTCTTAGGTCTATCAGAATAATTCTTTGACATCAAAGAGCAAACTGCCGTTCCCAACATGGAAGAGACAGATGGGCGTTCGGAGAATCAGAACTACCTGGGGCTGAAGCCCAGGAGAAGAGAACTCTGCAGGACCCAGTACCACCTCCCTTTTACCCATTGACCTAGTTCATCCTGTCTGACATGCAGCAAAATCCAACAAGGGAGACTAAAAGAGAAACAAAGCAAAACAAAAAACAGCTCACAGATGGAAGAGACAGAGAGAGCATCAGAACAAACTCAGACACGACACAGATGTTGGAGTGGTCCAACTAGAAATTTATAGTGACGGTGATTCGTGTGCTAAGGGGCTCTGACGGGAAAGCTGGACACCATGGAAGAACACGTGGGTAATGTAAGCAGAGAGACAGAAACTCTAAGAAAGAACCACCAGCAAATGCTGGAGATAAAAAACAAAAACAAAAACACCACAAAACACCATAGCAGAAATGAAGGAAGCCCTTGGCAGACTCATCGATAAACTCAGCGGTGGAAAGAAGCAGTAAGCTTGAAGACAGTAATAGACACCTCCAGAGGAAAAAAACGATGAGAAAGAACAGAACACCCAGGACTGTAGGACAATGAGAGAAGGTGCACCCTACATGCCATCAGGGATACCAAATTAAGGACTCCCACTCTCATCCCATCTCAGCCTCCACTCTACTCTGAAAACCCTGAGATTCACTAAGAAATCATGTTTGCTGCTTATAACTCCTGAGTAACATTGCCAAACCTTATTAAATTACCTCTGCGTAAAAGACGAAAGACTTATGAAAAGTACAGCGTGGGGAATTTCGTCAATAGTAGTGGAATAATGTTCCACAGTGAGAGGTGGTGACTTCATCCATCCTGGTGAGTGTCATTTAACAACGCACAGAATGTCAAATCACCGTGTTGTATACCGGAAACGAATAGAACACTGGCATCGACGACACATTGATAAAAAGGAAGGGTATTAATTTAAAATTCGGCAATTTAGCAATTGACTTTAGAATTGAATTCATTGATCCAGATCTTGGACTAGCTCTTACATTATCTCTGTTCAGGGGATGGTGGGGGGAAGATGAAGGACAACATGAGTGAGAATCTCAGGCAAGGGGTAAAGATGGCTGACCCAGCCCCTCTGTAACCTCCAGGCCTCGGTAAATTGGGCTTGAAGCCACGTCTACCTTCTCTCGCCTTCTGCCTGAATCCTCTATTCCTCGAGAGATGGCTCATTCAAACGAAACTGGCACTGAGACCCATGAGACCTCAGAGATGATATTTCTTCCTGGAATAAACTGGAAGGTCTTATTCTGTTTCCAGTGGAGCTTTCTATGGAGCTGGAGAAGAGTGGGACCAGAGAGTTTGGGAGAGACAGACAGCCCCCTCACTTTCCTTCTGAGGACACACCTCGAGGTCTCCCAACCCTATTCTTTTCCCCCGATCCAGCTCTTGTCCTTCATTTCATCACCTCTGCTGTAAATGTCATCATAAAAGGCCCATCACCTTCCATCCCCAACCCTACCTCCCTCCTGTCTCATTTGCATCAAGTGTAAGATGCACCCTCTTGAGAGTGACCTTCAAGGCCATCTGTGACCCAGGGAGATGATCTCTTGCTGCACCTTTCTGAACCTTTGCTTCCACACCAGCCACAGTGTTCTGGGAACACTGAGCTGCAGGCAGTTACCCAAAACCCTAGGCATCTTCCTGCATAGGCTGTCTGCCTATGGAAAGAACTCTCCCCACTCTTTGGGCTGAGTCATCAATGTCATGCTTTCAAATTCAGCTCAAGTGTCACCTCCACCAGGAAGCCTTCCCTGAGAAACTAGTCCAGATTGCATGCTTCTCCTGGGTCCATTCTACTTGCCCTGGACTATAACTGTTCTCTAGTGCCTAGGGGACAAGGATTATGTTCCTGTCTCTAAACCTGTCGTCTAGCATAATCTATGGAAAAGGGTTTGCTACATGAATGTAAGTGTGGGTGAGTTGAAAGAGTGTAAAATTTCAAAAATAAATTGTAAAAAAAAAAAAAGTATGGGAGCGCCTGGGTGGCTCAGTTGGTTGAGTGTCCAACTCTTTTTTTTTTTTTTTTAAGATTTTATTTATTTATTCGACAGAGAGAGAGACAGCCAGTGAGAGAGGGAACACAAGCAGGGGGAGTGGGAGAGGAAGAAGCAGGCTCATAGCAGAGGAGCCTGATGTGGGGCTCGATCCCATAACGCCGGGATCACGCCCTGAGCCGAAGGCAGACGCCTAACCGCTGTGCCACCCAGGCGCCCCAGAGTGTCCAACTCTTGATCCCAGCTCAGGTCTTGTTCTCAGGGTTGTGAGTTCAAGCCCCGCATTGGGCTCCAGGCTGGACATGGAGCCTACTTAAAAACAAACAAACAAACAAACAAACAAACAAACAAACAAAAAAACAGGTAAATGTGGACCATAAAGAAAAGAAAAGAAGAGAAAAGCAGAAGAAAAAAAAAGAGAAAAATTTGACATCCTGTCTTAGACATAAAAACTGGATAAATTAATGTTTCAGTCCTGATTCAGATGATTAAGGAAATACCGCTTAAGAAATGTCTTTTGAAAAGCGTGTTTAAAAAGCCATAGAGATAAGACTCAGGAGAGCTAAAAACTAATGTGTCTTTCAAAATGCTAAATCCATTTATCTAGTCCAAAAGCAAAGAAAAGTTAAAATGGTGCAAAGCACAGAAAAATATGGCAGAAGGAAGATCAAAAGTAGGGGTCTTATCAATAAAAGCAAATGGATGGAGATTCTCTGCTAAGAGACAGACAGATGGGGTCAAAACCCCAAACCCGAGCATCTGCAGTTTACAACTTACATACTTAAAATGATCGGGACAGCCTAAGACAAAAGTGTGGGCAAAAGACATGATTGTCAGATTTTAAAAAAGGAAAAATATGGAAAATGGAACTTTCCATATTAACAAAGGACAAAGACCCAAGGTCAAAGACAGTATATGAGACAAAGGTTTTTGTCTTTTTACTTAGCTTTCATTTTTTAATCAAAAAAGTTAAGCATGTGCATAGTCTAACGTTTTTTTGAAATCTCCGAAGAGAAAACGAATGTATCCTTTCCTTACTCCTTCCCTCCCACTCAATATTCTAAAGGCAACACTGTTCAATTCTTTCAGCTGTTTCTTATTTGCAGTTCGATGTTAACATTAGTGGACATCAACTGACCTCAATGAGTAATAGTGACTTTTTATAATGCCAGCAAAGAATCTGGGGGTGTATTATTAATATTATTATTATTATTATTATTATTATTATTATTATTACTATTATTTTACACCCATCTTAGCTGCTCTCGTGCTTCTGAAGTCACAATGTAGGGACATATCCCATTTGGGGAATGTGCCCACGTCCAATTTTCTATCAGTTCGGACTGTGCAACTAACAGAAAACCCTCTGAACGGTGTGGCTTTCAGGCAGTCAAGCACCGAGGTAGTGGTCTTATGATCTTGTTAGGGGCTCAGGCTGTTTATATTTTTCTGTTCTGTTTTTTGCTTGTGTTTGTTATCCTTACGGTCCCAAGGTAGCTTGCTACACCTCTGATATTGTATTGGAGTTTCAGGCAGGCCACAAAAGGAAGGAAGAAGGCAAGGAGGAGAGGGGGGAAGAACAATTTCCCAGAAGCCCTAAGCAGGTGCCTAATTGAGAAGTACTGAGTCACACAGCCCCTCCAAGGGCAGGGCGATCTGTTACTGCAAGAATGTCCAGATAGGCACTGCCTGAACAAGTCAAGGTTTTGATATAGGAAAGAAAGAAGCTGTATAAATTAGCAAAGTAACCAACAGTGTTTTTATTATTAATGCAATGTGAATAGTGCTAACTGCCTAACCGGTCATACGTCATGAGTATTTTCTTGCTGGTACATATTTTTGTTTTGCCTGGAGTCAAAGCTGGCCTCATTATTTTTCTTCTCTCTCTCTCTTTTTTTTAATTTAAAGATTTTATTTATTTATTTATTTGACAGAGCGAGCCAGAGAGCACAAGTGGGGGGAATGGCAGAGGAAGGAGAAGAAGGCTCCCCGCTGAGCAGAGGGCCTGATGTGGGGCTCGATCCTAGGACCCTGGGATCACCACCCAAGCCGAAGGTAGATGCCCAACCGACTGAGCCGCCCAAGCAACCCTTGCCTCATTATTTTTCATTTGCTTTGTGTTTTTTTGCTTTTTTTGTTTTTTGTGTTTTTGTTTTCGAGCTTGTGGCTTCTTCCATGAATATTAAGCTCTGTAAAATATCTCTCAACATTATTTCCATATTAAATCTGTCAGATGACCTGTCGTTGCAAACCTTTTTCCGGAGATATCGCTACTTGGGCCACCCATTCCGTTCCAGGGGCGCTCCGGGCTTGAAGCCATTCTGTCCACAGGGACTTACCTTTGTCACCATCCTGGGAACTCCCTCCATCCATTTCCCCTACTTCCCCAAATCCTCTTTCATTTTCTTGAATTACTAGATAATTTTGTTGGGACATATTCTTAATTGCCCCCTGGAAAGGAAAAAGGGGGAAAGATGTATGGTTGCAATTTTTTTAGACTTTTGCATTTCTAGCCTAGCACTTGATTGAAAATCTTGCCAGTCTAGGGCTCTAGGTTGGAAGAGGTTTCTCTCAGATTTTTGCTGTCTAGCTCCTGCTTTTTTTGAAGTCCGATGCCATTCTGATGACTCGTCCTTTGTGTGTGACCTGTTTCCCACCCCACCTCGGATGTTTTTAGGATCCTTGCTTTATCCCAGCGTTCTGAAATGTCATTATTGTGCCTATCCACGTGAGTATTTTATCACCCATTGTGCTGAACATCTGCTAAGAAGTAATCTGGAATCTCTAATCCCCCAGTTCTGGGGAGGTTAATTTCATTGTTCCTTTGTTAATATCTTCCTGTACATTTCCTCGATTTTGGTTTTGGAAACTGTAGTAAAATTAGGACTTGGATTCTCTCTTCCTGTCTATTTCTTTTTTTTTTTAATTTAAGTATAATTAACGTACAGTGTTATATTAGTTTCAGACAGCATATTGACTTAGTGATTCTGTCCGTTACTCTGCTTACCGCGATAAGTGTAGTCACCCGGTGACTCTGTTACAATGTTATCGACTATATTCCCTCTGCCTTACCTTTTGTCCTCCTGACTTGTTCCCTTGAGAACTGGAAGTTCGTACCTCTTAATCCCCCTTTCTTTATTCAACAATCCTGTTCTTTCTTCAAGACCTTCCAACTTTGTTTTCCAGACTTTCTGCTGAACTTTCCATCACGGTGGTCACATTTTTAATTTCCGAAAGCTGCTTCTGGTCCCCTCGTAAACACCATCCCATACACATTTCATAGGCGCGCTGTATTCTCTTAATCCTGAGGATATTAATTACAATATCCTTAAAGGTTAGCTTAAGCAGTCCGGTGATTCTCAGCTGTTCATACTTAAAAGCAAAGCGCCAGATGATTTAGTGAAAGCCGCCTAGGTGGGAGTTACTGACTCCACCATATGGTAAACAGGTGGCCACCTGGCTCTTCCTTTGGGACCCCGGGAACCTGGATGTCAGTGTAGGTAGATCTTTTCTGGGGCCGTGTGCAGACAGTGTGGTTTCTCTAAGACTCACTCCCAGAATTCAGAGGCTGGTGGGAAACTCAGTAAACAGACTTTTACCTAATTCTCTGGTCTTCAGTTCCCCATACTCACCCCAACCCTACTCCGTCCTTAATGCTTCTGAGCATAAAGGCTCTCAGGTTCCATTTTTAAAGCATTTGTCTTCTGCTTTATATTGGGGAACAATTGCTGAAGGGAAGGAAAACTTCTGCTCGACTCTCAAGGTCTTCTGGCTAGACTAAATTAACATGAGACAGATGAACAGGAGAAAAAATATACAGTTCTATTACGTCCACATGGAGACCTGAATGAAATTGAGACCCGAAGAAATGACCAAGGCGGGCAGTTTTTATACTTTTTAGGCAGAGACCATAAATCCATGAGGAATTGACAGGACAGAGGAAACTCAACTTTGGGAGCTTCAGTTAGTAAGGAATTCTAAACAGAATTTGGGCTGGGGGAGTAAATAAGTAAAAAGTAACAAGGGTTGTTGATACAGCCTCGTTGGCTCTGAATGTCCCACCTCTGGCATGAGGAGGACTCTTTACCTCCTGGTACAGAGAGGGCACCTTTCCCACTGGGGGTTTATTTCCTGCTTTTGGGGGCACAGAAGAGGGTCTGAAATTCCTTCCTGCACAGGCTGTCTCTTTCGTAACTTTTATTTAAAATAACCAGCCAAAGTGGCACATTTAGGGCTGGCTTGCCCTTGCCCCCCTCCTTGTCTGTGTAGGATAGTGCTGGGTAAGGTAGGGGATATTGGATCTAATTGTTCCTTCCAGAAACTTTCAAATAATCTCTGGTCGACAGCTCTACGTCACCTGTGGCTTCTTTGCTATTTGCTCTCTCTAAATTCCTAACAGTTTCCAGCACTCAGTTAGGCAATACTAACCTACTTCTCACCAGTTCCCCTCCTGCTACAAGGGGCATGGAACTTTCTCTCCTTCATCGCTAAGCCAGTTAGCAGTCGCTCACGTTCCTGTTTCATATAAGTGATATTGTTTGGGGCCGTAGAAGTCTGGTTTCATCAATGATGGAATTTGCCTTTCCAATTCTCCTGGTTGTGTGCCGTGATTTTGAGAACAAACAGAACACAAACTACCTTTTGTGGTTATGACTTGAAAACTGGGAGCCTCGTTTTATTTTGATAAAAAGTTACAATTCACAGTAAATATGTAACTGACACAAACTTTTATCTGCGGAATAATGTTGCATGAAAACATACAAAGCAAAATATTTGATATTCGTGGGGAAATTGACAGAATTAGAAGGGTGGCAGGAAGTTATTATACTTCTTTAAATCCTTGACAGATCAATGGGCAAAAATAGGGAGGTTGGAGATCTGAATAATGTAATTGATTGGTTTGATTTCAGAGATATGTTTCCAGCTCTGTACTTCACAGAGAATAAAAAGGAACAAAATACCAACCTCAGTCATAGATCCGAGAACATAGGAGAATGCATTTCACGATGAAGTTGGCATTTCCGATCGTAAGCCACGGGTAGATTATTCAGCAAATGGTGTTGGGAAAACTGGAGAGAAAGAGAAAGAGGCTAATGAATTCTGTCTTCTAGTTATTGCTGTCAATTCTTGGCACAGAGTTTGACCACAGGGGCTTTTCCCAGACAGTCCTCCTTCCCTGGTCTTTCACTCGCTACCATAGGCTACTTCTTAAGAATTCTAAAGAATAAATCAGAATTCAGCCATTTGGCTTCCTCCGGTGATTTAAATAGCTGCATTATTTTGAAAGCCAAGAGGAACTCCATAATTCATCCCCCCCACGCACACTTAGTTGCATTTGGTAACACAGAACTGCATACTGGAATCTTCCGCCATGGGGGTTGGGAGGGGGCCAGCACATGGGTGGAAGAGCCTGGGAATCCCACGTTACGGAACAAGGCAGCTGTCCACAGACAAGCCTTCACCAAGCCCTCTCATGCTGTCTGAGGATTCTCGTGAGCTCCTCCTCCGAGCTATTCCCTTGTCTACTGAGTGCTCCCAGCTCTGAAAAGCCCTTCCAGATACTCTGTCTTCTTTCTACATACGCTCTTCCCCCATCCCATCTGGGAGAATGGGAATAGGATATTTACCAACTGTTCCCTCGTTGTGTCATTGGCACCAACCAATCAGAATGGTCAGATATCAGTCAGTCTAGAAACCGGGTACGCTTAGCCAGTCAAACCTGTGCCTGGTGAATGAACACCTGTTCTCCGTCGCTCAATTCTCCTAAAAGCCTTTCCCCAGAACCCCACTTTGTTTGAGGTGTTCTAGTCTCTCTTAATTTTTACCTCCTTTATCCCCTTGAACTTATTCTAATGGTTGTCCTTTTCTTCCCTGACACGTTGTCTGCCTGATGATAATTTTCCCGGTTTGATTGACCATGAAAGTCTCTTCAGCTAGTACATTTCTGGAGTGGGGTGTAAGTGGGGACAAATGCGCCCACTGGCAGACCAGACGGAATATGGCTAAGCATACCCCCAATGGCTTCCCCACCGCGGGACCAACTTCCTTGATTTTTGTAAGTTAGAACTCTCTTCCCAGCTACTCAAGATCCTCTCTCCTTTTGATCGTACCATGGCCTCCTTGCTCTAGGAACACAGCCAGATTGTCAGTGTTCTGATTGCTGAAATGCAAAGAAGGTAAAAGTGGAGAATCTCGTAAGAGATTTAGGGCCAAGTCTGGATGTGGCCAGTATGCCTTCTACCCACATTGCACTGGCCAGAACGCAAAAGCATGCTCTCACCACTGCTTGGAAGTCTGGAAAATGTAATATAAGTTGTTGACAGAGGGAAGAAATGGGTCCCTGTCCTGCAGAGTGTGGTGCGTGTTCTAAATTGTGACGAGTTTTTGATATTTCTCATTTCCTTTTTATGTAAGACAGCATTTTCATCAGAGTAGTCACGTTTTTCTTTCAGGGTAGTCGTCCTTAAGCCTTGATATGCATTGGACTTTCCTGGAGAGTCTTGTTAAAATGCAGATTCCTGGTACCACCTTCAGGAAATCTGATGACCTTGGACTCCACTGCCACAGATCTGAGTTTGTTTTTTTTTTAAGATTTTATTTATTTATTTGACAGAGAGAGAGAGACAGCCAGTGAGAGAGGGAACACAAGCAGGGGGCATGGGAGAGGAAGAAGCAGGCTCATAGCAGAGGAGCCTGATGTGGGGCTCGATCCCATAACGCCGGGATCACACCCTGAGCCGAAGGCAGACGCTTAACAGCTGTCACCCAGGCGCCCCAAGATTTGAGTTTTTTTAACAAGCAACCCAATTGATTCTGACACAAGGGCTTCTACAACCCAGAGTTTGAGAAACACTCAAACAAGCCAGATGACATTGAGTCCATCAGAGAAAAACTACTTTAAAGATAGGAAAAGGGCGACCAAGGGACTGGATTTTGCTTGAAGAACTAGAAGTCCGATGGGGAGAGACCTTCTCTACATCATTGGGGGAAATGACATGGAACCATGTCTGGATAGAGCCTAACACACGGACCACTGTAATCCAGTGTTACAATGTTTATACTTTACTTTTAATTCTGTCTTCAGCTCTAAGACATACATTTTTGTTTCACATTTTAACGTTTCTGATACCAAGATGTATCTTACAGTCAATAGCGTCTTAAAATTATAATTGATACCATTTTTCTTTTTGTAAGAGATGCGTAAACTAATGGTGTGTCTTAAAGCATTTGGTGGTTTGGATTCATGAAATAGGGTAGTTCACCATAGTGACGTGTGTGTTAGATTTAACCTTAGTTCTACTTATTTGCTTCCACCAGGAATTCACACCCCAGGAGTGGTGAGCTAGTATTCTAATCAGAAAGCCCACCTGCTAGAGAGGGCTAATAGAAGGGCTTTAGTTATCTTTACCTCTGATCAATGTCTTTGGTCAATATAATTAACATGACAAATGCTAAAAATGGATTTTCACTGGTGAAATAGTGGTGTTTAAGAAATGTGACTTGGATAAAATATTTTTGATGGATTTTGTGTGAACATTAGTTTTCTTTAAGAATTTTTTTTTTTCTTCCAAAACCACTTTAGCAATTCGGGGTCCTATGTGGTTCCATATAAATTCCAGGATTTTGTTGTTGTTGTTCTAGTTCTGTGAAAAATGCTCTTGGTATTTTGATAGGGATTGCATTAAATCTGTAGATCGCTTTGGGTAGTATGGGCATTTTAACAATATTTATTCTTCCAATCCATGAGCATGGAAGGTCTTTCCATTTCTCCGTGTCTTCAATTTCTTTCATCAATGTATTATAGTTTTTAGAGTACAGGTCTTTCACCTCCTTGGTAAAATGTTTCTTCCTGGGTATCTTATTATTTTGGGGGCAGTTGTAAATGGGATTGTTTTCTTAATTTCTCTTTCTGTTACTTCATTATTAGTGTACAGAAATGCAACAGATTTCTGCACGTTGATTTTGTATCCTGTGACTTTACCGAAATCACTTACCAGTTATAGTAGTTTATTGGTTTTCAAGTTTTCCATATAGCGTATCATGCCATCAGCAAATAGTTTTGCAAAAAGTTTTACTTCTTCTTCATCAATTTGGATGCCCTTTATTTCTTTTTCTTGCCTGATTGCTATGGCTAGGACTTCCAATACTATGCTGAACAGAAGTGGTGAGAGTGGATGTCCTTGTCTTGTTCCTGACCTTAGGGGGACAGCTCTCAGTTTTTCCCCATTGGGTATGACTAACATCCCTTACCTTGATCTGCCGTCCTAAAGCCAACGTTTCATACTAGGATATTTCGAATGCTAATGGACCAAGCCCAAGATGAGGGTTCCTATCAGCTTAGTCTCACACGTACACACACACATATCGCCAGTCATACTAAAGCAATCGTAAAGTTACCATAGACACAACACATCGAGGATATATTAATTATACAGGCAATCTGTAATAATGAAACATCAAGAACAATGCTATAGAAACGCATCAGTTCTGCAATGTGGAGAATAACATGCGATAAAAATTAAAAGAGGAAAAAAATACACGTGTTGGCAGTGAGTGAGATTTACAGTACGTAGATAACAACTAAGGAAGGGTACAGACCACATACACATATTGCATTAACCTCTGTTCCCTTTTTATATAAAAGTTTGGAATTTTATCAGCCAAATCGTTAACAAAAGTTTTCAAAAGTTGAATCAGCCAAAATGTTAATGGTGCAGGATTATGTGTTATTTTCTTTTTCTTCCTTTTTGCTTGAATTCTCTGTCCTCAGTCATCTGGCATGAATATGGGCTATTTGTATGATTAGGAAGCAGATAACTTATAAAGTTAATGGGTGGGAGGCGAAGCCTTTCTTGTCAGGGTACAAATGCTCAAGACGCCCTCTTGTGTCTTCTTAGCACGTCTCCCAGCAGCATTTAGGACACAGTAGCCTCTCTTTTTAAAAACCTTTTTTAAAAAAAAAAAGTTTTGGCACCGTTATTGAGGGACAACTTACACACCATTAAACGTGCCCATTGTGAGTGTGCAAGTCAATGATTTTTAGTAAATGTGCAAAGTTGTGTAAGCATCACCAGAATTCAGACGAAGAACATTCCCATCACTGGGAGAAAGTCCCCTGTGCCCATCTGCAGTCAGACCCCACTCCCATCTCAGCTCAAATAGCCAAGCATCTTCCATCTGTATGGATCTGCCTTCTGTGAATATTTTGTACAAATGGAGTCATTCAGTATGTGGTTTTTTCTCTCTGACGCCTTTCACTCACCATAATACTTGGGGGGGTTCAACCATGTTGTAATCCGTATCTGTCGTCTGTTCCTTTGGATTTCTAGCTAGTATTCCACCGTGTGAATACATCCCAGTGATCTCCCATCACCACTCAGTGGGCATGTGCATTGTTTCTACTTTCTGGCTTTAATGAATAACGGTCCTACGAGCATATTCCTACGAGTCTTTGCGTGCACATAACTTTTTGTTTCTCTTGGGTGGGTGGTTAACAGTGGAATTGATAAGGGGCACCTGGGTGGCTTGGTTGGTTAAGCGGCCGACTCTTGATTTCAGTTGAGGTCATGATCTCAGGGTCCTGGGATCAAGCACCGCACTGGGTTCCGGGCTCTGTGCTCAGTGGGGAGCCTGCTTCAGGATTCTCCCTCCCCCTCTGCCCCTCTCTACTCGCTTGCTCTCTTTCTCTAAAATAAATAAATAAATCTTTAAAAAAAGAACGTGGAATTGAGAGAGCCTTCGGTCAGTTTAAACTTAACTTTTTTGGGGGGGCGCCTGGGTGGCACAGCGGTTAAGCGTCTGCCTTCGGCTCAGGGCGTGATCCCGGCGTTCTGGGATCGAGCCCCACATCAGGCTCCTCCGCTGGGAGCCTGCTTCTTCCTCTCCCACTCCCCCTGCTTGTGTTCCCTCTCTCGCTGGCTGTCTCTCTGCCAAATAAATGAATAAAATCTTTAAAAAAAAAAACTTAACTTTTTAACAAACTGCCGAACTGTTTTCTAGGTGGTTATACCATTATCCATTCCTACCAGCAGTGCATTAAGGTTTCAGTACTTGGTGTGGTCAGTCTTTTGGATTTTAACTGTTCCTGTAGATGTTAATTGTATCTCATTATAGTTTTAATTTGTATTTCCCCCATGACAAATTGTGTTGCGCATCTCTTTACGAGTTTATTAACCATTCATATATCTTCTTTAATGAACCGTCTAATTCTTTTGCCCATTTTTAATTGGGTTGTTTGTCTTATTATTGAATTATATATGTTTTTCATGTTCTGGATTGAATTCCTTCTTCAGGTATGTAATTTGCCAGTATTTTCTCTCCTCCTGTGATTTTTTTTAACTTTCTACACAGTGTCATTTCAGGGATGCCTGGGTGGCTCAGTCAGTTAAGCGGCTGCCTTCGGCTCAGGTCATGATCTCAGGGTCGTGGGATCGAGCCCCGCGTTGGGCTCCCTGCTCAGCAGGGAGTCTGCTTCTCCCTCTGCCTGCCTGTCCCCCTGCTTGTGCTCTCTCTCTCTCTCTCTTTCTCTGACAAATAAATAAAGAAAATCTTTAGAAAGAAATAAACAGTGTCATTTCAGAGACATTTTAAAAATGTTTGAAGAAGTTATTTTATTAATTTTTTAATCTTATGGAGTATGTGCTTTTGATGTCATATTTAAGAAATCTTTGCTTAACCCAAAGTCATGAGATTTTCTCATACATTTTCTTCCAAGGCTTTTACAGTTTCAGCTCTTAAATTTAGAACTGTGATCCATTTTGAGTTGATTTTTGTTTATTGTGTATAGATAAGAATCTAAGTTGTTCTTTTTTTTTTTTTTTAAAGATTTTATTTATTTATTCGACAGAGATAGAGACAGCCAGCGAGAGAGGGAACACAGGCAGGGGGAGTGGGAGAGGAAGAAGCAGGCTCCCATCAGAGGAGCCTGATGTGGGGCTCGATCCCGTAACGCC
Source organism: Ursus arctos (assembly GCF_023065955.2). Taxonomy (NCBI): domain Eukaryota; kingdom Metazoa; phylum Chordata; class Mammalia; order Carnivora; family Ursidae; genus Ursus; species Ursus arctos. The sequence goes on from NW_026622808.1 coordinate 7,186,666, forward strand.
GGGATCACGCCCTGAGCCGAAGGCAGACGCTTAACCGCTGTGCCACCCAGGCGCCCCTAAGTTGTTCTTTAAAATATATACATATATCCGTTGTCAGCATATTTGTTGAAAAATAAATCATCCTTAAAAAAAAAAAACTATTGTGGCAAAATATACATAGCAGAAAATTTATAATTTTGGCTAAAATTCTGAGTGTAAATTTTTTTAGCATAGGTTAGTTTTTAGTGCAGTTCAGTGGCGTGAAGTGTGTTCTCATTGTGCAAACATCACCACCATGCATCTCCAGAACTATTTTCATCCTCCAAAAGTGAAACTCTGTACCTGTCAAAAAATAGCCCCCTCCACTTCACCTTCCCCAAAGCTCCTGGAAACCACCATTCTACTTTCTATGGGTTTAACGACTCTAGGAGCCTTACATAAGTAGAATCATACAATACTATTAGTCCTTTTGTGACTGGCTTCTTTCGCTCAGCAGAATGTCCTCCAGTGTCGTCCGTGTTGTAGCAGGTGTCCGAATCCCCTCCCTTTTCGCGGCTGAATCACCTTCTACTGGAGGGACACACCACACTTTGTTTATCCATTCGTGTGTCGACGGACACTTAGGCTGCTCCCACCTTCGGGCCATTATGAGTAATGTGGCCATGAGTATAGGTGTACAAACATCTGTCGGAGTCCTTGGATGATGTACGCAGAAGTGGAATTGCTGGATCCTATGGTAGTTCCATTTTTAATTTTTCGAGGAACCATGATAACTGTTTTCTACAGCAGCTGCCCCATTTTTTATTCCCATCTGTAGTGAATGAGAGTTCCAATTTCTCTGGATCCTCACCGACACATAATAACCATCCCGATTGATGTGATTTTTTTTTTTTTTTTTGAGCAACAGAGTGTGAGTGGGGGAGAGGCAGAGGGAGAGAGAGAGAGAGAGAGAGAGAGAGAGGGAATCTTTAAGCAGACTCCCTGCTGAGCATGGAGCCCGACCTGGGGCTCGATCTCACAACCCTGAGATCATGACCTGGGCTGAAATCAAGAGTCAGACGCTCAACCGACTGAGCCACCCAGGCGCCCCTTGATTGATGGGATTTACAAAACAAACAAAAACATTCTTTTTGATCCCCTCCTTCATAAACCATTTTTTTCGTGTGACTTTCAGACCCCCGGATGGTACTTCCTAGCATGTTGGCCATTCATTCAGTCTCTTCTACAATACTCTCCTCTCCGTCCTGCTCTAACACGTCAGCCCTCCTCCATTCTCTAGCCTTATCCTCTAAAGATCTTTTAAAAATTAAAACCCATAATATTAATTCTGAGATACACCCTGAATGTACCCACCTTAAAAAATCTCCAGTCCTGGGGCGCCTGGGTAGCGCAGTCGTTAGGCGTCTGCCTTCGGCTCGGGGTGTGATCCCGGCGTTCCGTGATCGAGTCCCACATCGGGCTCCTCAGCTGGGAGTCTGCTTCTTCCTCTCCCACTCCCCCTGCTGTGTTCCCTCTCTTGCTGGCTGTCTTTCTGTCACATAAATAAATAAAATCTTAAAAAAAAAAAAAAACTCCAGTCCTGGTCTTCACCCCAAGTTCCAGATTTACATATACTGACTGCCCCGTCAGCATTTCCATTTTCGTACCTAATAGACTACAGAGACTTAAACTACCCAAAGCACATTCCTAATTTCCACCCCACTTGTGCAGATCCGGTTGCACCTTTCTCTCAATAAATGGTGACACCATTCGCCCATTTGCTCAGGACACATATCTTGAATTATCTTTCACTCCTTTCTTTCCCTCCTACTCTCATCCCATCCAACGGGGAGTCCTAACAACCTGCCTCCGAAGTCATTCTGAGTCGGGCCGCGCCTCACACCCCACACCGCTGACGTCCCCGTCCAAGCTCTGTGAGCATCTTGCACAGACCTGTGATCCCTTCCTCGTCGGTGTCCCTACTGCTCTCTCTGCTCTTTCTTCTCCCCATGGTCACCGTTCCACACACAGAGACCAGAGCAGTCCCAAGAAAACACCAGCCAATGGTGTCACCCTTGCCTCTGGTCCTCCTGGGGCTTCTCTTGATGCTCTGACATCCAAAGTCCTCACTGAGGCCCTCAGGGCCCACGGGAGCTCGGCTCTGGCTATTTCTCTGATCCCATGTCACTCCGGCTTGCGACACATGGCCACACTGGCCTCCTTGTCCCTTCTTGGCGCTTGCTGATTCCTTTCCTGCATGGCCCCATCCACCTGAACAGGCTTCATTTCCCTTTCAAAGATCCCCATCAATAGGGATCCCTCATGAGGTCCCATCATACACTATCATTTTACTTCTGCTTTTTTTTTTTTTTCCATCCCAGAGCTTATCTTTTGCTGACTGAACACTGTATAATTACTTGGCTATTTATTTTCTCCCAGTCCTTCTTCGGGACCGTGCAGACATGGCCTGTGTTGTTTACGGCTCTCATCTCTGGCGTCTAGAACAGTGCCTGGCCCCTGAAGATTTTATTATATCTTTAAAAATAATTTCTTCTATGAAACGATAGCCCTTGTGTTAATAAAAGATTTCCCTCTCTTTATTCAATGGAGAGCTTTGGCTTTCTGATTTCAGTTTCTACAGCAAGCAAGTAAAATGTCAGCATAAACCCAGTGTCCTGACATTCTGGCTTCCGTTCTCTGTTAATACATAGGAAATGTCCCTGAACACATGCCTTTGTCTGGCCTCCCCACATGAAGTCATGCACAGGGCAGCCTTGGTTTCCAGGCCTCTATCGCGATCTGATCTCGGGCACAGCATCTGCGCCCTGAGGTGGGGGACGGAGAGATCCCAGGAGTGTTGCTAAATCGGGACACCGGCCTCATTATTATGCATCCCCAGTAAATCCTAAGCATGACTTATGAGACTCCTTTTAGGATGATTAAAAGAAAGAAAGAAGCTAATGAGAAGATCACACACTTCATTTGTATCAAACGTTTCAGGCGGTTTTCTCCCAGGATGTTTATAAAGGAAACCCAGGGGAACCACACGGGGTCTCTGCAACTTGATGCCTCAAGTCAGAAAATGCAAGAGGTCATAGATCTTAAAGAAGAATATGGGGTGTCTGGTAGAGCTGAAACAGCGAAATAAATGGTACGTGACGGTTGGCCCTGTGTGTGTGTGTGTGTGTGTGTGTGTGTGTGTGCACGCACTCGGTGGGTAGACAGCTGATGTTGCAGAATAATGAGAATGAAGGTAGCTAGTCCCCAGGGGTAAAAGCTTCCAAGAATGTTCCATGGGAAACCACTGCAGCATTTTAAGCCAGGGTCTGATTTAATGAGACTTGTGTGTTGGGAAGATCTCTGCAGTTGCAGCATGGCGAGGGAGGTGGAAGGGTACGCTGGGGATGGCAAGACCAGTGATGAGGCCACCGTAGTAATTCAGGGGAGAACGAAATGTGGTGGCGTGGACAGAGAGAGATCCATTAAGGTGGGAGAAACCGCTTTGTATCCTGCGATTCCAAGGTGCGAAGTGACATCTCTTAAAGACTGGAACCTCCCAAGAGAAGCGCACTGCTCTCCCTTCGAAAGTTGGACAGAAGATGGGGAATTACAGCCCGGTTTCCTTTTGCAAACCCGAGAACTTTCCTAAAGGACTAAGCTCCCTTCTCTGCAGATAAAATGAGCTTCTCCGTCCTCACAGGTTCTGGACAGGCCTGTATGGCTCGGTGAGAGATATGACCTAGTAAGAGCGTTTTCAGCACGAGATGTCAAGTTTTATAAACCTAGTCAGAGTAAACCCTACTCTCAGCAACGTTCCTCAACCATAGTAAGGGATGCGTGCTTGCCAGGAGAATCCTTTATGACTCCTCCAAGCAGAGCAGTGGCCCAACCTGCAAATGACAGAAAGTTAGGAGCAGACGGCTCACACGTGATGGCAGGAGCCTGGCCCCAAACCCACTATCACCCCTCCTCCAGAGACACCACGCAAGCCCATTCTCCTCCAGGGTCAGACCGTGGACCTTGCATGGTCCTCCTTCTGAGCCGTGATCCCTGCCAGCCCGTCTTTCCTGGCATGTGTCTGCTGGAATCAATTGTCCCAAACCCACACACTGGAGACTACTGAGTTTTTTTTCTTTTTCAGAGCAGAACTTCTTACCAGATAGCAATCCTCTGTGATTATTCTCCATCTGCCAACGCCTCTCCCCCAAACTCCTTTCTCTGCTCGGCTCTATGTCCTGGAGCCCCCCCACACACCCCGGCTCTCCTTCCAGATGGTTTCTGATTGGGTTCAACCTATGGGAAGTCTTGGCAGGAGACTGGAAAGCGGAGGAGAGGGGTCAGGGTACGTGTCCCACTCCTCCTCCCAGATTGGGTGCTTCATCTTTGGCTCCCTCCTGGACCGCAGCCCCCACCGGGGGGCCCCTCCTCCACTGTTCCAATCCCCCAGGGGTGGCAACAGCTTTCTTCTGGTGCTCGTCTCTGGGTAATTCCTCCTCCCTCGTTTGTGCCCTGCACGCAGCCCACCTCTCTGTGAGTGGTCTGCTCATACATTTCTCCTCACTGGAACCGTATGCAGTGAATTCGGTTTGCTGCTGAGACTCTGACGTTATTAGCACAGTTCTGGTAGACTGTGCCCACTTTCTGCGTTAGCTCGTGGTGTTCCTATCACGTTGAACACCTGCAGCTTGACCTCTACGGGTTAGCCGTCTCGTTCTTGTTAGGACCACGGGCCACTCACTTGTGAGTGTTGGTTCTTATCCCTTAAAAAGCACACACACACACACACACACACACACACACACACGGCCGCGCACCCTCTAACATTCCACGGTAGTTTTGCCCCTTTTCCAGGGCTTATAAGGGCTGGCCTCGAAGCAGTCTTCACTCCCCTTCGGAATCAGAGTGGAATACTCCGTGACCTCCAGTGGTCATATCTCTTTATTTTGCTCTACCGCGTGTCCGAAAGGCTCACATCCATGGGGAGGGTGTTGGGGTGTTCGAGGGCGGGGATTTAATTCAAGACGAAGTGAGAGGTTGCACCTGATTCAGAACTATTTGGAACAGTGTCACAGACTGGATTTTATAGAGCTGAAATATCTAACAGCGCTTTTTAAAGATTTTTATTTATTGAGAGGAGAGAGAGAGAGAGAGGACATGAGCGGGGGGGGGCAGGGGGAGAAGGAGAAGCGGACTCCCCACCGAGCAGTGAGCCCAACACGGGGCTCGATCCCAGGACCCTGAGACCGTGACCTGAGCCGAAGGCAGACACTTCACCCATTGAGCCACCCAGGCGCCCCTCTCACAGGGACTTTAAGACTGTTTGCTGTCTACATCATCCTCAACGGTGCTGTCCTTGCAGAAGCTTTTGAGAGAAGGAATTACTTTATAGCTATGGAAAGAAGTACGACAACTCTTACCTTGTTCCACATGGTGAAGAGCAGAGGCACCGTTCACGGTTGAAAAACCTCGGAAGCAGTAGAGGGCACATCCTGAGAACTGGCACGAGTCGCAGGGAGCACTCCAGAGTCTCACCGGCTACAGAATTGATAGAAGTAGAAAGAAATTACACAAGAGTATCTCATCTGACCCCAGAGATCCGTCTGCCTCGGGGAGCAGCACCGCATCGTCCTGTAAGTTCTACAAGCCAAACATCTGAGTATCACCTGCTCGCTGACGTCACCCCCTAGCTCCCGATGCGTAGGTGAGAGCGAGCATGTGTGTTCGTATTCAATAACTACATGAAGTATTTACTGAATGAATGAATCCCAGATTCCTCTCTCTCTCTGCCTGGTTTACTTCCTCCAAATGATGTTACATTCTAACTTCCTTGTGTCTCTTAAACCTGTCTTCCTCTACCCTACCTTAGGTCACCGACATCTCTTCCTTGGGGAAATGGAGCAATCCTCCTATCTAGTCTCCCTGACTGCAGGCGTTTCTCCTTTAAAAAAATAAAGATTTTATTTCTTTATTTTAGAGAGAGAGAATCTTAAGCAGGCTCCGTGCTGAACCTAGAGCCCGATGCGGGGCTCGATCTCATGACCTGAGCCAAACCAAGCGCCAGATGCTTAATTAACTACAGCACCACCCAGGTGCCCCCAGGCATCTCTCCTTCAACTCCATCTTCCTAAAATGCAAATTTGGTCAAGTCTCTTTGTTGTGCGAAACTCTTCAGTGGCTCGAAATTGTCCTCAAACTCCTTAAAATTGATCCTGACTTGAAATCCCCTTAACTCTTCTGACTGCTCTCTCGCCGCTCTCAACCTCACCATGTGTCCTAGCAACATATCAACATTGTCAGGCACACCAGGTGCTGTCTTACCTCTGGGTCTCAACTGTTCTCTATTTTTCCCCTACTCAGGGGATGCACACATGCCATGTCCTCTCTTGTCTCAGGACTCCAGCAGTCTTTTCCCCTCCATTCACCCCCTAACTAACTCCAACCTACCTGCAGGTCTCAGCTGGATGCTGCTTTGTCTGTGAAGTACTTTGTGGCTCCCCCGAAGGGCCCATTGGTATCCCGTCTTTTGTGTCTCTTTTGCGTCCTATGTTTATTTTAGCAGAGTGTTTGTCGCCTTGTATCTGTTGGTTTACTTGTCTGTTTCCTTTCAGTACAGGAAAGGAAACAGACAAGCTCTGTGAAGGCTGACTCTCTCTTTGTATCAGTCATGGTCTAGTCAGAAAGACAGAATCAGCTCCAGTAATTTTAAGAGAAGGGGTTTCGTCCAAGGAATTGGAGAAACGGGTACCAGGGACTGAAAAGATTGAGGAGGACCAGTGATGTGGGTTTGGGGATTGAAGGAGAGAGGCTGTGAGTCCTGGAACCCCCAAGTTTTCAGGAGGGACCCTGTGGAACTGGGGTCCGCGTTTGGAGGAGAGGATGCCACCTGGCTAGCAGGTGTTAGTGGGCTGCTGCTCAGAGGAGGAGCCCCAGAACTGGGACCCAGAGCCAAAGGGTGCTGGCTGGCCACAGCCACGGTCTCTTGGTTGGGGGTGGGGGGACTGATGAGGCTGGTTTGGGGAGGGTGGGGAGAAAACTGGAGACTGGAATTAGTGACCACTGTCAGGGTCAAGAGCATCCTGGGGCAAGGCTGACAGGACAGCTATGAACAGGAAGAAGCTGATTTCCTCTCCCTCGGGCCAGGCTCGCTCCGTCACCTGCTGTTGGATGGAGCCTCACGCGGGGCACCCACTGGCCAAACAAGACCCTGGACCCAGGATCACAGAGAGTGGCTCAAAGCTGAGAGGTGACAGCTTAAGACGACATAGAGTCTAGTGCACTGTGATGGGGGTAAATGAATGATTAAGTTGTGTCCCAGAAAGTGACGGAAATGAAGCAGCGATAAAGGGAAAACTCCAATGCTCTTCTCAGGGCAGAGGCAAAGGAAGGGTACCCACACCATGAAGGTTGCAGTTGGGTCCCAACCCACCGAATGTGGTTACCTCTGGATCAAGAGCAGATTCCACTGAACCCAAGAAGATACTAGGAATCTGCAGGTAAGTCCCCTGCCTGAGAAGTCCATGCAACTGTCTGAGTAATAGATAAGGAAATTGAGACAAATTCAACTGAGAGCCTGGAATGAGAGTTTGTGGAGAAGTCGTGGGAGAGCTGGGGCTCTCTGACTGTGTGGACGGCATCCCTGACCACGCCGGTGGGTTGCAAAGCAGGCTCCCCATGTAGCTTGTCTGTAACATGGACCAGGCTTTCGCCTGTTGTGGGATAATGGGCAGAGAGGAAGAACCAAGGAAAAGTCTTCTACTGTGTCTGGGGATCAAGCCCCACATCAGCTCCCTGCTCAGAAGGGAGTCTGCTTCTCCCTCTGCCCCTCACCCCACTTGTGTGCGCGCGTGCTCTCTCTCTCTCAAATAAATTTAAAAAATCTTAAGAACAAAACAAAACAAAAACCCAAAATACACACATGCGTCCCTCTGATGGGAGTGCCCCGGCCTCGGCTCCTTTCCCACTTCTCTCAGGACACGAAACAGCTGAGCTGGTGATCTGCCCAGCAGCCCTGGCCAAAAAGCAAGGGGTCCACGGGAGCATCCGTCCCTGCAATTCAGTGAACTGATTCTTCCAGATTTATGTGAGTAAGTTGAAGGAAGAGTAAACAGCGGGGCAAACAGCTACATGGAACTTACTCTAATATGGAAAACATTACAGAAAGAAGTACACAGCCTTGAAAACTGTGAGAAATCATTGAAACATTGTATTCCAAGGAGCAAAAAAAAAAAAAAAAAAAAAAAAAGAGAGAGAGAGAGAGACTTGCAAAGCTTAGACTGTATTAACCCAGGGTTTGCTGTAAGTGGGACTCATTGAAAACAAGATGACAAAACAGGTTAAGAAGTAAAGGGATGTTGGGGCGCCTGGGTGGCACAGCGGTTAAGCGTCTGCCTTCGGCTCAGGGCATGATCCTGGCGTTCTGGGATCAAGCCCCACATCAGGCTCTTCCGCTATGAGCCTGCTTCTTCCTCTCCCACTCCCCCTGCTTGTGTTCCCTCTCTCGCTGGCTGTCTCTATCTCTGTCAAATAAATAAATAAAATCTTTAAAAAAAAAAAAAAAAAAAAGAAGTAAAGGGATGTGAAGACATAAGGAAAAAGGTAGAATTCAAATAGCTTTCTTGGGGAGATCACAATAGGAATTGAAGTAACAGGGAAAGAATCAGAGCTGCCAAAATCGAATTATGTGATGTGGGTAGTTTTGCTAACAATGGCCCATAATGCAGAGAAAGGGAACAAAGAAATGGATATAATCCAAAATGACAGGACAGGGGAAGGGGGAACAGCCCAGATCCCACAAAACAGATCGTCGGCATTCCTGAAGAAGAGGCCAGAACAAAAGGGAAGACAAACATTTTCAAAGATCAATGAAAAGAAAAATTCCTGGAATTTAGGGAAGATCCAAATGTCTGCACCAGAAGAATTCACCAATTCTTAGGCAAAATTAACAAAAAGAAATAACCAGCTAGTCGTACTATGGGGACAGCGTTATTTTAGGAATACAGAATCCTACCAACATCTCCATGCAATGCACAGGTCACCTACAACAGAAAACGAAATTGGGCCAACCTCAGATTTTCTTCAATGTTCAGTGTTGGGTTTAGAGAGCTTTGGGGGCACTTGAGAACCCCCTTCCTTGTAAAACCGCCATTCCCATGCTACGAAAGTAGATAGACACCAACGTAGAGAGCGTATGACCCAGGAACACATTCTTAAAAGTCTATGCGGGAAGGTGAAAAGCCAGGAGATGGGATAAATATGCAAAGTAGGGTAGTGATGTTGTCACGTGCTTGCTGGTGGGCGTTGAAGTCATACATCTAGGGGTCATATCTAAACAACTTCGTCATACGTAGCCACAAAAACAACGCAAATCTTACACTATTGAAAGAAAAAGCAATACAGAATGTCAAAGTAATGATAATAACAGGACAGGACAAAATTGCTCAAACCCTGGGAGGTTGGGCAGAGAGGAAGACCAAGGGTGGGGAAGGAAAAGAGCTAAATCCCTCTTCTGAGGACTCAGTAGTAGCCGTTGTACACTGAAGTGAAAACTTCAGGAAATCCAGGTTTTAAGTGTATTCTTTAAGGATTTGTTTTTTCGTTTTTTATTTTTATTTATTTATTTTTTTAAGATTTTATTTATTTATTTGACAGAGGCTGAGACAGCCAGCGAGAGAGGGAACACAAGCAGGGGGAGTGGGAGAGGAAGAAGCAGGCTCATAGCGGAGGAGCCTGATGTGGGGCTCGATCCCATAACGCCGGGATCACGCCCCGAGCCGAAGGCAGACGCTTAACCGCTGTGCCACCCAGGCGCCCCTTAAGTGTATTCTTTAAGGATTTAGAAGCAACTAGTAGTAGAAGGAAATTAGCCAGCAAGCCTTCCACGTGACCCGAGAGAAGTCACTTCCAGACCCACATAGGATAACTAAGTAAGCACTTTTCAAACTCCGATGCGAACGCAAATCACTGGGACCTTGTTAAAGTGCTGATTCTGGTTCAACAAGTCCCTGACAAGGCCTGGGACTCTGCATTTCCAGCCAACTCCAGCAGCTGCCTCTGGGCATCTGCAGTCACACCTATAGAAAGATATTGGTGACAGCCATGGGGTCACACATCCCTCAGCTCCGCAAACCCCGTTCACATAGCCTCGACTGGCCAGCGTTCCCAAGCCCGCTCTGCAGCGTCCCACCTCTGGACCTCGAGTCACGCTGGGTGTCCTATTAGAAATGCCCTCTGGCCACCACCCCACTGTCAGAATCCTACCCAGTGACCGAGGGCAGGGTCTGCTCAAGTCATACTTGCTTCTCCCCGATTCCCTAGGCGAATTAACTACTCCTTTTGCTTGATCCTTGTCTTAGGGAATGACCCACACGTTAAGCTGTCAGCGTGCGTCCGTGTCCTATTTCCGCAGGAATGTAAGGATCTCAAGGTAGAGATCCTGTTCTGTTCAACGCGATTTACTCAAAACACCAAACACGGGTTCATTAACAGTCGTTGCTCCACAGCTTTAGTTGAATTAAGGGAATTGAGAAATGCACGATGCATTGGCAAGAGAATTATATGGAAGCAGGGAAACTTGGAAGGGCCTTCTCGAATCATAGCTCCCTTCTCTGCTTCATCTTCTGTCAGCTCTGGGGTCTCTCAGGGGAGCTGGCTAATGGAGGTGGTGAAATTAAAGCTAACTGAAGAATCCAGACCGTTTGCCCTGTGCGCCAGCATGCGGAATGTAGGGGGGAAAGCATTCTGTTGAGTAGCTTAGTTTCTAGCCAAAATATTTATATCTATCTATCCATCATCTATCTATCTATCTATCTATCTATCTATCTATCTATCTATCATCTATATCTATCTATCTATCTATCTATCTATCATCTATCTATCTATCTATCTATCTATCTATCTATCTATATGTTATATGCAGTATAACATATATAAAAATAAATTATATGATAATAAATATCAGTCCACAAAGAATTAATTTTCCTTAACATTTGAGTAATTTCTTGCATTTCCTTACTAACACATTTGTGTTTTTCATTATCCAATTTCTGGGGCAAATCTAAGCCTTTATTTTATTTACTTTTATTTTTTTTAAAGATTTATATTTTTTTGCTTGACAGAGAGAGAGAGCACAAGCAGGGGGAGGGACAGGCAGAGGCAGAGGGAGAAGCAGATTCCACACTGAGCAGGGAACCCGATGCAGGACTCGATCCCAGGACCCTGAGATCATGACCCGAGCCAAAGGCAGACGCTTAACCGACTGAGCCACCAAAGTGCCCCAAAGCCTGTATTTTAAAACAGTTGAAAACAGGGCGCCTGGGTAGCTCAGTTGGTTGAGCGACCGACTCTTGGGTCACAACATGATCTCAGGGGTGTGAGATCGAGTCCCGAATTGGGCTCTGCCCTCCATGGGGAATCTGCTTGGGATTCTCTCTCACTCTCCCTCTGCCCCACCCACCCCACACACCTGCGCTCTCTCTCTCTCTCTCTCACTTTAAAATAAATAAATAAATCTTTAAAGAATAGCTGAAAATTAAAAACATGGAGCCAAAAATATAAAAGTCATTCAAATGAATTCAGTGTTTGCTTTAATCACATGTATTCAGACTATCTGGGGGCCAGTGCCGGTATATGAGCATATGACAGGTTTAAGGGAGCCTCGGTGAATCCAAGGGACTCGAGCCTTAGAAACTACCACCTGGAAAATAAAGGAATACAGATGTTAGTGAAGAATCAGCACTTTCTCTGAAAAATTACAAAGGATGGGAGTGCCGAGAAGGGACAAGCACTGACCAGTTCTTTCAACTGGGAGAAATTGGATTCTTCGAAGCTCTCTGAAAAAAAAATCCCATTATGAATTATTTAAATATAACTCATTCATTACATTAAAATTAATTGTGAGCCTTTTTTTTTTTTTTTTTTTGAGAGAGAGAGAGAGAGCGCGAGCGAGAGCTGGAGTGGGGTCAGGGGAAGGGAACAGCAGACTCCCAGCTGAGCAGGGGCCCGATGCGGGACTCAATCCCTGGACCCCAGGATTATGACCTGAGCCGAAGGCAGATGCTTAACCGACTGAGCCACCGAGGTGCCCCAGGGAAATTTTATATAGGACTGTGGCCAGGACGGGGCATTTGAGAGCTTCGATTGGGAGCGGAAGAGATTGCTGAGAAGGTAACATGCAAGGTGGGTGTGGCAGAGACAGAGTGAAATGTGAGTCCCCGGCAGATACCCCAGAAGTCTGGGGACAGTCTTGGGGATGCAAAGTGTGAGGTCTCAGGGAGGAGGCAGGATATGGAAAGAGCCCTGGGGAGGTAGGTGTGAGATACAGAAACGCCAGCCAAGGCTTGCGCCTTCTGACATCATCTCCCACCCAGGTCCCCTTTCTTCAGGGAAACAAGATGAAGAAGGTAGTCGGAAGGTGCTCCCCTCCTGCGCAGCAGCCTGAGGATGGGGAGTGGTTTCCTGCATTGTTCTTTCTAACCAGGACTTTCCCAAAGGAGTAGTGTGATGTTCTGATTTACAACAAGAAGCTGTATTTGGTCCTTGATGCAGTTGCCAGCACAGAGCTCCTAAAACCCTTGAGATTTTTAAGTAAGGAGAGCCATAAAGTGGTCTTTTGCTATGTTAATAGGGTGACTTTGGGGAAAGCCCCTAGGTCACCTAAGGATGGGGGCTGGTGACCAGAGGAGCCAACCTTGTGCTGAGAGGTTGAAACTTTCAGTCCCACCCCCTGCCCTCTGGGATGGGAGAGGAGCAGAATATCAAGTTCAATCACCAATGGTCAGGGATCTCATCAATCGTGCCTATGTAATGAGGCCGCCATAAACCCCCAAAAGGCTAGGGTTTGGAATGTTTCCAGGTTGGTTGGTGTGTATTTGAAGCTTTAGGGAGCACGGTGCACCCGGGGAGGGTGTGGAAGTTCAATGCCTTTTCCGCATACCTGCCCTCTGCATCTCTTCCAGATGTTTCTCTGAGTTGTGTAAGGTGCTCTAGCAAATTAATTGCACCCAAGGAAGGGGTTGTGGGAACTTCTGATCCATTCGCTGGTGGGTGACTTGCTTTGGCGTCTGAAGGGAGAAGATGGGGGATGGCAGTCCTGTAGGACTGGACCCCTAACCTATGGTATCTGAGGTTATCTCCAGGTAGATAGTGCCGGAGTTGAGATGAGTTGTAGGACACTCTTCTGGTGCTGGAGGATTGCTTGGGGTGTAGGCACCCCCCACCCTCAACACGTCTGCGTTGGTGACCAGAATCTTCCCTAGCCTTGAGGGTTGCCTCGGGCGCTGCTTCTAGGAATCTGATAGTCCCGGAAACTAGCAAGGACCCCGGTTATTTGGAAGGTTGCTGGGACGAAGGCAGAAAGATGCAGTCTTGCAAGTTTCGGCTCCTGTGCAAAATGTGGAGGATCGTGCATGAGAAGGGAGTCAGGGAGGTTGTATAGACCTGGAGGTGTCACTGCTTAATTCTACGAACCAAAGTTTGGTTTGAAAACAGACTTCCATGTGGCAGCTTGCTAGAGATGGTTCAGATGTGAGGTGTGCAGGTGGCCTAATGTGGCAAAGACGTGCACCATGAAATTCAAATTAGAACAATAAGGAGAGAGGATTGTGTGCGATATTTACAGATACTCTAAAGTATCAGAAAAGTTTTATTTTTAAAACCTCCAAAGCAAATGGCAAATGTTAACATTTGTCAAATATCAGCAGCGAGGACATGGATATATGTTATATTATTTTCTGCACCCTTCTGTGCCTGAGAAATATTCCTATAATAAACTGTTTAAGCATCCGAAATAAAAAAACACACGCCCCATGGAGTTCGTCCCGGCAGTTGAAATCAACAGGATCAGGTAATGACCACAGATGGAAACCACCTCCTCCATGCTCTTCAGACTTTTACATCTTTCTTGGGCCAGCTGTCAGAAAATGAACCACGGAACTTTTGCAAAGAGTACAAATTGGCAAGTCTTATCCTTGTCAATCTCGGGGGTTTGCATGGTTCGTGGGATATATTTTTTTTCTCATTTGGTCTGTTTTGATTTAATTCCTGAAAAGGTGACTATAACTTCTATTTACATATATACTCCCCCTGCCAATGCGAATTCGGCGTGGCTGGGTATATGGTCTCCTTTTGTGACGGTTTACGCTTTATCTCTCCCGGGTATCCTATGGAAGAACCGGTTAATTGTTGGGAACGGGTTGTTACACACCTGAGGATAACTTCCATGGTATCACTAACGGATGGAGTGCTTGCTTCCTCATATGACAAACATATTGCAATTTATACCAGAAGTGCCTTTTTTATTTTTTTTAGAAAACACTTTATTCTCAGGGATCTCTGCACCCAGCGTGGGGCTCGAACTCACAACCCTGAGATCAAGAGGTGTGTGTGCTACCGACTGAGCCAGCCAGGTGTCGCCACACAGGGAATATCTTAATAAACCATATATCAAATACAGAACTCGGTAACACCTTATTACTGGAAAAAGACAACAAACAACACACAGCCTTAAGGACCGAGTCCAGACTATCCGAATGCCCGGTGTGCAGAGGCTGATGCATTAAGACATGTGATTAGCTCCTAGAGCATAGAGTCTGCAGGGGGGAAGAAAGCCCAGGACTGGTTCAGCTCTTCAACCACCTCGACAAAGCCCAGGCTCTTTCTTTCTACTCTGTCAACCCCAGTATGGCGGCTTGTCGCGTTCATGGTTGTCAGATGGTGGGTGCAGCTATGAGCATCTTTTAGAGGCAGGATCTAGGAGAGATGGAGAGAGGTAGGGCAGGGGTGGGGGGAGCAGAAAAGCAGCCTATCCTCCCATGGATCTCTTCTTTTGTCAACAAAGGAATAACGTTTACCAAATGTGTCCAGGAGACCTAATTCATGATTCACTGTCCAGGCTTGGTATATCAAAATGCCAAGAATATGTGGGTTCTTCCAGCCAAAACTAAGTATGGAAGGAAGACCTATTACATTGACAATGAAGAAAGGCTTTAATAGAGGTGCCCAGGACCCTCACTTCTCCAGCAACTACAAGCTAAGTAAACCACCTTAAACCTTGGCTTTCCCCAGGGCCACTTTCTGACTGGGGACTGACTGGAGAATGATAATGGTCCTCTAGAGTTGTTTTGAAACCTATGGTAAAGGGGCGCCTGGATGGCTCAGTCAGTGAAGCATCTGCCCTTGGCTTGGGTCATGATCTCAGGGTCCTGGGATCGAGTCCCACATCAGGATCCTTGCTCAGCAGGGAGTCTGCTTCTCTCTCTCCTTCTGTGTGCTCTCTCTCTCTTTCTCAAATAAATAAATCTTAAAAAAAGAAAAGAAAAGAAAAGAAAAGAAAAGAAAAGAAAAGAAAAGAAAAAAGAAGAAAAGAAAAGAAAGAACCCCATGGTGAATAAAACACCCAGAGATGTATTTTTCCTCCCAACAAGGCCATTTAAGAACCTCGCAAAATAATAAACTTCAATTTTGGTAGACTTGTTAACTTCCATTGGTTTTTCAAGTATGGCCCCATCTGACAGTTTGCTCTATTTCCAAAATAAGTAAACCACCACTCTCCCTAAAATCTAAATCTTTTTTTAAAGATTTTATTTATTTGTGAGAGAGCAAGCACAAGCAGGGGGAGCAGCAGGCAGAGGGAGAAGCAGGCTCCCCGCTGAGCAGGGAGCCCAGTGCAGGACTCGATCCCAGGACCCTGAGATCATAACTTGAGCTGAAGGTAGATGCTTAACCTACTGAGCCACCCAGGTGACCTCAGTTGATCTTTCTTGACTTTGACGTAGAGACAGGACCCAGTCGGTGCTTTTGGCTCGGCTACACTGCCCTTCCCAGCATTCTCTTACCTGCTCATTTCTGGTGTCCTCGGGCAGAGCCCTGGCTTAGGGCCCTGGTGAGGTTCCCAGAGAACTGGAACTCTAACTACCAAGGGAATTCAAGCTGGGCCATATCTTCTTTCTAGACTACATCTTACACATCTGTGTGTGCCTGGAGTTGTCCCGCTGTGAAGAGTTTTTTGAAGTACATTTCAAGATTTCCAGGTGCAAATCAGAGATGTATTTGGTCCTATTTATTTCTCTCTTTGATCTGATACCACTCTTGGTGGATCAATAAGGGATCCTTTGGAGAAGCACAACCACTAATCCATATATATATGTAAACTCATAAACTGTAACTATATCACCATATAACTAATTATATATAATATAGTATAAAGTATATAATATATAATTATTAAAATAAAGTATATAATAAAATAAAATAAATAATAAAATAAAATAAAAATATAATGAAGTAAAGTATATAATAATAAAATAAATAATAAAATAAAGTATATAATATATAATTATTAACATTATTAAGTATGGGCATATAATTAGATACGGGATTTGACCTTACGCAATTGCGGACGCTGATTTAAGCAGGCTCTGTAAGGCTGCTATCTTCACAGTTCATGCTGGAGCTTGAAGTCCAAAGGGCGCAAAGGGCAGGCCTCCGAGAAGGAAGGATGGGAGTAAAGTAGATGCAAGTGAGAACAAGCCAGAGGCCATGAGGATGGACAGAAGCCCCTGGTGGTTCTTGCTGCTGCTGAACCTGGCGGTGTGGGGGTCTGCAGAGACTGGACCCTTCCTGGTGGGGCCGGAGTCGGAGAAGGTGGAGGGGGACCTGGGGAGGTTGGAGCAGTCCCAGCCTCATGTGGACGAGGCCAGCAGTCAGAGCCACTGCACAGCTGAGTGTGAGCACCCAAACACTCCAAACCTCCCACTGGTCTCTCCAGGACCCCGACACCCCCTTACTGGAAACACCCAGGAAAAGAAACTCTGGACAATCGAGTTCAGCCTAGCCAAGCTGCCATGGCCCCAAGCCTCCACACTGGATGAGCCAGAAGAATGTAACTCTGCTACAGAGAACAGAAAAGACCTGATTTTTCTCAAATAGAGGATGCCCTCCTCAGATCATTGTCTCCCGTAGGTAATGTCTTTGTCTAAAAAGAAGGGCTGCACATCACCAGCTCCATATAACTGAGGTCACAAGGCTCAGCGTTGGTGTTTCCTTTCCTTCGATGGCTCTTCTCGGACACCTTTCTTTACATCTTTCAGGTTCCTTTTAAAATAGGATCTTTGCAGAGAGCAATTCCCATCCCATATCAACAGATCTTGCAAAGTTCACACACATAGTCCCTTTTCCTCTAGCCCCATTACGTGCGCCATTTTCCTGAATCAAAGTATCATTGTCTGAAATTACGTTGCTTATGTGTTCCTTCTCCCTATCTTCACCTCCACTAGAAGGAGAGTCTCACAAGGGTGGAGATTTACCTGCCATCCCTTCCCGCGGGACCGGAAGAGTGCCCACCACCCAGCGAGTCTCAACCTGTACTGTGAAATCTGTGAGAAATCTTCACAATTGCGCTCTGTGGTGCCTGTTTATTACCCTCCGTTTTACAAAGGAGGACACGAAGAATCAGAGACATGAAGCCATCTTCTCAAAATAACCAGCTGGGAAGCAACAGAACTGGGGTCTCAATCCATCCCTCTCCCCTGCATCTCGGCTATTCTGAGATTAAAAGCTCTTCCAAACTACATCTGAAGTTACTCAACTATTTTTAGTTATCAAGTGTGTAGATATCCCCTAACTTTTTAGTGCTTCATCAATAACTACGTCTTGTAAGAGGTTTCTTTGGTTACCCTTCTGTACCCCAACGCCGACCCCAGCCAACACACACTAAGCATCATTGCTCAAAGTTAGGTGTTCTGGGTATGTTCTGTTGACTTATACCTTGGCAAAGAAGGGTGTCTGATTAGTCCCTTCCTTAAATATCCTTGCTTCAATTCTATCTTTAGCCATGTTTCTCTTTTTGTATTCTGTTTTAAATTTATTCTGTCTTGTCGTATTTTATCTGTCTTTTCAGGCCACCTGAAATCCTCCTTAGTACAAAGTGAGGGCAGAGAACATAAATAGTTAAATGCACAGTCCTGGGGGATGCTCTCAAGCTCTATTATTCTGAGTAGCGCTAACATTCACTGTAGGTAAAATAATGAGATAAAACTTGAGTTTCAGCATTAAGAAGCCAGAGGGGTAGCCATCAAAAGTGATGACCACAAAGACTGTAGAACTGTGTGCAGATATGGTTACAGTGGCACGTGAGTAGGACAAGCTGGGTGCAAAAGTGCATATTCAGGAGGGGTCGGAACAATTTACAAAATAAGACCGGAAGGAAATACCGATCTACTTTATTTGGGGCAGACCGGGGTCCTGCAGATTTGTACAAATAGAATATCTCACTTTATGAATCACACCACCTGACTGTTCCATTTTACAACTCTAGACCGAGCGGATGTAAAGCACACCCAACACAAACAGGATAAGGTAATAAATGTCCCTTCGCTCGGCACCCAATGGCCACCGCCAACTTGTGCTGCTCTGATTCATGTCTGTCTCCAGCTCTCTGCCCTTCTTGGGTGACTAGTCATTAAATCTACTTATACTGGAATGCGTAATGGATGATTTTGCCACCCGTTTCACTTATTCCTATTGTTCTAGAAAGTTCCCTGGGATTCCCCTCCAGTTCATCTCTTATCCCAACAAAGAAAACCACTGTTTTGAAGTTTTCCACAATAAATCAGTTTTATTTATTCTAGAACTTCATTTAAATAGAATCATGAGGGTCGCCTGGGGGGCTCAGTTAGTTAAGCAACTGACTCTTGATTTTGGCTGAGGTCATGATCTTGCGGTTATGGGATTGGCCTCATGTTGGGCTCCAGGCTCAGTGGGGAGTCTGCTTGGGATTCTCTCTCTCCCTCTGGCCCTCCCCCCACCACACTTGTTCGCTCTCTCTAAAATAAGTAATAAATCTTTTTAAAAAATAGAATAATAGGGGCGCCTGTGTGGCACAGAGGTTAAGCGTCTGCCTTCGGCTCAGGGCATGATCCCGGCGTTGTGGGATCGAGCCCCACATCAGGCTCCTCTGCTATGAGCCTGCTTCTTCCTCTCCCACTCCCCCTGCTTGTGTTCCCTCTCTCGCTGGCTGTCTCTATCTCTGTCAAATAAATAAATTAAATCTTTAAAAAAAAAATTGTTCTGGTAATTATGCAATCTGTCATGATAATCCTTCTTTCATTTCTGATATTGATCATTTGTGCTCTCTCTCCTTTTTTTTTTTTTTTTAAAGATTTTATTTATTTGACAGGATAGAGACACAGCCAGCGAGAGAGGGAACACAAGCAGGGGGAGTGGGAGAGGAAGAAGCAGGCTCCCAGCGGAGGATCCTGATGTGGGGCTCGATCCCATAACGCTGGGATCACGCCCTGAGCCGAAGGCAGACGCTTAACCGCTGTGCCACCCAGGCGCCCCTCTCTCCTTTTTTCTTAAGCAGTTTTGCGTGGGGTTTACCAGTTTTGCTTATCTTCTGATCAAAAGAACTAACTTTTAGCTCTGTCGATTGTTTTCAATTACACTGTTTTCTGCTCTGATCACAATTATTTCTGTCTTCCACTTATTTTCAGTCAATTTTCCTGGTTCTTATCTAACCTCTGAAAGTGGAATTTTAGGTAATTGATTTTACGCCTTTGTTCATTCCTGATAGAGAAGCATTTAGAGCCATAGATGTCCCTCCAGAAAGACCTGTGATGAGGGAGAGGGGAAGAAAAGCCAGAGCTGCACATTCTTTGGGTCAGCAAAAGGGAAAGGCACTTAGGACAGCAGTGGGAGGATTTAGTTTAGGTTAGGAGCAAGGTGCTCTCTTCCTTACAGGAGGGGAAGGGCAAAGAAGGGTCATGATGAAGGAAGGCTTCCAGATCTGCCGATGAGAAGCTTAGAGCACCTCCATGGGACGGCTTACATTTCCTCAGCAAGCGTGAGGGGAGAATACCAACTGCCTGTGTGGGAGGGGAGAGTGGGGAAGGTCTGAGCAAAAAGGAAACCATGGAATAGTCATCGCAGGGCAGGGAGGAGGGAAGTTAATAACGAAGGGCAACAGATGCATCAGGCAGAATGAAGGGCTCACATGGGGATAACGGCTGTGATTTTTAAAGCAAAGCATTTAACCCAGATCTGTGATTTGCTACACAGAGCTCAGCTGCTCATGGGACAGCATGGAGGAGGCAGACGTGTGGGCTTAGCCAGGACTGGGGTTTACCAGGTGGGCAAGACAGTGACATCTGGGGCGGCGTGGGGGGGAGGGAGGGGGATCAAGGGACTCAGAATATTTGCGAGGAAGTGATTAAACTCACGAGCCATGGGTTTGTAGCTGGGCGGTTAGGAAAATGAGGACAGGATTTGCAAGTCACAATGAAATCAAAGGCTTGTAGCATTGGGGGAGACCAGAGTAAAAGACATTGGATTGAACTCTTGAAGTTGGTTCTGTGGGAGATGGGGTTACTGGGGGTGACAAGGTGTAGGTGTGACCATGGAAGAGACTAGATGATGTGCAGTTGGACGAGATCTCCGGAGGTGCTGTGAGAGTCGTCGGCACGGATGTTCTGTCTTCAAGAGTGTTGGTGAGGGTACTGCTAGACAGGAAAAGTGTTGGACCCACCATTTCAGTGAGTGGTGGGGAGGGACTGGCAGGCTGATCGATGCCAGGAAGGAGATGGGGAAGAGGCGAGAGAGCTAAGAGTAACATGAACTTTAAATAAGAAAGGGTTTTTGCAGGATGGAGGGGGTAAATGGGGGATTGGGAACATTGAGACTGTTTCCTGACCCTGAAGTCTTCAGGCCGTGAGGGAAAACTCGGGCTCTGCTTGAGTGGCCGTCAGAGACGCCAGGACTTCCAGCATCAAATAAGGAATGTCCCAAGAGAAGATGGCTGTTGGAGGGGAGACCACTAGTCGCAGAGTGGGAGTTCCAGAAGACACACAAACTATAGGCTTTATTTAGTCAAGGAGGACTGCCGGAAAGTTGACTCTAATTTGGAAGTGTAAAAAACAAGGATGGGGACGCCTGGGCGGCTCAGTTGGTTAGGCATCTGACTCTAGATTTCAGCTCTGCCCTTGATCGCAAGGTTGTGCGTTTGAGCCCCACACTGGGCTCCGTGGTGGGTGTGGAGCCTACTTAAATAAAAACAAAAAATCAAAACCAACCAAATAAACAAAAAACGAGGACAAGACCGGGAGAGGAAGAGGTGTGAGAGATGAGTTGCGAAGGACTACAGCTATTGGTCTCTACTATGTCCTGAATGTCTGTATAGGGTGCGTATTAGCTTCCAATAGCTGCTGTAACCAGTTATCACAAACTCACTGGCCAAAACCAATGCAAATTTGTTATCTTCCAGTTCTAGAGGTCAGAAGTCCAAAACGGATTTCACTGGACTAGAACCAAGGCTTTGACGGGGATGTGTTCCTTCTAGAGGCATTAAGGGAGAATGTATTTCCTGGCCTTTTTCAGCATCTAGAAGCTGCTTGCTTTCCTTGGCTTGTGCCCCTTTCCTCCATGTTCGAAACCAGCCATCCCTCTGGTTCTGAGTCATTGGCTTCCCTCTTCTCCATTTAAGGACACTTATAATTACATTGGACCCACTAGGATAATGCAGGATAATCTTTGCATTTAAAGTAACTAATTAGCCACCTTAATTCCCCCTGGCCACATAACAGGGCATAGTCCCAGGTCCCCAGAGTGAGGATGTGGACACCCCGATTCTGCCCACCACGGTGTCTTCCCCAAGGTACAGGGGTATCCAGAGCCACTTAAAGGAGCCACGCCATGTGGCAAATAAGCTATTGCTTGGTTTTGGGGAAGAGGAGCACAGACACCCAAGAACCATCCTAGGACCTCAACATCCAAGTATGGAACCACTATCTAAAGCAGTGGTTCCCAAACCTCACTGAGCATCTGAATTACCTGGGGGGTCTGTTAAAATACAGGGAGTGCTTCCCCATCTCCTGCTCCGCCTTTCCGATTTAGTAGGTCAGGGGTGAAGCCTGAGATGGACATTTCTAACAAGTTTTCAGGTGATGCTAACGCTGTCGGTCCAGGAGCCGTGATTTTGGAACCATTCCCCTAATGTGTTCTTGCTCCAAAAGTTCTGTGAATCAAGATCTTGGTGTGTGTTTGCGTAGGTGGGTGTAGGTTTTATCGTTTGTGTTTTTAGTTGTGGTTCAATCTTTGATCTTGAACGCCTGCTGAGTCCCAGCTCCATCACTGATTTACCATGTGACCTCTTTACTGCCTAGTCTGTGAAATGGGGATGGTGATGGTACCCGCTTCATGGGAAAGCTGTGGGCATTACATGAATTCATAAGGTAAAGACTTCTAATGCTATAAAATTGTTGGCAATTATTTAAGAACTTTATCAGCCAAGGGGTGCCTGGGTGGCTCAGTCGGTGAAGCGTCTGCCTTTGGCTCAGGTCATGATCCCAGAGTCCTGGGATCAAGCCCCACATCGGGCTCTCTGCTCAGCGGGAGCCTGCTTCTCCCTCTGCCTGCTGCTCCCCCTGCTTGTACTCTTGCTCTCTCTTTGTTAAATAAATAAATAAATAAATAAATAAATAAAATCTTTAAAAAAAACTTAAAAGAAAAGAACTTTATCACCAATAAAGAGGAAAACCTAAAAGTTCTTTATAACAGAGAGCTGACACAGGTGACGGAAGGGGTGGGAAGCCAAGATCCTCAACAGCGGAGTCACTGTTACCATAGGGGCAGGAACCCACTGCCGGAGAGGTTTCCAGAGCTCAGAGACTGGGGTTTTAGAGGGGGCATGCAGTAGGCGCAGAGGAGGGGGAAGGCTAGGGACAGGGTCCGCCAGCAAACAGTAGGTGACTGGCCCACTGGTTTGCCCATGGATCATAGGGGTAAAAAGAGCAAAAGAAAACCCCTCCCGAGGTCCCGTGACCTCGGTTAACCGTTTTGTTTCAGCTCCAGCGTGGTTCAGGCAATCCCCATTCATTTCCCTCTTGGAACGACGAACATTTAGAGCAGACACCGAGAGAACATCGACTCCCACATACAATCTGTGCTTGTGCTCACTTCTGCCCGAGGAGACTACAGCTGCTGAGCACACGCCGAAATCCTCCTGTGGTTCTGAGACCGTGCGGTGGGCCTTCCTGGGGAGAGGCCCTGTGAGCACACGGAAGACGTCAGAAGGATGCCAGTGACATGCGTCCCATGGAACCAACTGAAGAAAATGGAAAGAGGCGGATCCTGGGTGCGTCTGGGGGCTCCGGGGATTGCAATGTCTGGGTCGCTGGTTTTCTGGAATATGCTTTGGGAAGATCATCTCGCCTTGCATGGCTTTGCTGTATTTCATGGGCAAGTCCTAACCGAAGGGACTCAGAGAGCTTCAGGATTGGTCAGTACAGGGAGGTGCTGGCAGGTGGGGGTCCCGAGAGGGTGGGAAAGCTCCACGCCCCATCCCAGACCCCTTGCCCCGTGTATCTCTGTCATCTGCTGGCTGCTGAGTCGTATCCTTTGTAAGACCCCGGTAATCTAGGAGGTGAATGGTTGTTTCTGAGTTCTGTGAGCCATTCTAGCAAGCGATCACACCCAGGGAGGGGGGCGTGAGGACGCCTGGTGCAGAGCCTGGGTGGCGGCCATGTCTTGCGACCTGTGTAAGAAGCAGGAGCCACCTTGTGGGACTGAGCTGTTAACCTGAGGGGTGGGCACCAACTCCAGGCAAATAGTGTCAGGCTTTGGTTACATTGTGGGACACCCAGCCGGTGTCAGAGAACTGGAGAATTGCTTGGTGTGGGGAAAACCCACACACATTTGGTAACCAGGAGCATGGAGAGTATTCTGTGAATAGACAGAACACAGAGGAGTCTTTTCTTTACACCTCCCAAGGTCAAACTGGGAGGAAGGGTCAGCAAGGAGCCTTTGACTGGGAGGCCGGGGACAGCATCTTGAGATTACCAGGCAGACAGTGGCAAATTCTTTTTGGCCTGCTTTTTAGGGGATCTCTAAGCTTCCAAAGGGAATCTCCTCTCCCCAGTGGCCTGTGCAATGGAAAGTACTTTCTTCCACTCCAAAGATTCTGGAAGCCACCTTGTCCTTAAGGAGAGGGAATGGAGGGATTCCTTCTCTACATGCCATCCACATAACTACCTACTTTATCCCTTCTCAGCCTTGCCTCTTTCTACAGGATGGACTTGCTGACTGCAGTCCACTCCAAGGGTCTTACTTCCCTGCGCCTGAACCCTAGTCTCCCATCCCTGGCTCTTTGCATCCTGCAGTCAGACGGCCTCAAGCATCCCAGGCCTCCAGGGATCACCTGCTCTCTCTCCCTACGCATGCAGACTCTGGCTCAGAGGGTGAGCTCACACTTGGTTAGTGGTGCTTGCAGCCTGTCCATATTTCCCTCCTCCCAATCTGACATTGGTCTCCTGCCTTTCTTGAGACCTGCACTTTCCCTCTGTTACAGCAGTTTTATGCCTGGCCTTTGGACTCACTCCTTCCATGTTCTGTCACTAGATGGTCACCTGCCTTGCCAGGGAGGGAACACTTTTGATACGGACTCAACATGTGACTGGTTATTGATGCAAGGGATAAAGACAACTGTTTTATACCCTAATCTATAGGCTTCTCTTTCGGGGGGCAGAGAAAGTGTGGAGGGCATGTGCTGGGAACAAGGACACTACCCAGAGGATAGACATGGATCGATACGCTGAGGTTAAGCCCATTATTATCAACCCGAGCTGCTCCACGTTATCACCCAAGAGCTTAAAAACATTCTCTTGGGGCTCCGGGGTGGCTCAGTCGGTTAAGCATCTGCCTTCAGCTCAGGTCATGATCCCACAGTCTTGGGATCAAGCCCCGCATCGGGCTCCCTGCTCAGTGGGGAGACTCCCTCTCACTCTGCCCCTCCCCTGCTTGTGCTTTCTCTCTCTCTCTCTGTCAAATAAATAAATAAATCTTAAAAAACAAACAAACAAACACAACATTCTCTTGCCTCAAATCCCATACCATGACAATTGAATAAACATCTCGTAGCTCAGCTATGGCTAAGGACCACGGAGTTAGTCTTCCTTTCTTCATTCAGTACACCTAGAAATCCATATTTTTAACTCTCATCTCAAATAAGTTTTACTAGCAAGACAAGGTGCGTTTAGTAAACACTAGCTGTTTACTAAGCTTCTCACAGTCCATGAAATGCCTCAGCCAAACTAGAGAGCTCCAAATGTCCCAAGGTATCCTGTCCCCTAGGCAGGGCTCAAACCAGTTAGCTACGGAACCACTGTAAGAAAACCCAAGACTAGACAATAACAACAACAACAAAAAATATTAAGGAACATCATCTTATACCTTACCTACATTTTTTTTTGTATTTAAATTTTCTATTGGTTTTTATTTTTCCTAATATGTTAAGAAAAGAGTTAGGGTTGGTTACTATTTGCATATTCCTTTCATTTACTTCCAAGATTTTTTGTTTTGAGACAATAGCAGATGGATCAACTCACATTCTATAGATCTCTATTTTTTATTAGTTGTTTCTATCCATGAAAGGCCAGAACAATACCCCATAAAGTCATGACTTGAGATGGTGTGAAAAGAGCACAAGCCAGGGGAGCCGGGGTGGCTCAGTCGGTTAAGCATTGGGCTCTTGATTTCAGCTCGGATGGTGATCCGAAGAGATCGAGCTCCGTGTCAGGCTCTGAGCTGAGCACGGAGTCTGCTTGAGATTCTCTCTCTCCCTCTCCCTCTACCCCTCCCCCCCGCTTAAAAAAAAAAAAAAAGGAACCAAAGGCCTGGTTCCCCTCCATCCATTTCAGTTCCTGTGAGCAGATCGTTTAATCTCTGGGCCTCAACTTCCTTACATCTAAAAGGTAAAATAGGGACAATAATAAGCCATTTCCACTGTTCCTCTTTTGGCGGGTATTATACTCATGGAATCTTGGCAGAAGTCAAAAACCTAACTCCGAAGGGCTCATCATATTGGTCATATTTGGCAAGCCAGTGATGGACCGAACTATCAAACCTGGACTCCGTACAATTTTCTGACATTTTTCTAGAAATTTGATGCAGGACATAGTCACTGAGTTTCATCAGTTTCTGATTTCTTAGGCAGCATCATGGTGATGAGGGAAGGAAAAAAAAACAGACAGGGACTCAGAGTTATCTCCCTTCTGCCGGCCCACAGGCTCACCCTGGACCCCAGGCTCTCCTGAGCCCCACCTTCCCAGCCCTGCCTATAATTGACTTTGCCATGGCTTTCCCTCCATTGCAAAAGGGATGTATTTCTGCAGAGTCTCCTTCTTCTTCTTTTTTTTTTTTTTAAAGATTTTATTTATTTATTTATTTGACAGACAGCTAGCGAGAGAGGAAACACAAGCAGGGGGAGTGGGAGAGGAAGAAGCAGGCTCCCAGCGGATGAGCCTGACGTGGGGCTCGATCCCAGAATGCCGGGATCACGCCCTGAGCTGAAGACAGACTCTTAACGACTGAGCCACCCAGGCACCCCTGCAGAGTCTCCTTCTTACCTGTTCTGCTGTTCACATGCTATGAGACCACCCCCAAGAGTCGTGGCCCACGAGGCCTGCAATATTCATAATCACGGCTTTTTGTGTTGAGCTTCCTGGAGCCAGTAATTTGTTAGGAAGACATAACAGATATGTTGGAGCTGAACTTTGGGAAATGACAGTTCCCTCTCCTTGGGGTACCTCTAACTAGAGGATCCATGGGGACTATCATGTGGGCAGTTCTGCCTGCTGAAATGCATTGTTTCTTTTCTCTGTGGGGACTCCTTTCAGCCCCAGAAAGGACAGAGGTAGCTGGTGAACCAGGACAGAAACCCAAGCCAGGAAGAGCATACGTGCTTCTCAATGCCTGCGTGTCCTGTGTTACATTTCTCAGGAACTGAAGGGGGTAGATGGATAAGATGCAGGCAGAAACTGGGGAGGAGAGGGAATCCAGCTTGTAACATGAGTAATCCCAAGGTCTGAGATCGGAAGATGTGCTCTTACCTCTGTCTGATTCCATTGATCTTGGACATGGTGGCTAACCTTTTAGGGCTGTGGGGAGATCTCATAGTAAGTCTGGCCCAGGATAAATGCTTGACAAATATAAGTGATTAGTAATGTGATGATTAATATAGGGGGCCCAGCCCAGAATTTGTCACCCCACAACATGCCATAATTTCCTCGTAGTCACTTGGAAGGTTTCCTTAATGTCTTTGAGACATGGAGTCTCCTTCTATTAATCGATGGTAACTACCTCAAATATTTATTGACAATTAACATCAAGAATCCAGCAGCACCTGGCTGGCTCAGCGGGTAGAACACAGGACTCCTGATCTCAGGGTTGTGAGTTCAAGCCCCAGGTTGGGCATGGAGCCGACTTCAAAAATAAGTTGAAAAAATAAGTTAAAACAAATTGAGAATCCAGGCTCAAGAATTTCAAGCAACTTTTATGGCTGGTCATTTCTTTTCTGGTCATCTTCCTCCCACTAGAGAAAGTGAACAGCGCTTCTCCTTTGCTGAAAAGTCTTTTTTTTTTTCTTTTCTTCTTCGTCTTCATCTTCATCTTCGTCTTTGTCTCCCTCTCCTTCTCCCTCTCCTCCTCGGCCTTCTTCCTTCTCCTCTTCATCTCCTTCTTCTCCTCCTCTTCCTTCTTCTTCTTTTTCTTCCTCTTCTTCTTCTTCTTCTTCTTCTTCTTCTTCTTCTTCTTCTTCTTCTTCTTCTTCTTCTCTCTTTCTTCTCTTTAGAGAGAGAGCACGAGCAGGGAGGGGCAGAAGGAGAGAGAGAATTTTAAGCAGTCTCCATGCTCAGCTCAGCACATGAGCCCGACAGGCTCGAGCTGAAATCAAGAGTCAGATGCTTAACCAACTGAGCCACACAGGTGCTCCTGAAAGTCTTTAAATGGGAGCCGTGGGGCCCTGACATTGAACTTGTTCCCCTGCTCTCCCCTCTTTGGCTCTGACTCTGAACACGTCATGCTTATCCACCCGCCATCCAAACTTTGGGAGAACAGAGGATAGGAAAAGGTAATCTGAGAAAGGGAGAGGAGGTTGACAGGAATGGGGTAAGCTTGGGGACGGTGCTGGGGGCTCTTTGGCGCTTGAGAATAGACAAGGAGGCAAAATGAGCAATGCTAAACGTGCAACCAGGCGTGGCTTCCTTCCAGCTCTTCACCTCAGCCCGAAACGCCCACGCTCATCCTTCAGGCTCACGGATCACACACCTTGGACCCAGAGGGTCAGTCCTCCTCACCTGACATGGCCGCAACCGTTCCTCATCTGTCCTGCAGGGGCAGGGGCTTAGCTTCAAAATCTGCTGAGCTGGCTCTCTCCTTGCCTCTGAGGGCACCAGTAACATGTTCATGGCCTCTTCTCCCTTATGCAGGGCTTCCCAAACTCATCACTACTGACATGTGGGGCCAGACAATTCTCTGCGATGGCGGACTGTTTTGTGCCCTGTGGAATATGGAGTAGGATTGCTGGCTTCTACCCTCTAGATGCCAGGAGCACCTCCCCGAGTTGGGACAACCAAAAGTGTCTCCAGACATTGTCAGATGTCCTCCAGGTGGAGGGGAAGGGGGCCACATTGTCCCCAGTTGAGAACACTGCCTTGTTATACCCTCCTGGCCCATGTTTTCGATCTTCTGCCCAGATGAAGTTAAATTAAAATTCAAGAGAAGGAAGCCTTCTTCCAGTTAAAAGCACTTGGTAGGACCCTTGACATAAATAAGCACTGGCTAAGGGCAACCCCTCTTTGATAGCTTCTTGGAAGCCCCTGCTAGAAGTAGGCACTCCTTCCTAAAAAATTTTATAGCACTTTGTCCTTATGGTCACTTTACTTCTCATATCATGGCTGTTCGAGCATCGCCCCGTTCGCATGAAAGCTCTTAAGAGTATAAGCATCAATGCAATTGATCTTAAATCCCCGAAGAACCCTGAGGCACAGTGCTTGAAACACAGTCACACAGCCGATTACCCCTTGGCCAGCACAGACTCCTTCCCAATCCCCATTCCTGTTGGGTTTTGCTGCCAGCAGGAAGAAGTGATCCAGGTGAGTTTGTCATCTAGGCTGTGCACATCTTGCACTCAGGTGCTCCGACCCATTCCTCTCCCTGTCCCCAGATCTCAAATAGGCCTGGCCCTGACCTCCCTGGTCTCCACCTGCCAGAGGAAAAGCAGCTGTATGTCCGCAGAGCCGGAATCCAACCATGTCTCAAAAGTTTGCTTTGCTGGGTGAGCCAGCCAGCAGCAATTATTAAAAAACATTTTTCAGCGAAGTCTAGAGCCATGGTGTTCCCAGCCCCCTGGCAGGGTTCCCTCACAATAGAGCTTTCTTCCTATTGGCAAGGGACAGACAATGCAAAACACGGAAATTTAATATCTTCGCATTATGCAGATCTGATTTAATCAGAGATGAAGTTGAAGTGCAATAAAAACTATACTTTCATTAAGTTTATGACTTACAGACTGTATGTCAATTACCCTGTTACCATGGCCACCCCGCTAACAGCCTCCACGCACTGGTTTCCCCACAGGGGTGGGGACGGGAGGAAATGCATAAGAGACAAGACAGAATTTCCCATTTCACGTCCTTTTTCCCTGTGTTGGAGATTTCTGTAAAGAGAAGATCAAGTTGCAAGAGTCTTGATAATTCCTTCTCAGAAGAAAACCAGTGACGAATGAGAAGAAAAGGAGAGAGACAAGAGTCTTAAAGACTCTTCCCTTCCTGGGGTGATCCACCCCAGGAATATTGCAGTGTGTCGAACAGCTGGGTAGCAGAAGGGAGCAGCGGGAGCCTGACCGTTGCCCACCCCGCTCTCCCTTGTTTGCCAACATGATGGCCCATCCTTTACCTTCTGCTCTTCTCAAGAATTACAATAGGACGCTAAGCTTATTGAAGATGGTGGATGGCAGTTGCATGAATGGTGGATTACGTGGCTGCCACCCCTTCCACACCCTCCACGGGGCAAGAAGGCAGAGGAATCCTCATAGTGGAATGTTGACAAGTTGCTGGAGGGATGTTTGGCTGGTGGCTCCTAATATAAGTGTCCCCACACTGCATGACCCATGGATACCTGGAAGTCAGCTCTACAGAGGGGATGGGGGAGGTAGTGGCTAGTCTATCAGACAGGACACTAAACACATCTGTGCTAGCTGCCTGCCCAACATCCATTCCCATTCTGCCTTAGAGGCTGTACTTTTACTTATAGACCATCCCGCTGAAACTGCTCGCTCCCCAAGTTCCCGCCCACCTAGGACTGGTCATGTGACACATTTCCGCTGATGAGAAGTAAGTTGGGTACAGGGGGAGGTCGTTTTTACTTTCTTGGTTGTGGCAAGTGATTTTTTTTGTGTGTATGCCTCCTACCACATATCCTCCACCTGCCTCTGATTTTGGCCACAGTTGGGCAAGCCCAGGCTCACTGCCATCTCAAGGGCATGCTATGACATTGCTTTATTTTTCTGACTTAGAGTTTTCTTCGAAGCCACAAAAGTCCACTAACCTCATATCCTGGCACAGTCAGAAAGAGCAGGGAGGTTAATGTCCCTACAATTAACCTTCAAACAATGGGGCGTGGTGGCCCATGGACTAATGCCCCAGCCTCCTGTCCTTCAGGAAAATTCTACAAGGCATTCCACATGCTTCTCTAAGATCTCCAAGGAGCTGAGCTCCCCTGCAGTGATGGTACACCC
The DNA here is from genome assembly GCF_023065955.2 of Ursus arctos. NCBI lineage: Eukaryota > Metazoa > Chordata > Mammalia > Carnivora > Ursidae > Ursus > Ursus arctos. The sequence goes on from NW_026622808.1 coordinate 7,217,183, forward strand.
TTTACTGGCTCCTCCTTCCCTAACTCAGTCTCATTGTATAGTTCCTTACTCTTGTTTCTTGATTATATGCACCAAGTCTTTGTCTCAGGCTTTGCTTTTGCAGAAACCCAAACAAAAACATGGGGACCAATCCAAACCTGACCATCCCCAAAGCAGGACTCAAATCTCTTCTCTAGCCATTCTTCCCCTACTGCCTTTGCCTTCACACATCCTTCCATCTTCGTTCTAAGTTTACTGTCCGTGAACAACAATCAAACCCGCAGATAATCACTGCATAGAGTGTGGGCAGAGGGTTTCCCACATACATCTTTTCAAATAAATCCAAGCTTCTCCAGGACATGGATAATGCCCTATACTTCTAAATATTTCCTCCCAGCTTGTATAGTGCCAAACAGATGCCATTGACCTCTATGACTAGTGCATGGGTCGGATTTGTAAAGTTGCGTATTTGTTAAACCACAGAAAATAATGAAAGAAAACAGGAATCTCATTTAAGATGAAAAACACATTTGGTGTTAAAATTTTTCCTCCTTACTCAAACGGATCTGCCTAGTCTACGGACATGTTCAGAAACCAAGGTACCTTTATCTCTTTCTCTTTTATCTCCTTGTCTTTAAAAACACAAAATGATGTCTCTGAAAAAGATAAGCCCACTCAGCTGAAAAGAATTAGATTGTGAGGTCAATGTGATATTTGACTCACTGCAGCGTATAATTGGTGCCTTGAGAATTCTTTCTTCTTATCTCATTCGTAGGTTTTACCCTCATGTTTAGCTCAATGGTATTTCAACTGAGTGATGATATTCTTTTGTCTGCATTGGCCTAATTTTTTACTCTAATTCTAACTTCTGCTGCCAGTCTTCTCTCAATCACAGATTCAAGCAACTTTGGCTTCTTCCCACCCCTTCACATAAGTGCACTCCATTCATACTTGCTCGTTCATCTCACACAGCTTCATATTCCCAAAGACAATTCTGATTTCACTTCTGAGACTCTGGGCAAATCATTGAATCTCTGAGCCTTATCATTAGATCTGATGCAAAAATGATGCAGATAAGTCAGTAAAATGCCCAGGACATAGTAGGCACTCAATATGTTGTAGTTTTAATGTCATTGTCATTGACTCTTTCATGACTACCCAAGTATCTCAAACACTTCAGGAAGATTTTTACTGGGGAGGAAATATCATAGAGTAGTCAAGAGTACAGCTTTGCAGAGAGTAGACCCAGCTCAAATCCAAGTTCTGCCACTCTCTGAAATGTCTCCAGTGATTCACTCCTCCTTGTAGTCATGCCCTTGTGTTAGGGGTTTGTCCACTGGATCATGGCAGGCTTGTGGGTCCAACAGAACATGGTGCAAATGCAAGTGTGTGACTTCTGGAGCTAGATTATAAAGACCTCGAATTTTCCACCTTGCTCTCTCTTGAATGACCCACTCTGGAGAAAACCAACTGCAATGTTGCCAGAACATTGGAGCATCCCCTGGAGAGGCCCACATGGTAAAAAACTGAGACTTCCTTCCAAAAGCCAACACCAGTTCACCAACCATGTAGTGTGCCATCTTGGAAGCACTTCTTCCAGCCCCAGTCAAGCCTTCAGATGATGCAGCCCCAGCTGACATCTTGACCATAACCTCATGAGAGGTCCTGCATCAGAACTGCCCACAAAGGTACTCTTGAATTCCTAACCTAGAAATTGTATGAGACGGTAAATGTTTATTGATATTGGAAGGCCCTAAGCTATGGGATAATTTGCTATGGAACAACAGATAGTTAATATACTACTTCTGTTGGTAGTATTGGGGAATTGCTTCTAAGCCTTAATTTCCCTATTTGCAAAATGAGAATAACAACAATCGTGACTCCAAAGTGTTAAGAGGATGCAGTGAGCTAATACATGCATAGCAATTGTAAAGGTGCCTCGCACATAACGAGTGTTCCGTAAGTAGCGGTACTGTCATTAAAGATAAATATTTCCTGATCTATGTGCATATGGCACTGGTCTCTTGTACATTAAGAAGCTGACCTCCTATGCACGGCAAATTCTGTCTACAACAGAATAATCATCATCACAAAAGACACGCTACTAGCTGATCTGGGAATCAACTGGGCTCCAAGGATCAGAGATCTCCTAGATCAAGGAGCTCTGGAAAGACATTAATTGAAGAGGCAAAATATTCAGCTGTCCTTTGACTTGTTAATATACCTAGAGAGTCTGTGCATGGTTAGATAACCAGGTGTAATTGGGGCCCTGTAGTGATGGATTAATCCCCTGCATTCTACCAGAAAGGTCTCTGGCCGCCCAGCCCCAGAGTTAAATTTTCTTAAGCCTTAAAGAACCGCAGAGAGCAGAAATATCCCACAGTCTTCACTCGCTTGTTAGTAAAAAGGTCAATCTTTTGGTTGAATCCTGGGCCCAGCCGAAATTTCACCTTCGCCTTTTGCACAGAGCAATTGCGAAGCACAACGTGTAACGAGCATCCATTTGGAACTTCTCTACAGGGTAATCTGTAATTTAGCTGATTAGCAAGAAGTGTTTGAAGGGCCCCCTTTGTCAATTTAGCTCGTGCAGACACCCAGCTGGCTCCTCGGTGCAGCTTGTTTGTGGCGGCCCTTCAGAAGTGCAGTGCCGATTATTTCATTAGCTCCGTCCCCCGGAATTCCTTCCGAATGTAAGCGCTCTTGAGATGTCTTCGCTGCTGACGCTCGCCCCGCTCCTATGACGGATAAATGCCATACCGTGGAGAAATGGACTTCTCCTCTCCATCCCTGTTACAGACTGAGCAGCTGAGGACTCCTCATTGCTCCAATGCCCCCTGTAAGATTGGAACTCATGACAACGCATACACCGTTTGAACACACTTGGTTTTATGAACATGTTATGATAACGAGAATACACATTCATGGGTAGCTCCTCCATAACTGGGGAGCAGAGGCGTCCACTTGTGGCTGACTGGTGGGTGCTGAGAAGGAAGTGAGGGTAGGACAGAAAAATAAAGCCTATATGCTCTAGGGTCACAGAGGTGGACCGCTCATTGCAGAACTGGAACCTGGCCTTTCGTCAAGAAGCATAACGACCTATGTTTTGGGGCCCTCGGACCCACTTGCTCTCCATGCCCCTCCAATTCCCATCACGACACAGCTGGAGATGGTGCGGTGTCCCTGCTCGTGGGCACCGTGCAAGGAGAGTCAACTGCGGTGTCAGGAGATCTGTGCTCTGGTCTCCCCTCTGTCTGGAGCCAGCCAGTCACGTGGGCAAGTCATTTCCCTCTGGATTGTTGTTGGTGTTCAACCTGGGAAGAACGGAAACCTCTATCTGGTGCAATTTCCCAGCTTCTGGTATGAGTCAGAGAAAGCAGAAAAGCACTCAGATTTGAATGTCACTACACGCCAAGCTTTTTATAGATACGATTTCATTTCATCTGTATGCAACCCTGAGATAAGTGTTTAGTCACTCTGTGATGGATGGGAAAGCCACATTCAGGGGCTAGCCACCTGACTCGTCCCTCCCTCTGCAGACGGCACACTTCCAGCCTCTCTTCTGGAACCCTCCTCTGAGACAGGAACCCTTGTTACTTTCCAGGGGGCATAATTAGGTGCCCCCGTCACACCCTGTTCTCATTTCTCTCATTACACCACAATATTTTATAATATTCTTGTTGAATATGCATACCTCCCACCTGAGTTGCAACTCCTTCAGGGCAGAAGTTCTTCTTTTTTTTTAAGATTTTATTTATTTATCTGAGAGAGAAAGATCACAAGCTGGGGGTGGGGGGAGGGGCAGAGGGAGAAGCAGATTTCCCACTGAGCAGGGAGCCCAATGTGGGGCTCAATCCCAGGACCCCGAGGTCATTACCTGAACCGAAGGCAGATGCTTAACCAACTGAGCCACCCAGATGCCCCAGAAGCTCTTTTTTTTTTAAGTTTAGTTTTTTAATTGCTACACCCCATGTGGGTCTCGAACCCATGACCCTGAGACCAAGAGCTGCACTATCTTCTGACTGAGCCAGCCAGACTCCCTGCAGAAACTCTTACGTGCCTTTCCATGACTAGGTTTTGGCATACCGCCTAGCATACAGTAAGTATTCGGTAAACATATTTAAGTAACATTTGTTACATGATGTGTGTGTGTTTTTTTTAACCTGGAAAATAGGAAGAAATCTTCAATGGCTTTTAATCTCACCACCCAGGTAACACTGGTAACCTTAAAATCAGAATAAATACGTTACATGTACATTATTAAAAAAATATTCAGGGGCGCCTGGGTGGCATAGCGGTTAAGCGTCTGCCTTCGGCTCAGGGTGTGATCCCGGCGTTCTGGGATCGAGCCCCACATCGGGCTCCTCTGCTATGAGCCTGCTTCTTCCTCTCCCACTCCCCCTGCTTGTGTTCCCTCTCTCGCTGCTGTCTCTATCTCTGTCAAATAAATAAATAAAATCTTTAAAAAGAAAATATTAAAATAGGACCAAAAGTGAAAAATACAAGTTTCTCTTTGTCCACTTAGTACCTTTCCGTAAATACGTTAAGCTAAAAATAAAAGTTTTCTTTCCTGGTTATTCTTCTAAAAAATGTATATGTATACATACATGTGTAAACATACATATATTCATGGGTATATATGTGTGTGTATCTGTGTGTATATGCATATATATGGTATATACATAGACACATCTATCTTGTGTATAAGTATATTGAGCCAGGGACACCTGGGTGGCTCAGTCCATTAAGCATCTGCCTTCATCTCAGGTCATGATCTCGGGGTCCTGGGATTGAGCCCTACATTGGGCTCCCTGCTCAGTGTGGAGTTTGCGTCTCCCTCTGCCCCTCCTCCTCCCCCTCCCCCTGCTCATGCTTGCTCTCTCTGTCTCTGTTTCTCTCTCTCTCAAATAAATAATAATAATCTTCAAAAAAATATATTGATCTGTATTTGGCTTTTTTCACTTAATAGCATAATTTGGAATTCTCCTATCAGAAGAGAGAGAGCTACATCCTATTTCTCACCTATGATTACCTTTTAACTACGCATAGCGTCGTGCTCTGTGATACGGACAATTTCTTTCACCTGCCCCAACAATTCAATGATTGGGTTGTTTATAGTCCCACCTCCCCACTCCCAGCTGTTCCTACAATACCCATCCCTCTCCAAACACCTTGATGTTCTTCTGTATCTTCATCCCTATCTTGACATTGACAGTACTGACGACATTTACCTTCCGCCCTGTAAAAATGTCGACAATCGTTTGTCTACAAGCTTACTGTGCAAGCTGAGAAACAATCATGTGACCTTACAGTAGTAGGACCCTTACAGTAGTAGGACCTTACAGTAGTAGGACCCATTTCTTGCAGAGCCACAGAATGGTCTACGATTACAAGGCCTCTTCACACACTGCGATAGCCAATTGGGGTGTCAACCTCGTTAGGCTCCCAGTGATTCAATCAAACACACAAATCCAGGTGCATGTGTGAAGGCATGTTGTAGATGTGATGAAAGTCCTTAATCAGTGGACTCTAGGTAGAGATCGTGCTAGATCAGGGTGGGCCTGAAGTAACTGCTAGAAAGTCCTTACGCACAGAGCTGGGTCTCCCCGTGAAGAAGGGAAATTTCCCCTATGGACAGAAGCGTCGGTTTGCACCCACGAGTCCAGCTGCACTTCTCCATGGCCTGCCTGTTGGATTCTGGATTTGCCCAGCCAGCCTGCACATTTGCAACATCCAGAGCCTTGCAACAAATGTCTTACTGGTTTTGTTGCTCTGGCTGAACCCTGACAGATAGGCCCACGGTCACAAATCCCATAGCACTCGATGTAGACTCATTTCAAGCAACCAGATCAACTAGATTATCGATTTCTTATACTTCATCAATGGCTTCCAACTAAGCTTCAAATTATTTTACTTCATATCTGGATTAAGGGGCTTTTAAAAATATGTTGGCTTTTCCTTTTTAGTAAATCTCAATTTTCTTACTGAGAAAAGAGATAGACCCTTCCTCCACCGTGTGGTTATAATCATCCAGCCGCTCCATCATTCCATTGCTGGATTAATTTCCAGTTTCTTTCAAGAAGACATTCTTCTTGGACTTTGTTGGTACTTTCTGGGGATCACGGGGGGTACGTTTCACGTTTTGCAAGTCAGGAAGTCTTTCCCTCTCCGTCTCCTCTTGACCGATGGTATAATTGATCATAGAATTTAGGTTCAAAATAATTTTCCTCTAAAACTTTGCCTTCTAACACTGAGTGTTGCTAATGAGAAGTCTGTTGGCTGGCTAGTTTGAGTCTCTTTATCTATGACTCTTCTTCTCTTCTTTGAAGTCTTTGAGGATTGTCTCTTTATCCATAGTGTTCAGGAATGTCATATGATGTGTGTCGTGTGGATCTTTCTGGAACGTCCCATGATGCATGTCAGCGTAGATCTTTCTTCATCTATGGTAGTTTGCACTAGGAAGGCCCCGGAGAACCCCAAACACATCTCTTTACAGCCTTGGAAGTGCTTTTACTTCTGTTTATATGGTCTTCGGGCTCCCTTCTGTTTTCTCTAAACCTTCTTTCTGGGACTCCACTTGAAAAGTATGCTTCTTGAATCCTCTTACTTCTCCATGCTCCTTGTCCTTTCACTCAGACTTCCTGCCTCTAATTTCTTGCTCTGTGATTTGCAAAATATCCCTAATGGTTCTGCCATTTATATTTTTGTAGATAATTACCCATTTCCTCCATTTCTTTCTGATTTATTTGCATAAAAGTAAATTGCTTTGCAATGTAATGTTTTTATCTACTGTATTCTCTATGATGTTATTTTACCAAATTCATTGCTAATTACGTACATTTTCTTGACCAAGCTAATCAGTGATGTATGTATTTTTTAATTACTTAAAAAAACACAGTTCTTAATTTTTTACCATGTCTAACTACTTTTAAAATTTGATTTTTTTTTTTTGCTTTTTATCTGTACTAATCCCTTCCTTCTGTAGATTTATTCCATTTTTAAACTTCTTGAGTTGAACATTTAATTTACTTATTTTCATTTGTTTTTATTTAGTAATGGAAAAATTTGCATCTTTAGATATTCCTCGGAGTGCAGTTTGTCTTTTTTTAATGTTTCTGCCCCATTTAAAGCTTCATGCAGTCAAATTCAATCTACTCTGTAACAAAACTCATTATCCTCATCAATCTGGGCGTGACTTTGCTCATGTGCTGTTATTTCTCCCTCTTCTTCCCTCAATACCCATCATCCCCTCTTAGACACCCACTCCAGTATATTAAATTTATATCTTTACATAACCATGTAGCTCTAAAAATATTGTTTTCATCTTTTCCTTCTTTTTTCATTAAGCCCTGTATTTTAAAGAGCTATGTGTATTGCTGTTTGTAAATATTGTTTTTTTTATAGCTGCAATATATTACATCTTATATATATTTTACATTTTAGTTTGTTCGCCTAGTGGGCTCCCTCCAATCTTGTGCTCCTGCAAACAATATTGCATTGAACACTGCCTCAGGACTCTCCTATGGATTGTGGGCAGCTTCTCGTGGGTATGGACAGCGTGCTGGATATTAGGATATAAGCTTACTGAAGTTTGCTAAGTGCAACCAATTTCCTTTGGGGTATCACTGCACTTCATGACGGGCATGAAGATTCACATTAATTCGTACCGTCACTAACACTTAGCATTTTCTAAGAGTCTCGATTTTTATCAAATCAGTGTGTGTAAAGGAGGCTCTCCATAAACTAAGTTCCCATGTCAACAACTACTGCCTCCTATCTTTCTAGATCCTTCTCTTTAGTAAGTTTGAAAACCTTTTCTCCGTGGAGACTATCAATCAGTCCGTGTACCCTGTTTATTTTCATCATCGCTTACCTTTTCGATTCCTCCTGTCATCCTTACCTGGCTTGAATTCATGGTTTGTCATTAGATTACAATTACCTCCAGCTCCTTCCTTACTCTCTTGCCTCAACATACTTTCGTGGCTAATCCATAGCCCTAATGCAATTCAGCTCTCCACACACTTCATGCCTCCATCTACTGAGCTGAATGTGGTTGAAAGAAGGCACACCTCATTTTAAATTAATGATCACCAGCCTTCAGTCGACCCTTCTTTCTGACCAGCCACCATGCTATATTTTTCTGGTCTATCCATTGTCTCCATTCTCTTAGATGACTATTCCAAACATCTTCCTCTCTTCCCAGATCTCTAACAACTCCTTCTTCATCCTAGGGTTGGCCGGTGGTCTTGTTTCCTACCTCGTTCAGCAAAGCTCATGCTCAATAGAACTTCCATAGGCTTCCACCAACATGACTTCTACAGACCTATGGGCTCCTGTGCCCATTACTTACTTCTTTTCTCCAGTTATTATGGATGCTCTGTCTATTCATCAGCGAAGGCCAACTCTTCCACTTGTGAAAATCCCGTTGGCGCTAATGTCACTATATATTTAGAATCTGACTACTTCTCACCACCCCCACTGCCGCCATCCTGGTCTAAGCCATAACGGTTTATTTCAAGACTCTCCTCATCAGTTCATGGGTTCCTCCTTATTACTCAGAGCACATTCAAAACACAGCAGACGATGTGGTTGTAGAAGATGTGGCTGTAGAATTCATATTGAATTCCAGCATGGCGTATTTCATCACAAACCCTCTAGGGACCAGCCATGTCAGAGTAAAAGCCAAAATCTCCACTATGATGTAGGATGATTTAACATTCCATCACCTCTCGGAGCTCACCTCCCACCATTTTCCCCCTCATTTACTCCATCCCAGCAACCCTGGCCTCAGACTATTTCTGAAACACACCTGGCAGCCTCCTGCCTCCAAGTCCTGACACTGCTCTTCCCCACGTGCACAAATGGCTTCCTCCCTCACTTCTACTAGGTCTTCACTGAAAGTTCGCTTTTTTAAGATGAGTTTCTGGCCAAAGGTTGGGGGTCTGGATCCCCACCACCTAATGTTTTTCTTTTCATAGAGAAATGTGTACCATTAGCTTTTACTGGTAGAAGGTTTATATGATCTTAATTCTATCTTGTTACATTTTCTTCTTTAAAAAGAAAAGACTTTGGGGCGCCTGGGTGGCACAGCGGTTAAGCATCTGCCCTCGGCTCAGGGCGTGATCCCGGCGTTCTGGGATCGAGCCCCACATCAGGCTCCTCCGTTATAAGCCTGCTTCTTCCTCTCCCACTCCCCCTGCTTGTGTTCCCTCTCTCGCTGGCTGTCTCTATCTCTGTCAAATAAATAAATAAAATCTTTTTAAAAAAATAAATAAAAAATAAAAAGAAAAGACTTTAAAAAGTTTTCCTTTTTTTTCTGTTTGCCAGTGTGAGCTCTGTTTTCTCCGGTGGAGGCGGTGGGTGTCACCCCTCTGGTTTTAGAGGGTTTGTAGTATGATCCCTGCATGTGCTTTTCTTCCCTCTCATCCTCCCGTTTTCTTGGAGGATCTTAGCTTATATATTTTCTCTTATGCATTTGGCTTCTGTTTTTCTAAGTCCTTGCTTGCTCCTGGGGATAATCAGCCCCCAGTGATTATAATCATTCTGTTGTTCCTATCTGGTTTTTTTCTAGGCTCTGCTGGGATGGTGGGGGGCGGGTGGTAGAGTCTCTTCCCTCCAGCCTTACGCGCCCGCGCCCTGCGATGACTGCGCAGCTCTTCACCTCCGTCTCACCGAGTCGGCGGCAATGAAGTGATTTTGTAGAATGGTTTCATTTACCCTTTTTTGCAGCCCCTCTCAACCTCAAGTTGTATTTCTGGGGGAAGGGACATAAGCAGAGGCAGTTCTAAGACCTCCCAATGCCCCAAACTGTGCAGATTCTTAGGGTCTTCTGTTTCTGTCTCTCCTCTGCCTCTTTCTTTCTCAAAGATTACGGCTTGAAGTTCCTTTTGTTGTTGTTGTTGATGATGAGAAAATTTTGGTTTTCTTTTAAAATTTTAACTGTTCATCTATTGTATTAAGTTTGGTGGAGGTAGAACTTATGATTTCCCCTTAATTTTGCTCTTGTGACCTGGAAGAAAATGTCCCTTGGAGGAGATAGTGGGGTGAATTTGGTGGGTGTGTCCTCCATCTATTTGCTCTGCGTGGCACCAGGCCTGTGATGATGGCAGCTGCCACCAGGGGCCCATGGTGTCTACTGAGTTTATTTTTCAATCAGTGGTATTGTCTTCTGCAAGGAAAACATTTTTTTCCCCCATGAAGATAATTCTTTGTTAAATCAATCTGTTGGACTTGAAAATGCTTACCATTTCTACCTAAAACTCACAAAATTAAGAAAAGTGAAGACCAAGGCCGAGTGAAGAGAAATAGGACTTGCACTGATTCAAGATGGCAGCCGTCTCAGTATTCTCAGTGTGTGAAGACCACTGCTGCATGGAAACCTAGCCCTCGAGTCTAGCAGATAATCTCCAGTGTTCCTTGGGCTGACTGCAAGCTTGGGTCTGGCCTGCCCATGACAGCCCAAATCAAAGGGTGGTCACCATGACTTTATACAGATAGCCTCCAGATAGCCTAATAGATGTTTAGGGCCATATGGCTTCCAGAGCTCAACTACTCTGCTCTTGTTAGTCCAGAATAAAATTTCAAATCTCCTTCAGCATTCACTTCCTAATGCAGAATTTTTTCCCTTTAATAATATGATTTCTCTCAGGGCACCTATGTGACTCAGTCGGTTTAGAGTCTGCCTTTGGCTCAGGTCATGGTCTCAGGGTCCTGGGATCGAGCCCCATGTCCGGCTTCCCTGTTCAGTGGAGAGTCTGCTTCTCTTTCTCCCTCTGCCCTCCCCCCCTTCATGCATATTGTCTTTCTTTCTCTCTCTCTCTCTCAAATAGATAAATAAAATCTTTAAAAAACACATGATTTCTCTCTTAAACTCTTTACAGCCCACATAAGATTACTGGGGTAACTAATTTTGGGGGGCCCGATCCTCACCATGCATATCATTCCAGCAGAGGTTTTGTAAAGCAAAGGAGATGTGTACTCCATTATGATCTGGCCCATAAAAGCTGGAGTGGCTTATCACTTCCTTTATTTTCAACACCATGTTATTTGAATGCAAGAAAAGCTGACATTTGGCCTTTAAAAACTTTTATTCAACAATGCTGACTGTAGGCAATAAAGGTTTGTGGCCCCTCCGCCCACATTCATATGCCGGCACCCCCAAAGTGATGCTATTGAATGGTGGGGCCTTTAGGAGGTGACTGGGTTTAGATGAGGCTGTGGAGGTGGGACCCTCACAGCAGGATTAGTGCCCTCGCAAGAAGAGAAAGGTCTCCCCACGCCAGTCCCCCCCACGGTCTCCCTGCCCACGTGCAAGCAGTGAGGAAAGGCCATGGGAAAAGAGCAGGCAGCCATCTGCAAGCCAGGAAGAGAGCTCCCACCACAGCCTGTCCATTCTGCTGCCCTGATCTTGGCCCTCACAACAGTGAGAAGAAAAGAAATGTGTGTGGCTGTAACCACCCCGTCTATAGTAGTCTGTTACAGCAACCCAAGCACGCTGAGACACTGACTCACGTAAGAGTCATCAACAGAACTCCCAGATCTACAGTGTGTGACCTCCCTTCCCTGTTGCCCTGATTTTCTTAAAACCAAAATGTGAAGATTTACATCGAACACGGTTTACATTTCGTACTGTTCGTCAATCTTTTTATTTATATACATCTTCAATCTTTTTATGATAACACTTTTTCGCGGGTCCCAAGGGTAGAACTTGGAAGTTGGAGAGTCAAAGGGGGAGGGGCGCGCATTCCGAAGAATCCCCCTGGGCTGTAAGAAGTGCAGTCTTGCATTGGCCTTGAAAACTTTCCTAACACCCCCGACCGTGGAAGATGAAATGCAGATCAAAAGAGACAGAAACAGTTGATGCTAAGTCAAGTTCATTGAGTCCTGCGTGTACCTCTCAGTTCCCGGCCGCGTCTACACTTCATCCACCAAAACTCCATTACCAAGTGTTTGAGCCATTTGCAGCCCAAAGAGCTGACTTGCTCACCCGACTGTACCGTAAGTTCTCTATTGTAGTAAAGTAAAATGTGATTCAGGCTGCACAAAGGGTGTGGAGAAAGGACAGACCAAGCCTACGCAGATTCTCATCCCAGTCCTGCCGCGTGACCGTCTAGCAGTTAAACATCTCCAAGCATGGGTTATTTTTGATTTGCGAAATGCAGGCCTTTGCTCTGAAGCCCCTCCCAGCGCGCGGGTCCTAGATTGCCGGTGTATAAATGTATAAAGAGAGACGGGGTAGGGGATGCTGGCGTGTCCCCCGTGATCCCCCAGCTGGACGCGAAGGGGAGCTGGGCACAGGTGTACGGGAGCCCGGCTCCCCGCACCTCTCCTCCGCGCAGGAATGAGAAGCAAGAGGAAGGAGGGAGTGACTTCAGAGAACAGCCCCACCTGCTCTCTACCCCGAGCCACCTGAGTCAGTTCCTGTCGCTGCCAACACATCTCAGCGGGTCCCCCCGATTTTCTGGGGGGATGTAGAAGAGATGTGCACACATTCCGGCCCCTTTCTGCTGACTCGGATGGCACAGCAAGCTGCAGGCATTCTTTTGTATTGCTGATGTCACTTCCTATCGAAACAATTTGGTGCTAATAAGCCCCTATAATAGTAAGCAATGGTTTGGCTGAGTAATTGTCACTAAATACCATTCAAGGCTTTGTTGCTTCTTGGGCATATTGCTAATTATTCTGCATCTGAAATAACACCCAGAGGCCCACTGAATGCCAGTAAATAGGGTTTCTTCTTGCTCCTGAAGCCCGGAGGCTGGGTGTGATTGGGAATGCCAAGGCTTTAATCCAGTAAACAATGGCTACCTCACAGCCTCAACTCCTCCAAAATCACAGCCTTTTGCAAAGTGCACCGGAGCTCAGACAAATCAGGGCGTCCGTCTCGTGCCGGAATTGGCGGAGGACAGTGGCGTAGGTGAGGGTCTCCTTGGGGTGCCCAGGAGGGCTAATGGGATGACCAGAGGGCTGGAGTTGGCCGGAGGGGGCGAGACGGGCAGAGTGGCATCACCAGGTCCGGCGGGACCACCTCAGAACGGGATCGGGGCTACTGTCCCAGATGGTGCCAGCTAAGAAAAGCCAAGGTTGGTAGTGCAAGGGGAGTAAATACTAGGGGCGGGATGGAGCGGGGAGCTGAGAATACCCGTATCAAACTCTATGTCACAGAGCAGTGGATACGGACTTGGTTTTCGCAGATCGGGGCAGCAGGTGATTTGACTTACGTCTCCTGGGGTCCGCGGCCCCCCCAGACCCTCAGTTTCCTGTGTGCACAGGAAGTGTGGCACCTCTCTCCTCACCCCCAGGATGCTTCAGTTGGTCGCAGGCCAGGCTGGGATTTATGGGGAGTGGAGGCAAGAGGAGCATAGGGTTACAGAATTAACACCCATTGCCGCATGAGTAGAACAGCTGACAAAGACACGGCTAGTGATGTAGTTTTGGAATACAGGTGAGGTTCAGAGCCCACAGCCAAGAAAGAATTCTTGAGACGTCTTTGGTGCAAAATGGTGGTTTATTAAAGCACCAGGACTGGACCCCTGGGCAGAAAGAGCTGCTGCCCCCGGTTGTGAGGGGTGGCTGATTATATGCTATGGGGATGGGGGAGTAAGGAAAAAGGGAGGTTGAGAAAGAACTTTCATATGCTAAAGAAGACTCCCGGGATACCGGAGGCCCTGCCATTGTCAAGTTAAGATTGTTTTTCCCTCTAGCAAGGCATTCACATGAAGATAGTGGGGAGCTTCCTGGAGGAACGTTGTACTCTGCCCCCCTCAAGTATCTGTCAATGGGCTGCGGGTTATAAGGACATTTAATTGTACCTACATTTCCTTCTGGAAGCTACGTTATTGATAGAAATGCTTTGTTCTTGAAGATTGCTAAGAGATTTGCAAACTGAGGGAGACTCAAGTCTTGCAGGATTGCGATCTCTCTAAGCTTTTCCTTTCCAATTAGCTTTAGGGCAGCCAGGAGTGCCTGAGGAATGTCACATAGATCCCATCTGGGGGTTGTGGGGTGTCAGCTTCTGCTTTGTGCTCAGCTTGCTTTCTGTACTCTCATCAGTAGGAGGGAAGCCGGGGACTCAAGACAGGGAGGGCAGGCAGGCATACAAGTCCCTGTACATCTTTCCTACTTTTTTTTTTTTAAAGTAGACACAATGTGGGGCTTGAACTCACGACCCTGAGATCAAGACCTGAGCTGAGATCAAGATTTGGGTGCTTAACCAACTGAGCCAACCAGGCACCCCCTTTCCTACAGTTTAAAATTATAACCAATATATGCATGGTAAAAATATATATATATTTAAAAATACAGCATGTGCATGACCCTGGCTTAGAGCCATGTCTGAGGCCCTCAGTGGACCTGTTCAGGTGGGAGTACCCATAAGGCACTGGGACTTTTCATATTTCTGCAAAATTTCTCATCCATCCATCCATCCATCCATCCATCCATCCAATATTCTTCAATCAAGTTTTTATTAAGTACCTGTTCTTTGCAGGCAAATTCTAGGCCTCCAAGATTATAAATTATTCCTAGAAGGAAGGCTTCTATTCACAAGGAATTAAAAACTTGTTAGAGGAAAGGAAGACACGTTTGTGAATCACTGTAATACAGTTTGATAAATCCACCCACTCAGGAGACGCAAGGTGGCCCAGAGGAGGCAGGGCGTGGAGGAAGGCTTCCTGGAGGAGGGGGCTTGGAAGGAGACAGGACCAGCTGCTGGAGGACAACTTGACAGAGAACTCGACTCCTTGGGACTTGGAAAAGACTCCTGTGGTGGGGAGAGATACCCCCCAACTTCAAAATGCAAGTCTTCTTGACTCTACATCTTCCCCCAACTTCTACCCGAACTTTCCCCTCCTCCGAACTGACGGTATCTTGGAAAATCTGGAAATACCCCTCATTTTCCCTCCTTGCCTTTGCTTTCACTTCACGGCTGTGTCCCTTCCTTCGCCGCCGCTCCGTGAAGGCTGTGGTCTCCCTGGTGTCCACTGCTGTCCTTGTGGCCAAAGCCATGGACACACCACAGTCCTCACCCCTTGGCAGCCCATCGTGGGACACTCGCGGCCTGCGCCTCCTCCCACGCTCCTAGATCACGTCCTATCCCCCTGCTTCTCCTCGTTTGCTTAGTTCACTTTTCTCCTGTATCCATGCCTCAAATGTCAGTGTCCCTAAGCGCTCTTTTTTTAGATTCTCTGCACATTTTACTTCTCAATTTACATATTTTTTTCCCCTTGAGTGGTCTCAAATACTTGTATTTCTTTAATGACCATCTGTATGCTGACAGCTTGCAAGTCTCTGTCTCCAGCCCGGCTTTCTGTCCGGAACCACAGACTCTTATGTCCGAATTTCCACCCCGTGAGCAAAACTTACTTCCAGTGCTGTGGACGCTAGAGGAATCTTGATAGAGAGGGAATGTAAAAATGTGTAATTAATGTAAAAAAGTATAATTAATGTAAAAAAGTATAATTAATGTAAAAATGTGTAATTAATGTAAAAAAGTGTCATTAATGTAAAAATGTGTAATTAATGTAAAAAAGTGTAATTAATGTAAAAATATGTAATTAATTTGCCCAGACTACCAAATCTAAAACTATGCCTGAACTTCTGCCTCATCTTCCTTTTTTTTTTAATTGCTTCTATTTTTTTTTTTTTTAATTAGGAAAGTTTCAGGGATAATTATGAGAGAGGAATTTGGGAATTCACCGGCCAAGTGGCTTAAAGCCTTACATTATTCAACATAGAGTGTAGCTAACTTTCCGATATAATTTAGTTAAAACTCAGGACAATTACGTTGATTTACAGGTGCTGCAAATACGTATGTCAATGTTTATATCATTATACATTTTATGTCCAAATATGTACCTTTTTTTAACCAGTGTTTTTGTTGTTGTTTGGAAATTTTTTCTTTTTCTTTCTTTTCTTTTTTTTTTCTTTTCTTTTCTTTCCTTTTCTTTTTTCCTTTCTTTTGTTTTTATTGGAGTATAGTTAACCTACAGTATTATGTTAGTTTCAGGTGTACGATACAGTGATTCAGCAATTCTTTTTTTTTTTTTTAAAGATTTTATTTATTTATTTGACAGAGAGAGACAGCCAGCGAGAGAGGGAACACAAGCAGGGGGAGTGGGAGAGGAAGAAGCAGGCTCCCAGCGGAGAAGCCTGACGTGGGGCTCGATCCCGTAATGCCGGGATCACGCCCTGAGCCGAAGGCAGACGCTCAACCGCTGTGCCACCCAGGCGCCCCGTGATTCAGCAATTCTATACTTTACTCAGTGCTCCCCATGGTAAGTGTGCTCTTCCTCCCTGTCGCCTCTTCTACCCGCCCCCCCCCCCATCCCGTGACCATCTGCTTGTTCTCTATAGTTAAGAGTCTGTTTCTTGGTTTGTCTCTTTTCCCCCCCTTTATTCATTTGTTTGGTTTCTTAAATTCCACATAGGAGTCAAATCATATGGTATTTGTCTTTCTCTGACCGATTTATTTCACATAACATTATACCCTCTAGATCCATCCATGCTGTGGCAAATGGTGAGATCTCATTCTTTTTTATTGCTTTTTTAATTAATGGAATATTGTCTGTATACTGTGAGATATATTATACATGTGCGAGACATATATATCTCACACCTTCTTTATCTTCTCACCTATGCATGGACAATTACTTGGGCTGCTTCCATGTCTTGGCTATTGTAAATAATGTTGCAATAAACATAGGGGTGCATGGATCTTTTTGAACGAGTGTTTTTGTTTTCTTTTGGGTAAATACCCAGTAGTGGAATTACTGGAACGTGTGGTAATTGTATTTTTAATTTCTTGAGGACCCTCCATACTGTTTTCCACAGCGGCTGCACTAGTCTGCATTCCCACCAGCAGCATGCGAGGGTTCCTTTCTATTCACATCTTCACCAACACTGGCGTTTTCTGTGTTTTTGATTTTAGCCATTCTGACAGGTCTGAGGCGATATCTCATTGTGGTTTTGATTTGCATTTACCAGATGATGAGGGAGGTTGAGCTTCTTTACATGTGTCTGTTGGCCATCTGATGTCTTCTTTGGAGAAATGTCTGTGCAACCCTCTTCCTCTTTTAATCAGATTATGTTTTGGGGACTGTTGGTCTTTATATATTTTTTATATCAGCCCCTTATTGAATATATCATTTGCAAATATCTCCTCTCATTCAGTATATTGCCTTTTTATTTTATTTTGTTGATGGTTTCCTTCGCTGTGCAGAAGCTTTTGATTTTTATTTGGTCCCAGTAGTTTAATTTTGCTCTTGTTTCCCTTGCAGAGGAAATGTATCTAGAATAATGTTTCTATGGCTGATGTCGAAGAAATCATTGCCTATTTTTTCTTCTAGGAGTTTTACTTTCCAGGAGTTTTTTCTTCTAGGAGTTTATTTCCTGACCCGCCCTTGCATTCCTGGAGTAAATCTCACTTACAGTGAAGAATGATTTTTTAAAAAACATATTGTTGGATTCGGTCCGCTAGTGTTTTGTTGAGAATTTTTGCATCTGTGTTCATCAGAGATATTGGCCAGGGGATGGAGGCAGGGGGGAATGGGGAGCTATTGTTTAATGGATATAAAGTTTCAGTTGCACAAGGAGAATGAGTTCTAGAGATCTTTTATACAACATAGTGCTTACAGTTAATATGGTTGGTATCGTGCACTTAAAAATTTATTAAGGTGACAGATCTTATGCGAAGTGTCCTTAACACACATGCACACACACACACACACACACACACAACCAAAAGGACACAGGGAAACTTTTGGAGATGATGGTTTTGCTTATTGCCGCAATCGTGGTGTTGATATCGTGAGTATGTGCATATGTCCCAATTAATCAAATTGTGTACATTAAATATGTGCAGTTCTTTGTATCTCAATTATATCCTAATAAAGCTGTGGGAAAAAAGACTGAAAAAATATGCGCAAAAGTGTGCAAAGATAGACGATATAAGATTATTTTTTGTAGGATTTTCTACAAAAGTGCAAAGGGAGGAATAATCTACGTAACTGCCAATGGGTAGTTAAGGAAATTGTAGTATACGTCTACCATTGCCCATTCATGCCATCTCAGCACTCAGTTTGGGTGGATCCCGGTGGCATCCTATGCTCGAGCACGGCAAGCCTCTAAAGTTGGAGGCAGCAATAATTTTCCTGCAAAGGACCAGATAGGAGCCATTTTAGGCTTTGCGGGACAGACAGTTTCTTTCACAACTACTCTACTCTGTCCTTGTAGTATGAAAGCAGCCACAGGCAAAATGTAAGTGAATGGGCATGGCCATGTTCCAATAAAGCTTTATTGACAAAAACAGGAAGTGGACTGGAATTAGCCTATAGGCTATAGTTTGCTGACCCCTGATCTAAGGGCTTTTTTTCAGCCACTGTATAAGGCAGGACAAAAGTGCCAGGCAGCCAATGCAATCAGGGAAGGCCATCACCTAATGATAGGAAGGAGCTGGAGGATAAATCCTACAGGGTCCTTGCCCTTTGGTGGGTGAACAACTTGGAGATTCCTATCAGGATTAATGAGTTGTCCAAAGCAGCAACCTGCTCACTGACTTTCATCCATTGGCTTTTTCCCCTTCCCTGTCTCCTTCCGCACTCTGCCAACAGACTTCCTGGGGACCACCTCCCTAACAAACCAGTTGAACTAAAATTTGTCCCAAGATCTGTTTCTGGGGCGTGGGGTGGGGGGGGGGGGCAATCAAGCCCAAGATGGTTGGTAAAAGAAGTGATACTAAGAAGCAGACCCTCAGGGTGGGTTTCTGAAATTGGATCCTTCTCCAACCGCAGCACTTTGGATGTGAAGGGGATATCGTCAAAATCTTTATCATTGCTGTCGACTCACATGTGCTAAGATCTTCACGTATGGTTTATTTGGATAGAATAATAGGTGGAAAGGCACAGAATTGCGTAGTAGCTCTGGGGCTTGAAAGATACGGGCACAGCAGTAAATGTAAGGATTGTCGACTGCCATGGAACCTCTCTAGGAAAAAAAGAAGACTCGGGTCAACTAGTTTTCAGTTTAGGGCATGGTGAGGGTGCCAGGAAGTATCCATTGTCATCTGTAAAGAGCTTCTGTCTCCTGCAGGCAGAGAGAAGGTTATGCTAAACATCAGGGCCCAAGATTTCATTGTAAGAATGGCAGAATTATGGCGGAGGCTGAATGCACAGCCCGGTCCGTCTCCTCTCCTGATTGTTGAGAACTTGGAACCACTGATTCCCTCTGAACGCTATGAATCCACAGAAGCAGACTTCGCCCTCTTGCTACGGGGCATCAACCTTGTTGCCTGGAGATCAGCAAACAGGATTCCTAAGGAGCAGGCCTTAAAAAAAAGTCCATTTGTCCTCCTCAGAGTCTGCCTCTGCTGTCTCTCATTGTCTCGAGAGCGAGAATGAGGATCAAGATTCAGCATGACTTGAACAGGGAAGTGTTATTCCTGCCAGGAGAAGAAAGTGGTTGTTTTCGAAAAGAGCTGCAGGGCACAGCTGGTGTGTTCTGGAATGATGTGAGAGAATATATCTGGGCTCTGGGGGTGGTGGACCAAAGAAGCTGAAATAGAAGCTTTGTAGTGGTAAGTTCATGATACAGGCATATTCTCCAGCGACTGTAGACTTCACATGGTGAGGATAGTAAGACAGGGGCAAGCCAGGTTGTTGGAATGGTTTCTTTTTTCCTTTTTCCTTTTTTTTAAGTAGGCTCCACCCCCAGCATGGAGCCCAATGCAGGACTTGACTTCTTGACCTTGAGATCAAGACCTGAGCTGAGATCAAAGAGTTGGTCGCTTAACTGACTGAGCCACCCAGGCGCCCCTGGAATGGCTTCTTTTTGAAGCTTGGAAACAACAATAAGTTATAGAAAATGAAGCAGAGATGCTGGAATGGCCTTGGCAGAATTTTGAGGAAGATGTCAAGATGTTAGAGATGAACATTTAATAGAGACCAGACAGCCAGCATGCCAGCAGACCAGGAGGCCCCCAAAGGAGAGTCCCTTTACTAAAGGAATAGAGAATGTGCTAGTGAAGGGGACCCCAGCCTTGTTGAGAAGCTCAGTGGTAGCTTCCTCTCTAGTCCAGGGCTGATAGATGGAGACAGTGCAGTGAGACTTGGCTCCTTAGTAGCAAATGGGAATGAGAGAATTCCAGGAGAGCAGATGCAAGGTGGTGGCTTGTAAGCATCAGAGGCAAGGTGGATTTAATGGTCATAATGGACAGCAGTGCTGGAATAGGAACCAGGAGGCCTGGAGCTGCAGGGCTTGGTGGCAAAGCATAATAGACCATGGTATTGTTATGGGCAGCTAGGTGGGATGCAAATAGGATACTGCTTGGCTTGTATAACCAAAATAGACCAAGAGCAGATGATCACCATGCTGAGATGGGTGGCCCAATGGAAGATAATCCAACATCTGGTTTCCAGATTTGAGCCCGTTCTCAGATCCAGACTCCTATGATTGAGGGAGATACTAGAACCTCTCAAAGAAACTCCTACAGAGCATCAGAAAGAAGACATAGTACTCATTCCCCCCAGTCCTTCTCCAGAGGGACCTCCACCTGCAAAGAAGGAAATGCCCATAGAGTGTGTGCTGCGCAGTGCACTGCGGAAGGGGAACCACCTACACACTTCAAGGGCAATTGGATCCAGGGCTCGAGCTGACGCCAATGCCGGAGAAACCAGAGCACCATCCTGATGACCTAGTTAGAGTGCGTTTGTGAAAACCAGGTGATAAATGGAGTCTTGGCCCAGGTCCATCTCATAAATGCCCAACGAGTCTGCCAATCCACGCTGTGATAATGTTGATGGTTTCTGAGTGCTTAATTGGGTTGGATATGCTTAGCAGCTGGAAGAACCCTCTCACTGGTTCCTGACCCGCAGAGTGGAAGGTATTAGGGTGGAAAGGGCCAAGTGGAAACCCCTGAAACTACTCAGCATTCCAGCCGGGACAGTAAATTAAAAGCAGTAACTCATCCCGGCTGAAATGGCAGAAACTAGTGCTCCACCAAGACGCTGACAGGTGGCAGAGGCGATGGGTCCCCTATCTCTCTTTAATGCACCAACTCGGCCCTTGCAAAAACCGAATGGATTGTCAAGGGTGGTGCTAAGCCCCCACCCCCACATACATATACAAATGGGACCAAGCAGTAGAGCCGATGACCACTGCTCTGTGAGGTGTTCAGGTATCTTCATGGGAACAGATCCCCACAAATGTGTTACTACTATATTGTATTTTATCAAGGGATTGGCTCAACACAGGGGCCAAAGCTCGGAGCGGCCATTAGCTTTGTGTGGAAAAAGAAGTGGTCTGAGATAAGGCTATACACAGATTCCTCGGTGCTGGCAAATGTCTTGGCTGACTGTCAGGGGCCTGGGTGGGGGAGGGAGGGAGTCTAGAAGAACACAAACGAGCAATCTGGAGAAGGAAAGAGGTATATGGTAGACATATGGAGTGGGCGCAAAGTGTAGGGGTCCATGTCTCTCATGTCGGTGATATCTAGAAAGCGTCTATTACTGACAAGTCACTGAAGAACCAAGTGAATGGGATAACTTGTAGATTTCAGCCCACCTCTGTCCTCAGCCACCCAGTGCCTTCCTCCATAACGAAGGGTATTTGTGGACCCAACAGCACGAGCTCCCAATAACCAAGGCTGGCCTACTTACTGTTGCTGCTGATTGTCCTGGCCTAGGAGCCATACCGCCCGGCACTGAGCCTTGGGTTTTCAAGAGACCAACTAGCACTTAGATGTCAAGTTGTTTGCATTGGAACCATTCTTCCCTGGAAAGAACAATGATTGATCCTGGTTAGGATTGGTACATATTCTGGGTATGGGTTTCTTTACCCAGCCCTAGTGTGTCAATCAGCACCACTATCCAAGGGCCCACGGAGCCTAAATATGGGATCCTAAGTGCAAGGGACCTATCTTCAGGCAAAGGAGTTGTGACAGTGAGCACACGATCATGGTATCCAGTGGCCTTGTCATATACTCTTTCCTCCAGAAGTGGCTTACCTAATAAAATCGGAATGACCTCTTAATGTTTAGCTAATGCACCAGGCTAAGGATGATACTCTCAAGAGTTTGGGTGCTGTCCTTCAAAGGAAAACATATGCTTGTATCCAAACCTGAGGGTCAAAGTAGGAATGGCTTTTCTCCACACCACTGCCAGGGACTCATTTGGGGAAATTGTCCCTATAATGTTCGGATTTTCTGGGGTGGAAGGACTGGTTACTTGTGTGGAGGGGACAGGTGTACTGGGGCGGGGGGTGCAGAAGCGTTCCACTGAACCCAAAGCTATGGCTGATGGCTGATTATTTGGGGCTCCTCCATTCGGTGGATTACCAGGCAGACAGGACAATTGACTGTGATTGTCATGGGCAAATGGAGGGAAGGATGAACTGGTTAGGACTCTAGGATTCACTGAGCCACCTCTTGGTGCCCTTATGCCTGGTGACAATCAGGATCTGGCAACTGCAACAACCCAGGTTTTACAAGCATCTGGGAAATCAAGGGCTCGGACTTGTTGGGGATGAAGCCTTGGCTGAGGGTTCTACTGTCTATCTGGAATAAAAGCCGCAGGAAGCAGGTGCTGAATTGGGACCAACCACAGCAGTAATGATTGGAGTCTCTCTGGCCAATCCTCTTATTATAAGTCCTTTTTTAGAAATTGCGATCACAACTTCCTTGACGGGGCAGTGTCGGGAGGGAATGAACATGGGGGTGTGAGCAGTGCCAAGGGTCAACTCTAGCACATCGTCTGGGTGCCCTGCTCATAGCTTCTTAGCACGCATGCGTCAACAGCATCCAACGGCAAGCCCATAATTCTCCACCTATGAGCTCTCTCTTAACCTACTCAGGGTGCGCCAGAGTGTGGGAGTTCCCGGGAGCAGCCCTCAGCAAAAACAGATGGGAGTTGGAGGATTAATACCCTTGCTTCCTTGCTCCTAGTTGGGATATCCTGGTGCATGTTCCATACTGTTTCCCAGATGTCCCCAGTGGGACTGGGTTCTAGCTGCCCACAGTGGGAACCTGATCATGAGGGCACCTTGTACCATCACCTCCTCCTTCTGTCCCCATCTTCCCCTACTTTTGCTTTGGGGACCACCTGCCAGATAAGCCACCGGTATTCAAGCCCTTGCCTCAAGATCTGATTCCGCAAGCACCTATTCGAGCACTGCCTTGGGGAGCACTGATTCATTAAAGTAATGTTCATCTCAGAACTGTTTAGCATCTAGGGGCACCTGGGTGGGCACTCTGTTGGGCATCTGACTCTTGGTTTCCGCTCAGGTCGTGATCTCAGGGTCGTGAGATCAAGCCCCACATTGGGCTCTGTGCTCAGCACAGAGTCTCCTTGAGGTTCTCTCTCTCCCTCTCCCTCTCCCCTCCTGCTCATGCTCTCTCTCTCTCTCTCTCAAATAAATAAATAAAATCTGGGAAAAAGATTTCTTTAATATCTAAGCCATAGGGGCGCCTGGATGGCACAGCAGTTAAGCGTCTGACTTTGGCTCAGGGCGTGATCCCGGCGTTATGGGATCGAGCCCCACATCAGGCTCCTCCACTATGAGCCTGCCTCTTCCTCTCCCACTCCCCCTGCTTGTGTTCCCTCTCTCGCTGGCTGTCTCTATCTCTGTCGAATAAATAAAATCTTAAGAAAAAAAAAATCTAAGCCATAGATATGCGTCCATTAAAAGTTCTGAGTAATGCAGAATTACTTTCCCATAGTGTATCAACCACAAGAGCAACCCACTCCATATGTGTGTTAGCCCACACATGCTAAAGGAAGATACGGTTTTTCTCAGGTTGAAGGCTGCTGGCCTGTCTGTCTGCTGGCCTGTCTGTCTGCTTTGTTCAACCTCTCTCCCTGCTGCTCCCATGCGACCGTAAGTAGTTTTGACCATGGTGGCCAGCAAAAGGCATGCAGGATGGCATGTCAGGAGCTAGGAAGAGCGTTGGAGGACAGGTTTTACGCAAACATCCAGGTGTCTCCAGGTGCCCGGGACACAAGCGAGGGGGAACAAAGAGGTATACAACTCAGCAGGCTGGTGGGTGTGCTTTGACTTCAGGAAGGTGTTATAACCATCAACGTGTACTCCAGGCGTCTGCAGCCAAACTGCTGTCCTGACCTCAGCAACAAGGAAAGGGAAGGAAAGCCTTTGCTAATGGATTCAATATTGGGAACACATTTCTTAAGGGCCTACGTCACGGTGATCCCAAGTGCTGATGACTAGTCAGAGCTTCCATTTCCAGAAAAATGGAGTGAGTATATATATGTGCATGTGTGTGTGTGTGTGTGTATCACACAGAGCATGTTCTGTGTCTATATGGGCTGACATGGAAGGAAGTACAAGATAAATTTTAACATGTGTGTGTTCGTTAAAAGCAAATTTTGTTTATTTCTATACACAAGTGCCAGATAAGGTTCAACTATTTGAATCTCAGATAACCACAAATAATTATTGAGTATAAGTATGTCCCAAATATTGCATGAGACACACTTACACGAAAAGATTATTCGTTGCTTGTCTGAACATTTAAATTTGCCTGGGCATCTGTATATTGATTTGCTAAATCCGGCAACCCTGCTCAGATGAGCTCGTAAGAGAGCTGAGGGGGACGAGAAAGGCAGACGTCACCGTCTTTTGGTAACTGAATACTGGAAGTGATATCCCATCGCTTTTATGATATCCTGTCCGTTAGGAGCAAGTCACTAAGTACAGCCCACTCTCAAGGCGAGAGGATTTTACAAGGGCATGAACAGTAAGCGGGGAATAGATTGTGGTGGGGATCTTAGAGAGTCTCCAACATGCATCCTGCACACACACACACACACACACGCACACACACACACACACGCACACACACGCACACACACACACACACACACACACAGCATATACATGGATGAATCAAAATCAGGTATTGGTAACACTTACCTATAGGAACACTCAAAACTACAAAATGGAAACAATGTCTAGAAAATTCTCAGGGCAGTGCTTGCCACTACTTGCCAGGAGGAGAACAACAACAACAAAAAAACCAAAAGTGTTAAACCTTCCAATTACCAGAAGGGAAGGATGGTCAAAAAAAGGAAAGCAGGGGCACCTGGGTGGCACAGCGGTTAAGCATCTGCCTTCTGCTCAGGGCGTGATCCCGACGTCCTGGGATCGAGCCCCACATCAGGCTCCTCCGCTAGGAGCCTGCTTCTTCCTCTCCCACTCCCCCTGCTTGTGTTCCCTCTCTCGCTGGCTGTCTCTCTCTCTGTCGAATAAATAAATTAAAAAAAAAAATCTTAAAAAAAAAAAGGAAAGCAAATACTATAGAGTGAAAGGTTTTGTTTTTGTTTTGAAAATATTAAGAATAGAAAGGATTAGAAAAAAATGCAAGATGACAAAAATATGGTAATTTGGCTCATCGATAAATTTAACTCAGATTGGCTCACCTTTTTAAACATTTTATTTTATTAAATATTAGCAGACTGCACCAAAAAGCAGAACCTAGGAGAGGTATCTAAAGAAAAATAATCTGAAAAACTGAAGGTGAAGCAGTGGTGAGCGACATAACCAATGGACGAACGTGAAAAATCATTATTTGGGACAGGAAAGGTTGTTCATAGTAAAAAGGATATGGCTTACGATACAACGAGCATCCCTCCTGAATTGTGTTACATGAAACAGTGAAGCATCAGTATCCATATGGCAAAATTGGCGATTTTATTTTTTTATTTTTATTTTATTTTATTTTTTTAAAGATTATTTATTTATTTATTTGACAGAGAGAGACAGCCAGCGAGAGAGGGAACACAAGCAGGGGGAGTGGGAGAGGAAGAAGCAGGCTCATAGCAGAGGAGCCTGATGTGGGGCTCGATCCCATAACGCCGGGATCACACCCTGAGCCAAGGCAGATGCTTAACCGCTGTGCCACCCAGGCGCCCCAATATTTTAAACTGGAGATTTTAACACGCCTTTCTCCGTGTTTGACAGATGAAGTAGAAGGAAACCACGTAGACAGAGACACGTAAGCAACACGATAAGCAATCTGCACATGAGATCGAGAAATAGGTCAGAGTAAAAAGGGAAAAAAATCCATTGACCAAGGAACACTTCCAAGTAGAAACGCATAGATTATGCTTCCTGCCCATAAAGCAGTAAATGTATAAAATAACAGTGAAGTAAAAAACAAACAAAACAAAAAACAAAAAACAAAAAACCCAAAACAAACAAAAAATAACAAAAAACCCCCCAAAAAACCAAAAACCAAAAAACCCAAAAAACAAAACAAAACAAAAACAAAAAAAAGCTCTACTATCTAGAAAATGTAAACTCTCTTAAAAAACTCTTGTGCCAGGGGCGCCTGGGTAGCGCAGTCGTTAAGCGTCTGCCTTCGGCTCAGGGCGTGATCCCGGCGTGATGGGATCAAGCCCCACATCAGGCTCCTCCGCTATGAGCCTGCTTCTTCTTCTCCCACTCCCCCTGCTTGTGTTCCCTCTCTCGCTGGCTGTCTCTCTGTCACATAAATAAATAAAAAATCTTAAAAAAAAAAACAAAAAAAAAAAAACCTCTTGCGCCAATGAGAAAAGCAAAGCCAAAACTGCACTTTTTATAAACCAAGGAAAAATTTAAAAGAGGACATTGAGTTTGATCAGTAGAAACGAAGTCTGTTTCTTCAAAGGACGTAACACATCTGATCGTGCCGGCCCCTTATTTAAAACTGCGTAATGATGCCCATTGCTTTTTGAATGAAGCTGAAACTCTGTGAGGCTTTTATGTTGCATAAGGTATGGTGACGTGGACCATCTCTCCGATGGTCCCCCACAGTGTCACTTCCTTCCAGCAAAGTGATGGATGTTACTTTTGAGATTAGGTTTTTAAAAGGCTCTGGTTTCTCTCTCTGTGTCTCTGTCTCTGTCTCTGTCTGTCTGTCTATCTCTGAGAGTAGAACAGGACATACCAGACAGGTCTGCCCCAAGAAAACAGGTCTTGCGGTGGTTTTTTTTTTTTTTTATCAAAAAGACAGAGGGAGCAGGGACAGAATGAGAGTGTGAAGAATTTTAACACAATGACCAATCCCACTAATACCTTGGACCGAAAAGTGTCTCCAGATACTATCCAGTTAGATGTGGGACTCCTTCCCCTCAGTGTGTAAGGGAGAGTGGGGAGGATGTAGGCATACTGGAGAGGCAAGCCCGGGGTCCACAGGGTTATGGCTGTTCCCACTTCTTCTTCTTTTTTTTTTTTTTTAATATTTTATTTATTTATTTGACAGAGAGAGAGACAGCCAGTGAGAGAGGGAACACAAGCAGGGGGAGTGGGAGAGGAAGAAGCAGGCTCATAGCGGAGGAGCCTGATGTGGGGCTTGATCCCAGAACGCTGGGATCACGCCCTGAGCCGAAGGCAGACGCTTAACCGCTGTGCCACCCAGGCGCCCCTGGCTGTTCCCACTTCTTGAGCCCTCCCCCCCCCCCAACCATGGGGCCACCACAGTTCCTTCATGCTGTTTTGGAACCGTGAGAGGGGCAGTATATTTAGGATCTGTGATAGCGTCTGAAAGTATACTTTAATCATATGTATTCCAAATCCGTAGAGCACGGAATCCCAAATCATCACCTGCTCGTCTCCCTTCCGTCTCAAACTATGTAAAACTCCTTTGATCCATGCAATCGACCAGGGAGACTGTACAACGAACCCATGTCACAAAAGAAGAATGCCTCAATTTTAACAGGAAACAGAAAGAAATCAAGACCTGAACGTGAAAAGTGCTTTCCCTTCTAGAAGGAAAAATCTCCCAAAATTACAACACAACAATTCTCCACTCCCTAATTTCCCATGATGCTTTAGGGTCACCCCGTGAAAAGGGTCTCGCTTTAATTTTTTGGCCGCACATTGGGCTTCTTCGGTCTTTGGTGAGTGTACAGTCGAATTATCCAATTCTGGGCTCTGACATGTGCTCCTTTCCACATGCATGAAGCATCAGCATGGAAGAAATTCATTCCTTTAAATGAGCTCCGTATCCCTTACTCTTGGTAACTGTCTCCCCTCTTGCTGTGAGTCAGGTGGGGAGTGTCCATCAAGTGTCTTCACCTCTTTACCGTACGGTTAAGCATGTCACCAAGATAGGCCATCAGTGACCGTATTCCCACAACACCTGGACACACTGATTGGATTTGATCTGGACACAAGACCCGAGTAAGACCCGTCAGAGCCCTTTGGGGCAGGGGAATAAAAAACATGGCTTCTCTCCAAAGAGCAAGAGTTCTAAAGACAATGAAAGCTTGAGGCTGCGGCCATGGGATCGCGGGCACCCAATGAGGACAACATGCTGGGGGCCGGGGCAGCTCAGTCGGTTAAACATATGCCTTTGGCTCAGGTCATGATCCCGGGGTCCTGGAATCAAGCCCCACATGGGGCTCCCTGCTCAGCGGGGAGTCTGCTTCTCCCTCTGACCCTCCCCCCACTCATGCTCTCTCTCTTGCTCTCTCTCTCGAAAAAATAAATAAGTAAAATCTTTGTAAGATGAGGACAAAATGCTGCTGTCGCACGAAGAAAGCCTAACTGAAAGTAAGAGCAAGCAGAGACAAGCAGCTGAGTGGTGGGGAGTGACAGACAGTCAGAAAAAGAGAGACTTGTGACAATATTATCTGAACCTCTGTAGCCATCCCAGCCTAAAGCTAGATCCGCCCCAGACACCTTAGTTACATGAATCGATGACTTGCCTTTTATTGCCTAAACCGGTTGCATGGGTTTCTGGCTCTCTTAATTCAAAAAGTTTCGAGTAGCCCAGGCAATGGGACACGCGTGGTTTCTGTGGCATGAGACGTCTCCTCCCCCTGCACATATAGGATGTATGACTCCTACGGACGGCAAACACAAAAGCCATGCTGTCATCTGCTCGCCTGGAACCACACCAGGGACTGTGTTATCTCCAGTAAGAGAGCTGCCTTCCCTCCATGCCCTCTGAAGTTGAGGAGTAAAGAAACCGCCTCCCTTAACTCCATGAACAATCTCTCTATCTTGGGCCCAAACCGGGAGCCTACGATTTCAGCGTGAGGTCCAGGACACCCCTCATCTGGCTCCAGTCTTTCCTCTTTCTTGCTCATCTGGTTATTGGTGCCAGCTGCCCCAGCCCCAGCCTGGCCAGAGCTGACTCCTAGAACTGGGTCCAGAGCTCAGATCTCCCCTCAAGTTGTGCTTTGGCCCCAAACACTCATCTTTGTGCATTTCCCAGCTTGGCTGGAGATCAGGCACGAATACATTACTGATTCAGTGTCGGGTTTTGTTAATATGATATTTTTGCGTCCAAGGCCCATAAATGCCTGGATATTACTGAGATATCTATGCGTTCGCAACAACAGAAAAATTACAATTAGAGTAATCCTTACTTAGCAGATGGCAAACACCTGGTATGCCGCTGTAGGGCTTCCTGGCAAAGTTGAATAGGAAATGCAGCATAGGCCTCTTGCAAAGGTTCTTTCATGCTCTGTGTTTAACATGATCAGGTCTCCAAAGCAGGCCCCACCCTACTCACCCAACTGTAGGTACAGAGGAAGACGGCGAGACGGTATCAGAAATGGTATCGGTCTGCCCTGCCTTGTCTGCTCGCCACGCAAATACCAGAAGAGATGGCTCATGGACTCTCAGCCTTTAACTCACAGCGATTCTTCCTGGTGGTAACTCTGGCCTAATATTTTGCATTCATTTATCAATTATTTACTAAACACTTACTATACAGCAAGTGCTGTTCTAGGCATCAGGGATACAACAGGATGGAAAAAGCGCTATCCTCACTGAGCTTATGTCATTGTGGGAGAAACAGACTAAAATCAGGTAAGCAAATAAAAAGATACTTAAAATGTGGAAAGTGATTTAAAAGAAATTAACATGGTGAGTAACTGACAGAGGGCTGGAGTGGCTTGGGTGGCTCGTGAAGGCCTTCCAAAGGTGATATTGGAGCTAGATCTGATGAATGCAAAGTCATCTGTTGTGAAGAACCAGGAGAGGCGTATTAGAGCTGAAATATCATGTGCAAAGGTCCTGAGGCAAGGAAGACTTTAGGACATTCTCAGAGTGGCCAGTGGGGCCATAGCATGGAAGGCGATGGGAAAGGTGCTGTGAATGAGGTTGGAGGAGGGGTTAAAGCCAGACCATGTGGTGCTGACAAGGCCATGATGAATACTGTCAGGACTTCAGAGTTTATTCCAAGAGCACTGGGAAGCCACTGGAAGGTATTAAGCAAAGGAGAGAGAGATATCATTTGATTTATCCTTTAGGAGGATTTCTCTAGCTGCTATGTAGATATTATTAGACTCTAGGAAGGTGAAACAGGAGACAAGGCAGAAGCTAAAGCAGAAATCCAGATGTTCCAGACCCTGAGCAATACAATCAGCAATTCTTCCTCCCTTGCGGGTGGAGGGGTTGGAAAAACTGGTTGCCGGAGAAGAAAGCATGAGGAGAGGGGGAAGAAATGCACCTTCCACTGACCTGTGAGATTAAATGTAGACCCCTTACGGGATATACAGTGAAGAGATGTTATATGCTTTAAGCTCATAATTTAGCTTAGTCTTTACAAAAGCCCTTGGAAATAGGTATCTATCTCCCCATTTTACACATAGGAATACAAGCTTTATGAGTTTAATTAAGGAGTGATATCTTCACAGAAAAACTGATTTAATAATAATATATGGACCAAAATACTTTGATGAGAAGTCCAGAATCCAATGAGAAGGTTCCAGTATTCCAGATAAGAAAGACACACACACACAGACACACACACACACACACACACACACACACACACACACACCAGGAATACCCATACTGAAATGAGAAAGAAGAGCAATTTCACTACCCATGCCAGCCCGTCCCCCAAGCTGGTCTAGGTCTGCACCAACAAAGATCGCCCAGCCCACAAGAAGAGCAGGGTGGGAAGATCTGGGGTGGGAGACGGAGAAGACGGATACCTGTGTGTGCTCCCATGATAATCATGGGAATCACACGGGCCCCTTGTACCACGTGAGAGTCTTGTATATAAGGAATCTCAGTGAGTAGGACCGTTGCTGTTGTCTAAATGTTATGAGTAAAGTTCCAAGCCTGGGAACAATAGGCTCTCATAGTCTAAAGAAGACCGCCCAGGATGCAGATGCTCCCTCCAGGGCTTATTAAGTGTGGGACCTGGTCCCACTGTTATCACCTCCAAAAAGAAGTCTTGGGAGGAACTTGCTGGTGGCCTTGTGGGGAGGATGCTATGACCTTTGTCTCCCCCTGCCATGCTTCACCTCACCCTAGCTCAGTAGAGGGCCTGCACCAGTGGAACTACTGGCAGAGACAGCAGTGTCTGCAGATGGTAACGATTCAGACTTCACTCCACTTGGCCGTCTCTCTGCTCCTATGAGAAAGGTGTGGGCTGCCTGGGGCAAGACGGTGGATGGCAGAGTGGAAAGAGCAGTTAGCAGGGGAGAAGCCAGCACTCGCTGTCTGTCAGGGCAAGAATGGGCTGGTGTCCCAGGGTCCTGCTGTCACCCTGCCCAGGTCAGCTACTTGACATATGGGATTCCCAAGCAGCAAGAATGTTTACAATTCCCAAAAGGAGCAGAAGCTAAGGGAAGTGCAAAGAGGTCAGCCAGAGCGTAGGCCCCTCCATCTCCATACCATGGACCCCTCATGGCTTCTCTCAAAGAACTCACACATTCACTCCCTACCTCCTCCTCTCCCAGACCCACCAGGCGAGAACCACCACGAGCCCCGCAAGAGAGCAGAGCAAGAGCTGCCACAGAAAATGTGCTTTTCCTCCTCCCAGCCCACAGGCAAATCCCAATGCACCCGAGAAGGAAGAAAGAGCGAAAAGAGAAGTCTCCTTATTCCCCCCACACTAAGGCCTGACTAGTGCTGGGGGGAAAGGAGAGGGGAGCACAGATGGGAATGAAATTGAAGCCCCCTGGGCTGTTCGATATCAGAAAGTGGCCAGAAAACTAAGGGATCTGACAGAGGCATTAGTAAGGCACACAAAGGGGGAAATTGTCACAGCATTCTGAAGGAAGCGACTGGACAGAAAAAACAAACCTGCGTTTTATCCCACGCCCAGCCCAAATGTGGTTGAAATTGGGGTAGCAACCAAGACAATGGCAGTTCATACTGATGGAGAGCTAACCGTGTCCCTGGGGCTGCCCCAGGCACAGAAACCGTCTCGCTCTGAGGTGGACGCTATGTTGAGAACACGGCAGGGAACTTGCCCAGGTCCCCCTGCCGAGACTCAGTGTTCTCGTGCAGGCAGCCCTGCCTCCATGACCAGGCTCCTCCCCAGGGTTAAGATACACCACGGCCGTTTTCCCAGCAGGTGTGTTCTGGCACACGGGAGGGCCTCAGGTGGCTGCGGGTACGTGGTACGAGCTGTAGTCTGGGGGCGTTGGAACCTCTGGCTTCAACAAGCTCATCCCTCCATGCCAGGGTGCTGTAGCGTTGTTCCTAATCGGGGACCCATGGTGTGGAAACAGTATGGTAAGCATTGCTATGGGGGAAAGGCAGGGACTGAACTCAGTTTGTAAGCATCTGCTCTGAACCAGGTTGTCCGCTTGCCAGGCACAGAGTTGGGGGGATCCCAAGTGTTTCTCTCTTTGATCATTCTAATAACCCGGGGAGGGAGAGGCGAGTAGCTCCATCTTGAAATAAGGATGTTAGGCTCAGACAGGTGCAGGAACGTGCCCACTGCAGTGTGTTACGTACCATGGTCTTAATTGATAAAGGTGACCGAGTGATGACACCAAGAGGTCAATGCCACTGAAAGAGAAGGTGAATGTTACTCACAGTGCCCCCAGAAATGAGGGACATGATTCGCCATGCAGACCCACAGGAGGAGGAAGACCCCGGGTTTCGGTCAAGAAGCAGAAGCAAGAGTGAGGGAAGGTTTAGGCCGCCGTATTTATGGGCGGCAAAGCAAGGCAGGACAGGGTGAACAACTTAGAACTGGCTGAGACTGAGTAATCTCAGCTGGGCTTTGGGCTCCAGGGGTTGTTCCCTAGTTGCCCAGCACCTGGCCGTTGGTGATTAGGGCTACTGTTGCCTCTTGGGTTGTTCTGGCCAGATCGAGGAGATGTGGCTCTGGGTTGGTTAATCTGCATATCAAAAGCATGCTCCTGGCTGAGACTTCTGCCATCTCTAAGAGTTGGCAAGCCCAGGGAAGGCCAGTCTCTCCCTGGCAAGAAACGTTTTCTAAGATGTCAAGACATCCTAAGATACAGGAAATTTAAAAACACGATGAATACACTACGAAGCTGGAAAGGACTAGAGTTGGGATTCAAACCGGGATCTTCTCACTCTATTTTCTTTATGCCACGAGATTGCCTGTACCAGCACTAGCCCCCAGAGCTGACTTTTCTGGGGTTTAGCACCAGCTGCAATGGGCCTTAAGAGCAGGAGGCTGGGGTTGGCCAGGGAGCAGCACTGCTGTAGACACGTGAACGGTTACGGCAAGAAGGGACATCTGTGCTTGCGTGTCAATCCAAGTCCATTTCCAAAGGAGCTGACGGTGTATAAGCAGTGTGCGAACTTGAAGATGGTAGCTATCCAGGCCTATTGAGAACACTCTTCATCTTGTGTCTGGGATTTCCGGCGCTTTACATGGGGCAGAAACCTGGCTTCTGATGCGAGTCCCTAAGGAGGGAACAGGATAACAGGGCTCCTACAAGCCATCTGAACCAGTTTCCAGTGAGCAGAACCTGTCATCCTGCAGGAGGGGAGAAGGGGGTGGGCAAATTAAGCCAGCCTGGGGAGACCGCCAAAGGTTACATTGTTGGATTCTTCCTCTTCTTTTATGTTCTGATTCTAATGAGGATCAGGAGTGGGGAGTCATATGGAAGACGGTGCTGTCACCCCCTTCACACTTTCAGAGGACCAGAAACTAGTCCTTGTTAGGGAAAGATTGAACTGAGTTTCGAGGGAGCAATTAGCAGAGTCCGTCTGGTGTGGGTGACAGATCCTGAAAGACCTTTAATGTTGATTTTTGTGACTTGAGACTCAAGTAGAAGAGGTCCAGACAGCCAGCCTGCATTAATTGAAAGGCGTGTGTATTCCCACTCACACGCACATGAGCGCACACACACCAATTACAGTCACACCATGATTCCCACCACCCCAGATCCTTGGGTTGAGGTGGAGGGCCAATCAACACAAGACCCACAATGTTTGACTGATTTATACCAGCAGCTTGAGAATAATACAGATTTCCACCCATCTTCTCTTTTCTGGTAATCTTCTTTTATATATTCCTTTTTGACATTGATTCTCACCTTCTGTAAGACAGCTTTTATGTGTTCTGTCCTCTTTTCATTCATTCATTCATTCATTCATTCATCTGTTCATGCATTCATTCATGTATTCTTTAGACACCCAATGAGTTTCTTTTGATATTCTAGGTTGGAACTGAGAAAACAACTAAGATACACTACTTCTCCGTGGTTGGGACACTGGTGTTTGGCTCCAGGAATGCTCTATTTTTCTGCCAGGCAAACATGACTCTAATTGGTAGATGTTGTGTTTTTTGTCATGCAAATGTTATTTCACTTTGAACAGGGTTTTAAATTGATGACTGAATTCATTATTTTTTAAATCATAAAAGCCTTACATTTACACACACACACACACACACACACACACACTATATTTTCTTCATCCTCAAACACAGGCATTCTGCCAAACACTGATGGGCATGGCCATTCTCCTTTGAAATTAATTAAAAACACGTATAATTAAATAAATTTGATTTACAGCAATACTTGCTCTAATGCCAGTATTAACTTTCATGGTCTGGCTCTTCCTCCTTTCCATTCCTTTCATTTCACTTCAGCATCATTTTATGCTTTGAGGCTCTGAAGTGGCAGAAAAGCCAGAGCATCGACAGCCAACACTTGACAAGCCCCCAGTTTCTGCCAGGCACCGTTCCGAACACTTTCCACACATTGCTTCCACTACTCCGTACTGCTGTAGACCTAGCGGGTATATACTGTATCATCTCTGTTTGTAGATGTGGAAACTGAGGCACAGAGCAGTTAACTTTCTTGAGGTCATGCAACTGGTAATGTGGCAGAGCTGAGATTCATACCCACCCCCACCCCCGGCCCCAGAGCCCATTTCTTGGCTCATATTCTGCACTATGTCCCAAAACAGAAATAAATACCACCAATGGAAGGATGGAAGGTAAAGCAGTCCCCAGACAGGCAGAATTGAAAGATTTCTCTTTAACGTGAGCAGAGAACAGAAATTAGAATAACATGACAGATCGGGCTGACGCTTAGTGGGAAGTTATTCTTGCTTGTCAAAAGAAAATGTTTCCCCCTGCAGGCACATGCTTCCTGCAATTACACACACCTCATAAACCTTCCATGTTTATAGGGCTTTTAAAATTATAAAATTTAGTAATCAAGTAAGAGCCAAAAATAAAATTAACCTCAAATGACCAACGTAAGTGTCATGGGCTAGGTGATGCCTTGCTGAAACTAGATCGTTATACCCAGGGTGACAGTGGTCCCACCTGCCACAGGCGGGTCCTTTTGAGTACACACATCTAGACTGCTGTGTGATCTCTGTGTCCTCCTACCGGTTTTCCCCACTAGGGCTCTGGCGAAACCTTTGTTCACACAGAGAGCCAGGGCAGCACATGGCCTCACTTGCTGGGAATGCCTCCACGTTGTACAGAAGTATACTTAGTAACTTACACAATAAAAGAGACTACTTACTGGGGGTGGGCAGGGGGAGGGGGGTGGGCACTGAAATTGCATTGCTCCTGAAAAACGGTAAACAAAGGCAACAAAATGAGTTTTTCTCACGTTCTCATCAGGGCTTATTTTATTGTGCTTGGCATCCAGTTCGAACAAGCTTAGTTATCTGGTTTCTCAATCTATAGCAGATTGCAAGCAGCAAATTAAAAGAAGGGAGAGATACCGCCGTACGCTAGAAGAATGAAAAGATTGAGACGTACCAGCTGAGAGCCAGAGAGAACAGTATCAATCATGGGGCCATTTAGCATCACCCCCAAATTGCCCCCAATACAACTGGTCCCATTATAGAACAATACCACAACTGACGCTCCCACTGATGACTCATAGAGTCATAAAGGAAAGCTAAGTGGTTTCCTTCATGCTCTGTAAGATGTCAGAAAATGTAAAATGCACTTGTCAAAGATGTTCATTGAAAATGATTAAAGTAAGAAAGGGTTTCAGTGTTTAAAGGGCAAGCCCCCATTTGGAACTGGCCGGGAGAATTGTTAAAAAGATAATGTCTCATCTGCATGTGCTCTTTCTTAAGTTAGAATGTAAAGAAATTGAGAGCAGGGAATGGAGACATATTTCTGGCCTTTGTGGTACCCAAAATAGACTGTTGTTCATGCCATCATCATCATAATCACTCCATATTGTCCCAGGCTTCACACTTAATGAATCATCATGACACGTATACATATGGTCCTGCAACCCTCACCTCGTGGCTTGGTGATATGGCCACTACATTTCCCAGAATACCCTCTGCAGTGTGTTTCTGGTTATGGTGGGCCATAAGAGATATTTTCTATACTAGATTTTGAGGGTGGATATGAAGCGGCCGCCATTTTGTTTTTATACTCCTCCACCTTGTCGTTGATCTGTGGACTCACCTTGTTGGCTTGGGGCTGCAGCCATGGAATCGGCTCCACCTTCTCCTGGATTCTCCTTCATCTTCACCATCTCCTGGACCAGGTGTGTGTGGCTGTGTGATGAAGGATGCCCTGGCCTCTCTCGCAGGACCCAGCTTCATTGAAGTTGAAGGCAGTAAGGACTGACACTGGTTCAGGCTGGCCCTGGCAGGCTCCTATTTATGTCCATAGATTCCAACTTGTCCTTGTTCTTCTCCACCTTACATCCATCTGCGTCTTCTGAAGATCTCAAGTACCAGCATCAGGCAGGGAGAGAAGAGCCTCCCAGAGATGGTTTAACTAACTGCCACAATTGAATAAGGCTGAATCCTTGACACATAACCACAGTGGCTCTGCTTCTGTGATTGAATTCTAACTGACTGATACACCTTCACAGATGAGGAGAGTCAACTCAGGTAGGGTAAGTAATGTGTCTGAGTCCTCAAAGCAAGTAAAGCGGTGGGACTCTATTTGGTTCCATCACTTGTCTTCTTATGCGTTAGGTCATATGGTCTCTTGAATACAAATGCAGCAAATGAATGAATTCAAATAAATATCACATCTGACATGGTAGCTGCAAAGTAAGGAAGTCATTTCATTTTCTTGAGTACCTCCTTGGTGCCCAGAGAGCCTGGTCCTGGCATTCGGCAAACGAGCTGCTCCAGAGTCTATTTTAGGAACTATCACAATGGGAGCCTTTCAATCCCATCTACGACGAAACAACCACCAGTCAAATCTGGGTAGAGCCATCAGCAGAGCTCTCTCCTCTTCTGAAAACACTTTCAGAAGTCTCTTCACTGACACGACTGTCTAGTAGAATGTGAAGATAAAGATAAACATGCATACATTAGTGTCGGAAAGGGCTCTGGGGCAGTGATTTTATTTTCCATTCAGTGTGCTTCGGTTAGTGAAATACATGGTTAGTCATTTCTACTTAAAGTAACAATAGGGAAGATTAATCCAGACACGTCATATCTTCTGAATAGAGGCGTGCAACTTGCATACACCAGTGTTGTTAAACTCTAAAAAGCAGCTTGACATTTACTTCCCTTTAGGATTTTTCTGTGCGTGACAAAGTCTTTACTTTTCAATGATTATCGGTACACTGAGGAATAACATGTAACAAGTTCTTAAATTCTGTCATCTAGTAATCTTGATTAAGAGAAACTAAAAGCAGCCCAAACATTTATGCTAGGATCCGTTGTTCTAACACTTAGCAGGAAAGGACTATTTGAAGGCTGGCGTTTGCTTCGCACAAGTTACAAAGAACTATTACTCCTTTTTCACAGATAAAGCCCCTGACCTTCAAGAAAGCAATAGGGGAAAAAATATTTCATCCCATTCTTTCTTTAAAAAAAAAAACATTTTTTAAACTACATCTAAGAAAGAAAAAGTATGTACAACACTGCGAGGTACAGGAAAACAGACAACATCCACACATTACAGTTCTAAGAAACACGACGTAAAAGAACATCTTGTGTAAGCGCTAAGTTTGCACGAAGAAGCTAGATTTGCTATTCTCCAAAAAGCAAAGGACGCTACTGTATAATATACAGAAATAATTTAATGCCTTTTCCCCAGAATGAAACTCAAGCTTGCTGCAGCGTCAAATTCCACGAAGGCATTTAAACTGTCAATCCGTGTGCAGAGCTGCTCCTTCCTCCCCTATCCATTTATGGGTGATTTTCATGCACTTCTGGCCGGGTGTCCCAGACAAAAGTCAAGAGGAGATGCAGGACTTCATCCCTGCTCTGCTGGAGGAAGGTCTGGAGGATGGTCATCTTCTCTTGGGTCTCCTTCTCCACTTCCATGCTGCAGCTGCCTGGGGGTCCCAGAGCTGCAGCTTCCGTGGCCTTGGACTCCTTCTCTCTTTGCAGGTGATATTGTTCAATTTCAGCCTGAGCTGCTGCTATGGCCTGCTTCAGCCTTCAGTTCTTTCGCTTGTGGGCCTTGGACACCTTCTCAGAGGCCTACTCCCTGGCCTACAGCAAGACGCTGGATGGAATGGCTGGCCATGGTGGTGGCCACTCTGGGGCCGAGGTGACTCTAGGATTTTTTTTTCCAAAGATTTTGTTTATTTATTTGAGAGAGAGAGAGCACAGAAGTGAGAGAGATTGAGAGAACGAGTCAGGGGAGGGGCAGAGGGAGAAGCAGACTGCCCTCGGAGCAGGGAGCCTGACTTGGGACTGTATCTCAGGACCCTGAGATCAAGACCCAAGCCGAAGGCAGATACTTAACCGACTGAGCCACCCAGGTGCCCAAGTCTAGGATTTTTAAATGGAGATGTATCTCACTCTTCCTACTATGGAGATTTCCAATGTCAAGGTAAATGCTCTGATCTGGATGTCAGAAGATCTGAGGTCTAATCTTAGAGGCACCATTAACAGCTGAGCAACCCTGAGCAAAGCAGTTCACTTCTCTGGGCCTCAGTGGGCACATCTGTGAACTGAAGGGTCTCTAAATTACTTCCATAGGTCATTAGCATTTGCCATCTAGGGTTAGGACAATCAAATGAGAACTTATAGTTTCATAACATGTGTTCCTTCCAGGAAATATGCAAAAATGGAAAACAATCTGATCATATGTAAATCCAATCCCAAGGTGAGAAGAGTGCTAACTCTTCACAGAGACCTGAATCTCCCAAGGACTGTTCCTCCACCAGCTTTGCAAGATTCCCTTCGGGAAAACTGAGTAAGATCCTATTTGAGTAATCCCTGAACCTCAAGGAAGGCTCAGGAAAGGCAGGAAATAGAAGGGAATAGAAGGGATGTCTGTCTCTGCAATGTGAAGACAAGATTTCAAGTCTTTGGAGATGGTCCCTGGGATTACACTAGTGGCTTCTTGCTGAACGAACATGTGTTGGGACTGTAGTTCCTGGTAAGTTACCAAGAGAAATAGGAGATGTTCGTCTCTATCTTTAAGGAGCTTCTGATCATGTGGCATGTGTACTGATGAAACAGTATCTCAGAGTAAGAAGAGCCTCAGACACCTCAAAATCACTGGTTCTCAGACTGACCTGCATCAGTATCTCCCAGACATTCTGCTAAAACACAGCTTTCTGGGCCCTACCCGTGAGTTTCTGATTCAGTATGTTTCAGGAGGAGTGCAAGAATATTCATTTCTAACAAATCCCCATGTGATACTGACTCTGCCGGTAGAGGGGTCACCCTCTACACCCTACAGGGGGCACCCCACCTGTGCCCATGAGCCTCTAACAGAGACTGACAGCATTTCAAGACTGCTAACTCATGCTTTTTATAGTCTGGCCCTAAACCCTTAGAACGTCCACAAGAAACCACCCATTGGAGAGGCAAAAATAAAGAGTAATTTTTATTAACACATTTCCCACAGAGACTTCATTTTCCATGACTTGGGTCTTTAAATTTCCTATTAAGTTGAAAATTGAGTGAAAATTGATCAGTTTTCTAGATTGCTTCAAACATGGAAATTGTTCATTTTAAGGGTTGATTCAGTTAGGATCTTTTCTACTTTATGAATCTTTTCAATCGGATTCAGACCAAGTATTTTCTACCATGCTTAAATGGCGGGCGAGAGTCCACAGTCCATTCTATGGCTGGATAGCTTTTCCCAAAATGAACCCCCAATCCACCCACCTCCCATCGGTCTTAGTTCTTCCCTTCGGAGCATCGCACAAAGGCTGTGTCTTTACTGTCTACGACTTAGACATTGTTTAAATATCCAAAGCTGCTATCATGTCCTCCCACAGGCCCATGGATTGTCCTGGACACATTGGCCATCCCAGCTGGGACTGTACAATTTTTATCTCAGTTGTACCTGAGCTCTTAGGGGTTTGGGGATAGACTCAAACTAAGGCTAAGTTTTTCATTGATCCACAAAAATATCCACTGAATACATCCTCCACGTCAAGCACTAGAGAGGGATTAGACGAAGATGAGCAAGAGACGGACTGCCTCGATCTTTATGGGTTCACATTATCATGGGGGAAAAATGAATATGTTTTACACTGTCCTTGACTTTTCTTTCTCTCTTGCTGAACATATTCCATTTTTCTATATATTTTGCCATCTTAAAATTCAATTCCTCCCAACACCTTAGCATTACTTTATGTGGAAGATTCAGGCTATGTAATGTGAGTGCCCTCATTTATTCAGCACCTACTTATTAAAATACGTTGAGATTCACTCAGGAGGGAAGCAGAACTATATGTTAAGAGCCCTGGAGGAATCCTTCAAGGTGGTTGGTGAGGTAAACAACAAAATCATGATGGTTTAAAAGACATGCCCCAGATTCTTTGGCATTTCTTGCAGCAAGAGGTGGGGTTCTACTCCCCCTCCCCTTGAATTTTGACAAGGACATGACAGCTCTGGCCAAGAGTACAGCAGGAGAGCTGTTCTGGGTCCTCCAAAGCTGTATTACCAAAATCAACACAACTACATTGTTTGCTGGAACATTTGTGCTGGAAACCATGAGTCCCACCCAAGAAGTCTGATTGTCTCGAGGCCGCCATATTGTGAGGAGGTCCATGCTATGTATAAAGGACCCGCACAGGTAATCCAGTGGAGGTCTCCCAGCTGAGATCTTAGTTTGTAGGCAACGTCAACTGCCAGACTTGTAAGTGAAGACAGTTCCAGATGGTTCCAGCCTTCAGCAATTGAGTCTTCCCAGCTAAGTCCCTAGACATCTCAGAACCAACACAAGCCATTCCCATGGGGGACTGGACCCACAGAATCTGTGAGTCTAACACAAGTCGTTTTAGACCACTAAGTTTTGGATAGTTTATCATGCAATAATTGAAACAAAAACACACAACCATCTGTTTTCATTGGTCTTCATCCTTGTCAACTAGAATCAGAGCTTTCCCACATCTTTTCTGAATCTTTATCCCAATCCTTTTCTACTTCCTATAATCTGCTATCCCCAAATCTGCTATCCTATCTCCTCTCTTCTCTCTCTTCCCCCTCCTCCTCTCTCTCTTTTTTTTCTCTTTCTCCAACCACCCTCACCTTCAAAGATACCTAATTCTCCTCAAACTTTCTTAGACCCTGTCACTTCTTTTGGCCTTTGCCAGACCTGGCAGTGAATATACCACAGAAACAAAACACAGTGAATTACATTATAATTTTCACACCTGTAAGAGTCTACCCAGGGTGGGGGAAAAAAAAAATCCCAAGGCCCAGTGGATGACTTGCTTATTTCAAAATTAGTTGTAAAACCATGTTAATAGTCTCATGGAGAAATGACTCTGTCCTATCCATCAAACAAACGGCCACAAGGTAAGTTGGAGGCCCTGTGCTTCTTACTTAACTTCCAGTATTCTGTGTGGGACAACCGAAATGAATCATCCCTTGTGAGGCAGAAATCTGAGCCACAACCCTTTGTCTGAATTAGATGCTTTCAGTTCTGCACTCAGATTAAATCTATACAATGCCCTAATTATCATTCACACTCCAGTACATTTCCTTTGCTTTCCAAGCATACAGCGCTTACCACCTTAGTGCTCATCGGAAGAAGAGAAAGCTTACGTTAAAACAAGACCACCTCTAGAAGCTTGTTAGCATGTGAGCTGAAACCGGACACCCTACAGTTACCACTGGCCAGGCTGTGAAGGAACTGCGATTAAGAAGGAGGCAGAATGCAGGATCTTCGAGTGCCAAGGTCATGAAGCCAAGGTCACTACGCAGTGAGAGAGAGGAGGGGGTGGAAATACTGACTTGCATTCACTTGGCTGAAGTCATGGTAGAATGTCAAGAGGGGACCCCAGGAGTT
Organism: Ursus arctos; assembly: GCF_023065955.2. Taxonomy (NCBI): domain Eukaryota; kingdom Metazoa; phylum Chordata; class Mammalia; order Carnivora; family Ursidae; genus Ursus; species Ursus arctos. Next base: position 7,259,541 of record NW_026622808.1, read on the forward strand.
GTGCTGCTCAGAGGACTATGATCCCATGAGAAGGTGTGCAGGACCGCAATGGCTGGGGTCCCTCTCCCCAACAGACACGCAATACCAGTGACCACAGACTAACCAGCATCAGTTTCAAGGCACAGAAGAAAAGCTGAAAGGGTCAAGTAACAAAAAAACAAAAACAAACCCAAAAAACCCATAATGCCTGCAACAGGCAAACACTGACAAAATTCATTAGCTTTTAGGGATGTAGGCATATGAACCCACAAGGTTGTACATATCTGTGTACATTATTTGGATCATGCTATTGGTCTCACAGGTGTATACATATGCCAGATTTGTCAAATTGCACACTTTAAGTAAGTAGAGTTTGTCATATAACAATTACACCCCAGTGAAGCTGTGAGAGAGAAAGAAAGAAAGAAAGAAAGAAAGAAAGAAAGAAAGAAAGAAAGAAAGAAAGAAAAGGAGGGAGGGAGGGAAAAAGGAAGGAGGGAGGGAGGGAGGGAGGGAGGGAGGGAGGGAGGGAGGGAGGGAGGGGGGAAGGAAGAAAAAGGCCACAGGAAAAAAGTGACTTCTTTTGTTTACTGGAGGCACTTTCTGCACCTAAAGGTATAAATGCACAGTCAGGAGAGCTCCTGAGTGTACAATTCAGTTCTAGGAAAAACTAGAGTATAATTAGCACCCGGCCTCATTTCGATCTTTCCTCCAAAACCATGAGACAGGATTTTCTTAAGGGAAAGAAATTCTCCTGTCTCTTGACATTTGGTTGAAATATTGAAAATCAAGTGTACCTTGCCTAGAGGGCTTGGCATATTCAATTCTCCATCTCTGTCAGGAGAGAAAGAGGCACCTCGCCATATAGTGTGATTTATTGCAACAAGCACATGGGAAAGGGTGTTGTCTTCTTTTTCAAGCTAAAGGCCTCTTCTAATTCACAGAGAACAGGGTTTGTTTTTTGCAGAGTTGGGGACGGGAGGGGATGCTTGCAAACACCCATGTACCTGGGAGGAGTGGGAGACAGTGTGATCAGAGTTGTGGCTGTTGCGTGTGGTTTTACAAACCGGAGGGACCGTCACAGACAAGATGCACAGTACAGAAAAGCATGCATACAAGAATTAGAGTTCCCACACGCTGTCACATCGGAGCATTGGAGCCACCAGCTCACTCTTTATCAAACCAAAGATAAAGAAAGTTCCTTAAGATCGAAAATGCTGGGAGGGTTTTGGTGTGTAGGCCTCCTGACTCAATTAGTTCATTTACAAGCGTTTACTGAACTGTCTGTTAGATGCCAAGGATGTAGACAGGATAATAGGGATATATTAAACACATCCTTGACAACTTAAAACTCACATGCTAACTGGGGAAACGAAAGAATAAGCAATTAAAACACAACTTACCGATTGCTGACATAGAGATATTTCAAAGGCACAATAGATGACAGAACCCTAGCTGGAGAAATCCCAAAGTGCTTGGCATTGAAGAGGACCAGTGGGCTAGGTGTTCAAGGAGGAGTTGAAAGTGGGAGTGCAAAGGCACCTGGGTGGTTCAGTCGGTGAGGCGGCTGATCTCAGGGTCCCTGCTCAGCAGGGAGTCTGCTTGTCTCTCTGCCCCTTCCCTGGCTCATGCTCACTCTCTCTCTCTCAAATAAATAAAATCTTTACAAAAATAAATATACTAAAATGGAAGAATAAAGAAGATGGGCTGATGTGTTCCAGGCATAGCAAAAAGTTAACACACGAAGGGTTACGTGTGAGTTCTGTGCATGTGGGTTAGCACTTCACAAATGCAAAGTTGACGAACGCTAAGGAGTTTTGTGTGTCAGGTATGAGACGGTTGGTGGCAATGATGGGGGGTGGGAAGTCTCCTCTTGATGTGGAGGGTTGCAGTGCAGAAAGAGCAGTGGGGAATTTGAAGGACAATCATGTGAAGGACAACCATGTGATACACCAGGGCATGGAAAGCTACGCCAAACAGTGGGCTGGAGACTGCCACAAATGCCCCCACTATCCCACAGAACAATGGTTCATCCAGGTGTGGTGGGCTGGGAATGGGACCATTCACCAACCAGGTGCCCAGCTCAATGGCTTTACCATCATGAAGTTGACCGGATCTTATCTGTGGCTGTAGGTCTCTCTCAAGTCCTCAGGCTACCCTCAAGCTTAAGACCTCGATGAGATGATTTCAGAAGGATCTACTCATCCAGTTTGGTGAGCAAATTCCAGACACAGATAGAAGCTTTATTGTTCAAAGATGAAAAAATAGAAACAAGATAATAGGGGACCTATGAAAAGATCCTAAACACAGATGAATAGCATAATACTTATGAAGCAAAAGGAGGACATTCTTTTTAAGGATTTACTGCATAAATTTTAGACATTTGTCTTGTATTGTCAACAATATTAAAACAAAAGACAACACAGCGAGATCAAAAGGCAGCTGCTAAGAAGGAATTATAAAAAGGGAACTAGATGAGATAAGCAGAGAATGTTACTATTAAATGTGTGAAAAGAAAATTTTTAAATGCATAAAAAAGTATAAGAATCAACAGTGCAAAAGAAAATCACATCAGCAATGTGGAAGACAATTTTGAGGAATTCACCCAAAATCAAGAGGAAAAGGAAAAATATAATAAAATCATGAAAGGGGCCATACTGAGAACAGAAAACAGAAAGGAGAGATCCAAACAATGAATTAATGGCATATCTGATGGGAAAAATAAGGCAAATAGAGCAGAAGCAAATACCAACAATCTAATAAAAGGAAAATCTCCTGTGAATCCAAAGCTTCCATGAATATTAGAGTCCCTTCTTTTTTTTTTTTTAAAGATTTTATTTATTTATTCGACAGAGATAGAGACAGCCAGCGAGAGAGGGAACACAAGCAGGGGGAGTGGGAGAGGAAGAAGCAGGCTCACAGCGGAGGAGCCTGATGTGGGGCTCGATCCCACAACGCCAGGATCACGCCCTGAGCTGAAGGCAGGCGCTTAACCGCTGTGCCACCCAGGCGCCCCTAGAGTCCCTTCTAGATACAGTTGTATCTTGAACTTAAGTGGGTGATGTCCCAGAAAAACTTAGGAACTAGTTCTTGCATAGTTTTTATTAAAGCATTGTAAGCTCTGCCATCCCTATGGCGTTGCTGGTTCTTATAACTGAGTAAAGGGTTGGGATCTTTCCCCCTTCAGGATCCTTAATGTTCTTCCGGGAGTTCATATCATATGAAGGGTAAGAGCTTTTCCCTCAAGCCCTCATTGGGTTTCTGCATGAAATTTTGGGGATAGAAGTCTGACAGCTGGGTGGTGTCAGGGTGGCAAAGGAAAGAGGAAGGTGCTCCACATAAAAAGGGAAGAATGTGGAGTTTTTGGAGGTAAGAAGAACAGAGAGACCATCCAGAAAGGGGGAGAGGGAAAAATACAGATGGGGAAGAACAAAGACAGGGCTACATCTGAGGTCACTGTTCTACAAGAACCCTACAGTGTGTTGAGATATCTAACATGGCTGGGGTGAGTGGATTTTTCACGGAGACCTGAGAAGAGCTGAATGTATGATTACAGGGATGTAGACCCAACAGAAATGATGAAGTCAGTGGACTCAGAGTCTAGCCAGGACCTGCAGAAGCACTTCGGGAGGACAGTAAAACCAACTGGTGTCCATGGCAGTTGCGCTTGGGTCCCCAACAACAGTGGGTTCCCAAGTGACAACTGCTTCCACCTTGTTTCCTCTCTAAAGAGACTCACCTGGGTTCTTGACAGCTCCTTTCACACTGTCATTCTTTCTTTCATGTGACAGCCACTGAGATGGGGCCGACAGAGTGGAGAGCAAAAAACAGGCAGGTCATGGGGCTTAACGTCCAGTGTCGAGGATAGATCTTAAGTCATCATGGTGTTAAGTTTATAATTACAAGTTGACTAAGTGCTAGGAAAGGAAGGAAGGTGGGTCTCTGAGAGCAGATAGGAAAGGACTCCATGAGGGACAAGGGGGTCAGAGAAGGTCTTCATGAAAGAATGATGCTCAAGTTGAGATCAGAGTGGGGGGAAGGGCATGCTTGGCATTTGGGCTTCATCATAAGATCAATGGGAAGCTGCTGAACATTTCTTAGTGGAGACTGAAACCATGACTCTGTGCTGTGAAGAAGAGGTTGGAGGGCTCAGAGTAGATGTGGCAAGACTAACTAGGAGTCTGTAGGAGTCCGGCCAAGAGCGATGATGGCTTGGATCCCAGTAATGGTGGTGGAGATGGGAAGATGTGATCCAGGGTCAGGCAGGAGGGAGGATAAGCTTTCCTGAGTGTCTGGGCAGCTCCATGAGATCCCATCTCCATGTAGAGGTTCAGAGTAAGCAAGCCACAAGTTAGATGGAGAAAGGAACCCTCATGAGCCATAGTTTCATCCTTTCTCTGCGTCTCGTATGTCCTGGCCCTTGAACCACATCTCCCAACTCCTGTCATTAATTAAGGATAAGGGAACGGGAATCTTCTTTCTGGAAATCCCTCAGAACTTCTAGCTAACCACAGAGAGACCCTCATTCTGCTCAGTCACAACTTAGGTTGTGGGCCAGCTCACACCCTCTGGGAGGCTACAGATAACTTGCTTATGGGGTATATCCTTTTAGCCTGTAAACTGCATATTGCCCTCTTACCCTCTGGAAGACAGTCCAGCGGAGAAAGGCAAGCCATTATGCAAGTCCCTCTGTCTCACTTCTCAGGGCATTGAACCCCCACTCTGGCTACCAGAGGAAAGCAGCATTGTGCCAACTCTGCTTCCTGAAGTTTCTACCGTGGACCCTCACAGGACTCTGCCCAGCTTGGTGATGCAAATGAGAAGTTGTGTGGTGTTATAAGGTGCAGAGGGTTGACCCCATTAATCATGCCCTCCTTCCTGAAATACTTCCCTCACTTGGCATCTGGGAACCATTACTCTACTGATCGTCCTCCTGTATCACTAGCTCCTATTTCAAAATGTTCTCTGCTCATCCCATGCTTCTTCTTAACCTTTATTATTTGAAGTTTCCTAAGGCTAAGTCCCTGGACTGCTTTTTTTCTCCCTCCTCACCCCTTCCCTGGTGATCCCAGCCTGCCTCTGGTTTTACACATAACTTACACCCTGATGCTTCCCTGGACCACATCTCCAGGCTCAACATCTCCCTGAGTTATCCAGCTACTTTCTTCCCACATCTCCATTTTTATATTCAGCCTAATGTTTAAACCTGAATGCTTGACGTCCTGCCTTCTTCCATCCATGTTCCTCCACCAGTCTCCCCACTTCAGTTCGTGATAACACCACTTACCCACTTTTGCCAACACCCAAAGCATCCTCGTTTTCTAAGGGTAGTCTATGAGCAATTCCTATCAGCTCCACCTTCCACGTAGATCTTGAATCCAGTCACTTCTTTCCAGATATCCACCAGATACCCACCAGCACCATTCTGTCCACCATTCTTTCTAGGATTTCTGCTGTGGTTTCCTAAGCATTTCTGTTCCTGTGTGTTCTCCATTCTTCATCCAGAAGTCAGAATGATCCATCTAAAATATGATCCCAGTATTCACTCCTTGCTCTTCACTCTCCAGCAGGTCTCATCCTATTTAGACCAACTTCAAAGTTTGACCGTGACCTAGCAGGCCCTCAGCTCACCTCTCTAGCCTCACCTCAGACCCCTCTCCCCATCACTCCCCAGGCTCAGCCACACTGGCCTCCGTGGTGTGCCATGACACACCAAGCATCCTCCAACCTGAGCGCTCTCACATATGGTGCTTTTTCCTCCTGTAGGAAGCATGGCTTCTTCCTCCTGTAGGGCATGGCTACCTCACCGCTTCACTCAGGCGTCTGCTTTACCTTCACTTCCTCAAAGAGACCTCCTTAATAATTAAAAAACAAACAAACACCCAGCCCCATCACTCTTTGTAACCTTACTCTGCTGTATTTTCCTTCAGAGCACGTATCACTCTCTGACATCAGGACTTCCAATTATTTACATCTTTGTTAGTTTCTTCTATAAAAATATAAGATCAGGAAGTCAGGGACCATGCCCTCATTTGCTGCTGAATCTCCAGCGCCTGGTACAGAGTCTAGCTCATGGTAAGGGCTCAATAAGCATGGGTTGAAGAGTTGAATGAATGGATGCCTGGTTCTATTTTAAGAAGGTTAAGGCAAGAAGCACCTGTGGGATCCGAAGAGCATATACTGGGAAACACTGGCCATCTGAACGTGTTACATGAGTTTTGAAACAAGTTGAGGAAAGTTAGGGGGAAGCAGACTGGAGGTGAGGGAAAGCAAGCTGCAATTAGAAAAAAAAAAAAGGATTTATGGTGCCTTGTTGAAAGGAAGGAGGGTAAAAAAAAAACAGAGAGTAAGGGCATTGAGCTTAAATACTTCCTGAGACTGCCGAAACCCTGAAGTGGGAAGGACATAATATAATCAAGAGAAGGACATTCTAAAAAGATCAAGTGCATTACGGAAAAGCCGGGAGAGAAAGAAGAGATGGGAAAGAATGAAAATGTGACTGTATTATGTTTACAGAAAGCCGTGATGTCCTTCACCGACTGTTTGTGTAACTGGATTTGGTTTTCCTGGTGGTGGGAAAGGAAGTGTAAATGCCGTGTGGACACTATGGAAATTCATTTTGCAGTTTTTGAAGGATGTTGTCATGAAAAGAATAAAAGGCAACACTGCTAGGATGTGAGCGTGAACTTTGAAGAGCCTGCTCAGAATCCCAAGTGGTGGGGCGCCTGGGTGGACTCAGTCAGTTAAGCGTCAGACTCTCAATTTTGGCTCAGGTCTTGAACCCAGGGTCATGAGATCGAGCCCCATGTTAGGCACTGGGCGTGGAGTCTGCTTGAGATTCTCTCTCTCTCTCCCTCTGCCCCCACCCCCTGCTCACTCTCAATCTCCCAAAAGATGGAGGAGGAGGAGGAGGAGGAGGAGGAGGAGGAGGAGGAGAAGGAGGAGGAGAAGGAGGAGAATTCCAAGTGGCCCAGAGTCCAGGGCAGTGAGCAAACCTGGAATTCCAGCTGCTGGATGAGTAAGGCAGCTAGTGATGACCTGTGGATGGACCCTTGCTTGTGGGAGGTGGATGAGGGAAGGAGAGAGAGAGAGAACACTTTAGAGCTCTCAGAGTGAGTCTAGCTTACAACAGAAATATATTTCCCTTGCCCACTCGCCTATCCAGGAGCCATCCTTTTGACCATATTGATTGTGAGCCATGCAGGTGAGCAGGTGAGGACAGGCAGAGGTGAGGATGTGACTCAGAAAGTGTCTAAACAAAGATAGTATTCCTGAACAAGCAGATGACAACTGCCACCACCCTCCTCCTGGATAATAGGAGATTCCGTCCTTCTCACCTTCTCCCCCAAGTTTTGGCACTGAATTCTACAAGGCCCAGCCTGCAGCCCTGCTGGAAGTGTGACTTGAGAGCTCCACAGCAGTGGTGAGCACGCTTTGCAGAGGGTTCCTTGAGGCCAGCTCTACAATCCCACAATGCCCAAGTCAGTGGTCCATCCTATGCATCTTTAAAGTGATCTGGAGACAGAGCTGAGCCAGAAGCACCAGTCCCAATGCTTTCCATGCTGGAGGGAAGGAGCCACCCTTTCACCCAACAAAGGATGCTCCCTGCCAGGGATCAGGGATGGGAACAACTAGAGCAGGCCCAGCGTCTGTCATGTGTTGGCGCTTCCCTTCTCCTGGTGCCTTGGAAGCAGGATCCTGAGCAGACTTGGGGTGATGCCCCGCCTCCTCATTGACCCCGCCCACATCCCAGATGCGCATGCCTACTACTTCCCTCCTGCAGCTCCTGCAGGCTCAGGCTGGGACTTAGAAACTGAAGCTGGTCTCTGGAGCAACACTGGAAGACCTTGTGTCTTCATTCAAACTCTCTGGGCCAAAGCTACAGGCACAGACCCATGATATGTCACCTTCCCAAGCCTGGACACACTTCTAGGATGAGCAAATGAAACAGCAGCCACACATCCACTTGGGTCCTGAGACAACATGGATAACTTTCTCTGTGTCTTCTACCCCAAGAGCAGATACTTTCCCAAGCACGCTCTGCTTGGGAAGAGAACGCGGACACACTCAGGAAGATGCCTTCTTTCTCTGTGCGTAAGGACTCTCCTGGAGATCCATCAGAATCTCTCCAGTGCTGCAAAAATAGCCACCCTTAGATTAAAAGAGCAGCTTTTATTCCTGCTGCAAAGTTTGGAGAGATGCCCTGGGGCAGGCAAGAGGAAGGATCAGGTTGATATCTGCTCCTTTCTCTCGAGTATCTCAGTAATTTGGAACCTGTATTAGTCAGAAGAGGTTAAGTTACACTGCAGTAACAAAAAGATTCCCCAAATCTCACTAGGTTCAAACGATTAAAGTGCATTTCTTGCTCATGCTGCATGTCCACAATGGCAGAGGCTCAGCTGCTTTAAGCCATAGGAACTCAGACTGATGGAGGAGTCACTATAGCCAATTTTCTAAGTTACCATATCAGGAAGAAAGGCAGTCTGGAGAGGGTCTCATATTGGCAATGAAATGCAATGACAACCTGTCACTTCTGTTCACAGTGCATGGGTCAGAACTAGTCGTTTGGGTGCATGCAACCATAGGGGGGCCAGGACGTGCAATCCTATCCTGCTCCAGAAACGAAGAGAACCGGAAATGCTTGGCAAATTGATTTAATGATGGCCAAGGCATAGATAAGGAAGCCAGCTCCGGGAAAAAGACCACCCTTTGCTTCAAGCTCAGAAACAGCCCCTCACCTTTAACTATTTGAAGCCAGGAGAGGCCCTGTGATGATGCCAATGGGAGGGTCGAGAGAGGAAGTGGTGGCCGGAGTGTGTTCTGCAAGAGAGATTTTGTTACCCTCTAGTGACAGTTATTGAACAACAACACTTACTATGATGGATGGCTCCTGGAAGCATGACATTTAAATGTTTATCGATCCCCTCCTAAGCTGGACAGGACCCAGGAGATGCTCAGAACCGGGCCCAGAGCCAAGCTGGCCAGCTGCACCGCGTAAAGTGCAGCTGACAGATGCCCCAGCACCCAGCCCACTAAGGGCACATCTTCCTCGCCCGTGGGGGCACGCGAGAAGGTTTAAAGTTCAGTTCTCCCCTCATAAAGGCCAGGCTGCATCAGCCCAGAACGGTGAGCCCCGCAACTAGCTCACTCTTTTCTTGTTTTTCTTCAAATTCACACTGAGGATTTCTTGTCTTACTCACCCTTCAACCGTGTGATGACTGTCAGTGGTAACAGGTACAAAGCCTTCTAGCCAGTCCCTCCCCGGCACACTTTCCCAGAGCCTGGAAGCACAAGCCAACTGCAGTCCCACCCCATTCCGAGGCCTCCCTCCCATCTCTCTCTGGGCCTCCTGGGAACCAGAACCCCCATCCCAGCAAACACTGTGTAAGGAATTCTCCTTTCTTTCTGAGTGATGCCAAAGATGGAGGAAAGCTGGAGTATGAATACCACGGTTAAACAGGCAGAGTGGAGTATGGAGTTCTGAGGCTGGCGTTGGGAAAAAAAAAAGTTAGGAACTCTGCAGAACTTGGGCTGCAGTGGGAAGGGTTATTTGAAATCAGGTTTGAGTCAGGAGTGTGGGACTCCCGGTAGGGGAGGCTGCAATGGGGCACGGGTAGCCAAGGACTCAGAGGAGACTTTGGGCAGGGGGGACAGACAGAGGGTAGCAGTGTGCCTTCTTCCCAAGCTCACATAGCCAGTCATCGGCAGAAGAGTGGCAAGATCTGGGGATCCTGTCCCTGTGCCCTCTTCAGTGGGAGGTGACTCAGTGGACTCCTGGAAGCCAAGGTCAAGTCATCCTTGGACTTTAAAGCAGAGAAGCGCTGAGATGTAAGCAGCACACAGGTCATTGCTCAAACCCTTGAGAACTCGGAAAAACAAGGCTCCCAGTGCTCCGGGGCCAGGAAGGAACAGAGGTAAAACACAAGTTATTCTGTCCATAAGACCAACCCCCCCTTGGTTTATCATTCAGGCTCTTGAGGGAGCTTCAAGTGAAATGGGACTTCAACGGCTTGCATAAGGTTGACAAGAAATAGATCAGTCATAAGTTTTCACCTTGAAAAGATTTTCCTTTAATACCGTATTCGGAAGGCTTCTTTGAGTTGTAAGTGACACACACAATTTCAACTGGATTACGAGGAAACGAAATGAATTATTGGCCACATAACCAAGAAGTCAAGGGTGTAGTTTGATCAGGGTATGAACTCAACTGCTGGCATCACGAATCTCTCTCTCTCTCTCTCTCTCTCTTCTCCCTCCTCTGCTTTCCTCCCTTTTTCCTTCATTCTCATGAAAATCACTCTTCTAACGAAGTGACAGCATAGCCACTGACAGGACATTCTTACAGACTACCTCCACCAGCAGAAAGAGAGCCGCTCTTGCCCCGTGGTTCCAGGAAACATCCCATAATTGCTTCTCCTTTAGCCTGGCCTTGGTCGTTTGTCCACCCCAAGCCAACAAGTGTGACCTGACGCCACAGGACTGTTGACCAGCCGCCCCTCCGTGGAGCCGGATGTGGAAGGCTCAGCTGCCCTCGAATGGCAAGGATGCCCATTTCTGGAGGGAGAATGGATGCTCCGAACGCCTGCTGACCTTCCATGGGACTAATCTGTTCAGTGCTGTGCTTGTGTTTTGCTATTATTGCTAATAAACAGCTGTGTAGCTTAATTCCGTGAGTTTATTGATGGGTCCGAAGAAGTGGAACCCCAAAGAAACATGGACTGCCCCCCTCCCTCCCTCAGCTCCTCTTCTGTGAGTTTCCTTCCAGGGCTCTCTGAGGGTCTGCTCCCTGGGAGCACGATTCTAGGGATTTTAGAAGGCGTCTCAGGCCCTGATACTAAGTACGGGACTCAGCTGAGATTAAAGCCTTGGAGTTGTTTGTAAAAAACAGTGGCCTCATCTGATTCGCTTCATTCAAATTAAGTCTCTGTTTACCTAATTGTTTACAGAAACCCTCACAAATGAGATTAACGATAAAAAAAAAAAAAGCAAAGACAACAGGATAATTGAGTCTGATTGCTCCAGAGCAGGTTGGTGACAGCCCTGGAAACGTGCCAACACTAATTGACTGGAGATATTTCCCGTACAGTTAATTGCAAACGGTCATTGAAAGCCCTTGAAATGATCTCAGGTTCCCCTCAGCAGAAGTGTGGAGAACGGATTTAGAAGTGTGAAGGAAGTGTGAAGGAGACAGGGCTTGGAAAGGGGACCCACCAGGGACGTCGGGTCCTTCCTGTCCCAGAGCATTGTTCAACCGAGGTTGTCAAATCCTGTCCCCTCCCTGGACCTTGCTCTTCTGGTCTATCCAATGGCTGTGGCTGGTGAGGGTGGAGAGGTCATCCAGAGCGAGATGACTGGACCTTCTCTGATCTCCCCCAACTTTGAGTATACTTAGACCGTGTGCTGGGAAAGGCAAGGACACAAAGATTCCCAAGTCTTCAAATCATCCGAGAAGACCTGCAGTGGCTACCTTTAAAAATGGCGGAATGAGATGCAGAGGGCTTCCGGGAACAGGGTGGTACTTCTGAGGGAAAGGTGGACAAACCAGGCAAGGAGGAAGAGTGGGAGAATCGAGGGGACTTCGTTGGGAAGACTGCCTTGAAGTGAGGTCTTGGAGGGTAAGATTTAGGTGCAAGAAGGCAGGGAGGTGGGAGAGAGAAAGACCTAGGTGTGTGATGTGTTAGGGAAAGCCTCAACACACTAGTGGGGCCCCAGTGTTCCGTCTACTCCTTTGGTGCCAAGGAACAGACACTCCATCCCTGTTTGCTGGCAGGACTCACATGGGACCAGAAATCTTACAAGGAGCTGGGATTCCCCAGGCTCGGGAGGCAGACTCATGTTTTAGGGTGCAAGGCAGCTTAATGACCAGGTTTCTCTGCTGCCCCTTCCGTGGAGATGCCTTCTGGTGTTGTCTGTTAATGGGACTCAGCTTCCCTCTCTCCTGTAGACCCTTTTCTGTAACGATGAGTTTCGGCTGGCTGCCTTCCCTCATGTCTCTGCTTCCTCACAGCCCCTAGCCCTCACCTCTTCTGCCCCTTGAAAGCTCTGTACTGTCTTCCATCTCTGCATTTTGGGGTTTTACTTCGGCTCTCCGTAGCAATGAATGACTGACTGCCTACATAGCCAGTTAAAATACTCCCGAAGGTGAATCCAATTAGCTTTGATGGTAGACACCTGTCGCTGACCAGATTTTGATCATGTGTCCGGTACTAGGCAAGTCACACCCATGTGGCTCAGAACGTGGACCCCTGCCAGGAATATTCTGGAGCCATTTGCCTCAACAAGCAGCTATGGGGAAGGAGTTCCCAGGAGGGGTTTCAGACGTCAGGTCAATTGGCTTGTCCAATGCAAAAAAAGATATAGACAGGAGGTGGGAAAATCGGCTTGGCATAAGGGCACGGAAGAACTTGCATTGTGGACGAGCAATTCTCAAGCCTGACCATGTATCTGAATCACCACGAGGGCTACCCCCAGTTTCTGATGCAGTAATGAGGTTCGACTTAAGAGATCCCATTTCTGCCAGGTTCCCGGGTGATGCTGATGCCACTTGTCGAGGGACCACACTTGGAAAACCACTGATGAGGACTGACTGAGACTACTTCCCATGGGCCAGTCTGGCCTGCTGCCCATTTGTGCAAGGCCCCCAAACTCAGAATGGTTTTTGCATTTTTAAGTGGTTGGGAAAAAAAAACCCAAATCTAAATATATACATCTAGCTATATTCTGGTATGAATATTCTATGACATTCACATTTTTGTGTCCATAAATAAACACAGGACACAGCCATGCTCACTTGTTGATGTGTCGTTCATGGCAGATGTCACGATACAATGGCAGGGCTGAGAAGCTGCAACAGAGACCAGAGGCGCGCATAACGTGTTTGCTGTCCAGATTTTTACAGATGAAGTTGGCTGCCTCCTGTTCCGAGCTGAGGGGTATGGTGTTATGTAGTTCTGGAGATTTATCTGAAGAGAAGAAATCTGCATAATTCTAGAAATTCTCGTAAGGGGTTCTTTGACCCACGAAGTGAGCTGGTCCTCGGGTCTCGGCTTCGTGGGCCCAGAGTCCAGTGCCCACTCTCCCACAGGACCCACTCTGGAAAACCCGTCTCAGCCCTCTGATGAGGATCTTACCTGTCGGAGGCTGGGATTGTCAGCAGAGCTCATTCCTTCCCAAATGACACCTGCTTTTCATAGTCACTGTTTAATAATTTCCTGCTTGGGGCGCCTGGGTGGCTGTGTTAAGTGTCCGACTCCTGATTTCAGCTCAGAGCGAGATCTCAGGGTTGTGAAATCAAGCCCTGCATCAGGCTGTGTGCTCAGCACAGAGTCTGCTTGTCCCTCTCCATCTGCTCCTCCCCCTGCTCTCTCTCTTAAATAAATAGTATCTTTAAAAAAAATAATAATTTCCTGCTAAAAATAAATAGTGGGGATGTGGCCTGATTCCCAGCTCCAGGGGAGGGGATAAATCTGACCAAGGGGCTTCCTGGCCGTCTGGGCTTTGTTGCCCCGAATTCCCAGAGTGGACTTCTTGGAACCTTCTGGCTTTTAGGCTCTGACAGTCTGTGACCCATGAGCCTACTTCATCGATGGGTAGAGACGAATGGTTCTCAATCTCTTCCCCTCCACCCCATCCAGGATTTGGGACACACTGATGGTCCACTCCTGCCCCTCCTTCTTACCCTTTCCTCCTTAGCTCGTTCAATCAAGACCAATAATGATCACCAACCCTTTGTGAACGTTTGTGTCAGAGACTGTTCTCGGTAATCAAGATAACTAGTCCTCACTAGAAAACCATGAGAAAGGCAGGATTATTACCCCTGAAGAACCGAGGCACAGACAGGTCCAGCAGCTGCCTAAGAGCAAGCAGCTGGTAATTGGAAAGCCTGGCGGTTGGGGTTCAGATCCCTGCTCCTGCCGGCATGTGGCAGAGCTGCTCAGCCATGCCCCGGGGCCCACTGGGCCTGGGAGAAATTGAGGAGACAGAAAGAAGCTTCCTCCAATCTCCATTTGAAATGTGGAAGGTAAAACTTAATAAAGCTTTTCAAGGAAATATCTTCGTGACCTTGAGTAGACAAAGATTTCTTAAACAGCACACAAAAGAGCCAACCATAAAGACAAAAAAAAAAAAAAGATAAATGGGCTAACGTTTTAAAGTTAAGAACTTCTATTTATCAAAAGATCCCATTAAGAGAGTGAAAAGATAACCTTTCTTTTTGAACGGGCAAAAGATTTAAACAGACTTTTCATAGAAAAGGATATCCAAATGGCCATTCAACATATCAAAAAAAAAAAAAAGTGCTCAGCTTTCTTAGTTATCAGGAATACACAAATTAAAATATAGTGGTGTGACAGACTACACCTCCATCAAATGAAAAACAAAACCAAGCTTTTCTCTTTCAACAACCGAAGTGTCGGCAGGGATATAGAACAATCAGAACACTCATGCACTGTTGGCAGGAATGTACACTGCTACAATCATTTTGGATAAGCTCTGGCAGCATGTGCTAGAGCCTGGGATATATGTGACCTATGGTCCAGCAATTCCAGTCCCAGGTACATATCCCGAAGAAATACACACATGTGCTTAGCCAAAGAAATGTACCGGAAATCTCACAGCACTGCCATTTGTAATAAACCCCAAAATGGAAACCACTCAAATGCACATCGATAGTGGAATGGATAAATAGTGTTACAGACACACAATGGAATGCTCTACAGCAATGATATGCCACGGCAACACAGCTACACACGACGATGAATTAATCTCACAAACAACGTAGAGCAAAAGAAGTCAGATGCAATATGTCTACAAAGAAAGATGATCTCTGTGTGAGAAGACAGGAGAGTGGTCACCCTGGTGGGATTGGGGGCGGAGGTGAGTAACTGGAAAACGGGGCTTATGGGGTTTCTGGGGGGCTGGTCATAGTCTTTCTGGATTCGGGTACTGGTCATCCAAGTATGTTCAGTTTGTGAAAATTCATTGTATGATTTTTTTTTTGGATGGGAGAATAGTTGACACACAGTGTTACATTAGTTTCAGGGACGGTATAGTGGTCTAACAAGTGGTCTAACAAGTCTATACAATGCTCGCCACAAGTGTAGCTGCCACGGTGTATGGTATTCTTCTGTGCCCTTTCCTGTACTTAGATCTTGTGCACGCTTCCTGTATGTATGTTGCTTAAACATTTACAAAATGTTTCTATTGGACAGACAGGCACACTACAGTTTGCACCTCGCCCAACATTCCCACAGACACAATATGCTCCGTGTGTAGGTAGATGTGGGAACCCATTTATGCACTGCTCATTAAGCGAGCACTTAAGCTCAGAAAAATCCCCAGTCATCCGCCTTAGAGCACCAGACACCCATCCCGAAGACGATCTCCAAGCATGTTCCAAGCTGAGCTAAATTTCTCAAACACCTTATTCTGGTTACATGGAGACAGACTTCTACGGTCTGATCCATCGCCTACATCCTGACTGTAGGCAAACTTCCCTTCTGTATTTAGGAAAGACACTCTCTTTCTGACTAAGCTGGCAGGGAAAGTACTTGCTGAGCCCCGGCTCTGTGTGGTGACATCCAAACAGACATGTGAACGAAAATCACTTTTCAATCCCTGACATCCACGGAGATCAGAGGCTGAGAGCAAGCAGGTATATATGCTTTAGCAACTTGTCTCATTTGGTCTACGTAGTATTTTTTTTTAAGATTTTATTTATTTATTTGACACAGAGAGAGAGCAAGTGCAGGGCAGGGTGGGGGCAGAGAGAGCAGGAGAGAGAGAATCTCAAGCAGACTCCATGCTTAGCACCAAGCCCAACACAGGGCTCGATCTCACCACCCTGAGATCACGACCTGAGCCGAAACCAAGTGTCGGATGTTTAACCGACTTTGCTACCCCGTGTCCTGGCTGCACAGTATTCTATTTTAAATTCAAATTAGCTGCCAATATTTAAAAATCAGATTTTTGCCCCAAACTCTAAGTTTCTGGCTTCTTGGGAAAAATCAAGTGACATCCATCTTCCTGAGGCCCATGCCAGCTCACACCTCTTGGCCACCTTAGGTCCTTGGCCCCCGGAGACGTGGGGTTGCAACTCCTAATGTAGAAAGCTGAAAAGCAACAACCAAGGCTCCTTGTGCTGATGGACTTTACGAGGTAGGATACTGGGCATTTCGTCAATTGGGTCAACCACTATTGATGGCCCCGGCCCTGTGTTAGGGGCCAACCCAGTAATGTAAGCACTCGGGCCTGAGTTTCATCATCTTTAAAATAAGGGAACTGGAAGACAGATTTTCTGCAGTCCCCTCCAGCTTTAAATTTGGATCCATCTGTGATTTCAATTAAATCCGGAGAAGTGGGATGTAATTATGTTTCGTGAATAGGGCCGGTCATTCCAAGCTAGCGTGCATCAACCACACGCGCATAACAAGCCCCTGTCACGGTCGCTGGGGTCCAGCATGGCCTCTCTCCTTGAGGACTTGGGTTCAGGGGACTGAGTAGCACCAGGAAGAGAGGGCACATGAGAAAACACCCCACCTCCAGACCCTACTTACAGAAGGCATCGGATGGTTTTAGCCTACAAGCTTCAGCACGTTTTCCCATTTTTTCACACCAGTGTCTGGAAATCCCCAGCTACCCCCTCTCCAGACCCACTGAATCAAAGTCTGCATTTTAACAAGATCCTTTGGTGATTTATATGGCATTCGCGTTCCCGACATGCTGTTTCAGAGGATCTCCTTGGTTGGGTGTTCTAATCCTGGCCCCCTTAAGAAGATGCACGGCATTCCACCTTCATCTCTGCCTGTCTGTCCCAGCCAGCAGTCAGGAGGCAGGACAGTCAGCAGTCCTGGTCTCAATCTTCCTTCATCGGCAACGTTACAGGTGACATTCACCTCACACCCCCAGGGACAAGCGAGTTAGCCCCGCTCTTGGTGGTGCCACCTTTTCCTCTCCCGCTCAAGAAGGCATCTTGGAATTCTAGGGAGTGGAAATGACTGCTTCAATTTGTTGTAAATTTTCAAAAGCAAATCACGCACGTGCCTCCCTCCCGTTACTACTATGAAACAACAAATTACTCTGACCTTCTTCACAAAGGCTCATGACACACAGCTGAGAGCCTGCTAGAAACGGGGCCTGGGAAGGAGGGGGCAGCTAGGGAGAGGAGGAAGAGCCACACTGCCTGGTCCCCTTCCAGGCAGATGCTAATGAGCCTCACCAGCCCTTAACCTTCCTGCCAAAGAAGCAGGCCGGTAATGTGATGAGCTGTCATTGTTCATTATGGGGACAGCTGATGGGCCCAGAGGTGTCCATGGGCACAGACCAGCCTGTGGGGGTAGCATGAGAGGGGGGCTATGCTAGGGGCAGAGGACCTGAGGAAGGGGGGGCGGGAGACAAAAAGAGCCCACTCCTGGGTCAGCTTCTGTCCTTCATGCCCACCGGGCAGCTCTTCCTCACTCAGACTACAAGAAAACACTACTCAATAGAGAGCTTGCTTCGTGCACACAGCTGGTTGTCACAGCAGGGTCCGGCACACTGGTCAACCAGAAGAATGAATCGGGGGGTCTCTCAGCCCCTGCAGCCCCAGGACAGGGGCTGTTGGAGAGAAGAAAAAATAAAAGGAAAACGTAGACTGGGGAGGAAGGACCAAGCTTTTCTCCTGGCCCTAAACAGAACTCCACTTCCCTCCAGGTAAATCAGCCCCCACCCATCCCATCCCAGGTGGGTTGTTGGGTCCTGGGTCTGACAGCAGGATGGAGTCACAAGATTTGATGTGTCTCAGATCCCTAAGCCAGGAATCACATCAGTATCCCCTTGTCACAGGTGAGATCACCGAGTCCCCAGATGGTCAAATGACTCAGCCAAGGTCAGTGGGCCAAGATCGTGGGGAAGAGGAAGGAAGTAGAGCTCTGTCTGCATTCCTGCAGAGATCACCCTATGATTTTAAAACAAATAGTACCCAACCAAGGAAAAGTGGAGGAACTTGGAAGGATCCATCTCCAGAAGCAATTCTTGATCTTCTAAAAAACAAACAAACAAATGGGTGTGTGCGTGTGTGTTGGGGGGGGGTGGAATTCTGATCTTTAAGCACCTTGGGGACAGGTGGATACCTTTGTATTTCTGAATCCACTTCCCTCACCCCCCACCCTGTTCTAGAATAATTCCTAGCACACAGTAGATGCTCATGAATGCTGGTCAAATGAATGCAGTGGGAGAAGAAAAAGGCAAATGTAAAAGAAGGATTTCAAGAAGGCAGGCTGAGAGGTGGAAGGGGGGGGGTACTGGTCATTGCATGTTTGGTTTAAGCACCCTTTCGACCCTCTCCTGCTGCACTCTGTCCGCGCAGCTCTAGGGGTGGGTGGTGTAGCCCTGGGTGGATGCCTGGGCGGCCAGCACCTGCAGGTGTCCAGGGTGGTCCTAGTGCCAGCAGTGGCAGGTGGCTGTTGGGCCCAGTGGCCCTCTTGTTGCTTCCAGCAGCACATCAGTGATTTCTCTGAATAGCAGCAGTGGCCTCCCTCGGTGCCAGCCGCCACCATGCCCCTGGGCTCTGGGATCTCCTGACTTTGGTTCCTCCAACCCCAGGGGCAACAGTGGCTTCCTGCCACTTCTAATCTCCTCTCTGTGGCTCTTTCTGCCCGTCCAATGCTTTTATAACATGTTCCACCCAGGGCTTCCCTGACGTTTGACATCTTTAGCATGGTTTCTGTTTTTGTTTTTGTTTTTTCCTGGGTGGATTTTGTCCCATAAAATCAGGCAAGAGCAAAAAGGAGGGAGAGGTGAAGCGAAGAAGAAATGTGGTGTGACCAGCAGCAAAGGTCAGTTCTGATTGAAAAGCAGAATGAACGCAGGAGGCAATTGTGTTCCATCGAAGGACACACCCAGAGCATGCTTGGCACAAACAAGACAACCAATCCTTCCCTGAATGATGCCTCAGGGTTTGGATTTCCTATTTCCCCTCCCACCTTTCCTCGATGATCCTATAATCTCCCACACAGCCCAGCCAGTTTCCTCAGGCGCCACCTCAAACTCTCGCATCTGTTCTTCCTACTGGAAGGGGGTGCTCAGTGGCCGCTTTGAGTTTATTGGACTCTGAAGCCAGAACTTTAAGGCTTGACAGGTGAGATGCCAGGAACTCCCAGAGACTTCCTCAGCCTCGTTATGGTTGATGTCATCTGCTCCTCTACAGAAAAGTTAATGAAGAAACAGTGTTCAGCAAGACGCAAATTCCAGCTTCTGCTGGAGGAGTCTTGTCCATTTCCAACCAATGGATGGTGGGAAGGCAGTGGGAGAAGGGAGCTAGTGAGGGGCTGTGAAAGTTCCGAGGGGCCGGGTCGGGTAGCTGCTGGGCCGCGAGGAGCACCTGGCACGTTCTCCCCTCTTCCAAGCCCTGCGACGGGGAAGGAAATTCTTGGCCACTTACCTCCAGCCAACCCCTCTCCCCCTCAGCTTATCCCATGTCTTCACTACAGTTTTTCTTGATTCTTCCCCGTTTGTGTTCTCCAGCATTTCCCCTCTTCTCTGCTCTGCACGACTACGTCTTTGTAAAGCAGGGAGGGGAGGTCATCAGCCAAGAATGTGCAAGTGGGAATAAAGTCAGGGGCTCAAGGGGCGGGAGGAGTGAGACCCCCGCCACATGGTGAAGGGAAGTTTTGTTGGGTGTCAGTGAAGTCCCACCAACATCTGATAACAGACAGCCTTGCTGATCTATCAGGACTATTTGATAACACTCTGTAGAAAGACCCAGTAGCCGAGAAACAAGACAGTGCAATTTATTCGGAGCAGGGGCTGAGCAGAGCAAATGGTCAAGGAGATGAGCCTTCTATGGGAGTTTTGCAATCAGTGTCAATAAGGCTGACCTTCAGTTCACTCTCTGTGAGGAAACAAATTGACCACAACTGACAACTTCTGGAAACTCCCCCTTCCTGCCCTCCCACCCCCAACACCTCCCCTGATACAGCCATAAGCTAACAGCAGAGTTTTCTGTTGTGGTTTGTCATAGTTTGGGAAGTTACCATGTTTGGTTGTATCCAATAAAAAAGAGCCAAGACTAACAAAGACTAAAATCTAAAATCATGTCTCTTTTGGTCCTATATTTGGGCCAGTTCCTTTGCTGTTTTAATGTGGAACATTGTGCTGATTCCTAAATCGTCAGTGGAGCTGTCTGTGGAAGAGATCATCCCATGCTCCTCTCCCTACATCCATCCCTTGATTCCGAACTAAGAGTTTGCTGGTTCACCATGATAGGTCTTGTGGGCCTGCTCATGGGACTGTCATGAACAGGATTCCCTGCACTTCCCATGCCTTTGGCTCCAATGGGCTTCATTTGGGGAGAGTCATAAGACTTAGGACCAAGTCCCTGCAGGGGTCTTAGCTGGAGAAAGAAGCCCACATTCTGAATTTAGTCAGAAATTTGGGTCCTGACAGGCCCTGAACCAGAGCAGGACGGGACTTGCCGGGAGGGGCAGCATTATGAGTGGACATCTAGCTGGACAGGAGAATGCTGGTGAATATTCATGCAACAGTCTAATTGTAAGAAGGTGCATTTCCAGAGGACCTGAGGGGCACGGGAGACTCTAGGAGCACTGTAGGCCCAGGATTAAAGGCAGACGCAACTGCAAATGTTAGCTGGGACAAATGTCCCACGGGGCACCATAGGCCTGGGCCAGCAAGACACCAAGTCCTCGAAATCAGAGGTGGCAGGAGTAGCAATGGGGTGGGACCACTGAGTCAGAGCCAAAAGCTGAGCTCGAGGAGGGCCGGGGAGGGGAGAGCGGTCTCTGCTAAGGTCACACAGTGAGCTCTCTTGGTGTCTGTGACCCAGGAGTCAGGGGAGGTGCCTGAGAAAGGGAAACTAGACAGGGAAGGAAGCCAGCTAGGGGTGCTGACTAGAATCGCAGCGTCTCTGGCTCAGCGGACCAGACATCGAGTCCAGGCTTGGGGTGGGGGGGTGTGGCGTGGAAGAGGACAGCGTCACGGATGGATGTTTTGTTTGTGATGGAACAAAACACAACTTTCAGTAATAAAGTACCGGACCCACCCGATGGCTAAAGCCCTTCATCGGGATGAAGTCAGAAGAAAGCCTGAGAAGTGCATCACCCCTGCTTTCCTCATGTAGCTTTCAAACAGACTTGCATGGACGGCGGAGTGAGTACAGGGATGCCATCCAAAGACCAATTTTCCCAAAGCACAGAGTCGAAGGCAGAGGGTTTGGCTAGATTAGGGGAAAGACAGATGAGTATAAATTATGTGTGGGGTAGTTTATCAGTTTGAGTGGGAGAATTAATCTATGATATGCGTGTCTCTGGATGCGCGTGGCGGTATAATTCAGAAATGGCAGCGAGGCGGCATTAAGGTTGAGAAATGGTGCAATTAAAAGAGCCAAGAATCACTTCTGTGAAGGCTCCTGCATCATCATTAATTCAGCCACATTACCTTCCGCAAACACTGAGCAAGGTCCCGCTGGCGGCCTCCGGCGACTCACCGAGGAAGGCCAGCTGCCGGCGGCGTCTCTGGGGCTCCTTGGGGAAATCAGCGATTTTCCTACTTGACCGGCCTCTAAAGTTAACCACGTCCTACCCAGAGCATCTACAGCTGTTCATGTACTGCGACCCTGCGTGAGCTGGCAGGGCCTGTGGTGGCCGAAGGTTCTGTTTCCGAGGGCTGGGATGGGGCTCGAGGTTCTAATCTTTAGCAAGCTCCCAGGGGTGCTGATGCAGCGGGTCCCAGGACCCCTTTGTGGCGAGGATCTCAACGCTCTGGATGACAGACGCTGTTGTCACCTGGGAGCCTGTTAAACATGCCTGTCCCAAGTCCCACCCCAGACCTCCTGAATCAGGGTCTGCGCTCGAACAAGATCCCCTGGATGATTTACGTGCTTATTCATGTTAGAGGATCTCCTTGGTTTCCTTAGAAAGATTTGTGACACCCCTGAAATGGTACACAGAACTGCCTAGGTGCGATGGTGCGTGTTTAGGACACAGGTGTGTCCTGCGGTGCATTTCTCTGCCGTTCTGGGTTCTTGACTGAAGGAAACATAACCAACTAGAGAACTCAATACAGAAAACCGGGCTGTAAACCAGAGCCTCTGAGCCAGCGTCTGAGGCATCCCAAAGCAGAACTTCTCTACTAGTGTAGGCTGGTGCACAAGCCCAGACAGACCAGCAGGATTTCGTTTTCTTCTAGAAATGCCTGGGTCTGTGGGGTAAACCAAGTTCTCTTGTCCCCTCCGCCACAGCAGCAAGGACGGCAGTCTGCTTTCCCCTCCCAGTGCAGCTGGAGATGCTGGAATAAGCCTGCAGGGCCTGACCAGAAAGGCAGGTGGGAACTTACATATGCTTGATCTCACAGAGACGGGGCATGGGGCATGGGGGAGTGTGTGTGTGTGTGTGTGTGTGTGTGTGTGTGTGCACGTGTGCACCATGGGTAGAGGGAACGGAATTCTCCAATTCCCTGTGGGGTGAAGAAGAAACACTGGGAGGGAAGTTCCCACTGTAAAAATGGGCAACGAGTCTCTATTCCCAAAGGGACCCATGTAGGAGAAATGCTTCTGATGCTCTAATCCCGAGCCTACCGTGGCTACCACTGGAAGCCTGGAACGAAGAGGTACCAGGGTCTTGAGAGGCCCTCGACCAGCTCAGGCTAATGGGGGGTTCCCCAGACTCCTAAGCAGAGATGCCCAACCCATTCAATACGTGTCGGGGGAGATCTCCACCACAGCTTCCTCCCCACAGCCCAGAGATGTTCCCGAGGTGGGAGGAAGGGTAATTAACTCCCCAACCCGCCCTCATCCCAGCAGCCCATAGCAGCCGTGCCACCAATGCCTGTAAATTTCTTGAGAAGCCAATGGCTGCTTAGGATCCCAGACCCCTCCCCTTCAGTGACCCCCTAATGCTGGGAGCCACTGAGGGTTACGGAGTATTCCACGAGGAGTGGGGACACCAGCTTCTCATCAGAACATGTTTCTGTTCAAGCTGCTGGGTTTTGGTTTTTGAGGGTTTGGGGGGGGGGTGTTCATTTGTCTTGTAAATTGTCTGAAGAGATTTCAAAAGAAAAGTAACTGAGTTTCCACGGCTCTAGAAATTCATTCTAAATAAACATTTGTTCTATCAGGTTTTTTTTTTTCTTTTCCTTAAAGTGGCCTTCCACCCTGCACCTGCGCTCTCACTATGCTGCGATCACGAATAATGGGAAGTGGCCTCTCTCCACGAAAAGCCGAGAAAGTCAACTCCAGATCCTCTCCCCTCGTTCTTGTTTAAGCCAGAAGGAGCTTTGTCAGGGCACCTTCGCTTCTCGACCATGATAAGAAAGATGGAAGCCAACACTGCCCTTAAAGGGCTTTGGGAAGATGGGCTGAAATTCAAGTTCTCCTAGAAGCAACGCAGGTTCTCTCCGCCCCCTTGGAAAACGTCTACTTAAAAACAAATCAAAAGAAAAAAAAATCAGCACCATCTTCTTCATGCTCCTCATGCTTTGAGGGCCTCAAGTTTGTTCTGCGCTCTTTAAAGCTCAGGCATGCAGCTCGCTCCCACCCGTCAAAGTCACCCGTAAGCCTGCTCCCTCTTGCCCACCTCTTTTAAAGACCCATCTTTCTGCCTTGGCTTCAGATCGCAATTTACCTTTAGGAAATGGGGGAAAGCAATGGGCTAGGACTCACTCGGGGCAGTAAGGGCGGTAAGCCTATGATCCCATGATGAGCTGCCCAGATCTGAGAGGGGGAGGGAAATTGCCTCAAGTTGCTTATTTGAGGGAAACTCTGAAGGACAAATATTGGGTATTTGGATCAGAGGTCTGGGCTAGAGGTCTACCAGTAGAATTGGTAGTCTTTAATGCCAGGGTTTTCACCCAAGGATTGCATAATGCACTAAACTTGAGTAGGAAACCTGCTTTTAAGCCCTAGATCTGGGCATCTTTTATCTATCTATCTATCTATCTATCTATCTATCTAATCTATCATCCATCTTAACTGTAACTAATTCACAGCACTAATGTGAAGATTAAGTGAGATTACGTACATAGAGACCGTATAAACTCCAATGGTCTTATATTTGGAAGTGTAGCATTCCTCACAATTGTGGGTCTTCCTCAATGACAGAGTAAACTTGGTAGAGAGATTCTGTGTTATTTTCTATATGTTTTTTTTTCTCATGCTTCACTTCACCATTCAGTCAGCAAGACATTCTACATAGTTGTATCAGGAGGTTGACAACATGGTCAAGTCTTACGTTTGAGCTTTGTAATGTGAGGTCTCCAGGGGAAGGGGAGCAATGTGGGGTTCTGGCCATAGATTTCATACAGGCTGGGTCAAAGCAAGACTTCTCTCTACCTTGCCCCCACCACCAAAGAACGGAAAGAGAGAAGATAGAGTGTGGATGAGACCCAGAGGGAACAGGCAGAAAGATATGGAATCAACATGAAGAGCCCCCAGACTCCACCCTGTGTCAGAAAGAAAGCTCTGACTATTGCCAGGACTCAGGAACAGCGTGGAAGCTGGGTGAGCTCTTGCAGGCTGCTCAGTATGTTCATTTCCATGAGCACTCCAGAGAAACTCTGTAGCTTCCCCCCACCTTGATGTCAGCAGTGACTAAAAGATCATTTGATGACCATCCTGCAGAAGTGACACCTGCTATACATATGTTTATTTTTGGTTGCCATCTAACTTACTCCATGTGCAAGCCCTTCTTTGAACATTGCAAGACACGTCTAAGACTCCCTACTCAGAGGATGGGGCACAGACAGACCAACGAGGTGGGCAGTGGCATGAAAAGGCATGCCCTTGCACCTGTGCCTCCACCAGACTTCGTAAAATGGTTTGAGATCTTCCTTGGAGTGAATACAATGGCAAGACAAGTCCCACCACCCCACTTCAGTGAAAAGAGGAATGAGAGAGCCCCCACCCCAAAGAATGAGTCCTGGGGAAGTACGAAACTCAGGGGCAGTAATAGCATGAATTGTCCTGGTAACCAACGTGAGTGTGTTTGGTGATGGATCCCGGCTCCCTGTATTTCTCTGAAGAATGAAGGGAAATTTTTTCATCTTATCCTTTTTTTTTTTTTTCACATACAGCATATGGCACATACTTCAGTCATCCCCGATCCCATCCATTCTCTACACCTCCACCACTAACGACTCTTAAAAACAGATATATTTTGGAGGTAGAGCTGATAGAATTTGCTGGTGGGTTACATAGAGAAGTTGAGGGACAGGCAGGAGTCAAGAATGACTTCAAACATTTTGGCCTCAGCAATTGATGTCAACTACTGAGACGTAGAGGGAGGAACAAGAATGGGTGCCTGAAATTATATTATATACTCAGCTAATTACTGGTTATTTTCTGGCTCTCCTACTAGAGTATAGGCTTCATGAAAGCAGGGACTTAGTCTTATTTATTGTTTTTCCCACTGACCAGAATTATATTTGCAATAATGACAACACTCAGTAAACATGTATTGAATGAATAAACTGTGGGACTGAAAGGCAAACCCAAGAGCAGTTGGGGACAGAGTTGGGTTTTGGATGGGTGAAGTATGGTTCAGTTTGGGAAATATTAAGTTTAAGAACCCCAGGAACCACTGAATTGAAAATGTCACATAGGCTGTTGAACATTGGAGCTTGGAACTTAGGAAAGGATTAAAGCCGAAGAGAAAAATGTCAGGGTTATCATCAATATCATCATCAATGTCATTGAGTATGGTTGGTACTCAACGTCATGGAACCTGATGAGGTCGCCTAGGATAAGGTCTCTCTGGAAACGAGAAGGGAAGATGCCCGAGAGCCACCAACATTTAGGGACCGAGGAGAGTATGAGGAATCAGCAAATGAGTTCATGGTTGTGTAGGAAGTAAATAGATGGTACTCAGAAACCAGGAGAGGAAAGGGTTTTAAGAAGAATCACACAGCTGTGTCACATTCTGCTGAGAAGATGCACAAGATGGGGTTGTTCCTGCATCTCCCATTGAATTGCAAGCTCTGAGGGCCAGGATTTTGTTGTTGCATCCTTCTGTGCCCCAAATCGTGCCATCCCTGCCCCCCCGTGATAAGGTGCACTAGGGAGGCAGATGCACGAAGTACAAAGGGCTGAGCTGGGAAACATGAGAGAGGGGTGGGTCCTGATCCCACTGATGACACTGGTACCTTTAATGGAGAGTCTCCTCCCTGCTTGGAACTGTGCTGGGCAGCAGGTTACATCCCACTTAGTTTTCACAACTCTATATTTTACTTGTATCACGTCCATTTTACAGACTTCCCAGAGCCGGGTGTTGGTCAATACTAGACCGCAGCATGCCTAACAGAATGGGGGTTAAAGGGTGGAGTTTGGATTCAGAGAGACCTGGTGCTGCTACTGACTGACAACAAAGTCTCATCTTTCTGGGTCTCAGTTACGATCATATTGGGTTAGAAAAATCAGCTTTGTCCCTTTAAATACCACATCCTGTGATCGTGGGGTTTGTTCTTTGAGGCCACAGTGCAGGAGGAGAGGGGAGTTTCTGTGGACTTCAACCCATGCTTGACAATTTGTCAATACCCAGAGGTGTATCCTGTCTGTCACCACATCGTCTGTCACCAAATTGTCTTCCCAAAGACTGCGCCAAGACAGATGACCTTTTGTTGCTGTCACTGACATGACTCCCGGGACCAGGGGACCAAGTTCAGCCTCGTACTTGTTTCTCGCTCAGTGGGTGCCAGGCAGTGCATAAGCTGATGGTGTGCAGGGACAGGCGTTCCATTTCTGCTGGCCTAATGCTGGGTTATTGGAAGAGGTGGTTGGACCAGTGGCAATCGAGAGTTGTCTGCCCTTTTGTGGAATGACTGAGATAAATGTATTTGTTTGTTAGGAAGAATGACCAGGAACTCTTGTCATCCATTTTAAGGAAAGACAAAGATGTTTAGTCTGGAGTGAAAGGGACCAAAGGGAGGCACAGTGCTGCTTTCTGAGCATAACCATTCCTTACAACCACCCGTGGTTGACTCCAGTTCACTGAAGGATGTCATGCAGGTTCTCCCCAAGGTACATTGCAGAGAAATGGAAGGGGATTTGTTCTCCCTGCTCCAGAGAATGAAATGAGGATCTAGAAGTCACTCGGGAGAATCGGTTTCTACTTAGCATGAGAGACAGGATAGCAGAGAAGCTGAGTGCATGAGCTTTGGAGTCAACCAGCTATATGATCTTCAGCACGCAATTTGAGTTTCCATACCTCAATTGTCTCATATATTAAATGGCAGTCAAGTCTTTAAAGTGTTTAGCATTGTGTCTGGACCATATTCTCTTCAGTTTCATTAGGATTAGAAAGAGCATTTTAAAAACATTTTTTAAAAGATTTATTTATTTTAGGGGCGCCTGGGTGGCACAGCGGTTAAGCATCTGCCTTCGGCTCAGGGCGTGATCCCGGCGTTATGGGATCGAGCCCCACATCAGGCTCCTCTGCTAGGAGCCTGCTTCTTCCTCTCCCACTCCCCCTGCTTGTGTTCCCTCTCTCGCTGGCTGTCTCTCTCTGTCTAATAAATAAATAAATCTTAAAAAAAAAGATTTATTTATTTTAGAGAGAGAGAGGGAAAGAGAGAGAGAGATTCGGGAAGGAGGGGCAGAAGGGGAGGGAGAGAGAAGCTTTAGCAGACTCCGCACTGAGCATGGAGCCCGACCTGGGGCTTGATCTCACAACCCTGAGATCATGACCCTGAGATCACGACCTGAGCCAAAACCAAAGGTCGGACACTCAACCAACTGCCACCCAGGCGCCCCAGAAAGAGCATTTTCACAGAGTGCTCTGACAGTGGGCAAGGCCATCCAGTCAGGGGCCAGCCTCTGATACTGGAGGTTCTGGGTAAAGAGTCATCTGATGAGGAAGGAAGATCTCAGCACAGAGAAAGGCCTTGTCTCATTCTGGGACCCAAAGTCTAAGGAATGATTCCATGTGCAGCTTATCAACTACAGGTCCCCTCTGACTCTTACTTCCAAAACAGTAGTCTTGTTTAGCTTAGCTTTGCTTTGCTTTGCAGAAAAGGGCAAGAGAGGTGAAAAATGTACAAGAAGTACTTTTACATGGATTCTCAGGGCGGCAGTTTCCGAGGTATCTGAACGGGAAAAGAAAAGGGAAGAAGACACTATCTCCAGCAACATACCTGCTTTAAACTGAGTGAGAGTGCGGTCGCCTGTATTACTGAGTATCTTGTGACTGTCACTATGGTAACCCATGGCTGAGAGGCCCTGGCTGCCAGATCACAGATGGGCACAGTTAACCTCTCCCTCACCTATGACAAAGACCCAGCCATCCCAATGGATGCAAAACCTTGGTCTCCACTCCTTCTGAAACAAAGTAGCTGAAGAGATACCACAGACCATTAAAAGAACTTTTGTTACAGCAGCAGAACCTGTTCTTTGTTTAAGGAAGCCCATGAGATAGGACAGTTGTCTTAGCTGTCCTGGTCAAGGACAGAATGGGGGGATTACACATCCTCCTTCCTCTGAGAGAGTTCACAAGGTATTTCTGGAGGACAGGAGGGATCCAGGACCCCACAAGGAACTACGTTTGAAATCACACTGGTCTCTAATCTAAGGGTTATAGGAATTGGAAGAAGAAGAAGACCCCTGAAAACTGGAGAAGTCAAGGAAGGCTTCATGGAAGAAGTAGGATCTGAATTAGTCCTTGAAGGATGGATAGGAGGTGGTGGACAAGAAGGTTTCTGAAGCACCGGTATCAGATGGGTCCTCAGAAAGTTCTCTATCCTGGACTTTCCTATCTACTTCCTGTGTCTATTTCCTGTGTCTACTTCCTGTGTCTCATTTCTCCTTGACACCTCACGCTATCTCCACCCCTGCTCTAAGGTGATGCTTTTCTGAGCTTCTCTGACAGCTAAAGAGGAGAGAGACTCCATCTGAATCATTCATTCACTTGAGGCATATTTCTTTGAGCACCATCTGCATGAGACAAATCTGCAGGAGAGAAGCAGAAAGCAAAACTCAGGCCCTCAAGGACTGCCAGCCTATCATACTGCCCACTCAGGGAGGCACGAGGGTGAGAAAGAGAAAGTGCTAACTATTTGTTAAAAATAGCACTTCCGTCTCTATAAGAATAGCATATATTCATTGTGGAAAAAATAGTAAAATGATGAAAGAGGTAATCTTACTATCCAAAAACCCGTGTATGTTATTTATATGTAAATATTGTACATAGATTTATAATTTGCATGTAAATGCATGTTTTAAAAAACACCAAAATCTCCGTGACTTAACCCAATGAGACTCCATTGTCCATGCTGCAAGCCTCACTGGTTTGGGAGGTGGCTGTGCCCCACGTAACCACTCCACACTATTTTAATTGTGCCTCTACCTGAACCTAATGCTTTAGGCTTTCTGAGAAGAGCAGAAACGAATACAATGTCGGCCACTGGCGATTAAATGCTCCTACCTTTATGGAAATCACATTGGCTCACATTTCATAGGCCAAAGGTAGTCATATATCCGATTTAACGTCGAGGTGGGCTGGGATATACTATGCTTCCCTGTGCCTGGAAAGGGAGGGGACCCCATCCTGGTGAACAAACTGCCAGACAGAGGGTTCCAACATGTAAATGTGCCATATTTGTCCTACCAATTCTCCTGCCCTTGGGCTGATGATACTGTTCCCAATCCGGGCCAAACCTTAGGGCGGGCATCATGCTAGAGGCCACCTTGGGTCTGAAGTGCCAGAATTGAAAGCAGGGTCCATAACTGAAGATGGGAGAGCTGGAGTATTACTAGAGGACCAGAGTTCTCAGTGACATCCACATATTCAGGAAGCTGTGAAGGGACAGTGTATTTACTACCAGGAGGAAGATCATTTCACCACCAGAGGACCATGAACTCTACACAGAGTAGAGATGGTCCAAACCAAACTTGTCTATTGAGTCTCACCTTCAGTCCCTGGAGTCTTCATGGATGGATGTCAGGGGTCCCTTCCCTCCCTGATCTCCCCCAGATAATTTTCTTTCCTCCCTCAGTGATCCGCTACATTACCTCTCCTTCCCTACCAGAGTCCCAGCTTCATCCTGGAGAAATTCTACAGACTTCTGAATACTGAACACGTTTCCCTGAGTTAGTGCTGAAGTGACAGGGGCTGTTCTTATGGCACATGAGCCCACCATAGAAGGACATCAATATTTTTGATTCTTTACAATGGAGCACCTACACCCTTCTTGCTGATTGTGCCCACCTGTGAGAAGACCCAGTAGGCATTGTTAAGCAGTGCCTGAAAACAGAACTTGCCAGGATCTTGGATCCAAATCAGAACATAGACACTGAGTATAGTGTAGTCACTTTCCAAATCTGATTCCACGGATGTGTGGTCAGTAGTTAAAGGGTTAAAGTTACATTCAAAAGAAAGGTGGTCCTCCTTCCCTTTGCTAATATAAGTGGTCAGAGCCCAAGCCACTGGCCAAGCCATATCCGTACATGAGCGGGGCCGCCTGATTTAAAAAAAAAGATAGATAATAATCAATCTCTCCCCTCTCCCAACCACCCCTCCCATGGGATAGGATTGATGCATGAACTCAGAGCCAGCCTCATCAGCCCAGGACTGACAAAGTCTCTCCTCCCTCTTACACACATGAACGCACTCATCATTGCCGTGTTGAAAGGGGCTAAGACCCCAGGACTTGGATTCTGGCTTTAGGAGGAGATAGAAACCCAATTTGGACTTCAGGCTGGGTTTCGTAACCTAGTTCTGCTCTTTCTGAGAGCTCTGCATTGAGGTGTTGAGTACAAATGGGTTCTTAGTTCCTCATATAGCTTCTCTTCATGCGTACCTCTTTCGGGGAAAAGGTGATGGATCAGATCAGAATTTGGGAAGGACACAGACCTTGCCCAGAACACCATTAAAATCTCCTCTTGACCTAACAATGTGCAGTTCAGAGATGGGTGAAGGCATCACAGAGGAGATGGCGTTGGAGCTGAGTCTTAAAGGATGAATAGAAATCTGACAGGCAGATAAGGGGCTTACTCCTCAGGTTCCCTGAAAAGTGGGGAGGGGAGAACCTGGGGAAAGTTACCTGGAAGCTTTCCTATAGCCACAAAGGCAGACTCTGCTTTTTTGATGTTCTCACCATCTAATTCCAGTTGTCTAAGTGATGGATGGTCTGGAAGGGCTGTTTCTCGGCGGGTAAGGGATTCTGAGTCTGCTGGGCTGGCATGTTTTTGGCAGGCTGTCTATCTTGATTTGTTGCTTTGAAGGGCCATTGCTCAGAAAGCCTTGTTATCAGCAGAGCCTGGGGCTGCTGGGTCATGTCTGTTTCTGTGCTCTAGCAGGCCTGCCATGCTTTGTTATCTTTATCATCCAGCCTTTAGTAGCTCCAAGCCTGGAGGAAGGATGGGTCCAGCTCTTTGCTGGGCAACTCTCTGCATTCAGTGTTTGGTGCGCTGGAGATCCTGAATGGGGTTGGGGTCTTTGTGTTCACTGCTGGGGACGTGGTGAGTAGCCTGTGAACTCAGGTGGACAATGAGGCACTTGATGGAGACTGTGATGCAAGTAGGATCGCCATGTGTTGTATCCTACCTGTGCATTCAATCACTCATGCAGCAAACATTTACTAAGCTTAGGGTCCTTTGGAGCATGGAGGAGGATTTCTGCCTTAGCCTACGGTGTGATGGGGTCAAGGAAGACTCAGCCTCCAAGCACTCAGCACACCAGATATGATTGTCCTAAGGATCCAAGGACTATTTCAAGGATGCCTCAGCATTATATAAATGGTAAAGCAAAAGAGATGAACAGAATTATCTTTATCATTGGTCTCTGGTCATGCAGTGCAAGAGTCCTTCAAACAGCTACAGTGCCTAAAGATTTGATTCAGGCTGCCTGTGATTCACATTCCCCACATTGCTTCAGCTTTCTAGAATGCTTTTCTCCCAATCTTCTTCTTTACCCATCCCCAAACCACACTTCTGTCAACACAGCCTTGATTTGGCTTCATATAGAAACCTTTTCTGAGGGGTGCCTGGGTGGCTCAGTCGGTTGAGCGTCTGACTGGATCTCAGCTCAGGTCTTGATCTCAGGGTTGTGAGTTCAAGCCCCATGCTGGGTTCCACGCTGGGTGTGGAACCTACTTAAAATAAAGGAAAAAAGAAGATGTCTTTTCTGAGCCTGCTGAGTGCAAGGTCCCCTGCTCCCCACCCACACTGGATTCCAAATGACTGTACCTTCCAACCATACTGTGGGGAGGGAGGGATGCTGGGCTGTGAGAGAGGGATCTGCCCCAGGCACTTCAGATGCCCCCTACGACTCACATGGCTTACAAACATTATTAATGTTGTCCTCAATTTGTTTTGTGAATGGAAATCTTATCTTTCCCACTCTATTATAATCTACTGAAGGGCAGGGACAACGCCCTTGGATGCTTTTCTTTGCTCTACATTGGCTGGCATTGTGAGAAGCTCTCAGTGTTTGTCATCACTTTATCAGCGAGGCTGATAGAAATTAGGCTGTTAATTTCATCTTTGGGACTTCATTTGCAATTAAATGGATGGTGATGCCTTGGTTATGGCTTAATTAATAAATTCAATAAACATGAATTAAGAATCTATGATGAGTCAGACACTGTGCTAAGCCCTGGCTCCACAGAGATGAATGGCAGGTCTCTGCTCTCAAGAATCTTATAGTTTAGTAAGAGATGAACACACGCAAACAGATATTTATAATACTAGGTAATTGCTAGAGAATAGGTTTGCTTCAAGGACTGTGAAAACCCAAAGGAGAGAGCAGGAATCCATGCTTGCTGATTTGAAGGATGCAAACAAAACTTCCAAAGAGGCAGGGGAAGCATTCCAGGCAGAGGTATTAGGGGTGCAAAGACACAGAAGCACGATGGGGCGGGAACCACACCAGAGCAATGAGAACGTCTCGGTGTGTCTAGGACGTGGGCTACATGGTGGGGAATGGGGTCAGATTGTGAGAGCCCTTTTACACCAGCTCAGGAATTTGGACTTGATGCGGTATTCACAAGAGCCAAAGGAGTTTTTATGTTCTTTCTTTTTAAAGTTTTATTTATTTATTTGAGAGAGAACATGAGCAAGGGGAGGGACAGAGGGAGAGGGAGAAGCAGGCTCCTCGCCGAGCAGCGAGCCCTGGCTGGGGGGCTCAATCCCAGGAGCCTGAGATCATGAACTGAGCCAAAGGCAGATGCCCAGCTGGCTGAGCCACCCAGGCGCCCCTCCAAGGAGATTTTTAACAGGTGGGGTATCATGATCCTATTTGCCTTTCTAGAAGATAGCCTTTGGTCTGTGGCTGCGTGGGGTGCCAAGAGGGGCCACGTTGAGGCCAGGAGGGCTTTGAGGATCAAATGGATGGAAGAAGAGAAGCTGGGATGCTTTCACTGAGTTTTAAGAAGCTCTTTCCTATGAAAACAAACCAAAAAATAGATATCTTAAATAGCTACACATGAATATTAATTAGATTGGCTACAGAGACAAGCAGAAAACAATTCGGAGGGCAAATGGCTAAGGGCCACTTGGCGCCTTCTCCGTCAGTGTGTAACTACACTGGATCATTGCGTATTTAACCTGGCCTTCTCCTAGGCAAGTGTAGAATTAATCCATGTCAAAGCTTTCTTGCACCGGGGCACCTGGGTGGCACAGCAGTTGGGCGTCTGCCTTCGGCTCAGGGCGCGATCCCGGCGTTATGGGATCGAGCCCCACATCAGGCTCCTCCGCTGGGAGCCTGCTTCTTCTTCTCCCTCTCCCCCTGCTTGTGTTCCCTTTCTCACTGGCTGGCTCTATCTCTGTCGAATAAATAAATAAAATCTTTAAAAAAAAAAAAACAACTTTCTTGCACCAAAGCCTGAAGTTTTGTCCTCGGCTCCCCTGGCGTGCCCATATTTTACCAAGCAGCACCAAGCAGCATCCCTTCTGTCTCGGACAGCCTTCTCGAGCATCTGTGACCGTGACCATTGGCGGAGGTGAGATGGGTGGGGTCACAGTGTGAAGCATGTCAGGCGGCTTCACAGGGTGGACCAATAACCCATTTGGATCACCAGAGTCCAAACTCTCATCCCCAGTTTCGTAGATCCCCAAACCCAGTTTCCTCAGTGTTCCAAAGTGAATTGAGTTCAGAAAGGCTGAGCTAACAAAAGTTTGCCCGTTCTTTAACTGACCCCGAGAAACGTGACTGCTGGGGTGGGGGTAGGGGGGCAGTTACTCATGTCTTCTCACCCAGCTGGCACATGGACATTTTGACGTTCCAACCAGAAGCTCAATTACAGCTTGATAGCTGCCCGCTGAGCAGGGATCCCAGCAATGGGAGGTAACGGTACGTGTATATAATTGATGCCACAGGTGTGGGGGTCTGATGCCCATATTCCCTGGGCGGCCCTGGTCTCCTGGTTGCAGGCCATCCCAGTTGTAGACAGAGTGTTCAGGAGCAACTATTTTCTGAGATGCTCACAGTATTTACTGTAGAACCGAACAGTAGTGGGGTCTATCAAGCCTCAGAACGAAATTCGATTACATTGGTCTGTAGTTCCAACAGAGACTGTGAAACCACTTAAGTCAACATGCGTCTGGCATGTTCCAAGTGCCGGGCATCGTGTGCCACACTGATAAACAAGACAAGGACTCTGCTGTTGGGAGACTTGGGATTCCGTAGGAAGTAGACATGTTGGCCCATGATGACAATGCAGGGTGATGTCGGCTGTCATGGAAGCTTGTTCTAGATATGGTGGGAGCTGGGTGAGTGCCCTAATCCTGCTCAGGGGTCCAGAGGGGCCACACAGAGGCCAACAAGCTTCAGCTAATCTTACTTCGATATCTGATTTGCACAGTGAAAGAAAATGCCATTTTTATGACTATATATTACCAATAATACAATTATATAGAAAACTGCTGTTAGCCTTGTGGTGTGTTTCTTTTTGCGTGGATGCATTAAGATTTGTATGAATAAATTTGGAATCCTACAGTGTCACACTGTTTCTATTTAGCATGATAACGAGATGTTGGGTACATTTTTTTTTTTTAAGATTTATTTATTTTTGAGAGAGAGGGAGAGAGCGTAGGGGAGAAGCAGAGGGAGAAGGACAGACAGAATCTCAAGTAGACTTTGTGCTGAGCCCAGAGCCTGACGCAGGGCTCGATCTCACGACCCTGGGATCATGACCTGAGCCAAAAACAGACGCTTAAACGACTGAGCCACACAGGTGCCCCCCAAACCCTGTTGATGAACATTTTGGTTATTTTTAATTATTCACTATTATAAATAAAACCTGAACTGAGGGGATCTTACAGATGATGTAGTAAGATCCTCTCACTTTGACATTGGAGGAATTGGTTTCCAGTGGATTTAAGTGATTTTTCCCAAGTCCTATAAGAACCAGCCTTGGACTTCTATTGAAACACATTTTGGGGGGAAGGAGGAAGAGAGGTGGGTTATCTGAGAGTCGGTGAACAGGAGAGGCACTGGGAGGACAGCAGGGGCGGGCAGCGTGGAGAACTCCAAAGTACAGAGGACGGGGGAATGTCGAGGTTTTGAGGGTGCCAGTGCACTCATGTGATCCTGTGCATGCACAGAGACTGACAGCAGGCCCTCAGCATGCAGGAGTGTGAGCTGGGTGGCCCTTCTGAAGGCAACCTGACAGCGTGTATCAAGAACATTGAGAAAACCCTCAAACAACGTGACCCGGCAAGGTCACTCCCGGGAGGCTGCCGTCCTAGGGAGCCGGCATGCGTGTGGGCAGTCACTGAACGTGGTTTATAGGACAAAAAGAGAGACAGAATCAATAGGATAGATCGGTAGCTGAATAGATACTAGAGAGATCATTGGTATTTTTCTTTATTATATATAAAATCTCTTTGTATATTGTATATATTCTTTTTATAGATGATATATTCTTTTACTATATAAAGGGATTTATGACAAGGAATTGGCTCACACAGTTAGGGCGGCGAAGTCCCACATCTGCCACCTGCAAGCTTAGGGACCCAGGGAAGTCAGCAGTATCGTTCCAAGAAGCAGAGGGCTGACAGTCTAAGTCCCATTCCTACGGCAAAAGACAGAGGCCAGCTCAATCTGTCA
This sequence comes from Ursus arctos, assembly GCF_023065955.2. Lineage (NCBI taxonomy): Eukaryota > Metazoa > Chordata > Mammalia > Carnivora > Ursidae > Ursus > Ursus arctos. The sequence continues at coordinate 7,295,543 of NW_026622808.1, forward strand.
GGAAAAGACAATAGATTTTTCTTTCCTCTCCTTTTTTGTTCTATTCAGGCCCTCAACAGATCGCATGATGCCTACCCACTTTGGGGAGGGCAGTCTGCTTTACTCAGTGAGTCAGAAAAGCTACATAGTCCTCCTCCTGAGTTAGACAAAATCTTCTTCCTCCCGTTTGGCTCCTCTGCTCATCCAGGAAACTCACAACCCTCAGGATCACCAAATAGGTGTGGGTTTTTCCCCCACACCAAGCAATTCTCTGCAACGCCAGCTGGGTGCCCTACAACTTAGCTCCGTTCTGACACTGTCTACGTAGAGATGACCTCAGATCCCACAGGTGAGGGTCTCAGTCCTACAAGACTGATGCCAATCGCAAGTCCAAGCTGTTACCTGTGCCTCTGACCGATCAGCTACAAATCAGAGCTTCCCACACCCTCCCCTGGGGTTGGACTAACATGTTAGTGACCCTCACAGCACTCAGGGAAACACTTAGGTTCACCAGTTTGTTAAAAAGACACAGATGAACAGCTAGATGAAGAGATACATCGGGAGAGGTCTGGGAGGGCCCCGAGCATAGGAGCTTCTGTCCCCTACCCCGTGGAGCTGGAGGGGTCCACCATCCCAAGTGGATGTGGTCACCAGGCTGGAAGCTTCACGAATGCCCGACTGTTGGGATTTTACAGAGGCTTCCTTACAGAGGCATGATCAATTATTAAGTCAATTTCCAGCCCCTCTCCCCTTCCTGGAGGATAGTGGGTGGGCCTGGAAAGGCCAAGCTTCTAACCATGGTTTGGTCTCTCTGGTGACCAGCCCCAACCCAGGGGCCATCTAAGAGCCCTCCAGAGTCACCTCATTGGAACCAGATGTTCCTAGGGCTCTTATCACTTAGGAAATCATCAAGGCCCTAGGAGCTCTGTGCCGGGGGTCAGGGGCAGAGGCCGATTTATATATGTTCTATTATTTTCTGCTATCTTACGGCCAGTCTACTGATTCGAATGTAATCACCTCCGGAAAAACCCTCATGGACACACCCAGAAGTAATGTTTCGACAAATACCTGGGTACCCCATGACTCAGTCAAGCTGACACCGAAAATTAACCATCACCACATTCAGCGTTGGGGAAAGGTAAAGCAGACTCTCGTACATTCACAAGAGGCTGAGCTGTGTTCTAGGATTATCTCTTTCTTTTTCTTTTCACTCTTCTGGTTTTTCTAGCTCAGCGGGCCCCTCCTCTCTGCTTGCAACCCCAGGACCTCACCCACAGTCTCTCCACTGGGCTGCATCTTACCCCTCTGCTCAGTCCCTACCTCAGGCCCTCCAAATCCATGTGGTGCTCTTTTCCCTCTGCCTGTTTAACGGGATCTCAGGAGAACAAAGACGCAAACACATATAGCCCCTCTGCAATGTTTACTCGAAAGAGCGTTGCTTCTTATTAAAGTAAAAAACAAAAACAAAAACAAAAACAAGGGAAGAGTAATCAATGTATCCATCCTCTTCCAGCCAGGAATCCTGCTTAATGGGAGTCAATAAAAAAGAAGAAGAAGCTAAAACTATCAATATTACTACAGTATAAAACTGATAGCAGCTTAATTGAGGTCCAGAAGTCTGTAATTAGCTATTTAAAGTACAGTGAGTGCATATAAGACAGCATTGGGCAGCTTTAAAAAAGAAAAAAAATTAAGTGAGGGGTGCTTGGGTGGCTCAGTCAGTGAAGCGTCTGCCTTCGGCTCAGGTCATGATCCCAGGGTCCTGGGATCAAGCCCCGCATCGGGCTCCCCACTCAGCAGAGAGTCTGCTTCTGCCCCTCCCTTCCCCACTCGTTCTCTTTCTCTCTCTCAAATAAATAAATAAAATCTTCAAAAAATTTTTTAAAATAATTAAGTGATAAGACCAAGATGACACTTAGCAAAATTCTTACATTGTAACGTTAAGCCCAAAGACTGGTTACAACTGGGTGAAGAGATGTAAGCACAGGGAAGAACGACCGAGAGTAAAGACACATTCTAGAAATCATACAGGAGCAGTGATATTTCATGTGCTTTCTCTAAGGTCGCATTGGTTTTGCAGTTAAGGATAAGACGGTCCTACCCCCATCACGCATTAGAACATGGTTAGTCCAGTGTATCAAGACACTGAGTGAAAGGCAAGGCTTTGGAGCCCACCGCCCACAGCTGGCCAGCGGCTCTGCCTTCAGAGCCTTTTCCTGTCTGCAGGCAGCTGGGGCGTGTGAGAGACGGAGCTCGGCAGACAGTGTGGGTTTGTGCCTGTGAGTCGGTGGTGTCAAAATACATTGTACCTGACGCGTTTATGCCTCCTCGCACCGAGAGACACACAGTTCCTTCCTGCAAAGCTTGGTCAACGCTTTTGTTTTTGTTGATTTCTATTCTCTGGGTTTCATCCCGAAATGTGGAGTTTCTCAGCCCCAGAGGACCCCAGCAAGCTCTGCTCTGAGTGTGCGCTGACGGAGAGACGTTGTTCCTATTTTCATCCCAGAGTCTGCATTCCAGGAGGCAGACGAAGCCCCCAGGGACTGGGTTGCACTATGGCCACGCACGTGAGACCTAGCTCCAGGTGACACTCTGAGACATAAGTGGGTCTGAGCACAGGACAGACGGAAAGCCAGCCCTCCACACCCAGCTAACCAGCTTACAACCATGTGGCTCAGACGGGAGCGCCTCAAGTGGAAGTGGACAGGACTGCAGAAGTCTTTTAATCCTCCCTCCTGCGCTTTGCACGCATCCTCCCATCCCCAGGAAGCTGTCAGCCAACGTCTGCTTGACCCCTGCAATGACTACTAACTGTCCAGAGAGCGTATTATTACCTCAATTGATAGATGAGGGCTCTGGAGTCCAGATAGGTTAAGAACTTGCCCGAGGTCAAAGCCACACAGCTGGTAAAGCTGGTCGTCGCTCCCAGGCTGTCTAACTCCAGAGAACCAGGCTCAGAGCTGCACTATTCTGCCCATTGAGCATAGGTCCACCTGTAACACCTGCTTCTGCCTTCTGGAGCCAGAACGAACAAGAGGGCTTGACTCCCCGCTCTGCATGCCGAGAATTCAAATATTTGAACATTATCAGGTCTTTCTACCATTCCTTTCCACGGCGCCCTTCCTCCACAAGCTGTGCACCTGCCTTCCTTCCATTATCTCTCAATCCCTTCCCTTGGCCATTAAGCACCCCCGCACACCACTTCATGGCTCCGCTGAGCTTGACCAAACAGCCTCTCGTTTGTTTTCATAGATACAGTTACTTCCCATGGTGTCTCTGGTCGCCAAGTTCTCCCAAGGGTAAACCAGATGTGCAATTCTCTGCCTTAAACCTTCAATAGGGGATTGGAGGTTCTGAAATCATTCAGAAAGGCAGGGGAGAACCGTTAGCGCATGAGAACAAAATTTCTCAATCTGATTTTCATAGAAGACGGACATTTCGCTTCTCCAGATGGGGGAAGAGAGAGGAGAAGCAGTAATTTGTAAAGTTCCCAAGCAGGAAAGAAACCACTGCCGTCTCTGCTTTCCACAGCATCACGTAAAGGCTGGTACTCGGCAGAAATGGGAGGGGGGTTGTTTGACTATGTAAGTTACCAGATGACGTCGATAAACTCTGACCTATCAGTGGGAGCCCCTCTACTAGAACTGAGCTTATATTAACCTTGGAAATATCATGAAGGAAAACAAAGAGCTCCAGACTAGGAACCAACCAGAACAGACACTTGGCCCATCAGAAAGGAGGCTGGCTGGTAGTATACAATGTTTCCACCAACTAAATGCCAGCCAGCATGGACCTTCCAATGGGTAAGCTCGGTCAACCTTTGGACTAAAGGATATCTGGTAAAACTTAAAATTTACCACAATTTTTTCCATGAAATTAAAAGAGAAAGTATTTCATATCAACAATATTGTTTCGTATCACAGTGTAAGATAATATTATCAACAATCTTGTGCTTAGCTGGCGGTACCCAACTCGATGACATCAAGTTCTTCATTCTATCAGTTTCTTTTGTGCACCTGATCTCTCCCAAATTGGGAAGCTCTAATTCTCAGTGGTGGGTTGTCATGAATGGCAGTGGCAAGTGTTTGCTTGTTTTTAAGAGAATTGGGAATAACTGGCTCAAAGGTGGATTGGAAAGATTTCTCACGGGCTCAGTCATTTAGGCATCTGACTCTTTTTTAATTTTTTAAAAAGATTTTATTTATTTATTTGAGAGAGAGAGCACAAACAGGGGGAGGAGGAGAGGGAGAAGCAGTCTACCCACTGAGCAAGGAGCCCAATGCGGGGCTCGATCCCAGGACCCTGGGATCATGACCTGAGCAGAAGGCAGATGCTTCACCAACTGAGCCACCCAGATGCCCCATGTCTGACTCTCGATTTCAGCTCAGGTCATGATCTCAGGGTCGTGAGATCAAGCCCCATGTTGGGCTCTGTGGTGGGTATGGAGCTTGCTTAAGATTCTCTCTCTCCCTCTCCCCGTCCCTCCCTCCTCTTTCCCTCTCTCTACAAAAACAACAACAACAACAACAAAACTTCTCGCTGAAAACTACTTCCCACTTCCTGCCAGACATCGAGACAACAAAGTCCAAACTAGAAGGCTGAATGCCTTAACTCAGAAGATGATGGGAAATGAACTCCTAATCTCTGCTTCGATTGGACCCAGGGATCTATATTGGTTTACAATTGTGGCAGCCCTTGTATATGGTTTTAAATATTATGCCACAGAGTCACTTCCTGGAAAATCTGAGGTTTGATTTTTCACCCTTAAAATTATGACATTTTATCCCTAAGGTGATATTTCAAGTGACACTGAAGACGCTAAATAAATCATTGAGAAACACCACTTTAGGCAAACCTCTTGAAGTTACCAAAATAGACCCATTTTCCATTAGTCGATTTCTCTCATCGAATTTATTTGTTTATTGAATAATTGCTGAGAAAGTCAAATGGTTCTACATGGCTTAAAACAAAACAAAATAAAAAAGAGCTCTCCTTTACCTACCCCTCAACATCCCTAATTCCCATTTTTCTGGAGGCAACAGCTTTCAGTTTCTTTCATGACTCCCCCCCCCCCCCGCCCCCCCCCGCCGGTGTTTACTTCTACCTTGCTAGGGAACATACAGTCTTTGATTTTTTTTTTCAGTTTTTTAAACATCGTCTCCTAAACTGCCATTGCAGATGATGAGAATTTCGCTCTCTGATGCAAGTCTCCCTGTCCCTAAAGACACAGAGATTACCCCTCCCTCGTTCTTCCAAGTGTAAATTAATCTTGCTTGGGGTATATGCATATTTATTACTTACCATATTTTTACTATATGACTGTTATTCAGAGTTGAGCTAGATGTTCCTTCTTGAATGTTATTTTATTTTTTTCTGAATCTCTTGTTTGCCTCATTTTCTGAGCATCCGTCACCAATTCATTCCCGAATTCTCTACCAGCTGTGTGCACCCTTTCATGGTACGTTTCCGCACATTAGGAACCCATATGTTTTATCCCCGCTCACTCCAGAGCCTTTCCCCCACCTACTCCAACCTGAACTGGCTGTTCTCTGTCCCTAATGCCCCTGGGAGCTCTGTTCACCGTCATCCTACAGGGTGGCTTATATTTTTCACCCGTTACGGGAGTCCCTGCTTTCCGGGATCGTGTTTTTTGTTTCTCTTTTTGTTTGCTTCTTTGTTTCTATAGGATTCATCTTCCTGAGCAAGTGGGCCAGTGGGCACAGGAGAAAAAATGGATCAGACATTTCAGATCTAAGATATGTACATTGCATACTAACATCTGATTAATCATCTGGTTAGCTACAGAAACTAAGTGGCAATTTTCTCTCAGGATTCTGAAGGCACTGCCATCTAGCCTCCACGTTGTTATATAAGCTGTTAGTTGAACAGTTATAATGTCTGTCTGATTCCTGATACTTTGTATATGACTTCTCTCCCTCTCTCTCCCTTCCTCCTACACGCCCTCCCCTCCCCCTTGTCCTTCTCTCTCCCTCCCTCCTCCCCTGCTCTTTCTTCCCTCCCTCTCCCTAAGTCCCTCCCTCCTCCCCTCCCACCCCCCTTCTCCTCTCTTCCTTCTTCTCTCTCCCTCCCCCCTCCGTTCCTCCCTCCCTCTCTCTCTCCATAAGTCCCTCTCTCTCCTCCTTCTCCCCTTCCCATTTCCCTCCCCCCTCCTTCCCACTCTCCCTAAGTCCCTCCCTCCACCTCCTCCTCCTTCTCTCTCTCCCCCTCCCTCCCTTCCTCCCTCTCTCCCTCTCTCATTCTCTCTCTTTGTAAAGATACATCAAGATAGATTCTCGGTTTGCCTTTTCAGTCTGGGAAGTCAGACACTTCAGATATATGACGGTCTAATGATATAATTCTTCAAAAATGTCTTCCATCCATTTTCTCAGTCCTCTCCTATTTTCAGCTGTCCAACCCTACCAAAGAGATCCCCTACTTTTCTCGTTTCTTTTAGCTTTCAACTCTATTTGTGAGGGAGTCTTTCAACATCATCTTCCAAAATTTATATTGAATTTTTCATCTTCCATCATATTTTTAACTCCCAAAAGCTTTTTACTTCTCATCGAATATTCCTTTTTTATAGTATCCTGTTTCTGTTTCAGAGTACAATATTTTCTCTTATGTCTCTATGGAGATACATAAAAGGATTTTTTAGGCTTTTCTTCACCTGCCAGTGTTCCTGGTGCTTCCTATGAGAGTTTTCTTTTCTGCTTTACCATGTCTCTGATGATAGAGGTTTTTTCTCGGGGCTTGGTGACCCTCAGTGGCGAGGCACTAATAAATTAACAGGAGTCTCTGTGTCCTGAGTAGGGTTTAGACCAAGGCATTCTGGTGAAGGTTGTTCTGATAAGAGGTTCCCTACTATCAATTTCAGTATATCCTTTCTCTTGGTCAATCCGTGTTGCTGAGAAATGATCTTGCTATCTCCTCCCAGACATGTAGCCTGACTGGCAGCCTTCCGCAAGCCAGGGGAGGAAGGAAGCTGAGGGGTCTCGACATTCAATACATACCGTACTATTTTTCCCTCTGTTTTCAGTGTCCATCATTATGATACACGGAATATTTTCACCACCCTAAAAAATTACCAGTCCAGCGCTGCATCCCCAGATCCCTCCCAGCCATGATCGGTTTACTGTCTCATACTTTTGCCATTTTCAGAATGTCATCTTTCACATAGCAATAGGCATTCAGATTCATCTGTGTTTTTGCAAATCTTGATAGCTCATTTCTTTTTTTTTTCTAGGTATATTGAGGTATAACTGACAAATAAAAACTGTATATATTTAAGATATGCAACCTGATGTGGTTTTTAAAAATATTATTTATTTGAGAAAGAGAGAAGGGGGGAGGAGCAGAGGGGGAGGGAGAGGGACAAGCTGACTGTGCAGAGCACGGAGCCCCATGACGGTGGAAGGGAGAGTTTTGTCAAAAGTTTTTTCTGCATTAATTAATACAATTTGCTTTTTTTGTCTATTAGTAGGATGAATTACATTAAGTAATTTACAAATGTTGAATTAACTTTGCATCCTTCAATGAGCCCTACTTTTTTATATGTTGGGGATTTGATTTGCTGACTTTTTAAATGGAGTTTATATCTACATTTATGAGAGATCGTGATCTATGGTTTTACTTTCTTGTAATGTCTTTATCTGATTTGGTATTAGTTTAACACTGATCTCGTACCTTCTGCTTCTATTTTCCAGAAGCGATGTGGGAAATTGGTACTACTTCTTCCCTATATATCTTATAGACTTTTCCAGTGAAACCATCTGTTACTGGTGTTTTCTTTAGTGGGAGGTTTTAAAATATTGGTTCTATTTATTTTTTTCTAATTTTTTTATTATATTATGTTGGTCACCATACAGTACAACCCTGGTTTCCAGTGTAAAGTTCAATGATTCATTAGGTGCGTATAACACCCAGTGCACCATGCAATACGTGCCCTCCTTACTACCCATCACTGGTCTATCCCATTCCCTCACCCCCCTCCCCTCTGAGGCCCTCAGTTTGTTTCTCATAGTCCATAGTCTCTCATGCTTCATTCCCCCTTCTGATTACCCCCCCTTTCTTTATCCCTTTCTTCCCCTACCGATCTTCCTAGTTCTTATGTTCCATAGATGAGAGAAACCATATGATAATTGTCTTTCTCTGCTTGACTTATTTCACTTAGCATTATCTCCTCCAGTCCTGTCCATGTTGCTGCAAATGTTGAGAACTCGTTCTTTTTGATAGCTGAGTAATATTCCATTGTATATATGGACCACAACTTCTTAATCCAGTCATCTGTTGAAGGGCATCTCGGTTCCTTCCATGCTTTGGCTATTGTGGACAATGCTGCTATGAACATTGGGGTTGGTTCTATTTCTTTAATAGATATAGGAATATTCATACTATCTATTTCTTCTTGAATTAGTTTTTATAGTTTGTATCTTTCAAGGAACTGATCATTCACTAAAGTATCAAAAGTCTGGTCTGTGTAGTTGTTCTTACTCTCCTGTTACTGACTTTCTTCATGTCCATGTGATCAGTAGTGTTGACCTCTCTTTCATTTCTGGTATTGCTAATATGTGTCTTCTCACTATATATATTTTTTAGTTTAGCCTGCTGGAGCCTTATCAGTTTATTTATCTTTTCAAAACAATTTTTTTTGGTTTTATTGATTTTTTTCTATTGTTCTTCTGTTTTCAAAAGCCAACATAAACCAGATATTCCAGGATCTCCTATGACACAAACTAAATTGTGGTGTGACTTTGAGCAATTGATGGAGAATAAGAAGGCAACTTTGCTTTCTCTTGGAGATAACATCATTCTCCTCTGAGGAGCATTAAGCCCGCGAAGAAGGAAAGATAATTTTAAAATGTTACTCGATTCTTCAATTAAAGATATTATATTCATAAAGTCATAAAAAGCCAGCATGATACCTAACTGTAATTTCAAAAGGAAATACATTATAATAAAATAATATTATTTCAATATATAAATATTTTTTGTTTTTTTTTTAAAGAAAATGTATTTTTCATTGTGGTACAATATACACAACATAAAATACACCACCGTAACCATTTCCAGGGGCATTAATGCTGTGGGACCATGAGCACCAGCGGCCTCCAGAATGTTCTGATCTCCTGAAAATCTGTACCCATTAAACAATAACTCTCTATCCTTCCCTCTCCCTGGTCCCTGGAAACCACCGTTCTACTTTCTTGTCTCCATGAATTTACTACTCCAGATAATCATACAATATTTATCCTTTTGAGACGGGTTTATTTCACTAAGCATGATGTCTTCAAGGTTCATCCATACTGTAGTCTGTGTCGGAGTCTCCTTCTTTTTTTAAGGTTGAACAATATTTCATTGTAAACCTATTCATCTATGGATGGACACATGAGTTGTTTCACCTTTTGGCTATTGTGAATAATACTGCTATGAATATGGGTGTACAAATAATCTGTTCAAGTCTCTGCTTTCAATTCTTTGGAGTATATACCCAGAAGTAGGATTGCTGGAGCATTTGGTAATCCTACGTTCATTTTTTTGAGGACCTGTGATACCATTTTCCACAGTGGCTGTACCATGTTACATTCCCACGAGCAATGAGCAAGAGTTCTAAGTTCCCCACATTCTTGCCAATACTTATGTTCTGCCCTTTTGGTAATAGACATCCGAATGAATGCCACGTGGTGTCTTGTGGCTTTGACTTGCATGTCCCTATTGATCAGTGACACTGAGCGTCTCTTTATGTGTTTCTTGGTCACTTGTTTCTCTTCTTTGGAGGGATGTCTATGCAGATGTCTTTTGCCCATTTTTAATATTGTTGTTTGGTTGTTGCTGTTGTTATTTTGGAGTTGTGGGAGTTCTTAATATATTCTGTAATTAATCCATTATGATTATTCCTCTCATTCCATGGGGATGCTTAATCCTGACTACGCTGGAATACAACTTTGTATAGACTCACCATACACACAGCAGTTCACTAAGGAAGACTGACACAGGCGTGTTGAGTGGACAACTCAGTGGTCACTGGTGGAGTTTTGCTGATGACACGGTTTTCCAAAATGGTGAATACTTGGGAAAGTTCTGTACCAAACAATGTGGGGTTTTTTGTTTGTTTTTTTTTTAAGATTTTTATTTATTTATTTGACAGAGATAGAGACAGCCAGCGAGAGAGGGAACACAAGCAGGGGGAGTGGGAGAGGAAGAAGCAGGCTCCTAGCAGAGGAGCCTGACGTGGGGCTCGATCCCATAACGCCAGGATCACGCCCTGAGCTGAAGGCAGACGCTTAACCGTTGTGCCACCCAGGCAATGTTTTTTAAAAACTTCATGGCTGTTACATTCTTGGAACACTGATTAAAGCTATGCAGATACTTTGTGGGTTTTATGTAAAATAGTTATTTCTCTTTTTTTAAAGATTTATTTATTTATTTTGGAGAGTGTAAGTGGCAGGGGAGGGGCAGAGGGAGAGAATGTTCAAGCAGACTCCCTGAAAAGTGCAGAGCCCAATGCAGGGCTTGATCCCACAATCCATGAGATTATGACCTGAGCCGAAACCAAGCATCAGATGCTCAAACCAACTGAGCCACCCAGGCTCCCCAAAACAGTTATTTCTAGATTCAGATAATTACAAATTGATTTTTCACCTGAAGGTCAGGCAGGACGCTCCAGAGTCACATGAGATGTCAGTATAAGTTTTTGTTTCTGAGAGTGTATCATGCATCACAGTATACCTCGCTTCTCTTGACCTCACCCACTAAATACCAGTAGAACAAACAAAAAGCTAACCCACGGTGTTCCAAAATATCCCCCAGAGAATCGCTGCCCTGGAGAGAGATTCTTAAACACGTCCACCAGGAGACAAGTCTAAGAATGTTCAGAATGACATTGTTGTAAGAGCAAAACATTGAAAATAACCCACGTGGTCATCAAAAGAGGAATAAATGCAGGTCCTACAATGCAGGGTTATCCAGCAGGTGATAATGAATGAATGTGAACTCTATATATCAAGATGGATACATTTAAAGTACATGTCCTTGAACAAAAAAGTAAGTCAGGGAAAGATACACACAACATAATATCAACTATTTAACACTTTGAAACTTGCAAAACAATATTCTGCATTATTCAGAGATAAGGAAAGCCATGCATGGGAACGATAGTGATTTCAGGAATAGTGGCTATCTGGGGGACCTGGGTGGTTCAGCTGGTTAAGTGTCTCACTCTTGGTTTTGGCTCAGGTCATGATCTCCCAGTTGTGGGATTGAGCCCCGCATCAGGATTTGTGCTTAGCATGCTTCGGATTCTCTCTCCCTCTCCCTCCCACTCATTCTCTCTCTCAAATAAACAAATAAACAAAACCTTAAAAAAAGAAAAAAAGAATAGTGGCTGTATCTTGCAGGGGGGGGGGGACAAAAGGAGAATGAGATTAGGGAAGCAATATTCCTAATTATTATTCCTAATATTTTAGATCATAAGCAGGGCAATAGTGACATGGATGTTCCATGCAGGATACCTTACACTTTTTATGTCTAAAATGTTTTTAAACAAACAAGAAAACAAAAGCAAAGGCTCATGCAGATTCTGGGTCCAGAGAAAACTGGTTCGAATCCTGGCTCTTTTACTTACAAGCCGTGTTACGTTGAGCAAATTACTGAACTCCCCTAAAGGTTAGTTTGCTTTTCTGTAAAATGGGGATAGAAATAATAGAAATAGAAGCTACCACATAAGAATGTTATAGGATTTTGGGGCGCCTGGGTGGCTCAGTTGTCAAGCGTCTGCCTCTGGCTCAGGGCGTGATCCCAGAGTCCTGGGATCGAGCCCCACATCAGGCTCTTTCGCTGGGAGCCTGCTTCTTCCTCTCCCACTCCCCCTGCTTGTGTTCCCTCTCTCGCTGCCTGTCTCTCTCTGTGTCAAATAAATAAAATCTTTAAAAGAAAAAAAAAGAATGTTATAGGATTTTGAAACAAAAGGGCACATTTAAAGCTCTTAGCTTATTGCCTTTTCTAGAGTGAGAACACCTTTGTGCCAAAGAGGAATAACCTTTTAAAATATGCCTTATATAGTCTCTGTGATTTTTAATAAACAATCTTATGCTACCTTCTGTCTGATTGGTGTCAAAATACAGATATCAGCTGTTAATGGAAACACTGAATAGATGTACTCTGGTTACTTGTCAGATAACTCTGTCGTCCAAATCCTATCAAAATCCTGTTTATGAGAACAGATATTTATGGAGGATTGCCTGAAGGACATGCTCTTCATCTATTCTCTAGAAATGATAAATTTTACCCGTGGATCCACTCACCCCCTCTGAGAGCTGCACATCTGAATGGCATCATTCTGGCTGTTGTCAAATTTACTTGACAGAAGTGAACTTTGCTGTTCTGATATTGGCCCGTATTGAAGGATGTTACAGACACAACCAGGCAAACTCTGCTCTGGTATTTATTGCTGGGCTGGAGTCCAGGATGGTTTTCTCTGAACCAAAAAGTGTTTTCTTTATGAAGACCCAAGGGAGAAATTTTTCTTGGGTCGGCAAGATGAAAACGTTAAACAACTGGTCTGTCTTTATCTCGTGGACGATCTGGATCTTTTAACGGAGCGTATTTCCCTACTTACTTCAGTCTCCAGAAAGCATTGAGCCCCATCTGTGGCCCATCTCTAGTGCCTCTATAAAACAATGTGTCACCCTTTCCGGAGAGGTAGGTCGGTTTACCCTTGGACTGTTTTCTGACCCACGTTATCTCTTTGTCCCAACATTTCCCATGATTTCTTTTCCATGTGTTTTTGGAAACTGCCTCTTGTTTAGGAAACAAGAGAAGAAGAGAGAAAATGGAAAAATGAGGATGGAATAAAGGAAAGTGGGGTATCAATAAGGAATAAATCAAGTAGGCAAAACTGTGTCTTCTTTATTACCTTTTGCATTTCCCAGAGCACCTTGCATTGAACTTTACAGAGAGTATGTGGTTAGTAAATGTTTGTTACAGTGAAAATGAATGAATAAATAAATAAGATCTATCAGACCACTCTGTTTCCTGCTTGTGCAGAGCCATAAGGTTGGGCTAGACATGGGGGAGTCTTGATGAGCCCCAGGGAAGCAAAAGAGAAAATACTTCGATACCTTCTGAGTGATATCTGACATTTCCTGAAGCAATGTCCTAGCCAGTTTTCAGGCTCACTCCAATCCGTCTACCTTGTGAAAACATCCCCGAGTGTAAACTAATACCTCTCTCTGCTGGGAACGCCTTCAGAACCCACTGTCTCTAAGCACCCATTTAAAATTTATTTAAAATAAAAATAAAAATTGTTTTGTGATAACTTAGCTTGAGATATAGATATAAAATGATAGAGAATAGATAAGAGAGGAAGGAAGGAAGGAAGGAAGGAATTTGGAAGAGAAAAAGACCATGCTCATGGATACTTATTTGTATTTACAAAGCATATTCATCATCATATATTAGTTCAATAATCATTTTTAAACAGGTAGGGGCACCTGGGTGGCTCAGATGGCTGAGCGTCTGCCTTCGGCTCAGGTCATGATCCCGGGGTCCTGGGATCGAGCCCGGCATCGGGCTCCCTGCTCAGCGGGGAGTCTGCTTCCCCCTCTCCCTCTACTGTTCCCCCTGCTTGTGCTCTCTCACTCTCTCTGTCAAATAAATAAAATCTTTAAAAAAATAAACAGGTAGATGAATATCTATTTCATTGACTTTTTTGACAAACTTGCATTAAAACTCTGTTCACACACAACAATATGGACGACTCTCAAACGTGTTATGATTAAGGAAAAGAAGCCAGATTGAAAAGGCTACAGACTTTTGATTCCATTTATGTAACTTTCCAGCAAAAGCCAAACCACATGGGTAGAAGGGCTGGGGGTGAGGGAGAGGCTGACTACAAAGGTCAGAGTGGAATCTGGGGTAAGGGAACGCTGGTGTATCAGGGTCGTGTGCTGCTGGTCACATGACTCTACAGGGTTGTCGAAACACTCAGAACGCCACCCTCGAAAGTGTGGATTTTACTATTTGTAAGTTATGCATACATTTAAAATAATGAGGAGAAACTTTGTTCGGCACCTGCTGAAAACACTAAGTAGATTTTCCCTTGATATTTACCTAGTAAGTTAACCCGGTTCCTAGGCCATCTGTATGCGCACTGCCGCCCCCCTCTGTGCTCACAGCAGATACTGATAGTCGGTTATGACATTTTCATTTCCCTCTGAAGCAAGACAAGGCCTCGTGGAGAATTTTCAACAGAACACCCCAGGCAGCAGCCACCAAGCTTTTGGAACTGGCGTGAGATGAAAGCTATTTGCGGCCAGAGACCCATGTATCCAAACAGGTGTTACCATGGGCTTCGTTACGCCTACTCGAAGTGCAGGCATAACCTTACAAAGTTAACTTACCTTCAGGTGACTAACTTCGTCTCCTGTATTTTCATTTAGTGCATACGTGTATATATTTTTAAGGACAAATATAAATGTCGGCACAGGATCACATTTTATAAGCTACATACAGACTTAACAACTTTCAGAAAGCCTGCCTCCAGGCTTAAAAGTATATCAGACGATCTCCAGATGTGACTGGGACACGAGGAAGGAGATTTGGGGCCAGAGCACCTGGGCGTGACTGCCTGCTGGACTCTTCACAGCCATGTAAACAGAGAACGTGAAGATGGACGGGAAACACTAAAAGCACAAATTACAACAGATCTCATTCTGGGCCAGGTACAGTGCTGGACATAGAGTGGTAAGCAACAGAAATAAATTCTCTGCCCCCTGGATCTGATAATCCAGTGGAAGTGATCGACATTAAAAACTATTCACGCAGGGGCGCCTGGGTGGCACAGCGGTTAAGCGTCTGCCTTCGGCTCAGGGCGTGATCCTGGCGCTATGGGATCGAGCCCCACGTCAGGCTCTTCTGCTGTGAGCCTGCTTCTTCCTCTCCCACTCCCCCTGCTTGTGTTCCCTCTCTCGCTGGCTGTCTCTATCTCTGTCAAATAAATAAATAAAATCTTTAAAAAAAAAAAAAAACTATTCACGCAAATAAACAGATATTATATGTGCTAGGAAGGAAAAGTACAGAGGGACAAAGGGAATAATACAGCAGAATTAAATGAGACAGGTGGAGAGGAGCCCAGCAGAGTTCTTTTTAAGACACGGTTAATAATCTGAGGGCTGGGGGCGCCTGGGTGGCACAGCGGTTAAGCATCTGCCTTCGGCTCAGCGCGTGATCCCGGCGATCTGGGATCGAGCCCTACATCAGGCTCCTCCACTATGAGCCTGCTTCTTCCTCTCCCACTCCCCCTGCTTGTGTTCCCTCTCTCGCTGGCTGTCTCTATCTCTGTTGAATAAATAAATAAAATCTTAAAAAAAAAATAATCTGAGGGCTGTAGCAAACAGAGCCATTGACCAAATGGGACGGATGAGGACATCCCAGGCAGAGAAGCCTGTGCTCAGATCTTGAAGTAGGAAAAAGTGCAGGGATCTGGCTTAATGGAAGACCACCAGTGTTATAGGAAACATTATCGTAAGAATAGGGTGACTCAAGCCCAGGCAGGAGGGGTGGGCAGAGGCCAGGTCACACAGGCCCCTTAGTACACTCGGAGGATTTTAAGTATATCCTAAGAACACTAGAAAGCCATGAAATCAAGGTGAATCACCCCTAATACTCCAGGCTAACACCCACGACAAAACTTCAAGAAGAAACAAAGATCCAAAGTATGCTCTCAAATAAAAAAGAATTAAAAACTTAGCAACATGAGCTCACATAGCATTTTATGCTTACCATTGGAGCATCATTTGTCACACCTGTGTCAATAGGTATTTACATGCATCTTTTCTGCTGGACCAAGAGCTTCCGGCAATTAGCAACTACATCTTATAAACGATGATGTCTCCAGGATCTGCAGCTTAGAGGGCCTCAATAAATATTTGTCGAATTGAAATAAATTAAACAAAATGTCTAAGCATGCAGATATATAGCATTCCCAAGCCAATTTCATATATGACTTTCCTGGTATGTCCAAAAGTACTATGAAATGCAAAGTTACGGGTGCATCTGCCTAAGGATAAAATAGCCTTTTTGGAGCCGTCATGAATATATGCTGATCAGAATTACCCTGAGAATCTTCTGTCATGGTTCCAGCAATGTGGAGAAAAACAAAAGACAACACGGAGATAAAATTACAGGTTACAAAGGATTATTTTTGGAATTCGTTCAAAGCCAAGACAAACACAGCCAGAAGATGAGAACAGCCAACTTGTGATAAAATTTCTCCTCAATGGACCAAGAAGGAGTCAGAAAAGGTAATGACAGCCCAAGAGCAGAGAATGAATCACGCCAACCTTCTGAGATAGGGAAAGGTGTGTGAAGCAATGACTAAGTTTTACAGGGATCCCTCAAACTAAGCATTAGAGGAAAGCGAAATGGGATTGATGTAGCAACAGGAAGAAGTTACTGGCAAGGTAACTTACAGGCTGAACTGTGTCTCCCTAAAATTTTGAATCCTGACCTCCAAATGTATCCTTATTTGGAGGTATGGTCTTAACAGAGGTAGTCAAGTTAAAGTGAGGTCATCCGCGTGGTCCCTAACCCACTATGATTGGGGTCCCTTATAAAAAGGGGAAATTTATTTTTTTTTTATTTTTTTTTAAAGATTTTATTTATTTATTTGACAGAGATAGAGACAGCCAGCGAGAGAGGGAACACAAGCAGGGGGGGTGGGAGAGGAAGAAGCAGGCTCCCAGCGCAGGAGCCTGATGTGGGGCTCGATCCCATAACGCCGGGATCACGCCCTGAGCCGAAGGCAGGCACTTAACTGCTGTGCCACCCAGGCGCCCCTGGAAATTTATTTTTTTAAAGACCTTATTTGAGAGAGAGTGAGAGAGAGAGAGAGAGAGAGAGAACAAGTGGGGGGAGGGGCAGAGGGAGAAGCAGACTCCCCACTGAGCAAGGAGCCCGACTTGCGACTTGACCCCAGGATTCTGGGATCATGACCTGAGCCGAAGGCAGATGCTTAACCAGCTGAGCCACCCAGGCGCCCCTAAAAGGGGAAATTAAGATGCAGGGATACCCATAGAGGGAAGATGCCATGTGAAGAGACAGAGAGAGAAGATGGTCATCTACATGCCAAGGAAAGAAGCGTGGAGCGGATCTCCCCTCAGAGCCTTCAGAAGGAATCAGCCCTGCCAACACCTTGATCTTGGACTTCCAGCCTCCAAAACTGTAGAGAAAATGCATTTCTGTTATTTATGACCCTCTGTCTGTAGTAATTTGTTAAGAAGCCCTAGTAAAGTAATACCGTAATCAACCTGAAAAAGCCTCATTTACTGGAGGATTCAAAAAGTAAAGGGGGAAAAAGTAGTTGAATGAGTAGATAAAGGAGATAAAAGAGGTCTCCTCAGGCTCTTATTTACATGAAGTAGGTTTTTCTGGTAGAAACTCATTTACCAGGGGCGCCTGCGTGGCACAGCGGTTAAGCGTCTGCCTTCGGCTCAGGGCGTGATCCCGGCGTTCCGGGATCAAGTCCCACATCGGGCTCCTCCGCTGGGAGCCTGCTTCTTCCTCTCCCACTCCCCTGCTGTGTTCCCTCTCTCGCGGGCTGTCTCTCATAAATAAATAAAATCTTAAAAAAAAAAAAAAAGAAACTCATTTACCAGAAGCTACACAAGTTTGGAGCCTGGAATGAGAATATAAACTAGTAACAAGGAATAATAATAATAGGTCTTAACATACGCCAGGCCCAGCAGCATACGTTTTACGTGAGTTATTTTCCTCCATCCTTACAACGACCCTGCGAGTAGGTTGAATTCTTTTACAGATGAAAATACTGATTCTCAGAGAAGTGTGGTTTCCTTGCCCAAGGTCAGACAGCGGTAAGAGATAGTAGCAAAGATCCCCTCCTGGCTCTGGCAGGGTGAGGAGGAGAGTAACCATTCTGAACACACCCAGACCTTTCTCCATTCCAAGGACCTGTTCTCCAGAGGGAAAGACACTACCAGAGCCCCATCCCATTCAAGGGGAAAGACATTTCTCCAACTCCAGCCCCCTGTAGTTTTCCTCTCTTACCTAAGAGGTGAAATTAAAAGCAAAGAAAAACTTGTAAAGGTCACAACCCAGGACACAGACCCACTGAAAACTGAGATTTAATCCAAAGATTCTAGAATGCTTCCCTCTCTTACTGCTTATCACCACATCAGCAAGCCTCCAGTATAATAGCATTTTACAGCTAAAAGAGCTGCAAGGTACAGACTCTATTTAAGGAGGAATTCTTGGGGAAGCCCACGGATAAAAGAGATAACAAAAACAAGAGCAATAAAGGAATATAAAGCCTCTGGTACCTGTAACTACAAACCAACTCCTAGCCAAGTTAACAAAACCTCACACTAGAGGCTTATTTACTCAGTCCCTACTGCCTGATTTATTGTTTCTGTCTCCAACAAAAAAGGATAAGAAGCCATGCTGCAAGATAAGAAAAAATACAGTGGACAATATGAAATGAGCATGAGAACCAGACACAGATACGACACAGATTTTGGAATTGTCACCTAGTGAAATTTTCTTAAAGGATTTTTATTTATTTATTTATTTATTTATTTATTTATTTATTTGAAGGACAGAGAGAGAGCACATAAGCGGGGCGGGGGGATGGGGGAGGAGAAGAGGGGGAGGAGAAGCAGACTCCCCGCAGTGCAGGGAGCTCAATGCTGGTCTGGATTCCAGGACCCAGAGTTCATGACCTGAGCTGAAGGCAGACACCAAAATGACTGAACCACCCACTCACCCCTCACCTAGGAAATTCAAAATAACTGTCATTAGGGGCACGTGGGTGGCTCAGTCAGTTAAGCATCTGACTTCTGATATCAACTCAGGTCTTGATCTCAGGGTCATGAGTTCAAGCTCTGCACTGGGTTCCACATTGGGTGTGGAGCCTACTTTTAAAAATAATAATAATAAAATTTAAAAAATAACTGTGATTAATATGTTAAGAGCTTTAATGGAAAAAATTAACAATATGCAAGAACAGATGGGTAATGTAATTAAGAGAGGTGCAACTTTAAGAAAGAACAAAAGTAAATGCTGGAAAGCAAAAACTTTGTAGCAGAAATGAAAAATATATTTGATAGGCTCATCAATAAAATTCTTTCCTCTTACATGGCTGAAGAGAGACTCATCAACCAGAAGAGAGGTCAAGAGAAACTTCCCAAACTAAGATGCAAAGATTAAAAAGGATGGGGAAAAAAACCAGAATGTCCAAAAATCAGGGGACAATTTCAAAAAGTGTAACATACATGCAATTGGAATTCTAGAAGAAAAAGAAAGAACAAAGCAGAAGAAATATTTGAAATAATAATACCCAAGAACTTTTGAAAATTAATGACAGACACCAAACCATACATCCATGAAGCTCTGAGAACATGAAGCAAGATGAATACCGAGAAATCTACACTTAGGCAAATTGTCTTCAACCTTCAGAAAACCAAAAGCAAAAAGAAAAATTTTAAAGCATACAGATCTATATTAAGAAAAGAAGAGGGGGCGCCTGGGTGGCACAGTGGTTAAGCGTCTGCCTTCAGCTCAGGGCGTGATCCCGGCGTTGTGGGATCGAGCCCCACATCAGGCTCCTCTGCTAGGAGCCTGCTTCTTCCTCTCCCACTCCCCCTGCTTGTGTTCCCTCTCTCGCTGGCTGTCTCTATCTCTGTCAAATAAATAAAAAAATAAAATCTTTAAAAAATAAAAATAAAAAAGAAAAGAAGAGGATTGGAGAAGGAATAATTGAAGGTAAAATAAAATGTCATATTTCTCTTATGCTTCATTTATCAAAAAGATAACTGTTTAACGTAACAAAAATAAATAAATTAGGACATATGGATAAGTGGACTGAATGACAGTAATACCAGAAGGGGTAGGAGGGTGAAATTGGGAATACTCTTGTTATAAGCTGGCTACATTATAAGTGGTATAATGTTATTTGAAGGTGGATTTAGATTACTTAAAAATATATATTGCAAACTTTAGGGCAACTGCTATTTTTTCAATAAACATAATTGGCATTCTATGACAAAATGGAATCATATAAAATGCTCAGTTATAACCAGAGAAGGCAAAAAAAAAATTTTTTTTTAAGAGGGAGAAAGCATAAAAATAATTACGTACCACAACACTGTGGGATTTATTGTAGGTATGCAATGCTGGTATAACATTTGAAAATCAATCAGTATAACGCAGCACATGAACACACTAAAGAAAAAAAATCACAAAATATCAACTATTTCAGAAAATATTTTGACAAAAATCCAAAACTCATTCCTGATTTAAAAAAAAAAAAAACTCTGAAAACTAGGAATATAGGGAAACTAACTTGGCCAAAATAATCTACAAAACGTGCACAGCAAACATCATAATGGTGAGAAACTGCAATCTTCTTCCTTGAGATAAATACAAAGCAAGGACGTCCCCTCTTACTGCCCCCATTCAACACCATAGTGGAAATGCTAGCCAGTGCGGGGGGAAGGTAAGAAAAGGAAGTAAAGAGTGTACAAATTGGGAAAGAGGAACTAAAATTATGCCTTTGTCCACAGGTGATATGACTGCCTATGTGAAAAATCCCAAAGCATCAGCAACACGCATCTATATCCTGGAACTAATAAGCAAGTACAGAAAGGTCACAGGATAAAATGCTAATATACAAAAGTCAATTGCTTTCCCATAGAACATCAACGAACAATTGGAATTTGAAACTAGAATTGCAATACTTATTTACAATAGCACTGAAAGAAATATTTAGGTATAAACCTAAGAAAATGTGTACACACATCTGTATGTGTGGAGGGGCGCCTGGGTGGCTCAGTCGGTTAAGCATCTGCCTTCAGCTCAGGTCATGAGCCCAGGGTCCTGGAATCGAGCCCTGCTTCTCCCTCTCCTGCTCCCCCTTGCTTGTGCTCTCTCGCTCTCTCTGTCAAATAAATAAATAAAATCTTAATTAAAAAAAGAAGCATATCTTGAAACAACAAAACTCTGATGAAAGAAATCAACGTTCTAAATAAACAGAGAGATATTCCACGTTCATGGGTTGGAAGACTCAATTTTATGAAGATGTCAGATTCTTCCCAACTTGATCTATGGATTCAGTGCAATCCCAATCAAGATCCCTGAGTTTATGCCCAGTATTGTAGTATTGGGCAATACTCTCAGTTGGGAATGAAGACACCGGAAAGTGTTTCAAGATCAAAAAGGAGGATGAAGATTTACTGCTAACACTGCCCATGATAGTAATTAATTTATACAACGTTAAAGCGATCATGCAATACTCATAACAATCATGTGAAGGAAACTCATACTTTCTGCAACAAAACTTTTGACTTCACCAATCCTCCAGAGCTTCTGTGGTCAAGGCCAACAGTTCTCTCCTCTCCAGTGGTCAATTCCTCACCCTCATCTTACTAGTATGGCCCTGGTGGGAGCATTTGACATAGTTCATCATTCCCTCCTCCTTAGAACACTCCTTTGTCTGGGATTCTAGAACACCTCACTGGTTAGTCTTCTCAATCTCCTTTGCTACTTCCTCCCCTTGCTGATCTTTCCACATTGGAAATGTTCAGTTCCTCATCCTCCACTTTTCTGCAGTGGTGCCCACTCCCTTGCTGGGCTCTTCGAGTTCCAATGCTTTCAAAATGCATCTATATTGGATTCCAGATGTATACCTCCAGCCAAGACTCCTCTTCTAATCTCCAAACCCCAGACCATATATTGAACTGCATCCTCAACCTCCCCACTTGGAGATCTAATAGATATCTCAAATTTAACGTGTCCTACACTGGACTGCTGACCTTCACCTCAAAACCTGCTTTATCCGCAAGCTGATTACCTGTCTCAGTATATGGTAACTACATCCTTCCAAGTTCTCAGGCCAAGAATTTGGAGTTGTCCCTGATGTGACTCTCGGAAGTTTAGTATCCCATCTCTTTGCCTGGAACGTTCTAACCCAAGAGCGCTCTTCCTTCAAATTCTTGCTCAAATCACCTTGTCCATGAGCCTACCCCGACTAGTCCTGTGTAATATTACAGTCTGCTCAACCCACCTCCCCTAAGACTCTCAAGCCCTCTTATGCTTTTGTTCTCTTTTTCTCACGGCACTTATTAACTTCCATCACAAATAACGCACTCATCGAACTATTTTCACAGTCTGTCTCTGCTGGGCAGGGATCTTCATCTGTTTTATTTACTAATACATCCCAAGCATATAATACAGCAGTCGGTACCTGGGAAAAATCCCACAAATCATTATGAATGTTAAGTGAATACAGTTCTATCTGTTTCACAAATGAGGTCATAAACCGTAGGGTGGCTGGTAAATGATGAATTTGGAGTCCCAGATATGCTTGATTTCCAAATCTTGGTGCGTTCTATCATTGTGGGTTTTGTTTTGTTTTTTCTTTTCTCCACTCTTTAGAGTCAGTGCACCAAAACTAGCTACACAGCTAAATCACCCGAGGAATTTTACAAAACACTAGACCCCATTCTGAGTTTCATTCAGTCAGAGGTGGGATCCACGTGTCGTGTGTTCGCTTTCCTAAGTGATTCTGATGAGCCTCCAGGTCTGTGGACCACTGCTGTAGATTCTTTTCTCTTACGGGGGCCAGTTTCACTTCCAGAATTCTTAAAGAATTTGAAGGGTATGTCTAGGAATAGTTAGCTTATCAATAGGCAGCAGTTACATGGCATTATAAACAAGCTGCCCCACATTCTTCCATTTATAAAATCAGAGTTCCCCCTTTTGAGCACCAGAGTTTTTTTAAGTGAATCATTTCAGATCCAAATCTTTCTGAAATGTAATGCCACTTAAAAAAAAAAAAGTGTGCTCGATTACTATTAGCTTGTCTTTATGTGTGTTTTTCTTTTTTTTTTCTTTTTTTTAAAGATTTTATTTATTTATTTGACAGAGATAGAGACAGCCAGAGAGAGAGGGAACACAAGCAGGGGGAGTGGGAGAGGAAGAAGCAGGCTCATAGCGGAGGAGCCTGATGTGGGGCTCGAACCCATAACGCCGGGATCACGCCCTGAGCCGAAGGCAGACGCTTAACCGCTGTGCCACCCAGGCGCCCCTATGTGTGTTTTTCCCTGTCCCTGGAACGCCCCCAGTATCCGGGCAATTCCCACCCATCCATCATGACGGAGTCCGAGTCGTCCCTCTCCCTGGAATCTTTTTCCAAATCCCTCCCCCATTTTTTTTTTTTTTTTTTTTGGAGTGAGGCTCCCCATTGCACTACTCCTGTAGCATTTCCCTGCCTTTTTACTGAAATAGCGTGTTGTAATAGGTGATCAACTCATCTTGTCCCCCCCGCTACAGTATTATAATCAGAACTGCTTTTATTTCAAAGATGGAAACCCACCTCTAATTGACTTAAGAAAAAAGAGAGAGAGAGAGAGAGAGAATTGATTGCAAAATTCATGGGTAGATTTGTCACCTTGGATGTAGGTGTTTGAATGACGCATTCAGAAATCTGACTTCATTCTCAAGCCAAGGGCAGCAAGGACGGCCCTCGGAATCCCCAGGCTTCCATGCTGCCTTTTAGCCACAATGGCAGAAGGAGACGCCTCCGTCCCAAGAGTCCTAACCAAAAGTTCTCGGACTGACTCTCCCTGGGACGGACTCGGGTCAAGTTCCCTCCATGAACCTCCATGAACGTGGCTTGGAAAACATGAAGATGTACTTTGATGGGCCAGGCCTTGCTCTCCTGCCCAGCCCTTGGAGGCAGGGCGTGGAATCGGTCCCTTCCCCCAAATCCCTCTGGGCAGAGATTGGGAGGGGGTGTCCTTCAAGAAGAAATCAGAGTATAGGAAAACACTGGATGCCCGCAGTCTGCTGGGTATGGGCTATATAACTATATGAAATCTAGGCCCCTGGGACAGATACAAAGTGTGTGTGTGTGTGTGTGTGTGTGTGTGTGTGTGTTTGGGTCACAGAGATATAATGCTCAGCTCTGAACATGACTATTGGTAAAAGCACTATCAGCGCTTTAATTAGGTATCCCGTGAGACCAGGCCTGGGATGTTGCAGGATGACAGAGCCAACAGCAGAGGAAGTGGAAATGTCACCCTCGTTAGTGGGGTTATTCACAGGAGGAAGGGCGCACCCAGGGCCCCGGGGAGTGTCAGAGGGCAGGTTCCTGCCAAGAAACTGCAGTGAGTGGCTGGGACAGCAGCTGGAGGGCCTTGGGGGAGCGGTGAGGGGTCAAACTGAGAAATAAGGCAGAGTCAGGAAGAACCTCTCCCCTGGGGGATTCTCAGGACTTTTCTCCAAGGTGATCTTAAAATGTGCATGTTGTGGTTATTGCTTATTTATTTCCCATTTATATTAATGTACTCTTATTATGGGCAGCTTCTAACTACCTAGACTTGAGCTCTCTGGCCAAGCAGAGGGCAGATGAAGGTGCTTTCGGAAATGCAGGTGCCTCCCCTCCCTGAAGCCCTGCCAACCAGCCCATGCTGCAGAGGGCGAGACAGCTGTTCTCATGCCTCCCCTTCCACACTGCCCGTTGCAACAAACCAAATGACTGGTCAGCCACAAAGCCACCATATGTCTCAGTGAGGAAAATATGGGCTGCAGCAGGAAGAAGGGAGACTCAGCCCAAGTCCCGAAGTGGGGTCCCTGCTCTGTCACTAACCAGCCACGGGACCTCAGGCAAGTCAACCAAGCCTCACTTCTCAGTTTCCCCGTGTGTTAAGACATCAAAACAAAAGCAAAATGTGAAGGATTCTGCAATCTCTAAAATCCCTGGCCTGGAATTAATAAAAATTGCACTCAATGAATAATAGCTTCTGTCACCAAGACCAGATCTGGATCTACTGGGGGATAGAGTCTCCTAGTTGTAAGGATCAGCCTCCAATTCTGGCTAAGTTAAGCTCAAGGGATACTGAGTTATAAAGGACTGAAGGGAGTTTGGAGAGTCGGGCTTGAGAATGGCAGAAGCCAAGCAGATCCAGAGGCAAGGGTCCAGGACCACACTTGTCCCATAACAAGAATGACCAGAATATGAGCCATTTTCAGGAGTCCTGTCTCTCGCCTCCTTGGCCTAGATTGGATTGTGGGATGACTAAACATCAATGATTTCTCCATTAGACTGTATTTAACAAGAAGAAGACTTTTGGGAATGGAAACAAGATGCCAAACATCCAGAAAACATTAAGGAAAGAGGGGAGACCAAGCTGTCATTCTATGAGGAATCCCTCTTCCTCTGCAAGTCTAGAATCCCAACAGCCCTGGACCACATGTGTACTCGTAGAGAGCTTCCAAGGTCACGGCACGGCTACTCAGCCCCTGGATGATAGCTCTGGCTCCCCACTGCCCTCCACAGCTTTCCATAAAGACCACGAGTCCCTTGGTCATTAAGCCCCCAAACCAAGTAACTTAAAGAGAAATCTTCCACACAGTTAATGGCTTAGCCAAGCACACATCACAGAAAATGCTGTGTTGGCAACTGGTCTACCAAATTGCATTTACAAATAATACATTAAAATGGCGGTCTCTGTCAACTGGGGACAGCCCCTCTGGAATTCACAGAAGGGGTGCTGGGTATAAGATCAGGGACTCAAATCTTGAGTCCTTGCTGGGGGGGGGGGGGGGTGTCTTTCGCTTCTTAGCATCCAAGCCCGCTAACAGCTCTATTTTGCCATCCCCATGGTACTCCATATTCTCCATCCCCCCAAACCTTCTCAGTCTCAAACCATCACCCCCAACACACACACACACACACACACACACACACACACACACACACACACACTTTCACCCTCCACAATGTTTTTCAGCCTCTCTGTCTGAACACAGCATCAGTCCCTGAGGCCAAGCCAAGGACGTGCCTCTCTGGGTTGATGAGAACAGGCTCTCTCCACCTCCCTCTCTCCACCCCCTGGTCTCCGGGGCTGCCCATAGCCCCTGCAGGTTAAGCAGAGAGGAGATTAGAAATTACCGAAATCACAACAATTCCCTGGCAGCTTTTGTATGATTACAGGCTCTGGTGAACTAAACTGTCCAGCTGGGTAATTGAAGGAAACATATTTATTGAAATTCACATGCTTACAGTTATACTTAGCCCCTGGATAGCAGCAAAGCTGACCTGAGAGTATAAAAAGCCCCTTGCAGCTTTCCAAGGAAGCATTCCGTACAGGCCCGTTGGGGTTTAACTCTCTGGTGGCACGAGAGAGCTTTGATTTTTCTCTGCTCCTGGTGCCTCTCGTTGCTGCCAGCTGTCAGCTGGGCTGCCGGGGCTCAGGCAGGATATGAAAATGGGACCCACCAAGGCTGACATTCCCCCTTCACAAAAGGCTTTGCCCAAAAGGTGTCAGCAGCATGGTCTTACTTTTCCAATTTCATTTTAGGCTCGGAAAGAGGAGGCTTTGATCAGCTGGTGAGTTCCCTCGGAGTGACAGCTGCAGTCAGGAGCAGATGGGTCTCTAGGATAAGCACCTCACCCGCGCAAGGTCACCCGGGGCTCTGCGCAGCTTCACTGAGACCAGCTGGAAACACAGGAAGCCCAGGCAAAGCTCGGTGTGCATTACACACAAACAGATATGCTTTCTTTCCGTGGAAAGCAGGGCTCCTGGTGACATGGCTGGCACTGACTTCCAGAATCGCAGAGAGATATCCGAGCTCCTCAGAACCTCTCCTACTTCCAGATGTTGGAATCCTTTTCCTAAACCCCCATGATCGAATCCAGGTGTTGAATTCCGTTTCAGTGCATAGGCCTATCTGTCATCAATGAGCGCTTCCCTTGGTCCAGGTCTGTAAAGCCCCACTTGAGTTCATCAGGAAAGAATATCATGGAATGTCCAGCAGAGGCCCTGGTGGGGGCAGTCTCAGCATTCTGCGAGGTGTCTACTCTCTCTGAGTGCAGCTGTCTGCAGCATGGCTGGCGAGAAGACCTATTCTTGCTAAATCCACCTGGCCGGGCCCCATAGCCTTGGGATGACATGTGAATGCAGAAACCAGCCTGAACGGAGAATTGTTAAAGCCGTTGGCCCCCTGGCCCGCAGCTCGGAAGCAAGGGGACAAGTCCAACTACTAAAGTGTATTCTGGCAAAGGTTGATGTAGACCCTATCACCCAGATTTGGAGGCATTTTTCCTTGGAGATTCCATCCAATCAATACTCTTTTATCTTCTTATTGTAGGATTGTTTGGGGTTTTTTAAAAGATTTCATTTATTTATTTGAGAGAGAGAGAGTGAAAGAGAAGGGGGGAGGACAGAGGGGGAGGGAGAGGAAGAAGGAAAGAATCTCAAGCAGATGCCACACTGAGCGTGGAGCCCGATGCAGGGCTTGATCTCATGACCCCGAGATCATGACCTGAGCTGAAACCAAGAGTCTGATGCTTAACGGACTGAACCACTCAGGTTTCCGTTGCTGTAGGTTTCTAAAGCACTTCAAGGCATATGACAGCACCTGACTGTGAGCTCTGGCGAAACCTAGACGGATCCAGACCTTGGCCCTAGACTATGTGATGGATCCCATGGCATAATCTCCAACAGCAACTAACAAAAGACAAGACAAATGCAAAGGACACAAATCCCACTTCTTAGGGGAACGGCGAAAACAAATACCGCGACATCAGAAGAAATGCCGGCTAACATCACCAGATAGCCCATCTGTATACACAGAAATGCAGCGTTTCTTGAGAAGCAACGGGATCTAACCCAAAGGAAAAAGAGAAGCAAAATACTAGCCAAAGGATACTTGATTTCAGGCCCCTACCCCTTAATGGGAGCCCAGGGTTGCTCATCCCAGCTCAGACTGAATAGTCCCCAAAAGGAGGCACAAGCCCTGTGACTTGAGTTAAGGGCATTCACAGATTGCTATTTGAAATTTTACCTAAACCTTGTTATAATCGGGTCTCTGGATTGGGAATAAAGTTCACACTTGCGTTCCCTGCAACGGAAGGGTTTGCAAAGCAAAATGGATTGCATAAATCCTATTTAAGGGAATTACTAGAACAAACTGATTTTAAGGACTTTAGTGCATTAATTGTTGGAATAAAGATGGATACGACCAATTACCAATGGGTTTCAGAGAGTTTCCAAAGTGGTCCTCCAGGGCCTCCACTCAGAAACACTTTGTCAGCAATTAATGTTGTGTGTCTGAAATCCAGTGTAAGAAGCTAAGGGTTTTTTGTTTTTGTTTTTTAAAGTAATTCAGCGGGTGCCTTGGAGACTCAGTCGGTTAAGCGATCGACTCTTGATTTCAGCTCAAGTCATGATATCAGGGTCGTGAGATCAAGCCCCGTGTCGGGCTCCATGCTGGCTGTGGAGCCTGCTTGGGATTCTTTCTCGCCCCCTGCCCCTCCCCCACCACGCTGGTGCTCGCTCTCTGTCTCTCAAAGACAAAAAAATTAATTCATATTAGCCCACCCCCACCATGGAGCTATTTCACTCTAAACAAATCCAATCTATGAAGAGAATCTAGAATTATAAAACAAATAATATACGACTAAAAAAATTGCTGTCACACTCCTATAAACAGAAGGCTTCCCTACAGAATCTTTGACTCTTTCCATAAAACAAGCTTACGGACAACTTCTTAGCAACGTGTCAGTTATATAAAGTGACCCATATCTAGGGGGCAGGTTTATGTCGGCAAGTCTGGGACATTTTATATGCTCTCCTGTGAGGCCAGCCTGGTGCGGACAAGAGTCTGTGGCTTTGGATGGGTGGTGGCTACCCTTGGTTTGTATGGGGGAAGATGGCTCATTCTGCTCGATGCTAATTGGACTATGTGAACTTTAGGGCTATTCACCCATTTCCATACCCAACAAGACTGTATCGAGCACCTGCGATGCCCACAACATAATCTTGTACAGCTATATGAATATGTACCTGCAGTATGTGGAGTGTTCATCTTTAGGGGCTCATAATGGAACTCTATTCATGTTTTTGGCTCACCGGTATCCATTTCTAACTTGTGACAATACCCCAATTTCCTTTTGAGGAAATTGACTTCTTGGATTCATCATGGAAGGATACAATCAGAATGTCTACTCTCTCCTGGTCAGGTATTGGGCTGGGCCAGTAGGGCTCTGCCTCCTGAACTTAATCGACCGTGTTGGCAATTCCGTGCCATCCAGATACCGCCATTTTGATCAGGCTCTCTCTGCCACAAAATGGTAGCCATGCTTCTGTTCTCGATCTGCCGGTACTGATGAGGCCAGCTCCTCAGCCTTTCCCCCTCTTGTGACTCTCTAATAGTCTTTCAGTACATTCCCTCTTGCTGAAGTTAGCTAGAGCCAAGTCCTGTCGCTTGCAACCAAATCTCCACATGGTGCTAGATCTTGAACTCTACGCTGTGTTTCAAAAACTTCCTCCTGCAAAGTAGCTAAGCTTCTCGCCCCCCAAATCAATGCATTTTCTAGCTGCCTTAAGCCACCTGATTTGCGTCTCCTTCCCTACAGTTTTGGAGAACATAGTGTCCCTCCTCTTTCAAATTGATCCCTCCACTTGGTAGGGTGACCAGTTTATCCAGGTTTGCCTAGGACTTACTTACCCAGTTTTAGCAGGGAAAGTCCAACATTCTGGAAACTCCTTCATTCAGCGAGGTAGATCATTGGTTACCCTAACCTAGAGCTTTTCTCTCCTCTCTTTCTGCACAATGGTGGAAGCATTTCCCTTCATCAACAAATTGATGTTTTGCTCTAATTACCTTTCGCTCTTCCCACGCTCCCAGAGATCTTACAGAGTCCCTCTAAAGCTCCACATATTTAACTTTACGCCTTCACCCCATCTTCTCTCCAAACACCCCAAAGGATCCAAAGAGAGATGTTCTGTACTGACTCTTTAGACTCAACACATTCTGAACGAGATCCATTCTCTGCTCGCAAACACTGCATCCCCAGGTGGGCTGGCACTGCGCTGTGGAGCCAACATGTCCAAATGGCAGTGTGACAGTAAATACTGAAATTTAAAATATGCATGCCTCATTTATGTAAAGAAATACACGCGTGCGTGTGAACAGGAAGGAGGTACAGGGATGTTCTTTACAGCATTGTTCGTAATGGCAAAATGGAAACTGCCCAATAGTGTATCAACAGAGAATAATATATACATAAACTAGGGTAGATCTCTACTGTGAAATCCCATGCAGCAATCAGAAAGAACAGTAACTGTTATCTTGCATAGAGCTTACAATGTTGGGGCACTGTTCTATGTTCTTAAGTGGAAAGAGAAAGGTCCAGGGGCGCCTGGGTGGCACAGTCGGTTAAGAGTCTGACTCTTGATTTCAGCTCAGGTTCTGAGATTGAGCCCCGCATTGGACTTCACGCTCCGCACGGAGTCTGCTTGAGATTCTCTCTCCCTCCGCCCCTCCCACTTGTGCTCTCTGTCTCTCTCAAAATAAATAAGTCTTAAAAAAAAAAAAAGAAAGAGAAAAGTCTAGAAAATACATATGAAAATAATAAAAGTGTTTATCTCTAAGCAAAGGAATTGGGTTTGTTGGGAAGTCGTCAGTAATGGCTGTAATGTTTTCATGTCTCAGTGAGGATAATATTTGCGTATATTATTTGAGTAATAATAATTCATTTAAAAAAAAAACGTGATTATCCCACTCAATTTCCCATATCGGCAAATACTGCCATTCTTCTTTAATCACCCAGACTCAGATCCTTAATATTAGTTTCTGACACTTCCCTTCCCTTTATTTCTTCGTCTCTGTAATCAATGAGTTTTCAAGAACCATCAAATCCTTCTTGAGATCGATGTTGGAATCAATGTGTTGGAAATTGCTGTTAATAGGTAAATGCTACCTAAAAGGAGTAACAGACTCAATGTGTAAACATGCAAATCAATAACAAATACCTTGGTTGGAATTACTTTTTTCCATCAGCGTCCACAGCCTCAGCAATGGAAAGGAGGGAGGGAAGCAGGTGGGAGATGGGGAGAGCAGCAGCCCCCGGCCCTGGGAACCTGATGGGGTGGGGATGGGGCTTCAGAAGGACAAAGAATGGGGAATGAGGGCTAAGGACAACTTGTGCTAAGCACCTGGAAAGAGAGATTTATGCAGAAGAGATCCTATAGGAAATTCTCAGGAGGCTTTTCCAACCTCAGAATAGAACACATAACATGGGACTAGAAAGGTCTCAAGGCGGGTCTTATCTGACCCACCACTGGGCGCACAACTTGAAGCCAAAATGCTCTTCTTGTGTGTGTGTGGGGGGGGGGGTATCCCGAACACTTGGCAAGGTCTGGCACAAAGAAGGGGCTCAATAAACTTTAGTTAAATGGATGACATATACAGATAAGGAAACTGAGGCACAAGGGGCACAAGGTCATTGGTCTCAGCTCGAAGAGCAGGAGAGGGCAGACCTGGGCATCAGCCCTACGTCTCCCCATTCCCTGATCAGAGCCCCCACATTATATGGATTCATGTCCCCAGTTGCTGCCATACAAACCCTTGGCAGGCATGAGGCATGCCCACGCGGTTCTTTTCCACTCCACCGTCTTAAGACTCATTTGTGAAGCAGGAGTGTTCCCCACCTCTTTCAGTAGCCAAACGCCCAGCCGTCTGCAGCACTGCCCTGCTCCTAGCGGAGGGAGAGAGCACCTGCCTTGGTGATGCTTTATCAGTATAGAACGCCATGCTTCCAGACTCCATATGACTCCCTCTGACTGCCTGCAAGGTTCCCCAAGGACCCCCACGGTGACGGGAAATTAGAAAGCATATTCATTCAGGGAAATGAAATCTTCCCTCCCACCTTCTCTTGGGCTCTGGTTTCCAGGCGGTGAGTAGAATAGAGGCTGTTTCAGGACCAGAGGCTCTGGCTGTGCGGCCGGAGTTACCCAGGCTCCCAAACAGAATGTAGTATGTTCCGGATTGTTCTCCCTTTTTCCAAACCTCACAAAGTCTCTCCTACCTGGGCCCACGGAGAGATCCCCGTTCAGCCTTCGGGACTCCTCCCCTCCTAAGAAGCCCTCCCTGCTTCCCCTCAAAGCCACATACAACTGCTGTCTCTGGGCCATGCTGAAGAAATCTGGCTTTCCCGGAGGTAGGACCTCTGTCCTCCAGCACTGATGGTTCATCATACAACCCACCTGCGTTTGTCACAAGGTGCAGGTAGACAACATTTTTTGAAAACATGAGTGCGGAGGAGAAAATGCTGTATTATATTGAATCACAAGCAATAGAAATCATTGTGTAAAAGGCTCACTTCCTGCATAAAAATAGTGGCTTTGACCCAAATGGTCTACTGTAGTCCCCCGAAGGACGGCTCCCCCTCCCAGGGGTAGAGCAAGAGACTCCAGGCCCCTCCCCATAGACAGGAGCCTCAAACCCTTCTCATCCTCAACTTTGCTTCAGGGCAAAGCTTGACGGGGGTGGAGTGATGGCAAGAAGGCTGAGGGCAGAACTCAGCATCCGGTGAAGCCATCAGAACAAGGTGTGCACCCCACTCCTGGTACCGGGTCACATCATTCAGGTCTCTGCGGCTGACCACCATGATTGCATTCCTCAGATGGTGCCCAGAAACTCCAGCATCGCCCCTCAACCTCCAGGAAGAAACTCAGCTGAGGGCCAGGGAGAGGACAGTCTGCAGTCACCATTTAAGACATATCTGTAGTATAATGGCAGCTCGGATGCTGATTTAATAGGTGTAATCAGTACTTCAAGAATCCCAGGCTTCAATATGGAAGGAAGGAAGGAAGGAAGGAAGGAAGGAAGGAAGGAAGGAAGGAAGGAAGGAAGGAAGGAAGGAAAGGAAAGGAAAGGAAAGGAAAGAAGGAAGGAAGGAAGGAAGGAAGGAAGGAAGGAAGAAAGAAAGAAAGAAAGAAAGAAAGAAAGAAAGAAAGAAAGAAAGAAAGAAAGAAAAGGAAAGAAAGTAGCTCTCTTAATTCCTAGGGCTGACTTTAATTTCTAGGGCTCTGAAACCCCAGTCTGCCCGCAAGCAGATACAAATAATACCGTCCATTCAGAATTTTCACATTCCAATGTGATTGAAAAAAAATGAAATCTAGGGGGCGCCTGGGTGGTTCAGTCGGTGAAGCATCTGGCTTCGGCTCAGGTCATGATCCCAGAGTCCTGGGATCGAGTTCTGCCTGGGGCTCCCTGCTTGTCGGGGAGCCTGCTTCTCCCTCTCCCTCTGCCCCTGCTTGTGCGCTCTCTCTCTCTCTCTCTCTCTCTCTCTCTCTGTCTCCTTCTGTCAAATAAATAGATAAAATATTTTTAAAAATAAAATAAAATCTAAGGTCCTTAACTCTTTCCCAGTCTGATTTAGAAAGGATAACAATGTAACTGCCTTGTGTTTTTCCCAACCTCCTCAATTCCCTGGGGCTTGCATGGCCGGCCAGCCGCACCAGAAGGAGTGGGTGGACCTTTGCAGTCAGTCCAGCACCAGTGGGGATGGGGAGGAGGGGTCCGGCTGGGGCTCCTGCGAGCTGGCCCCTTCCTGGCATCCTACCTGCCTCCTCTTGTCTGCACTCTCGGCACTGGCCAGGTTGCTGGCTGGCTCTGGCCCCTGGAGGTCAGCAAGTTCTGGGGCAGATTGGTTTCCATGGGCCTCACCAGGCTAGACCCCCACACAGCCCTGAAATGGAAAAAACTGTCTCCTTTCTTGACTCACACTTCTGACACCAACCACCTGGGGTCAGTGCAGACCCCACAGGTTAAGGGCATAGTTCCAGAAGACTGTCCCCACTTCATATGCCAAGGGCAAGTCTGGGCCTTTCAGACTTTGGAGTGACTGGCTGTAAATCCGGAATTCCCACAGGCCCCCCTCATGGCATTCGAAAACTAGCTAGAATGGCGCATGACCCAGGAACATGTTTCATTTACCAATAGCAGCTTATCATAAAGGATACAGCCCAGGAAGAGCCAATGAAAGAAATGCCCAGGGAAGTTATGGAGGAAGACATGCCCGTCCCTCCATCCCTTCTATGCAGGACACCTCCCAGCACTTCCCTGCCCTCCTCACCCCAGATGCTCTCTGAACTCCTTCCTTGAAGGGGCTCCATTAGGGTAGGCAAGATTGATTAGATCCTTGGCCAGTGGTGATAAGCTTAATCCCAGCACCTCGACCCTCCCACCCACTCTCTATCACATGATTGGTTCCTCTGGCAACTGGTCCCATCCTCCAAGAGCCGCTTCATTAGCATAAACTCAGGTGTCATTGAAAGGGGCTTATTATGAGTAACAAAAGATGTTCCCCTCCTGCCCACCTTCCCTCAGGAAATTCCAAGGATTTTCAGAGCTCTGTGCCCGGAAATTGGGTCTACATTTCTCATTATATCACAACATTACAACCCCCTCCAACTCCAAGAGATTTGAGGGCACCTTCCATCCTTTCTATGTGACTCTGGCTACATGCATCTTGAATGCCCCTGCTGCATGGCTCTGGGTCCCCCCACCTGGATCTTAACAGACTCTCCTCTCAATTACCCTTCAGATCCCTCAACTCACAACCAAGAGAAATTTTGATAAACCTGCAAACCTAAGAAGGGGTCTAGGTCCCAGAATACACCTATACGCTCCACTCCACCTGGACTCCTCGTTTCCAGGTCAAGAAGTAACCAGCTACCCTACCTTGTTCTCTTCTATCACACGGGACCAGAGGGGCAGGGAGTGGGGTAGCCAGAGACTACCTACCAAGGCATCTTTACAGTATGCAAACAAAGTTTAAGCTTCAATGCCCGCCCCCTGCAGAGCCCCCCACCCCAAGTGCCTGGGAGGGACCTGGCAACATTTACCCACACTGGTCACTTGCTATTGTCAAGGTAGCAAAAGTCAAATACTCTCATCTCAGTTGGTTAGGACCACTGTTTCTTTCCACTCCAACTTCCCCTCCACCACACCTCCTCCCATCTTTGATGGCACTGGGATGACCAAGAATATTTGGGGGATATAGTTGGGGAGCCAGAAGCCCATCTGTGGAACGTTCTTCCCATCTCAACAGACAAATAACTTTGTAACTGGAAGATTTGTTTTCCATTGATCCTTAGTCAAGACAGAAGTCCTCTGCTATCAGAAATATAATCTGGGGGCGCCTGGGTGGCTCAGCCAGTTGAGGATCTGACTCTTGGTTTTGGCTCAGGTCATGATCTCATGGGTTGTAGGATCAAGCCCCGTGCTGGGCTCCACACTCATCGGGAGTCAGCTTGAGATTCTCTCCCTCTGCTCCTTCCCCCACTCATTCTTCCTCTCCCTCTCTGTCATCAAATAAATAAATAAATCTTAAAAAAAAAAAAAAAAATATATATATATATATATATATATATATATATATATATATATATAATCTGAATAAAGGAAACTACATTTCCTTGTAGGAGAATACATTCTTTCCCCTAAAGTGGTCCCCCCAACTTCAGGTCCCTGGGTCATATCCCTGCTCTGCAGTGTGTCTTTCTCTCTTCTGCTTTTCTCCATCTCTTTCATCCCAAATTCTCCTTCTGCCCACCCTCCAGCTGTCTTATAGAATGGGGTGTCTCAGCCCTGCAACTGCTGACACCTTGGCCCGGATGATTCTTTGTCATGGGGCTTCCCTGTGCATTGTGGGATGACTAGCAGCATCCCCAGACTCAACCTTCTAGATGCCACACTTGTCACAACCTCCACCTCCTATTGCCACAACCAAAAATGTCACCTGACATTGCTCAATGCTCCTGGGGGGCGGGGGGCAAAACTGCCCCTCATTGAGAACCACTGGCCTAGACCATAGGAGCGTAAAAGTAGTTCTATCTAAACACGCCCGGGAAATCTTGGAATCTTCTCTGAGCTGATTCCAGAGTCTCGGGACTCTGCAGTTGATGGCAGGTTAGCCCCGGAGCCGTGAAAGCCCCTCCTATCTTCCTGGGAATGGGAGAGGGTCCACAGCTATGGCATGTCAGGTGGGAAGTTTGAAATGTCATCCCACCACAACAGTAACGAAAAATGAGACAGTCCCTTCCCATCTCCAGATCTCCATTTCCTCTAAAGTAAGAGGGTTAGGGTAATTCAAGTCCAAGTTGATTCACAGTATTCAATGCCTCTGCTCTCACTTTAAGCCCTGCTGCGGGAAGGCAGAACCCCAGATCTGGGGGCAGGGGGACAAATTCTCCAAGATACCCATTGGGTCTAACCATGTGTTAGGGTTCCTGCCACCACATGCTCACTCCAGTGGCTGGCTTCCTGCTTCTATGGTTTGGTCTTCCTGTCTACTCAAGGACCACACCACACTGCTCTAAAATAGATTTTATAAAACCTGATCATGCTTTTCCTTTTCAGAGTTGTCCTGGCTATTCTTACTTGTTTATTTTTCCGTATGAACTTTTCAATCAAATGAGCTAATCAATGGATTAATTGATTTGATTTTAATTCTGATGTTAAGCATGAAACTTAACCTCTCTTAACACTGACTTATCATCTGTAAACGGAGATCAGAATGTTTCTCTTGCAAGGTTATCTCGAGAATCACATGAACTAATGTAGTCAAGCATTTGTGCAGAGCTTGGCACATCTTAGATGTTCAATAAACAAAAGTTAGTATGATTATTTCTTTGACGTCCAAATAAACAAAGCCAAAATTATTAAACATGCAGTTAATTTCACCTAAAAGCAGGTCACTTCTAAGATGTACTTTCCACATCTGCATTGTATCCAAAAGTGGGATTTCCTGCACCATTAAATGTGGATAAATATGATGGCCCAGTAGAAACACTGAACCATGGGGAAGACATGCAGAAAAACCTTCTGGGGATATGGTTGAAATTCCAGGCACGGGAGAAAGGGACAGAAAATTGTCCTTACATTTCCTTTTATTCAGAAAAATATGAGCTAAAGCAGGAAGCTTAGCTCCCATTGTTGAGAACAGCAGGGAATATTAGGGGCTGTGAGTGCTGAATACATTTTTTATGTATTATCTTGTAAAGACCAGCAAATTTGGCTTCATAACAGTGAGATCAAGCATAGCAAATTTCCTTAAATTCTTGGAGTGCATTACTGAATCACACAGCATTTCTGTGTATTTCACCCCTAGAAAAGGATTTAATAACCTCTCTGCTGCGTTCTTTGGGTAAAAAGCTAGGGAAAAGAGTATGAGTGGATTTGATGAATTACAACTTGTCTTGGGCATAGGACAAAGCTCATTTGGTTGTTGCAAAAGCAGAAAATTGGCACCTCCTATGAGTGAAAAAGCTAGTGGAGCTTAGGAAAAAAGGTAAGCTTGCCCTCTTGCTCTCTGAAGCCTTGAGAATCCTGCCTGTGAGCTCCAGTGCTCACCTGGACAGGTGCCTGCAGGACGAGCAAGTAGGGAATGTCCTGTTTGACCAGAAGGAAGAAAGACAAATGTCTGATCCTTGACCGTGAGTGACCGTAGGGCACAGGAGGCGCCCAGCTCCTGGACAGAGGTCAACAGTTCTTTGATTCATTGGGGCTTAGAATTGGTTAGGTTGTATAGGATAGTACTGAACCCTGATATCTTCTCCCAGGGAACCTTAACCCAGCATGATTGAAGCTGATTCCCAATCCCCAGGACATCACCTTCAGCCTCTCTCCCAATGATGTCTAAGTAAGTGAGAACAAGGATATAGGCGGACATTGGGAATTTTGGCCCAGAGCAATCTTCATAAACGCTGGCACATGGCAGAACCCAATCCTCTGGGAGTTCACTGCCAGACATTTATGGAATTTCCACCCTAACTCTATAGGTAGCAATACTGCCCTTTTTGATTGGGGGGGGGGGCGGAGGATGTGCTCCTAAGAGCCAGAGGCTAAGGCGGCCCAGCAGACAAGCCCAGATATCATTGCCCCAGTCCTCCCTGAGCTTGTCCATTCTGGTAAAGGATGTGTCAGCTTATCCTACAGCTGGAAGATTCTGGAATTAAAAAAAAAATTACTTTCTATAACATTTCTAGATTGGCAGCTATTTCCTGTTTATGGAGGATTGGTTTTTTAACTTAGTGAAGGTTAATGGCTCACAGGGCTGGAGTGTGCCTAGATGAGTAGTTCACAGTCTTGACTATCCATTAGAAACTCCTGGGGAGCTTTTTAAAAATGTCAGTGCCTGCCGTGCTCCACCACTGGAAATTCTAATTTAGATGGACTGGGGCGGAGTCCAGGGCATCCGTTGCTTTTGAAAGCTTTGCAGGTATTTCCGATGTGCAGTGAGTTGCTAGAGAGCCTTTAGAGGGACAAGGAGAGGAGCATTTCTAGACACATGTAAAAACACCAGCCCAGCAGTCCCTGAACTGCGGAGTCACGGAGATCAGTTTATTTTGCAGCTAATGAAGGCAAATAGACATTCCCTGAAATTTTTACTTGGAAGCCCTGAGTGTCCCTGTCTACTCAGAACAACTAGTGCTACTTTAAGGGTGTGCCCCAAGGTAAAGACTGACCACGGAGGAAGGAATGTCAGAAAGCAACGCCATAGACTCATAGGTTGGAGAGATTGAGTAGGTAGACTCATACTCAGCCCAGTTGTATTAGCGGACTCAAAATACAAATGGCGCCTCCATACTTGCCAAGAACACTTCCAAGTTCCCTTAGGCAGCAAGCTCTCCTATTGTCCACATAGACTGTTCAAACAGCTTCTCCTGGTCTTCCTTCTACTCCCTGGGTCATACTTTCTCCAACTCTGTTGCATTCCTTTTCTCTTCCTGAACCTTCCCCGTTGTGTTCTCTGGAGTTCCATCCTCCATGCTCTCCTTCTCCCATACTACATGCTCTGCTAGGAGATCTCACCCTTCGGATGAAGCTGATGACTCCCAACATTCATTATCTCCAGCTCAGATCTGTCCTCGAGACGCACATCCTCTTCGCTTAACTACCAAGCAAGCATCCGCACTTGGATATCCCACGACGCTGCATTCAACAGTGCTAATGGAACTCATCATCTTCCTCTCAAAGCTTGTTTCCTTCAGGTTTCCTACTTTGGTGAAAGGTGCCCCATCCCCCTAGGACCCAAGATCCAGCCCTGGGGGTCATCAAAGACTCCTTTACCAGGCTTCCCCTGCCTAGTTACTCACTCACCAAGAGCCCTTTCAATTTTACCAGCTAAATTCACTCAAATGCAAACACTTTTATCCATGCCGATATCCTACTTCATGCCGCCATCATCACACCCAGAATAATTTCAACAGTCTCCTAAAACATTCCCACCTTCCAAACCTGCCTCCTTCCAACCTCTTCACACTACAGGTTAGAGCAATCTTTCTAAATCTGATCAATGCACTCATTCACTCCCTTCTTAAAAGCCTGGCCCAGCCCCCATTGTTCTCAAGATAAAATCCAAACTCCTCCACAAAGACCCTTATGGTCTTCTACTCCCTGGTCTCTGCTTGTCTCCTCCTGTTCTCCACGTCCCACGTCACATATTCTAGCCATGCTGATGGCTAATGCTCCATGGAGATTACCTTCGAATTCAACTTCAGATCTCCCTCTTTCCCACTCACCTCCACACACACCAGGGAGGGAGGCAGAGCAGGGCATTTACTACATGGAGAAATGAGAACACACACAAATCAGGATCCATGCGGGAAGCAGGAAGTGGACTGGGCTATACAGGCAAGATTCCTTTCTCCAGTTTTAGCATTTGGGTAAGCCACTCCTCCTCCCTGAACAAGAAACAGCAATAGGGTTGGAAAGAAAGATGGAAGTTTTCCTCCTCAGAGAAGAGGGAGCAATGGTCCCCCTCTACAGCATGCTCATTGTGGTATACCCAAGGAACTGTTTGGGGGGGCTCATGGAAGATACCCCCAAAAGGCTCACTGGATGAACAGAAGGAGCAAATTACTGAGGGATTTACATGAGAAGAAAAGAGCTGGACGCTTTCCTTCCTGGGGCAAAATGGCGGCCCCTTCTCCAGCTGGAGAGGATGCATTGGACTTCAATCATGGAATCAATGCTTCCAGAGATGCTGTACCCATCTTAGTGAGATGAAGTGGAGGGAACCTGGTCTTCACTGTGCTTTGAGTTCAGTAGACAGGGAAATTCATGGCCTCTGTTCATTCAGCTCCAGAAACATCACTTTTGGGGAGCTGAGGCAACCCTGGGGAACCAATGTCCACTGCAATTCAGAGAAAGCCGACTTCACAGCACCCACTGCTTGGCGGCTCCGAACGACTTCAGTTCTGCCTCCTTCTCCGCGTTTCGAAGCTGGCATAATATTAACTACACCCTTCATATGATCATTTGGGGCCTTAAATTATATGGTCGTTCTTACCAAATTGTTTCATGTTTCTGTTCATAAATTACTTCTCTGGCTGCAAATGGGAACTGCCACATTGCTAAAGCCATTCCTCTCCAGATGGGAGGGAAAGCTTTATATTTTAACAGAAAGAAAACTGCCTAATTGTCCAGCAGTAAAAAAAAAAAAAAAAAAAAAAAAAAAGTAAAAGACAAATTAAAAAAAAAATCTGAGCTGTGAAGGCTTCACCCTCCTCCTTTCTCTGGGTCATCTGCAAAAGAGAAAGGCCGGACCGGGTTTTCCACATATTCCACCCCACCCCCTAAAATGAAATCGTCTTTATCATACATTGCATAAAGTTTCACATACAGGGTCAACTCCCGCAAACACCTCTCTTTCTCTTCCCCTCCCTCTCTCCTTTCCCTCCTTCTTCCTTTCTTCTGTCCATTCAACAATACTCTTGCACCCCTACTATGTGCCAGCCACGGCGCTGGACCTCGTGATTTCACAGAGACTACTCCTAACTTCATGGAGGTTCAGTCTGGGGACCAGAGACACAGCTTCTCAGCAAATTCATCAACGCCTTACCGTTTTCTTTCCTTAAAAGAGAAGAGCAGTTTGGAGACTAGGGGCACCCTCACTCCCTTACCAAAAACCAGCATGCAAACAGTTTTCTCCCACAAGTTAGAGCAAACTCTCAAGCCCATGTTGAGTCCTGAGTCCCAATTGATGTGATGGCAGCAAGAGAGTGACAGAGGTGTGGCCAAGGGGAGGTAAGCCAGGTAAATGTCCAAAGTGCCCCAACCGCACTCTCTGTTGCTGGGACTGTAGGTGAAGTGGGTTGGCCCTTGCACAAGTGTCTTCAGACCCTGGCTCAAGCCGACACCTGGACTCCCTGCCTCCCTCGGCATCTCCCCATCTTCAGTCCCTTCCTCCCTCCTCCGACTGCAGGCGAACTGACTCGCCTGCATTGTCAAGCTCAAGGTCAAGCTAGCTGGTCGCCCCACACCTGCAGAGGCTGTTGGGCTGACCCAGCTGCTACTAGCAGTCTGCACCCTGATTACAAGAAATCTCGAAGCTCACAGAATTGGCAGAGCCAGATCTTCATGAGTTTGTTTCCCAGTGTTCTGGAAATGTCACCAACTCTTCTGCCGCCTTCCCCATTAGGCGAGTGACCCCTTAGGAGGCTAATTGTGAAAAGCAGCAACTTTGCTCTCTCTTCTCTCTGGCCACCTCTTGGCAACGCA
This sequence comes from Ursus arctos, assembly GCF_023065955.2. NCBI lineage: Eukaryota > Metazoa > Chordata > Mammalia > Carnivora > Ursidae > Ursus > Ursus arctos. The sequence continues at coordinate 7,336,892 of NW_026622808.1, forward strand.
GGAGCCCCTTCCCTCCTAAGCACTTCTGATAGTGAGACTGAAGATTGCTTTTTTTTTTTTTTTAAGATTTTATTATTTTTTAAGTAATCTCTATACCCAATGTGAGGCTCGAACTCACAATCCTGAGATCAAGAGCAACACGCTCCCCGACTGAGTCAGCCAGGGGCCCTGGGTGAAGTCAGCTTTTAAGGGCATGGTGCTGAAACATTCCCTGGGAGAGAAGCAGAGTGCGGTCAAATAGACACACAGAGCTGAAAAGACAGGGAGGAAGCCACCTGGGGAATCACTCACCCAGAAGTGAGCCAGCCAGTCGGCATCATGTCTGCCCAGGGGCCGAACTCAGCTTACAGTTGTATTTTGTTGATCATGCAAAGTTTTTGAAGGTTTTGAATTTTTTTTTTAGTATTTAAAAATCAGAAGTTTCCCCTAAAATGTGAATTTCTGGCTTCTTTTGAAAACTCTGAAGATGGGTCGTGTCTGGGCAGGTGACTATCACAATGGATGGAAGGAGGCTGGTTTTCTGTCCCCTTGCAGACAGACAAACACCACAGTCCCCACCCAGCCCTCTTTCCCTCCCCTGCTTGCATTTAGCTTGAAGGGGTTAATTGCAGTTTTCAGCTGCAGGGAGTGTCGGGACCCCTTGTGAGCTAGGATGCTAGTAATAAGTTGCTAATGATCGTTCCAGCATCGATATTTGCAAGTCATTGACTTCTAAAAGTAATCCTTGGAATAACTTAGTATTCTTATCAGTTACTTGTATTCTGGTATGCTTTCTGGACAGTGGGGGAGAAGGAGGGGTAAAGCCAGGATATAGGCTGGGCACGGGCATGTGAACACCATCTGCGTTGCAGAAGGAGCAGGGTTAAGACCTATGGGTGTAGACAGCTGGCCCCATTCCTAGGACGGAGAAAAATACCCCACGAATCCAAGAGACAACCTTGGAGGGCAGGCAGAGTTGGTTGGCTGGTCTCCCCTGGGACGGCCACCATGTGAACGCACGATTGGAGCCCTGGGGACTGGATGGGGGTGGGGGGCTCTACCTGACACAGGCGCGGGTCTGCCCCCAGGTGAGTCCCACCCATCATGGTCTGCTTGAGATGCTGCCCAGCTCAGGTGAGGTTCGAAAAGACACCAGGTGGGGACTCGAAATGCAAAGTCGTGGACTGTCTGCACGTTGAGGTGCTGGGGCAGAGAGAGATCAGGCAAAGACCCCTGTCTGGTCGTTAGCGTGCCATCAAGTCCCCTCCCTGCAAGCCCGTCCTGTTCACCTCTCCGTTTCTCCCACCCACCCAGCCAGAGCTCTTCGAGAGGAGGGGCAGACTTCTGTTCCTCTCTGCAGTCGTCTGCCTGCAGTCCTGTGAGCACACCTGGCTTCTCATGAGCATCACACCAATGTAACCTGGCACTCCCAGGTTCCCTTCCTGCAACTTGAACTCCGCAGTTTAAACTAACATTACCGCTGGTGTAAGAGGGGTCTGCAGCTCCTCTTTGCAGCCAACCCCTTGAAAGAATAGTCTAGACTCACTGTCTCCAGTTCTTCCCCTCCTCTTCTCTCTTAAACCCATCCTGATTAGGCTTTTGCCCCCAATCATCCCAACAAAAATGTTTTGTTCCAAGTTATTGTTAGATCCAAAAAGGAGCAGAGAAAGTAGGTGACAGCTGGTGGGGGCAGGTGGGAGCAGGTTGGGTTGGGGGGGCATGGGGCCAATAGGAGACCAATCCAATAGAGGGGAGGGATCTTGATGCTGAAGACGGGACAGGGCAAGAACTGCTAGTGGGATGTCCCAGGGTAGCGGGGAAGGGAACGAATGAATGTGTTACGGGACCACAGGTGGTTCACGGGTAAGGACAGGCAAGAGGGCAGGACGCATGGTGTAGGTGCTGGGGAGAAGGTGGATTTGGTGGGAACCCAAGGAGGCTCTCTTCAGACCGCTTCTCTCTCCCAGCGAGTCAGGAAGCACAGTTGTATCTGAGAGTGTGGGCAACACTAATTTACAGCTGTGAATAAAAATACAAGATTCAGCTTCTTCAACAGCCATGTCCAATGGTGTGGTTGCCCGCATGGAGCAGCGAAGAGTGAAGCCAAGTGAGATGACAGGGGGGTTGGGGGCACACACGAGGGAGGAAAAATAATGCCCAACCATGGCATTGAAGCTGGCTGAAGCAGGAAGCACTGGCATCAGGGAAAGGCAACAGGATCAAGGCACGGAGTTCCTGGTGAGACCAACGGATTGCTAGAGCTGGATGCTAGACGGAGGGAGCAGAGACAGGAGGTGGTGGTCAGAGAGACTTGTGCAGAATAGGGATTTTTGGAAAGTTGCAATTACTGGTGAATGAACAGGTCTAGGACAAAATCATGCAAATGAAGGGCCAAAGTAGGGCCGAAGTACAGAGCAGGGACCAATGGCCTGATGACATGAAGGGCAATGGGGGTTTCCGTGAAGGCAGGAGGAAGGCTGGTCTGGAAGCAGGAGCCCGAGAGGTCGGCGGAAGAGGCGTGGGGGAAAAAAGACAAGGCACCACACCAGAGGGCCACAGAGGAAACCGTTCTCAGGGACAGCCAGGTTCCCATTAGAGCAAGAAGGAAAAAAGAACAGCCGGAGAAATTGCTGAGGTTATTAGAGAGGATTGTGCTGATGACGAACCAGGAATTCCGGAAGTTACAGTAGCCGGTTTCCATGAGTTGGTGAAAGATCAGGAGATACAGCAGGGGGGCGCCTGGGTGGCACAGCGGTTAAGCATCTGCCTTCGGCTCAGGGCGTGATCCTGGCATTATGGGATCGAGCCCCACATCAGGCTCCTCCGCTATGAGCCTGCTTCTTCCTCTCCCACTCCCCCTGCTTGTGTTCCCTCTCTCGCTGGCTGTCTCTATCTCTGTCAAATAAATAAATAAAATCTTTAAAAAAAAAAAATGGAGATACAGTAGGGATGAGGGGGGTGCCTTTCAGGATCTAATGAGCCAGAGCCAAGGTGATCAGGGAATCTGGGGTTTGTAGGCAGTGGGAATGAAGAGAATAAAGGGAAAAATGAGATTGGTTGTGAAAGACTCAAGGTACTTAGCAATCGTGGCACCAGAAGTGTTGATAGAGAGATGGGTGGGTGTCTGGGGGCTTCCTCTGGGTTCTGTCACTGGAGGTGAGGAGGTGTGGGGAAGCTATGTACCCCTCCAGTAGGCTGGAGCATCTGTACGCTCCTTTCTGATTCCTGTCAATGCCGATGGGTTACCTGGCAAGGTGAGTTCTTAGATGTGCTTGCATGGGGTTCACTCATGACTCCTGTCCAGGGAGAGGATGGATGGCCTTGCCTCAGTTTCCTTGTGCGAAACACGAGGCATCATTAGAACCACCCCCTAAAGCTGTTGTAAGAATAAATGCAAAAAAAGAATGAGTATAAAAAGCTTGGCACGTGTTGAAGATTCCAGTGGTTCCCTTTCTTCTCAACCACAACTCCACCACAAAAATGTGCTATTCGCGGAGGGCAGAGTTATGTTTAGTGAGGAAAATGCAGAGCTGAGTAGAGACTGTGTTAATTGCTTACTTTTCCTAGGTATACATTTGGAAGGCCTAACAGCTGGGCCTCTGTCAACAGGCTACTGTTCTCCAAATGGGAGCTAATCAAAGTGCCCAGGAAGAATTAATCAGTCTCCGTAGGACGGGTCTAGGAACCCACACTTTTTAAGTGACATAAATTCCAACTGGTCGCTTACTAAATCTTGTTGATTGATTAGGAAGGCAGTGAGGGGCTGGAGCCCGGCTGATGGCTCTGTATTGATCGCAGCTTTTAGCCAAGTTATTAAGTGGCTGGAGATAGGGGGTTAGATGGCAGAGTCCCACATTCCCTCTGCGCCCTCCCCTTCTCCGATATTTCAGCTTAAATCACAGCATTTCCCAAAAGGGTATTAGCTCTTGTGGACAAAGGGGCCGACTGCATTAAGCAAGACGGGCTTTAGAGCACACATCAAATTTTCATGTGCTGCATGGGGCGCCGGGGCTCGTCCTCAGGGCTGCTTCTCTCTCACCAAGAAACCCGAGAGGAGTCCAGCAGCTCGTGCAGCTTGAGCATTTTGAGAAAGAGCAAAGAAGTCACCTTCAGAAAGCGCTAGGTAGAGGTTTGGCCCCCTGGAGCTGGGAGACCAACACGTGCAAAATGCTGCATCTTGCACCAGAGATTCCATCTTTCTGGGTCAGGAGGAAATAAATTAACCCATGGGATTCCCCCCCCCCTCCCCGAGCAGAGCCGGCTTCTGTCTGCCTAGCATTGATCAAATCAATCAGCCTATTGAGAAATAAATAGAGGAAGGGACTGGTGTTATTGAGTGTGAACTAATGGCTGGGACTGGCCTGGACGCTTTTCACATACCATCTGTCAGCTTTGGTCTCTGCAGTAGTCTATAAAAAACTAGTCAACCTCACACTTCTCTTTCTGTTAAAACTCTGTAAGCCTCTTACTTTGCCGCTATCGGGTCATTCTGGTTTCTCTGGACAGCGGAGGACATATCCAGATCCTCTCCCATAGGAGCCATTGGACATTTCCCATAGGAGCCATTGGACAATTGGTCCAATATCTAGACTAGCGGACTTGTAAATGCATCTTGCCCAGTGGGTGTCCTCTTGGAGATTGAGACCGTGCTGCACAAAATTTCTTCTTTTGCTGAGTCTACGTATGTTGGGACAACGTGAATGAGGCCCCCATCCGGGACAGCACATGGCACCCTTCTCAAGCCTCAGCCTCTTTGTCCCGGTTGAAAGACTCTTTGACCTTCAAGTGTAGAATGGTCCCTTGTAGGTAAATCCCAGGTCCCCGCCTTTTCATGCTGAGTACAGTCCTTGGAGACGATTTTACAGACCCAGAGGACAGGGTGGGAGAGCAGTGATGGCAGGAAAGTCCAGACTCCATAACACGGAAATGAACCGGAACTGAATGGAGGGTGGGATTTGGTGATCCAGTCTTAACTATTCCAACTGTGTCATCTGCTCTTTTGCTTCCTTTTCATGGGATTCCCCTTTATTTATAGCCTCTCAAGGCTCTAGGAGTTGAGGATGTTGGGGACAAAACTCCAGAACAGAGAACCCCAGAAGGATTAAGTAACTGGGTCCAAAAGATTTGAGGAGGGGATAGTGGGCAACAAAAGCTTTTAGGACAGATGGCATTGAGCCATGGATGCCCACTGTTGACCAAATGCCCACCCAACCTCCAACCTTTCCATGTCAGGTGGTCGAATGTCAGAGGCAACTTTTCAATTCTTCCAAGAGAATAAGAACTAGAAAAACAAAGATCTGGGGCGCCTGGGTGGCACAGCGGTTAAGCGTCTGCCTTCGGCTCAGGGCGTGATCCCGGCGTTGTGGGATCGAGCCCCACATCAGGCTCCTCTGCTATGAGCCTGCTTCTTCCTCTCCCACTCCCCCTGCCTGTGTTCCCTCTCTCGCTGGCTGTCTCTATCTCTGTCAAATAAATAAATAAAATCTTTAAAAAAAAAAAAAACAAAAAAAACAAAAAAAACAAAAAAAACAAAGATCTCCAGGAAATCTATTGAAAAATCTGGGTCAATTTGTAAGAATAGGTATTTTTCCATGGGACTCAATAAAAGTTTTCATTTTTCATTGCTTTTTTAAAAAATGTGGCCCCTGAGTTGGGCCTGTGCAAACAGGTTGCTCATTAGCGAAGGAATTCATGAAGAAAAGGTGGGCTTTGAACTCAGATCTACCTGGACCCGAACTCCACACATTTTCTTGCCAGCAATTCCTGAAGGAGATTATGCACTTAATAAATGCACACAAGTAGAAAGGGTTTTTAAGCAATAGGAGAATTTTTCCATTTGTGTAGTTCTTTTCCGATTACAAAGCACTTCCACGTAATTCTCATGAACACAAGCGTCTCTTCAAATCAGCATTATTTCCGGATTTCTTGATTCTTTCAAAATAGCATTTGATAAATGCTTGTTTAATTCATTCAAAAAGTATTTATCAAGGGATCCCAATGTTCCAGGCATTATGCCATCCTTTGTGGAGACAAAGGCAAAGGAAATACTCTCTACCTTCAAGTAGATCATAGTCTAATGGAAAAAACCAATGAGCTTGTGGGAAACCAGGGTGATGAAGGTTATGTCCAGTTTGCTGTAGAAACACACCAGAGAGAGAGGTCCATTCAAGTTTGAGGCTAGTCTCAAAGAATGAGAATTAATGTATGAATATATGAATGAATGGATGGATCAAAAATGTTTTACCTTTAAAGTAATGTCCCACCTTCTGAACAAGAAGGAACAAAGACGGGTTCCTTCATTACCTGAATTCTAGTAATTGCTTCGATTTCATGTAAATTGCTGTATATTGAGCACCAATTATGGGCCAGGCGTTACACTAGGATCTATATGTTTGGGGCCATGCTAATGAATTAGATTAGGAATCAGCGAGCTTTTCTGGGAATTCTGGATCGTAAACATTTTTGGCTTTGCTTGCTATACAGTTTCAACTCTGCTGTTGTAACGCAAAAGCAGCCATACACAACAGATAATCAAATGGATGTTGTCTTCCAATAAAACTTTATTTACAAAAACATCTGGCCCCTGGGCTACAGTTTGCTGACCCCCTGAGTTAGATGAACAAAGTTCCCAACCTAATGGAGTCAACAACCTCACCCCATCCTACTTCTACTAATCAACATGTAGCTATCTTTCTATTTGTGCTCCGTTCTCTTCCACATTCAAACCCCTGTTGCTTCATCTGCTTGGAATGATGTCTCCACCATCTATTTCTTTGCCACCCCCCAAAATAGCCCCCAACCTCAACCACCTACACACAGCACGCTCATAAACTTTGAATTCAGAAAGACTTTCTTGAGCAAAATGAAAAAAAAAAAAAACAAACAAACTTAAGCATAACAAAAAATTTAACTAATTTAACTATAAAAAATATATTTTTCAAAATTCTCCACATGATAAAACACCAACCAATAGACTGGCAAAAATATTTGCAAGAGCGGACGTAAGATTACGATCCAGAATATATAAAGAGTTCCCATAAATCAAAAAGAAAAGGGCAAAAAAAAAAAAAATCCCACCCATAATTTAAAAAAAGCAGAAAATATAAAGGGATATTCATGAAGATAAACGTAAATGACAGCCAAAAAATATATGAAATGTTGCTCATTCTTTAATGAGTAAACGTGTAAAATGAAAATTAAAGCAACAGTGCAGTATCATTGTTTGGTCGAAAGTTAAAGAGATAAATAATGTTCTACAAAAATTAAAGGTGATAAGTAATGTCCTGCATTATACCAAATGGATGGAAATAGGTATTTTTCATAGATAGGTGATAGAAGTGTACTTTTGTAAAGATTGTTGGAGACATAAATGGTAGTATCTAAACAGGCATAAATGTTCACAACTTTATTTATTTTTATTTTTTAGTGTGCATACCTTTACGTTCAGAAATTCTTCTCTTAGGAATCCTCCCTCAACAAATACTTACATATGCATACAAATGTGCATGTTTAAGAATCTTTGAAATAACGAAAATTTGAAATCAATCTAAATGTCCAAGTTAAATTTTAATGCGCAGACTAGACGAAAATAGGCAGCAATTAGGAAAAATTAGCTAAATCTATGTTAAGTATTGAAATGCAAAGATATTTCAGGTGTATTGATAACTGAAAAAAGAAAATCATAGGGCGATAAATATTGTATGATTGCACTTTTTTAAAAAAGATCTTTTTTACAAAAAAAGATGTATCTGTACACATGTATCATATATATTTAATGTAAGAGCCACAAGACTTTGTGCAAATTACACAAGGTGCCCTTTCTTCAAGACACTTTACTTCCAGCTGTCAGAAAAGTCTAATAATATTCTGATTTTGTTAGCACAAGGCATTTATAACCTTCTGCTAACAAACTGCCATGATAACTACAGAAATCTACGATATCTACATCGTGGTTCACTGTGCGGTCGATTCCCTGCAAAACCACACATTTCAATGCTTAGGAAAAAGTCTGGAAGCAGCGCACTGAACTATCAGCATCCCGGAAAAAGTCAGAGGTGGAGTGAAGGTAAGGGGCGGCATTCACATGTTCCCTTCTCTCTGTATTTTTAATGTTTCAGTCCTTTATGGTGAGACTATTCATGTGTTGCTTGTGTAAAACAAAAGGCAATTTAAAAGAATCAGTAAAAACGATGAACAAAGACTCTGGTTAAATATTTTTAAAAATTGTCCTCTTTCTTATAAATCAGAAATAAATATCTAGGGAGTGGAATGGGGGAAAAACCCTATGTACGACGGTAACAACAGTGATAAAATTGGAAATAAATGCTAACAGGAACTTGGATCATACCCCTCCCCTACTAAGCAGATACTTGGTTAGTCGGTGTTTACTCAGGGAAAGTGAAAACGTGTGTCCACAAAAAAACTTGCATCGGTGTGTTTATAGCAAGTTCATTCATAAAGCGAAACAACCCAAATAGACATCCACAGGAGAAAGTATAAAAAATAGTGAGGAATATTCATAATGTGACATCATAAGAAATACATATTTGGTCTCTACCCCACATTCCTGACACAGAGCTCGTAAAAATCCTTGTAATCTCCTTAGTAGTAGGGGTGCTCGGAGCAGCTTTTGTTTTGTTCTATTTGGGCTTTGACCCCGATTGCCTACACAGACCTCCTAAATCCCATGGAATTTTCTGGGTGATGGGATCACCCAGAAACCCATTTCAACAGAAATGACTGTTGGTGAGCTTCTGAATAGCTTCAGGATGGGAGCTGGTCACCAGAAAGACCAAGCCATGTTAGAAGCCATGATTGAAACTTTCAGCCCAACCCCCTCCCCATTCTCCGGCAGAGGGGACTGGGGCTGGAGATTGAGTTAATAATTTATTATGCCTGCCTGATGAAGTTGCCATAAAAATCTCTGAACTACAGCGTTCTGAGAACTTCTGGGCTGTGGGGGCACCTGGGAGGCTCACTTGGTGAAGTGTCTGCCTTTGGCTCAGGTCGTGGTCCAAGGGTCCTGGGATCGAGCCCCACTTTGGGCTCCGTGCTCAGCGGGGAGTCTGCTTCTCCCTCCCCTTCCCCCTTCTCCTTCTCTCTTGCTTGCTCACTCTCTCTGTCAAATAAATAAATCTTTAAAAAAAAAAAAAAAAAAGAACCTCTGGGTTGTGAACACATCCATGTGACAACAGGGTCGTGCACCCCAACTCCAAGGGGACAGAAGCTCAAGACTTCCAGAACTCTCCCCCTGTACCTCTTCATCTCACTGTTAATCTGTATCCTTTATAACATTTTAAAATAATAAACCAGTAAATGCAAGTAAGCGTCTCCCTGAGTTCTGTGAGCCACTCTAACAAATTACCAAACAAGCAGGGAGTCGTGGGAACCCCTGATTTTATAGCTGGTTGATGAAAAGTACAGGTGACAACCAGGACTTGTGATTGGTGTCTGAATGGGGCAGGAGGGCAGGGAGGGTGTCCCTTTGGGACTGAGCTCTGTAGTTTGTGCTAACACCCGGATGCTTGGCGTCAGAATTCCTTAATGCGGGGGGAGAGCCCACACATTCGATGAAAGAAGCAGTTTGTGGGTAGAGAAAGAGTTCTCTCTTTAAGTAATATTCCACGATAAAGGTATCATAGAATAGGACTTAGCAATAAAGAGAACAAACCACTCACATACACGATAAATGAGTGAGCAGAAGACACCAGGTGCAAAGGAATGCACGGCGCACGATACAAAGGACGACTGCATTTATGTGGGGCTCTCGAACCAGCCACACACATCTCTGCCGATCGAAATCAGAGCCCTGATGGCTTGCGAGGCATGGAGATTGAGTGGAATGGGGTACAAAGAACTGGCTGGCAAGAAAGAAATGTTCTGTCTCGCTGGGGTGTTGGTTACATGAGTAGATACATTTGTTAAAACTCACCAAAGTGTAAAGTTAAGATTTGTGCATTCACTGTAAATTTCATCTGGGTCAAACATAAAATAAAAAGAGAGAATTGTGAAGACGTACGTGATGGGGAAATATCTGACATTTCCTTGAAGAAATGTCAGATTTCTAGTTACTTCCGGTAGCTGGAGAGGCAGAGACCCTGGAAACTTCTCCTGCCTGTCAGCATAGTGTTGAAGGAGCTCCTTCGGTTTAATAATTGCTTTCCAGCATCGGGGGCCCTGGTAACCATCCTACACTGATGAGCAGGGACTGTTAGAGGCTTATGCAAATCTGGTTCACGGGGCATCAACCAATTTCTGAGACACATCCTCAACCACTACTGCCTAATGATGGCAGATGGCATTCGGCGGATCAAAACGTAAGACGTCAAGAAAGAAACTGCCACATTGTATATAAGCTGTCCAGGAATTTGTAAAGTAATAAATGAGTAACAACAACATCAATAGAGCAAAATTTAAGTAGACATGCCTTGTTTTTTACAGCAATTCCCTGGCAGCGGGGAAGTGAGATGAGAAAGATGATTTAAAAGCCAGTGCAAGGGGCGCCTGGGTAGCGCAGTGGTTAAGCATCTCATCTGCCTTCAGCTCAGGGCGTGATCCCAGCGTTCTGGGTTCGAGCCCCACATCAGGTTCCTCCACTAAGAGCCTGCTTCTTCCTCTCCCACTCCCCCTGCTTGTGTTCCCTCTCTCGCTGGCCGTCTCTCTCTGTCAAATAAATAAAAGCCAGGGCAAACGCACCTCTCTGTGCGCATGGCACAGCCCACACCTCGCCCAGATGACACCGTGCGAGGAAGGGCAGGGGCTCCTTCCTATTCTCCCATGGCTCCGGAGCGTCTCAGCAAGAGACTGAACCAGAGTCCCGGCCTCCCTTGGGACCTCTTCCCTCTGAGTCCCCAGTCTCCTGTGTCACCTTCATGTCCTACAGACGTCTCCATGACATTCCAAGATGAAGCCGTCATTCTTTATTCCTGAACTATCTTACATGGTTATACAGGTAGCTGCTGCTTATAAAATACAGTCTTTGCTCTGAGGGCTGACTAAAATATATATATTCGAGGAATTTCCAAGAACCAAGGCAGCTTGAACACGAATGTCTAACTGTACAGCTCTTCTCCTCCCCACCGCATTAATCACAGCTGCAATTATCAAAGTACAGGTATCCAAGTACAGGAAATCACCTGTGGAAGCTGAGAAAGAACGTCACCCGCATGCCCTTCACTCAGTAAGTTCCAGGCACTGTACTAGGTGCTGTTCTGGGTATTGTAAATGTCAGATATTTCTGCTAGACATAGAGGAGGATGCATGAGCTGGACGGATATGCCTTTGAAATGAATATGCTTTTCCTGGGACCCTCTCATGAACAGCTAGTCTGACACCCTTTCATCCACCATGACCTCCACGACAAGCACTGTGAGCACGCATACCTACGCGGTCTCTAATAGTTTTTTACTGTCTCACTTTAAAAAATAAATGAAAATAATTGGAAGGAGGGACTCCATCGGATATTTCTACACCCACGTTCACAGCAGCGGTATTCACAGTAGTCAAATATGGTGCCCACTGATGGAGGAATGGATCAACAAAATGGGGTGGAGACACACAATGGACTATTTTTCAGCCTTGACAAGGTAGAACATTCCAACACCTGCTACAACATGGGTCAACCAGGAAGACATCGTGCAAAGGGAAATAAGCCATACACGGAGGACAAATGATTCCAGAAGAGCCAGATTCATAGATCAAGAAAACAGAATAACGGTCACCATGCTCTGGGTGAAGAGGGAAATGGGGAGTTATGGTTTAAAAGGTACGGAGTTTTCATTTGGGATGACAAGGAAAGTTCTGAAGACAGACAGTGGTGATGGCTGCCTGACACTATGAACATTTTTAGTACTACTGAATTGTATACTGAGAAACGAGTAGTTAAAATGGTGTCTTTTATATTATGTATATTTTACCATAATAAAAAATGCCCAGCAGATGATAACCAGACACTTGAGAAAGGCCTCTAACAGGAAAAGAGCAAAACAAATAAATATAAATAAGGGGCCTGGATTATACAGAGATGACTCAAGGAGCAGAAGAAAAATGTATAAATAGAATCTTCAGTGGAATGAAAGAAGATACTGTCCCTACAAAACACAAATCACAAAAAGAACAGCATACTATTCAAGTGATCATTTCCAAAAGAAAGAACTTTTGGAAATTAAAACATCTGATAACAAAAATTCAGTCATAGAATATAAAGTTGCGGAAATATTCCAGAAATGGACCAAAAGATCAAGAGGTAGAAAACAGTGGAGGAACAAAGGAGTATTTTTTTCCAGAAATTACAATATCAGAATAATTGGACTTCCAAACGACAGAGAAAATAAAGAAAAGGAAATCATCAAAGGAAATAATAGGAAAACATTTTTTCAGAACTGAAAGGCATAAGCGTCTAGATTGAAGGGGCCCATAAAATGCTCAGCAAGATGAATAATAAAAAGCCAAATAAGGCACATCGTTTTGAATTTTCAGAACCCTGGGGATAAAGAAAGGGTTCTAAAAATATCCAGAGAGGGAAAAACAATAGGTCATATGCTAAGGATAAGAAATCAGAAACACAGGCTATTGATAAGCAACATTAGCACTGGAGTATAACAGCGAATCCTTCAGAATTCTAGAGGAAAACTCATTGCCACCCTGGAACCTTATACCTATCTAAACTATAAATCGAGTGTGAGAAACAATACAGGTGTTTTAGGACATCTACAAGGACTCGGAACTTTTTCTTGCTGTTCTGTCTCTCTTAGGAATCTACCCAGAATAGAAGGTAAACAGTAAATGCGAAGAGAAGAATTTCCAAGACAGCAGCCGTGCTGGAGAGTCTAATGCAGGCTTAAATTCTGCAAATGGGCTTTGATGTCCTTATTTCTCTTGACATCTAAGCAGCAAACATTGCATTGTCTCGTCTTGTCTTCCCAACGAACCCTACAAAGTAGACATGATTTTTAACTTCTCACAGTTAAAGGCTAGATAGGTCATATGTCACAGGGAGGAACAAATTCTGGGAAGATATGAACCTATTTTTGAAACTTTAAACTCGACGACAGTTGGGTATATGGATCTGAAGCTTAGGACAGAAAGTCTGGGCTGGAGATGTCGATTTTAAGGGGAAAATGAAATTACGGGAAGGGATGAAATCACCTACGGAAGTCAATGTATTTTAAAAACAAAGAGTTGACATGAGAGAAATGATCACCAATAAGAGAACAGACCCAAACGATTAGAATAGAAACAGTAGGGGCGCCTGGGTGGCTTAGTCGGTTAAGCGTCCAACTCTTGATTTCAGCTCAGGTCATGATCTCAGGGTCCTGGGATTGAGCCCCGCCTCAGGCTCTGTGCTCAGCATGGAATCCACTTGAGATTCTCGCTCTCTCTCCCCCTCTGCCCACACGCTAAATAAATAAATAAATAAATAAATAAATAAATAAATAAATTCTTAAAAAAAAAAAAGTATAGAAACGGTAATCAAAGTTGTGCCAGAAGAAAGAATCCATGTCTTATAGAAACTACCAAAAGCTACCAATGAAAAGGTTTTTCCCATGTAGCTGGAAAAATTAATGAAAAAAGACCAAGGTCAAGAGCTGTCTTAGTTATGTTTTGTATATGAGAGAGAGAGAGAGAGAGAAACAAATTTCCAGGTAGAAAATGCTGGTTACCATTAAGGGAACCAAACTCCTTGCTAGTCTCGTGCTTCCATGAAGAGAAACTTCCATGAGAACAACACTCTTAACTTTTCTCTCCACCCCTACTAATTTCTCCACGTAAAAGGAGCAGTGATTTATCTGGGTTTTGTATCTGAGAGAAGGAACGGAGCATGCCTGGCCCAGCCCCTACTCCCGTCCCTCTGGCCAATTCGTCAGCCATAAAAAAATCATACACCCTGTCTCCTTACCTGCTAGGTGCTGGGGGGTCCAGCCCTCAGGGTGGAGACATGCAGGTGCAACCTGACTCGGTCCCTGGTTCCGCCAAAATGGGAGGGTAGAAATTAACAACCCCCTTTGGCCACAGAGCTGAAACCGCCTTCTCCAATCAGCCTCAAGACAGTACGTCTGACGTTTTGATCTCGCTTCTCCTATCTTCCCGTTCTCAAGTTAATCCCGAAGTTTTTAGCCCACGTGAGTCATCACTTGAGGGGAAGAGAGGACCTAAATTACAACACCAGTGGTGACCCACAAAAGAGCACCCATCGCATTAAACACGAGAAGACAACACTGACTGCTAGTTTTTAGGTAAAAGTTGGGTGATTTTATTCGGCATATACGGTGCTTTGTATGGCTGCGTAATTAGGCAGGTGTAATGTCTGCTTCTAACGCCTCTCCCTCCGGAGCTGCCTCACGCTCTGCGTAACTGTAGAATTGGGAGTCTGCCACCCCTGCAAGAAAGCGCTGATTACCGAGCTTAAACAGAATGCTGTACATCTATCTATAAGTACCAATACGGCTAGACCTCCAAGCCCACCGTGGACTGAAAAAGCAGGGTGCAGAGGCACGCGGGGGGCTCAGTCGGTGACGTGTCTGCCTTCGGCTCAGGTCATGATCCCAGGGTCCTGGGATCGAGCCCCATGTCAGACTCCCTGCTCAGCAGGGAGCCTGCTTTTTTCCTCTCCCACCTGCTCTTTCTCCCTCTCTTAAATAAATAAAATATTTTTAAAAAAAAGCAGGGTGCAGAATAATGCATACCTAGGATATTATTTATGCATATTTAAATACAACATATTTTCTGATTCCCTGTTCCTCAGATGAAAGTATTTTTTTTCCTCTCTTGCGTCCTTCGTAGGATCTTTTCTGTGGACTCGTGCTCTGAATTTCCCGATCATACGTCTTAGGAACATGAGAGACAAAGATCCTGACCTCGCTGAGCTTACGTTCCAATGGGAATTAAACAACAAATAAATGAATACATATGTAACATGGACAAGAATTTATGACTTAGAAAGAATAAATAAATCATATCAAGGAGCTATAACCTCTTCCAGCCTCTTCCCAAGGTTATGGTTAAGCTTTCGGTGGTTTGCACAGGGCAGAACCACCATATTTGGGGTGGGCAAGAGGTGTGTTGCTGGGTGGCATTTTGACAAACTCTTGCAATACTGATTTATAATCCCACCCCCAATAGGTTGATCTCTCCCCCACCCCAACCCCATCTCATCGGTGAAACATATGAGACCATTTTCATTTCCTTGATTAATTTGTGATTTGCCTCTTGGTGTTGGTTCTCTACTGGGTTGTCCAGCTGATTCATACTTCTCCTTGACAGACCCAGTGTCTGGCTCCAACTTACTCAGCGTCCCCGCAGTGCTCTGACCGCAGAGTCCTTCCTGGAAAGAGTGCATGATTCAGTCTCTTGGTTTGCATTTAATTCCTGCTCTGGGGTCGATCAGGTGATTCAACACCAGTATCTTATGTAGACCCCACCACAGGCTGAAAAGTAAGTGGAGAGTATCCTCATTGCACAGATAATCAAACAGACCAAAAAAAATTGATAATTTACTAATTTCAAGTTCCCATAGCACATAATCACGGGGGCCGAGACTCAAAACCATGCCTGTGGGTTTCTGAAGTCTGTGCTCATCTCCCTTAGATATTCTTGTTGTCAGATTTTAGGAGCAAAAGCTACCCTGCTACAGCTTTGGTTCTTTCAAAGTTCAACCAAAAATTCATAGCGGCACTTGCCATAGTCCCCATAGATGGAGCCTCTGCAGCTGCCTGCAGACCTTCTTAGCTCTCCCTCCACCTCGGTCCAGTGTGAAAGCTGTTTTGTCCCCCAAATGCAAAATCTTCCTTCCCACTTAGGTTCTAGGTTCTCCCTCTCAATTCTGGGTCTTATTTTTTTTTTTAAGATTTTTTTAGATTTATTTATTGGAAAGAGAGAGAGAGCAAGAGTGGGATTAGCTGCAGAGGGAGAGAGAGAAGCACACTCCGTGGGAGCCCGATGCGGGACTCGATCCCAGGACCCTGGGATCATGACCTGAGCTGAAGGCAGATGCTTAACCAACTGAGCCACCCAGGCATCCCTCAGTTCTGGGTCTTAAATTGCTCTCGACACTGTTTGACAGTGGCCCAGAATGTTCCCATAAAATACGGTTCAATTGTTGCTTCTTCTAAATGCCATACCACCAGGAAGAAATGTCTAAGAGGGATTTTTCTACATCATTTTCTTCTGCACAAACACTTAGAGAAACGTCAGCATGTCTCCAGTCAAATTACCTGTCAGTCACTCAGGTCCCAGGCACACAGTGATTATTCTCACAGCAGGTAAAATGGAAGACGGTGGAATCCTAAAACACTGAGGTTGGAAGGAATCGCAGCTTCTGCCCCGCCCAAAGATGACCAGCAGCGTCCATAGCTGGAAGTGGCCGCTGGGCACCAGGTGGCAGGGAGGCTGGAGTCCCGTGTAGGACCCATTAGGAAGGAGGGCAGCAATCCAGTAGCAATGTCTGCCCTGGACCACTGTGGGAACTCAGGCCTTTCTGGCGGATGCTGGGAAACGCTGGCTCAAAAGGAACGTGGAAACATCACTGGGATGAGCCCTCTCAGTGTCGTTTGTCCCACTCCCACCCAGAGCAGGCAGCACTCTGAAATGAAAATTTTAAAAGCCCGTCTCTGCTGAGGGCTTTCTACAACTTCCTCATGTGGTCCCAGTGAGCGGAAGTTCTCCACCCACGTATCTCGTGATGTAGGGCCTTTCTCTCAGAAAAGGACATTTCTTTTATTAAAGATGTTGTTAAGTGGACTAAAAAGCCTGGAGAGAAGACAAGAACACCCAAAGAAAGGGAATGTTTTAGAGAATGTTGCCATGATTCTGCTTTGCCTTGTCGAAGTAAATTAGCAAACACAATTTTTGTTAAATAATAATAATAAAAAAAACCCAAAACGGTTGCTTTTGACTTCTCCCTCCTCCCCAGCCAAATAAATATAGGAAGAAAAATGTGTAAAGAATATTGGTTTGAATGGGGTCAATTGGGCCTGGGATGTCCACACATCACCATCTGGCCCGGCTGCCTGACATACGAAAAGAAATATGCATATCATACATTTGTGACTTCTAACCTTGTCCAAAGCGTGCGCTTTATGGGGGGAGGAAACCGGAGCCCAGAGAGATTGCATCTCTCTGTAAACATACAACTAGTCCATGTGGAAGGGGCATTAGAATCCACTTGTCCTGCTTGTTGGTTCAGTGCTACTAACAGTATAGCTCCTTGTCCCACAAGAATATAACCACATCACTCTGTCACTCATCCCATTTAGCTGCGGGAGGCACAGAATTAAAACAGTACAGTCTCAGAGAGCGTCGAGATGCCCACAGCCTGATGGGAAGCTGGCCGTGCAAACCAACCGCAGAGGACTCGGCTTTCTTGAGGAATGCACGGGCAGCTTTTTCAAGTCCCCAAACTCACACAGACCGCTGCTGTTAGACCTCTTCACTACCCCCACCAGCACTGACAGTCCCCTTCCTTTCTGAAGCGCTTTTTTTTTTAAACAAACATATATATTGTTAAAGATTTTATTTATTTATTTGAGAGAGAGAGACAGAACGAGTCGGGGGAGGGGCAGAGGGACAAGCAGTCTCCCTGCTGAGCAGGGAGCCTGATGCAGGGCTTGATCCCAGGACCCTGGAATCATGACCTGAGCCGAAGGCAGATGCTTAACAACTGAGCCACCCAGGCGCCCCAAGAAACATATTTTTAACACTTCGTGTTAGTTAGAAAGGACCAAACATAACCAGAGCTCTTTCCTACCCTACAGCCTCTGCACTCACGATTCCCTCTGGCAGGAATGTCCCCCCTTCCAATGTTCACATGACTGACTCCTTTTTATTACATATCTCCCTTCTTTTTTAAAATTGTAGTAAAATATGCATAATATGAAATTTGCCATTTTTGCTTTTTTTTAGTGTCTCATTCACCACCCCAAAGGGAAACTGTACTCATTAAGCAACACCTTCGGTCTCCACGAATGTGCCCATTCGAAAGATTTCATGGAAATGGCCCCATATGATATTTACCCTCTCGTGTTGGCTTGTTTCATTTGGCATAGCGTTTTCAAGATTCACTCACGTCGCAACAGGTGTCCAAATTGTGCTCCTTTTTTTATGGCAGAATGCTATTCCGCTGCATGAATACGCTACACTTTGTTTTTCCAGTCATCCGTGGATGGACACCTGGGTTGTTTCCACCTTGTGGCTACCGTGAGTCGTGCTGCCGACCTCTCTCTTCCTATCACATCACCCTGCTTTATTTTTTTTAATTGAACATATCACCGCATAAAATTAATTTTTTCACTTATTTATATCTCATCTCCCCACCCTCCCCCCAAGTCACAGTCCGCAGGAACAGAGAACCTTTTCCTTCACCACTTTTTCTCCAACCTGGCAATCCCAGCACAGGGACAGGCATATAGTAGATACTCAAAATACCTATTTATAGGATGAATGGAGAAAACCACAGTGAAATGCAGAGCCTGGGCTGGTGACCACACTTGTTAACTTGCTCGGTAAGCCCTGCCCTCCTGTCATAGAACAAATCGTGCCCGTTCATACCTTAGCCAGACGACAAATTCCTACTTGCTATGGGTCTTTGGGATATGATGCATACAGTAGAAAGCCTTCACGTTAAATCCTCAATGCCAAAGACCCACAACATTATAGGGTTGAAACTTGCTATCGTGGCGATGGGGGCAAAAAAAATCCAGGACACAGAAATGCCAGTGGGTACAAAGAACGGGGAAGGGAAGAGAAAAGAAGCTTTGAGTAGCTTTGTGCCTTGAAGAAAGACCTGCAAGTGTCTTTCTGACGCAAGGCAGAGTCTTATTTAGCCTAACTGGCCAGGGAGGCACATGGGAACCTAACTTGGGGGCTCTGGCACCACCTTCTGCCCTGAAGATCCTCAAACTGTCACCTGATTTGACAGGTCTCTTCTTATCCCCGAGTCTGGGGCCCACCGGACTCTCCTGGATCTCCTCCCAGAAAGCTCTGAAGAATTTCAGTCGGGGCACGTTGAGCCCATTATGCTTTACTACACGGCTATTTCCTGGGGCAGGGGAATAATCCAATTCAGCTCCTTCCCAGCACACGGGCATAAAAACATAATGGATAACACATTATGTCAGACGCAGGCTCTCTCCAGCTCAGCATTCTGTCCCTGACACCAAGAGCAAGGAATCGTTTGTGAGCACATCGAGTTAAGTGTTGCATGTAACACAATGCCAAATCCTGCTCACTGCCTCTCCACAAAGTCTCACTGTATCCCGCTTCCTGCTCTTCCATTCTCTCTGGACCATGTGCACACTGGCAGACGTCCCTTGTCCCCTTCCCAGGATGGATTTACTCACCCAACCCTGCAAGTGTTCCCCATGTTGGGTACTAGAGATGAAAAGACGCATGAGCCACGACCCTTGGCCTCGAGTGGTTTACCAACGTGTAGGGGAGGCAGAAAATATATCAGCAACCATAAAACTCTAGGGTAAAGTGCTCAATTAGAGTTTATTATAAAGCTCTCTGAGAATACAAATGAGTGTAGAGTGCCAGGGAGACCTGGTATTTTATCTGGGCCTTGAAAGTGAGTGAGAAGGTCACCAGAGAGACGGAAGGATAGACAGGAGTCCAGGAACGAGCAAGTATCGAGGCACAGAGGGATAAAAATATGTTCAGTGAATAGTGTGCATCTTTGCGTTGAAATTGAAGTGTAAGGTGTGGTTGGAAATGGGGCTGAAAAGCAATTGGAACCAAGTTGTGATGGGTCTTCAAAGGCAGGCCCAGGAGTTTAGACTTTATCTTGTTGCCAACCAAGACCTAGTGGAGTGAGATTGTTGACAAATGTTATTAGCCAGTTAGATGAAGGTATGACAAGGGGAGATATGTCAATGGCACCTCCAAGTTTTTGTAGGATGGCCAATTTAATGGGGACAGGAGGAATGTTGACCACATTGATGGAGAAGGAACAGAGAAGAGAAAAAGAGAGAGAGATGGGAGTGAATGATATCACCACTGAATAATGTATACAGTGGAATCAAATGGATAAGGGCAGAGGTACAGGTATGCCAACAGAGCTAGGAGAGTGGTGGTCAGCCTTGGTCTGGGTTGAGAAATGAGCATGGGGATTTTTAAAAGCTCCCCCCACAAGATTTCACTGATCAGCAAAAGGAAGGGCCCCTTGACAGGAACAAGCAGGTACTCCTTAGGCAGTGAAGGCCCAGAAGGCAGGTCTTGAAAGGGAAGCAAAGTAGAAAGAAGAGGAAAAAGGATGGAGGAGAGAGGAAATATGGATATACTTGTATATAGGGAAGAAAAGCCTGGAGGGAGAGAGAAAGAGATGAGGGAAGGAGTTAAATTGTTCCTAGAGAAGAAAACAGGAAACAAAAGAGCCAGCAGTCACTGATGGGAAGGTTAACTTTGGCAATGAGTAAAACGTCTTCGGGTAAAATCAGGGAGGAAGTGAATACAGGCGAACATACAGCTAGCTTTAGAAGAACAAGGGGTCTACGTGAGATCGTTCACCTCTGATGGTCTCAGTCTCTGTTTTCTCCGCAGAGCTTCAGCCGGTCATGGGCAGGGGATTAGGAGGGTGATGGTGGGTTGGATGGGGTGAGTGGGGGTCAGGGGCAGCTGCTGAAGGGAAAGTGGGAGAAAGTCAACTAGGGCTCATTAAAAGGTGCCTCAGCAGCACTGGCAGCCCAGCAGAGGCCGGGAAGCTCATAAATGTGTAATGGAGCCAATTCAGCATGGTTCTGTGATCTTTCTCTAGCACTGTCCAGCAGCCTCGGAGCAGGGAGAGAGGAAACAAGCAGCGGGACCCACAACAGCACTGGGGATGGAAGGGAGGCATAGCCACGGAAGGACAACAAGGAGGTGAGGGAGATGAGGACTTGGATGAAAGTGCTCTTGCAGAGATGCGTGATTAATCTAGCCTCCGGAGGGGACGATGGCAAGGTCAGGAGGGGTCTGACAGGCTGCAGAATCAGGTGTCAAATACATAGAGCCTGGATATAAGCTTAAGACTTTGTATCTGTCAAGGTGCTCCAGAGAAACAGAACCAATTCTTTGTAAATCTCACTATAAGAAATCAACTCATGTGATCGCAACTGTGGAGGGTGGGGAGTCCCATGATCTGCCATCTTCAAGCTGCAGAGTTAGGAAAGCAGGTAGTTCGGGTCCAAGTCTGAAAGCCTGCAAACCAGGAGAGCCAATGTTGTAAACGCCAGTCCAAGGGCAGGAGAAGACCAGTGTCTCAGCTTAAGCAGGCAGGCAGAGAAAGAGAACAGAGCCTTCCTCTGCCTTCTTGTTCCATCCAGACCCTCAGTGGGTTGGATGATGCCCACCCACATTGGGAGAGCCATCTGCTTTTCTGAGTCCACCAATTCAAATGCTAATCTCTTCTGGAAACACCCTGACAGACAGCAATGATGTTTAACCAGATATCTGGGCATCCCATGGCCCAGTCAAGTTGGCACATAAAATTACCCATTACAAGCTTGGTAATAGTAGCCCTTACCGTCATCCCTGGCATGTATGCCCTGGGCATTATGCTAAGAGCTTTACACATAGGGTTTCATTCAGTCCTCTCTTGTTTTACTGAAAAGCAACTGCAGTTCAGAGAAATGAAATCACTCTGGACTTCTCTGACTCCAAGGCTTATGCTCCTAAACATCTGGCCCAGCAGGGTTGTAGGGCTCGGTTTCCAAGCATACGGTTTTGTAGGTTGGGCCATCCCAAATGAGGAATGAGGTATAGAAGGTAGCAGTGGGTGAGGATTGCTAAAGTAACTGGAAATAGAATCGTTGGCACCGGGAAAGTCAGAGCATTCTGCGACTGGAGCATTGGATAGTCTCACAACAAGGACGCTGAAGTTCAGGGGGTGGGGTGGGGCAGGAATCAGGGACCTCAGAGATCACAAGGAAAACTGAACTTTCCAGAAGGGTTTATGTGAAGAAGAACCAGCCCTAAGCCGATTGTAAGGGCCATGCCAATTCCAAAACTTGGCAAGAGGTGGCACTTTGTAGTGTTTCCAGTTGGGTCAAGGGTCGCCAAGACCACCCTCGGGTTGAGTGATTCACCAGAAGGACTCATAAAACTCAGCAAAGCTGTCATACACATGGTTATGGCTAATGACGGTGAAAGAACACAGCTTCAAATCTGCAAAGGAATATGGTGTATAGGGCAGAGTCAAGGGAGACCGGGTGTGAGCTTCCGGCTGCTCTCTCTCCATAGATTGGCAAAGACACGACAAAATTCTCCTAGCAATGATGCATAACAGTGCATATGAAATGTTGCTAGCCGGAGAAGCTTACTTGAACCTTTGTGTCCAGGGTTTTTATTGGAGGTCAGTCACGTGGGCGTGGAGCATTCACATGACTCACCTTAGCTAGTCAAACTTAGGCTCCTCCAGAGGTGAAACGGATATAGCATGGCCCAGGGCTCCAGGTGAACAAAAGCAGGCATTCACCATAGATTACAGTGAGGCCATAAACTATCTGGGGTGGCCCAAGACCCCAGATATACAAAGACGCTCTTACCAGGCAGGAAACTCTGAGGGCTTAGAAGTTCTCCCTAATCAGAGGGTCAGTCCTTTCTTTCGAATGTGCAGGCTTTGAGTGTCCCAAGACCTCCGGGCTAATCCTTCATAGATCCCCATGCCAGAGACCTGAATAAACAGATTTGTAATGCCTGAGACCCAATCTGACCCAGAACACCACAGAAACCTCCAAGGACCAAGAATGTCCTAGTCAGTTGAAGGTAAACCTTCCATTCAGAGCTAGAATGTCATCTTTTGAGTTTGGGGCTCATGATGAGCTCAGTCTCTGAGGCTAATCCAAGGACTTACATACCATAGAGAGTCTATGCTGTCTCTGCTCAAGGCAGCTCAACTCTCCCAGTTAACGTTAGAAGAATCAAGAAACAGACAACTTTAATGCCCAACCTTGGAAAGAGAGTTCAGAAGAAGTCCCTGCTACCCATTAGCCCTTTATAAACACAGTGCAATAAGGACCAGGAGATTTCCTCTCTACACCATATGTTGGAATCATGTTCCTGGGAGCTCCATGGCTTGAACCCTTCCAAATCCAAACAACCAGGAAGCTGCTGCTGTGCTCTGCTCTAACTTTGCAGTGACTTCACTGGACAGAACTGAGATTATCATCCTTTTGCACTTGGAGGACAGAGTAAGCCACAGCTATCACTTTCTCCTAGGTGTACAGGTTTGTAAATATATTATATATATTTATATATATATATTATATTATATGGAGGAGGGAGGGAGGGAGGGGGAAGAGGGAGAGGGAGATTAGAGTAGATGCCTTTGTTAGCATAGCATTTCCATCACTCACTTGCACTCTGATATACCTTCTGAGTAGGGAGGAAAGTAAACAGCCCCTTTAGGTCTAGTACTCTAGACCATGGGCAGCATGGACTATACCTATGGACGTATGTCATGGTCACAAGGACTATGGACTCTACTCTTCCTCTTACTACTGCAGCCCACCCTAAGAACCAACAGAGCTGTCTGTTTATTACTTGCAATGAGTAACATTTTGGGGGAAGACTACTCTATCGAGTATTGTATGGTTACTCCTTTATTCCCACTTCCATCAACCAACAGTGAGACTGTTCTGTTCCAACTGCCCTTGGGGAAGGTTGCTTATGGTTACAGCAATAAAAAAGGAAAAAATAAATAAAGTTATGCTCAGCTTTTGTATTTCAAAATGAATGTTTGAACCTGTGGCCAAGGCAGTTTGAGAGAAAGGGATACTAGCGTTCTAAAGCAGAACCCAAAAAGACTCCAAGCAGAAAGTTTATTTCCAAAAAAGTAGACAAAAAACCTACGATCAATTAGAGTCAGTTTTTATGAACACTCATATTAGGTTAAAATCTCCTTAAATGGAAAAAGGGTGAAGTGATGAGTGGTCCTATGAATGGTCTGCTCTGTGTCCTGTCCCTTTGGGGTCAAGTCTGTAGGGCTGGGGGAGAATCATAAGGCCAAGAACCTTCCTTCTCTCACTCCAAGAAGGAATCATAGCTCACCTGCTAAGCGGGGCCTAGGACAGTGAACAAGGTCTTAGGGTTCTCCACCTCCACCCCACCATGGAGCCATAGTGATAGAGAAATTGAGTCAAGGGTCCTACCACGTGGTGAAGTAAGAGGGCAAATGCTTTCCATTCAATCTGTCATGTCTCCAGGTCCTCTTGAGGAGATAAGAGTGGCCTTTATGAACCAACCACCAGGGAAAAGATGAGGGCTCAGACATCCCAAAGGAGGCCAGCAAAGGAGGGCAGTGACAACTGGCCAGTAGTGGTAGAAGTGAAGAGAAGATGGGATGGCCAAGAACCAGATGCCACCCCCAAAGCCT
Source organism: Ursus arctos (assembly GCF_023065955.2). Lineage (NCBI taxonomy): Eukaryota > Metazoa > Chordata > Mammalia > Carnivora > Ursidae > Ursus > Ursus arctos. Next base: position 7,361,214 of record NW_026622808.1, read on the forward strand.
TGACGGACAGCCCCCGAGCCTCCTGAAAGTTAGGTGCAATCATGGAGGAAAGAGAAGAGGAGGAACTGACTGAGAAACCCTTGAATTGGTTCAGTTTGTCCTGATGTAACTAAGATTAAGTTTCCCCTGCCAGTGGCATGGAGCTGGAGATAGAAATGAAATCCCGTTTTGTCAAAACAAAGAGCATTACCCACGATTTTGCAAACCTGAGTTGGAAGTCTATGAAATGGGCACTTACCATATTTGAAATTCCTAAAAGCTCAGAGATGTGAGGATGGGTACATTGGTGGTGGCAGCACCAGGAGCAGAAGCAGGGGGCCATTTTTATGTTATATACATGAATTTTAATTTGTCCAAACAAAAATTGGGGTTGCACTGTTCTGACCATGGAACACGTGTAAAAGGGACTGTCCTTGAAAATGTGAAGTGTGTGTGCTCAGGAACATGGACTGTGTCATCCAGGTAATAACTCTGGTGACCACGAATTTCAAAAGCGGAGCTATGTGGGCCACTTCTGGGTATGCCAAGTTGTCTCAGAGATGCAGGCAGGGCCCCAAAATGTTGGGGTACCTGGAATAATAAAAGGATCAAGTTCAAACTCCTTAGTACAGCAAACAAAGCCCTACGTGATGGTGGGACTTCCCAAGAGCACTCTGGTCTTGACGAGCCCTGGTGGACTCCTAAACCTGCCGTATTGCCTTGCCCCTGGCTCTTTGCACAAGCTGCTCCCTCCTTCTGACTTTTCTCCCCCTCCTTATTGGCATGAAAACCCCTATGTATCCTTCATGTCTCAATGTGAACACACCTCTTCCAGAAAGACCTCCCAAATCTCCCCAAAGTGGCTTTGTTGCCCTTCCCATGAACTCCCATGGCATTCTGAGTATACCCCAGTTGTAGTGCTTGTCACACTGTATTTAGTGTCTGTTTACTTATCCACAGCCTCCCCTAGACTAGACTGTCAGCTGCTTGAGGGCAGAGGCACGTCTTCGATCGCTGTATCCCCAGAGGCTAATGCAGTGCCTGGCAATAAAAGGTGCCCCATATATGCTGGTCACCCCCAACAAGGTTAATGACCCATGCGGAAGGAATAGCTTAGATTTGGGCTGTTTTAGAAAATCCAGGTTGACTGGCCTGCCTCCCTGGGGAAATGGCCCCAAGAAATAGACATCAGAGCCAGAGAGTTGTGGCCAAAGAATTTTTCCTTGCATGTTCCCCAGGGGAAATTATGGTTTTGAGCAGTAATGTTGTAAACCTGGTTCTGGAAGGCAGAGAAATCTCCCAGGGCTGGTAACTCAGACCAGCAAATGAACAGCTACCCTCTCTCCAGACTGTGCTGGTTCCATGAGGCAAAACCTCAGCCCCTTCTCCCCATCTTCTGGAGATTCCTTGGGTGGGCCTCCCAGGGGTTCTCCATCTGCTCGGGGTCTTTCCTTATGAATGCCCTGAACAGAGAGACGCAGTGGCAAGCTCTATGCCGGGCACTTCTACGGATACCGTTGATTTAATCCTCATGAAAACACTGTAAGAGAAAACTGTTACTTTCGGATTTATAGAGGTGAAAACCGAGGTTTGCGGAGGTTAAACAACTCACCCAAGATCACAGCGAGTCAGGGGCTGAGTTGTTCTTGGGGAAAAAAATAAATAAATAACCTCTGTCACGAGATTGTTCAGTTTTTTTGCACTGCTGACGCAAAAAGGAAAAAAGCAGTCCTCCACGACTTGTTTCCGAAGTGACAAAACCCACGACGGGTCCGGCAGGTGATAATTGGTGTTGTTTCAGCATGAAGGAGTAAAGGGAACTGTGAAATTCTCCACTGTCCTGGGAAGGAATCAGGCATTTTTCTACTTTGATAACCACGGTGTTCTCAAACATATTAAGCAATAGTTTCCCATGCTCCTGATTTAAGTTGAAAATTTCCAGGAAGAGCAGAATGTGTCAATTAGTTAGGTCTTTGCTTTTTTTTTTTTTTTTTGCTTTTTTCCTCTCTTTTTAGAGATTATGTAAGTTGTTTACTCTCACAAATAGCCAGAAAGAGTCCAAGTGCCGTTCAGTGGACGGCACATCAATATTCCATATCGTCATTAATCCTTCACAGATGACTTTACACTCTGCACATGCCCTCAGATGCCCCTCTACTTAGGTTGGGCGGCTCAAGTCTTAAATGCCGATGCCCAATGAGAAGCAGACCCCTGATATAAATGTCAGAGTCTCAAGGAGCATACATGGAGGGGTCTCCAGTGACTCAGAGCGGGAGAGCTCTGCCTGCAGGGGGCGTCATGACTCACCTCCAGCTAACAGTTGCCATGTAGGATCCCAGAGTCAGTGTGGCTGAGCCTTCTGATTTTCCCCAAAAAGCCATAAATCTGGAATTTTACATAGAATTTCCTGATTTCTAAGACAGTATGTGAGCCAAACAGCATATGCCTGTGGGTAATTTTCCATCCAGTCTACGACCCCGGGATTACTGTCTGCAACAGCCCTGTCTCCTAGCACCCAGGATCTCGATAAGCTCATCAGAGCTCATCAGCTCAGCCCAAACGTAACCCAAGAGCAGACGGCCACAGCAGGTAAGGATGGGCAGCCGTGTGGGACAGCAGCGGGATGGCTTCGTGTCTCACAAAATCTTCAGCACTGAGCCAAGGAAAAAAGAAACTATCTGTCCCATCAGAAAATGGCAAGGCTCAACAAGTCCTTCTGGTTTCAATTTCCACATCTTTGGTTATTTTGCAGCACTAGCATCTGCTCAGGCAATGTGCAATCCAGCTTTGGGAACATCGTATGACACCTTGTATCTCAACCCTGGGTAAGGTGAGCTACAAGGACAACTATTTACAAGCAAGACCATCGCAGGTACAGAGGTGTACCAGGATGCCTGGTGCAATTCAGAAAGAATCTGACCAAGGGATTAGACAGATTTCCAGAAAGGTTGCATGAGGTGTTAGCAGAGGCCGGGTTGATGGGGGGCTCATGACAGTGTGTTCATCTCCAGAAGCATCTTACAGTTTTTTAGCAAGGATGTTGTGGGGCTCTCCTTGTGCCAGGGATATAGCTACAAACCCCACTAACCATGTCAGTTGGCAGACGTGAAGAGGGAGCCCCCAAGTTCTAGGCAAGATGGCCCTTCACCCAGCCTTGCCCTTCCAGCAGCAGACCTGAAGGGATTTGCTGGGTTCCCTGCCTCTGACAACACTGCCCCTCCTTCCCTTCTTACCTGAAACACCAACAGGACTGATTCCATCTTGCTTTTCATTTCTGCTCACTTCTGCATAAAAAGCCTTAAGACCCTCTCAGTTCATCTCTTATCATCCCTTAGACCTCTGTCCACACCTAACCTGGCTACCCTTAACTACCCAGATCCTCCCATTGGGTCTCTGGAACCCATAGTCCATTATCAGCAAAATCCCTCTACCTTCAGTTGCACCCCTAAATGGTCCCTTCCCCTTTGTGTCCCAACAGAACAAGGAACCCACCAGGAGCAGAATATTAATTTTAAAAATAATAATATTAATAGCGGGAACGAATACGCACACTTACCATGTTCTAGGCACCATTCCAAGCACTGTGCCTCTATTGATCCCATTAATCTTCACGACAACCCCGTAATTACGCGCATTACTACCCCTGTGTTTCTGATGACGAAACTGAAGCAAAGAAAGTTTAATCAATTAGCCGGAGCTCACAGAGTTAATAAGTAGTGGAGCAAGAATGCAGGCTTCATTGGAATCAAGGCAGTCAGACTTCAAAGCTTGTGTGATGCGAACACTGTAATACATTGCATCACAGAAGGGTCTGTGGCCAAAGAGAAGACGACTCCAAGGAAGGGGCCACACGACCACAGCGGGGAGGCAGCTCTTGGAGGAGGCCAGATCTCTGTGGGTCTACAACCCGCCCCTAAAAAAAATCTGAAAGCTCTACCTGAGGACACAGCTTCCTCTGCTGTCCTCTCAAGAACTGGCTGGGTTTGTTTGTTTGTTTGTTTGTTTTCATTCTCCTACCCCTTGTTCCACTGGGCCTGGAGATGGGGTAGGACTCTTCCCTGCTCTTTATTAATCTCCCATACCTCTGCCCTCAACCTCGCAACACTCTTGGTTTCGAAGTTCATGCTGCCAGCCCAAACTCCCTGGCTAGGGAGCCATCTATAGACCCTTCAGTCGTTCCCCTGATTCCTACAAGAGGTGAGCACCTGGCCTGGCTTCTTGTCTCCCTCTCCAATACTATTGCAGGTTGGGTTCTCAGTGAATTCTCTTTCCACAGAGAAAACCCCTGTAATGCCCTGGACCCACAGTTCCATGACCACCTCCAGTCCCTTTCTAATTCATCCTAACTCAGCCACTCCCTCCCCCGCCCATACCCTAGACCTCTTCATAGAGGTAATCTGCTCCACCGTTCTCTTAATCTGAGGATCCTACTTTCCAACTACTACCTTCGATCTTTAGTTTGTCAGTTCCAAAAGTTACTGACACCTCTGTAACCTAAATACAATGCTGGTTACCCCTTGTTTATTGTCCCTTAATCCCTTCATTCCCACCTTTTTCTTTTTACATATAATATGTACCGTTATCACTACTCTCTAGCATATGCTCCAAATCCTTTCTTCCTCTCTCCCTAACACACACCTGGAGAAAAACACAACCCTTACCAAATCTCACTTTCCTAACTATTCTGAGCCTTCACCCAAGCAACTGAACTTGGTGGGAGAAAAACACGCAAGTGTTCTGATTGGCTTACTTGGAATGCGTGACGACCAAGCTCAATGGGCCCAAATGCTATCTGCAATCCTACCGCATTTCCCAAGTCATTCATTCATCAACTTTCCTGCCCGGTGTAATTCTGAGGAAATCCGATCAGAGAACTAAACAATCGTGTTATAACTTCTCTTGCCCGCTCCTCACTCTCAGCTAAGAAAATAAAAGCAATCAGAAGAGAATGCTGCAGACTCCCAACAACACATCTACCAGCCTCGGGGCATCTGGCCTGTATCCTCTGCTTTCCCTCCCACTACACAGATGAGCCAAAGAGCTCCTGTTTAAAGCCAACCCCTCTGCTTGAATCTGTATCCTCATTCTCTTTTTCAATATCAAAGTCATGGGTCTGTCATCACATTTCCCCTCTTTTCTTGATCATTCTTATGAGATCAGGAAGGAAAAAAAAAAAGAGCTTTCCTGACTCCCTTCCAGCTCCTACCATTTCTCTGCTCCCCTTTTCTCTAGAACCCAATCTTCCTAGACTGACTTCCCCATAGCTCCACCAAAACAGTTCTTATCCAGGTCATCAACAACTTCCAGGTTGCCAGATTCCACGGTCTGTTTTCAGTCTTCATCTGACTTAATCCCAGAAACATTCAACAAAGTTTGTCGCTCCCTTCCTTCTGAAACCCTCCTACGATTTGCCTCCAGGACGTGTTTTTTTTTTTTTTCCCTCTCTCTCTCTCTCTCTCTCTCTCTCTCTCTCTCTTGCTTCTCCTTCTACATGACTGACTACTGCTTCTTGGTCTTCTCTCCTGGTCCTGGCTCGTATCCCAGACTTCTAAACTTCGGAGGGACCCAGACTCAGCCCTCAGCCTTCTTATACCTATCTGCTTTCCTGTCGAGGGATCTCATTCAGTCTAGTGGCACTAAAACTCATGTACAGTGATGGCTTCCAAACTTCTAACTCCAGCTAGACCTCTCCTCCAACTTCGAGGCAACTCAACTTTGCAAAACTCAACTTTGCATCTCAGTGAGATTTCTAATAGGCACCTCAAACTTCACATGAACAAACTCCTGATCCCCCCCCATGCATGCATGCACACACGCATGCGCCCCTCCACAGTGTTCAGTAACAGGTACCTCAAGTCTTCCACCTAAAAGCCTGGGAGTCCTTCTTGCCTCCTCCCCCTCGGTCCCAATACTCAAACAACAAACCCTCAGACTGTTGGGAAAGGCAGTTTCAGGCAGTCTTTCTACCCCCGCTTGGCTTCAAAGAATGGGCTTGGGTCTGGAATGCTTCCTTACCAAGAGATTACAGAGTCAGTCCGCACGGCCTGTGCAGGCTTACCATCTCTCATGTGGCATATCTCTCCCTGTTTCAGGCACAGTGAGTGTTCCCTTGTTCTGCTTAAGCACGGATGTCAGTGGACCTCGTGTGTGCTCCCAGCTTCCATTATTTCCAACTCCACGGGACAGAGGTTGAGGTCCTTCCAGTGCAGCACTAGAAGGGTGTGCTGGCTGTTGGGGGGCCCTGCTTGCCACGAGGGACTGATCCATACTATTAGAGCTGGTCTTCCCCTGCCTCTTCTCTCCATAAGGAAAGCATCATTCCACCCAGTACAAGACAGTGTTGTTGTGTCTTCCTTGGTGATTTCAAAACCAAGATGCAGTGGACAGAAGGGTTTGGAGTTCTCCCCCGGGACTGATAACTGGTACACAGTACTCTGCTTAACATTCTTCCTGCAGGATATGTAGACTATCTGCTTCTTACTATCCTAATCTAAGCCACTCTTACCTGGATTGTGCAATAAGAAATAAGCCCCTGCCTCCGCTCATGGCAGTCGGTTCACATGGCAGCCAGGGGAATCCCTGAAATATTCATCAGATCATGCTACCAATTCCGCTCAAAAACACCTTCCCCTCTGGCTCAGAGTAACAGCAACGGCCACCTGCTACTTTTATGATTTCATCTTCTACCACTCTAGAACCGGGTCATTCTGTATCAGCCACATTGGTCTCCCTGCTATTTTTTGAACATGCCAAGTATGTTCCAGCCTCAAGGCCTTTGCACTTTCCATTCCCTCTCCCCGAATGCTCTTCCTCCAGAGATTCTCATGGCACGGTCCTTCACGTCTTTCAGATATCTTCTTGAACACCACCCAATCACCATATTAAGTAGTACCAATACTGTTTATTCCCATCCCTGGAATGGACTGGAAGTTCTGTGAGGCCAAGTGCATCTGCAGGGCTCAGAACAGTGCCTGGAATGTATATAGGTGAATTGTAGCTATTTGTGGTATGAATGATCCCTGCCCTCCTGGAGCTTACACTCCATTGAGCAATTGATGACATATCATCCATTAACATTGTTGATAAGTGTTGCAAAGGGTAGGATAAATTAAGGGTGTATAACAGCACGTTCAAGTCCCAAGATAAGAAGGAACATGGCTTCTAGATCCTAAGTTATGTTAACTCCTTAAGGATCAGATTTATGTCTTACTTAGCTCTGGGGGCAAAAATATGATGTAGTCATGCCCGAATAAATTTGTCCTCGGAATCTCCTATTCTCAAGCAGTCACTTTCTCAAATACCGTTGCCTCTGCTTTTATCTACATGTAAGGCAACCTCAGGGTAGATGGTGAAGGACCAGGAAGATCCACTTTCACTTGGCCCTGATACAACCATGTCTCCCCCAGACCCAGGGAGGATTGGAAAGAGAAGCTTCCAGCATCCTGTGCCTGGAATAAATCTTTCCTGGGTCAGCTTGAAGATGCAAGTAGGCACATGCAAGAGGAGAAATGGTCCCATGCCATTTGGCAAAATTAAAACCTCAAAAGTAGAAAGTATGTGCCTTGTACGGTACACCACATAGTGATAGCTTGGTCAAGGATGGATGGATGGATGGATGGATGGATGGCAAATTGGGGAGGTGTCAGATGGTCTGCCTCTTCCCCCTCTACTTCCTTAGGTTCCTTGCCATGCCCTGTGGAACAAGAAGGAAAATTCAGGAAGGACTTATGTCAGCCTGGTGATTAGACTCTTAATGCCCATACCTTGGAGTTGGAACACTAGGGAAAAGAATTTTCCACAAACACCCTTATCAACCAGCTTCATTCAGCTTCTTAAGCTGCAGTGGTTGGGACGTCATCTTGGATAGACTTCCCAAGATTCTGGAGCTCAGAATTGGCTCACTGTGCCGTTGGTCGTCATCACCACTTTGACAATATAGTGCTCATGGAGCATTTACTCTATGCAGATGGATGGATGTCTACGTAACAGAGATCATCTCATTTAATTTCATGTCACCTTCCTCTTGCCTTATGAGTATTTATTATTTCTGTTTACAGATTAGGAAACAGAGACCCACAGAAAATAAGCAACCTGCCTGAGGTCACAGCGAAAACTTGACAGAACCAAGATTCCAACCCAAATCTCATGACCCTTACTCATTACCAACCCGCACACTATCGCCCCATCAAGCACCATCTCAGTGCCCGATACTGTGGGCCATGCATGAAACATTCTCTCGAGGGGTTTAATTCTCGTGTCAACTCTCAGCCACTTTTTCCAGATGAAAAACCTGAGTCTCCGGGAGGAATTTATAAATCACCTGCTCAAGGTCATGGTGCAAGTGAACGGCGCAGGGGAACCTCACCAGGGCTATCTGCGAGGCCAGACGTCCTCACTGCATAAAAGAAAAAGAAGGGGGGCACCCGGGGGGCTCGGTCGGTTGAGTGCCCAACTCCTGGTTTCAGCTCGGGTCATGAGCTGATGGATCGGGGGATCGAGCCCTATCGGACTCCGTGCTCAGTGGGGAGTTTGCTTGAAGTGTCTTTCCCTCTGCCTTTCCCCCCACTCATTCTCTCTCGCTCTCTTTGTCTGTCTCCCTAAAATAAAGAAATAAATCTTAAAAAAAAAAAAAGAAAGAAAGAAAAAGAAGGAAAAAATATAAAGTAAAACGCTGAGGGTCAATATCACTAATTACTGAGAAGGGGGGGTTGGCTCAACGTTGGCAACTTCTCAAGGGCATCACATGCCCTTTAAGCAGGGGGTCTGGCATCCAGTCCTCTGACCCCCGCACAGTGAGTGCAAAGCAGTTACGGAAGAGCCTGGGGCTGAGCCAGGCTTCCAGGGGGCTGTCAACCCTTGGTCTTTCGCTCTCCGAGACTGGGTCCAAGTCGAGCGGACATGGAGGCAGCAAAGGACGGGCAGAGGGGATTCTGCTCTGCCTCTGATCATGCTTCCTCCCAAGATGGCAAGAAGGAAGCAACAGAAAGTCAGCATCCATCCGCACAGCACTCGACCCAGCTGTCGTCTGTTCGCCTGGGGGAAGGAGCATAAAATATCTGCTGGTTGTGCACCCCATTTATCTTGTTCTCTGTGCCCCAGAGTGTGCTGTTTACTTGCTCACTGGAGGTGCAATTATTTAACGACGTGCCGAAGCCTGGGGAAGATTGCACATTTTAATCAAAGCACCAAATGAGCACGTCTAGATGACTTTACAAAATGTATCTGAGGCGAATTTTGCACAGCAATGTCTGAGTATCAGGTAATTAAGTGAACGGGAAATAAGTTCCCAAGGGGTGTAAACAAACACACCAAGTCAGTCCCATTTCGGTGTTGTGCTGAGTGGGGAAAATGGATTTCTGAGTGGACTGCAACCCAGGGTTCCTCCTCCAATGTCAAGTTGGGCTTTGCGGGGTGGGGAGTCCAGGTGCTGAGCTGTGGGGCCACGGCGCCTCCTGCAGGTTGAAAGGAAAAAACCAGCCCTTGGAGAGAGCCTTGTCAAATGCTCCCCCCAGTTAATAGAGAAAAGGAGGGAAGCCCGGTGACTTTCTCAAGGGCACAAGGCCCCTGGGACAGAGCCAAGACCAGATGCTGGCTTTCTGATTCCTAGTCCTGTGTGACTTCCAGCCCACCAAGCCAGGGCTGCCTAGATGTCGGCTATTAATAACAAGGAAAGCAATGATAATAATAATCAGAAGAAGAAGAATTAATTAGTATTACAGTATAATTAGTTAATAATTAATTAGTTAAGTATTAATAACTAATTGGTATAATAATAAGTATTAATAATTAATAAGTATTATCATTATCATTATTATTATTATTATTATTATTATTAAACCAGGGATAGCTGACATGCATGAGTATATGTGCCCAGTGCTATGCTTCGCTCTCCTGCTAAACTCTTCCAAGGACCTCAGGGAGACACTACTCTTATTCCCAGCTTCGAGGAGAGGAAACAGAGGCAGAGAATTGAAGAAGCAAGCCCACAGTTATGCAAGCAGAGAGTGTGAGAGAGGGGCCATCAGACACAAACCACCAGACATGCCGTCTAGCTGAGCTTGGGCCAGTCCTGGGCTCCGCAGTCTCTGGGGGTCCAAAGCCTTCCCCAGGTTCCAAAGATGAGCGTAGGCACATCCGCCTCCAAGCTCCTGCTTCCAAATCTGCTGTATCTGTTTGGGACCACGCTGATCCTACCCAGTAACTCAATCTTTTCCTCAATTTCTACAGCAGCATAACAAAGACAAGCAGCGAAGCCAGGACAAACAAAATGCAGGATGCATTTGATTGTGCCATAAACTCGGGGTCACAGAACACAGAACACGTCCCAGCCATACCCCTGGAAAACACTTACTAGACATTTTCTGCAAAGGTCCTGGACATTGCCTACTGGTTTTCTTACAGGGATTTCTTCCTCCTTTCTCCTATGTGGGTCTCAGCTGTGATTTACCACCCCAGATTTTATCTGCTCCCTTACCCCACGCTCTTCTATCCCTTTTTCTCGCTCCTTCCGTGTAAGGAGAAAACAAACAATTCATTGCATTGGACAGCCATGCCTTCGGGGGTCTCACCTTCTGCCCTGAGCAGCATATCAAGATATTTTCCTGGACCGAGCCAATTTCCTCCTCTGAGAGGGATTCTAGAACTAGCTGCTAAGAAAATTCATTATTCACTTTGTGACACCAATAAATATAAGGTCTCCACTTGCATTTTTTTTAAGGTCCCGTATATGTTTCTTTGCCTAGCATATGGTTTCTGTATGATAACCCACGCTGGGACCCGAGGAAGTCAAGCGTTTTCATTTATCCTGGTTCCTCCAGAAATAATAACCCTTCCTTGACTTTCACCCCTAAGTTCTCCTAATGATGCACACTTTATTTGGGCTGGGGCTGAGGGCTGTCTACCCACCTCCTGACTTCAAGCCCCGTGCATGGTTCAATTCTCTATCCCCTGAATTTCACATAGGGTCTGCATACAGAAGGCACTCATCCATTCATTCTTTCACGACTCACTCATTTAACAAACAGTTGTTCAGTACCTACTATGCTCCAGGTTTTACTCTAGGCTTTAAAGACATAAAAATTAAATAGATGCAGATTCTGAATTCAAGGATGAGAATATATTGGAGGTTCTTGAAACCCGGGGGATGTGGGTCACGGTGACAAACTGGCAAAAGCCTTGGATCACCTTTCCAGAAACGACACGGTATTTTGGCATACAGTCCTTGGTAGACAGCAGCTACCGGCCCTAGCCCCTCCCTCTTTTCTGCATCATGCCCTAGGCCATGTAGCTTGGCAACACCCGCCCCCACCACTCTGCTTTGAGCTAGCTCATTTGTGTATCTTGCTTTGTGAGTGGGGTGTTGGTGGGAATGACTGAGGCTGAAGCTTGAAAAGAGCTTGCACTTTGGGGCTTTGTATCTTGTGTTTCCACTGCCGCCACGAGAAGGACAAGCCTGGGCTAGCTCTCTCGTCCAGAAGGGAGATGAAAAACATGTGGGACAGAACCCAGCGGCCCCAGGAAAGGCAAACCTAGATCAGCCCACAGCCAGGCGGGCCGAGATTTAAACAAGCCCAGTCAGGCTAAGCAGAACCCCTAAAAGAACCCCAACGGACTCCAGACACACAAGTAATAGTCACTTAGCGTGGGAGGCCACGGGGCTCTTGTGGTTGTCTGGGTCTACTATTGTTGTGGCTGTTGGTAAGTAATTCAAAATGTTAGGGGCTTTATGGCTGGCCTAGAGGTCTGTAGATCTCGAATTGAGGACCCGTCATCTCTTAAGGGACACAGGGAAGGACACAGGAGTAACAGCGTGGGGCACTAAGCACCACAATGGGGGTAAATGTGGGTGCCTTAGGGACACCCAAGGGCATGCTTTGCAGAGGAGCTGATGTCTAGTCCGAGGACGGGAGTTGTTAGCCAGCCCCAAGGGGGAGGAAAGAGATCCAGAAGAGGGAATTCTTGAGGACAAAACCAGGGGATGAGAGAAAACATGGCCAGGGTGTCATTCTGGTGGAACCGCAAGAATTTTCGTGGAAGTTCTTCAAATACTGAGAGAGGAGCACCAGATATTTCCAAGTTTTGAAGATGCCGATATAATTTTTTTTAAAAAAATGAAGATATCCTAAAATACCGTACAAAATAGTGGTAAAATTGAAGCATTTCTCATGGAACAGATGAACAGTTTTGACACCAGGAGAAATGTAACCATCCTAGGTACAGCCTCATTGGGATGTAACGTTCAATGTCTAAGCAGGTCTTCCTTGAACGTGAGAGGAGCACAATGGCCTTCCTGCCCAATGGGCCTCCTGCCCAACCTTGTCTGAAATAGAGGGAGGGAAGCAGAGAGCTGTTGGCCACAGCTGAGACTCCATAGTTCCTTGATAAGCTGAATTAAGATGAAGTGACTCAATTTCAGATGTCAGCAAGAAAATGCTCTCGGGCTCAGCAAGGGTCCTTTCAAAAGGCCCCCTCATGGGCATACACTGGAAACTCCAGCTACAGGGCTCAGGGCCTGGGCCCCAGCTTGGCCATCGTTGTCACCAAGAGGTCCCCAGCCATCTGGCCAGCCCCTCAGAGCTGGCCCACCTCGCTCACTACCCCACGGGGAGGGACAGAGGTGACAATGGTGTCACACCGCCACCTTGTGGCAACTCCTGAGAAAACATCTTCACCTCTGGGATTTGTGAGCCCAACCCAGGTGGGTCCCGGGTCTTCGCTTGGGGAAACAACTGCTGGGGACTGACAAGATTTAGAGTTTCTGTATCATAGATGTATCAGAATCAACATAAAGTACCTGGCCCAGAGCCTGATGCATTATGCCCCGCGCACAGTGACTGCAATTATTAATAACATCATTATTATTGCCATGATGCTGTAGAAATACTTGAGTCTCTTTAAAATTAATTGGGCTGTGGGAAAATGAGAATTTTGAAGATAATTAAGAATCCATTCCCCCTTTAATTTCATTCAGTAAACACGTACTAAATGTTTAATAGATGCCAGCACTGTGCCGCGTAACTGGGACAGCGTGAGGAAGACATAAAAATGGCTGGATGTGGTCCCTGCTGTAACCAGTTCCCAGTCTGAAGGAGAGGTGGCACGTACGCAGGCAGCTCTCACACCCTAAACACAGGTACAGCCGGAGTGCTGGCTATGAATGCACAGAAGTAGCAAAGATTTATTTAGATGCCTGTGGTTTCCCTTAACTCAGAATAAAACCATGGCCCATAGTGGGAGCCTACGCCATCTGGCCCCGGCTGCCTGGGGCTGGGACTTCGGAGGCTCCCTCCAGCACCTTGGAGAGCTCCTGTCCTCGAAGGGGCGATGGGATGCTTCATGGAGTTCCAGAAGAGGCAGAAGGTCAGAGAGGGTTGGGAGCAGTTTCTGGAGTCCAGGTTCAAGCTGGATGACCCTGGGCAAGTTAGTTCACCTCTCTACGTCCTATTTCCCTCATGGGAGAGAAGGAGGCTGTTAATAACCACACCTGCCCCATGGGGCTGTTTTGAGGGTTGAGTGAGTCATATAAGGCACTTCAAAACCTCCATGTTTTTACTATTTTACTCTTCATGCGATCCGGGTCCAATTTTGTGGGCTTTGGGGCATTTTTCATTAGTAAAGTTTGGTCCGACCCCATTTAAAACTTCACTCGAGGGGTGCCTGGGTAGCGCAGTCATTAAGCGTCTGCCTTCGGCTCAGGGCGTGATCCCGGTGTTCCAGGATCGAGTCCCACATCGGGCTCCTCCACTGGGAGCCTGCTTCTTCCTCTCCCACTCCCCTGCTGTGTTCCCTCTCTCACTGGCTGTCTCTCTGTCACATAAATAAATAAAATCTTAAAAAAAACAAAAAACAAAAACTTCACTCGAATTTACGATTCAGGTCCCCCCATCCAACCATTTAGGGCACTAGGAACTGGGGAGGCGGTGAGAAGAAGGGGGCATCTGGTCAACTTGTTTCTTTTTTTTCTCCTGGAATTTTCTCCTCCGTCACTGTGTGTGACTTTAAATCCTAAAGGGGGCTCTCGCTGGCCAGTGGTCCAGCAGCAAGAAGAGGAGGAAAAAAAGATTCCGCTCACGTTACTCACTTTTAACCCTGGATGTGGTTTGGCGGAAGGAAAGGGATTATGCCTGAATCATCCTGATGCTGGTGGCGTCTGTGAAGGGAAGATTTTGGCCATGGTAAGCCTCACACTGTCCACTCCTGACTCTTACCCCTAGGATGTCTCTGAGATCACATCCCACCTCCTTCTCCAGGTTATGGTATCGGTTGTGGACACAGCGCCTGGCAAGTGTGGGTCTTCATGGTGTGTGTCATATTTTTCCCTTCTCTGGAACAGGAAACAGATGGGATTCGTATCTGTGACCACTGTCTGGTGTTCTCAAACAAAGTAACAAAAGGGACGAGTGTCTCTTCCAAAAGGCACCCTCTGCATCTTCCCGGGAGAGAAGCATACGTATCACCTGCAAGTCCCTGCTGAGGGCCTTGTGCTCAGAGGGGCTGCTTGCCACCTCCTCTGATAGATACACCTCTACACATATGTTGGGGAGAAATCGATCCCTTTGGACCTTAATGAAGCAAAATGAAGTATAAGAGGTGATTAAATGAGACTTTTCCTGTCTTGGAGTTCCAGCTGAGGCCCCGGAGCTGAGAAAAATGGGTGCCAAGTAGACCCACATGGAAGTGCTGGGCCGTGCATGCAGGCCTGGCAAAGGCACCGCCCAGAGTTACTTCCGTTTCCATGAGGCCACCTTTCGTCTCCAAGCTACATAGAAGGAAGTCAAGATTCCCAGGAGGGTGAGCGGATGAGAAGTGATGGGGTGTGTGAGGAGAGGCATGGACGTTCTGTGTGCAGTGCTCCCCACCTGTGGCGGGGACAAAGGAGAAAGGAGCTTCACAGACACCTCGTCGAGACAGACAGAGGGCGTGGGCTTTGGAAGGACTACTCAGGGCACTTCAAGCTTCCCGAAGGCTGGACGGGAGCCAGGCTCACAATAAACGTGTCTACAGTCAAGAGGTTACAGCCGAATAAAAGGGCAAACTGCGCTTCCATTGAGGGTGAAACAAAGAGCCTGTGACCACTGAGTGGTCCAGACGGAAGCCTGGAGGAAGGAGCCAGCCACGGACCTTCTCGAAGACCCTGTTGCATTACATCAGATGGTAAGAATTTTTCACAGTTTTATTGAGATATAACTGACCTCAATAAGCTGCACATCTTTAAAGGATACAACTGGCTACACCCACGAAACCACCTCCGTGGTCAAGACAATGAACATATCCGTCACCCTCCAATGTCTCCTTCTGCTCCTTTGGAATCCTTCCCTCCCTGCTTCCCTCCTGAAAGGCAATCACTGATCTGCTTTCTGTCACCATGAACTTGTCTGTACTTTCAAGGATTTTATATAAATGGAGTCATGCCATATGCCCCCTTTTTATTTTGTCTGCTTTCTGTCACGCGGCGTAATTATCTTCAGATTCATCTGTGTTGCTGTGTGCTTCCTTCTTATGGTGGAAGGAAGTGTATGACTGCATATAACTGTCTCACGGTTTGTGTCTCCATTCATCGATTTGGGTTGTAGGTTGCAGGAATTTGACTAATTCTCTTTGGCTCCATGATTTTTAGAAAGTCTGTTGTCATGTGTATTGCTTTTATAATTGGGGGCACAGGTAAAATTTTTTTTTTTTTAATGAAGAGGAAGAAACGAAGCTCGGTCACGAGGGCTTCCTGGAAGGGGTGGTGATCTCAGCTGAGGAGCTGAGGGTGTGCCAGCAGTCACAGAGATGTTGAGAGAAGTGATTCATAAGCACCCAGCTGTGATGGCTTCACCAGCTCCAGCGGGGGCTGCAGTCAGAGGGCTCACTGAGGAACTCACAGAAGTGCCCCTTGGAGAATGTCATCTGTGCACACCTGAAGCCCCCCCAGTTGCAACTGGCACATTAGACCGATTCTGTTCTTCCTCTCCTCCCCGCCTCTGGCCTCCACACTGGAAGCCCCTGCATTGCCTGCTCGGGGGTCGGGGGAGGTGAGGTGGGACTGAGAAAAGAAGTAATCCTATCTCTACAATGTTTGCCCCCAATGCTGATTTCTGGACCCAAAATTGGCCAAAGGGATGGAAGGAAAGTCAGGGGTTTATTTATTAGCCTGGATTAGGTTTTCTATGACCTGAAACTAACCACATAATATTTTCCTTATTGTTGTCTAAGAGTGACCAGAAAGCTATTGCATTGACCTAAAATGTTATCCAGGGCACATAGCAGGGAAAACATGGAAAGATGTGGGGTGCCTGGGTGGCTTGGTTGAGCATCTCTTGGTTTCTGCTCAGGGCCGTGAGATCAAGCCCCGCTTAGGGCTCCACACTCAGCACGACATCTGCTTGGGATTCTCTCCCTCTCCTTCTGCCCTTTCCCCTGTATTCTCTCTCTCTCTCTCTCAAATAAAATAAATGAATAAAATCTTCAAAAGAAAAACATGGAAAGATGTGAGAAAGCATGAAGGTGCTTTCTGCTTGAGTCTAGCTCGTTCAATAAACCAGTTGCCAAGCTCTGATCGAATGGCACCAGGAGGCCAAAATTTCTTCTTTTAGGAAGATCGAAATGTGGCTATATGCACACATGCTCATAGCCTTTAAAGCAAACTCGCTTCGCTGGAAGTCATCCCTTGATACCTTTAGGGGCTCAACTCAAGGCCACGGGAAAAGCCTCTCTGAATTTACTCATATCACCAAGCATTCCGTGGAAGGTCAAGACTGCTTAGAACATGGGAAAAGTGTCCAGATTACCCCCACTGCTGATTTCCAAATCTGGAATAGGCCAACGTGACAGAAGGGACAGTCTGGGGTTTACAGATGAGACTGGATTCGATTTTGCACAGAATAGATTCTCGGTCTATAACGGAATGAAAGATCCATACTCGATTACTGCTCCCCATCTGGTGAGTCCCTCTCGATACCCAGGACAATCACAGCTGAGAGTCTTGTCACTTCCTCCTTTGCAACAGCCCTGGGAGGTATCTCATTTTACACATGGAGAAGCTGGTGTTCAGAAATGTTAAATTACGTGCCCACGATCACATAGGCAGAAACCAGCAGGGAAGGAATCAAACCCAGGAGTGTCTGACTCCAAATCCCACAATCTTTCCACCGTGTAACACGGCCACTGTGAGCTCTTACTGAGTGAGATGGGGAGTACGGTTAGTGTCAAAATTCAAAATGCTGTCTCTTCTGAAATGCCAAAGGTTGTCACCAAGACGAGAGGCCAGCAGACTGTCTTACAAGATGTCTCCTAAACAGGTGTTTTTTACCTTGGGGAATTTCCCAGGATCCTGGGTCTGACATTTGATGTTGGGATGCAACAATCTGAAGAGGGATTCACCTCTCAGTGGAGACACTTGAACCAAGCACAGAACACTGACGTATAAAAACCTAAATGTCGATTCCTTCATTCACAGTATGAGATGATTGACATCGAGGCCTAAAAACTCGAATTCCATGGAATTAGTCCATCCTCACCTCCCAGGCAGACTTCCAGAGGAGCCAAACAACAATATCTGGAAGTTCTGGAGAGCCCGGAGTCAGAACAAAGGGAGTTTGACAATCCAGTCCTTAAGGCATCCAGCTGAGATAGCCTGCTGTTTCCATCTCACAAGAGGGGTGGCCTTGCCCATGGGACCAGAGACATTTCAAGTATGTGAGCTCCATGGTCTGCCCCCACGGAACCAGAACTCTTCTGGGCATTGTTATGGCTCCCTGTTCCCTACGATGGACCCTGTCATCATTTGCCTCTGGCGCTCTTTGCTTTCAGTGTTAACCAGTCCTTCCTCGGATGGACACATCCCTTCTTTATGGTAACGCATTCATCTGGTGACATGGAGGCTTGCCCACCTGGGAACTGTGCCCTCCTTCAGCTGACTTTGCATATCTTTTCTGTGATCCAATGTGTTACCCCCCAGCTTTACTCCCACGGGGCAGGTCTTATTTCCTTCATTTCCAAATCTGGAAAGGCAAATGCCTAATCTACTCGGGGAAGGATGACGGAGGGAAAGGTGGGTACGGTCTCTGCGTCTGAAGCATCTTCCATTCCTGAATATGAGACTTTTGAGAGACAGAGCTAGTTTTGGGGGGTTTTTTTAAGTTTTTTTTTTTTTAAAGATTTTATTTATTTGAGAGAGAGCATGCACAAGTGGGGGGAGGAACAGAGGGAGAGGGACAAGCAGACTCCACGTTGAGTGCAGATCCCAACTCAGGGCTCAACCTTAACGATCCTGAGATCATGACCTGAGCCAAAATCAAGAGTCAGACATTTAACCGACTGAGTCCCCCAGGCACCCCCAGACAGAGCTAGTTTCAATTAAAGCACATACAACCATCGAGTGCAAAGGACCCACAAAGGAACGATGAATACGAACTCCCAAATGCTTATTAAGGGTCTGGTTCAACGCGAGGGGATTTTAATTAGCAGGACAACCCTATGAAATAGTATTAGCGCTCCCATTGAGAGAAAGGAGACTCAGACGAAGTGACTGATAGTTTCAGGAAAGCCAGGATTTCGACACTGGCCTGTCTGAATCTGAGAATCCACCCAGAACTCAGCTAACATGCGTGATGATGTTTTGTGAGCTGCCACAGAAGCTACATGGGTACTGTGTCTGAAATCGGCAGGAAAGGAAGGCTTGAAAGGAACCACACTTCCCAATTAATAGACTGCTTTTTCAGCTAAAACAGGAGTAACTTTTCAGAATGTTTTGCAAAGAGTCTCTGATATCTGAATGGGTTGCATTTCCATAAGGGGCATCATTAAATCCAGCCAGTCTGAGTCTCCCTACTACAAACCAGCTCAGCAGATCCTTCACTTAACTTCATCCTGAATGACTAGGGCAATGAGGCCAAAGGCTTCCAAGCTCCTTCAAACACAAAAGAAGAAAATGCCCTCGTGAGAAGCCCAGGACTGTCATTATAGCCATGCACAGAGGTCGCCCACCCTTGTAGACAGCGAATCCTTTAAAGAAATAATAAGCTGCTCAAAGGGACAGGGATGAAGCTTGTTCTAGGCCATGGCCAGGAAGCAGTCCACTGGGAGTTCTCCAATATCCCCATCACTCAGGCCCTAAGGATCACTGTCCTGGCAGCTCCAAATTGGCAGCCCCCAGCACCTCCCGTACTTGGCTCTCTGACCCTTATCATTTTATGTTGCAAGAAAAGAAAGACAGAAAGAAACCCTGGGGGGATTCCCACTCCCAGAGATAAAAAAGATTCAATATATGGGGGAGGGAAAGAAGCAAGAGATGATTATGGGTTGCCATCATGGCACAAAGCTTAGAAGAATTCCTAGTATATCTAGTTCATGCTTCCAGGCCATCATGAAAGGAGAAAAGAAAGGGAAAGAGAAGAAAATAGGTGTTGATCACGTTTTGGAAAAAAATCATATTTGATTTCGTTTAATCCCCCAAACAATACTATTATCACCTGCATTTTATGGAGGAGGAAGCTGGGGAGCACCCAAGTCCCCAGATGTGGCAGGATGGAGCCCAGCCCTGGAGGACTGGAAAACCCATTTTCCTTCCTCCGAAGTGTGGATTTAGGTTTTAATGTCCCAATCAGAAAAGGAAAATTTCCAAGTTTATTCATTTAGCCCTGATGTTTCCGAAGCCAAATCAGTATTTTTAAAGAATGCAGTACGTCAATATTTTGTCCTCTCTCTCTCTTTAGTCAAGGTACATGTGGTAGGTAGCAGAATGGTGGGCCCCCCCACCAATGTCCATGACCTAAACCCTAGAACCTCTGAACGGCTAGGGTTACCTGGAAATGGGGAGTTAAGGTGACAGATGGAATTAAGGTTGCTGGTCAGCTGGCCTTGAGATGGGGAGAGTCCCCGACTTATCCAGGTGGGCCCAACGTAATCATCAGAGGCCTATGAGTGGCAGGTGGATAATCAGAGAAAGAGACAGGACAACAGAGCAGAAGCAGAAAGCAGCTATATTGCTGGTTTGAAGATGGAGAAAGGGACCACAAGACAAGGAATGTGGACGGCCCCTAGAAGCTGGAAAAGGACAAGGAAGTGATTTCCTTGGAACCACCAGAAGGAATGCAGCCCAGCCGACCCCTTGATTTCAGCTCAGTGAAAACTGTAATTGGCAAGTCTGTTAGCTAAAGTTCCACCTTAGTTAGGATGGTTTAGTTGCATGGACCTATCCCTACCTACTGAGGCTCAAGTTAGAAAGGAAAGCTATTTAGAAGCATAGGTAGGCTCATAGAACCAGAAAAATCAGTGGATGTCTGTCTCTGTCTCTGCCCTACCTCTCTCCACTCTTCCAGGCATCGTATTTTTTCTCTTCTTGCAGACACTTCTTTGCTAAATCCCCTGTTTGCACAAGCCTACAGCATGGCCATCCCAAGAGGGTGGCCTCTGTCCCAGTGACCTTCCAAACTTCCAGCTTGGGACCCCCCACAGCCAACTGATTCGGTCTCCCCATCCTGCTCCAAATGGTCAGAACAACCAAGTGATAAGCTCGGCTCTAATCTGGGCTTCAGGTCTGACTCTATCAGTCATGGTCAGCGTGGCGGGGCTGGGAGCAAGCGCGTCCACTACAAAGGCCTGCCACGTCTAGGGCTGCCGATTTGGGCAGCGTCTTTAAGAAGGCATCGGGGAGCAGGGAGGAAATGATTGGCATCTTCAGGACATCGACGCACTCTAGGGATGGCCTTATCTTTGGAAACAGAGATGCGGCCCTTGTGCTCGAGGAGCCCCCATTTGCCTGTGTGACAACTTTTTCTGTTCTTCCATTCTGTGATTGACGTACTCCTTTTTAATATGTTAATATATTCAGCCAAGTTCCATTCAGATGTTGCTGGGCTGGGAACCATTCTGTATATTTCTGGTGACTTTGCATACAGCACCATTGAACTCTCACAGGCGAAGAATGACTGCCTGATTCTTGAAGGAAGGAGCCACTTCGCTGTGGACCCCAAGATCCGATGATTACAATAATCAACGATGATGGTGGTGATAAATTTTAGAGGTCTGGAAATGCACTCCTGACAATAATTTAAGGTGGCAGAGAAGGTAGGTGATACAAAGATCATGAAAATGAGGTCCCAAGAGTTGAAATGATTTACGCAAGGCCCCCTAGCACTGCGGAAGACTTTGATCTCAAAAAAAAGAAAAAAAGATTGTTTTCCTTTATTGGAAAGTAATGCCGGCTACTCGATAGTTGCTATTTCTTTTTTTTTTTTTAAAGATTTTATTTATTTATTTGACAGAGATAGAGACAGCCAGCGAGAG
Organism: Ursus arctos; assembly: GCF_023065955.2. Lineage (NCBI taxonomy): Eukaryota > Metazoa > Chordata > Mammalia > Carnivora > Ursidae > Ursus > Ursus arctos. The sequence goes on from NW_026622808.1 coordinate 7,382,463, forward strand.
AGGGAACACAAGCAGGGGGAGTGGGAGAGGAAGAAGCAGGCTCATAGCGGAGGAGCCTGATGTGGGGCTCGATCCCATAACGCCGGGATCATGCCCTGAGCCGAAGGCAGACGCCTAACCGCTGTGCCACCCAGGTGCCCCGATAGTTGCTATTTCTATTCTTCACACTAGCCCCTCCAGGCAGAGTCCCACAGTTATAGGAGCATCTGACTTGAAAGCCCAGGCCCTTCCCCAAGGGTCCCATCCATGTCCCTAAAATCTTAAGGAGTGAGTGCCTCAGATGAGATCCTCCCATCCCACGCTTCAAAGCTCGCCTCAAACACCAGCTCCTGAGCAAAACCTCACACGGCTATCCATGCAGTCTCCGAGGCTCCTTCTCCAGAGTTCCGCCAGCCATCCATTCATTCACAGCCATTTATTGAGGGCCATCCACGTGCCAGGCCCCACACGGATGGCGGAGCATATAGCTACATGATGGGACGAAGCAGACATGTCTCTTGCCCTCGGAGCTAAACATGGTAGGTGGGGAGGGGGGAGGTGTAGGGAGCAGTACCCAGAAATACAGAGGGGCGGAAGTCCAGCCTGGAAGGCCAGGGAGCTGGCTTCCCGAAGGGTCGGCATTTACGGTGAGGCCTGAAGGAGGAGCAGAGCACTAATAGGTGGGGAGGGGAGAAGGGGGCATTCCAGGCAGGAGCATGGCGGGATGGGGACAGAAGAGAGGATGGCATGACCGGGAACTGGGAGTCTTCGGGGGTGACTGGAGCATGGAGAGCAAAGGGGTATGACGCCAAAAGAAGGCTGGAATGATAGTGCAAGCCTTTGGGCTGGCTTAGGAATTGAGGTTGTATCTTAAAGTCAAGAGGAGCCTAGGGGGTGGGGGGCATTGACATGACAAGGCCACAGTGTGTGCTAAAACCATTTGGCTGGAGGAATAGAAATGGGCTCGAGGCAGCTAATGTGCGTCAGAAACAAGACAAAAGGCCCCCGGATGGCATCGTTGATGCTAAGTCCACATCACCAAACCAAGACTTAACTTAATTACTATCTCTGCTCTCCCGGAAATGGAACCTTAAACCAGTCGGTTGGGAGTCACCGGGTCCGCACTATCCCAGTGATGTCCCTGACACACCCCAGCCATCCCCCAAAGGGAGTGAGTCTGCGGTAACAACCCATGCTCTTCTTTCTCTGCTTCTCCAAAAACAGGGTAGACAACAGCCCCCTTACAGCCTTCAGGTTATAAATTATCATCCTAGCCCCGCAGAGAGACACCAAATGGTGCTGGTTCGTCCCAGTTCACAGTTCCCAGAGAAAGAATTCAACGGAGCCAGCATGGGTCAGAGCGTTTACCCCGAATTCGATGAGTGGGGGATCTCATTACACAAATGTGGTTTCCAGGAGATGGGACGGGGTCTCTGAGAAAGAGGCGCCTGACTCATCAGCACAGCAGACCTCACCTGGCGGCTGTTACAGACCTACTCGGATCCAGAACAGACACAGATGACCATATCTTCCCTGCGGAAGTGTGACGTGGTGCTAGAGACACCAAAAACTTACCCCTTCCAGGTAAGAGAAGGTGAGGACCGACTTCAAGGCGGTGGCTGCCGGGCCAAGGAAATCTCAAGAACTACTGAGGGAGTATGGGTGACTTGTGGGACCTGAGGTGCAAGGCAGAGGATTGCCAGGTGATGGTCAAAAGTTCACGGCTTGACCAACTGGGTGGACAGTCATGTCACTTATAGAACATGGGGGACATTGGAACAGAAGCAGATTGGGGTGGGCGCAGTTCAGAGAACCATGAATTCTGTTTGGGACATGTTGAGTTTGAGACATCCATGTGGGGATGGCCATGAGCTGCTGGATATACAGGTCCGGAAGAAAGGGCTGCCCTTAAGAGACGGGCAGAGAGGCTGTAATTAGAATGACAGGAGAGAAGGAAATGGTCTGGGATGAGCACGGAGCATGAGGAGAGAAAGGGGCTGAGGACAGGTGCCTGGGGTCTCCAGCTTCTAATGGTCCGGCTGGAGGGAAAAGAGCCCACAGAATAGACTAAGAAGGAGCAGCTGAGAGACACAAGGGAAAGCAGTGGGGTCGTGCTAAGTGGCTGTTTCGGGAAGAATGGAAATGCAAGAGGCCAGTGGAAATGACCAACAAGTGTCCCTTAAAACAGCTTGTCTACTGCATTCTGTTTTGTGTTAGTATGTCTCCTTCTCTGCTAGACAAGAGGCTCCTTTCGTAAAGAGGCTTTTATGCCTTTTATTTCAGCTGTTAGCCCAGACGCCTGGCACAAGAGTAGTCTCACTAACTGCGGAATGAATGAACGAGTATGTCCTGGGCATTCAAAGATATTAAAAATTGCTTCTGGGTGAGACAGAAAACATATCACCAATCAGCTATGACCAGCGTACAGGGTTCACAGCACAGATGAGAACTCAAACAATACAGCACACACGTATCATTGGGGTGTCTTCCTAAAATGCACATTCTGCTTCAGTAGGTCTGGGATGGGGCCTGAGGTCCTATAATTCTTGCAAGTTCCCAGGCGATGCCTGCAACGCTGGTCCGCACACTTTAAGTAGCAAGAGTTTGGAGCAGGGTTTCCCGTTCTCACCAATGTTGACTTTTGGGGGCCAGATAATTCTTTGTTATAGGGAGCTGTCCTGTGCATTGGAGGACGGTTAGCAGCGTCTTGGCCTCTACCCACTGGCTGCCAGTCGCTCCTCTACCCCACGTTGTGACCACTAAACTATCTGCTGGGGTTGTCAGATGTCCTCTGGGGAGCAACCGCTCCCCACCCCGCCCCGTTGGCTGAGAGTATAATGAAGTGGAAGCAAGTCACACCAGAGGGGCTTTGAGTGTGACGGACATTCTGAAATGAGGACCAAGTGCCCAGTATGCAACATGCTTGGCCTGTCTGGGTAACGTAAGAGAACTCTTTCCACATGGAATATTTTTAACTCTTGCTTATCACATGCATTTCAAATATGTCCCCCTTTTTGATGATCTACTTTCCACTTAAACCCAGCATTAGTCCAAGGGTTATTTCCTTCCAAAGGCAAGAATACAATCTCTACTTAATACGATTACTTTTTACCTATGGAACAATCAGCTGTTTGGGAAGGTCAAGCAGACCAGTGACCTCTAACAGGAAAAAAAACAATTCTTGCCATTGTCTTTATTCAAATTATTGAAAACTGTATCCCCTGCGGTAGGCCGATTACAGAACAATTTTGAGGGAATGTGGGGAGGGCCCTCTATGATTCATATTTTATTTTATTTATTTTTTAAATATTTATTTATTTGAGAGAGAGAGCAGGGGGGAGGCGCAGAGGGAGAGAGAGAAACCCAAGCAGACTCCTCGCTCAGTGCGGAGCCCCACAAAGGGCTCCATCCCATGACCCTGAGATCATGACCTGAGCTGAAACCAAGCGTTGGACGCTTAACCAACAGCGCCACCCAGGCGCCCCCATAAGACTCATATTTTAAATCACACGACATGATGAAGACCCGCTTCACCTACACAGGTGAGTATCTGGTGTGCCGTTTCATCGTCCACATGATGATACCTTTCTCTATTCCTCTCTCAGAGGGGTTGTGAAGATCAAATAAGCAAGTACGGCCTTCACGTGCATTTTCCATTTAAACGAACTTTAAATTTGTTAAACTGAAAGAAAATTAAGTCTTTAGTTCTTCGGCCACATTAGCCACCTTTCAGGGACTCCTAACCACATGTGGCTGGTGGCTGTGTGGCGGACACCGCCCATAGAGGACATCTCCGTTCTCATGGAACACAGCCCTGTTTTCAAGGATAAAGCCTGGCACACATAAAAACAAGTTATGTTAGGACTGCTGTTACTGGAAGTTGGAACTCTCATACACACGCAAGGAGGGGCCCCCAGCCAAGTGCCAACAAGCGTCTGGGTATGGGGCTTAAGGCCATCATGAAAGCAATGAAAACATAATTAAACCCTTGAAGAAACAGGAGCAAGGGTCAAATAATCATGCGTGCACTGCTTTCGGCAAACATCATTGTCTGGACCACAATAGACAGCTTCGTGAACCTTGTAATTACAGTGGCAAAAAAAAAAGAGAGAGAGAGAGAGCCTTATTTTCCTATAGAATGACTAGTTCAGACTAGCCATTTATAAAAAGGCATGTTACCTTCTGGATTCTGATATCCTTTCCTCGTGTTCTGCAAGACGAGGACTCAGAACTGTAAGCGGGGGAGGGTGGGGGATAGCTGCAGCAGCCGGTCCCCCTGCTCGGAGGTGCCTGGCAGGCTCTGGTGTGATTCAAGGAAAGGACGGTCATGAATAACACATGGCCCCCGAGGACTTAAAACCACAACCAACAATAACAACAACAGGGACGGCATGTGTTATGTGTCGAGGTTCACGCTAAATGCTTTATGTACCTTCCTGAGTTTACTCTTGCCAAAATACCAACAAAGTCTGCATTCAGCATTATTCCAATTTTAAGGGTGCAGAGAGTAGGTTCCAAGAGCTTAAATCATTTGCCTGAGGTCACTACTCACTAAGTATCAGATTGAAGATTGAACTTACGAATGCCCGACTCCAGAGCCCATGCTCCTGATGGCTCATACCCTGTCCCCAGTCAGGATGGCCCCAAATGGAGGAAGAAATTCCACTTGTTCCTTTGGGGAAAAGAATGTCTAGGCCCTGGTCTGACCCTCCCCACAATTCTTCCCAAACTTGGCTCCATCCTAATCTGCAAAGGCCTCCCACAGTGTGTGGACACCCCAAACTGTACCTCCAACTGCCTCTTCCACTCCCCGGAAAAAACCCCATGCAGGCCCTGGAAGCCAGCTCAAGGCTGCTAGATATGGAATTCTGGGATCCTGAGGACCGGGAGTATGTCTAGGAGCAGGGAGCATGGGCCCTTGACCCCATAGACTTCTTCCTTGCTGGGGAGGGGCACAGCTGGAAGAGGGTCAAAGGAGGGTCCTCCAAAGATTCATCACTCAAAGTGGGGTCCCAGGACCAGCATCACCAACATCCCCAGGAAGCTGTTAGAAATGCAAATTCTCGGGCCCTGCCCTAGGCCAGCTGAATCACAAATGCCATGGTCCCTGGCAGCCTGTGTCCTGGCAAGCTCTCCAGTGATCCCAATGCTCACTATGGCTCGAGAACCACCGACCTGGGACCGATCTTGCTACACAAGTGTGGTCCACGGGCCAGCTGCAGCAGCAGCGCCTGGGAGCTCATTTGCTTAGGAATGCAAATTCTGGGCCCCCCTACAGACCCACATCAGAATTGATGAGGGCAGAACCCAGCCATATGCTTGGACATCCTCTCCACGTGATTCTTATATGCACGAAAGTTTGAAAAGAAATGCTCTCATGTAAGGGCTCCTTCACCTTTCTCCCCTGCTTCCCTGTTGTATTATTAGCAAGGGTTAGGGTTAGGCCCCCGAAGCCTAAGATATTTACAGAAAAAGTTTGCTGACCCTTGCTTTCAAGAATGAAGCCCAGGACTGGGACCACTCCTGCCCAGATATCAGGAGGATACTGGGAAGCAGGACACCCAGTCTGTGGGCTCAGCAGGCTCTTAGACCGTGTTCACTCAAGGGCAGTCAAGCCAGGAGTTTTAATAGTCAACCACATTCTTGAGTTCCATGCATTTTGCACACACACACACACACACACACACACACACGTGTGCATGTATAAATATATATATGTGTATATATATCCACATATAAATATAAAATAACCCTTTATGCTCAATCAAACAATCTTTTGGTGCAGATTTATACAGCAATATATGAAGCACTCTACCCACCACCTCTGGGGTGTAGATTCCTAATTAGGGTGTGTGGCATAATAAGAAATACATCTTTGGTCTTTGATCATAGTTACTGGCACACAGCTCCTCAAACTCTTAAAAACTCTGGAGTGGTCAGAGTGTCTTTTGTATGTGACTGAGATGGCTGATTGTTGCCTGGGTGGCTCAGTCAGTTGGGCATCTGTCTGCCTTCAGCTCGGATCATGATCTCATGGTCCTGGGATTAAGCCCTTCGTTGGGCTCCCTGCTCAGCGGGAAGCCTGCTTCTCCCTCTCCCTCTGTGCTTGCTCTCACTCTCTCTAAAATAAATAAATAGAATCTTAAAAAAAAAAAAAAAACAGATAGCTTCAGGACAGAAGAGGGGCTGGAGGTTGAGTTCGATTACCAATGCTGGATGATTGAATCCATCATACCTGTGTAGTGGAGCCTTCTAGAAACCCTGAAACAAAGAGGTTCAGTGGGCTTCTGGGTTGGTGAACACACTGAGGTTCGGGGAGGGTGGTGCATGCGGAGAGGGCACGGAAGCTCGGCCCACCCCCAACCTACATGCCCTGTGCATCTCTCCTGTCCTGACGTTCCTAAATTGCAACCTTCATAATAAACCAGGAAATGAAAGAGAAGTGTTTCTGTGAGCTCTGTAACCCATTCTAACAAATTCTGAACCCTAGGAGGGTGTCATGGGAACCCACCATGTATAACTGGTTGGTCAGAGGTGTGAGAGGCTCCAGACCTGTCCCTGGTGTCTGAGGTGGGGGCAGTCTAGCAGGACTGAGGGCTTCAGTCTATGGGATCTGACACTGACTCTAGGCACCCAGTGTCAGAATTGAATTGAATTGTCAGACACCCAGTTGGGTGTCCGGAGAATTGGAGAATTGGCTATTGGTGTTGGAGAACACTCAGAGGGTACCTCAAAGGTTAACTTTAATCTGCATGGTTCCAGGGGTAATTTTTATACTTCACCTATAGCCCACAGTTAATTCAGTAGCGCTTTGAGCTAAGTTACGGGATGCTGTAGTAGTAGCTAACGGACTTGTGAGCATGGTCTGAAGTGGTCAGCATTGCTGTTATGCAATATCTTACTTTTGCTTCTCGAAGGTTATTCTTTAGGTGGGGGATTTGTGGGAACTGAGGGGCAAGCTGAGTTTAGCAGCTGAGCTGGTGCAGGGAGAATAAGAGAGACCACCTATGAGTAGATCACTAAGCAGCATTAATTCTGCTGAAGCGACTCCAAGAGCTGGGGGGAGGAGGTGGGGGGGAGGGGGGGAAACGCAACATCATAAACCACGCCCACAGCAGAAACACAGCTGATAGCAATCCTAGGGAGGGCTTTGAATTTCCACCGCATTCTAGAATAACCTTACCTCGATTTCAAGAAGCAAGGAGACCCAAGGACATTTTCGGACTTCCAAAGGCACTGGCTATCTTCATGTTTGGACACTCCTGATCTTATATCACATTAAACTATGCCCACACTGAACATAATTCACATATAATGATGTAAGTGTCGAGTTGTATTTTAGTTGACTCAATGATTTAATGTTACCTTGGCAAAGATTTAATTAATCTTTTCTTTCTGTGTTTTGGAGACATTTTCTTTTTAATTCCAATTATTTCTGTAAGCCCTGGCGAACCCTGCAGGGCCCTGACCCAGGGGAAGGCCTTGGGCATGCGTCTACAATGCTGGGTCCACCCATCTGGACTGGATGGAAAGAGACAGTGTGCAAAAGTCGGCAGCTTAGCAGATGCAGGGGTCAGACTCCAAGGTTGTGTCCTCTGTGACATTGGGGGGAGGGGGGGATGCAGCACAGCATAGCTGTTTAATTTCATACTTATTCTTAGGACAGGGGTCCAGGATGCTACAAACAGTGGCTGAAATTGTGTAATCCTTTTGAAAACCTCACCAGGGAGGCCAGCTTGAGTCAAACAGGCCCACAGAGAAATTAGTGCAAAAGGACAAGTGAATGTCAATTAAAATCAGCAATTGGCTTTGCAGGACAGGATGGGGACTTTATGCGCTACACAGAAAATGTCCACCCTTTGGGGGTGTAATCCATTGCAAGAGTCCTCCTCAAAGACCTTGGTGAGATTCTCAGCAAAACAAATGACCTCATTAATTAAATGGGTTAATACTCTCCCCATGCTTTCCTTAATTGCTATTCTGACTTTCAGGAGAAGCATTTTTGAGGCAAATTGAGCACCCAGAGCCTCCCGTAATCAATGTCACAATAAGCCCCATATGCTTTGAAAGCGATTTACAAAGGTAACTGTGCAGGATGCATGCTCCCAGCTTGCCTCCACCCTGCCCCGCCCCCCCCCCCCCCCAGTCCCTGTGTGAACCCAATTGCTAAGTGCCACGCCCAGCTGGTTTTGTCTTCCAGCCCAGCTAGAAATCCAAGAAGTTCCTTCATCATCATCTTCTCCTACAGAAGACATTTTCTTCTAATGTGAAGACACGCTCTGTTTCCCTTTTATTCATCGAGTACATACTATTGGAAGACCTTTGATTCTGTTCTAAGCACAAGAGATAAAGCAGGAAACATAACAGACCAAGATCACGGCTCCATGGGGCTTACATTCCATTGGGACGTTTTTAGTTGACAGCTAAGCTGTTCCCAAATTCTTGACTCACAGAAACTTTGGGAGATAATAACTTTTTATGGTGCTACTCTGTTAAGTTTGGGGATGCTTTGTTACACAGCAATGATAACAAATACAGAGGGAGACCATGAAATACAGATTTTGGTCAGCACTGTGGCTGGTTTTCCACCGAAGTCTACTTGAACACGTGGCCAGACTACATGCCCCTTTCTCTCTTGCAGTTAGATGTGGCCATGTGACTAAGTGCTACCCAGTGGAATATGAAAGGAGGTAATATACATACCACTTCTTGGCCTGGCCCACAAACCTGCATGTGCTCTTCCAAACATTTTCCCCTTCCCAACTGACTATTCTCCTTCTGCCGGCTCCTTGCAGACAATAATGACACGGCCCTGAGAGACAGCACGGCCACAAGATGGAAGGAGCCCGGGTGCCTGAGCAGCCATGTAGAAAAATGCTGCCTTGACAAGCTAAGTCCCCGCCAATTATTATTTTGAGAGCATAAAATAAGCTTCGATTACATTGAGCCACTGAAATTTGGAAACTTGTTCTTATCCCAGTCCAGACTATTCTACCAAATACAGAAATATTTCTGCCCAAATGCAATTGCAATTGTTACAAAGGAAGAGGGGTTAGGGGGTAGACCCTAGAAGTCTTTGCCACAGGAATAGTCTGGAGACAATCCCGTAACAGATGAATATATGCGATGTCTACTAGCCTGTGTGCAGAAGGAGATCTGCTTTTGAGGTAGTTTAAGCTACACAGAAGTAAGGAGAGACAGCACCACTGCCGGATCCCAGAGCCCCTAAACCCTCATCCCCACTATTGGGAACTCCTTGCTGGGAATAGAGGGCACCCTCTGTCCTTCAACAAGCCATCTGGAACCAGACATGTCAAAAATATTGTGGGGCAACTCTTGACCTCAGTGGACTTGGAGTCGTCTCTCAGCAGCTTTGTTTGAGAGTTTCCACTGGGTTGGAACCCTGACTTTGAGATCAGTATCTTGGGAAAGGCAAGAGGGAACTGGGGCTTTAGAGGCACACACTTACCTCGTTATCACTCCCAGAGGCACCAAATACTGAAATACACTCAGTCTATCTCCACCCTGGGGTATGCTCAACCTGTCAAAAATCCTACAATCTACCCTTGCCCTAACCTACCTCTTCCCCAGGTGTACCTAGGAATATCTCCTACCTTCCCCTCACTAGAATGTCACTAGCACTGTACTGTTACGCTGAAACCCACACAGGGCTACCCAAGGAAGGCCATCTTTCTGATATGTCCTTCATTTATACATGGAAACTAGCATTTTTTAAGACTCTGTTACAGCTTTATCACAGCCTACAAGGTCCAGCAAGGTCTGAGCCAGCTTTCAACTCCAGCCTCATCATGAGTCACTCTCCCTAGTTCTCTGCTCTCCTGCTAACTACCCCTCAAATGAGTCAGGCTCCTCCAGGTGAGGTCCTGGCATATGATGTCCCCTCAGCCTGCAGGTCTCTATCGAAATGTTCTACTTTCAGGGGAGCTTCCTTAATCCCCTAAACTAGGTCAGGCTCCTCTATGGCATAGGCTCATGGGTCCTGTACTTCTTTCTAGTCTTTATCACAATGAAGTAATTACTGGCATAACAGCCCACCCAATGTCTACTGCTCTTCTGAATGCTCGCGGAGAGCAAGGGCTACATGTCTTTCTGGTCTACCATGCAACAGAAACATCTTGGAGCCTGGAGTAGATAGAACAGATAGTGAGGAAGCATTCTTTGAATGAATTCATGTGCTACAGGTGGGGGACATGGGGGTGGAATCTCTCACCACCCGTGTCCTTGAGGAGCTAAACTGACTAGGGGAGAAGGAACACGGGGACAAATTAGAGCAATAGTGTGACACTGGATGAAATATACATTCCTAGATTGGGCTTACAAGGAAAATTGCGTTATAACTAAGATAATTTAACAACCACGTCTTCAGGAAGCCTTTCTAATATGCCATTCAGATGGAAGGGAAGTGCTCTTGTTCATGATAATTATGCATTCCCCCTCCCCCATCCCAGTATATACTTAGAGATATAGCAGGGGTCTAACAAAGGTGCTTTATAAATGTCTAGTGATAGAACCTGCTTGTACAATTTACCAGCCCTGTTTGTTTCTGGTGCAGATCCCTGTTTGGGCAAGAATTAGCAAAGAGAGACCTCTCCACGGTATTTAGAAAGAAGATCACTGTCCTGAGGGAATGAGTTAATAGAATATTTTGGTGGTGGTGTTGTTTGGTGGCTCCGTGAAGCCTGCCACTGCCACTACACTGCAGGGCTCTGAGGTAGGCTGAGCACATTTCTTTCCACTGAAAATTACAGAAATGTCCTTTTGAGTGGATTAAACGTTAAGGACATGGATGGTCTCATTCAAGAAGTCCACAGGAGAACTGGCTTGAGGCCAGTACAATCTGCCAACCACTCCTCTTCTCTGCAAGGCTCTGGGCTCTGCCCAACACCCAATGTCACTTCGTCCCTGGCCTAGCTCCTTCTGTGGTCCCTGACTGGTCTTCACACCCACGGTGTTCTGGAGATTCACCAAGGTCTAAGACCTTTCCATGGCTAAGATCCTGGTCCACAACTTTTTTGAAAGAGCTTAACACTGTTCCCTTTGCAAATATAATGCTGTGTTAATCTCAGAGGAACAAGGATCAAGAGTCACTGGAATATTCCCCCCTGCTGTTGTGACCCATTCCATGTAATGTGTTCTTGGCTAGAGCCCATCTTGGCTGACGTTCTCGGGCCCTGCCTACCTAAAAGCCAGGTTGGACCGCTGCACAGACAAGAATAAAAGGGCATGCCACACAAGTCAAGAAAAAGGCCTTGAGAAGAGAAAGGCTTCTCCACCACCCACCACCATGTGCATCACCCCACCATCCCACACCCAACAATGGAAAAGGATTCCCTGAGTTGAAAGGAAGGAAGGGAGGCAGAAGGTACATTAGTCTGCTCAGGCTACCATAACAAGGTACCATGACTGGGGGGCTTAAACAACAGAAATTTACTTTCCCACAGCTATGAAGGATGGAAGTCCAACATCAAGATGTTGGCAGGAGTGGTTTCTTCTGGAAGCCTCTCCCCTTGACCTGCAGACGGCTGCCTTCTCTCTGTGTCCTCACATGGTCTTTCCCCCGTGTGCATATGCTTCTGGGGTCTCTTCCTCTTCCTACCAGTCCTATTGAGTTGGGGCCCCACCCTTATGACCGACTTTCACCCTAATTACCTCCTTAAAGGCTATATCTCCAATGCAATCGCATTGGAGGTTAGGGTTTCAACATATGAACTTGGGGTCGGGAGCGGGAGGAGGGCAGGGAGATGCAATTCAGTCCATAACAGCAGATAAGGGAAGAAAACATAGACATGATTTCCAAAGACACGGACCCTGCATCCCACTGCCCGGCCTGAGGTCTGTATTGATGAAGACCTCAGCTATATTTGGGAGGAAATATAGCAGGAGAGACTGAAGTCCTTCCTCCACATGGAGCTCCAGAAAAGGGGCAGGGAGATCAGATGCTAACGAGAGATGGCCATTCATATATCCAGAGAAATACCGCCTCCAAGCAATATGGAAGCAAGCAGATTTCTGAGGACCCAAGAGTGAAGGAGAAGTAGAGGGGAGGTCTTCAAATCCAACAAGGCCATGAAGGTAAAATCAGCAAGGCTTAGCAGTGACCAGCTTAGAAGCAGCAGCTATGGATGACTTGAAGATCAGATGCCCCTTCTCCAGGCTCTGGCATCCCCCAAACTCAGAACAGCTCCCCAAAAAAGTGGAAAGGAAAACTGGATTGACTGATACTAGGTTTCTGTCACTCAAGCACAATGGTGGCTCAAGAGAGAAGTCACATTGTTATTTAAAAACAAATAAAAGGGGGCGCCTGGGTGGCGCAGTCGTTAAGCGTCTGCCTTCGGCTCAGGGCGTGATCCCGGCGTTATGGGATCGAGCCCCACATCAGGCTCCTCCGCTATGAGCCTGCTTCTTCCTCTCCCACTCCCCCTGCTTGTGTTCCCTCTCTCGCTGGCTGTCTCTATCTCTGTCAAATAAATAAATAAAATCTTTAAAAAAAAAAAAAACAAATAAAAGGATGGTGATAGTTCTGGCTCCCATGAGTGGACTGAGATCCAAACCCACACCAGTGGCTTAAGTGCAGGAATAGACAGCCCTCCATGCTCTGCCAAGGAAGGTGCACATTAGCTGGTGGGCGATGGAAAACCATGGAGGGCCATCATCCAAGACTTAAGCAGAAACACTTCCTGGAGAGAAGAAGGATTAGCTTCACACTGGGAGAAAATATCTGCAAGTCACATATCCCCGAACAAAAGACTTGTAGCCAGAATGTACCAAGAAATCTCAAAACTCAACAAGGAGAAGCCAAACGATCCAATTTACAAATGGGCAAAAGACATCAGCAGACATTTATTTCACCGGTGAGGGCATTAGGATGACAAATAAGCATACGAAAAGACATTCAACATCATCAGTCAGGAGGGGATGTGAAGGAGAGATGAGATAACACTACACATCTGTTCGACTGGCTAAAAGAAAAGAAAAAAAAAAAACCACCCTGATAATACCAAGGGTGCTGAGCACGCAGAGCCATGGGAACTCCCACACTTTGCTGGTGGGAATCCCAAAGGTGTGACTACCCTGGAAAACAGCCTAGCATTTATAAAGTTCATCGTGCATTTACCCTATGACCCAGAAGGCCCACCCCTGGAGAAAGGAAAACTCATGTTAACTGGAAAAACCCTCCAAAAAACAAAACAAAGCAAAAAAGCCCTAGAGACGAATGTTTCCAGCAGCTCTAGTAGAAACCGTCCAACACGGGAACAACTCAGGTGCCTTTCAGCAGGTTGACACATGGATCCGAAGCGATACTACTCGGCACTAACAGGAACAAAGAGGTACAAGCAACAGCTCGGACGAATCCTGAAGTCGTGAAGCTCAGTAAACGCAGCCAATCTCAGAAGGTCACACAGCGCACGATCCCATTTCTACGCCATTGCTGGAAAGACAGAACTACGAAGACGAGCGACGCATCACGTGTTACGGTGGTACTTACGCAAAGCTGTACGTGTGTTAAACATAAACCCGTCCATCAGAAGAAAAAAGCCAATCCTGTTGTTTAATCCTGTAATGCAGGTATCTCTGAGAAGGTTTAACCTTCTACGTCAGCCCAGCTGTGTTCAAGGAAAGTGTTCGGAGTCAGAAAAAAATAATGAAGTGGTTCCCTGCCTGGAAATCCTGTGCTCTCTCTCGAATTTGGAGTAGGGATCTGTAACACGCACGCGCCCTATGGCGGTGGAGTTTTGGGGGTGGCCAGCAGCACATAGAGGACTGAGATGGATCAGGACAAAGGTAGGCACAGCCAGACAGCAGCCGGGGGGGAAGGTACACAGAGGACCGGCCGACTCAGGAGCCCCTCTCTCCAAATATCCTAGAGCGAGGGGACTCCTGAAAGAGGAGGGCAAGGACCAGATCCTCCTGTTGTTTGGGTAGGGGTTATCTGATGACAGCTGTCTACACCTATTTACCTGTCTGTCTCCCCCACTGGACTGTCAGGTCCCTGAGGGCAGGGCCGGAATCTTATGCACCTTTGAGCCACCAATATGCCCAGCCTGGCACATAGTAGCTAGTCACAGCTGTTTGTTGAATTTAAAAGGAAAGAAGGAAGGAAGAGAGGTAGGGAAGGAGGGAGGGAGGGAGGGAATTAAAGGAACAACTATATCTGATTTTTCCTGTGGTAATGGCTCAGAAAAGGGAGCCAGCTAAGACAGGGAGACCCCAGGTGTTATACACGACCCTGACAGACTTGATCAAGTTCCCATCCCAATCACCCAAGGCACAGGAAGGTACTGCTATTTTAGCAAGAGTAACTGGGACACAGTATAAATATTAACAGGGGAATTGCTTAAACATATTAGATATAATTTCTTTGGGATCCTTCCCAGTCCCAAAATTCCATAATACTAGTATTACGAATGGAATACTTGGGTTAGATAACATACTACAACATTTCGATTGGATTCCTTGTGTTCACAACTGAATGCTAGGGAATTCATAAAAGAAGGACCTGAAATGTTGATGCTTTCCCATGGTCTGTCCCCTCTGTCTCCCAATCAATGTGACCATCACCAGCTTTGCCTCCTGAATTAAGATCCTCTCCACCACCACCTTCTCCACCTAATCGCGCCCCCACATTTCCTCCGCCAAAACCTACATATCCGCCGTCATTCTTTTTTCTGACTCCTGTATGGCCTTCAAGACTCATCTTAGCCGTTACCTCCTTTAAGAAGCCTCTCCCCCCCGTCTCAGTTACCACTCCAGGACAATTTGTTTTAAGATGATCTCCCGCTGTATCTCAAAGCATAGCACAGACTTCCTGCATCAAAGAGTTTCTCCTTCTGGATTGGAATTGTTGGTTGAGTTGCCTGTCTTTTGCCACATAAATTGTACCATTCACCAAGGTCATCTCTGTATTTACAGAGCCCAGCCTGAAACATGCTTGGCATGTAAGAGACACACGGTAAATATTTGATGAAGTGATGAATACATGCACTAAATTATTCAAAACCTGGCAAGCCTGAACCCTTTGACATGTTGCAATTGTGGTGACTACTTTTGTGAGATCGCCTTTATCAGCAAATGTGGTGAAGTCGACTTCTTCAACTTCAGGTCCGGTGTTCATTGCAAGGTGCAGACAGATTGCTGCTGGCCAAGTAGGGCCAAGGAGTGGGTAATGGAAGTGAACTTCAGACAGCAACACTACCTCACACTCGCCACTAGATGGCACCCGCACCCAAGGAGCAGGTGGCTTCTGGCCTCTGACCACACCCCTGCCCCAGGTCCTGGTCCCAGGGCTGGTGACCACTGGCCCCCCAGCCCCAGTGTGGCTCCCCCCCGGGACTTGACCTCCGGAGGAGTATGGCAGGTCCTGGCGGGTCCTGAGGCCGCTGATCCACTCCCCTGAAGATGTTCCTTTCTCCCTAGATCCACTCCCAGGGTCTTCGGGTCCCCAACCCCCAGTTCCCACCGCACATTATAAAATTCCCATTGCAGAGGGTGCTCTCGATTGCCCACGCAGGACCTGGTCCGACTGCTGCATTAACATGTACAGACAAAGAAAGGGGCAGTAGTATCTCCTTGGGTGTCTCCCCCCACCCCAGGAAATAAGGACATCTTGAAAACTGTCACAGACGCAAGGAAAAAGAGTGTGAGAAGAGACAGGAAGAAAGAGAAAAGCCGAGATGGGAGTGGCTGGAGGAGAAGGCCTTAGTCTCAGCCCTAGGCTCTGTGCAGACGCCTGACCCAGCTGGAGGGGCCCGTGGGGAGACGCCTTTACGTAACCAAGTTGCTCCAGAGGACCAAGGGGCCAGACCAGGAGAGACTGAGGGCCATCGAGTCCCATCTCCTTGGCCAGGGTGCCCTTGACGGGAAAGGAAAGGAGGCAAATACTGGCCAGGGAGATGGCACAGGTGGAAGGGGGTGGCTCTTCCTGGGCTGCCGGATTTGAGTAGTTGCTTTGCAGGATTTTCCTGGGCCCTGGAAAACAAAAAGGCCTCTCGACCGCCTTAGAAGGAGCCGAGGGTCCTGTGGAGTACAGGGGGCCTCAGCCAATGTCTGTATCTCCCTCGGGCAAGGTCTGGGTTAGAAGCATCACTGGGGTGTAAGCTGGAGTTTCCTCTGAGCATATTCTCCAAAAGTAGTGGTGTTTGGGTTTGTTGTTTTTTTTTTTTCTTTCTTTCTTTTTTTGGTTGTTGGGTTTTCTTAAGATAGGAAGCTGCCATGATGGTTCTTAAAATCCGGTAAAAAGACACTGGAGCAAAGAGCGTGGAAGACGGGGTGTCAACACAGACACCCCTTCACTAGACTTGTAGCCCCAAAGCCCATCGTGGGACCCCTACTTGCTCGCCTCCCTTGCTGGCACCAGCCCCAGGCTCCCTCCCCGTGCTCGGACCTAGCTCCCCCTCTGGAGGGGCATCGGCAGGACCTGCCCAAAGCCCCTGGCAACTCCTGCTCAGGGAGGCCTCCTCCGATGAGGACCCGGAGACCCCCAGTCCACCTGAGCGCCCCTATTCATGAATCTCCACAACCCGATGGGGGAGGCAGGGCGGGGAGGATGCGAATGATCTTTGCGTCTGGACTCTCCCATCTCAGTGACCCACCCCAGCGGTACGACTGAGAAGCTATACAACATGTGGACCTGGGGGCGCCTGGGTGGCTCAGTCAGTTAAGCATCCGACTCTTGGATTTGGCTCAGGTCCTGATTTCATGGCTCGTGAGATCGAGCCCCGTGCCAGGCTCCCCGTTCAATGAGAGTCGGCTTGGACATTCTCTCCCTCTGCCTCTTCCCCAGCTCTCTCTGTCTCTCTCTTAAATAAATAAATAATCTTAAAAAAAAAAAAAAATGTGGACCTGCCTGCGTCACGGGGCCACCATGAGATCCGTGTAGGCAAAAGGCCTCCGACAATTTTAAGGTACTCTGTGAATGCTCCCTCAGCCATGTATTCCACACTGACCAGACACCTTCTGGGCCCAGGCAGGGTCCTAGCACCCCAGCCTATAGTGACATTGAGACGCAACCTTTGCAGAACAGAGAAAAGTGGTAAACGGCACCATGAGGAGGCAGCCGGCCGAGTCCAGAACACGGGAGTTGGCTAAGTCAGACAGTCTGGCATCATCAGGAACCAAATGGTGTGAGCAGAGCAGGGAGTGGCTGCTGGAGACACAGGGAGGCTCGGGAGGCAAAGGTCCTGCAAGTTAAGGGCTGGCGTGGGTCAGGATCCTGCTGTATGGACGCCTGACCATGAAAGGATGGTTTTGAGACATCCAGGAACAGGAGACTGTGGGATGAGTTTAACATTAAGTAATGTGTAAGCTTCATGCATGATTACGATGGTGGTTGCTATTTGTAACCCAAAGGAAAAAAAAAAAAAGGAAGGAAAGAAGTCTTTCTCTGTTAGAGACAAACATCTCTACTTGCAGGGATTAAAGAAGGGTCTGGATCTGCCTCATCATACAAACAAAAAAAAAGTAAGAAGGAGTCAAAGAGAATAGAATGAGCATTGATAATTTTCGAGGCCGGACTGCGGATACCTGAGGGTTTGTTAATTGGTGTTTTTTCCATTTTTGTATATGTTAAACTTTCCATATATAGGTTTTTTTTAATTTTAAAAAAGTTTTCCAAGGAGGGGCGCCTGGGTGGCTCAGTTGGTTAAGCATCTGCCTTCTGCTCAGGTCATGATCCCAGGGTCCTGGGATCGAATCCCACATCGGGCTCCCTGCTCAGCAGAGGAGTCTGCTTCTCCCTCTGCCCCTCCCCCTGCTCATGCTGTCTTTCCCACTCTCTCTCAAATAAATAAATAAAAGCTTTAAAAAAAAAAAGTGTTCTAAGGAGTTTTGGGGGACTGCGGCAGGGCAGACAACCATCAAGAGCAGAAAACTGTGGAAGCCCAGAAGAGGAGCTCTGAACCCAGCGGGGGCTCAGGGAGGTCACAGAGGGGGTGAGGCCAGACTGGGTGGAGTGGCTCCATGGAGATGGGCAGAAGGAACATTCCAGATGAGGAGAGCCCACGAGCAGAGGCACAGAGCCTCCGAATGCCTTTAGGGTAACCATCCTGCTTGGCTTGGCACTGGCCTGGTTGAGCACTGGGAGTCCCGTGCTGCATCCCAGAGACCCCTCAGTTCTAGGCAGACCTGGGTGGTCGGTCACCCTATCAATCATACGCTGGAACATGGGGCTAGCCAGGCAAGGGGGAGCAGAGCTGACCTGCAGCAGCTGGGAGCTCCAGGATGGAGCATCGGAAGGCTAAGAGCCATCCCCCAGGCAATGCCGGGCCTGCTTTCTGCCCCTTCTGCAGCCCAACTCCTTCATTAGCCCTTCCTCCCAGGGTGGCTGGACTCAACTGCCCAGGGACCACGCTGGCTTCTCATGCCGCCTCTTCTGTCCCACCAGGGATGAGCCTGCAGACAACGCAGCTTCAACCCCAGACCCAAATGCCCCCTCGTCTACATATATGCTAATATATGTACATTGCTTCTATGCATACATATATACACACATGCATGTACATATACATGTATGTTGTATGCACACATACACTCTGTATGTCGCATAGCTGCATTCATTAAGCCCTTGCTCCATGCAATTGCTTACTCAATCCTCACACAAGCTCTCTGAGGTCGTGAAGATCACATCCACTTATTCAGCGGAGAAGTCCAGGCTCCGAGAAGTAATTTGTGCAAAGCCGAGGAGCAGGATAGCAGCATGCCTCACAGAGCTGCGTCAGAGGGCTCTATGGGGCAATCAGTGAGTTATTACACATGTGAAGGACGTGCACTAGTGCTTGACGTGGACAAAGTTCTCAGTAAGGGCTGGTCTCACCCAGCACCGCGCCGACGCCACCCGCCACGCCCTGCGGCCCGAGGAGGAAGCGTGGGAGTCTGGACAGAGGGGAAAACAGGGCTGATTTGATTATGTGCATTGCAGGATAATTCGCCGCAGGGTTTCTTCACAGATTGGAGAGCACAGAGGCAGAGGCAGAGACAGCAGAGCAGAACATCCTCGAAAGCCTCCCGCTCGAGTTCCGAATCCCCCGAGTGCGTGCATTTCCCAGCCGCTCGTCCTGCCATTTCTCCCAGTCGGATTCTCCAGACTCTCCCGGTCTGGAAATTTCCCGTTCGCTTCGTGGTACACTAATCAAGCTGGCAGAGATGGTAGTTTCCCTCGCCTGCCTTGGTCTTCCGCGTCCCTGGGAGAGCATCCCCGACAGGCCAAGGAGGAAGCCCCCACGTGAACCGGAATCAGTGGCAAGGACTCTCCCCCTCCCCATGGCCAGTCTGGCTTTCAGGGTCTCAGGCGGTTTTGTTGGCTTCCAGGTACCCCTTGGGGCACCTTGGGGACAGACCACCCAATGCCCCACAAGCAGCCTGTGTGGACACGACCGCAGAGCTAGAGGCCCTGCCCCTCCATCCCAGTGGTGCCATCATCCCGTTCTCATCACGGTCACATGCAAACCCACCGGGGCATGATCGGGGAAGCGGGGAGAGGTAAGGGTGAACAACTGCCCCCAGTTCAGAGACGCCTGGGGTGGGGCAGGACCCCACTGTGCTCTGCCCTCTTGTCACACGTGGTAGCCACCCGCAGGCGCTGGAAAGTTCCCAGAGGCACCCCCGCCATCTTGGAACTAGGACGTTAAGTAAGCATCCCCCTGCCCTCTCCAACACCCAGAACGAACACAGCTCCCAGATCTCATTGTCACGGCCTGTGTTGGACGGAGCCAGCACAGCCCCTGAGAAATCCAGCCTTTGGCAGCCCGTCTCCACCATCACCGTCACTCACTCTGCCAACCCAGAAAGCCCAGCTCGCCTGATGTCTGCGCCTGGGCCAGGAGGAGCAGTCCTGCCCAGACACCAACCTAATGCACGTCTCCTCTAAAACTGGACAACAGCCTGCAGAGAAGCATCATTAATTTTTCACAAGGTTCATCCAGGAGTGCCCGAGCCGAGCTGAGACAAAGCCACATCACGAGTGCCTGTGCCAGCAGCCCGCGAAGGGTTAACCCATTAGCCCACATCCTGGTGAGCTCATCCCCACTGGAGCCTGCTCAGTGGCTGGGATCCCTGCAGCACATCAGCTCCTAGATGGGGCCAGGGAGGCTTTCTCTGGCTGGGATGAAGAACTTGGACAGAAACTCGCTGCCGGCTTCCTCCCCCCGTGCAAACCGTGTGTGATTCCCAGGTTCACCATCCTCTCCCCTGGGACACTGAGGACAGTAAGTAAGGAGGGGACCGGTCGCCTCTGCCTTCCCATTTCCCTGGAGAAACGAGCTGATTTTAACTTTGCTTGAGAGTGTGTCGAGTCTCTGAATGGGAACTGGAATGCAAATATGACGGACGGAGCCTCGGGACGGGGTGAACCAGCCACGAGCAGGATGGAGGGGACTGCCCAGGGAGAGTGGTGACAGCCCGGTGGCGGGGGAGGAGGGGGCTGCCCTGCTATGCGCCTGGGAGAGGGGAAGCTGTGTGCAGACGGCTGCTTCAGCCCTGGGTGTATAGCATCTAGCCTTCACCCTTGGCCGCTGGGAGGGGCGGGGAGGGCCGGGCAGGGACCTCCGTCTCAAACCCGGGGCAGAGGCAGGAACAGAAAAGCCAGACAGTGAAGCTCCAGGTGGCCCTCCAGTTCCCAGAGTGCACTGGCAGGGGTGGGGGAGGACCTCACACCCAGAATGTCCTCCCGGGAATCCCAGATGAGACCTCAGCGTCTGCTACTGATCCCTCCCTGCGGCACACAGGCATGGCAGGTGCCGAGGGCAGGTGCCAGGGAAACAAGGGACAGCAGGCTGGCTGGGGCAGGCTTCACCTCAGCAAGAGGAAACAAGGCAGGCACGGAACATGGACTGAAACACGTAGGGTGAACCAATCGTCCACGGAAAAGCAGACATTATGACCTGAGCTATTCTTCTGCCTTGTTCCTGGGCAGGGTCTGGGTGCTGGCTGGGTGACGGGAAGAGGGGAGGTGAGTGGCACTGTCTGGGTGGAGCGTGGCCTTTGGGGAACTTCCCTTCCTAAAAGTGCCGTGAGCAGGTGACAGATGGGTGGCCGAGCTGTGGTGCCAGTGGCAGCATATTCAGAAACGCTCTGGTTTTATCAGCTCAGGCACTGGGCCCCACTCACCTTATCAGAGGAATGGGGTCACCAACTGAATGTCTTGTTGAAGGGAGGGCAGTGTCTGGAACTGGCAGCCGGGTGGGGCCGTGGGGGGACTTCAGGGGAGAGAGAGCAAGACCTCTCAGGTCTCGGGAATGTCACAAACAAACCCACGCGCGTGGGTCTTTCTCAGAAATAATCCATGGTGTTATTTCCGCTGCTTGTATTTGGCGGCCCGCCCTCCCGGATGCTCCCACCGGACGACCGGGCTCTCTGGGCCCAGCCTCCAGCAAGGCCGTGTGAGCCTCGTTGCCGCCGAGTTCTGCTTTCGGTCCCTTGAATTCCCGGAATAGCCCAGCTCCTATCAGGGAGAAGCCTGGGAAGGGACAGATAACTCCAGGCCCGAGCACAGAGGAGTCTCTTATAGGGGTTGCTGGACAGTGCAGAAGGATGCCCAGCTAAAATCAAATCTCTCACAAACACCAAATACATTTTTGGTGGATGTCCCGTGCCATATTTGGCACATTCTTGTATAGAAAAAAAAAAAAGTATTCATTCAAATTTTACATTTACCTGGCCACCCTGTCATTTTATTGGCTCCATCTAGAGCCCGTTACTACTGACTGAGTGTTGGCATGTTCAGAGGAGGACGCAGCCAGCAAAGGCCGGTAGTGAGTGCCGAGGTGAGGATGTGCAGGAAGGGAGTGGGGGACGCCAGGAAGGAGGGCAGGGAAGACAGGAGAGGGGAGAGCTGGGCTCCATGCCTGAGAAGGCACAGTGCTGTGTATAACAGACCAGGGTTTGGGGCCAGGCAGCTCGGGACCTCAGTCTCCTTATCTGTAAAATGGGAGTGAGGGCAATAGTGTCCCCCACCTAGAGACACCAGCAGGAAAAGGGGCATTCTGGGTGAAGAAAGTGGCAGGGACCATTTGAGTGATGGTGGTGCTGATGACTTGGTGTCCTGCTCTGTGACAGGCCCCTGCTGCTCTCCTGACCCGTGCCCAGGAGCCCCGGCTCCAGCCCCCCTCATCCTAGGAGCTCCACCCAGCAGTGCAAGGCCTCACCTGTCACCCAAGGCAGCCACCACTGCAGTTCCGTTGGCTGCCTGGGCCCCATTCCAAGTGTCCTCCCTCGGTTTGAACAGAACATGGAAACTGTCCCCCAGGGGAGCTGGATCCACTCGATCTCGGGCTCTGGAGCCACACAGCCTCCTAAGCTCCCCTTGCGATCCTGGCTGGCTCCTCCCTGCTGAGTAACTTGGGGCAAGCCACTTAACCTCTCTGATCCTCACCTGCAAAATGGGGTAACTGCTGTCCACCTTCGGCTCCGTGGGAGGGTTACATGGCGTGATGCAGACAGAGCGCTCAGCGTGCTTCCCGCCGCATAGCAAGTGTCTGGTAAGTAGCAGTTACTGCGGTATGGAGAGTGTGTTCCCCTCTCTGAGGACACTGTTTGCTGCTTCTGCTTTGGAGAGGCAGCTCGGGGCACCGGGAGCCTTCTAGAATGTCAGCCGCGGAGATGTCAGTCCATTAGAGGTGGGGGGCCAGGGCTGCCTCAGTCCTTTTCCTCCGTCAGTCCCATCCTACCAGCCCCACTAAGGTCAGGGGGTGTCATTGACAGCCATCGGGTACAGGGAAAAGGAATGGGAATGGGTACTTGGCCTTGACCACAGTCTCACCCGCCACAGCCCCAACCAGAAATGGGAAAGCACGCAAATTCACAGGGTTAGCTCCACTTCCCCACAAAACCCTCTCCTCCCTCCCCTGCCAGAGCTCCCCTGCATTTTAGGTCATTTAACAAGTGTCTGCTGAGCCCACCCCTTCCCCCCCTCGGCAAAGCAGGGAGCTACCTGCTGGAGAGCATGGGAAGCTGAGAAAGCCCCAGCACCAGCTCCTCAAGGGATCTGGGAACGGATGAAGAGCTTCCAGTCTCCAAAGTACAGACATGTATCTGGTCATCTCCAGGGCAATAATTCACTTACATCACTTCCAACCTCCATTCCCAGTTAAGTGGGGCATTTCAGGCGCTTCGGGAATCTGCCAGAGGGAAGCGTTTGGTCTTTATTATCTCGAACCCTCACTATTGCTCAGCGCCTTGCATAACCCACACACACAGCGCCAAACCATTTCTACGCTGGGGGATGAATGAATATGTGATCTCGTGAGAAAAAGCTCAGATCTTCCGACAGCTCCTCTCCCCTCTCATTTGAGACATCGCTTCACCTCATTTGTCTGAGACGCCACTGAGCAAGCAAATGGGCAGGGAGGGAGGAAAAGCGCACCTCCTGAGCTCCTCTGCGGAGCAGGAGACTGGCGTCCTTGTGTCTCGAGGAGGCTGGCACACAGGAATGGTTTGGAAAGCGGTGCCGTGCTGGGGAGCACTGTTCGCTGAGCATTGCATAGGGACCCAGGGAATACAAGGTCAAGAGCCAAACACGGAAACAACACAGGTAGGCAGGGTCTCCAAATAAGGGCACGATGACAAATAGGTGGGTAAGTAGACAAGTGCTAACAAGATTAGGGGACAGTCCCGCGGGTCCCTCCCTTCTGGAGAGGATCTTTCAGGCCACCAGACCCAGTCTTTGCTCCGTTCAGGGTCTCCTGGCTCGCAGAAAGTCTGTGTTTTCCTTCACGGGTGGTAGGTGTCCAGAGACAAGGCAGACAAGGTGAAATTCCTGTCTCTCCATCTCTCACCTCTATTTCCTGTCCCAATCCCAATTTCTCCAAGAAGCACATTCTCTTCCTTTCCAAATTTCCTCCTCATCGGAATCAGCTCCATGGTCTTTCCCATATGAGCCAGGTGACTCCCTCACTTTACAGATCTCCCTGTAACATCGCCACCCTGTCCTGGGGTCACTTCGCCCTGGCCCGCACCTCTCATTTTCCAGGTAATGCGTTTCCTGCTCACGCCCCCACGCTGGATCCCCATGTTCCACTATCGATATTCCGCCATTCTTGGGTTAGCTGTCCTTCCACCTGCTCCCCACCTGACCCATCAATTATTAGGGTTTTTACAGTCCGTTTTCTGTGGGGTATAATTTACACACAGGGAAATGCATAAGTCTTAGCGCACTATATGGACAGATGGACCCCACCCCGGATAATCCACACCAATAATACCACCGGAAGGAACATTTCCATCCACCCCGGGGAAATCCCTTAGTTCCTTCCCATAATTCCCTTCCCTACAATACTGCTTTGAGTTCTGTCACCTTAGCTTACTTCTTAGAAGCTTCTAGAATGCCCTATGAATGGAAATATACAATATTTCATACATGTGACTTCTTTCACCCAGCATGGCTTGGAGACTCATCGATGCTGTGTGTGTATCAGAACCTTGTTCCTTTTCACTGTCCAGTCCTTTTTATGGCTTTGCTATTCTGTTGTGTGAATCTATAATCTCTCGTTGGGTGAATTTCTGGCTTGGGCTGTTGTGGGGAAGGCTCCTATATGAATATTTCGTAAACAAGTCATTTGTGGACACAGGCTTTTCTGTCTCTTGGACAAATAAATATCTGGGAGGGCAACTTCTGGGGTGCAGGGTGTGTGTGTGTGTGTTTAACTTCATAAGAAACTACCATCCCTGTTCCCAAAGTGTTTGTGCCATTTTATATTCTGCCAGCAGTGTACGGGAGCTCACGTTTTTCTGCATCTCACCATTTGTCTTGGCAGATTTTTTTTTTTAAGATTTTACTAATTTATTTGAGAGAGGGAGAGCATCAGCGAGGGGAAGAGCAGAGGGAGAAGCAGGCTCCCCACTGAGCAGGGAGCCTAATGCAGGACTCGATCCCAGAACCCTGGGATCATGACCTGAGCTGAAGGCAGACGCCTCACTGGCAGAGCCGCCCAGGCGCCCTGTGTTGGGAGATCTTTAAACGTTGACTGTTCTAGAGAGTGTCCAGCCGAATCTCCTTGTGGTTTTAATTTGCATCTCTCTGTTGAATATTAGTGTCAAGCATCTTGTCCGTGTGTTTATCCGCCTTTATAATGGTCTCCCTAAATCTCTTGCCCATTTGAAAAATTAGGCTGATCGTGTTTTTATCCACCAGACGTAGCAGTTTTTTACATATTCCAGATACAAGTCCTTTGACAAATACATATTTTGCAAAAACTTTCTCCCAGCCTACAGTTTGCCTGTTCATGTCTTCTCAGCAGCTTTCAATGAGCAGGCGTTTTCAATGACACATGAAATCTCCCTTACTGCTTTTCTTTTCATGCTCGCTTATTGCCTGCTCTGCCCTGTCTGACAAAGTTTGCCTGCCTCCGGGTCACCACAGCACTCCTCTCTGCTTTCTCCTAAAATCTTTCTAGTTTTAGCTTTTATGTTCAGGTTATGCCTGTGATCTGTCTCAAATTAATTCTTTTGTGGATGCTGGGAGGCGGGGTCAGGTTTCTTTTTTTTCTGGTAGAACATCAGTCGTTCCATTGACATCTGTCGAAAGGACTTTCTCTTCCCCCACTGAATTGCTTCGTCAAAAGGCAGCTGTCCTTGGTTACTGTTTGGGTTTCTAGGCTGGTTGCTGGCGACAGTGGCCTGATTTCCGAACAGTCAGACTTAGACGTAGAAGGCCGGCTTCCTGGGCTGGTTCCTACAGACTGGGGGTCAGAGTTCTGGTTTTTTAAGTAATCTCCACACCCCATGTGGGGCTCGAACCTACAACCCAGCATCGACCAAGAGTCCCAGGCTCCACTGGCTGAGCCCGCCAGGCGCCCCTCAGAGTTCTGGCTTCAGACGCGGTCCGGTCATTGTCTGTCTGTATATTGCGTTTCCCATCATTGTAAGTATTCGCAGACATACAGTAGAGATAGTAATCATAACGAACGTCCACATATCCACCTGGATTTGAAACTATTGAGTATTTTGTCCTCCGGCATCCGGAGTCGGGGGTTTTCACGTGAATCACAGCACCACGGCATTTCCTCCCCATAAGTCGTTTCGAGATGTAGCTTCGTATCTTTAAGACATTTTCCTTTGTGTCCCCAGTATCGTTATCATACCAAATACAAATTTTAAATTCTTGGTGTCATCCAATGCCCAATCCAAATTCAGACCACCTTAAAATTATCCCCAAATGTCCTTGTACCATCAATCTGTTCTAGTCAGAATCCAAAAAAAGGGGAACATATTGCATTTAGTTAGACCTTTTACTTATCTTTGTTTAAACATTTTATTGCTGTTTAACCTCCACACAGAAAAGTAGTCATATCACGAGTGTCCAGCATGAATACGACACACCCAGGTAACCAGCTGTAGCCAGATCAAGCAGCAGAACGTTGGAGCATCCAGAAGTTTCCGGCGTGTCCCTCACCTACCACCCCCACTAGGGGCAACCAGTATCCTCACTGCAAATAGCACAGATTTTGAATTTGATGTAAATGGAATCTGGTTGTATGTAAATGGGGGTTTTATGTAAATGGAAGTGTGTCTGGCGGCTCTTGGTCAGGGTCACGTTTGGGGCTCAGCGCCCGTTCAGGCTCCGGGTTGTCCCTCTTTCCTTCTTGTGGCTGGGTGGTCCCAGACCGGTGTGCCATCTTGGCGCCCGCCTGCGGCCTGCCAACCCCAGCTGTGTGCTACGGTCTCTATCCACGAAGTCGGCCTCCTGACATTCCAAACGTGACCCATCCTCTCTTCTCAAACCGCTGACCTGAGGGCTGAGCCCATATTCAAATCTGTGGGGAGTCCAGGAGGCCCGACCTCCGGCCTGCCTGCCTTCCTTCCTTCCTCCCTTCCTCCCTTCCTTCCACTGTCTCCCCCACAGCCCCAGCCTGCGGGCCTCAGTACTTGTCCACTGCTGAGGTGTCAAGGACAGGAGAGAAAGGTGAGCATGTTCAGTTTTTAGGGACGTTGTAACAAATCACCATGGCAGTCGCTGAAAACAAAGGAAGTTTATTCTCTCCCGGTTTGGGAGGTCAGTGTCCAAAATCAAGGGGTCCTGAGGGCTGGTTCCTTCTGGAGGCTCTGAGGGAGAACCGGGCCACTCCTCTCTCCTAGCTTCTGGCGGCAGCTGGCAATCCACTGCAATCCGCGGCTCTCCTTGGCTTATAGAGGCGTCCCTTTAACCTCTGTCTCCGTCCTCACCAGGGTGTCCCCTCTATATGTCAAATTTTCCTCTCCTTTCTCTTACACAGACATAGTCACTGGACCAATCTATTTGAGGGTGACCTCGTCTGGAGACCCCTGCCTTCACTGTAATGCTTGCAAAGGCCTCTGATCCAAATAAGGTCACATTCTGAGGTCCTGGGTGGACCAGTCCATCCATTGTAGGGAGTGAGGGAGCCTCTGGGACATACAAACCAAGCCCCTGAAAACTTACTCCAAACCTGATAATGTGGCTGCTCTCCCCCGGCCAGCTCCCCACATGTCCCCTGGTCCCTCACGGAGCTGCAGCACTGGGGCCAGGCCCTTGGAGCACTTGCTAAGGGCGAGGTGGGGGGACCCCGTGGAGGATGAGTCAGCTCAGCCTTGGCCCTCGAGCAGTTTGCAAGCTAGTGCGGGCAGGGGGGGGAGCTGGTGTGGGGCTGCAGTCCACACCAGATCGATTCCCCCTCCCCCACCACACACAGGGGACATCTGGCAATAGCCGGAGACATTTTTGAGAATCATGACCGGAGGTGGTGGTGTTGCCGGCATCTGGTGGGTAAAGGTCAGAGCCGTTAACAAAATAGTCTACAATGCACAGGAAAGCCTCCCTATAACAGAATATCCGGCTCCAAATGTCAACAGTACTGCTCTTGAGAAACCCTGGTACTGGGAAAAAACAGAGAATGTTTTAGGACTCTGATAAAAGTGTTATGAAACTCATCTCGCCCCTGAGTTGGGGATTTCCAGGAAGCCTGGAGTCTCAGAATTCAAGTCTGGGTCACTACTAGTGGACTGATCTAAGATGGCTTTAGAAGCCCCTTACCCCAACTTATTCATTTTACAGATGAGAAAACAGGGACCAAAAAAAATTAATAATAATAATAATCGTAATTATTATGGCCCTGTCTGGAATACCTATCATATGTCACACGGGATAGTAGTGTTTGTGGAGTGTGATGGTCCCCACAGCCCAATGGGGCAGATGTTCAATTCTCCTATTTTAGATGTGGGGCTAGTTAGTCTCGGGGGGTTAAGTAAGTGGCCCAGGGTCCCACCGCTTAGGTAAACTGGCTTTAAGCGGTGGTCCCTCTGATGTCAGGGACCTGGATGTTCCCATCATCACACATAGACACTGCGAGTAAGTTCGCTGACTTGCCAGAATCACAAAGGAGTGATTTTGCTCAGTATGGCGTTCATGCCATGCCTGACCTCCTGCCTGGCCAGCAGGGGAGGGGTGGCGGAGAAGTCACAGTGTTCACCCTTGTTCTAGAAGGGAGAGCTGCTTCTGCTTTGGTTACTGCCTAGAAAATGAAGCCCTGCCTGCCCCATCACTGCACCAAGACCCACACCTCCTCCTAGGAAAGTCAACTGAATTAAAGGTTCCCATTCTCTGAGATTTCATGGGCCATTACAGTTCAGGTAGAGAGACGATATATGGAAAGATAGATAGATAGATAGATAGATAGATAGATAGATAGATAATAGATAGACAGACAGACATCTACATGAAATGACTAACTTCTATCTTGTCAAGGACAGATACAACAAAACCAGTGATCCTCTTTCCATTTTATAAAATGAGGAATATTCCAATGCCAAAAAAAAAGAAGAAGGAAGAATCTCAGAATAAGATGGTCCTTTAAATTGAGTAAAGGTAAAACTATGAAAAATTTACGACAGTGCTCTTATTTCTCTATTGCATAGTGACTCACTATAGAACTACTTATCTACCCACATCATTCCATCCTCAGTGAGAGGCTACCTGACAGGCGGATGAAGCCCCAGAGTGAAAAACTCAGACATTCTCATAGTCGAAGGGCCCTCAGGACTCATGCAGACCAGCACGATCTAGTGCAAGGAGATTTTTAAGCTCAAAGGCCTCAGTGTGAATCCCAGCACAGCCGCATATGAGGTCAGGGGAGGCTTTGGCCGTGCTTCTAAATCTCGCTCGGCCCGTCTCTGCCCTTACAAAATGGGAATAGACAAATGATCTCCCTGCAGGGCTAAAGTGCATGTGTTCGGTGTGTTTAGCAAGGCCCATCTCCGGGACCCCTGGCCATGGTCCCCGCCTCCAGCACCATATTTCCTGTGCAGGAAGCAGTAGCCATCTCTCACCCAGGCGGCAGCTCTGCGGGAGCGGGTCCTTCTCCACCCAGCCCAGCTCCACTCAGTTGCAACTGAGAATCTCTGCATTCCTACTGTCTCCCAACCCCTCCAAGCATCCGAAGGCAGCAAGCCCTTCTGCCTTAGGTCTCCACTGCCAAGTGGTAGAAAGGGCTACCCAGAGAGAAAAATCCTACTGGAGATGTCAAAACATCCCCAGAAGAAACCAGGTGGAGAAAACCAACCTAAGCCATAAGACCCTAAGCCCCGTCCCCGCCCCCCAAAGCTCTGTGATCCCTTCCTTACCCCCAGCTCACAGGGGGAAGGATCAGTTTACAAAGGGCTGCTTGGCTTCTGCAAATGGACCACAGGATCCAGGGGGCGGCGAACACCTGTGTCCCTGTACCGACAAAAGCACATCCGTTTTTCAAAGTCTTTGGAAGCAGAGACACAAATATGCTCTCTCCAGATGAGTGTCCGGGAGCGTGAGTATCTACCTTCTGAAGGGCATGGCAACGTTACGATTCCGACTTCCTCCAAGTCAAAGGGGAGGGGACTAAAACTGCTTGTTCTAGAAAGGCGGAGCATTAGGGTTGGGGGAAGTGGTTCAGGCCTGAGCTGCTGCAGGGTGGAGGAGGGCGGGAGGTGAGGGATTGACTTTGCAGTAAACACCATGGGAAGTGTTGGAGGAGAAACCATTCACTCAGGGACCCTGCTTTTCATGGAAAAGCCTTGGTAAAGAAGAAATAGCAGGTTCCAGGTGTTGGAAGCTCCAGACGCCATCTCCTCGATCCCAGGCTATCTTTCACCCAGGCGTCAGTACCATGGTTTCCAGACTTGCACCCCCCTCCATATTTGGGTCTGACTCACCCTATTTGGAGTGCTGGGGGGTGAGCCCATTGTGATGGGGATGAACTGCCCACCTTCCCCGATACAAGTTTTGCTGTTGGAAAACACTCTCTGGCGCCCCACTCTCACAGAGAGGGGTGTTAGTAGACCTGATCTGAGTGGGGCCTGAGGAGGCCCCACTGGAAACAGAAGAGGTCAGAGGAAGAGTGGTGGAGTTCCTGGAGGAGGGAAGGAGCCAGAGCCAAGGACCAAAGACAGAGCAGAGGCTGGAGGGAGTGCTGCTTGAGGAGTCACCCCGGGCAGGCAGGCAAGCAGGGGCCCTGCAGAGAACAGAGGGGGAGGCTGCGGCCTGGGGACACAGGAGGAGAGAGTGGCCGGCAGGCAGGGTCCCAGAGCTCGGCTCCACCTGGGCTTTAATGCAGGGAGGCACCGGGCTCTGTCAGTTAGAACGGATCCAAGCAGTGTTGTAAAGGACGCTGGATTTATGTTTCGGAGCCTCAGGAGGAAGGAAGCGGAAAGGACGATCTGTGGTTCATTCACTCGCTCGCATCCTGAAAGGGAGGCAGCATCTCTAAGGTACAAGCATAGGGCCAGAGCCTCCGGAGACAAGTCAGGATGATGCTTCAGGGCGGGCAGTCGGTGAGGACCTCCAGGAAACACGCGGGGGCTCTCTCAAGCCTCCCTTCGTCCCCCATGCAGAAAGTCCAGGGGAGGAAAGGGCTCTGGTGACCGAGAGGTCCACAGACAGGCTCTAGATGAGAGATCAGAGCAGATGGCTGGCTAGACTCCATACCTTTACAGGCCTGAGGATGACTTGATGTCATTCCCAATGAGGGTGGGGGGCGGGGGGAAGGGGGCATTTAGGTATTAAAAGGCCACACTCAACTTGGGGCATGACTGTCCTGTGCTAGAAAAGCACATGAAATCCCGGGCTGCACTGAAAGACATGCTCCAGACTATAGAGCGAGAGCAAGACCAGAACGGGTTCAAATCCAACCTCTGGCAGTTCCTCACCCTGTGCTCAGCAAACGACAGCGTTTATAAAGTGCTTGCAACATGCTGGACATTGACCCAGGGCATTACACATCTTAACTCATTCAACCCTATGGAGAACCCAATGAGATGAATAGTATTGTTATCCCCATTTTAGAGATAAGAAAGCTGAGGCACAGAGACATTAAGTAACTCACTCAAGGTCACACAGCTAGAAAGTATTGAGTCTGAAAATAAGACGCCATTCGATAAACCATAGCTTTTGCTTTTTTAAAGGGGTACCACTGTGCCCTGTTTTAAATACTAAAAGCAGTTGATTCGAACTCTATAATATTTATCTCTCACAAGGAAAAAAAAAACATGCCAGTAGGTGGTTTCTTTTTCTTTTTTTTTTTTTTTTAAAGATTTTATTTATTTGACAGACAGAGACAGCCAGCGAGAGAGAGAACACAAGCAGGGGGAGTGGGAGAGGAAGAAGCAGGCTCCCAGCGGAGGAGCCTGATGTGGGGCTCGATCCCAGAACGCTGGGATCACGCCCTGAGCCGAAGGCAGACGCTCAACGACTGCGCCACCCAGGCGCCCCAGTAGGTGGTTTCTTATTTACGTGGCTCTCATTTGACTTTCTGTTTGGCTTCAGCACAAAACCCGGTATCGCCCTCCGCTGAGAGCCAGGCCGGAGACGGATGCTGAGAACAGGAAGGGTGTGTGAGGACTCCTCTGGCTCCCCCCTTGCTTCTAACTGTTGCGGGTATCAGGTGCCCAGTCCTGAGGAGCCATGACGATGGAGGCTCTCCCGAAGGCCCTGGAGGTCGATGAGAAGTCTCCAGAATCCAAGGACCTGCTGCCCAGCCAGACGGCTAGCTCCCTGTGCATCAGCTCCAGAAGTGAGTCCGTCTGGACCGCCACCTCCCGGAGTAACTGGGAAATCTACCGCAAACCCATCGTTATCATGTCGGTGGGCGGCGCCATCCTCCTCTTTGGCGTGGTCATCACCTGCTTGGCCTACACCCTGAACCTGGGTGACAACAGCCTTAAGGTCCTTAAGATGATAGGGCCTGCCTTCCTGTCCCTGGGACTCATGATGCTGGTGTGCGGGCTGGTGTGGGTGCCCATCATCAAAAAGAAACAGAAGCAGAAACAGAAGTCAGTTTTCTTCCAGACTCTCAAGTCCTTCTTCCTGAATCGCTGATGGTGGCCTCATCTTCTGTTCTCCCCATCACCCTGCTGCCTCAACCAGGATGAGATCTGACAACATCCAACATCCCATCTTCTTGGTGTCAGTGGTGGTGGTGGAGGGGGTTTAGCCATAAGACAGCCAGGCAAAGCCTCTTCCTGGCCCTGTGGGACAGAGCTCAGGGCTCCACATGCAGCTGGGGAACGCTGCTGGCTGGCTCTCATTTCGTCTTTCTGATATTGCTATGCCTGCCTTGATGCTGGCTCCGGCCATCCCCTCTCATGGCTCGTTCCCCGCTCCTGCATCCAGGACGTACTCGTCTAACTCTCTCTGCCAAGTGCTATGCATGCTGGGAAATTCCCTGGGCGAGGCTGTGCTCCAAGGAGAACCTTATGTTGACACACATCAGAGTGTCCGAGCTGGATTCCCCATTTGCATCCTTCCGGAACCCAAACCGACCCATAGCGGTCCCTCACAGAAGAGGGAAGACTGACTTCTGGCTCACTGGGTTCGCCAGCCCCGGCTCTCTCGGTGGGCAAGATACTGATTTGCATCTCAAGTGACAAGACAAGTCACAAGTGTGAAACATTCCAAAGAGTGAACAGTGGAGGGTGTTCAGGGAAAAACACTTTCCAAGAAGACACACCCCACCCCCTGGAGAAGGCTCTGGGAGTCAGCCAGCTGAGGAAGTTTAACTCCCAGTTATACAGTATTTATGCCAGAGACTGTGGGGTGGGCTGGGGGGAGGTGCCACAGTTTGACCTTCTTTCATCTTCTCCTTGACTGTTCTCCCCTCTGAACTTGACAATTAGCCATGGATAAGTGCATGTTGCCCTAATTTCCCCCTTCCCCCTATCTGCGCCTCTATCCCCCAATTCTAGAACAGCAAGACAGCGACCTACAAAGGGATTCTATACGATTGTTCTCTCCTTCACCTCCATGGAGAACCAAAACCAAGATCGCATGCCACGTTTGAATGGTCTGTGGGTTTCCAGAGATAGGATTTGTTTTAGAAAAGCCTATCTGCTTTCCTTGTCCCTACCCACCAAACAAGCAAACATTTTTTGGGTGCCTGACTCTGGGCCAGGCCCTGGGATGGGAACAGTCCAGACAAGGTCCCTGCTCTCATCTTCTTTCCAAAGCAAGAGATACAGCCAGGCCAAGGGGCCATTGGACCACCTGTGCTGAGAACTCTATGGGGGAAATGCGGCAGGTGTGGGAACACAGAGGGGGCATCTCACCCAGACTGGGGAGAGGACAGAGGGACTGTGTCCTCTGAACAGAGAACAAAAGGAAAGAGCTAGCACAGGGGATAGGGAAGGCATTTTGGGTAGCAGGAATTGCCATACAGAAGCTTGGGTGGCAGGAGTGGGGGGCGTAACACGATTAGGAAACTGCACAGAGACTTCCCCTCTCTTTCCTGCTTCCCACCTGCCAGTGTGCAGCCTCTCCGGGGGCCACACTGAGGTCACGGACTGGGAGGGAGTTTCCAGGGGACCCACCAAGCAGAAAGCACCCATGCGGTAAGTGCTCCCAGAACCCGGGGCTTCCGGTAGCAACCAGAGGCTCTTGGGTGACAGACAAGGAGGCTGCCCTAGGCCAGGCCAGAGGCCCAGTGGAGCACATTTGATAGAAAGGTGTGAAGGGAGGGCATCCTGCACCAGAATCACCGTTGGCTTGAGCTGCGTCCCTTCACTGGGGCTTCTGGGCCCACCTCCCCTGTCACCATGGCAACCTCCCTCTCCCTCTCTCTCTCTCTCTCTAACAAGCCGCCAGGTATCTCCATCCTTCCTGGTGGTTCCCTAGGCAGAGTCAGAATCTCACTAGTTCCCTCTGCATCATCGGAAATTCTGTGGCAGGTACCTGGTAACAGGGGGACACCCCCTGCCCAACCCCCTGAAGAAGCCAGAGTTTAGGGGAGCGTATGACCTTTGGGTTTCACCCAAAATGACCATGTCTCTCGTCCAGACAGCGTAGCCGGGTCTTCTAGCTAACATGTCCTTTCACAAAGGTGGTCAAGACCAATCTGGGGGGTGGGTGTTGCAAGGGCTTCGTCACTCATTGTAGTACTAATGCCTCAAGTGGCTGGGCTCATAGATCGTTTCCCTTTCTCTGACATGAACACAGATTCAATATTGGCCCTAGGATATCACTCTTACATTCCTGATGCTTTCTGAGACGGGAGCAGACAGGGTGGACTCCCAGCAAGCTCCCAGGGAACCCACACCTCCTGGGTCTCATTTCACCCACCTACAAGCTTGTGGTAGAAGGGCCCATGTACGTCTTGCTGGAAGGAAGTCTGGGGACAGCCGTGACTCTAGAAGGTACCCGAGGTCCGGACTCACCTTGCAGTTTCCAGCAATACTTGCCACGCGCCCTGCCCCCTTCAGCCAGTGCCTCAGGAAGAATAATGATTTCGGGAAGCTCTCCAAGCCTCATTCATCCCCACTAGGATCCCTCATATGAGTGTGGACCAAGGAACATGCCAGCACCACGCAGAGGGGCTTTTGCCAAAGACCATCGCCGCACGGGAGACTGGGGCGTGAATGAACTTGCTCTGTAAATGTGGCCCAGATCAGAGGACACATTTCTGGGGGAAAAAAGCATCACCACCACGACTCCTTTGGCACCTATGGATCGGAGGACAGGACCAGCATCCACGTGTTCGGCGAACTGGACTGTATTATTCGGCCCCGTAGCTATTCTGGTTGGGAAACTGATTTAATCTGAGTCCCAAAGGAACGGATGTAATGTTGAATTGTATTCTATTCCACGGTGTCTGCTGTGTTTTCATTCTGTTCCATCCACCGGGAGTTCCAAGATCGTATCCCCTAATCATCTCTCTAAAATACACCTGCCTCACCACATGCCCTTCCCTGCAGCATGAGAGAGAGGGGAGAAGGGGGGTGGTGGGGGGTTCCTGCATGGATCCTCAGGTGCCTCGTAGGAGCTGATGGCCCCACGCTGAGAAGCTGGCCCAGCAGGCAGAGTAGAAGGTCCTGACTCTTCCTTTCCCCTCAAGCCCAGTATTGAGACCAAAAAGAAATAAGGGAAAAGAACGTTCCAGAATGAATCAGTGGACTGGGGTGATGTAGGTGGCTACCTGGATGTCAGCCTGTCGATGTCCCCATGAACTCAGGAGAGCAAGCACGAGAAGGGGGGTGGGGGGCAGTGCAGCTCCCAGGACCCCTGTGGCCTCCCTCTGCCTCTTAAGCCTTTCTTCTTTTGCTCCTGGCCCAGCCTCTTCTGCTTCTCCAGGTCTTAAAGCCTGACCCTCTTCTACTGGCCCCCCCCTCCAGACTCACCATGTCCTTGACTTTCCGCCTGCTCTGGCTTGCTCTGCCCTTAGAGGGAAAAGAAAGGACGGCTCTGGGTCTGGACACACACGCAGTGTTTTATTCCTCGTTCGGTTCCAGCAGCACTGCCAGACTCATGACACCCCCTCCCCTTCTGTTCCTTCACACCCATCACTTTCTCGCTATTTCCAGCCCTCGGAGATCAGGGGTCTCTAGAAAACCACATCCCAGACCCCCGAACGTGTCTGATATGAAATGTGCATGGCCTGGGCATGCACCTGGTGGGGTGTCTGGGCCGTACCAGCTGGAGGCCGTGGGGGCTGGGGTGGGGGGAGGGCCCTGAGAAGGGGCGGGAGGAGAGCAGAAGAGCAGCTGGTAAGGACATTCTGGAGTGGTGTCTGAAGAGCAGAGGAAGGGCCTGGGCTGAAAATGATGGACATTTCTTGAGTGCTCACTGCATGCTAGGAACTGACCTAAGCACTCACTCATTAACTCACTTAATCCTTCCCCAAACCCTGTTCCCAGGGGCTACTTTTACCATCATCGCCAACCTTACAGACGGGATAAGTGAGGCTCGGGGACACCAAGCTAGGACAACATCAAGCCAGGATTGAAATCCAAATGGTCCGGTTCCTGATGCCACACCCATTACCCCCACCCCATTCAGCCCTCCAGAGGCCCCAGGGTCGCTGTGGTGGGCTCGGGGCTGCAAGGCGAGGAAAAAAGCAGGAGTATAGTTGGGGTCGGGAGACAGGCCGGGAGACAAACCAAGCAGGGGTCCAGAATGCCCCAGAACCAGGAAAGTGGCCAGGAGCCAGGAGGAGAGACAAAAGGAGACACCAGCCAGCAAAGGACCCAGCATTCTGTGCGCCTCCCTAGAGCCAGGCGCCCTGCTACGGGCAGTCACATAGTAGGGTCAGAGGCGGGAATGGGGTTCTCCAACAGCCAGCACAAGGTGACAGTATCAGAGCAGGGTGGCCCTGGTACCTCCAGCCTTTGTCCCACAAGCAGGCTCTTCTGCTGACCAGCTGGAGGATTTGGAACCATCTGGCACTTTGGCTCTGAAGTCCTCACATCACGTCATAGGACAACCTCGTAACCCCCTCAGAAGTTCAAGATCACCTCCCACGGGAGTCCTTAGAACCAAAGGATCTAAGTCAAGTCCCGACGTCACTTTTCCAGGAAGAGAAGTGGCTGAGTTCCAAAGCTTTCTGCAGGGAGAGGGGCTGGGGCTTGTCCCCCCTCTTTCTCAAAAGACACTCCCTGCCTCTTTTAAGACTAGAGAAGAGCCCCTCAGGAGCCTTGGGCCTGGTCCCTCTTTGCCTCAGCTAAACCGGTGGTCACTCATCCGGATCCTACCTCCTGCCCTGTCCCGGATCCCTGAGCCTGTGCTCTCCAGCGCTCACAGGGAGTGGCCGCTTCCCATCTGAGCTTTCTGTCTATGCAGACGCTGCCCACGGTTCCAGGAGCTATGCCAGCACAGGCCCTGGCCTTGTGCTGCCCGCTCCCTCGGGTCTCCGGTGGGGGCCTGCTGTACCTGAGGGATTCTGCTCACTTCTCCCTGGAGTTGCAGGTGCAGGAAGGAGGGGCTCTCCCG
This sequence comes from Ursus arctos, assembly GCF_023065955.2. Lineage (NCBI taxonomy): Eukaryota > Metazoa > Chordata > Mammalia > Carnivora > Ursidae > Ursus > Ursus arctos. Next base: position 7,419,628 of record NW_026622808.1, read on the forward strand.
CTCAGGTCTCCTACCTCAAGGCGAAAGAAGGCTCAGCAAGGGTCACCCCCCGAATGAAGGCCATCTCCCACTGCCCAGCAGGGCACCTCCAGCCAAAGCACCAAAGTGAGCGATGGGCAAGAACAGGAAGAGCAGCTGCCCACAGTCCCGCTGACACTCACAGGGACCAAGCTGGGCTCGTCGTCCAGCACTAAAGTGCGCATGTAAGTAAGGGGCATTTTCCGGCAGGGCTGCAGGGGAAGGAGGCCCGGAAGGGGAGGGACGCAGGATTCTACTATGGCAGCACTTGTCTAACGCACTGCCTGGCGCCGAGGCCCTCCCTTGCGCTGATCTCCTTCTCAGACAGTCTCTGGATCTGGCCCCTGGGAGTAGCCATTAGCCGAACATTTTAGTCCCCTGAGCACAGACCATGCGTCAGACATCAGATCTGGGGCCGAGGAGATGAGGATTCATGCTGGGACCTAGCAAGCAAGCAGGCTGGTCCTCAGAGGAGGGGGCTGAGGGTCACTGACTATGGGGCAGTGTGGCAGGGCTGGAGGGAAGCAGGGGCGCTGTGGGAGGACAGAGGAGGGGCACCCAGCTCAGCCCGGCCCCAGTTGGCCTTTCCAGGCTCTGGGATGGCACTGTGCCAGGTGATGGGACCCAGGGGACAGCAGTGGGAGTGACGGGCTGGTTAGCTTGGGGGGGGGGGTTAGCACATAAAAAGCCACTCCCTCCCGATTATATTCACTACTCTATCTCACAGTCTTGATTTTCACTGTTTCTTCCCAAACCTTTCCCTCACAGCCTCTGAATGTGCCATTTTTGAAGAGCACCCTCAGGGAGGGATCCCTTCCCCCACTTCTGTGCTAAGAGCCTCCCGTCAAAGGAACAGCTGGGTGGGTTATCCTGTCCTAGAATGTTGGTCTCTGTGCGTTCTGCCCTAGACCTCTCCCGCCCTCATTCAAACACATCTCTGAACGGTTTCTTCTGGACAACGGCTTCAATTATCCTGTGTGCTGCAAGTCCCCAGACCTGTCCCATATGTCCCAATGCCTACTGGACAACGTGTCAGCTCCCTATTGCTGTTGCTAAAAAAAAAAAAAAAAAAATCACATAGGAGCTTAAGACAAGCAAATTTTATTACCTTCCCATTCTGAAAATCGCCAAGTCCAAAACAGATTTCATAGGGCTAAAATCAAGGTGTCAGCGGGCCTGTGTGCCTTCTGCAGGCTCTCGGGGAAGCCTTGGTCCTTGCTTTGGCCAGCTTCCAGAGGTTACCACACCCCTTGGCTTGCGGCCCCTTCCTCCATCTTCAGAGTCGGCAATCACATCAGTCTGACCTCCACTTCTGCCACCTCTTCTCCTTCTTGGACACTCGTGTTTCCTTCTTTCACGTATAAGGATCCTTGGGATTACATTGGGCCCACCCGGAAAATCCAAGAGAGTCTCCCCAGCTGGGGGATCCTTGGATGAGCTCACTAGGACCACCAAAACAAAGTGCCACAGGCTGGGGGAGGGGGACTTAAATAGCACACAGTTATTTTCGCACAGTTCCGGAGGCCAGAAGCCCAAGATCAAGGTGTCTGCAGGGCTGGGTTCTCCTGAGGGCTCTCTCCTTGGCGTGCACACAGCCACCTTCTCCCTGTGTCTTCACGCAGCCTTCCCGCTGGAGTGTCTGTGTCCTGATCTCCTCTTCTTATAAAGACACCAGTCTGAATAAGAGCCCACCCTAACGACCTCATGTTCACTCAATTACCTCTTACAGACCCTGTCTCCAAACAGTCACATCCCGAGGGACTGGGGGTCGGCACTTCACCATGAATTTGGGGAGACCACAAGTCGCTCCTTAATTTCATCACATCTGCAAACTCCTGTTTGCCATGTAAGGTAATCTCTTGGCAAGTTTCAGGGATTTGGACGCAGGGGAGCCACTATTCTGCCTGCCACAAAAACTTCATCTTAATATCACCAGCAGCTTAAACTCAACCTGCCCCCAAATGGAATTCATCCTGTTCCCCTGGATGCTACCATTCGCCACCATTCGGCAAGCTTCCCAGGCCAGAAATTTGGTATTCTGGAGAATATGTCAGAAACGACAACTTGCTTATCCAATATCCTTTTCCCTATCTTCCTTTGGAATAAAACCCCTATGTTATTGGAGCTAGCCACATGCCCAGCTAAAACACGACATTCCCCAGCCTCCCTCATGACAAAGGTTGACCACTGAGATGTACAGGAAAGCATTAGCAAGAAAAGCTCTTTGTCTGCTAGAGGCCCTTTTCTCTTTGCCCTTCCTTCTTCGAAGGCAGATGTGATGGTTGGAGCTGCAGCTGCCATCTTAGGGCCAAGAACCGAGGCTGAGAATGGAAGCCACCGCCAAGAGTAGCTGAGCAGGAAGTGAGAAGTGTCCTGTGATGCCGATGACCTCCAGGGAGCTACCAGAATCCTAAGCCCATCTCCTAGAGGAGATAACCATCACACCTTACCCCGTTTCAGACACCACCGTTCTGGGTCTGCTAGCTGCAGCCAAATGCAGTTCCTATCTATGCAGGTGGCAAGACTGGGACAAGCGTGCTTTTCTTCCTCAAAAGCCCAAATGCTATTTATGAGATCCGGGATGGATACACTTAGAACAGACTAGCATAAAGAAGTTCCAGCTCAGTGCAATGTATTGGTCCTCCCCCTCCAAGCATTCTCTAAGTCTCTAAGGAGAGAGGGAAGGGAGGGCAAAGTAGGACCATGATGGTCCCACCTTCTCGCCCTCCCGCCTCTGAGGCAGCAGGGACCTTCCTCAGACTGGGCATCTGGGAGGCGGACAGGGAAAAGAGCGGGGTTTACCCACCTTGCTCTGTGACCTGTCAACCTACCCCACCTGTTGTAAGAGCAGAGGCAGGGGTGGGAGGGAGAGGGTGGGAGGAAAGGACTGAGCTATACAACTAGCACTGTTACTTGGAGGAGACACCTAGATACTCGGGTGACTCCCAGGTGTCAAAATTAAGGTAAGCTAAATTTACCGAACACAGAGCGTCCTCTGTTGGACTCTAGGGACAGCCCACCTGGGCTCCTACCCCATCGGGGCCCCGTCAGGTTTCTGACCCTGAACAACTTGCTTCACCTCTCCCTACCCCCCACCTTCACAACTGCGAATAGGCTTCATAAAAGTACCTACAGCTCCTGCCCGTTAATTGGATGAGCCACGGAAGGTTTCTATACGGTACGTCCCAAATGTGTTATTATTAATACAGCAGACGACGCGAGGCAGTGAAGGCAAGATCTGGATGGTCTCCGAAATGATTTTACGTCAGGAGAGAGTGCGAGTCTGTATAACTCAGGGTGAGCTGCTGAAGAAAGAAAAGATCCAGCTTGAGAAAAAAATGACCACTTCTTTGGTAAGAAGCAATTATGGTCATGGGGAAATCGGAGGTCTGGCAATCAACGGGTCTGGGTTCGAAATCCGACTCCACAAGCTAATTTCTACACAGTGTGCCTTCTGCATTTTTGGCTCCGATTTCCAGTTATGGGTGAGGATGGTAAGGACCCCACCAGGGCCTTGTCAGGATTAAATAAGGTAATAGAAGGGTCCGAGCACACAGTAGGTGTTCAGAAAGGCAGACGCCGTGTTTGTTACAGAGAGAGACTTTGAGGCTACAGACGGAATGCAGGAATTCCCAAACCCTCGGTTAGGAGAGACTGACGCCCGAGCTTGTGAAGCCGTAGGAGACTCCCAGCCAGGACTTGCGTATCTGATTTCATGCAAAGAGAGGCAGCATTTTTGCAACCGAGCGTTGGGCTCTGTAACTGTTAGAGAGCCTCGTCCCAGACTAATTCACAACGTGCACATTTTCCCTTAGCATCCAGGTCAGAGCCTCATACAACTCAGGTAAGAACCCCAAGTGAACAATTCTGAGCACAATCACCAAGACCTCCTGGTGCCCGTTTGCTGGGAGAGGGAAGAAAAGCTCTGTGTAATGAGCCGGCAGTAACTGCCGGTCCTAGGGGGAGGGTGTGTCTACTTTCGGGGGACGGCGCGGCATAACCAGACTAATGAGTGGGGCCAAGTGTGCGAGCCGCAGTCCAGGCCTGGCGGCCGCGTTCAAACGCACCCCCACAAAAGGATGGAAGGGAGGGAGGCGGGCTCCCCGGAAAGCGGGTGCTGGGGAGCAGAAAGACTGGGCCGGGTGTGGCCGCCGTGTGGCCAGACAGGCGGCTGCAGAATGAGGCCTGCCTGGTCCGGAGGATGGAAGACGCCCGCCTGGGAAGGGCCTGGGACGGCTTACAAAGCCCTTTCTCATGTGGTCCATGAAAGACAACATTGTTCCGTTTGTCCATTCAACACGTAGCTCTGAGCACCTTGTGACTGCTGCGCTGGGAGCCGAAGAGAAGGAGGTGAGCAGAACAGACGCCCCACCCCATCCCAGGCCCAGCCGTGAACAAAGACATCAGCCATGAACGAGCTGGTGAGCTGGTGTTGGAGAGCGATGCAGACCAGGAATCAGGGAGCAGGGGGAGGGTGGGGGTCGGGGACGTAGGTGCTCCCTGATAGCGGGGTCGCAGGAAGGGACCTTTGTGTGGAGGCCTGACGGAGGAGAAGAAGGCTGCCAAGGGAAGGTTTGGGGCAGAACATTCCAGCAGAGGGAGCCTCCCTGAGGAGGGACGCCCTGCGGGTGTTGGAGACCCCCTCCCCTCCTCCTCACCTCCCGCTCTCCTCCCTGTAGCGGAGTAACTCCCACCCCAACTCCTTCCCAAGGCTTCCTGGTGGGGAGGGGGCGCCATGCTGTTGGCCTGCAGCCTTGTTGGGCGGTGCCTCTCCTGCTCATCCTTCTTCTGCTCTGGCTGCTCCCTCACCACACACACCTGTCCGGGACCCTCCTTCTTGTGCCCGTCCAGCCCTCCATCCCTCTGCGCCGGTCACCCTCAGCTGCCCCGCTGCCTGCACCTGAGCTCCGGCTTCAGTTAATGTCACCCAGGTCTGCCGCTGCTGTTGACAACCGTGCTGAGCCCCAGACAGCACATCCCAACCCAGGTGGCCCCGGACTCCCACTGACCGGTGTCAGAAGAATTCACCATGTGTTCCCGCACCGCGTCCTTCAGATGCACATGTGTGTCAGTGGAGGGTAACGCCACCAATCAATCCTCCCTCTCCCACACCCCTACACCCAATCTGTCTCCTAATCCGCTCCAAATCCTCCCTTTCTCCAGCCCCAGTGCCCCTGGGTTAGGTCACCAGTGTCCTCATTCAGGCTTGTCCTGCTCCAATCTGTTCTCCACACTGCAACCAGAGCGTCTTTCTAAAAGGTGCTGCTGACCATGTCACCACTCCTGGCCCTGCCCCTGCACCGTGACCTGCTCCCATTCTCCAGCAAGACGGAGCTCACCCTCCTCCATTCAGCCAAGGCCTTCCTGGCGAGTCCCGCTCCTACCCCCTTATGTACTTCCCCACCACTCACCCTGCACCCCAGACCCACAGCTTAGTACCTCCCACGACATCATGCTTCTGCATCTTTCCACATGCTCCTTCCTCAGCCGACACTATTCTGATCCCCTCTTCCATCTAGCTGCCTCCTAGCTCAAGCATCACCTCTTCCAGGAAGCCCTGCTTGAAGTACCCTGGGGTTACCGACCGGCCTTGCTGATTCTCTCAGCTTTACGTGGAGGGCATCCTCTCACTGAAGAACCCTGTGCTCGGTAAGTGAATGGTGGCAGTTTGTCCTTACAACTACTCTGTGCAGGAGTCGTGAGGAAGATATTACTGCTCCCGTTTTACAGGTGAAGAAATTGAAATTCAGACTTGCCCTCAGTTAAAAGCAATCCTGTACAGAGGGACGAGGGACCCAGGGAGAAGTCTGCTTCAACCTCCACCCTCATCCTGTCCCCGTTCCTCAGCCTCCTTCCTTCTCCAGCAAGGAAAAGCAGCAGTTTGGCTTCCTGAGGACCAAGCTCTTAGGGCCTGGGAAGAGATATTCCACAATTCTTTGTTTAAGAGAGCAGGTCCCAAAGAACCCAGTGCAAGGCCAAGGAAGCCAAGTGTTCTGCGCCCTGGGCCTCCTCCCCCGGGAAGCTGAGGGTTGACCCCTGGCTGGGCGGGCAGCGGCCTGCCCTGTAGATGCTACTACAGGTGTTCTGAGCAATAACACTGGTCCCCTCGGTCCCCTAGTCTTCCCTCCTTCTGCTTCCTCAACTTCCTCCTCAAGGGACCATCTGTCTGCCCTTAGACATCATCAGTGGAGGAGAGCCCTGGCACTTCTCAGAGCCCATGGGTTCCAGTGCAGCGTGTGAGCTGCAGGGCTGGACACTGGTCCCTCGGCTAAGAGGGGGTGGAATCAACCCTAAAGCTGAGTCCCTCGATCCTAAGGCCAAAGCACCCTCTTTGGAGGCCCAGGGAGCTCAGGAGGGCCAGTTGGGACCTGCCAAATAGGAAAGGTCCAAGTCTTTCAAGGAATGGATGGTGCTATCCAATATGGCAGCCACGTGTGGCTGTTCACATCTACATTTAGGTTAACTACAATTCAGTGTAACTCAGCACTCAGTTCCTTGGCCACACTAGCCGCATTTTGGATGCTCACTCGCCACACATGCTTAGTTGCTACCATATTGGACGACAAAGTTTATAGAGCATCTCCTCCACGGCAGAAAGTTCTACTGGGCAGTGCTGGTCTAGACCAACACAACTGAGAACCCACTCAGGAATGGGGCTCTTCACATGGACTACAGTCCTATGTTACACATCTACTAAACTAAGTAGTCTACACTATGTACCCCACACCATACACTCCGTATTATACACTGCACTATTCATAGAGTACTTAGCTCCCACGCTACGTCTTCTCATTGCCTTCCTGATTTTGGAAAAATAACATTCTTTCTCTTGATTCTCTCTCTTTTATTTTTTTTTAAGTTCAGCATCTATCTTTAGTTTTTACTTCTTCCTGTTTTCTTTGGTTCCTATTGCTTTTTTTGGTAACTTCTTATGATACACAGTAGCTTTTAAAAATATATATGTCTATTTAAGTAATCTCTATGCCTAACGTGGGGCTCGAACTCATGACCCCGGGATCAAGAGGCACATGCTCTTCTGACTGAGCCAGCCAGGTGCCCGATACATAGTAGCTCCTGAAATAAAGTTTGTAAATTAAAAGATTATCACATTTCAGTTACGCAAGACGAGTACGTTCAATAGAGCTGCTCCACAGCATTGTGCTTCCAGTTAACAATACTGTGCTGTGTGCGCAAACATTTGTTAAGAGGGTAAACCTCACATTAAGTGTTCTTACCACAATACAAATCACTCATTAATTTTTATTAATTAATAATTTATCATTGTAATTAGCCCACCTGTTGGAATTCCCCCAGCTCTGTGGGGACCCTCCCTCCAGTCCAGCACCAGATCCCTATGAGCCAGGCTCTTCAGGGTCTTTGGTGTTTCGGTTCTTGCTGTAGACTTTGTGTCATCTGGTGCCCCGTTCTCATCTATCCTACGGGTAAAAACTTCCCATGCCGGTTTCCTCTGGTCAGGCTTAGAAGAGTCAAAGTACTCGCTCAAAGCCCGGAGCCCAAGCGCCTGCAGCCCCAGCAGCCATGGGCTCAAGAGGACAAACAGCAGGTGCGTGGCGGAAGAGAGGGGAGGACAAGGCCATTTCTGCGGAGTACGCCCGCTGGCCGAGCCCTGGGAAGATACGTTAGCAGACTTGACCTTTCAACAGCATTCAACACAACAGACCATTCTAACCTTCTTGAAACATTTTCTCCCTTTGGATTCAGTCTGTGGTTTCCTTCATCTCTGTAGGCGTTCTTCTCCTGTCTCCTTGGCTGGCTGATTCTACTCTACCCAGCCATTAAATGGGGGAGATCCTTGGAACCCACCCCAGGGCTTCTTGTCTTATTGCTCTCTAGCTTAGGAAGACGAGCTGTCTCATTCCCACCACCAGTTTGCCACAGACCCACAAATCCATGTCCCTAGCCCACAGCTAGAGCTCCCAGCCCATCTGTCATGATTTCTGAGCCACGTCAGGCCCCCTTCCAGTGTATCCCACCCGCATCCAGTTTGAAGAAAGAGAAATCTGGTATTCAGCCATGACCCCTACACTTTCTCACATCCCCACATTGAATCTGTCACTGTGTCCTGTTGATTTCACTCTCTGATTATCTCTCAGGTCAATCCACTTCTTTCCATCACCACTGGCACCAACCCCACCTCTTCCCTGGTCTCCTGCAACCTGCTTACTGCTTGCCAGATGCCCATTCTTGGTCCCCTCCATACTGCTCTCTGCACAGCAGCAAGAATGCTATTTTAAAGATATGGATCGGGGTGCCTGGGCGGCTTAGCTGGTTGGGCGTCTACCTTCAGCTCAGGTCATGATCTCAGGGTCCTGCTTCGGGCTCTCTGCTCAGTGGGGAGTCTGCTTCTCTCTCTCCCTCTCCCTCTGTGCTCATTCTCTCTCTCAAATAAATAAAATCTTTAAAAAATATATGCATCACTTGGCCTTCTGCTTAGGACTCTCCAATAGCCCCCTGACACTCCTAGGAGGAAGACTGTAACGTGGCTTTTTACCTCCTCTCCTCCTCCTGTCCCAGCCCTACCAAAGTGCCACCTGCCACTAGACTGCTGGTGTAGATGCTCCTGCCTCTCCTGGAGTGCTGTCACCTCCTCTTCACCCCTCCTCAGCGACCCTCACCTACTCATCCTTTGAACCTCAGCTCAAACATCAGCTCCTTAACGAAGCCTTGGTCCACGTCTTCTTTCTCATGCTCTCATAGGAAGGGGGTCCTTGATCTCGGACCACTGCTCTCTGCCGTATTTACACATTAACTGACAGGACTGATGGGCATCCGCTTCCCCACACCCCTACCCCCCTACACTTCACCATCTGAAGTTCCTTGAAGGCAAGCATTGTCTTTCTCTTGCTCACTTAGAGCTGACTCTGTACCTAAAGACGTTTCAGCGGTTCAAGAGAGCAGAGCCCACAAGTGGAGGGCCAGGCCTGAAGTGGGTGCGGGGCCTGGGTGCGAGACCGTGGAGCTCAGTTCATGGCTGGGAGAGGAAGGGGGTCCTGGGCAGCCGAGCCCTGTGCAGCGTAACCCCGGCACCCTGCAAACAGGCTTCGCAGCTGACCGCTGCCGAGGTAGGCAAGTCATGGCAAGAAGAATTGTGACAGAAAGATAGATTCTAGCACCAAACTCAGCAGATATCCCAGGGGTGGTGTCTTAGGACTCACAGCTCAGACGTCTCTGCGTGCCCAGCAATTCATTCAGAGCTGAGTGTCAGTAGAAACAGACAGCAGAACTAAATGGGTGTGGGGGGAAAACCAGGAAGGAGCGCAGGAGATCGTTTTCCCTGGGGGGTAAGGCTTCAAGGTGTTCGCGTGGAGGGAGGCATTTTGCTTCGGAAAGGGAGCTGTGGGAGCACTGCCTCCTCGGACACAGGGAGGAGGGGGAGGAAAGCTACGCAGGAACTTGGAAGGGATCTGGGCAGAGCTGGAGCAATTCTGGTAGACACTCGGCTTTCCCGAGTCCGGGGTGTTATGAAATGAGTCTAGTCAATAAACACTGGGTGTCAGTTACCGTGTTAGTTACAAGGAGAAGGCGGAGCTGCTCCCCGGCTGGAAGGGATGCCCAGCCGAGTGAGGAGGATGGAAAACCGGACAAGTGACCTCCGTAAATGTACCAGCTACTATTATAAAAGCAACAATCAAGTCAAATAGGAATCCACCCCTCACCCACTAGGATGGCTATTATCAAAAAACCAAAGACCCAAACAAAACGGAAAACAGCAAGTGTTGGAGAGGATGTGGAGATCGGAGCCCTTGTGTGCCGCTGGTGGGAATGGAAGACGGTACAGCCGCCGTTGAGCGCAGTATGCCGGGTCCTCCAAAGGTTCAACTCAGAGTTACCATATTATCCAGCAATTTCACTTTTAGGTATAAACCCCAAAGAACTGAAAGCAGGGATTCATCGTATAGGTATTTGTACGCCCATGTTCACAGCAGCATTATTCACAATAGCCGAAAAGTGGAAGCAACCCCAGCATCCGATGACAGTGGATAGATAAAGAAAATGTGGTGTATATACATATGGTCCAGTCTTCAAAAGGAAGGAACTTCCGGCACACGTGACAATATGGACGAAACTTGAGGACATGGTGCCGAGTGAAATAAGCCCGTTCCGAGCAGACAAATACCGTGTGATTTCACGCATAACAGATACTTAGAGGAATCAAATTCACAGAGACAGAAAGCAGAATGGTGGCAGCCAGGACCTGAGGGGACAGGGGAATGGGGAGTTGGTGTTTAAAGGGGACAGAGTTTCATTTGAGGAGATGAGAAAGTTCTGGAGATGCACGATAGTATGAATGTACCTAATGCCACTGAACTGTACAGTTTAACTATAACTGTATGGTTAAAATGTGGGGCACCCGGGTGGCTCAGTCGCTTAAGTGTCCGACTCTTGGTTTCGGCTCTGGTGATGATCTCAGGGTCATGAGATCGAGCCTTGCACTGGGCTCACACTCGGCGTGGAGTCTGCTTGTCCCTCTCCTTCTGCCCCTGGCTCACTCGCTCTCTCAAAAAAATAGATAAAAATCTTTTAAAAAAATAGTTAAAATGCTGAATGCACGTTGTGTATATTTTGCTGCAATTAAATTTCTAAACATAAATTTGAACATAAATTTCTAAACATAAAAATTGAACAGGAGTAAGACACGAACTTGAATCTCACGGTGCTGGGGAGAGAGCTGGCCTGGGGACTGGGAGCAGAAAAAGAGGGATTTAGTGCATCCCCGCCAACAGGACCAGATTGTAACTATAGTTGTTCTTTACTTACTGGGTGAACGTAGGCGACCCTGCTAACTGCTCTCAACTCCGGGGCAGGCACAGGGCTGCTGGGGAGACAAGGAGATCCCGAATGTGGGCATGTGCCCAGTGTACACGGAAGTGCAACAGAAAGGCACGGAAATATGATTCTCTGCTAAATAGTGGGCTACACCATCAGCCTGCCGAGAGTGAAGGTGATGAGCAAGGGGGCAGGGGCAGTGGGGGGACATTCTGGGGGTCTGGCTGGGAATGATGAGGGTTCAGATCAGCCCGGTGGGGAATAAGAAGATCAGGGGAGAGAGCTGAGCCTGTGGGTAGCAGGTACATGGATTCTAGAAGCCCAGGCAGTACATTCTGGGGAAGTCTCTCAAGCCCCACTTTGTAGCCCAGTGGAGGACGAACGAAGAGCTGTGAGTATTGTCAGACACTCCTAAGGCAAGCAGGAATATATTTCTGAAAACACTGACCCTAGGCTCCAGCCTGAGAAAACACTGCAACTATTCCCTCCGAAACATGTGAATCTCAGGCCTTTATTTGACAAAGAAAGTATAGGTTTCAGGTTCAGCAACTTCAATTTGCAGGAGTTGATGAGCTCGGCCCACTGCCTGGTTTTGTAAATAAAGTTTTATTGGCACACGGCCCCACCATTCATTCATATATTTATGGCTCTTCTGCCACCATGGCAGAACTGAGCAGTTGTAACAGAGAGCTTATGGCCCACAGAATCTAAAATGTTTAATATCTGGCCCATTACAGAAAAAGTTTGAGGACCTCTGGTCTAGTTTAATTACATTGTTTTGTTTTCAGTGTATGTATTCTAGAATACCTGCTGTCTATTGTGAGTGATAGCTTTCCACTGATGGGGACAGTAATGAATTGAAGTTGAAAAAAAGATTACAAAAAAATTAACAAGTTACTATAATAACACATTAACAAACTAATATAATCTATAACAAATAACAGAAGCACACCCAGCTGTGGCCAAATCCTGGACCTAGCACATATATGATAAACACCGGATTATGGGAGTAGGGGAAGTCGACAGATTTGAGAATGGTGCAGATAAAGATGAGAGTCTGGGAACTAGGAAAGCATTTCATGGGAAGAAGGGATCCGTCACCCCTGGCTCTGTGCCCATCAAGGCTGGAGAGAGGGCTCAGTGTGTCCTAACTGGATTCAGTGGGTGTCAGGGGACTCAGGAGGGCAGGGAGCTACAACCAGGCAAAGCCAAGATTGATAAAGGGGAGAGATGCTCGTGCAGGGGTTTGATGGTGGATCCCTTCCAACCTGGGGTTTTCCCTACGGACACACTGGAGCAGAAAGAATGTAAAGACATCAGTGACAAACCCCAGCAGTAACACTTTGTATTACAGTGGGCAGGTGCTAAGCACTTTACACCTACAAACTCACGTAATCTTTCCAGTTATCCTGAGAAATAAGGGATTATTTTGCAATGAGGAGATTAAGGCACAGAGAAGGCAAGTGACTTGCCCAAGGTCACACAGCTAGTGAGTAGCACACGCTGGTGTGGCTATGCCCGCCCAACATCTGAGCCCTGACACTCAGCCGGTGACTGGGCCTGGGTCATTCATAGAGTCGGGCCCGGGAACTATGACTCTACATCAGGTGAGCACCTGGCTGGCCTGTCTCTGGTCCCTCAGTCTCACACTGCCCTTTAGAATCTGGGTCATGGAGACACTGTCATCCTGGTGACATCACAGGAAGATGACAGATCATGGCTTTCCACAGGAGTGACAAGGTGCCAGTCGGCAAGAGGAGGCAGATCTGTGAGGCAGCGGCAGGAGGACTCACGTCTCTGAGCCACAGGGGCAGTGACAGCCCCAGCAGAAGTGGAGGGGCCAGGGGTTGGGCATCCGGCAGTGCCCTACACGCTAGGTCCATGGTTCGGAAGGCATCACACATGCCCATTGTCCTACGTTTCCCTGTTTTTGTAATTCTTGTTTTTTAAGATTTTATTTATTTTATTTGAGAGAGAGAGAGAGAGAGAGAGAGAGAGCAGGGTGGGGAGGGGCAGAGGGAGAGGGAGAAGTAGACTCCATGCTGAGCACGGAGCCTGATATGGGGCTTGATCTCGCAACCCACAAGATCACAACCTGAGCCAAAACCAAGAGTTAGACGCTCAATGGACTGAGCCACCCGGGCACCCCATGTTTTTGTAATTCTTTACATTGTACGTATCACCCCCAGACATTATATCACTTATGTATTCCTTAATTATTATTCATTACCTGTCTCCCCGCTTAGAATGTTAACTCTGTGGTGTCAGGTTCCATACTCGATCCTGTTCCCAGCTCCCTGACACACAGTAGGTGCTCAGTAGCACTGGTCTAATTTAAATCCCACTTCAGCTGAGTCTTCTAAGTGTGTTGAGGTCACTCAGGGTTACCCATTTGTGGAGGACGAGCTCCTTGCTTTAGTAGACGAGGTGGGGAGCCAGCCAGAGCCCAGCAGGGCCTCCTCAGCTTCTCTCCCAGTGACATAGGAGCAACCAGTGCCATCTCATTCTTCCTGGTGCCTGGTGGCATGGTGGGCCACCTCTAATGGGGTGCCGACTTCATAATTACGTCTGTTTCAGAAAGCTCGGTTTTTGAATCTCAATCTTCTATCTACACTACAACTAAAGTCAAAGGATGTCCAAAAACAAACAACCTTATTAGCTATTGTTACCAATTGAATCGTGTCCCCCAAAATTTGTATGTTGACATCCTAACCCCTGATACCCCAGAATGTCACCTGGTTTGGCAACAGGGTCATTACAGATGCACTTAGTTAAGAGGGGGTCAAACTGCAGTAGAGTGCACCCTTCATCTGACATAATTGGGGTCCTTATGGAACGGGGACATTCGGACACAGTGATAGGCACACAGGAGAATCATGCTTGAATAGGAAGGTGATGTACCTATCAGCCAAGGGACACCCGAGATTCCCAGGAACACCCGCACCCCGAAGCAAGGAGGGGGGCGGGGAACGGAGTCTCCCTCCCAGCCCTCAGACGGAACCTACCCTGCTGACACCCAGATCTCAGACTTCTGGCCTCCGTTTCTGGGGTTGGAGCTCCCATTCTGGGGTTCTTGGTCACAGGAGCCCCGGGAACATCACAAGGCGATTTCCCACAGCGGTGGCTCCCCCTGATGAGGGGACAGGTCGGGAAAGCTCTGTATGGGAGGAAGAGGGGCTGGAGTCCTTGTTCCAACTGAACCCCCCAAACTGCGCCACGTCCAGTCAAGTGAGGGCTCCTGCTCGTGACCTGCCCCTGGCCAGGGCTCCCCCTGGCACTCTCTGTGTCCCCACGGCCAGCCACGCCCTGCTGGCTCCTCTCGTCCCCACCTCCTCTTCCAGCGGTCCTACTCCAGGGCTCCAGTCTCACCTGGCTTTCCACCAACCGCCCTGCATCTGTCCCAGCTGTGCAAACAGCCAGAGCACCTCAGACGCAGGAAACAGGGCCTTGGGAAACAGTAGCAGGAAGGATCATGGGGTGGGGGCGCTCAGGGTTCTCACATGCTGGGTGGTCCCCCTCCCTCCTAGGGCCCACTGCTCGCCCCATGGAAAAAGGCCACGTGGTGGGAGGACGGAAGGCGGCTGAAGAACTGGGTGCACAATGTGGCCCATTTCCAGAAGACAGAAAAGGGGTATTCATGGTTCTGGAGGATGAAGGCCACGTGGTGGGTGCTGATGAGCTCTGGATACGAAGTCGTGAGTGGTTTTGGTTTTGTTCCTTTCGCTGGTGAATGTGTCAGAGTTTCTTCAGCCGGAGATATGTGTGCACCTGTGTGTGTGTGTGTGTGTGTGTGTGTACGCACACACACACGTGAAAACAGCAGACATAAAAAGGAGACCTAGTACCCGAGGAACCCGCGTTCCCCTGGGATGCTGAGCGGGGTCCACGCTGAGTGAGGCTGAACTGACTTCTCTCTGACCTGCCCTCTGCAGTCAAATGGGAGTGCGGTGATCACAGTCAAATTGTTTGCAAGCACGCAGGACTCCGCAAAGCCACCTGGAACATGTAGGCAGTCAGGCCTGGACACATCCCCCAGCCCTACACAGCCACTGTGGGGGCATTGCTGTCCACCAGCTGCTCTTCCCAGGATGCTCTCCTAGTCAGAGCTGGCGGCAGGAGATGCGGGGGGGGGGGGGGGGAACGTCAGCTTCTCCAGCACTGGAGATGCTCCTACATAGATAGCTAATTGCTTCAGAGGATATACCTAGAAAAGGAAGCAAACACTGGCTGGGAGATTGGCCTCGGCTACTTCTCACTTGGTGATGTTCCAGACTGGCTACTTGGCTTGAGTCAAGTCTGCTGGTATTTTGGATCCTAAAGTGTGTAACACAGGGGCACCTGGGTGGCTCAGTCCGTGGAGCATCCGACTCTTGGTTTTGGCTCAGGTCACGATCTCAGGATCGTGGGGTCAAGCCCTTTATTAGGCTCTGTGCTGAGCATGGAGTCTGCTTGAGGATTCCCCTCTCCCTCTGCCCCTCCCCCCTGCTAACGTGTTCGCGCTCTCTCTCTCTCTCTCTCAAACAAATAAATAAGATCTGTTACACATAATTGTCCCCCCTCCCCAGGACTTTCTTCCTGAACATTTCTCACTCATTCTGGCCTATTTTACACTAGGAAACAAAGTGGAAGCCCCCTGTTTATTCTCACCCACCAGGGAAGGTGAGAGAAAGAGTGGAAACTCTCTCTTTCATTTGTGTGGGGAAACCGAGTCCCAGAGAGGTTCGGTGCGCAGGTCAAGATCCCACAGTGAACCGGGGACATGCCCTGTGAGCAGAGACAGTGACAAGAGCACCGTGTTATACGTAAGCCCTCAGGGATGCGAGCAGTGTCCCTCAGACAGGAGGCAAACGTCAAGTCCGTCAGTCTGGAAAAGACACAGAGAACCAGGTAGACCTTTCTTGACTTGTACCTGGAGCGGCCTGTTGGTCCACGCCCGACCTTCCACAGCCAGAGGCCAAAGCATCCCCCTCTCCCCCTGTCTGTCCTCTCAGTCACTTTAATCTCTAGGACGAGCCTCTCCGTGCAGGAAGACAGGTCCCCCGGTCTTCAGAGTGGAGAAATCCACAAGACACACCCACCTGCTCGGGGTCTCTATTTGGTCTCTAGCGCTGACCAATTCTCACAGCACAATTTCAAAATCTATTTATGTCAACAAACTCCCTTCCGTATCTTTTACTTAAAAACCTCCCTTCTGCACCATGCAGGGTAGGGCAGAGGGGTGAGGGGGACGAAAACCCTGCCCTACTGCAGGAGAGGAAGAAACCTGCAGGGACTTGCCCGGGACCCAAGAGTCCAAGCACAAGGCACCGGACGGCCCCTGCTGACACCGAAAATCGCTCCGAGGGCAGCGGACTCCTCCCCTGCCCCGTAACTTGGTTGGCCCCGCGATGAGCAGTCCTATTAACAGTGATGTCAGGCTGTTTGGGTCGGGACCGTTCCTGAGTCATGAAGCAGTTAGGAAACACCCTGCCCCACTGGCTGGTGAGCTCATAAAGGTAGACCCACGTGTACTTCCTTGTGCCTCCAGACAGCCTGACGGCTGGCTCATTTGCTCACACCCAGCAGCGAGAGCGAAGGCCGCGGGAGGTACAACCACCACCCTCCCATGCAAATCAGCCCCGGGAGCGCAGCTGGGCTCCTCCCGCTGCTCCTGGGCAATGCTCCTGGAGAGGCGGTGGGGAAGATGCCACCCGGGGCGCTGCGCGTTCCTCCTTGCCCTGGCCCTCCTGCTCGACGCGGCGGGTCTGGTCCTTTTGCTGCTGGGCATCTTCGCCTCCCTCGATTACTGGGACTTCTTGGTCTACACGGGGGCCCTGGTCCTGGCTTTCAGCCTCGTGCTCTGGATCAGCTGGTATTCCTTCAACATCGAGGAACCTCTTGAGAAACTGAACTTGTAGCTTGGCCATGGGCAGAGGAGGAGGGACGCAGGCTCCACGGGCACCCGACTCTGAACCTGGGGCTGCCGGAGGAGCCCAGACACACCGCCACTCCCACACAGGGTGCCCCGGCGGGGACGAGGTAAGTGTGCGTGAGGCCAGCCTGGCACAGTGGGGGTTCTGGGGGTTCTGTCGATCTGGGCTCCAGCTGCACCTGTGCTGGCCACAGGTGTCCTCTCCCAGGACCCTTCATCCTTATGGAGACTAGAAAGAGGGTCTCCATGGCCCCCTCCACGTCCGATATGCCATGAGTGGTCCCGCCATGCAGAACAGGAAGTTACTGCTTCAGCTCAGAACTGGGAGAAAGGGGCCCATCTTGATTTTCTGTTGGGAAGAATCCAGATTGGGGGGAGGGGGCAGGAGGCTTTAGCCCTGGGAGAGGTTGGAAAGCTCCCCGATGGTTGTTTATGCCTTGCGTGGATGGAGGCCGTGCAAGTGGGACTATGGCGGGGAACCGCCCAGAAAGGCCCTTCTCCCTTGCTTCCTCCCTGCACCTGCGGATGGGGACATGCACCACGGGGGAGGACCTGCCTCCACCACCCCTCTCAGGGCACCCACCTCCGCTCCAGCAGTGCCCCCACCCCACCCTCCCTGCACACACTCCATGCCGCCACCCCCACCCCGTCACGGCCGGCCCGGGAGACTCAGAAGTCAGGAGACCATGGCGGACCATTCCATCGACTGAGCTGCATCTCCCAGCCAGGCCAGCTGCTCGGTTGACTGAATGTACCCAAGGACACAGATAACTGTAAGACTTTTCACAGGGACACGAAGCACCCAGGATAGAGCGGGTATGACCCCCACAACCCTGCATTATGGGCAGTTCTCCCCGGGAGCCTGAGATTGGAGCCCCACTTGAACTAATGACCATCACCCCCTCCTCCCCTGTAGCCAGGAACCTAGCACAGCCGGGCACTCCCTTTCCAGCACTGGCCACAAGGATAAAGGTCACGGCTGGGTTGGAAGGAGGAAATTAAGATCCCTGTGTCTCTTCTGGGGGACTCCATCTGACCCTTGGAATGGAGAGACCAAGGCAAGCAGCCTGAAGAGGTTTCCGGGGGCGGGGGGTAAGATCTGGTCCCAGCAGATGAAAGGAAAGGAGGTGGGATGGCCCAGGGCCCAGGTCCCAGGTCCCAGGTCCCACTCCAAGTGGCACCACTCCTTCCCTGGGTGACGCTGGACAGGTTGCAACCTGCCCCGAGCCTCAGTCTCCTCATTTGTAAAATGAGGATAATAGTGCCCGCCCTTGCTGTTGCCATGGCCAAAAAGAGGGAAGGCAGGAGAAGGCTCTTTGCACACCATGTGATTTTTACAAATGCACATGTCCTTAGCAAACATATAATATAATACAAATGCACATGTCCTTAGCAAACATATAAGTAAACTGACCCAGAGTCCCAACAGAGAGTCCTTGGTACTTGGTGCACCTCAAACTGGTGAGGGAGTCGGTTTACACCTCAAAGCAAGAAGGAACCTCTAATTTATTGGCTCACTCCCAAAGGCATGCCAGGCATCACACAAGGCACGAGGGATGCAGTGAAGGATAAGGTACACAGGTCTCTACCCTCGAGGGGTTTCCCGTCTAGTGAGACAGAGAGGGCAGTCAAACAGTCTCACTAATGGAGGCACATTAAGACTCAGGTGAGGACTAGGAAGAAAAGGAACATCACTTCACAGGAACGGTCAACAAAGAAGCTGACCCAGAAAGTGGAGTCTTTCAGGAAGAGGCAATGGCTTGAGCAAAGGTCCTGGGGTAGGAATCTGGTCATTATCTTCAGAACAATAAGAGTTATTAAAGAGATGTAAGCAAGGGTGGGAGTTCAACATAATTGGATCTATGTTTCCAAAAGACCACCCTGGCGATGGCATGGATGATGATGATGGTGGTGATGATGGTGCGGAGGGTGAGGATTGCCAGGTCAAGCTCCTTTGGGGAGCTAAGTCATCTAACCCAAACAACAAGGGGTCCCTCGTGTGAGGCTCCTTGTCCTTTACTTTCTTCCCTCATTGAATAGAAAGAAGTTCAATAGCCCAGTGGTGAAGAGCACGGGCCAAGGCCCAGACTGGTCTGAAGCCAGCTTTGCTCCTTGCTAACTGTGTGTCCCGGAGCGAGTTACCTCACGTCCCCATGCCCTACTTTCCAAGCCTGTAAAATGGAGATGGTGCTAATGACAGCCCTACTTCAGAGACAATGATCAGATTAGCTCCTACCTCATAAGGAGGCTGCCCAGATCCGTGGGGTAATGTGTGTACAGCACCCAGGAGTGATGATTAAATG
Organism: Ursus arctos; assembly: GCF_023065955.2. Taxonomy (NCBI): domain Eukaryota; kingdom Metazoa; phylum Chordata; class Mammalia; order Carnivora; family Ursidae; genus Ursus; species Ursus arctos. Next base: position 7,438,648 of record NW_026622808.1, read on the forward strand.
AAACAAGGGGCACTGCATTGAAACTCCCTCACGATGCAGGTATCTGGTGCATTACAGAGGGTAAGACCCTCCTCCGAGACAGACTTCCTTAAAGTGTTATGATCACTTCTTAAGACAGGGTATGGCATTCAAAATTGTCAGTAGGGATGAGAGAAAGAAAGCTCCCCCAGAACACCAGACTTTAGCCTGGGCTCAAGGGGACTTCAAAAGCTTGAGATCCACTGTATTTGTTAAATACAGTCCTGCAAATGTCACCTTCATCTTTTCCGTTCCCAAACTCCATGCTCTATGGGACCCTCAGAGTGAGCCCCCCTGGGTCCCTCCGTCTCCTGCGACGCCTGAGGCTGGATCAGAGTGGCAATCAGTGCGGGCTGGGATCTACTTACTGTTCAGGGGGCCGCCCACTTATGGAGCTGCCCACCACCCCCAGATGACCTTGGGCAAGTCACAGTACTTCCCTTTAGAAGAGGAGATTTGGTCTCCATGGAAGCTTCTAACCTGGCTCTGAGGAGGCCCCTCAGGGGCTTGGGTGGGAGACAGCAAGCAGCCAAGAATCTGGCAGCCCTACCCACCCCACAACACACACATACCCCCCGGAAGAGTGGGGTTTCCCGCAGTTTTATCGACTGAACTTTCACGGAAGGCTTCCTGTGAACACAAGTTCTGATGCTGAACTGTATTTCTGAAAATGACTCACCTCGATCCCCTTACATTCTGTGACCTTTGGCCCAGGCATGATCTCCAACAACATTCATGATTTATGGGCAGTTTCTAACTGGCTCCGCCAGTTCTCCGATTTTCAGAGTGGAGTCAAAGGAAAGAGCATGGACCCCCCCTTAATTCAGGGCCCAATGCCGCCCTTCCAAGCTCGTCCTTCAGTCTCAGGACGATGAGTTTGCTAGAACACTCCCACCCCTAGGCAAGCGGGTTGCATCCTGGGCGCAAGGCCAGGTATAGAACTCTGGCCAGCCTGGCCGCTAAACCTCAAAGGGCCCCCCAGGAGTTTCAGAATGAGTGCCTTGTGTACCAAGCGAGACAACCTGCCATCTGATTTTATCACTCGGTGACTATATTCTCGCAAGATCTGTTTGCTCCATGTTCCACCCGCTGGGCATTTCTTGTAGATAAGCCCCCAGGCAAAGTCAGGTGAGGACTCTGTTCCCTTTACCAGAGGATGCATGGCTACACGCCCCCCAGACATACACACACAAACACACACCCTCACACCTGCCACACACCTACCAGAAATACACACTCACAGAAACAGACACACAGCCACTCGCCCACTCTACGGCGACCAAAGCCCAAGGGCAGGAAGGCTCACAGCCCCGAGCCCGGGAAAGTGAAACCTGTTCCTCACCATCGACTTTTTCCCGTGTGCAGACACCCCCTCTGCCCACAGAGGGGCCGGTGGGGCTGCCAAGTCGGCTCAGGGTCCAGCACACCAGCGCAGCTCACCCAAGCCACATGCAGACATGGTGCTGGGGCTGCGTGGAGGGCCAACATTTCTCGAATCCCTGGAGGAATGTTTAATCTAGAGGGAGAGATAAAGCAAGTACACAATACTTCACGAGAGTACACAGAAAATGCGTGCCCGAGACAAGCTCAGTCTCACACGGGGCTCTGAGAGCCCAGTTGAGGAAGAAGAGATCCTGCTGGGGGGAGGGGGCTGTGTGTGGTTTCAGACATCTGGCCTGGATCCCGAGGAGCAGGAAAGAACGTGACAGGCAGAGACGGCACTTGGGAAGAGCGGGGGGGAAGGACTGCAGAAAGAAAACAACAGATGAAAGAATATTCCGGAAAGAGCGAGCAAGCGCATGTGACTGGGTCAGGGGTGTTCACGGGAGGACATTGGAAGCAAGATGAGGATTGAGACATTTGGAAAGCAAGGAGGAGACTTCAGGGACCGTAGAGGGACATGGCCGGGCCCTGCTTGTGGTAGCAGGTGCGGGGGCAGGGAGACCACAGGCGAAGCTCAGCCGGCGGGTAGTAAGAGATGGCCAGGAACTCAGGGCCATGGAAAGCCGAGGAGGGAGGGAGACAGCAATGAGCGGACGGTCCGTCCCTGTCTCCCGCAGCCGGCCAAGGACCAAAGGTTTCAGAGAGCCCTGTTGTGAGTGTGCGGGACGGGGGAGGTCGGGGTCGGCACAGGTTTGCTCACGATGATGCGATGATGCGTCTTCCTTCTCACGCACGCAGAGGCTGAGACGCAAATGGTGCGTTCGAGCAGAACTGCCCAGGTGGCGTGGAACGTACAGATTTTAAACTCAGAAGGGAGACCAGGCATGGAGCTGCAGGCGGGGGTCAGAGCCGGGAGTGTGGATGAGATTGCACAGGCTGCGGACGTGGGGAGAGAGGGGAGGGAAACAGGGTGTGGGGGAGGCGGGATAGAAGGAAGGGAGGAAGAGGGTGGAAGCCTCAGATTCTCTGAAGGAGGCATTGCATGTGATCCCACTCCCCCTACCAACAGCACTGCAGAAAGCCTCAGGATTATTATCAATTATTAATGCCCCTTACAGGTGAGGATATCAAGGAGCACAGAGTCTAAGTAACTTGTCCGACATAATGGAACTAGCGAGTGGGGGTGCCAGATTGTGAAACCGGGTATACCTGCCCCTATGGGCCATACCCTTTCCACCAGGCAGGGGGATGGCATACTCTGGCCTCAGGCCAAATCTGGCCCTTCTCCCACTTTGTAAGTTGGGCTGTCCTGCAACACAGCCGGGCACACTCACTCAAGCACCATCTAGAGTGCTTTACACCGTAACAACAGAGCCAGGTCATTCCAGCAAAGACCAAATGGCCTGCAATGCCTACAATATTTACTTCTGGCATCTTACAGAATAATCTGCTGACCTCTGGCCTGGCCGTGGTTACTTCCCACGGGAGCCGATGTCAGAACCTTAAGCCATGCATGCTTTTGGGGGAGTGGGAGAAGGAACGCAGGTTGGGAGGCCCACAGAGTAGTCCCCAGTAGTAATAAGGGAGCGACACCCTGCAGGTGACAAGGAGGATGAAGGAGGACATGATGTCAAGAATGGGGGACTGACCGTCGAACACCTGAAAGCCATCAAGACGGCTGTAACCTGAGGAAAGTTGATTGGACTTGGCCATGAGCCTTTATCACTAGATGGTGGGACAAAAGGGGACCAGTGGCTGCTGAGATATACAAAGGGACCAGCGCAGATCCGTCTGCAATGTATTTGGGGAAGAAATGACAGGAGTAAGGCTGTGCTGGCCTCGCTGGTTCGCAGTAAGATTTTTTTCAGAGATGGGGATCGAGAACATTGAGCAGAATGGTAAGGGGAGGGGAGGAGCCAGGGGAGAGGGAAAGAAGACGCTGGAATTACAAACGAAGACAGCCGGTTGTCTGGCCATGTCCAAGGTGGATGTGGGGGTGGATATCCAGATTCCAGGGAGAGCCGTTCGCTTTGCCCGCAGGGAAGGTTGAGGAGAGGGCACTCAGACTTGATAAGTGTCTCAGGATTTACTGGCCATTCACTTGTTTTCAGGACCTCATGCGATGCTCACAGCTCAGTTAGGGATTCAAATACCCATTTTACAGGGGGAGGAAACTGAGTCTCAAAGCAGTTCACTACTTGCCCACAGAAACAGCGCTGTTGAGAGGCAGCGCTAGAACTTCAAACCTAAGTCCTGTCGACTCCAAGACCACACACAGGTTTGAAATGATGTACTCAGATCTTGGGCTGACCCATTTCCTCTTCATTTATTCAATGCAGGTCCCGTCTGACGGAGTAGCGTCAAAGCAGGAAGATGCCACTCTTGGCCACACATCCTTTCCTAGTATCCAGGAGGAAGCAGAGGCTGCGAGGCAGAGGCTTCCAAAGCACCCACTGGGATGCCCACGAATGGCATGAATGCCAGGCTCCTGGAAGGTTCCAGGCTCCGTCAAGGGTCCAGCGCCCCTGCGCCACCCTTGCTGGCGTCCCAGCTGCTCCAGGAAGGCCCGAGAAGCCTTGAAGTTTTTGCCCTGGGGCTCTAATGGAAGCAACCTTGTCGGGGGCTTAGATGCCATGAGAAGTCCCATCCTCTGCTGCTCCTCTTGTCAATGTCCCATTAAAGACTATCAGTCGGAACCAAGCGTGAAGTCCACATGGGGTCTCCTGCAGGCACCCATCACGCTGTTATTGCTACTTCTCCTCTCTGGCTCCGTGTGAGTCCCCAAGGGCTCTGCCTCGCCCATCTCTTGGTATGGGCCAGAGACCCATGGGGCATATCTGCAACATGCCAGTTGCAAAAGCAGAGCACGGCCAATGCTGTGTGCCACAGGCTGCCCTCCTCGGTGCTGGACACTGTGATTAACGCAGCCCTGCCTGTCTGCACGGCCAAGCTGCCCCGGTGGCTCATATTGAGCTTTTAGTCAACTGAAACCCTTCTCCAGGCGATTTGCTGGAGGAAAGGGAGCTACTGCTGGGCTGTCCCCGTGTTCTTCGTTTCTTGATCCTAAGAGCAGGACTCTATTTTCATAATCTTAGCTCGACTGCATCCAGTCAAATGCAGCCTGACCATAATCCCGTATGACGGTCACCTTCCAACTTACTTTCAGAGGCTAACCAGACGGTCGTGCATGTCGCCAGTGCTTGCCTGCCTCGATCACTTATATTTCCCCAGGTCTAATTTTGTACTTTTTATTTATATTTCCCTATAAGTGCCTCAGATGTTCTGTGGTACGAGGTAGTTCTCTAGATACAGAAGTAGATTTGGACTCTGGCTTTGCCATGACATGACATATTTCTGAGCCTGCATGGTCTCTAAGAATTCTCAAAGTCCCAGCTTTACAGCATCCTTGTCTCAAGAGTTGAACCTGTCTGTGCAACCCCGGAATGAGAGATAGGGCACGGCACCTCCTTGAAAGGAACACACAGAGCCCAGTGGATGGAGACAGTATGTGGATTATCCTGACACCGTGGAATCTTCCAGAAGTTTCGTGCTCAGCCACCAGCCTAGACTCTCAGAAAACCTGACGAGACATCACGGACGAACATTCCAGATAAGCCATGAAGAAGAAAGATTTCCCTCCTACTCCAGAAAACTCCTTCACTATCTGCATGTGAGATCCTATTGATTTTCCCAATTAGACACTTTCTTGGTGGTTCCCACCTGACTCCACGCAGCAAGGAAGCACTTCCTCTTACTTAAGGTGCTAACGTTAGCACAGAAAGAAGAGTCCCGTGTCATCACCACCACCCCAAACAGCTTCTTTTTCTTCGGTCTTTTTTTTTTTTTTTTTTTTTTTTAATTCTAGAAATGGAACAGGTTTCCCTTTCTTTGGCTAGGAGCCAAACGCAACGGCTGGCTTCCATTTCACAGCCGTCACGTTGTTCGAGACATGCCAATCTCGCAACAGTGGGATTTCACTCAGCCCAGAGCGTATGTTCTCAGAATCTGGGGGGCCCAGGGACCTGAGATCAGCTAAGTGGGCTGCAGAGTCTGGCCTCCCACATCACACCCGCTCCAGGGACCTGCACATGTGACCTGCACCTCACCCCCAACACGCTTGCTGTCGTGTGGCTGTTTGCGGGCAATTTAAATGCATGGGCGATGGTCCTCCAGTTAGGGCTCTTGTTCAACTCCTGAAGCTGTCTCCCAACTTGGAGGGCATGTTTCTGTAGGACGGGCGTCTGACCGCTGCTTTGGAGAATGAGTAGGGAGTGAATCTGTGATAGTAGCAGTAGGGGCTACATTGCATGCAAATCCAGCTGGTTACTTTGCCAACCCCTGCATTAGCCCCCCAGAAGAAAAGGGGGGTCCACACGGGAGGCCGTCAACCATCGGGGAACCCTAGCTAGGAGCTAGAATTGAGAAGGCACATCGAGGCAGTGCAGGTGGAAACTGGGGGCCATCCCTCTGGGGCAAGTCTTGGTCTAGCAGGGTAGACGTGCTGGGACAATGCTCAGGGACCTCTTCCAGCACGGAATCAGAGGACACAGAACAGAGCTCATGCTCAGGGATCAGGAAAGTGGCACGCAGATCTCCAGGGATCTTGGTAAATGCAGATTCTGATCTAGGCGGACAGGGGAGAGGCCCGAGGCTCTGCATTTCTAACAAGCTCCCAGGCCGTGCCACGGCTGCTGGGCCACAGGACGCATAGAAGAGCAAAGACCGGGGCACCTGGGTAGCGCGGTTGTTAAGCGTCTGCCTTCAGCTCAGGGCGTGATCCCGGCGTTCTGGGATTGAGTCCCACATCAGGCTCCTCCACTGGGAGCCTGCTTCTTCCTCTCCCACTCCCCCTGCCTGTGTTCCCTCTCTCACTGGCTGTCTCTCTGTCAAATAAATAAATAAAATCTTTAAAAAAAAAAAAAAAGAGCAAAGACCTTGAACAGCCCCATTATTCTAGAGATGCGGGACCGGAGCCCTGGCTGCCAGCGAAGCCCTCTTTTCCCGCCGTAAACCACTGACTGGCTTCTCCAGAGCCCTGCTGAGCCTCGGGCAGAGCAAGCACGCAGGGCACCAGCCAGAGGAGGTGAGGCACACTCGTGCTGCCGGTGAGTCACAAGCCATTGCGCCCGGGGCCCCGACGTGACTGTGCTGCGTGCCCAGGAATGTGGTCCTGACCGCCCAGGACTCCGCGCTGCTCCATGTCTCCTCAGATGCCAGAGCCGTGAGCACATGAGTATCCGCCCCGCAAGGCAAGGTGGGGCAGAGAGGGAGGAGGAGGCAGGAGGGGCCAAGTTTCAATGGTCAGGCCCATACGGAGCGGGGCTCATCCTCCCAAAAGTTCTCCCTAAGGGCTCTCCAGAACCATGTCTGTGGCCCGTCCTCCTGCCTGTCCCCTGGGAGGGCAGCTGGGCTTTTCCATGACCTGAACTCGGCTGGCTCTGCCAGTGATGGGCTGAGTGACCTTCTGGTGATCCTCACCTATTAGGGGTAATGATGATGACATTGTAGTCACAAGGATCACAGGTGATTCGGCATTGGCCTTCGGAGAGCCCCACAACCTCCCGAATGGGCGGACACCTTTGAACGCATCACTTCTTTGCAGAAGTCAAAACGTAGAGCTGTCAATTTCAGACTCCCGATGATTCTAGAACCTTAGCACCTGTCATTTATAAGGCTATTTAAAGTCAAATCAGCCACTAACAGGCAAGTCCACACTTTACACAAACTTGGGCCTACAGTTTGCCACAGAGATGACCAACAGGGACCCACACACGCAGGGGATAATGGGCGTACAGTGGGGAGGGGGTTCCAGCCAGGCTCTGCAGCCCACCCTCAGTCAGTAGCCTTGAAGCTCCTAGGCTTCAACTCATTTCTCAGTGACATTACCTGAGTCTGCCACCTGTTGAGGCCAGCAAGGAAACACATTTGCATGAGGGACCAAGGAGTCTTTTGGGTAAAAACCAACCCTACGGGAAAAGAGAGGCAGACAAAGCCCAGCCTGGCAACAGAGACTGAACGTAGGTGTGCTCAGCGTTGTTCATCCCACCGCAACCTCTATTTGTTCTTGAGGAAGAAGGGATGGAAGATAGATGAGGCAGTTTTGGGGAGGGCCGGGGGTGGGGGAGACCATGTGTGATGTTGGGGTTCATGTCTCAGCACTTGGAAGCATCCGGCATAGACTTGGGTTGTATGAGTTCCTGGCAGACACGTGAGACAGCAGGTGCTAAGAGTTGAATGAATTTGTTCATGAGCTGAATTGGCTCATCCAAGGCTTCCGGAAGTTTCTTGGCAGGGTAGGCACACAAGGGGAGGAGGGGCAGCCGGGAGAACGCAGATAACAGTAAATCAGTCCTTGTCGAGGGACATTTGCGTGGCAGTATCAGAGTGCCGGAGTCTGCACAGCACCTGGGAATGCCAAGGTTTCAGTGTGGGACCAAGTGCTCTGTCTGTGTCTAAGGACCAAGCACGGAAGGCCCAGCGAGAGTGGTCTCTGACCTCACGGCAGCCACACATTCTCAGTCCTTCCTTTATCCAGCAAACACCCACCTCTGGCCCTGGCTTCTCCTGGATCCCACAGGCTGCTCCTACCAGGAGATCCTTTCTGGTTTGAAGTTGGTGGCTTGGGGAAGGGACGGGGAGATGAGGTACAGAGTCCCACGGCCTCCCCGACACCGCTGCAATGCCCCACGCTGCTGGGCTGTACGCCCCCAAAACTCCCCGAGTCGGCCTGGGAAGAGATAATGTACATAAGGATGGTAGTTTGCAGGCTAACAGCTTGGATGTGCCCTGGGCCGGACTCTGTTTCCCAAATACAAGCATCCAGATGACAAGTGTCTCCGTGTCTTTGCTTCCTTGCTTCTCCTCCTTCTCCAGGCTGACTGCTCCCACCTTAGCCCCAGCCACTAGGCGGCCATTGTCTTTTTCACCAGCTTCCCTTCCAGCCCAAGGCCACAGGCAGAGGCCCTCTGGAGGGTGTCCCCAAGGGCATGGCCCCAGCACACAGTCTCAGCCTGAAGTCCTCTCATCCCGACCCCGCCTATCTGACCGGCCCTCTGGGCCCCACTCCATCTCAGACTCGGGGTCCAAGTTCCCATGTCCATATCTAACTCCCCTTCAACATCCGAGCTCTGGCCCCTGCTCAGAGCCTCTCCTGGTCCCGGACACCCAGCCCACGTCTCTGCAGCCGCCTGGGAGCAACGACACAGCATTCTCAAAGTGCAGCCATGTGACTAGCAAGCAGTGTCAGCCTCGCTTGGGAACTCGCTGGCAGGGCAAGATGTCCGGCCCTGGTTGGGGGACCAGCTCACCCCAGTTTACCTGCCTCAATCCAGGGGGTTCCTATTCCAGACCTACAAAGTAAGAGGCTGTGGGGTGTGTAAACCACGTTTACCAAGCCCTCCCAAGGTGTGCGGGGAGGGGATTCTGACGCATGCGTGCTCTAGCCTGAGAACTGTCACTGCAACGGATCTCTGAGGCTGAACCGGGAGCCCGGAGGCTGCCCTCCAGGAGTCCCCATTTCCCCTGTCTCCCCCGGGCACCAAAGAGCAGACCTTGCCCCCTGTCACACAGTGTCCTGGCCGGGTGGCACCAGCCCCAGGTGGCTCTGTCAGCTGTGGGGAACGTCGCATCCTGGCCAGCCCATCCTGTCCCCAATCACCTGCGACTAGTGCCCCTTACCAGCCAGGGGCCTCGTCCGCATTTCAGTTTTCAAGAAACTCCAGCTCCCCATTGCTTAGGAAGAAAGTCGTGTGTGGGAGGCTGCGGGGGAGTGGTGTAGGAAAAATGGAGGGAAGAGGCCGGAGGAGAGTCCAGGGGACGAGGGGAGAGGCCCCGAGGGAGTGAGACAGTGGGAGAAAGGCTGGGGTGGGGAAGGGTGACGGGAAAGAAGAGCCATGGAAGAGCGAGCAAGTGGGAGAAGAACGTTTCTCAAAGTGGGGTCCTGGGACCAGCAGCAACAGCGGCACCTGGGAACCGGTTTGACATTCGGTCTCACCCCAGACCTTCTGAACCAGGAACTCTGGGAATTGAGCCCATTTTGTCTGCGTTGCAAAACGTCCTCCCGGGGACTCTGATGCGAATTGCAGTTTGAGACCCACTGGGCTGCCCGGCTGTATCATGTGAAGCAGGCATGCTGCCTCTGGATGCTGGGTTTTTTTCCAATGTTTTGAATGTCTGCCTTGGGCACAGCAAGCCTCGGAAGAGAGACCCGGGTCTCCCTCAGGCGACTCTCACGCACACATACCAATTCTTGCTCTTGACCTGCTGACTCCCTGAATCTGCAGGGACTGCCCCCCTCCCTTTACCCTCCATCACTCCCCTGCCCCATTGGAACCCCCAGCCTCTGGCAGCTCTACGCTGGGCAGCCTTTTCCCAGAAGGTCTGTGGGCCTGGAAAGAGCCCAAGGAGCCTCTGATCTGCTCCTTCTCAACTTACCCTTCTTTATTATTTTCCCCCCATCTCCCTTGTTTTGAAATCTGCTGTTTGCCAAGGAGACTGATCATTAAGGAATAATTAATTCATTTCCCCATGATTTATTAATCAAACACACCCACAACTGGGTATGCAAAAAGCAGAAAACAGATGTATTATGATTTCCATTAGAGTTTTGAAACATTTAGAACAATCCATTACGATTGCCATGAACCCCTAGGGACCTGGAAAGGAACAAATTAAACCAGAGTTTGCAGACCTCAAATGCCCGTGTGGACAAAACGTAGAGTGAGGAGAGTAAAATGGCTTAGAGGCTCCGGCCGATCTCCCCCCACACTCCGCCCACCTTGCCCCTTCCACAAATGCACTGTCCCCCTCTTTCTGGGGGTCCGTGAAGCGCATCTCATGGACTCACAAACAAGGCCAGTACGAGTGAGGTCTGTGAGCAGGGCACCCGCTCTTCAGCCCCTTCGTGCACCCCCTGCTTTCTCGGCATGACTGGCCCTCCCAGACCCCACCTCTACGACCTGCAAATACTGCAGTTGGTCTTGACTCTTCACCATGAAACCTGACACAGTGGTCGGTGGCAGAGTGGGGGTGGGCGGGCCGCTGTTCCCCTTGCTCACAGCAAGGTCAAAGCCAAGCTGCTTGGGCCACAGGACAATGCAAGGTCCTAGAGAACAGGTTTCTCCCATTTCCGTCTACGGAGTCCTGCTCAGGGACAAATCCGTGGGACAGTGGAACCGGAGGCCGATTGAGGGATGGACCCCCTTCCCCCTGAACGTTGAAGGCTTTGCTAGTGCTTCGCTGGGTGGGTGTGCCTCCCTCCTTGCCCGGGACACTTGTCAACGCAGGCATTAGGAGGCAGAGAAGAGAAGGAGCTAGACCAGGGTGGTGGAGCTGACAGAGGCCTGCTTCAAACAACAGATTTCTTAAAAACTTCTTTCGTTCTTTAAAATTTGTACAACATTGTCTTTTGCTCCACAATACATTTGTGCTTGCTCACCACTCTTAAAACGTCCCCGAATCTTCAAATAAAATTGGTTTCGTTTTACCTGGAGCTTTATTGCACGATGGCACAGACCCCAAGAGGGTCGTGCGGCACAGGTGAGAAGCGATTCCCTCCTCCTCAGCCCTACTGCATGTGGGTATGTGCCAAGTTCACCGGGCAGGTGTCCAGGCAGGCCCAGCCATGCCTAGCTTCCCTACTCACAGCCAGGAAGCACCTCTCTTGCCCCAGCCCCATGTTTCCACATGAGAAAGCCGAGTCCCCAGCACATGAAGACGACTCACCTAAGGCCACAAGCCTGTCACTAACACAGCCTCGACTGCGACCTAGTTTTCCGACTCCTGACCCACTACTCGAGCTGCCGCCCCCACCCCTCCTCTCTGGGTGAAGGCAGAGGGCTGGTGGTGACCCAGGGACTCTCTCAAGCACTGCTCAGGGAGACTTCCTGAGCATCTCCTATAGAATGGGAATACGAGGCCCAGCACCTGTACTCCAGTGCATTCTATGGAATGGGTATATTAGGGCCAGCACTATACTCCAGAGGGCTGTTGGAGACGCATGCTCGGTGACACACGTGTGTCAGGGGCTTTGGAAAGGTACAAACCCATGACAGAACAAGGGTGGCTCTTGAGCCCGTGCCGGGAAGGCTTGGGTGTAGCTTTGCTCCCTCAGTCCTGCCCTTTCTCTCGCCCTGTGTGTGGCGCTGGGAGGCTGACTCCAACGGGATGGCAGACCTGGCCCCTGAGCTACATGCCCCAATGGAGGGCATCAATCAAGGTCAAGCAACTGTGCCGCTGGGCACGTCAGGGCCTAGACCCGGGGCTGCAGGGGCCATGGAAACTGGCTCCCGAGGTGAAATCCATTTATCGTCCCCTATCAGTTACAGTGGATATAAGCCAATTGGCAGAGGTCAATTATCCAGCCACCACAATGGGTACACAGCTATAAATCATAGCCCCCTCCATGCCCTGGGCCACAAGTGCTTCAAACTGGAAAGAATCCTGATTAATTACAGACTTGCTAATCAATGTGGTTCTACCTTTATCTATAATACTAGTGTTGCCACCTCGTTTCACTCCTCAATTTCTCTTGGTCTACTTGATTTGGTGTAAGTCTTCATGCTTTTTACGGATTAGCTTTTCAAATGGATTTGATAGGCTCAGTACACTGAACGCACACCCAAAAATACCTGCTTTCCCGTAAACCAAGGCAGCTTACAAAGAGACATCAAAGAAGGTCTGGGATGGAATCAGTCAGAGCGTAAGAGCAAGAAAGGGTCATCAAAGAGGAGGATTGCTTGGAACGGGCAGTTAAGTGCTTCAAGCCTGAACCCAACAAGCTGGCCCAGCGGCCTGAGGTTGTATGCTCCTTACTTACCTTATGCATAAATAGACCCTACTCTGTATTATAAATAGCTTTACACTTGAAGGGTTTCTGAGCGTGCTGTACTAGAGCAGATGGGAGAGGGTAGAAAGGAGGGAGGGAGCAAAGGAATCCAGGGCCCTGCCCTCCCTCCACCATACGCACACTTCCAATCTCTGAATCTTGGAGGCAGATAAGAGTCACACAAGAGCCATCCACACATGCTACTCCAGCAATGAGGGCTTTCATTTGGAGTGCAGTCCAGGACTTAGCATAATAGAAAACACCACCGTCTGGTGGGAATCCCCACAAAGTAGAAAGCCTACAGCTGATTTGGCCCTCACGCAAAGTGTAATGCAAAGTTTCCCCTCATTATTGCAAATACACACACACACACATACTCACACTCACCTGTGGTCCCTCTCCCCTTGGTGGTGGCCCCCTACCTGTCTTTCAGACTCAACTGAGGTAGAAAGAGCTTTGGACTAGCTGTCAGACCTGGGTCTAGTTTTAACTGTGCGACTCATTGGCCAAATGACGGTATCACTTAACCTCCTGTGGAGGCTCTAACTTCATCTGTAAAGTGGGGTCTTATAACCATCGAGTGAGATAAGGAATACAATAATAACTGACATTAACTGTTTACTGGGTGCTAGCACTTTACATGGTTTATCCTCTTACTGAACATTCAACCGACTTGACCTAATTGGCATTTATAGAACATGTCACCCGATAGCCACAGAACATACATTCTTCTCAAGGGAACACAGAGCATTTACCAAGACAAACCATAGTCTGGACCATAATACAAGTGTCAATAAATTTTAAATCATTCAAATCATACAAAGCATATTCTCTCACCACAACAGAATTCAATTAGAAACTAATTACAGAAAGATATCTAGAAAAATCTCCCAAATATTTTGAAAGGAACTATTAAACTTTTAAATCGTTCATCATTCAAAGGAGAAATGAGAAAGTATTTTGAACCGAATAAAAATGGAAATGATACCTAACATATCCAAATTTGTGAGATTTAGCTAAAGAAGTGCTTAGAAGGAATGTATAAATTCTTATATTAGAAAAGGAGTTCTCAAATCAACCACCTAAACTTCTATCTGTAAAAAGCCCAGCAAAATAAACTCAAATCAAGCAGAATGGCAGAAAACATAAAGATCAGTGTAGAAATCAACAAAATAGTACATTTTTTTTTCAAAAGAAGAAGAAGGAGGAGGAGGAGGAGGAGGAGGAGGAGGAGAAATCAATGAAACCAAACCTGGTTCTTTGATAAATAAAATTCATAAACCTCAACCAGATGGAGCAGGAAAAAAAAAAGACACAATTATCAGTATCATAAGTGAAAAGAGTGACACGCTCAGATTTTATAGATATTTTAAAAATATTAAATGAGTAATATGAACAACCTTATGCCAGTAAGTTGGATAGACGAAATGAAATGGACAAATTCCCTGAAAGACACCAATTATAAACGCATACTCAGGGAAACAAATCAATAGCCTTATCTACTAAAGCTATTGAATATGTAATTAAAAACCTTCAGAGAAAGAACATTTTTTTACATTGAAAGCTATAAAGCACCTCTGAAAGAAATTAGAGAAAGCCGAAGTAAATGGAAAGATACACCTTATCCATGGGTCAAAGATTTATTATTCTAAAGATGTCAGTTTTCCCCAAATTGACCTATAGAGTTAAATGATCCTAATAAAAATCCCAACAGAATATTCTTTTAATTGACAAATTCGTTTTAGTATTCATATGGAAATGGAAAAGACTTATTAGCATTACCGGATTTCATGACTTGTTACAAAGCCAGAATAGTCAAGATCATTCAGGGTTGGCATCAAATAAGATAATTCGATCAACCTATCAGAATAGAGTCCAAAAATAGATCCAAAAATATATGAAGAACTTTATTTTATTTATTTATTTATTTACTTATTTACTTACTTATTATGAAGGCACAAAGGCAGTTCAGTCAGGAAAGGGTAGTCATTTCAATAAATCATACTGGAATAACCAGATATCCACAACCAAAAAATGACCCGTATCTAGCACCTTATACAAAAAGTAACTCAAAATGGACCATAAACCTAAACAGGGTACCAAAAACAAGAACACTTCTAAAAAAAAAAAAGGAGAAAATCTTTGTAAACTCGGGGTAGGCAAAAAGTTAAAAGTTGTCAGACATATCAAAAGTACGATCCAAAAAGAAAAAATTAAGGAATTAGACTTCTTAAAAATTAAAAATGTTTGTTCTGCAAGGGACACTGTTAAGAGAATTAAAAAAACTTTCCAAATCACGAACCACATAAAGGACTTGTATCTAAAATGTATAAAATACTCTCAAGGGCAGCGTATGGGGGGGCTCAGTCGGGAAGCAGCCGACTTTTGATTTCGGCTCAGACCACGATCTCAGGGTTGTGAGATCGAGCCCTGCGTCGGGGTCCATGCACAGCATGGAGTCTGTTTGTCCCTCTCCTGCTCCTCCCCCGTTTCAAGCTCTCTCTCAAATAAATAAATAAAATCTTAAAAAATATAAAATACTCTCAAAACTTAACAAGAAGCAAGCGAACAATACAAAATGGGCAAAAGACACCATGAAAAGATGCCCAACATCATTATCCATTAAAAGGTAAGTTAAACCCACAACGAAATATCCTCACACATGTCTTAGGATAACTAACACGAAAAAGACTGACCTCGCCAAGTGTTGGCAAGGATGTGGACTAGCTGTTATTCTCATGCATTGTTGATGGGAACGTAAAATGGTACAATCACTTTGGACAGGAGTTCAGCACCCTCTTACCTTAAACAAACACCCACCGGATGATTGAGTCATTCCAGTCCTAGCTATTTACCCAAGAGAAAACAAAGCATACAGCCATACAAAGACTTGCACACAGATATTTGTAGCAGCTATATTTGTCATGGCCACAAATTGGAAACAACTCAAATATCCATCAACACTTCAACAGGTGAGTAGATATACAAATTGCTGTGTGTCCATCACACTCAGCAATAAAACAGAATGAATTATTGATGCAGGCAACAATGAGGACCCATCTCTGAATAATAATGCTGAGTGAGAGAAGTCAGGTGTAAAAGAGTACATATTGTATCATTTCCTCTCTATAAAACTCAAGGAAGAGCAGACGACGCTAGTAACAGCAAACAGATCCCTGGAGGCAGGTGGGAGGGAGGCAGTTGGACAGGGAGAGACGGATTTCAAAATTCAGCATAGGGATTAAGGGATAAACTCCTTATTTTACTCCCAATTCCAGACTCCAAAGCAGATATTGCCAATTTACGAGGATGCCTTCCTGCATACCTGGGCATATATGGCGCCCATCGATGTTTGTCCCGAGTCCTTCTCCTCGGGTCTTCCATCGTGCAACTGAGCACCTGGGTCTGTCTATGCTGTTGGCACTCTCTCCCTCATCCTCTCTGCAAGAAGGTCGAATGTATCCACCAAAAGACTCAGACACCTACCCGAGTCCAGCTTGGAATAAAATATTTGAACTGAATAAAAATGAAAATGATACCTAACATATCCAACATATTCGAGAAGTGTCTGGGAAATTTACCACTTCCCCATCTTTCCAAACGAGGGGCTTGCAGAGTGGGCATGATGGCAACAGCTGACTGCAGGGATAACAAACCTGACCTGCGGGCAAACATTATGGGGGCTGCTTTGGGGCAGGTGCAGCATGACTGTTCTGGTAAGCGTGATGGTGGAGACCTTTGTTTATTTGGTTCTTTGACGTGTCCCCAATACCTGGAATACTATTTGGCATATACTAGATGCTCAACAAATACTCACCAAAGAATCAATGATAAACATCTTAAATGATTCTTCTTTCTCTTTTGCCCATCAAAGGACCATTTGTTCTTTCATTGTTCTATAGCTCTGTTTTTCCGCTGAGAGCAAAGATCAATCTAAGATCATTTGTTTATAGCCTATTGTTGCGTTGCGAATGATTTCAAATCAGGGCCCGGTAGATTAGGGACCACTAGAGGCATCTTACGTGAAACACAAGTCATGGCAGTATGGAGTCTACGGTGGGGATGGGAGGGGCTTGAACAGAAAGTGCCAGACCTCTGAGTCCTAGGAATGTTGCATGCTGGTTTCTGGGGAGTAGGATCCATAGGTCTTTGAATTGGGTTAAAGAGTATGAGTGGTGTGTTCCCGTGACTGTGGGTATGTCATGACCAGTAAACCACATTGCCGTCGTTTATTAGCCGCATCATGCTAATTACCTGTTTACATGAGCCACGTAACCATTCATGCTGGATTACCAGACACCCAAGGAAACTGCACATACAGCACATCTACGTCACGTGGATTCCAAGGCTTTATTTGATTAGGAAACCCTGCGAAGGATTTGGTCTCCTAAATGGCTCAAGCATCTGCCCACAACTTTAAGAGGCTTCATTTGGCGAATCTCAAATCCCAGTCAACATTAGGATCACTTGGGGAGATTTTTAAAATAGCCACTGTGAAATAACATGATAACTGGGATTTGCTTAAAAATGATCCAGCACAGGGGCGCCTGGGTGGCACAGCGGTTGGGCGTCTGCCTTCGGCTCAGGGCGTGATCCCGGCGTGATGGGATCGAGCCCCACATCAAGCTCCTCCGCTATGAGCCTGCTTCTTCCTCTCCCACTCCCCCTGCTTGTGTTCCCTCTCTCGCTGGCTGTCTCTATCTCTGTCGAATAAACAAATAAAATCTTTAAAAAAAAAATGATCCAGCACAAAAAAGGGGGCTGGAGAGGGACAGGATGCATGAAACAAGATTGATGAAATGCTGGTAATTGTTGGAGCTGAGTGATAGAGGTTCATTATACAATTGCCTCTATTTTATGTATGTTTGAAAATTACCTCCATAAAAAGATGTGTGGGGCAGCTTCTCTGGTACAGCCAGGAGAGTACGGACCACACTCAAGGAGACCTGGGGATAGGGATGTCTCAGTTACTAGACACTTGCCTCCATTTGCACATTTGCACCTCCCCCAGCCAAAAAAGTTCTTACTTGAACAATTCTCAGTGATCCATTCATTCATTCTGTCTATCTATCCATCTATCATCTATCCATCCACCTATCTACCTATCTAATCTAACCATCCATCCATCCATCCATCCATCCATCCATCCACCTACCTATCTTCTTATCTATCATCCATCACTCTTGGATCAATTAAATCAGAACCTCTGAGGGAGGGGCCTGGACATATTTTAAAGAGTCCAGGGGACTCTAATGTGCAGCCAGGGCTGAGAACCACCAGTAAGGGAAAGTTTCTGAGGGTGAACTTCAGGTCAACTTTTTAATAGAATAAAACAAGCTGATTTACATGTCTGTGAAGGCACAGACTATACACAGAGAGGCCTGGGTGGCAGTAAGATCACCACCATTTATGAAGTGCCTCACATGTGCCACTGGAGAGTTCCCTTATGCAGATAAACTCCTGTCACCTTACAGCTTTCTTATAGAGAAATCACGGCTGGAAGAGGAGAGGTAACTCACACAGGGTCAAATGGCTTCTAAGTGGCTGAGCTGGGATTCCACCCCAGGCATCCAAGTCTTTCTGCTCCAACAGAAAAAATTAGGAGGTCTGTGGCTCTTGAACACTCTCTCCTCCTCAGTCCATCCTGTTTCTTCGTCTCCCCAGTCTTGCCCAGATACCTTATTTCCTCACTCTTGTGACCTACATTTCAGCTGAAGCAACATCTTCTTCCCTGCTTCTCCAAGGTTCCCCCATTCTGCTTACAAATGTTCAAAACCAGCTGCAACATGGTAGCATTCTACTGCCAACACAAACTTTGTGTATGTCTATAAAAATCTGTCCTAAAAATGTTTTTCTTGTATTTAAAAAACATGTTCACCGCATTCCATATGTCATGTTTATAGCCTTATATTTGGTCAGGTCTCCGAGTGGTGGCAGAGCTAAGTAACCAAAATTAATTCCAAGTTTGATGGCAAGTTTAATGTGTAAGATATACAATAACTACAACATAAGGGGAAGGGCAGAGGCACCTACATTATGAGAAGGTCTTCGCATTCCGTGAGAAGCAGTACAATACTGATTCTATGTATGCCGAGAGCAGGTAAGCACAGTATCTATAGTGTAATCCCTAGAGCAACTGCTCAAAATACTATTTTTTTTTTTTTAAAAAAGGTATAGTCAAAAACAATAAAGAAAAATTGAAGTGGAATTTGAAAAAGGCAGGAAAGTGGAAACCAGGGAACAAATTTTTAAAATTTTAAAAGGATGGGTAAACAAATAATAAAATGGTAGACCTAAATCCAACAGATAAACAAAAAGATATTGTACCAATGAATTTGGTTTTAATTATCCAATTATATGTTGTCTACAAGAAACTCACTTCAAATATGGTATGTTAAAAGTAAATGGATGGGAAAATACACAACATGCAAACATGCCCCCCAAAAAGTTGGAGCGGCTATATGTATCATAAAGTTATATTAAATTAGAACAAGCAGACTTCAGCAAAGAATATTACCAGGGATGAAAAGAGACATTACATAATTATAAAAGGGTCAGTTCACCAGAAGGCAGAATAATCATAAATGTATATGTACCCAATAACAGAGCTTCCAAAAATATAAAGCAAAAACTTGCAGAATGGAAATGAGAAATAGAAATGGACACATTCAGAATTTGTTAGGAGACTTCACCTCCTCTCTCAGTAATTGAGAGAACTAGTAGAGACAAAATCATCAAGGTTTCAACCATAAAGTTGAAACTTTCTCTCAGCTCAGAACTGATAGAACTGAACAACCATAAACCAACTGAATCTAATTAACATTTATAGAGTGTTCCACCCAACAATAGCAGCATAGACATTCTTTTCAAGCCCATGTGGAACACTCATGAAGACAAACCATATGCTGGGTTATAAAACAAATCTTAACAAATTCAAATGAACTGAAATCATACAATGTATGTTCTCTGATCATAATGGAACTAAACTGAAAATCAGTAGTAGGAAAGGACCAGTGTCTTTGGTGAGCTCCATGTTTTGAAGTGGGGGTAAGGGCTCAGCTCAGCTGTCAGAACCCCTTGTACCCCTGGTCTGCAGTAAGCTCACCTTGAGACCCTGCTCATCTTTTCACTTGATTCCAGGTGAAACATGCCTTTCACATCCAAGGCAACCCTAAAGGGACCCTTGCTCTGGGACAGGGAACACTAAAGGTGGCTGGAATCACGTGGGACATGGGAATAGAGGCAAGCTGGGGAAACAGTGAGGGTGGGTGGGAGCCAGGATAGCTGGGAGCCCCCCAGACAGAAAAGTGTGAGTCCCCCAGGGAGCTGTTAAAATATACAGATACACCAGCCCCCACCTCAGGCATTATGGGGTCCGAGCATTAGAATGTATTAGAAGCTCTCCAAAGTGATCTTAAGGTGCAATCTGGGATAAGAAGCTTCCCCTAGGTCAGGGGTCTGCACACTTTTGCCATAAAAGGCCAGATATTAAACATTTTAGGTTTTGCAGGCCACACAAGATCTCTCTCACTTCTCTGACTCCTTTCCCTCCTTCTCCTCCTCCTTCTTCTATAATCCTTTAAAAATGTACAAACTATTCCTAGCCTATGGGCAATACAATAACAGGCGCAGCCTGGACTTGGCCTGCAGGCTGGACTTTGCTGATACCACTCTAGGTCAACAACTCTCAAACGTTAGCCTTGGATCAGAAATGAGTAGACTCTGTGGCGTGTGGGCAAACCGGCTCTCATAAACCAAAACAAAATTCTCATTTGTAGCATGTGCTGATTTCCTGGGTGTAAATGCTCCCACCAAGCCCAATATCAAACACCAGTGTGATGTCACTGAGCGAGACTTGAGAGGAGGGGCATAGTTGGCTCCTACCAGCCAGGACCAGGCAATTCCAGCACCATAGCTCTATGGGAATCATCTGGGAAGCTGCCTGGCAAAACATCCCTGGAAACCCTTGGTTCTGCCAAGTACGGCAGCCACTGCCCTTGGTTCTATGAGGAAACAATTAGATGATCCATGCACTCCACAAATGATTATACAAGGCATCGAGTTCCACATGGGGAATCTAAAGGTGAATGACACACGTCCCCACCCCCAGGGACACCAGACTGTGATTAGTGGGTGCAGGAGCTGTGACAGCACAAAGGAGGGCCACCCCCTCTGGACTCATGAGTCAGGGAAAGATCTGCTTGGAAAAATTATCCATGACTTGGAATTAAGACAAAAAGATAATTGTGTGACCATTGAATGCCACGCTGGAGTGTTTTCTATAAAGCCCAGCAAAGGGTCATCTGACCCCCTCGGGAAATGTATCTTTGTTGGACAAATTTGTCAGTAGAGCCCAGGCATAAAATTAGAAGTCAACAGGTAGAAGACTGAAAAGAGAGATGATTTTTTTTCTGTCTAGTAAATAAGTATAGAAATAAAAATGGACACTGATACACTTCAATTCTAGCATGATTAAGTTTATACCACAGCTAGGAAAATTAATACTAAAGCAAAAATAACGGGATCCTTGACTGGCCCTGGCCCCCTACATTATAAAACCTAGGCTATTTCCCATAAACTTTAACTTGCCAAAAAAAAATCCATTTATCCTTGATTTTTGCGATGCTGGTGATGAGGGAACAGAAGGCAAGCTGAAGACAAAGCACAAGCTGACACCCTGCACCCCCCCCCCCCATGGGATGTATGTGACATTCCTCAGGCACTCCTGGCTGCCCTAACGGACAAAGAAATAGTTAACCTATAGAGACCACGATCCTGCAAGACCTGAGTCTCCGTCAGTTTACAAATGTCTTAGCGATCTACAGGAACGAAGCATTTCTATCTATAACCTAGCTTCCAGAAGGAAATGTGGGTACAATTAAATGTCCTTATAATCTGCAGCCTCCAGGAAGTTCCCAACTACCTTCATGTTAATGCCTTGCTAGACAGAAAAACAACCTTAACTTGACAATGGCAGAGCCTCTGGCATCCCATGAGTCTTCTTTAACATGAGAAAGTACTTTCTCAACCTCCCTTTTTCCTTACCTCCCCGAGCCCCACAGTATATAATCAGCCACCCCTCAGAACCCAGGGCAGCAGCTCTTTCCGCCCACGGGTCCTGTCCCTGTGCTTTAAAAAACCACCATTTTGCACCAAAGATGTTTCAAGAATTCCTTCTTGGTCCTCGGCTCTGGACTCCACCCCACTGAACCTCACCTATATTCCAAAACCTCATCAGCTGATATCTGAAGATATGCCACGACCTTTGGAATTATGACAACGGCCTGAAAACGCTGATGTTTTTGACCATGTAAAGCGTAACGTAAATTTGATAATCTTGGTGATTTTGCAGGGTTTTTTTTTTTTTTTCTTTAAACGGTCATTGTGTTTTGTATTGGGCAATCCAGCCCTTCAGAAGTCTAACTCCCTGACACTCTTTGAAGGTAAACTTTCTCTTTCATCTCCGAAACGCTACCATCCTCTGGGTCTTTGACAGAAGATAACGCCAAAGGTCACTTTCTATTGCCCTGTAGGATATTAATCAAGATTTACACTTTGATGCTAGCATTCTTTTTCCCACTGACTGCATAAATCCCAATTGTGCCTATCTTTAGTGAACCAGCTATTTTTCTTTTTCTTTTTTTTTTTAAGATTTTATTTATTTATTTGGCAGAGGGGAGAGAGCACAAGCAGGGGGAGCAGCAGGCAGAGGCAGAGGGAGAGGGAGAAGCAGGATTTCTGGCTTGTATCTCATCTGTTACTGTCCCATTGGTCACAGCATGTCACATGGCCGAGCTGGGTGGAAAGGTATAGATCCAGGGAGGTGTGGATAAATTGGGGGCCATTACCGCAACAGCTCACCACACCTCACTCAAGCAGAATGAAAGTTGGACACGGCCTAACAAATAACTTGGTCAGAGGGTTACGCTTTTGCGAGATGAAGACGTGGAGCCCTGTAAGAAGACAGGGGTCAGAGAAGTGAAGGGACAGTGAAGGGGAATGTGCTCCAGGCAGAGGGAATGATATGTGCAAAGTCCTAATGACCCTTCTCCCTTGCTCCAGGAAGCTGCTCACTGGGTCTGGAATAAAAGGCAAAGCTAGTATATCTTCATTTAAAACCTCGGTTCTATTCAGGGGCGCCTGGGTGGCTCAGTTGGTTAAGCATCTGACTCTGAATCTCTGCTCAGGTCTTGATCTCAGGGTCATGAGTTCAAGCCCTGTGCTGGGCTCTGCACTGGGTGTGGAGCCTACCCAAAACAAAACAAAACCCACTTCTGTTTAATTCAAATGTGCTTTTATTTAAACAGGAAGGGCTATCAATGGTCAGGGCATGGAAGGATGAAATTTTAACTGTTTTTTGCTTTTGCTACTTCTCTTTGCCTACTGAGAAGGTTGGGAGGTCCACACCTGCCCGCCCTAGAAGGAGGGAAATGTGGTCTTCGGTTGACTGAGAATCGGGTCTAATGGGCCATCACGGTCTACAGTGCAAGAACCAGAAGGCAAGAGAAGGAAGGTCTTGCCTCTGTGGAAAGGAAGGGTATCCTGGGAATTTACAAGGAGATTCTAGAGAGAAGGGAAGAGAGGAAGGTGTTGTAGGAGGGGATTGGCAGGGAGCTGGGTGATGATCCTGGGGAACGCGCCCACCAGAGGGGAGGGCATGCAGCTGGAGGGGCTGGGGGTGGGGAGGGTGACAGAGGTCCACAGAAGCACCTTGCTCTAGAGACCAGAAGCTGCAGAGGCCCCAGCACCCACTCAGACCAGGTGCCTCCCCCAGCCTACACTCAGTCACCACTCAAGCTAATCCTCCCGTTGGGGCCAGTGAAGCCTTGGCTTTGAGAGCAGTCCGCAGTTTTCCCAGTGACCTCTTTCCTTGGTCCCTATTTGAGCACTTCACCTTGAAAACCCACTCTCTGTGCCCCCGGGTGCCCCTAAGCCTCAGAAAGGACTGCTGGGGACTTAGACTGTTAGTGAGATGCAGGGTGGGGGCATCCCTTCACTCTGCATCCATTCTTTGGGGTCCGACCGAGTGAATTAAGGCTGTACTGAGTCAGCTAAAGAATCCCCGAGGCTCCCCTGCCACAGAAGATTTTACATAAGAACATGGACCAGCTCAAACATTAGTCCCTCCCCAGAAGCAATTACTGTGAATTGTTTCTTGGGTGGTGTTCCAAGTATTTTGTGTGTTTATACGAATCGAACCATAACAGCCACAACTGTGGATTTCAAACAACCAACCAGCCTGATGAACGTTGCTGGGTCGGCTGTATGAAAGTTCTGTGTGATTTTATGCAAAGTAATTCGTACACAGGGCTCAGTTTCAAAGCCGGCGGGAATGAATGATTTAGCTTCCGTACCAAAGTCTCTAGTCCTTAATTGCAGGAAGAAAAAAAAAAATGTCAATCAGCTCTTACAATTACCCGCGGAGACATCTCCGGATCACAGAAAGGAAAGAAAGCTAAAGTGACTGGCAAAGAATGGGCCCCTGGGGGGAAGAAAATCAGATTCTACACCCCCTCCCCCCTTAAATGCAAGGTGGGGGGAGGAGCAGAGAAGGCCAGATTGACAGAAGAGCAGCTCAGGAGCTCACGAAGTCTGTGCAGCAGCCAAGCAGGCCGCTCCCGGGTTCACTGCCAGCAGGCAAAGCTTTCCAGAGTTGCCGTGAGATGTGAGTGGGCAGAGCCAACTTCAGGCCCCAGAGGAGGGTTCGGGTGTGTCTCGCCAGAAGTGTCGGGAGAGGAGGAGGCTAAGACCCGGTCTCTGGGCAGAATGAAAACCACCACCTGATCGGGCAAAGACCGTGTAAGAAGGGCACTGAAACTCTTGTCTTGACAGATACTTGCTTATGTCAGTAAATAATGTATTTTAGTCCAAGGGGGCAAAACAGGTTCTCTAAGGAGACCTCGCCACCCGGGGCCACGGATCTGGCGCCACCCAGTGGCAGCTTCTGGAATCACAGGCACAGGCCTTAACTGGATTTGGCTTCTTTTGCAAAGCATTAACTCACAGAATTGAACAAAAACTACAGGCCCCACAGCTTTTCTTTCACTACGACCTTGCTGTAATTACACACCGCCTCTGGCCTCCTCTTTTGGCTACAAGGGACCGACACAAATAATGCTAATAATATTTTCTCACATTCGTGTGGTCTTCCTTTCAGAATGTACAGAACTCTTTTCCTGTAAATGACCTCAAACCATGGGCAGCAGGTGGGCAGAAAGGCGCAGCGATTCCCAGCTTATTAAGAAAAGAAATGAAGAACCAGGAAGACAAAGTAACCTGCTCGAGGCCGAAGACAATCTCACGTCGAAGCCCGCACCGCAACCTCCCTGCTCCAAGTTCAGGGCTGCGCCCTCTGGACGCAGGCCCCACATGAGATGAAGGATGGACGCACAGGCCTGGCCGCTGCATGAGTCATCTGAGGAGCTCCGCAGACTGACCCGTGTCCAGGTCCCACGTCCAGAAGCTGATTTAACCCGCGTGGGGTAATACCTGGACGTCGGTATTTTATAAGGCTCTGCAGACAAGGCCAGTGTGCGGCCAGGGTTGAAAACCACTGTGCCAGAGAAATCTAACAGAAGGAGATAAAGCAATTATACGCAGGTCTCAGGGAGCTTTAGTGCCGGTCAAACACCATCCACACCAGAGACTGGAGTGTCACAGAGGCAGAATCCAGCACTGCCCTTCTGACGCCCATGTCCTCAATACACACGACACGCCCAGACATACGCACGGACATACCTGTAGACACGCACACACAGAGCCACACCCACACACACATATGACAGCCTGATGATACGTAAAGGATACGTTATGCTTTGCGGGAGCAGGACTGGCCCTCTTTTCTAAATCCTTCACACCCAGACCTAAACAGGGGATCACCAGTTTCCTACCACTCCAGGGTTAGAGGACCCCTTTGCGTCTACTGGACTCTATTCATCACCCATGTCAGATATCAGAACTCAGGAATATCGCCCAGGCCCTGGCCCATTCCCCCGCTTTCTCCGATCCGAGGAGCCCAACAGGTCTCAGGTCAGCAGGTCCACACCAACCAGTTGCCCCCGGAGATGCCCACACAGAAAATGGAGCAACTTGATTGCCTGAACTTTGGGTTTTACTTGGGTATGTCATGCAGCATTTTCTGTACCAGGAGAAGACTGGGTTGAAGTAGGACACCCGTCGCCTCCTGTCCCCCCCCCATCGGGCCGCCCCTGCATGGAAGCCAGTGATGCCGGGGTTAGCGGGGGCAGCTGCGTGTTCAAGTCCAGTCTCCACTTCACACCCAGGACCCAGAGACAGCACCCCCAACAAGGCTTCAGGCCCTCTGGGCATGATGCAGAGCGATCATTCACTCTTTCAACTGATATTTATGAAGCGCTTGCTGTGGGCCAGGCTCTGGATATATAGCAGTGACCAAACACACGACCCCCGCCCTCGGGAAGGTTCCGTTCTAGTTGGATGGACAGACAGGAAAAAAAAAAAAAGATAAAAAACAATACATATGCACATGAGCTAGTAATTAAGGCTAAGGAATAAAGTCAGAAAAAGGACAGGATGAAGTGTGGGAATTTAAGATAAGTGGGAGAGAAGGTGACGTCTGGCATGAGAGGGGCAGCGTGCAAATATTTGAGAGAAGACAAAAGGAGTATATGTAAAGGTCCTGTGGTGGCTGCAGGTCCGGGGAGTTCAAGAAACAGTGAAGAGATGAGTCTAGAGGGAAGAGGAAAAAGAAGCAAGAGAGAATCAGAAAAGTCGCTCCCCATACATCTCTCTCACCATGAATGGAAGGATGCATTGGGCCCTGGACCTCCTGACAGTGTCCCACGTTTGCTGACCCACAACGTCCAGGATCCAAACAGTTCCAAGGTCACCCAGGGCAGAAGGAAGGCAGGTGGGACCACCCACTGACTGGGGCCAGCATGTGGGACTGGACCAGGGGTAGCATTAAATGCTACAACAGGGATGAACCTCGAAACACTTATGCAAATGAAAGAAGTCAGGCACAAAGGGTTGCATATTTATCACCAATCGCATTGATAGGAAGTATTCAGAAAAGGCAAGTCCACAGAGACAGAAAGCAGACTGTCGGTTGCCAAGGGAGCACAGGATGGAGAGTAACCACTTCAAGGGGACGGGGCCTCCAGGCAATGAAGACAATGTTTTGAATGGATGCAGAGTCAGGGCCTGTAGGCAAATGCAGGCCTGGCCTTTCGGGCCCAGCAGTGGGTCTGTGTTCCCTGGGCAGCGAGGAGTTCCTATCCACAGCCCTGGAGCCCGTGGTCTACCCCTGATTAAATCTTCCAAGAGAGCCACAGAGCCTGCTGAGCGCGCGTGTCTGCCACAGGCCAGACCCTACCGAGGGCAAGGTGGCCAGTGTGGAGCCAGACTTTGCCACGAAACCTCCCGAAGGATAAAGAGCCAGGAGAGCAAAGAATCTAAGAACTTTCCTCTTTAGGAGGAAAGGCCATAGGACTATGAGGTTTAGCCAGACAAGTGGAAGAGAGGGGGATGTCTTCAACCATCCAAACACCGGAAAGAAACGAGATGAGTCTGCAGGGACCTAGATGATAGAATTAGGACAAATGGGCAGAAATGTGAAAGTGCAGGTTTTATCCGATGTGAAGAAAAATGTTCCAAAAACTTACGATCTGGGGGCAGGGAGGCAGCTAGCCCATATGGTGCCCTTGTCGGGGGGGGGGGAATGGGGGACCCCCTGGGACAAGACCATTCACGCAAGCGCACCCGGAGGCGGACAGAGCCCGGAGCTAGGGCCCAAGACTGGTGAGCTGTGTGCACGCCTGTGTGGGCCACACATGCATGACCTCGTTGGGCAGCCCTACGCGTGAGTATGACAGGCTGTCCTGGAAAGCAGTGAGTCCAGGAGGCTCCAGTTACCGTGGCCTCGTAGCCGCTCCAAAACCTAGCGGCTTAAAAAACGTACCATCCTTCATTTTGCTCACCAGTCCGCAAACCGGGCAGGGCTCAACAGAGATAGCGTGCATGTGCCCCGCTCCGTGTCGCTGGGGTGGCCTGGAGGCGGGGGCTGGGACCTGCGCTGCCTGTCCATGTGGCCCGGGCCTCCCCACAGCAACGCACCTGCATTACAGAGCCGCGCTGCCCGAGAGAGAAAGAGCCAGGGGGCAGCTCCGCTGCCTTTTAGAACCGGTGCTAGAGGCCACATTGCATCTGTCCCCCACGGTCTAGTCCTTGACAGAGTTTCAAGGGGAGGGAAAAGGGACTCCCCCTCCTCACAGGGGGAGTGGCAAGGTTCTAGAAGCATCTGTGGAACTGGGAAGAGTACTGTGGCCATTTTGGGGATAGAGGCAATGTGATTGAGGTAGCTCTGCTCGGTCTGGCCCACAAAGCCAGGTGGGCCCCCTCTCTTTCCAGAGGCCCACTAAGCACTCGCTGCTAGGGGGATTCTTCTGTCCCAGACAGACGAGGGCTTCAAGTCTCTAGCAATCCCCTGACACACACTGCAAGTTCTAGCCCACAAGCACGGACACGTTTCAGGAACCTGTTTTGGATGTACCCCAACATCTCTGTAACTATTCAAAAAGTATGGAATTGGGGTTGGCCCACGCTGGGTCAAAGCCAGTTCTGCTGCTGTGTGTCTTTGGGAAAGCTACCTGACTACTCTGAACCTCAGGCTCCTCGGCCTATATAGAGCTGTCACTACAGGATTAAATGACGTTCTGCAGGTTTAGTGCCTGGCGTCAGAGCCCTGAAGGGGCCAGCCCGGCGTGCTGCCAAGGACAGTGCCGGTGGTGGGGCTCCCACAGAGAGGGACGCGGCACCGCATGGCCGGCACACAGGTGTCTCGCTGGCCCTCTCTGGACACAGCCCTGAGGACTTCTGTCCCAGCCCCGAGACGGCCAGACCCCGCGTGTAGCATCCCCGCGGTGCAGCTCGCCCAGATGCAGCATTCCTGCGCCAAGAGCCCTCTGCTCCAGAGGGTCACCTTCCCAGCAGTGCCATCACTGAGCTAAGGGGAGCGGAGGAGTCTAACAGGATTAGGTTAATGAGGTCGTGGCCGGGTGGCCTGCCTGCTCCTTACATGGTTGCATTTTCCAGCTGGTGATTAAGAGGCAGGCCCTGCAGGATTCAGGCTCATTACCATGCAATTGAATCTCTTCCCAGATGCCAGCTGAGGCACGGAGAGGTTAAGTACATTTCCCAAGACCACGAAACCGCCATCAGGGCTCCTCGGGGACAGTTCCGGGATGCTGGAAAGTGTCAGGCCCCCTGGGGACAGCCCTTGAGCCGAGAGCTCTTTCTGTCAACTGGTGGGGGCCCCAGCAGGTGCTCTGAGCCAGGGCTGCAGGTGGGATGCCATCCCCTTCTCCTCAGCAGCCAGCCAGTGCTGCCCAGGGCCCTGGGCCAAAAACAGGGGCTTGGTGCCCTCGCTGAGAGGAGTGACAGCAAGAGCCTTGGAGATGGGGGTGGCCGGGCCAGGGTCGCTCAGCTGACTTGCTGGGGGTGTGGGGGTAGAAGCTGGAAGGGTGGGAAAGCGGTGTGAGTAAGCAGCTAAGGGCAGGGCTCTAACTCAACTTCTACCACTTACTGGCTGAGTGACCGTGGGCAAGGTACTAACCTCTCTGTGCGTCAGCTTCCTCATCTGTACAACGGTGAGAATAAAATTTCTATCTCAGTAACCGGCATGAAACGCTGGCCAGGGGCTTGCGGCTGGTCTCCTCTCTCTCGGGTTTCATGCTCCCCGCATGCTGTTTGGGAGCAACGGCTGCCCGTCAGACCTGAGTGGGCCTGCACATGCCCGGGACTCCATGGGGCTATGCAGTAAGCACTTGACCATGTTCCAGATACTGAGCGAGGTACT
Source organism: Ursus arctos (assembly GCF_023065955.2). Taxonomy (NCBI): domain Eukaryota; kingdom Metazoa; phylum Chordata; class Mammalia; order Carnivora; family Ursidae; genus Ursus; species Ursus arctos. The sequence goes on from NW_026622808.1 coordinate 7,467,708, forward strand.
CACGTCAGGACACCCAAGGGCAGGGTCTGCTACAAGGGAGCAGGCTCCGGACCCTGCCCGGGGTCTCACACCCACAGCCAGGGAGTGACCGGGCCTCGATCTGATCCTAGGTCTTCATGATTCCAACGTTCATGCTCTTGCAGAACACGTCTTGTGATGCTTGAACCGATGGTGGTCTTAAGTCCCAGGAGAGAATCAACAGGAGGGTAGCCAACGAGGCTCTTACACCTCTGTGTCAATGGAACACAGATGCCTCGAGATGGGAAACACCACTAGACGCTGTTCATGTGTTATTTGTGTCCGCATTGCTTTCCTCTCTTTATTCCGTGTTGACGCAGGCATCTATGTTCTTTATGCATCACCTACATCACTCTGTCTGTTAGATGCCCACAGCACACACATCTCCCCACCCACCACAAGTTGTGACAACCACAAATGTCTCCACACACTGCCAACTCTGCCAGGGGTGGGGTGGGGCAAGGGGCAAAACTCATCCAGGGGTGAGAACCACCGTGCTACATCTTAACACCATTCTGGTAAGTTCAAGCCATTGCAATCAGACAAGAAAATGAAATCAAGTTAGTTATACAAGGAAGTTAGTTCACTCTTAAGTTTTCAATTTTAGTTGTTGGTTCACAATTAAATTTCAGATGGATTAAAGAACTGAGATTTAAAAAGAATCAAAGAATTAAAAAGATAGGAGAATGTGAGCCCATGGTCCAAATTTAAGACTCTGTAAATCAAAACCACCATAAATAAAAGATAAAATTCAATGTTACTATTCTACATGACATATATAACAGATATGAATATATGACAGTCTACACTCATTATGATACATAAGGGATTAATGACCCTACATTATAAATAAAGTTTATAAATAGATAAAGAACGGCTACTGCCCCAGGGGAGGAAAAATATAAAGCAAAGTGTATGAACTGCAAAGGAGAGGCATAAAAGAAGAAAGGCAAGTAGTTGGCAAACTTCAAAATGTCTGTTTTTCGGTAACCAAAAAAAAAAGTACAATGAAACATCGCAATGTACCTTGCATTGACAAAAATTGGTTTTTAAATAGTAATATCCCCAGTTGTGGGGAGAACATACAGAACCTTTTTCTGCAGATGGGAATTTATGTAGTAGTATCTTTCTGAAGAAGAATCTGGTGTTAAAAATGGCACATTTTTGGCCCAAACATTTCACTTCCAGAAATTTTATCCAGGGAAAAAATCATGAATGTGTACAAAATGTATCATCAAGATTGCTTATCAGAGCAGGAGGCAGTTGGCTGCATTAATGATGCCATATGCGTAAAGGTGGGTACGGTGCCGTCTGTTAAAAGGACGCGTAGTCAGTATTTTCCAAACCGGCCCTTCCCAAGTCCAAGGTGTTCCCTGAGCTGATTCACTGTTTGCCTCTGCTGGGGGTGGGGAGAATTGTAGGAAGGGAGAAAGCCAGGGGAAAAGAGCAGGTAAGACTAAGAGCTTCCACCCCTATTTCAACCAGTCTAGCTCTACTTCTATCTGTTTTATATATTAGGCTGGTGGGGAAAATCCCTTTAAGAATGCATGCTAGTTGGGGCGCCTGGGTGGCTCCGTTGGTTGAGCGCCCGACTCTTGGCTTTGGCTCAGGTTGTGATCTTAGGGTCCTGGGATCGAGCCCTGCATTGAGCCCCATGTCGGGCTCCATGCTCAGAGTGGAGTCTGCTTAAGATTCTCTCTCCCTCTCCCTCTGCTTCTCCCACTTGTGCCCTCTCTCTTTCTCTAAAAAAAAAAAAAAAAAAACCTAGAATGCATGCTAGAGCTAAGAGTTTGCAGAACATTGGTGTTGAATAACACCACGGCAGAAGAGGCGTGGGTCTGGAGGTCCGACAGATGTAATTATAGTCCTAGCTCTGCTACAAACCTAGCTGTGTGATCTTAGGCAAGATACTTGCTCCCTCTGTGCCCTGGTTTCCTCGCCTGTAAAACAAGAATAATAATGCTTTCCTCCAATCATCACTGGCGTGAGAAATGAGATAACACATGTAACGAGCCCAGAGCTCGGCACATAGTAAGCCACAACAAAGGACAGCTACTATTATTGTTCAATGAGATGCAAAAACGTTCACAGAAGCACTGGGCGGAGAAGACCACGCACAGTAGGATCATACACGTGTCAGTGCATGACAGATTGCGCGTGAGACGGTGTATATAAAATGCTAGCACGCGTGCTTGCTGGGAGGTAGCATTACAGCTGGTGTGGAGTTAAAACTTTTTGCTTCTTTCTCCCAGAAAGTGCTTTCACAGATTACTGCATCTCTTCATGTGAAGGGAGGGTCATCTGATATTGACTCGCATTCTTTTTTTATGATGTTCCGACAGTCTAGACAGAGCCAGACTTCACCTTTAGCCTATCTTGTAGGTAGGATTTATATCGTCTTCAGCGTTTATCTCATCTACTGATGCTGGACATTTCGGAGATGATGTATTGGTGTCAAAATTTGGGGATCATTAAATTCAACTCAGAACTGTCTCCTGGGAGCTGATGGAAGGATGTTATACATCACTGGATGGCCAGCATCTCATAAGCCCAGAGGACAAGTATCTCTGAAATGGGGTGGAGAGGAGATTGCCGATGTACCAGCCTTTCTCCTGTCTCTTTTGATCTAAATGCAGCTGCTTATTATGGGATATCCTTGTTATTCCGATAGGAGGGGGCAGGACCGCAAAGGGGTTGTAGAATGTGAGAAAGGGCATGGCTTATATAAAACCATCTCAGATTTATCTCTTTGGGGCTGTGCTTGAGGCCACATCATCTGGCAGCCATCAGGAGGGCAATGAAATCTTCAAATCAGACTGACCCTTGTCCTTTTCAGCCCAGGAACGCCACAGCTACTGATGGAAGCACGTGTGCATGTGTCTTGCAAGGGGTTAGGGGGTCGAAATGGTGCAGAGCAAAGTGTCCAGGTCTACTGCAGAGCTGTGCAGAACTCTCTGGGAGGATGGACACGTCCTCTCTCTGTGCTGTCCAGTATGGTAGCCACTCGCCACATGTAGGTAGGGAGCCATTTGAAATTAGCTCAGGGGACTTACTGGATTTGAATGTTGTTTACTAGCAACTAATTCATATTTAAATAGCCATGTGTAGCTAGTGGCTACCTTATTGGATGGCTCAGCATAGCGGTTAAGAATGCAGAGCCTGGATGCATACTGTCTGGGTTTGAATTGCAGCCACTCCTCCGCTGACATCGGATGAGGTATTTAACCTCACGGTACTTATCCAGAAAATGGTATGATGCCAGTACCCGCGCCTCTTCTGAGAATTACATGAGTTGCTATGCATGTTATGTGCCCCAAGAGCCCATAGGAAGTGTGACGTACGCTACCAAGCTGAATACTCCCTATCTGTCCTTCCTGATCCACCGTCCACTCTTTCCCACCCCACTCAGTCTTCCAGAAGCTTGACCCCTATGGATACATCAATGACCCCCTGACTTGCCCTCTGGCTTCTAGTTGGGTTCAGTCACTGAGAAGTACTGACTGGAAGCTGGACGGCGGGAGGAGAAAGAGGTCACTCCCTCCCTGCCTGGCTGCCATGTTGTCCCCCCACCCCCGGCCGAAGGCCACGGCTCACCAGGCAGCTCTGTTACAACTACCCTCTCTAGTTTCTAGTCGCAGCTCCCTCTCCTTGCCCCTCAGGCCTAGAGGAGGCAGGGATTTGCTCCTGCCTGTTGTCCGTCCTGTTGCTTCACTGATGACAGTTCTAACTGGCTTCTCTTACTGTGGCTCACATCTTGATAAAGAGTCTCTTATTAAGTTCTCTTTAGTCGATCCATTTGAGGGTGCTTTCCATTTCCTGCCAGACTCTGACAGGCAGAGTTCATGCTATGCCACTGTTTCATTCCACACACACACACACACACACACACCCCTGGTTACCATGGGACGGTGTGCGGGTGCCTTCTAGGCTCCCTGGCCCATTGGCTTTCTCTTTTTGACGGACCCCTAAGTCTTATTCACTGACTTCAGCTGGTTGGTTGCGGTCTTTACAAGTGGGAAAATGATCATCAGTGAAGGGAAAATGCGTTTTCTCCCCAAGAATCCCTGCCCCCAGAGGACAGCTGGATACACTTCATTAGCAAGCCAAAGCCAGAGAACATTCTGGTTGCTGCTTTTCTGTGCTTTGCATGGGAATAATGAAAGCCCGAATCCATTACCCGTGTCCCAGTGAGAGCAGCACTCATCCCATCCCCACCAGCCTGCCCGCTCGTCACCCCCCTAACCACGGCCATCACTGAGGACAGCTGGCATTAACTCTGTGTCCTTAAGGAAGAAACACAGCTGTGTCTCTACCCACCTCAGGCCTTACTGGCTGGGGAGATGGCCAAGGGCAGGAGGTGGCTGTTGGGTGTTCAGGGTAAGGACCAAGCATGGGCTTGACAGAGAAGAAGGTAAAAGCCGGAACAGCAGCTTTGAGCCCAGAGTGGCTGGTCCACTGCACCAGCGAACGCTTACTGCTTGCAAGGGACCAGAGTGTCTGTGAGGGTGTGTATGTGCACGTGGGAGAAGTCAACTCTGGTCGATTTGGGGAGAAAAGTAATTCATTGGGAGGACATCGAGTGGGTGCCAGAATGGCCACAAACACTAGAAAGTCGGGTTCTGGAAATGGGCAGCTACAAGGGAGGCCCAAACAAAGTCATGCCAAAGAGCCAGCCAAATCCTGGGTCCCCAGCTCACTCTGCTACACGGTTGCCTCTGGGAACTTGATCCTGCAGGTGCCATCACCCAAATGCATTCTCCCCCGTCCCTGCTTCTCTGGGTCACCAGCTCCTGATTCAAAGCCCCGGGTGGGTGGGAATGCTTGGCTGAGACAAAGCCACATGCCCATGTCCCTGCCTCCCAGGGACTGGGAGGGCAGCATCTAGACCTTTCATCTTCTGCGGGGAAGTGGGCTTTGTCTCCTACCAGGACAAGATGGCAGGGAATTCACCAAACACGGGAAGGGAATGAGACTGTGGGCAGCCATTGCCCCAGGATGTGCATGAATGACCAGCATTGCCTATAGCCTGGAGGAACTGACAGCCTCCAGACCAGTCGAGGTCAAACATTTATGTTAACATACCTAAGGACCAACTGGGGTAGTTAGGTAAAGATGCAGATTTGCCACGCCATCTTTTTTTTTTAAGATTTTATTTATTTATTATTTATTGAGAGTGAGTAAGAGGGGGTAAGGGCAGAGAGAGAGTCTTAAGCAGACTCCACGCTGAGCATGAGCCTGACATGGGGCTCAGTCTCATGACCCCAAGATCATGACCTGAGCCAAAACCATGAGTCAGATGTTTAACCGACTGAGCCACCCAGACACCCCATGCCACGCCATCTTTAAAGACTCTGACTTCTTGGGCTGATCATGAGGTCTGGAAATAGACACGATATTGAGGCAGGTGGTCCCCACACTGGTGTAGACACCTAAGCAAACGCTAATACCATGCCCAAGTTGCTCCGAGGGCACACAGGAGACTGGGATCTAACCCAGAGAGATAAGCTGAGTCTTGAAGAACAAGGGGGGGGGGCGTGAGGAAGGGGAGAAGGACAGTTCAGGCAGAGCACATGGGACACGCCGCAAAGCACAAAGTGAGGACCAGTGTGGGATGCACACAGGAACTTGAAGAAACAGAGACTGACAAGAATCCAGAGCCGGGAAAGCAGGAGGCGGTCAGGGTCACCAAGCAACCTTCCACGCCATTCCAAGGGAGTCCCGCTTTAACTTTCAGCCAGTGTTTGCAAACAAGTCATGGCTCAATCATGGATCGTGAAATCAGTTTAGTGGGTCCTGGCCAAAGGCTTTAAAAAGTGATCTAGAATAGAAATGCAGGCCACTACCAATTCTCGGAAACTTTGTGTCACGTATAGAAATAAGTGCACTGTAAAATCGACTGCAATGTAAAATACATTTCTTACTGCAGGTCAAGGTCACAGAAGTTTGGAAGCCACAGTCATGGGCAGAAAGGTGGTTTGAAGCTTTTTAAGGAGAATGGTGGGATCAGATGTGCAGTATTGGCAAAGACCCCTCTGCTGCTGGTTGGACGCGGACGAGAGCAGAGGACAGGCGCAGCGGGAGAAGCTTGCAGTCCATGGAAAGATGCTGAGGGCCTGAACATCAGTGGTCCTCACCAGAATGGAGAGGAGGGTTCCAGGCAAAATCAGTAAGGTCGGCGCTGGCTGGAGGCCCGACCGAGAAGAGGACAGGCTCCCTGTTGCCAGTGTGGGTGACTAGGAGGAGGATGAGGGTTCCAGTACCCGAGTTGGGGAACAGCGGGGAGATGCGGGTTTGGCTGTTAGCAGAAGCAGAGAAGGTGCAGAAAATGAGCCGAGAGGGGCGCCTGGGTGGCTCAGTTGTTAAGCGTCTGCCTTCGGCTCAGGGCGTAATCCCGGCGTTCTGGGATCGACCCCACATCAGGCTTCTCCTCTGGGAGCCTGCTTCTTCCTCTCCCACTCCCCCTGCTTGTGTTCCCTCTCTCACTGGCTGTCTCTATCTCTGTCAAATGAATAAATAAAATCTTTAAAAAAAAAGAAAAGAAAAAGAAAACGAGCCGAGGGCTGAACACTGTGATCAGGGAGGCCTGTGGAACCTCATGGGGGTTAGCCTGAGACATGGGCCACCTGCCCTAAGCTAAGCCATCCGATACTGTCTCTGGGATTGGAGCCATGGGCAGAGGCACGCAGGACCATCCATTCTGTAGGGTCGCCCTGGACAGAGCCGTGTTCCTTCCAGAGAGCTGGTCCTTCGGTTTTCTGCTAAATCAGTGAGCTTCCCTGTACCTGTCCTTTTTGGTTCGGTTAGCCAAAGCCATCTTCTGTTGCTTACCACCAAGGAGCTCCGACTGATAACCAGCACCCGCTCTGCTGACCTCACTGTGTCCGCGGGATTAATGTGCTACAGTTTCAAAGGTGCTGCAAACTGTGAAGTGCTGGACAGATGTAAGGAATGACATCTCCCTGAGGCCCCTCGCCTCCGCTAGTGCTAGGATGCCCCTCCTTTCTCCACCTCTCCTGCTGAGAACCTGGGGCGTGGCTCAGGGCTAGGGTAGCAGTAAAGAACTCGCGGAGGAATGCCTAATGGTCCTTAACCTCCCACCCACAGAGCAATCAACCAGAACACCAGCTGCAACCCGCGCTGTGCACCACCACCCTTTCCAGACGGGAGCACATTCGTGATGGGCAGGAGAAAGGGGGAGGACAGTGGCCAAGCATAGGGACAGAAGCTGCAACTTTGCTGGCCAGCTCCGTCGCCGGGTGGAGTCAAGGCTCTGAAGTAGACGCTGGGTGTCTATTCTCAGAGTCCTCTCCGGCCCCACCCCAGGGCTATGCTAGTTGCCTCCTCTGTGTTCCCAACTACGGCCCTGGACTTCCCCAGGGTAATCATCCTTGCTTGACTGTCTCCCCAGAAGCTGTCAGACTCGAGAGGGCAAGCACAGTATCGGCACCGTGTCCTTCATATGGTGCTTCGCCCTCAGCAGGCTCCACAAATGTCAAGAGAATGAATGAATAAGGGATCCTTATTCCTGCCAAGTGGCCCCAGGGTCCCTCTTCCCACTGAAGCGTCAGACCCGAAGGCTGTGTGCACAAGGCCCCGCGTGGCCTGTCGCCCCCAGAATCTGCTGCCTTGGTTCCTTCCCTTGGGGCTGCGTGCAGAGCTCTTGTTTACCCGGGAGATAAGCAGAAGCCGGGTCTGGTCACGAAGCAGGCAGCGGTGGAAAATCCCCAGCCCAGCCCTCAGCTTGCCCGGCCGCTGCAGGAAACACCCCGGAGCGGGAGCTCGGAGCAGGGACTCCCTTCTCCAGCCGTCCTGGAGGGCGGGCCGTCTGTGAGCAGAAGCCCCCTTCACCTTCCCCCCGCCCGTCCTCTTTAACATCTGGCAGCGCGGGCCCAGGGGAAGGCCCAGGCCCGGGTCCTTCTACCTCAGCCCAACCCACCAGACCCCTGCAAAGGCCGGACAGGGGTTGGCAAACATTTCCTGTTAAGGGCCAGCTAGTAAACGTTTCAGACTTTGCAAAACCAGACGGCCTACGTCACAGCTACTCAACTTTGCTATTAGAGCAAGAAAGAAGCGTGCAACAGGCCGGTGAATGGGCTGGGCTGCGTTCTAGGAAGGCCTTAGTTATAAAAACAGGGAGCAAAGTAGGGAGAAGTAGACCTGCCAAGACTCCCGCAGAATCCCCCCCAACCCCTCCCACCCCCAGGGCAGAGTCTAGAGCAGTGGTTCTCACCCAAGGTGACCGTGTCCCCCAGGGGACGAGGGGCAACGCCTGGAGACATCGGGTGGATGGAGGCCAGTGAGGCCGCTCCTGCAACGCACAGGACGGCCTCCCGTCCCCCGCAACCATGAAGCCTCATCCAGCCTCCAATCTCCATGGGGCCCCAGCCTGAGAAACTGTGCTCTGAAGCAGGGGGTTTCAAAGCGTGGCCAGTATCAGCTGCGGAGCTGTTCGATTTGCACACTTTCAGCCCCTCCCCTCTCCCTACTGAATCAGCAACTGGGGATGGGGCCTAATGTCTGTATTTTAATACCCACTCCATTTTCTCCGCGTGGTCACCAACACGTGGCTTTCCTCTTCCTGAGAGGCGCCGGCCGAACAGGTGTGAGGTGCTATCTCACTCCAGTTGTGATCTGCATCTCACCTCATGGTGAGCGATGGTGAGCGTCTGTTCTTGGACCTGTTGCCCTTTGTGTCTTCGGGGAAAGGTCTATGCAGGTCCTTTGCCCTGCTTTTAAATTAAATTATTTGGTTTGTTGTTGTTGTTGTTTTTTTTCCCCTATCAAACTGTATGAGTTCCTTACACGTTTTGTGTATTAACCCCTTATAAATTCTGGAGCATTAAGGTACGATAACGTGACTATAGTTAACAATACTGTACGTCTACTTGAAGTTTGTTAAGTAGTAAGGGTAGATCTGAAGTGTCCTCACCACCAAAAAAGGAAAAGGGGGGGGGGGAATGGTAGCTTTGTGAGGTGATGGATAATATGCTAATCGGCTCGCCCGTGATGATTATTTCACAATGGGTAAGTATATCAAATCATCAAGTGGTACGCCTTAAGTATGTACCGTTTTTAATTGCCAATTGTGCACCAAGTAAAGCTGGAAAGAAACACGAACAAGCCTTCCAGGTGATCGGGCTGCGTGCAGAAACTGGACAGCCGCTGGGGCAAAGGGAACAGGAGGCACTGGAGAAGAGGTGAGGAAGGGCAGGGCCAGGTGGGCAGAGCTGGGAGCAGAGCAGGCTGGGGTGGGAGAGGCAGGGGTTCCAGAGTGCGGAGACCTACATCCTTATGACCTGCAGGGATGGGAGCCAGTGGAAGTGAGGAGCGCACGAGGGTGCTAACCCTTCAGGAAAGACTCAGAGGAAGAGATGGGCTGTAGCAGGAGGGGCAAGAGGGGCAGGAGGGGCTGTCAAGGCAGAGGCCCGGAGGGTGCCTTCCCTCTGGGACACTGCCAGCCACTCAGCCACCCAGCACATGGCTAGCAGGTGGGGGGGCGCAGGAGGGCGCCGTGAAGCTGGACAGGCAACCACGGCCATAACGGGGGCATTGTGGCTGGCCCAGCAGCCTGCAGTGGTTCTCAGCCCAGGGGGGACCCAAGGGTCACCTGGGGGGCTTTTCAAAAATACTGGTGCCCAGGCTGCATTCAAGATCGAGGATCAGAAAGGGGTAGGAGAGGCCCGCAGAGCCCACTGGATGTTTACAGCTCTCAGGAGATGCCACCGGACAGCTGGGGCTCAGAGCACCTGAGTTAGGGCTGTGACAGGAAGGAGGTGGGAAGCTCTCACCGGAGGCAATTCCAGCCACTGCTTTGTGGCTCCCCCACCCGCCAACACCGGGTTACAGATGAAACCATCAAGGCTCAGCGAGGACAGGAGGCTTGCACAGAGTCACAGAGCTCGTAGGTGATGGGACTGGGCCCCAGGGCTGGCAGGCAGAGGCCAGCAGAGCTCCACTGCCCATCTGCTGGGGGCCTAAGGACACTGCAGGGAGAAGACAGGAAGGAATAAGAGGAGCTGGGCTCACCTCCAGCCAGGGAGTGAACAGCCAGGCCTGGAGAGGGATGGCCATTCTGGATGGCCATTCGGGAGTCCTTCCCACCCACAAAACGGGGCTCCGCATCCACTCCCTCCCTGTGCCCTTGACTCTCCCTGAAGCCTGGACCTGGACACACGTCCCTCATTTAGTGGGAAGAAAGGCATCTGGTACCATCTTATTTACTCCTCACAGCAATCCTGTAACATAGGGTGGACGATCGCCTCTGTTTCATGGATGGGCAAACTGCAGTCCAGAGGGGTTAGGGAACTTACCCAAGGTCACACAGCAAGGACGTGTCAAAGCTGAGACTCCAAGAGCTCAGGAAGGAGCCCATGCCCTTGGCTGGGCACATGGAAGTGACTAGAAATCAGGAGGGGACACAGAGCCTGGCTTTCCCCACAGGCTCCTGCGGTTCAAGCTGATGGTGACCCATTCATGTCAGCAACTGGAATGCCTTCCGTACCCTGCTCCGTTCGGCGGCATCCCCACTCCCTCCCCATCTCACTCTTTCCTTTCTCCTGTTACAGGAGGCTCAGCCAACTGAGGCAAGCAACTGTTACAAGTTTCAGAGAGGCCCAACGCTGGGAGGTGAGAATTCCTCTTGAAGTCTTTTCTCTGCCAGAGACACGGCCGGGGACAGGGACGCAAAGACAACGCTCCTGTACTTGTCCCCGACCCCTTCTGTCCCTATTCATCCTCTAAACTGTGCCATCCTTAGTCTGGATTTTAGATATCCAGATTAGATATTCTCCCCAGCTAAATTTTCCTTCCTGCCATACTTTCTGCTGGATTTCAAGAGCGAACCAGAGATTTTCATCTTTGTGATTTACTTAAAATGTGTTTGCTCAATGGTTAAGAAAGACAGCCTTCACCGCTGTTCACACCTCTTCAAAGGCCCTTCTCTGGCCTCTGAAGGATCGATCTCCTGGCTGCCCAGCCCAAGCGGGTGGGGAATGTGTGCGCTTCCGGCTGCTGGAGCCCTCACACCCCATTGCCTGGACCACGTCAGTACCATCCACCCCCCTCATTGGGGTCCAAATGAGCCAGAAAGGAGGGTCTATCAGATGCATCATAAGAACAGACAGGGCAAATGCCATTTGCTCTTTGGGGGAAGGAAACCACGAAAGCAGTGCATGGCTGCCTTAATGGGTGGCTTTGAGTTCGTGGGAGAAACGTGTAGAAAGGGGGAGCAGCAGCTGCCTCCGAAGCGGCCTCACCGGCCAGCCCCTCGGAAAGAGACGCACATCTCCTGGGGGCACCTGACATAGAGGGATGAACAGTCGGAAAGGAGGCGACCGATGGGTGTCCCCAAACCGATCACCCCAGGATTATTTTAACCAAGGGGACCCACACACCCTCACACACCCTCACACTCCCTCACCCGGCTGCACCCAGCCACAAACCAGCCACAAACCAGTCTGTCCCTTAGGTGGGTCTCGGAGTGCAGCCATCGGGGAAACAGCACATCGGACGGGCCCCACAGTGAGGCCAGTCCCAAGTTCAGGTCCCAGCTACAGACTTGGTGCTCAGGGGAGCACATATCTGGAAAAGTGGAGGAGAGAGGAGGTATTTGAGGAGACCCTGAGGTCAGCAACTCAGAGGCCGGGGGTCTGGGAGTGTCTGGAGGCAGCCAGTCGGGCTGATAGAAAAGGGGGACAAATCCTTGACTTGTCACAGCAGAAACGTACTTGGGCACATTCGTTTACCTCTCTGAGCGTCGCTCTCCGCATCTGAACAGTGGGACATCGTCCTGCACGGGACCGTACGGGTGCAAGTGTCCCCCGCACTCGTGGACGCGGTCCAGGCTGCCCCTCCGCCCCACCCACCTGCATCCCAGACTGCCTGGTCATCCCTCCTGCGTGCTCCTATTTTAGGGGATACTCGGATTGTTCTCTAGCTTTCCTGTAAGCGTAGGGTTTACCAACCAGATTAAACAAAACCTGGAGGTCAAGATGCGGGTTTTAAACTCCACAGTGCAGCGTAGCACACGAGACCCGTGTATTTCCAGAGACAGTCACTATCTGTGGCTTGATAAGTATACACAGCAGAGGCACCAAATATATCTACGGAGTGAGGGAGTGAACGAATGGATTTAAATCCTCTTGTAAACTGAGGGCCTCAGAGGGGACGGGGGTGGGGGAATGGGATAGACCGGTGATGGGTAGTGAGGAGGGCACGTATTGCATGATGACTGGGTGTTATACGCAACTAATGAATCATCGAGCTTTACATCGGAAACCGGGGATGTACTGTATGGTGACTAACATAATATAATAAAAAATCATTAAAAAATAAAAATAAAAAAATAAATAAATCCTCTTGTAGTAAATCTTCCTGCGAGGACAAACCCAGGACATCTCCCCGGGCTCCTTCCTTGGGCCTCTGTAGCCCGAAGCTCTGGGCAACGGTCCCAGTGGGAAGGGCAGAAGCCAGCTGCTGTCCCCCAGCGGGGAGGGCCCACAGTGGGGCCAGGGAACCCAGGAGCAAACACACAGTGCCCCACAATGAGCGCGGCAGGACCCTTTGTTTCCTCCGCCCTCTGTGCACAGCCCGCGCTCCCCCAGGGCTGCCTGTGCCCGTGCCGTTGCTAAGGAACCATCTCTGGGAGCACCTAAGGGAGGGGAACTGTGCTCTCCAGGGCTCCGCGGCCCATCCCTGCTCCCCACTCCAGGGCTTTGTGGTGGGACCCGATGAGGCCTCACCTGGACCATCACCTACACTCACTGAGGGCTTTCTCCCAGGCCCAGTCAGGTTGTAGATCCAGGAAAGTGAGGTGCCCAGGTTGTCCTGGAAAGAAAGATAGCCGCCGATCCCTCCCCAAAGAGGGGAGAGAGAGAGATGGGCACTCCAGCCCACCTGGGAGGCAAGAGGATGATGGCAAGGCTACAAGCTCAGAGACGCTGGGAGACATTTGGTGGCGTTTGTTCCTTGGTGTGAAGCCCCCGAGGGAAGCAGAGAAATGCCACTGTTGCAGGCAGGGAGACGGGCCTGCTCTGTCCGGCACCACCTCTCCACTTTCTCTCTGTGTCCAGCCTCACTACTTCTCCAACAGCACCATTCTTCCCCCTGCCCACGAGGCTCTTCCTTCTCTTTGTTAATTCCTGCTCATTTTTAGGATCTCCTCTTGCCCAGGAACCCTTTCCGGAAACACCCCCAGGCTGGGTCAGCTGCCACCCCACTCCCCTTTTACTCTCTCGGGGCACCCTGCACTCAGCAGCCATCTTACTCACGGTGTAACCCCCAGCACCCAGAACGGACAGACTGATGAGGAGCACATAAGTTCAGCATCGTACTCTTCTCCAAATCTTTCATTTCTTAACATGGTTGTCCCGGATTTTTAGACAAATGCCAAATGCCTCAAAGACATTTACTGAGACCCAGTAAGCATCCGTCCCCTCCCCTCCCCCACACCCACCCCTCAGCCCTTAGTCCAATGTCAAGCACAGGAGTGGGTAATCAACAACAGTTGGCTGAGTGCTTGCTGCCCGCTCGCTGCCTGACCTGGGCCTCCAGGACACCCCTGCCGGGAAACAGAGTGAAGGATTCTCGGGTGTCTGTAGGGACAGAGAGCCAGGAACCTGGACTCGGCCCCCAGGCAGCAAGGAAGGAATTAGCTCCAATCGCATTAACGTGGTTCTCAGGAAACGCTGCTCAATCAGAGGTTACAGCCACCACCAGCTGCCTCTTTTTAATAGGACACTAATGCTCATTCTGAGCAATTACTCTATTTGCAATGGTTTCTTAATGTTCAGCCTCTGGAGCCCTAAGAGGAAAGCGTCTTGTGTTTCCAGTAACCAGCTCTGCACTGGGCAATGCAGGAAAATGAGCTGGGGAAATGCCTGTCCTGGCCGGTCCAGGGGACCCAGGCTCCAGACAGCCCGAGGAAGGGGCGGGAGGCTGGCTTTCCTGCCCAGCTTACCGAGGGTCAGCCTATATAGGCAGAGGCAGGTGGGTCTCTGTGCACAAAAAAGCTTCCGTGAGCCTTCTCTAGGGCTCCCTGCACAGTTATACCGCTGTTGAAGGCAAGTTCCTGCTAAGTGCTCTAACAGCATCCAGCACCTCTCCCAGTGTAACACTTATCACGCTTAGCATTTTGATGTTAATAGCATTTCCCATCTTGATTATTGGAGTAATTAAGGCTCGTTGGGTGGGAGGGGGGGAAGCAAAGTGTAAAGGAGGAAACAGATTGCATTACCACAGTACTCAAAGATCATATCTCTAACATATTTTCCATGCATAGGCACACATAAAGATCTGAAAATACCATTTAATCGGACCACCCACCCTGTTTTTTAACAATAGGATGGCCATACTTTATTGTAACTGCTTATGTAATCTATCTGCCTTTTCAATAAGTCTTTGGTGCAGTGTGGCTAGCACCTTCTGGGGAGGAAAAATTTTTCTTCTACCCCTCATGATTCCTCTGGTTGGTCTAAGCATTAAATTGCCCTAAGAACAGATTAACCAAAGAAAATAAAATTTAATTATGTACATACAGGGAATCCACGTAAACATTAGAGATTCCAAAGACAGGCAAAATGAGGTATATATGTCATTCTGGACTAAGGAGCAGGGGGTAGGGATCTGGGGCACAAAGGGAACAAAAGCTATTCACAGCATAATGGAAAAGGTGAATATTTGGTAAACAAATGTTTGCTGGGCCATCCAGAAACACTGGAACATAGGATTTTGATCACACTGGCCTTGCTAGGTTCCTCCCAGTCTACCATACCTAGGTTCATATTATACTAAAGTATTCTATGATAATAGCTTCCTTCCCTGAGCAGGTCTTCTATCCAAATTCTTTTTTTTTTTTTTTAAGATTTTCTTTATTTACTTGAGAGAGAACAAGCGGTGGGGAGGGACAGAGAGAGAGAGAGAGAGAAGCAGCTCCCCACTGAGCAGGGAGCCAGATGTGGGACTCGATCCCAGGACCCGGAGATCATGACCTGAGCAGAAGGCAGATACTTAGCCAACTGAGCCACCCAGGTGCCCAATACCCAAATTCTTTTAGGCAGTTAAGGGGAGGGGGGGGAAACCTATTGAGTCTTCTGTTTCTTCAAAATGGCCTAAAAAAATCTGCATGCCAAAAAAATACATTTTAGGGTAGCAAATTTTGCTCCCCTGTATACCCAACTCCCCCAGGTTCACTGGTGCTTACTGGGCAGAGAGCCTAGCACATGGCAGTCACTCCATAAATGCTACTGGGGAAATGGTGTGTCAGTCAGGATTCTCTGGGTTGCAAACAACCCAATTAAAGTACCCAATTAAGCACCCAATTAAAACTGGCTAAAGCAAAAAAAAGAACACTTTAGCTAAAAAATCTTGGCTGTTTGGAAATAATTCTAACTTCAAATAAGACTTGATCGAGTAAGTCATCCAAGACCTAATCAATCTCAGTCACTGTGTCTCTCTCTCCTGTCTTGTGTGGTGTTAGTGTCATCTTTAGGTTCCTCCTGGTGGCCCAGAAACTCTGGCTAGACAACATGTCACATCCTCACAATACATGGTCCAGGAGAAGAAAGCAAGTTACTTCCAATAACGGTAGCATATGTTCTGGAGGGAGAGGATCACTCCCGTTAGCCTGTATCAGGGCACATGCCTTTCTCTGAACTCACGCATGTGGTCAAGGGAATGGCTAGAGCTGGGCACAGGGTCAATCTCACCCAAGTCCCATGGGGAAGAAGAGAGAATAAATGAGTTTGATAAATCCCAATTTTGAAAGGGAAGAGAAAGGAAAACACAAATACCCACTAGAAACCTGAAGCTTGGGAAATAAGGGATTTTTGTCTGTTATCAACCAGGTGAGAAATAAATTAGGCCATCCAAGTGAGGATGAACCTCTAAGATAATTATGGAATTAATTTATGCAATTTTGTGTATGCTAAGGTCAAATAAACCTTTTTGTTCATTTATTCATTCTTTTACCATACTATCTGAACGGAGGCATTCAAGAGTAAATAGAAAAAAATTTAGCTGGTTTAAAAACTTGGGAATTCTGTTTTCTCAGGGATTTGTCTTGGGTAACTGGTTTCCTTTATGTCAGAAAAGAAACTGGAGTGCTGCCTCATTGAGCCATCAGATGTCTGGGTTTGCAAAACTCGCACTCAGGGCCATTCATTTCCTCCAGAGCACTTGGCTTGAAGTGAAGTAATGAGGTTTCCCATAAGAGGCAGCAAGAGATTCAAACAGGAATCCCTCCCTAGAAGGAGAACTGCAGACCTTCCCACTTCATTATCCTTAACAATAAAGGCAATTCTGCATTAGGGAAGTCAGTCTGGGGTGGCCTGCCCTGCAGGTGGTCTAAGGACAAGTGCCCCACCCACAGCCCTGCTGATTGCTATGCCTGCAGATTTGGTTCCGGGTGACTTCCCATCCTCCCTCCCCCCACACCCCTCAACATCCCAGCTCTGCCAAAGCTGATTGGACAATGGTGGTCAGGTGACCCACAAACAGCCAATCCTGGGCTGGCAAGCTACATATGATGTGGCCTGGGACAGCAAAAGGAGCTGGACCAGTCAGATGTACTCTCTCAGGAATTTAATCGGGGTGATGCTGCTATTAGCTATGGGAGGAGAGCAAAAAAAAGGAGGAGAGTGGGGCATGGGGTGAGAGATGGACAGACCAATATAGCAGAGAAGAAACACAGAGCAGCTGAGTGAGTAAGCCAGCAGGGGCATGAGAATGAAGGGACAGTGAAGTAGCTGAGCCACGTTAAGGACGGGAAACCCAGCCCTGAAGTGGATGTGGATCCCAGCCCATGTTCTACCTCCAGGCTCTGGGAATCATACCATACTGATTGAGTCCAGGTTCAAGAACCTGGGATTTCTGGGATTTCCATTTTCTCTTTTTGCCTGTGCCGTTCTTACAATAACCACTCCACCCCCATCCATTTTACTTATTTCTTGAACTAGCCAGTGTTTTGTCTCTCTTCCAACCAGAAGGGCTAACTCAATCCAATGTCTTCTTTAATTTGACCAAGCATCGATATTAAAGGATGAAGTGGTTAGGTTGGAAGAACTTGTCATTAAATGGAATTCTGACTTCCCGATTGAAAAGCAGTTGGCAACAGCTGCTTAATCTAACATGGATTCCCCATCTCAGAGTTAAAAACAACTACCGTTTATTGGCTGTCTGCCATGGGATGTGCCTTTTCTATGTGCTTTACATATTTCCACTTGTTTAATATGCTATGGGGTCCTACTGCTTTCATATAGCCCTTTTCAGACAAGGACATACAACTAGTAGGAGGTAGAGCTGGGATTCGAACCCACATAGCCCAGTTCCAGAACCCATGTTCTGAAGTCCTCTAGTTTTCAGTCCCCTTTCTAATGTACAAACTACCCTTTCTAATGTACCCTAACTCTGTGGTTGTTTCAAACCTCTATTCTCAGTTAAAATATTCCACAGATCCACAGTATAGAAAACAAAACTGGGTGGAGCTGCTCTGATTGAAGATGGGGCCGGGCAGCTAGAGTCATGGCCACCTGATCCCCTTCCATGCCCCTGGCCCCTTTGCAGTGGTCCCTGGAGAATCACTTCCTCCCTCCTCCCCAACAGAGAGAATGGTTTGAAAATATCCAGTGTGTGTGTTTGTGGGCAGGGGGAGGGAAGCTAAGCATCTGGGACCTAGGCTTCCAGGGGGGCTCTGCCCCCAACGCACTCTGTGACCCAACAAGTCACATCACCTCTCAGATTTCAGGGTAACACCTGTAACTCACAAGGGGACCCAACTTTCTACCCATCCCAAGCTGCTGCTTGGTAGTTGGGCCAGGCTGTTGCCAAAGCCTCTCTAGCAAATTATGTTCTTCCCAGATCAGCTGGAAGCCAAAGAAAGGAAAATAAAGGAAGGAAAGAGCAAGGCTTACTCTGCCCCTAGCTCTCAGCTCACCAGCTGGGTGCAGAAGCAATAGTACCACCCATGTCAGTCATCGGCTTGAACCTTTGGCATTACTCCTTCTCAAATGTGAAGGGTTAACTCTCTCCCTCTCCCCCTTCCTCCCTCCTTTCTTCCCTCCCCCTTGCCCTACCTAGCCCCCCTGTATGTGTGTGTTTCCCAATCTCCCCTCTTTGTCTTGCTGCTTTCTATCAGGTATTTGGACTTTTATCAAACACAAGTACTACATTATCAACCGAGAAAGTGTTGATGGTAGAACTTAAAATGTCCTTTCCGATAAATGAATCCTGCTTCTTTCCATAAACTATGATGTCTTAAAAACACATTTACACAGAACATAATTCAATTTTTAAAAGAGCTATAAAGCAGGTTTCTCCACAGAGATCAAAGGCCCCACTTCCTGCAGGTCGTATGCAGGGCTGTATCTATTTGTCTGTAGAGATAAGAAGGGCCAACATCCAAGCTGAACTAATTTCAGAGCATGCCCAGCAGATCGGTGATAAATGCCTTTTAACAGACTCTGTTGAAATGTGCAATAGCACCGTCTTGCAGACACAAGAAAGCCCTATTCTCTGGCGTGTAATTACGGAGTGATGGTACGTTAGGGTCATTTCAAAAAAATGCTCCCCAGGCAGAAACAGGGACAGGGAGCCAAAGGAGGAAGGGGCTTAGGTAGGAGAACAAAACTATTTACCAGGAAGGGGGTGGCAGTAATTTCTGGGTCATGTGACACACCAGCTTCCAGGTCAATAAAGCAACTTCTGACTCACACCGACGATGGAAGTGCCCAAGGGATTAAGGTTTTTTCCACTCAGGTCTCATTTGGGACCAGAATCAGGTCTTCCCGCACTAATTCTGTCCTTTTTCTCCATAAAGGGCCATAATCATGGTAATGAAAATCATTTTGTGAAAGCATTTTCTAGGCTAGCACTGAGTTAGGTGTTTGTTCACTTGTTCATCCATCCTACAAATCTTTATTGTTAAGCCTACTGTGTGCCAGGCTCTATTTGGGGTGTTGGGGATACAGTGATGCGTAAACTATAGGAAGTTCATCTTTTCATGGGGCTCACATTCAGGTGGGAAGAGAATTTTAAAATGAGCAAGTAAAGGGGCAGCTGGGTGGCTCAGTTGGTTAGGCATTTGATTCTTAATCTCGGCTCAGGTCTTGATCTCAGGGTTATGGGTTCAAGCCCTGTGTTGGGCTCCATGCTGGGCATGGGGTCTACTTAAAAAAAAAAAAAAAGCACATAAATATACAATGTTATGCAATGAGAAGTACTTAGGAGAAAAATAAAGCAAGCTAAAGGGGTAGAAAGTAAAGAGGGGTACTATGCCAGATAGAGTAGTACAGTCTTCAAGATAGGGTATCATCTGAGAGCAACAGAAAGAAAGTGAGACATCAGGCCATAGAGAGAGAGAGAGAATAGTCCAAGTAGAAGAAATACCACTGGGAAAGGTGACTGTATGCTTGGTATGTTGGAGGAATGGCTGGGAAGTCAGCAGGTGTGGTATAGAACAAACAGAGGGGAGAGAGGTAGGACATGAGATCAGCAAGGTCATGGGCCTTGTAGGAAGGATACAGACATGGCACTTTATTCTAGCACCAATGGAGAGTCTAGATTTTTTTTTTCTTTAGAACAGTTCTGGCTACTATGGGGATAACAGAATTTAGGAGGACAACGGTGGAAGCTGAGATGACATTTAGGCAGCAAATGGAACAGTCAGGGTGAGAGACTTCAGTGCTAACCACAAGGGTGGAGAAGAGTGGCCCCACTGTGAACAGATTTCAAAAGTGGCAGCAACAGATTTGTTGCTGAATTGCCTCTAGAAGATAAAAATAGGTCAAAGATGAGTCCAAGGAGTTTGGCTTGAGCAAATGGGAGAATTGGTGTTGCCACTTACAAAATGAAGATTTGAAGGGGTTGCTTGTGGGGAAAGATCAAGAATTTGGCTTTACCACGGTATGCCCTGCCCCCAGTGCTCTTTGCTGGCCTCACTAAAGCCAAGAGTGTGCACTGCTCCAGCACTCACCCCTTGCATCAATAAAGCTGTGGACATGCCCCACCCTCAACACTCTCCCACAGCCCTGCTAAGGCTATTGGGAAAGT
Organism: Ursus arctos; assembly: GCF_023065955.2. Classification (NCBI taxonomy): domain Eukaryota; kingdom Metazoa; phylum Chordata; class Mammalia; order Carnivora; family Ursidae; genus Ursus; species Ursus arctos. The sequence goes on from NW_026622808.1 coordinate 7,487,769, forward strand.
GTCGTTCACTCAGGAAACACCTAGTGATCGCCTATCTCTGGTGGCCAGAGGGGGCTAGTGTTCCTGGGCCCCCTGGGACTGTAACAATCAGAAAGACAGTTTAGAGCACACTCAGGGTGCTCATGCACAGAGGCTGAAACACACACCCACTCTGACTGTGAAAAAGGCCCATTTACTTGTGGATAGGCTTCAGGTTGGCCACACATTTAGAGGTTACAAAGGCACTCTCAGGGAATGTAGGCAGAAAGATATCATTTTTACAGTGTCCTGTGGCCTTGCCAGAGCTTGCTGGTACCTCCCAGGAAAGAGCTTATATACTTTTCTGAAGCCCTGATTCTTTCAACTGTCATCCAGGGGATACCTCCAGATCTCTAGTTCCACAGGACTGCATACTTACATGTGTTAAAAGTTGCTGCCTAAGGACCTGGCTTCCAGTCAGCCTGAAACTAGGTGCTAACTGAGATCACTCCATCTGGAACACACTTGGCACACCCTCAACAACTGGAACCTATTGGAACCTATCAAGAATAAATCAGACTACTTTGACCAGAGTAAAGATACAAGAGACAACTAAGAGCTAGGGCAAGGTTGAAAGATAAGTTTCCCTCCTACACAAGCCCACTCCTTCAGGACTGGGAGAGGTGGCTATTTTGTATAATACATAGAAACAAACACAGAGAGTCCAGCAAAATTAGAAAACAAAAAAATATGTTCCAAGCAAAAGAACAAGACAAAATCTCAAGCGGGGGCGGGGGGGACACCAAAACACAAACCCTTAATAAAACAGAGATAAGTAATCTGTCTGATAAAGAGTTCAAAGTAATAGAAAAATGCTCACTAAACTCAGGAGAGTATGGATGCACACAGGGAGAACTTCAAGAAAGAGACAGAAAATATAAGAAAGTACTAAACAGAAGTCACAGAGCAAAAGAATATAAATACTGAAATGAAAAATACACTAGAGGGGATCAACAGAAGATGAAACAAAAGAACAAATCAACAACCTGGAAGACAGCACAGTGGAGCTCACCCAAACAGAGCAGCAAAAAGAAAAAGAATTCTGAAAAGTAAAGATATCTTGGGGCCCCTGGGTGGCTCAGTCAGTTAAGTGACTGCCTTTGGCTCAGGTCATGGTCTCAGGGTCCTGGGATCAAGTCACATGTCGAGCTCTCTGCTCAGTGGGCAGCTGGCTTCTCCCTCTCCCTCTGCTGCTCCCCCCGACTTGTTCTCTCTCTCTAACAAATAAATAAAATCTTAAAAAAAAAAAAGTAAAGATATCTTAAGAGATCACTGGGACACCATCAAGCAGAATAACACTCACATGATAGGGGAAGAGAGAGAAAGAAGCAGAAAATTTACTTGAAGAAATAATGGCTGAAAACTTCCCTAATCTGTAGAAGGAAAGTCTGGGGATGGAAACAGACATTCAGGTCCAGGAAGCAAAGAGAGTTCCAGATAAGATGAACTAAAAGAGGTCCACACCAAAACACATTATAAATAAAATACCAAATATTAAAGATAAAGAATCTTGAAAGCAGCAAGAGAAAAACAACTTGTTACTAACAAAGGGATCACCATAAAACAGCTGACTTTTCAGTAGAAACTTTGCAGGCCAGAAGAGAATGGCATGATATAGTCAAAGTGCAAAAAGGAAAAAACTTTCAACGAAGAATATTCTAACCATTAAGACTATCATTCAGAATTGAAGGGGAGATAAGAGTTTTTCAGACAAGCAAAAGCTAAAGAAGTTCATTACTACCACACTGGCCTTATAAGAAATATTAAAGAGACTTTTTTTAAGTAGAAAAGAATAAATTAATAAGAAAACATATTAAAGTAAAAATGTCACTGGTAAAGGTGAATATATAGTAAAGGTATGAACCGCTTATAAAGATAGAATAAAGGTTGAAAGAATAAAGTAGTAAAAATTAACTATAATAATTAGTTTAGGGATACACAATAAAAAGATGTAAAATATGACATCAAAAACATAAAACGTGTGGGGGGAAGTAAAAATGTAGAGGTTTTACAATGTATTCAAATTTAAGCTGCTATCAACTTAAGAAAGCATATGAATAAATAATATATAATATCAACTTTATGAATAAATAATATGTAATATCAACTATATATATAGGCCGCTCTATGTGAACCTCATGGAAAAAAAAAAAAAGCAAAAACCACAAAGCAAAAACCTATAGCAGCTACACAAAAGATAATAAGAAAGGAATATAAACACTAAAGAAAGTCATCAAACCACAAAGGAAGAAAAGAAGAAAAGAAGAAAGGAAGAGAGAGGAACTACAAAAACACCCAGAAAAGAATTACTTTAAATGTAAATGGACTAAAATCTCCAATCAAATGACATAGAGTGACTGAACTGAGTAAAAACAAAACAAACAAAAAAGACTCATCTACCTATTGCCTATAAAAGATTCATCTCAGATCTAAGGATGCACATAGATCAAAAGTGAAGGGATGGAAAAAGATATTCCCTGCAATGGAAATGTAAAGAAAGCTGATGTAGCTATACTTGTGTCAGACAAAATAGACTTTAAAACAACGACTGTGATAAAAGACAAAGAAGGGCATTACATTATGATAAAAGGGTCAATCCAATGAGAGGATTTAGTTATAAATATTTATGCATCCAACACAGGAGGACCTAAATATACAAAGCAAATATTAACAGACCTAAAGGGAGAAATTCACAGCAATCCAATGATAGTAGGGGGCTTTAATACTCCACTTACATCAATGGATAGATCATCCAAAGAGAAAAATCAACAGGGAAACACCAGCCTTAAATGACACCTTATACTAGATGGACTTAATAGTTACATACAGAACATGCCATCCAAAAGCAGGAAAATATATTCTTCTCAAGTGCACATGCAACATTCCCCAGGATCGATCACATGTTAGGCCATGAAACAAATCTCCATAAATTGAAGAAAACTGAAATCATATCAAGCATCTTTTCCAACCACGATGGTATAAAACTAGAAGTCAATTACAAGAAAACTGAAGAAATCAGAGATATGTAGAGATTAAACAACATGCTACTGAAAAACCAATGAGTCAATAAGGAAACCAAAAGGGAAATTTAAAGAAAATACCTAGAGACAGATGGAAATGGAAAGAAACAACCCAAAATTGATAGAATGCAGCAAGAGCAGTTCTAACAAGGAAATTCATAGCAATACAGGCCTACCTCCAGAAGCAAGAAAAACTCAAACAATGTAGCTTTAAACCTAAAGAAGCTAGAAAAAGAACAAACTAAGCCGAAAGTTAGTAGAAGGAAAGTAATCATAAAGATCAGAGCAAAAATAAATGAAATAGAGACTTAGAGAAAACAATAGAAAGGATCAATGAAACTAAGAACTGGTTCTTTGAAAGAATAAACAAAATTGACAAACTTTTAGCTAGATTCACCAAGAAAAAAAGAGAGAAAGCTCAAATAAATAAAATGAAATGTAAGAAGAGGAATTACAACTGATACCATAGAAATATGAAGGAAGGATCATAAGAGACTAGTATGAACAATTACATACCAACAGACTGGACAACATAGAACAAATGGATAAACTCCTAGAAACATGCGCTCTTCCAAGACTGAATCATGAAGAAATAGAAGATCTGAATAGGCCAATTACTAGTAAAGAGATTCAATCAGTAATCAAAAGCTCCCAACAAGCAAAAGTCCCAGACCAGATATCTTTACTGGTGAATTCTACCACACATTCAAAGATGATTGAATACTTATCCTTCTTAAACTATTCTAAAAAAATTTAAAAATGAGAGAACACTTCTAAACTCATTTTTTGAGGCCAGCATTAGCCTAATACCAAAACCAAATAAGGAGACCATAAGAAAAGAAAATTATAGGCTAACATCCCTGACGAACATGGATGTGAAAATCCTCAGCAAAATATTAGCAAACTGAATTCAACAATACATGGAAAGGATCAAACACCATGATCAAGTGGGATTTATTCCAGGGCCGCAAAATGGTTCAACATCTGCAAATCAATGGAATATACCATCTTAAAACAATAAGGGATAAAAAAATCATATGATCATCTCAATAGATGCAGAAAAAGCATTTGGCACAATTCAACACCGTTTATGATAAAAACACTCAACCAAGTTAGTAAGAGGGAATGTACCTCCATGAAATAAAAGCCATACATGACAAACCCACAACTAACATCATATTCAATGATGACAAGCTGAAAGCTTTCCCTCTAAGACCAAGAACAAAAGAAGGGTGCCCACTCTCATCGCTTTTATTCAACATAGTGTTAGAAGTCCTAGCCATGGCAATTAGGCAAGAAAAATAAATAAAAGGCATCCAAATGGGGCATGGGGAGGAAAACCCACTATTTGCAGATGATGCACATGTTACTATATACAGAGAACCCTAAACACTACACACACACACACACACACACACACACACGAAAACCCTGTTAGAACGAATAAATGTATTTAGTGATGTTGCAGGATACAAAAAAACCAATATACAGAAATCTGGTGCATTTCTATAAACGAATAATGAGCTATTGAAAAGAGAAATTAAGAAAACAAGCCCATTTATAATTGCATCAAAAAAAATAAAATACCTAAGAATAAATTTAGCCAAGGAGAGGAAAGACCTATACACTGAAAACTCTAAACCACCGATGAAAGAAATTAACAAAGACACAAATAAATGGAAAGATATTTCCTGCTCACAGATTGGAAGAATTAATATTGTTTAAATGTCCATATTGCCCGAAACAATCTACAGATTCAATGCAATCCCTATCAAAATTCCAGGGGCATTTTCAACAAAAATAGAACCAATAATTTTAAAATTTGTAGGGAACCACAAAAGACCTGGAAGAGCCAAAACAACCTTGAGAATGAGGAACCACATGCAAGGTATCGTGCTCCCTGATTTCAAATTATTCTATAAAGCTGAAGTAATCAAAACAGTATGGCACTGGCATGAAAATAGACACATAGATCAATGGAACAGAAAAGAGAGCCCAGGAATAAACCCACACATATATGGTCAATTAATTGGCAGCAAAGGAGCCAAGAATATACAACAGGGAAAGGGTGGTCCCTTCAATACATGGTGTTGGGAAAACTGGACAGCCACAAGCAAACACATGAAAGGAATCCACTATCTTATGTCATACACAAAAATTTACTCAAAATGGATTCAAGACTTGAATGTAAGACCTGAAACCGTAAAACTCCTAGAAGAAAACACAGGCAGCGAGCTCCCTGGCATCAGTCTTGGCGTTGAACTTTTAGGTTTGACTCCAAAAGCAAAGGTAACAAAAGCAGAAATAAACAAGCCAAAAAGCTTCTGCACAGCGAAAGGAACCATCAACGAAACAAAAATGCAGCCTACTGAATAGGAGAAACTATTTGCCAATCATACATCCAATAAGGGGTTAATATCCAAAACATATAAAGACCTCAAACAGCTCAATAGCACAAACCCCCACAAACAATCTGATTGAAAAATGGGCAGAGGATCTAAATAGACATTTTTTCCAAAGCAGATACAGATGGCCAACAGGTACCTGAAAAAATGTTCAACATCACGAATCATCAGGGAAATGCAAGTGAAAACCACAATGAGGTATTGCCTCCCACCTGTTAGAATGGTTTCATCAAAAAGACAAGAAATCACAAGTGTTGATGAGGATGTGGCGAAAAGGGAGCCCTTGTGCACTGTTGGTGGGAACGTAAGTTGGTGCAACCACTGTGGAAAACAGTATGGACGTTCCCAAAAGATTAAGGAATAAACTACCATATGATCCAACTATTCCACTTCTGGGTATCCATCCAAAGGAAATACAAACACTAATTCAAAGAGATATCTGCACCCCTATGTTCACTGCAGCATTATTCACGATAACCGACATATGGAAATAACCTAGAGTATCCATTGATGGATGAATGGGAAAGAAGATTCGGTACATACATACACAGTGGAATACTACTTAGCCATAAAAAAGAAGACAACCTTGCCATTTAGAACAACACAGATGGGCCTTGAGGGTTGTTAGGTTGGCTGGAGACACAGGTGGCAAAGAATTACACTGAGAGTAGACCAACGAACAGGACAGTTGATTCACTCTCCAAGGGAGGAGAGGAGCCAGACATTAGGAGAAATGTCGGCCCCGAGTTCCTGTGAGGCTGGGCCTTTTAAGGGGTTTTTAAGGATGTGAGAGGGTTGCAGCTGCATCTGTGGGGAGGGGCTTGCCGGGAGGGGGTCCCATTCTTGGTAGGGGAGAACAGGAGGTATGGCAGGTTTTCAAGGGGCTCTGTCCAGGGCTCTCCACCAGGATGCAGGTTGTGGTCAGGCTAGAGAAGAAGATGCTTGTAGTTGGGGGTCTACTTTCCGAGAACATAGGGCAGCAGGACCTGGAAAAACAAAGTTAGGGCCAAGTGCAGACCCCTGTGAGTTTTGCCCGTAAGCATGGCTGGGGGTAGGGAGGGAGGGCAGACTTTGAACAAACTCCTCTCAAGGGTATTATGCTAAGTGAAATAAGCCAGAGAGAGAAGGACAAATACTGTATGATTTCACTTATGCGTAGAATCTGAAAAACAACAAGGAACAGACAAAACAAAACTCACAGACACAGAGAACAGACTGGTGGGTATCAGAGCGGTAGGGGATTGGGAGGTGGGCAAAAAGGGCGAAGGGGGTCCAATGTATGGTGACAGATGGTAATGAGATTTAGCGTGGTGATCACCTAGTATTATAAACAAATATGGAATTATTACGGTGTACCCTGGGAACTAATAAAATGCTATATATCAATTTTATCTCAATTTTTATTTTAAAAAAATGAGGCTGAAGACCGAGCCCTGGAGCAGATCATCATGTGCTGGGAAAATGAGGAGAAGCCAGCAAAAGAGGCTGTGGGAGAGTGGCCGGGGAGGCTGGGCTCTGTGGCTGAGAAAAGCGAGTATGTCAAGGAGCGGGCCTGATCAACAAGGTCAAGAGCCGCTGGTAAACAGAGCGATGGGAAACTGAGACTCCACCTTGGAACCGACAAGACGGACATAAATGGAGGTGATAGCTGACCTTGACAAAGTCATGATCTGTAAGCTAACGTGCAGGCTGCCAGCTAAACATTACTGTCTCCATTTTACAGATAGGGAAGCTGAGGCCAGAAAGGGCCTGGTGAGGCCCACATAACCAGTGAGCAGTGGGGACAGGCAGGGGAGCAGATGCATGCATCTGATGTCACTCCTCTGTCAGAGTTGTCTCATCCTGGCCATCCAGGCGCCTCACCCCTGCAGCCCCTAAGAACGTGGCCTTTTTTTTTTTTTTTTGAGATTTTTATGTATTTATTTGAGAGAGAGCGAAAGTGAGAGAAATCACAGAGGGAGAAGGAGAAGCAGACTCACTGCCGAGCAGACAGCCCGATGTGGAACTCGATCCCAGGACCCTGAGATCATGACCCAAGCCAAAGGCAGACACCCAACTGACTGAGCCACCTCGGTGCCCGAAGGTGGCCTTGAATTTTCAGCCAAGTGGGCAGGGTCAGGATGAGGTCCTTCTAGACGGTAGCTTGATCCGGCTCGAAACATAAGCCTGGTGTTTCCTTCGCGTTGTTTGTATTCCTGGAACTTACTAGGCTTTCTCTCAGCTTAGCTCTTAAGAAAAATGTCATTGATTCTCACTGGACCCACAGGTGAGCAAGTTTTGAGGGCCAAGTCTGCTGCCCTTGCAGCCTGGGGGAGGAGGTGGCTGCTGTCTACCGCCCAGTCCCAAATGCTATAACCCCTCCAGCCCAGAGAGAAGCCCACCGGGTCCTGCCCAGACTTAGCCCCACCTGCTTCCAACGTGCTCAGAGCCTTCTCTGGGTCCTCCTTTCCCCTCATGCCCTTGAAACTAGTGCAAAACAACAGTGAGTACATTTCGATTCCTTCATCTCTAGATCTTCCTACTGATTACAGTGAAGAGTAGCTACTTTGGAAATGCATTTTTCAGCTTATGATGCTTTATTTTTTCAATATTTTATGATGAAAAACTTCAAAGAGAGAGAGCAGAGTTGAAAGCATTGTGCCGTGAACACCCATATCCCATCACCTCGAGTCTACATTTAACATTTTGTTCTGCTTTCCATCTATTCCTCCCTCTGTCCATCATCAATCCGTCTTATGTTTTTTTAAGATTTTTAATTATTCATTTGAGAGAGAGAGAAAGCGAGAGCAAGAGCGGGAGTAGGGTGGAGGGTCAGAGGGACAAGGAAAAGGAGACTCCCTGCTGAGCAGGGAGCCCAATTTGGGGCTCGATCCCAAGACCCCGGGATCAGGACCTGAGCCAAAGGCAGACACTTAACCAACTGAGCCACCCAAGCGCCCCAATATGTCACTTTTTTGATGAGTTTTTAAGTAAGATGCAGACGTTAGGACCCTTCACCTGGAAACACTTACGTGTGTGTATCATTAACTAGAGTTTAATATTTGCTTACGGCTTTCCCTTTTTGAGATAAAGTTTACAAACAGAGAAATTAACAAATCTCAAACTTACGTATGCTGAGTTTGAACAAATACATACACACCCGGGTAACTGAAACCTCCATCAAGATACAGAACGTTGTCATCACCCCAGAAAGTTCCCTCATGCCCTTCCCCCCCCCACCCCAGAGGCAACCGCTGATCTGATGTTTTTCACCACAGATGATTTTGCCTATTCTAGAATTTCCCGTAAATGGAATCCTCCAGCATGTGCTCTTCTGTGCCTGGCTTCCTTGGCTCAGCACAACGCTTTTGCAATTCACTAATGCAATAGCGTGTTATTAGCAGTTCATTTCTTGTTTTTTTCCTAGTAGCATTCCATTATGTGACTATATCACAGTTTATTCATTCTCCTGTTCACTGCAATAATTATTTTGATAAAGGAAATGATTCTTTAATGAATTTCTAGTTGGGATGCTTCTGATTTCTGTTAAGAATTCTCTCATCATTCAAAGCAAACTGGGTCTGAGTCATGGCTTTTAGGAGCCGTGTCTCTGACATCACAAAGCTATGGATTTGCTATTTCAGTGCCGACCGTTACTAACTGGTGACCTCTTGCCAGTCAGCTCACCACCACGCTGTGCCTTACTCTTCCCATCTGAACACTGGGCATGAAAACAGCTAAAGGATGTGAGATGCTTATCAGAATGAGAGTAGCTAGTTCATTCCTTTGCTTCTTCATGTAACAATTAAGTAACAGGTGCCCGCTCTGCTCTGACTCTGCAAGCTCTGGGAAATAAAACGAGGCAGGTCTCCTTGGGGCTTTCAGACGGGTGGGTTACACAGACACCAGACAGCTAGCTGCACAGTTAATGATTTAATTGTCATTGTTACCAGCGCCGCAGGAGGAGAAGGGGCAGCTGCTGAGAGCCTGTGACAGGGTTTCTCAAGGACAGAAAGAGAAGCCAGGACTAAGTAAGCAAAGGGGAAACCTTCCAGGCAGAAGGAGCCACAGAGCTCCAGGCTCTCTGGAGGGATGGAGCAGCACATGTTGGAAGAACTGGAAGGCTGTGTCAGAGGAGAGCACGGGCAGATATGGGAGGTGGAGGAGAAGGCAGAGGAGCAGGGGTAAGGGGAGGCTGGTCAGACTGGGTTTCGTAGTCAGTGTTCCAAGCTCACAGCCATAGGCAGCGAGGGCAGGCTGGACTGGACCCTTCATACAAGACTGTCAGGTGGGAGCTGTCTGCTTTGTTCACTGTTACAGCCCCAGTGCTCAGAACAGTGCCCAAATCGATTTGGGGAAGGGAGGGAGGAAGAGTGGGAGGCTTGATTTGAAGCCAAGGTTTGGGATTTGTCTGACACAGGTCGCTGGCTGCACTGCAGAGACCGGGTGGGAAGAGGCTCACGATGCGCACACATCTGCTTGGGTGGCCATTAACAAAGTGGCACAGGCTCGGTGGCTGCAGCCACAGAAATGTATTTTCTCACACTTCTGTAGATGGGAAGTCCAAGACCAAGGGGCCATCAGGGTGGCTTTCCAGAGCGATCTCTCCTCCTGGCTTGTAGATGGCCAGCTTTTCACTGTGTCATTATGTGGTTTTCCACTGTCCTGCCATGAAAGAGAGATCTCTCTGGTATCTCTTCTTATAAGGACGTCGGTCCTATCAGATTAGGGCCCCACCCTTGTGACCTCATTTAACTTTATCTCATGAGAGTCCCCATCTTCCAGAGCAATCACCACTGGGGGTTAGAGCTTTGATATATAAGTTGGGGAGCAGGGCCACAGTTCAGGCCACAGCAGGGCAGGCACAGGGAAACCGGTTAGGAGGTGAGGGAAGAAATGCTGATGGCTTGGGTTAGGCGTTGGCATTGAGCAGAAAAGTCTGCCATCATCAGCGGTGGACTTTCATAGGGAGGGAGGAGTTGGAGGTGTCCAGGAGAACTTGTAGGTTTCTGCAGTGGTGTTAGTGAATTGAATGGTGGCCCCCAAAAAGATCTGTCCCCGTCCTAACCCCCAGGACCTGTTAATGTGACCTTATTTAGAAAAAGGGTCTTTGCAGATCTCTAGGTGAGATCACCCCGGATTACCCAGGGGGGCCCTACATCCAATAATCCAGTCCATCTGTCTCCATATAAGAGAGAGAAGAATGAAGACAGGGACCAGAGAAGGCATTGTGAAGGGACAGATAGAGACGGGAATCATGTGACCACAGGGAGTCCCCCCCCCCGCCTCCCAAAGCTGAAAGAGGCAAGAAAGAGGCAAGAAAGGAGTCTCCCCAGAGCCTTCAGCAGGTACTGTGTCCCTGCCCACACCTTGATTTTGGACTCCCGGTCTCCAGAATGTTGAAAAAGCACATTTCTGTTGTTTTAAGTCACCGGTTTGGTGATAACTAGCTAAGGCAACCCCAGGCAGCTAATCCAAAGAGTGACTGAATCCAGGGTGAAGGTGTCACCTGGGAGGGGGGCCGAGCTGGGAGGGCCAGGGCTTGTAGGATGGGAGGGAGAGTTTAGATCTGGAAATGCAGACTGGGTGGTGACTGTAGGGTGTGAAGGGCCTCCAAGGGCAGCAGCCCGGCTCCCCGTGAATACACAATCCCTGATGGCTACTATCATTATTATTTACTTTCAGAGTGCGCTGGCGTTGGAAGAAGTGATCGCTCCCCTTGAACATATCTGATGTGCCCGGAATCTCGGGGTGGCAAACAATCTGAAATTCCACCACCACTCAGCGGGGCTCGACTCTTCCCCTGCAACACTCCCCTTCGGACGCCAGTATTTCCTGGTACAAAGTTCTGTTTGCACCTCTTCACCTGGGCTGAGCCCAGCTCCGCACCCACCCAGAAAGTCACAACCAGGCCGGCGGAGCCAATGGAAACTGTCAGCCCTCCCGGGCCTCCCTCCCTCCTTCCTCCCACAGAGCGGCCATTGGTGGCAGAAGTCCGCCATCTTGTGGACACCCACTGTCCTAACAGCCTGGTCCGAAATCGGTCTGGATGAGCGAGAAGAGGGCCCCAAAGTCCCTTCACTTTTCCCGCCTCCAAGTACAGCTTCGCGTAATCAGGCTCCAAAGGTCAAGGGTTTGGGTGGAACGATCTTTCTGGCCTTTAAAAGAACGAAGAGGCAAGCACAATGGCGTCGAAGCAGGCCAGGAAGGATCGCCCCTTCAGCGTCTGGTGGGTCCGCAGGCCATCCTTCAAGCCCCCGCCCCCCCCTCCAGTTAATGGGGCGGGAGCCGCTCCTTGGTGGGAGAGAGAGCATTGGGCCTACTTCCCTTTCTGCTTTCATAAGCCTACAGGCCTCTCTATGCCCCTGGAGAAGTCCCATTCTGAGGCACAGGTGAGACAAGCTGGGGTCTTTCTCAAGGACTGTATTTAAGCGCTAGTACGTGCCTCCGTGTCTTCATCCATTCAATGGGGATAATAGCAGTACTTACCTGATTGATCTTTTGTTGGCGTGAAATGAGTTCCTCTGCACACAGTGCTTAGAATACTGCCTAACCCCAAAGGCTCAGTGAATGTTAACTATCACAATCCACACACACGCACACACACACACACACACACACACACACACACACTCTAACAAACCCAAGCTTTCAGCAACTTTCTTACAGCACTTTGATGTATCCCCACTCATGGCTGGATACCACCAGCATCCAAGTAAGCCAGGTACCGCGGGAGAGAAATGCAAATGAGTGAGGTATGGTCCTTACCTCCTACAATGCATGGGATAGTCCGGGGGCAAGAACGGTGCCCACGCACTCAGAACGATGGCTGCAAGGTCAAAACTAAGCCGTGCTTTTAAAAGCAACAAGAGCAAAGTGTACGGAGAAGCAAGAGAAAAGGACGTTTGGCCCCGCGTGAGGACGCCACATAAACTACTCCCAGTTGCTGACCCTCAAGGGAATCTGGCTGCAGCCCAGAGAGTGGGTTCTCATGTTTTATTCCATGTAGCCCCATTGGCTGTATGTCCTCAGTGTCACTCACATGAGCTTCTTTCTCCCTGTGGCCACTGCCTACCCTCCCAGCCCAGCCAGCGTCACGTCTGTCCTGGTCTATGGCAAGTGGGTCCTAGCCAATCGCTGTGCCTGCTATGGGCTCTCCCAGCCTCTGCCCAAGCACACCTCCCACCGTGCCACCCCTGGCTCAGTATTCCGGGGGCTCTTCACTGCACTTGAGAGAAAACCGACCTCCTTAACCTGCACCCTTCCAGCTTCACCCCTGCACTCACACGGGGCCCTGCTGAGCTTCTGGATTCCAGGCCTTCCGACACGTTCCTCTGTCTGTGTGAGGCACTGCCCCCACGATTTCTCCACTGGCACTCACCCTTCATCTTTCAGGGTACTGTTCAAATTCCACCTGCAGGAAGTTTCTCGAAGCCCTTGTTGCACACGTCCCCACAGCGGGCCGCGCTTTCCCACAATTCCCTGCTGGGATCACCTGCCTGTGTGGTTATCGTTGGGTCTGATGAGGATCCCGCCGCAGACTCTGTCTCTCCTGCTCCACCCCACCCCAGAGTGGCTGGCCACCGCTGGCAGGGCTGATGATGGGGACGGCTACAAGGTCAACGAGGCTGTGCAAGAGAACAGCACTCTCAGGATTACAGCGCACTTAGAAACGGAGCCGAGAGTGGGTGTTGACGCATTAGCTCATTCTCCACTCTGGAGAGCGGGGCCATGGTGCGAGGCCGTGCTCCCCGGACCTGGAGCTCTGGAGTCACAGCAAGAAGAGGAACGGAGCTTATGAACTGCCTCTCGGTCCACATCAGCCTCCACAAGGAGCCCTGGCAAGGAAATGTGAGTGTGCGTGGCCAGGGGAGCAAAGCACCTCTCCAGCCTGTGCCAGGATGGCCTGGGCCTGCCCTAGCCTCCTGGATGGACTTGACTCTGCGGGTTTCCACGGGCGCCAACCCCCCTCTGCTGACGCTCTTCTTTGAGACCTGTTCGAGCACTCATCAGCTCTCCCTCAATCCCATGGCCCCGGGAGGCCGGCTGTGTCTGCGAGTTTGCCAGTCTCTGCTCCGACTCTTAGCACTGAATTCATAATCTCGCTGGCAGAGAACAAGCAAGCACCTCTATTTGCAAATTGTCAGAGGACAGATCTCCGCGTGCTGGCCGGTCCCCCTCACTCGACACCAGTGACTCTCACTGCTCTCATGATGCTCTCACTGACCTGGCAGCTGGGGGCCAGCCCAGCAGGATGAAGGCCTTTGGAGCCCCTTCGGCAGAAGCCAGCAGGACGGGCCCCTGCTCTCTTCCACATGGCCTCATCCCTGCAGCCCTGTGACATTGCAATTAAAAAGGAAGATGAAGTGACTCTTCATGAAGAGCTCTCTGGGAGGCTGGATTCATTTAAACTTGTTTCTCATTACTTTTCGGACTAGGCCTTCTCTTTCCTATCTTTGCAAAATCTGGACAAACAGGATTTCAAGCATCACCTTAATTACTGAATCATGATTTTACAAGTCACCATTCGGTGTCACGGGAACAAAAATCCAACCCACACAGGCTTATATGTAAAAGCGGGACTTCATTGGCTGACAAAACTGAAGGGTGGAGAGGCAGTTCCCGGCGACAGATGTGGATGGTTCTGGAAGTGATGGCATCAGGTGCCCGCCCTCTTTATCTCCGAGCTCAAACACTTCTATGTGAATCCGCCCTCAGGAAGGCTTTCTCAGCAAACGTGCCATCAGCCCAACATAATCAGCAATAAAAGAAAGCCCCTCTCTAATAGCCCAGCTAGGGTTACTAGTCTCCGTAAATACTGGGGACACACTTATACTAAAAAGATTATTCCTTGTTGATCTGAAGTGCAAATTCTGTATTTTATCTGCAATCTCAGGGCAGCACAGGTCCCAGGACAGAAGCTGGCCAGTCTGAGGCACATACCACCCCAGACCCAGTTGCTGTGGTCAGGAGGATGGGTTATGTCAACCGGCAGGCCAGGGTCACCTCCCTATCTTTGGAAAGGGGGCAGCACGGTCAGCCCTCTGGGTATCCACGCCCCAATAGCGGGAGACAGGTCCCTTCCCGAATAACTGGGATGCTAACCCTAGAAGAAGGGGAATGAAGCCTGCACACGTGAAAACCACCCACGTCCACACAGTGATCTGGAAGGTCGCAGACAGTAGGGAAAAGCATAAGACTCCACGGTGGCTTTACGGCACACCATTTTCCACACGGTCCCTGCCCTGCCACGCACACTCCTGTCTGGTTGGCAGAGCAGGTACGAGAATCCCTCCCTGTATGAGTCTGCTACGGCCGCCATGACAATGCACCGCGGCCTGGGAGCTGCAGCAACAGACAGCTATGTTAGGACTATAATTCTGGAGGCTGGCAGTCCAAGGTCAAGGTGTGGACAGGGCTGGTTTCCTCAAGGCCTCTCTCTCTTAGGCTTGCGGATGGCCATCTTCTCGCTGTGTCTTCACGTGGTCTTCCCGCTGTGTGCGTTGTGTCTGTGTCCCAATCTCCTCTTCTTAGAAGGACACTGGTCATATTGGATTACGACCCACCCTAATGACCTCATTTTAACTTAATTACCTCGTTTAAGACCCTCACTCCAGTGAAGGGTGAAATAAAATGGAGTCACTCCTGTCAAGGGGTTTTACAAAGGGAGCCAGAAGACCGTTAAGGAGGGGGGCCTCAAGCATATCCTCACTGGGTAGAACTTCTGCACTGGGCCAAACCACAAATATGCCAAGGACTCTGCATGAACACCTGCAGCTTGCTACAGTGAGGGACTTTTGCTTATGATAGCCTTGGCAACCAACTATGTCTAGCCAACATTTGCTTTCTGCCACCAACATCAATCAAAATTCTTTGTAAACGACATATGCAAGCATACCCTTTTGTCTTTAGAAAATCGACTTGTGTTCTCTCGTGGGACACAATTTGGGCTGCTACCCGAAACTGTGCCCCCCAAATTGTAATTAGGGTCATGACTTCAACATATGAACTGGCATGGGGATGTGATTCAGCCTACAACACTATCCTTTCCTTCATTTTTTTTTTCCTTCAGGTAAGGAACAGGACAGTGAGGGTGGTCATGACTTGTCCCCAGTCCCAGGGCTGATTCAGCGGTGGAACTCACCAAGGAGCCAAGTCCTCTGCCTGGCCTTTATCCCCAACATGTAGCTAGCCCTTGGCCAGCCTGCACACTCCCTGACGGAAAAGCACTCAGCAAATCCACCCTCCTGGGCCCTGCGCTCAGCACAGGGCCAGGCACCCAGCAGGTGACGTTCTTGAAATAAGCATTCCTTAAAAGGAATGAAACAGAAAAAAAAAAAAAATCCCTAAAGCATTTTAGGAGATTTAGCTAAAAGGAGAGCAGGACAGGAGCACGTGCTCATGATTTGAAGTGATAAAGACTCCTTAGAACAGCAAAAATGATGAGGCCTATGGATGTGTAAATGAGCCTGGGGAAGACTAATCAGAGGGTAAATTACAAAACAAAAAAAAAGACCCTAAAACAAGTGAGAGGGGAGAACAGTGAATATTTCAGTGTCTTTTAGTTCATAAGAAATTCATGAGCAACGCGTGTGGAAATTTTGTTGGTTTTGGTGGTGGGAAAGAATTGTAAATATGTATAATATGTAAATACCTTTTATAATAAAAGCCCATAAAGATAAATGAGCGTGTCTGCAGAAAAGCTGTGAGCTGTGTAAGATGCCAGAATTAACTGTCCCCACAAAGAAATTACCATAATGCTTACGGGGCACTGAAAGTTCCTCCTGCTCTGGAAAGAAATGCCTAAATACTAATCAGAAAATGCACACAGACCCAGCGCCTCTTTCTTTCTCCACCACCCCCCACCCCCCTCACTCCCCGATCTCTTTTTTTTCATGTGAGGAAGGCAGCCTTGGTGACCAGGCAGCAGAGATGGACCTATAGGGTTCAAATAGGACCTCCTTCCACCACCCAAGACCTGCGCTGAAAGTGGACTCACCACCTCCAGGCTGACCTCAAACTTCCCAACTGATTGTGTTCTCCTTTCCAGTTTCTCTCTCTACTGGGGCAAAGCACCCCGTGATGGGAACCGAACCACCCTTCAAGGCAGTAAGGACTGCCCTGGGCCAGCAAGACCCCGCCCGTGACTGACCCCAAAACTTCGATCCACCTGACCTGCACGCCCACCTGCACAGTCAGCAGCGCACACACGCGTCCCTGCCCCTCGTTTTCCTTATGTAAACCTGGAAGTACTTTCAGCACTTTGGAGGCAGTTTTTGAGCGGCCAGCCGTCTGTGGTCTTCCCGGTGTCGGCCTCCCTGAAATAAATTCCTTTCTTGTTTCCCCACCAATCCGCTCCCTGCCTTTGGAGTTTGTCAGCGGAGTAGTGACCAAATCTCCTCTGTTTGGGGGCCCCGGAGCCAGGTGCTCTGCGCCCTGCTACACTGCTATCTTGGCCAAGTCATCCCGTCGCTCTGGGACCCGCTTTCCTCACCTGTGACATGGGGACACCACACCTTCCTTCCCCACGTTTTGGGGAGAATCTAATGGGAGAAGTAGTAAGGCTCAAGTAGTGCCACCTCCTTACCCGGCGAGCGGCGGCCAGTGGCCAGGCAACACCAGGGGACTAGAGAAACTGGCGCGGGACAGATCACGTCCCAGGGGAAGCAAGGGGCTCAGCCGGTGGGCCCCGCTCAGGCGCCCGCCCCCACGCCAAGCACCGCCCAACACCACCCCCGCCCCGCCTCCAAGCCATTGCCACGCCCCATGCCCTCGCCCCCACGCCAAGCCACGCCCCGGTGTGACTGCCAGCTCCGTCCCGACGCCACGCCCAGTGCCAAGCCCCGCCCCGAGCTGTCGGAGTCCATGGCGCCTGCGGCGGGGCGCTGGGCCCCCGGCCTGTGGCGGGCGTGCAACTGGCTCATGGCCGCGTTCTTCGCGCTGGCGGCCTTGGTGCAGGTCAGCGCCCCTGCCCCGGGACACGGGACGCGGGAGGCGGGCGAGGGGCCCTCGGGCTCTGCAGGGCGCTGAGCTTCGAGCTTCGTCCCTGGCCTGGCGCACGGTAGACTAACGGGGCGGGCGGGCCGTGTACGCGGAGGACGGAGATTGGGGGTTACGCCCCGGGACCCCCACCCCATTCCCCGGCCGAGAGGTAGGTGTGTCCACGTGACCGCCGGACCCCTCTCCCGTGCCACGTGCTGGGAGGAGCGGACTAGCAGACGCAGCCTGTGATGGGGACCCAGCCTGGTTCACGGCCGAGGCGAGGAGACAGACAGAACCCGATGTGGCGCGGGTACCCTCTCAAGTCTGCTTTGGGACCCCGTTCCAAAGAGTTGCCCTTATCTTAAGACCGGAGGCCCTCACAATACCTCGGTCAGACGTCTGTGCGGTCCTGTACGCAGTCGTGTGGCTGTGCTCAGCCAGCAGCTGCCACGACCACCATGATCCGCTAGACTAGGTCTTATTCCCGTTTTGTAGCCTCGCTGCCTAGTGCAGCGTCTGGCACGAAACACACCACTGCGATGGATCCCGGAGCAGACCAAATGCAGGGCTGAGCGCCACAGAGTGTCTGCTAATGCCTGATGTTTTGGCATTCCAGGTAAATGATCCGGATGCGGAAATATGGATGGTGAGTATGAGCTGCTTTCCTCCGTTTCCAGGAACCGCGGAACGGCACAGCACACGGTTTTCTGTCTTTGTCCTGTGCCTCCCTGCCTTAAGTACATGAAAACTTAGATCATTTGTAAGCCCTTTTTCCTAAAATATCAGGGAAGAGGGATCAGAGTGGTAATGTAATGTGTGTGTGTGTGTGTGTAAGAATTCAGAATTTTCCAGAGACATTAGGGGCCTTTCAGCAATATTCCCTTTGAATAAAAATGGGCCAACTGAGGACACTTTTCTGAAGACACACAGTAGACTTCCCAAGGTCAACAGCCATTCCTCATGCGTTTCTACCCAGAAACTCCAACAAACATTTCACCAGAAAATGGCAGGCCTAGGGTTTGCCAGTCTTCTAATTCAGTGAGTTATGTTTATAAAAAATAATTAAAGCTCATAAAATCTACAGAATACATTTAACCAATGCTCTGGTTGAACTATTTGGAGGAGGTGGAGAAATCATTCCATACATTTTCTGAAATATCTGGATTTTGCCCAGTTTCTTTCAAAACAGGTACATAAGACTTTGCAGTATCACCAATGAGATGATTTGGGCTTTGGAATAATATTGACTGTGTACAGATCAGCAACAAATGAAAGCATTTGGCTCTGTCGTGCAAAATTCTGGTCAGTGTTTTGAGTGCAGAACTCATTCTGACACTGCTTATTGTCCAGTTTCACGCACCCTTGCATCGAATCACGCTGCCTCTTCCTCAGCACTCTGGCCCATATCCTGAGTTCCAAATATTATTTCCCTGCAGACAAGTCTCCAATACACAGCTTAATGTAGAATTTCCAACACTGACTCCTCCAACACCCCAAAGTCCTACAGCATCTTTCCCTCCTAACCCCCCTCCTCTCCTGACTCACTCATTTCTGTCAACGGCAGAATCATCCTCGGGCTCATCCTTGCTCCAAACCACAGGCATCTCTAACATCTCTCGGTTCCTTACCACTGCCTTTGAGATCTTTCAAAAAATAAAATGAAGAACAAAGCATCCAGCAAAACTCAATCTAGGTCTAACTGCTTGTCTGTCCGGTATGTGTATACTTCACCTCCCACTTCCTGCTTGGGTGACATAGCATGAAGAATAATAGACACCAAGTCCCCACAGACATCCTCCCTCCTCGCCAGTTTCACCCTCCATCACCTTCCACGTGGACTCCTTCAATAGCTTCCTGATTCTTGGAGCTGCCTCTAACCTCTTGCTCTCCTTGAACAATTTCCACATTATCACTTCCTGCTTCAAAAACGTCCCTCATTTCCCAAGATCCCTGAGTTACAACTCCCCAGGTTGGCGCTCAAGGCCACCCACAGTGTGGGTCCAATCCACCTTCCAAGCATGTCTTGGAAGTCCGATCTACCTATAATACTTACTGTGTCTTGCCCCTAGAATTCCTGTATGTCATACCCAAACTTCAGAGTCTATCTCAAGTGCTGTGTCCCTCAAAAAAAATCCCTCTGCCTCATTCCCATAGGTTCCAACCGTCCTTCCTTTGGACCTTTAATTAATGACACATTCTGCTTTACATTCGAGTTGGTTCTGTACATGCCAGCTCCTGGGAGAACAGCAACCAGTTCTTCCTTCTTCTTGGTAGTCCTCAGGCAACCTAACACAGAGCCTTCCTATGGCCACCCTTCTGTATTGACTCTTGAATAAAAGCAGCACAGATGAGCCAATACTAGGTAATTGGGCCTTGGGGGCTTGTACGGTGCCTGACTCATTTCCATGTCCCCTACTTCATCTTGCTCATGAAGGATGTGTGTATCAGGATGCATACAGGAGCAAATAGAAAATCTGACTAGCATCAGGTTAGAACAATAGAGTATCTCACTTTAGAAGTCCAGAGGCAGCTGCTTGATGACCAACAATGTCATCAAAGACCTGGGCTTTGTGGGTCTTTTCTCTGCCACTTGCAATATCCTCTCATGTCCACAGAATGGCTGCTGCAGCTCCAAACATCATGCCCAGACAGGAGCATCCCAAGTAGGAAGAAACAAGACAGCAGCAAAACGATTTTTCCTCCTGTGCTTTCTTCCCTTTGATCAGGCAGGAAATGTTACCCAAAAAGCCCTTCAGACAGGCTGCTGTTCAGTGCGTGCATACCAATATGGTTTATGGTCTGGGACCCATCCTGCTTGGTCAGTGTCTGCATACTGGTTGTTGAAATGCTCTGAGTATCAGCTTTGCCCCTACAAGACTTCTTACATTTCGTGGCTGGAGCATGATCACCCCTAGCTGAAGATGCTGGGAAAACAAATTGGCTTTTTCAGCTTTTATAATGGCAGCTGGACAAGGGAGAGAGACGTTAAGAATGAATGCCGGTGGGGAGGCGGGGGGCACCTGGCTGGCTCAGCTGGTATAGCCTGTGACTCTTGATCTCAGGGTTGTGAGTCTGAGCGCCATGTTGGGTGTGGAGATTAGTTAAAAAATAAAATCTTGGGATGCCTGAATGGCTCAGTTAAGCATCTACCTTAGGCTCAGGTCATGATCCCAGGGTCTTGGAATCGAGTCCCCCATCAGGCTCCTTGCTCAGGAGGGAGCCTGCTTCTCCCTCTCCCTCTGCCTGCTGCTCCCCCTGCTTGTGCGCACACTCTCGCTCGCACTCTCTATCTGACAAATAAATACAATCTTTAAAAAAATAATAAAATAAAATCTTTAAAAAATCAAATGCCATTGTACTCAAGAACTATATAGTAAATTAAATATTGTAAATAAATGATGCTCTGGGTTTAAAAAAAATACACCAACATAAAAATAAAAGACCATTATCAATGGGTTCTACTGAGTTCATTATTGAGTATGCTGTATTATTTTACCTTGTGTACTAGAAACCATTATTTTCAGTCTCTTGGTCCTCAAAAAGAATTTTTTTATCTTATTCAAGATAGAGAAAAGCACTTAAGGATTAACACGGCACAACTGCCATGAGAAACCACTGTTTAGTTCAAAGGCTGGTTTTGTTCATATGTTTATAATATAAAGAAATAAGAAGGTCTCAGACCCCTTAATCTGTTAATGACAGGTATCTGATACATTTGAGTGTACATTTATTAAAAACTCTCTGCTGAACATTTCTTACAGAGGGCACAGTTAAATGTTGTATGGTGTGTGTGTAACTTCTCTTTCTTCCTCTCTTTCTCAGTGGCTAAGTCATGCAGGTTTTCATTAGGAGAAAACTACCCCCTTACTGCTCCAAGCGTGGACCTTAGCGCAGCGGCAGCATCCCCTGGGAGCTGGTTAGAAAAGCAGAATTTGGGCCATAGCCCAGACCTCTAGAATCAGATCTGCATTTTAACAAGTTTTCCAGGCGATTTGTATACACACGGAACTTAGGGAAGCCCTGGTCTTCCCCCCGGTAGCAAGAATGCTTCCCTGGGAGAGACAACCACACGTGCAAATGTCAGTCTTGGCCATCATTAGGGATGCAGTAGGAAAGATGAACACGGGGTCTGTAATCCAGATGCCCTCTCGCCCCGGGATCAAGACAGACATGTTTCTGTGGTGGAAACAAATGACTACCCGTGTGCGGCTCTGACAGCTTCTGATAAGGGAAGATTTCTGACGTGAACACCACAGTTGAGACGGTTAAGCAGCTACGTTTCTTGGACACCCACCATGCCTCCCGTACGCCTAAGCAGGCCTGTTCTACTCGCCCTCTGCCCACAACACACACGCCTGAGCGGGTCTGGCTAGAGTCACCTGCTGAGCATGAGGCTTGAAGACAGGGCCTCCTCGGGGCCCATCCTCCAAACTCCAAAAGAGCTTGTCAGCAGTTTCCAGAATAAAGAGCCTGATCTTAGTGGATGCAGACACTGTCAGTCAACTTTCTATGGTCTCACCATCTTTCTGTGCTTTCTAGACCCCTCTGAACATCTAAATGGGGCATACTTCCTCACCCCTGTCATCTCCTCCCTCTTCGTGAACAGGTGGTGTACCTGATGCCTGCGGTGCTGAGCCTGCTTGTGGGACTTAACCCTCTCGTCACGGGTATGGACCCCAGATTCTGCACAGACATGTAGCAAATCAGATTTCTGACAGTAAGGACAGACTCCCGGGAGGAAAACGGGGCTCTCCAGGTCTCCTCGTTTCTGAGAACAAGAGGGGCTAATTCTAATCCAGGTCCCCTCACCCATCTTCAGGCAAACTTCACAAGGACCTGGCACACCAAGACAGCCTTTTTATCAGCTCAGAACCCGAGATTGCGAATGCTGGTGTGGAACAGGGGTTCTGCAGTGTAGCCCACGAGAGAGAAGGGCTTTGGTCACCACGCTGATTTCTTACGCCACCACGCTAATGGAAAATCAGCAACAGAGCGCAAACCTCGTGCCTCTGTAGTCAGTGGCCGTCAGTGTCCAGTACCACTCCCAGTAACCACTTTCTTATTTTGAATCCATTCAACACGTGTGTATACGGCCTGCTCCTTATTTAGGGAAATGGTGTATAATGTCCATACAAATGTCTAGGTTTTTCATTCATATATCTTGCTCTCCCTAACCTCCCACTGTACCGTCATAGTACCAACAGCGATTTACTGTGTGCTTTTATATGTTTTCCCCTGCTAGGCTGTAAGCCCTTCTCAAAAGTAGGACCATTCTAGCCCATTTTTGCCCAAGCCTTGCTAAAATACGGCCAGGAAGATGGTAGGTACTTAATGCTTGTTGAATGTGAATGGATGGCTCTAAGACACAGGCTTTACCATATATTTTGTAACCTGCTCCTAGGAATATACACATATCCATCCACTCCAGGTGGGTATACAGGTAAAAAAAAAAAATCACTTAATATAGCTGGTTTGTTTTACCCACAGGCTGCCTACCTGGGCAAAACATAGTTGCTTTGCTTTTTAATGACACTAAAAACTCTCAACAAACATTAAGTTGGACAGTTTTATTCACATAAAACTGTTTTTATATATAAAACAGTGTCTTATAACCAAAAAAAAAGTATATTTTACATTACTGATTACTGTACTAACATTTTCTTATTAATAGGGACTGTCAGTCCTGATGGGGTGTTCTTCACTGTCATGAAAACAGCTTCTTGGCCAGGGGGCCTTCAGAGTTCTCAGGGCCTTAGAATAAGGACCAGTGGTTCCCAGCTGGGTGGAGAAGACTCTTGTCCGCTGGATGCACGGGCTCCTTGTACAGGACCTGGAAGGTGTATTATTTGTGCTCCTTTAGTTGCAGGCAGGGAAAAAAACTCAACTCAAATGGGCTGTGAACTAAAAAGGAGACGTACTGGGATACTTGACTGAGAAAATCAGGGATGGTGCTGACTTCACGTGCTGCTGGTGGCTCAGAACTTGAACTTCTCTGCACCTCACAGTCCCACCATATACTGCTCTGACTTCAGTCCTGGGCCCCTCGTGGTAACCACTTCTTCGTGATGCTCTGTCCGACAGAAGATACAATCTGCTTCCCAGATAGCTCCGCAGAAGCCTCAGAATTGAGTTGTAGGCCCTGATTTGTCATCTGTTCAGAACCAGATCATGGCTGCTAAAGGGATGAAATGTGTTGACTAATCACGCTAAGGTCCAGTAGCCTGGGACACATGGCCTGGGTATGTGGGAAGGGCGGATCCCCAAAGAAAACAAACGGTAGTTGTCGTAGAAAGGGGACACAGTGGACAGCCAAGACACTAAACGTCCACCTAAGTTTATTGCTGCTGCTTTTACCTCTGTGATGTCCCTCAAAACAAAACGAAACTTGCAGAAGCCCCAGCTCTATTTTTTTTTAAAGTAGGTTCCACACCCCACGTGGGGCTTGAACTTAGGACCCACGATCAAGAGTCACATGCTGTACTGACTGAGCCAGTCAGACGCCACCCCAGCTTTTTCGGAAGGTTTACCTGAAAGCAGATACTATGGCAGCGCAGATACGAACAGGTCGTTTCCCCTGGGGTGTGATTCCATGATTAACAGCACCAGAACCTCTATTTTTAGGCAACTTCATCTGGAAGAGTGTCTCTGCAATACACATATTGCTTTGTATGGCGTGGGCTGGCAGCTTGGCGGGCCACCTCTGGCTTCACTCCCAACAGAACATCCTACATGAGGAAGAAGGCAGGTGAGCCGTGACTTTTGCTCCTCGGAAGGGGTGGGGTAGAACTGAGAAATCTGTTCCTCTGTAACCCCTTATCTGCACCATGATGACTCAGCTCCCCAACTACACCCTGAGGAGCAGGGGACGCATTATCTCCTTGATAAGCTGAAGAAGCAGGAAATGAGCCAGGATTCACACCTAGCACCGTGCACTATGTTCCGCAACCACGGCCAAAGGCAGTCAACACCTGCATTACGTTACCGTCAGGCAGGTGACCTTGGCTCCCTTACAATGAACGAGCAAGGACGCCATACAGTAACACTCAGTCCAGTCTCACGAGGTGAAAGCTCCATCGGCATTCTGATTTAGTTGTGGTTCTGGCCAAAATCATCCCTACAAGAGGTCAGTATGTTAAGTCACCCTCTGTCAGCCTTGCCCCGCTACGTCCCATCTCCTCCCTTTGTAAAGGCCATTTGTTCTTGTTTCATCACCTCTTCCTTTGCTTCCTCCCACCCTTGACTCCCTGGCCTCATGCATAGCCCCTTTTCCTTCCTGTCCATCCTACTGCTAACACTAAGATTTAGAGACATAGAAGGTAACCAGCCCTGGTGAGGTGCTACTTTGTTATAGGCCCTAATCCTTGGGAAACTGGAGAGCAAATCAGGTTGGGTCTGCCCGTGGGATCGTCAACCCAATGGGTTGAATCACCTCTACCAACTTGAGGCCCATGAGTTATGGTGAGCTTCCAGTGGTACCATGGCCAGCTATGACTTTTCTACTCTATGTAAAAGATGTGTGCTTTTAACACATATTTCTAGAAGCATAGACCCACCCCAAAATCATTCGTCTGACTCATACTACAAATCATTCCTCTCCCCTAAGATGTGACCCAATCTCCTGCAGCAGGTGCTCCATTATTTACGGATCTGAGTTCATCCCGCCTAACACTGAACACGCTAAAACAATGCAAAATTGATGCCTGATAAATCTGCGATAGTTTTCTTGCTTGTATTATATTCCTCCCAGTGACCTGAAATAAGTGATCTATTTGTGTTTTCGTTTTGCTGGGGTTTTTTGGTCACTTAGAAGTTGGGGAACAGGGATGGAGCTCACATCTGTCTCGTAAGATGAAACTTATTTTCATATAAGGCATTAAACTATCTGAAAAAAAGTAACTTTTTAATCTTGGCTAGACCTGAAAATATTCTGTAGATGCTGTGTATCTTGGGGGAAGTTCATCCAGTAATCAGCAGAAGCTAGTGGT
This sequence comes from Ursus arctos, assembly GCF_023065955.2. Lineage (NCBI taxonomy): Eukaryota > Metazoa > Chordata > Mammalia > Carnivora > Ursidae > Ursus > Ursus arctos. Next base: position 7,513,158 of record NW_026622808.1, read on the forward strand.
CATGGAGAGAATGGGATGATATGCATCTCACTCGTAGCTGCTTCAAAAATCTGAAATGTGTGCTATTTTATAGGGAGCTGTTTGGTCTGGTGATTATCACAGTATGGATGGGCCTATGTCACAGTTCATCAAAGTAAGTTCTCAACTCATAGCTAAAATGTCTTCAAGGTGGGTCAGGTCAGATAGGCAAGTGCAAGTATTGACATACATATACAAACCAGAATCTTTGAAAGAAATCTTTCCTTTCCCTAAGGAAGGCCCATGGTAGTTGAATCAGAGGTTCACGATCACGCACACTTTTATAAATGCCAGCTTCTGACGTGGCCAGTGTAACAGGGAACTGTCAGCCAAAAGGGTGTTCTTTAGGGAGAGGGAATATGATCTCACAGAGAAGCTTGGAGATTTACGAAAGCATGAAGAGCAAAGAAAATATAAAAGTGTGGGTACATACAGATGAATATTAACTTTATAAAATAGTAGTAATAATGTTTCATGGGGCTTAAACATATAAAGAATAAAAATACGTGACAATAGCAGCACAGAAGGAGATAAACAGAGTGAAAGTGTTCTAAGAACCTTGAAACAGCAAATTAAACCCAAAGAAACAAGAAAATACTCATAAAAGCAGAAACCAATGAAATGAAAACTCAACATAAAAAATGGAGGACTGAGAAGGCCAAATACTGGCTTTATAAAATGATTCATAACATCGATAAGCCCTGCCAAGACTAAAAAGGAAAAAACAATAAAAGTGAGAGCAGGGAAGAGGAAGCAAAAATAGAGAATATCAGGAATGAAAAAGAAAATGTTACTACATATGGAGTAGACCTTGCAAAAATCACAATAGGATATCATGAACAACTCCTTGGCAATAAATTTGAAAATATAGACAAAATGCATAAATTACTTTAAAAATACAAATTAGCAAAACTGACACAAGAAGAAATTCTCCAGAATAGTCCCATAGCTATTAAAGAAATTAAGTCCTCAATTTAAGTTTTTGCTAAAAAAAAAAAAACTCTAGACCAGATGGCCTAACTGGAGAATTATACCTAATATTTAAGGGAAAAAGAATGCCAACCTTTAACAAACACAGAGAACAGAAAAAAAGAAGAAACACTTTACAATTCATGTTATAAGGACAGAATAATCTTGATATCAAGACTTGACAAGAACATTTTTAAAAGGGCGGGGGTGGGGGTAGCAAAGAAATTACCGGGCAGTCTCACTCATGGCTGCAGATTGAAAAATTCTAAACAAAGCAATAGGGAATCAAATCCTGCAATATTTAACCCAACCACCAAGTTAACACAACACAATTTAACATTCAAAAGCCAACCAATGTTTTCTATCACATTAACAGAATAAAAGAAAAAAGTAAACCATCTCCTCAATCTATTCAGAAAGAGTGTTTGGTAAGATTCATCATCTGTTCACAAGAGCTGTTGGAAAACAGGTGTAGAAGCTGATAAGTGTTATCAGCACCAAAGCTTGAGGCTCAGTGGAGAGCCACTGAAAACTTTCCTTCTGAGATCAGGATCCAGAAGGGGTTAGCCACCACTTCCACTTCTGCTCAACACTGCTCTAGCTAGGATCATAGCCAGTCCAATAAGGCAAGAAAAAGAAATAAGAAGCGCAACAATTGGAAAAGAAAAATGTTCATTATCGTGGCTGACGTGATTGCATATACAAAAAAAAGAAAAGCAAACAGAATCTAAAGAGTTACTAGAGTGAGTGAGTTCAGCATGACTGCTGGGCACTAGGTGAATGTACTGAAACCAGCCACATTTTTATCAACAAGTAACAGAAAATGATAAAAACAAGAGGTTAATCATAAATAATAACATCCAGAAATCAACTCCCTAGGAGTAAATCTAAAGAGATGGGCAAAATCTCTATAAATAAAACCATAAAACACTGTGGGAGAAATTAATGAAGATCTAAATAAGTGGAGGGATAAACCCGTACTGGTAAACGGATAAACAAATGAAAGAGTGGAATCTAGAAACAGGTCCACACACAAGCAGACCCTTGACTTACGACAGACGTAGCAGTGCAGGTGCAGCAAAGAAAGGCCGACTTCTCAACACACAGTGCTGGATCAACGGAAGCCCATATGGACAAACCTTCCCTAGCCGACTTCCATATCTATCAGTTGCAGGTGGATTACAGCTCTAACGTGAGAAGCAACAGTAAGACTTTTAGAGAAGATAACCCCAAATCTCCAACACCTTGGGGAGGAAAAGCTTTCTTAAACACGACACAGAAATCATTAGGAAAAGATCAATTTTAACACTGCCTAATTAATCAGTGACTTCAGTCCCTCAAACGACATCATTATGTGAGTGGGAAAAGCTATCTGCAACACATCGAAACAACAAAGATTTGCATTAAGAATGAAGAAATCCTGGGGGCACCTGGGTGGCTCAGTCACTTGAGTGTCTGAGGCTCTTGATTTCAGCTCAGGTGTCAATCTCGGGGGGCGGGGGGTTGAGCCCCACCTTGGGCTCCATGCTGGGCGTGGAGCCTACTAAAAGAAAAAAAAAATGTGTTCACCAAATTCAACCTTTGTACTTATTTCCAAAGCAACCCAAAATTTTTATTGGATTTTTATTGATAATAGTTCCTGTATGTCTTTATAGGAATCCAGTTGGTGGAAGAATTCAGTTGGCTATTGCCATTATAATTGCTCTCCTCCCGTTTATCTCTTGGGTCTACATCTACATAAACAAGGAGATGAGGTCCTCCTGGCCAACTCACTGCAAGACAGTAATTTAAATGAAGTCAAGAATCCTCTTCTTCACATGAGTATTGTCATTCAATTGTTTATACACGTGGTTGTAACAAGCCAATTTCCTAGGAGTTTATTTTGCTAATTTGAGCTAATATTAGTGGTGATTAAAAAAAAAATCCTAAGGACTTTCTGAGGATGCCTATGACACAGCATGGGTTTGCACGGGACTGGTAAGAGATGGGGGCCTGGCATTCAGTTGTGTCACAGTGTAGTAGAAAAGGCCCAGAATGAAAGTTCGGAAATATGAATTCTAACTCAGCTTCTCACTACCTATATGACTTGGGCAAATATGTGAACCTCCTGGTGGATGTCTTCATCTGTAAAATAGGATTAATGCCGGATCTCCTACTTGTGCGGTTGCAAGGATTAGGCTGGAGGATATGCAAGCACTCCAAAAATACCAGGTGCTTATAAGGGGCTACACATGATTAAAACAGAGGAAAGCAGGGTTTGGTGATAGGGCAGATACAGAAAGCGCTCAAGAAACGGCTGTGCCCCTGCACCGAACTCACTATATGGGACCAGCGCAGTGCCATTAACTAAATGAGGACGCCAAGTGAATGCGTGTGTCTTAGAAAGAAAGGAGGGTTAGGTAGGATAAAGGAATTTGGGACCAAAAGAAAAGAGGGAATATCAACTACACTGTAAATTTAAAATAAGACCAAAATCTGTACACTTTTTAAAAATGAGTGTCAAAGGTAACCCGGGGGAGAAGACCATTTTGGAGCTGTACTCTCCAAAGTCATAGCCTACAGTTCCATAACCTTGATGCCTACACACACACACAACATGGGAACATCACGACGGTGCATACTATGTGACATGATAACACAACCATAACATGTTGCATTGAGCACCTGAAATGTGGCCAGATTGAGGAAGTACAATCCTACTTTTTTTGTTTTAATTTTAAAACGTGTCAGTTCAATCATTAGAAAACTTATGTGTCTGGAACGACTGGATGTGTGAATCTACTTCTTTAACTGCAAGTTTTAGATCTAAATACAGATCAAGTATTTCCAGTGAAAATGTAATGTCCCATGCGTGGGTTATTAAGTATAAAATACATACTGGATTTTAAAGACACAGTACAAAAAGAATGTAAAATATTCTTATACTGATTACATGTTGAAATGATATTTTAGATACTATGTGAGTTAATATAAAATATTATCATTAAAATTAATTGTTATCTGTTTCTATTTACTTTGTAAAATAGGACTGCTTTTAAATTACTTCTGTGGCTCACGTCGTATTTTGTTGGATGGTGATTTTTTTGCATCTGCTAGCACGAAACTCTGGAGTTAAGATTCCATTTCATGAGATTTAGGAAATACTTCACTCAAAAAATATTACTACCAACCATATATTGGGAGACAACCATGTATCGGGAGAGTGGAAATAAGTATGGCCATTTGTCTGTTTTTACAGCCTTTAACACAATATTAAGTATTCTATAAATATTTGTTAAAGGAGGTATGTATGGTTTTTGTTTTACACAATGGCCGGTGGACAGGCAAAATTCTCTGTTAAGATTTAGATGAGGGGGGGCGCCTGGGTAGCGCAGTCGTTAAGCGTCTGCCTTTGGCTCAGGGAGTGATCCTGGCGTTCCGAGATCGAGTCCCACATCAAGCTCCTCCGCTGGGAGCCTGCTTCTTCCTCTCTCTCTCCCCTCCTGTGTTCCCTCTCTCACTGGCTGTCTCTCTGTCACATAAATAAATAAAATCTTTTAAAAAAAAAAAAAAAGATTTAGATGAGGGGAAAAAATCCAGTCGATATTAAAGCAAATAACGTGAAACTTATTTTAAGGGTGAATAAAATACAGATAAAGGATTCCGTTGCTCCAATGTGCATTTAGCTTGCATGATGCTTATGGTTTTTACATCTTTCCTAATATAACTACTAAAACCACACAGGAAAAAACGGTTTCATTTGCAAATTCTATCTGGGATCTACCTATCCTCCAAGTAATGCTTGATTCTGTGCTTAAAAGACAGAAATGTTCCGACCAAAAAAGAAGTGATGGTCAAAATATACTTTCATGCTATCTGCACCTCTGGCATCACACTATGAATACTGTGATTATACGCAGTTCCTTTTATGTATCTATGGGCGCCACCTCCTAAAAGGAGCCTCTGTTACTGAGATTGTTGTAAACTCCAGTTCTCAATTGAATTTCGTAAGCTCGATGTCTCTATTATCCAAGCCTCTGCCTTCCCACCAGTCTTTTTTCTTCCCTCTGGCACTCCTCTCCGTCAGCCTCTCATTATCCGCTGCCAGGACTGAGACACAGATCTAATCACAGCTTCCCCGCGGAAACGAGGGCTCCTTGCTGTCTGACAAGCCCAGTTCTAACTGTGGGCTCATCATTCAAGGCTCTTCATGACGCAGCCCTGTCCGCTTCCTGCACTACTTCTTGACATACCCCCAGGCGCCTTTCGGTGAATCTTCCCAGCGTTGTCACTCCTAAACTCAGCGTGCCCTTTAACCTCTGCGGAGGCTATTCTGCCCACTGTCGAAAACCATTTCCCCCCTCCTTCAAGTCATCACTCATCCCGTTAAACAAAATTAAACTCCCCCTCCACATTCCCAGGCCTTTCTTCAAGCATTTGGGATCTATGGATGGTAAGGTCAGTGAATGCAGGGAACACGGGACAGTCGCCTCTCTGCTGGGCTGAATCATGGCCCTCAAGGATATCCAGGTCCTGGTCCCCAGAACCTAGGACCGTTACCTTGCATCACAAAACAGACTTTGCAGATACGATAAAGTTAAAGATCTTGAGATGGGGAGATAAGGCTGGAGCTGATCACAACTATCACAACTGTCCTGATAAAAGGCAGGCAGAGGGAGGTTTGAAGAGGCCCCCTTGAGCCAGGAATGGAATGCAGGAAGCAGGCTCTGGAAGCCTGGAAGGGCAAGGAAGCAGATTCTGCCAGCGGTGGGGGGGGGGGGGGGGGTTCGTCAGGCGCCTTGAGCTGAGCTCAGGTAAAGTGGTGCCGACTTCTGGCCTCCCGCACTGTAAGAGCACGTACGTGCTGTTGGAAGCCACAAACGTGGTGGGAATTTGCCACCGCAGCCACAGAACGCGAACACACCCCTGCACCCCAGAGCCTGGGCACCCGGCAGGCACACTGACGCCGACTAGTACTGCTTTTTTCTCTCTTGATATTTTTAGGCCCTGAATCAAACTTTCTCTACATTTCAACCGTCCCTTTGCTATCGAGTCAATGTTGCCACAAATAAGCCTTAGCACATAGGACAACCGAGTTAACGTGCCCCATTTGTCTAGGAAGGGAGTCAAGAGTAAATTCATTGACCCACCCCCACCCCCGCCCCGTGGTCTCTAGCTGCTGGAGACGAGCTGCTGCCCGGAGACACCACCCCAGCAGGCACACAGCTGCACTGGCCCTTGATCCTGCTTTGCTTAGAATCACAAGGCCACCACGAGACTTCTCGGGACGCCCTTCTCACGGCCTCACGCAGGAGAGACCACACATTCACCTGTGAAATAACTTATTTGTTGTTTACAGAATAGGGATACAAGCCTATAAATGTACAAACATGACGGGTATTCTGAGCAAAAAATGTCCAAGGTTCATTCACACGGGAGGAGACACACAGAAAGTTTACCTGAGCTGATTTTATTTTTTTATTACGAATTTTAAGTTACACAGTTAATACATGAATACATCCTCCTTGTAAAAAGTAAAAAAATGTCAGGTAAGGCTAAATGAAGTCAGTTTTGAGAACTATACCACCCCCCTCAGTCTCCTCCCTGGCTGATTGAGGCTGCTTTCATTCATTTTGTTTCTAATCCTCAGCACTGGATCGATTATCCAAAAAGGACATTTCAGAGTATCTCATGAGCTAACGCACACTGAGGCCATAAATACATTTTGTTATGCAAATAGAATACTACACAATGAGCCTGAGGATTTGGGGGGGTAGATAGACACAAACACAACGCTCAACCACCACTCTCTTTCTGTAACGGTAAACGAGATAAATCAGACTAAAACTGGAAAGCGTTTTCCTTCTTATAATTCATAATTCTGTCTGGAACTCTGCCTCTCCCTTTCAACATCATTTTGTCAGGACAGACATAGACGGTGCCAAAAGCCTGGCTGTCCGGAGCCGTTTCAATAACCCCTTCTAGGTTGACGTGGTGCACACCGAAAGGATCCTCAGAGTAGCCACCATCGTGAGTGTGACCGGCGAAGAAACACACCACACACTTGTGAGACCAAATGACTGCCAGGGCATCTCTGTAATTCCAGGCCAGGCACACACTGTCAGAGGCCTCTGGGTAAATGGGAAGATGGCCTGTTAGTTAAAGAGAAGAAGAGTTATGAGCCAATTAGGAAATGTCTCTTTCATCAAAATAAGTGGCTAAAAACTAGTACTCAGGGGGTAAAAAAAAAGATATTGTTACTTATTTCAAATAGACCAAGACCAGAGAGAATCCGCGTCCAGGAAGAATTACACCATCTACAGCCACATCTCTGCAGCACACAGAAGGGGGAGGCACCACACACGGGGAGCGGCCACGGTCCAGGCAGAACCCCTGAGACCCCTACAGCCTACAACATCTGAAGAGGCGCAAACGTCGAGAAAATACGAGGGCATCCTGTGCAGAACGGTCGGCGAGGGCGGCCAGAAGCCAGGCAGATGCCTGCTGGGGTCCAGTCTCTTGAACACGAGCGCTAGGTACACAGAAAGAGGTACCCCTAAATTTAAGAACAGTTTAGGGATGGATCATGGGTTATAGGTCATTTATATAGACACTCGGTGCTTTAAAAACTGATTCATGCCACTTTAAACACCTCCATGAGATCCGGGCAGTCGGAGCCATTTTACAGATGAGAAAAGTGAGGGAAAGCAGGGAGTATTTACATTCAGGCCCACAGGAAGTAGAGCCAGGAGGATTTCGAATTCCTGACTCCAAGACACATGAGGTCACATCATATCTCACTCTGGAGCGCAGACACAAAAGCTCCCTCAGCTTTGCTTCTTGCCCTTAAATCACTTTCCTATTTTGTTACTATTTACTTGTTACTGAAATTTATTCTGAATTTTCTTAATGAAGATTTTTATTGTTTAATATCTATCAGTTTGTAATACAAGTTAAAAAGGGAGGTGTTAAGAGATCCCTAAAGAGTCAAAGGAGTCAGAAGAACTTACGAGTGTGCGTGTATGCGCGCACACACACACACACACACACACACACACACACACGTGCATGCAAACACACGACTACTCTTGTAGCTGTGATGACAGCTGAGAGTCCAAACAGGCCAGTCACTCTCCAGATCGAGAGGCCACACTGGACTCCTCTGACACAGTGACCTGCTCTCCTCCTTGAAACACTGGGCTGCCAGGACACCACTAGTCCCCCTCGTTTTCCTCCAACCTCGAGGGCCACGAATTCTCACTCCCCTCCGCGGGCTCCTCATCTCCCCACTTCCTACTGGGAGCGTCTGAATGCTTGGTCCTTGGGCTTCCCTATTGATACCTAATGGCTTGGTGATCCAGTAATTTCTCGAATCTAATAAAGTGACTGGTGATCTAGTAAAATCTCAAATGTCCCCGGCATTCTTCCACTCCCACATGCTTATACCCAGTCCAGACTTCCGCTCTGAATTTCAGACTCAAACATCCGAACTGCTTACTCAACATCTCCACGGATGCCTGACAGGCGTCTGAAACTTCAGCTTTCCGCAGCCGAACTCCTGAACTCCCCACCCCGCACCCCCTCCTGCGGCAGTGCCCCGAACGTCAGCAAACAGCGTGCTAGTCTTCCAACTGCATGGCCCAAACCCCAGAGGTGGAAGCGAAACGACCTCTCAGTACCCAAAATGCAAAGGCAAAGAGCAAACTAAAACAAAGGGAAATTGCTATTAGCCATTTAAAACTTCGCTATAGAAAACCTGACGCACTCCGTTGTCAAAGATTTGTTCACGCGGGTTCTGAGCTCACAGTGAAAGGGAGGAATCCAAGAGGTGGCTAATGTAGACAGGGGCCCTGACGGAACAGGTAACGGGAATCCAGGACAGGGTGGGAAAGGAGATGGGAGGGACCTGAGTCTCAGCCAAAATCATGCACTACTGACACAACTAGGTTGTTTAATCTCTCAGTCTCCTGATCTTTGAACTGAATGGGTTGACAATAAGGCCTGTAGTCCCTTTCAGCTCCAGTAGTCTCTGAAGTGACAGGCACAGCCTGGCAGCGGGAAGCCAAACAGCAGAGACACGTCGTCGAGAAGTGTCCCGGGTCTGAGGCCACCTACGGCAGAGCCAAAGAGGGTCACATCGCACCGATAGCTCCCGGGCACCCTGCGCTCTCCAAGCCTGGGATGACAGTATTCCCACGGCAGCACACACTCTCCGACTCCATCTACACGTTTTCCCACGTCGGGGAAGGATTCACAAGTACTCATGGTTTAGATCGTCAACTATCAGAAAAGCTTGCATTTTCAAGGGGTTTTCACGTTCTTAATTCCATTTGGTAAAATCCAAAGAAACCCCACAGTTTGCAGGTTCAACGTTTACCCCGACTCACACGGCTGACGGAAACAAATGTGCGCAGAGCGGCCTCTCGTCCGTGCGACCCCGGGCACGGCCTTCTCAGCCATTACACCACATCGGTCCTAAAGCGAGGATCTAGACTCAGTGCCCAAACCAAGTACACCAGCCACGCTGCGAATCCAAATTCAGTCCCCCGCGTGCACACGCGCACACGTGTGCACACACCTGCAGTTGAGTGTATATTAAGCACCTCCAGATTCCTACAACCTGGGATGACAGCGTGTCTGTAAAACACGATTCTAGGTGGAAGTAACAGCAAACTTATTTCCTTGCGAACACGTGGCAGAGTCTAGAACGGAAGTACTCACTGCCAGGTGAGTCTCTAACACGCGTCCCGTTACCAGCTGCGCTTCCAACTAGACAGCAGAGGCCCCTGGCTGGCGGCCACCGCACCGACCAGCAGGTCTCCTGTCCCGAGGCTGGGCATGGGGCCTGGCCTGAACTTCTCAATCAGATACCACAGTTGACCTGTGAACAAAGGTTTGGACTGTGTGGGTCCACTTATCCACACATTTTTACAATAATGCAGCGAATGTATTTTCTCTTCCTTATGATTTTCTTAATAACATTTTCTTTTCTCAAGCTTACCTTTTATAAGAAGACAGCATATAATACATACAACATACAAAATATGCGTCAATCAACTGTTACCACTAAGGCTTCTAGGCAACAGTAGGCCATCTGTAGTTAAGTTTCTAGAGAGTCAAAAGCTGTACGTGGATTTTTCGACTGTGCGGGGGGGGGGGGAGCAGCGCCCCTGACCCCCACACTGTTCAAGGGTCAACTATACTACGTAAAAGGATCCCATGTGCTGAAATTCTATTCGGAAACCTAAAAGGCCAAACTCACAGGCACTAACAAGTGCCAAGATGTTTTTTCTATTTTACGGCTCTTTCTTGACTCAGCTGTAAATGTCAGTCTTATACTCAGGTTCTCAATAAAGAAAGGTAAACATTCATTTGACAGCAAGAGGACATCACGACATAAATACTATTACTACACTTTCGAACCTCACTTTCCCATTCTCTAAAAGGCTGGCATAACCAAGTAATTTAAATACTTACTCACAATCACCACCTTTTCCTGGTTTGTGTCAGAGAACGTAAGAACTTCATTCAACCAGTTCAGCTGCTCTTGGCTGAATCCTCCATTAAACTGGACAAACTGGGGCTCAGAAAGTCCTGAAATGAATGCAGTACATCAGATGTCAGCTTTTTTCTCCTTGGGCACGCGTGCTTGGCTAATGTGGGGACACCTGTACTTTTCTGTAGAAATATGTGGTAGCAGTTGACTTCAAATAAGAAACCACAAGAATTTAGAGCAACAGACAAACGGCCCGTATCCCACTCATCTGCTTACCTCACTAACTCTGTGTTACACTGAAAACAAAACACGGGCTCCTGACCGTGTCCATGGGGCCATACTAAGGCACCCCACTGGCCTTTTCCTGAGTCCTTTAATGATGATAATGTGCCCCCCTGCTCAGCACCTTTCCATCTGCCCCCCTCTCCGTCCTGAACACTCCGCGCCCCCCCCACCCCGCGCTTCCCAAGAACGACTCCTCCCAATCATTTAGGTTTCTATTTAAATGTTTTTCTCCCTGGAGAGGCCACCTCCGACCAGCTAAGCTAAAACCCTACCCTGAGTCCTTTTCTTTAACATTACACATAATTTTCCCGGTAACATTTATTGCTATGGATGTAATTCTATTTGTTTCATTTATGGTCTGTCTTGCCCGCCTACTTCTCTTGCTTCTTCCACTCTGTCCCTTAAAAAATAAATAAATAAATAAATAAACGTGATGCAGTCAGCATTGCTTCCAGCGCTGAAGAGCTAGCCCTCGACAAAGGGCCCCGGCCCAGAACAGGCAGTCAGATGCCAACTAAATAAATGAATCTTGAACCGACTGCAACCAATCCACACGCCGTGAGGCCTGTGAGCAATCCTGCCCCTGAACAACAGCGACAATATACTTTTACCTTCATCATCCATCTTCCTGTTGAATAAAAGGGAGCTGAAGAATGGAAAGACAATGTATTAGACTCTCAGCTCAAAGGAATAATTCACCTTGCGGACTATTCAACTCCGAATTTGGATTGTGCTCCCTCAGTATCTTCAGACACTGCTGGTATTTTGGAGAGGACTGGTCCACACCTAAGACGCTCAAGTCGTAAGCATCCAGTAAAATGAACCGGAATTGAGGGAATGGGACAAAGTGATAAGCATAGTAATCCTCCGAAGGCACAGTCTCGGGATGCTGCACAATGTGGTCTTCCAGAAACTTTGTGTTAAGTTTAGAATTTGTTAGGTAGTTTCTGCTGAAGTTATAGAACTCGTGGTTCCCCCACGTGTGATGAACGGGGACTTTAAGCATCTGGAAAGTGTTCATAACAAGCTCGAGCGACTTTTCGGATGCTTTGTACTGCGCATTATATCCGTCAATGATATCTCCAAGCTGAAGCACGCAGCGGGGCAGGCTGCTCTCCGTATTCCAGTGTTCGATAGCGCCCCGCAAGTGAAGCAGACTGTGCCTGTAGTACCTCCGTCTGTTTCCTTGGAAGTTATAGCCATCTTCTAAATCAGCGTACTGGACATCCGCTATCACCCCAAAGGAGAAGAGAACTTCCGAATTCTCAGTCGGCGTTCCAGGGTCGGGCTTATCATCCATAACCTCCAAACGGGTTTCTAAATAGACAAAATAAAGAACATAACTACACTATAAACATCTTACTTTTCCAAATGGGCTGAAGAGGATGGTAAAGTATTAATAGTTAATTCGCCAGGTAGCGTGATAGAGAGAAAAGCACATGGGCCTGGAAGTCCAATGTCCTACGGCCAAAGCACCAAGTCCCAGGAACAGTTCAGTTTTCTTAGCTGTAAAATTACCTCTATTCTTCAGAAGAGTAATTTACAAAAGGTTATTATCCTATTAATGAATAGGCATTCTAAATCCAGGAAAGTCAAATTCACATCTGGTAGAACTTTTAATTTTTAAGAAACATACACTAGTTTTTTATACACACACACACACACACACATAGTACTTTCTTCCACAAACACCAAAATAATTCTATCAAAACTTTAGGATTCTTTTTACAGAAAATAACATATCACACTCATTCATTGTTCTTTATACATTAGTTTCCCACTACGGATTATTTTGTGTCAGGCTGGATCTTTCGGCTTCTTTGGTGGGTAGGTCACTTGAAAGAACTTCCTCATATTTTATATCTGGGATAATGGGGGGAAGAAATGAAGAAAGGAGCGGAATCGTTTTAAACAAACAAACAAAAACTAACTAGAATATTGATGTGACTATCTTCATTTCTGACACATGGTTCCTGGTTCTTCAGTGGTTGGATTCACATCCGAACCAGCTTTTTCTAACCTGAATATTAAGTACCCTGTCCCCAAAGCCAAAATGGAAAATACATCATCTTTTCTTCTCACACATGATCTGCACCCTGCTACACTAGCCAAGAACAAGGGATTTAGACCTGAAAAGCTATTATTTTACTAGATTGTTTACAATCTAAATTTATAATCATTTCTACTGCCTCAAAAGAGCCAAGAACACTAAAGATTTCAAAAAAAAACCAGGGGCGGGGCGCCAGGGTGGCACAGCGGTTAAGCGTCTGCCTTCGGCTCAGGGCGTGATCCCAGCGTTACGGGATCGAGCCCCACATCAGGCTCCTCCACTATGAGCCTGCTTCTTCCTCTCCCACTCCCCCTGCTTGTGTTCCCTCTCTCGCTGGCTGTCTCTATCTCTGTCGAATAAATAAATAAAATCTTTAAAAAAAAAAAAAAAAAAAAAAAAACAAAACCAGGGGCACCTGAGTGGCTCAGTTGGTGAAGCATCTGCGTTTGGCCCAGGTCATGATCTCTGGGTCCTGGGATTGAGTCCCACCTCGGGTTCCCTGCTCAGTAGGGAGTCTGCTTCTCCCTCTGCCTCTACCCCTCCCCCGGCTCATGCTCCCTCTCTTGCTCTCAAATAAATAAAATCTTTAGAAATAAAAACCAAAGGCTCTGATCCTAAATGATGAACTATTCTTATTATAAAGTCTACAGTACTACACTGTGTTGCGGGATCGAAGCTTATTAAAGACTCGCTGTTTCTAAAACAACTTCATGTGGAATTTCTAAAACTACTTTCCGACTGCTGGTCTCCAGTAGCCCACTACAGCTACTGAGTTCTCTTCAATCATCCACAGATATGTGAAGTCCTAGTGGACAGAGCACTGCTGTCCCAGGCGGGGGTGACAACTCCACAGGCGGCCAGAAGGCCGGTCAGCAATCTGACTTCCTTGAGGATTAGAGGCCTCTTTTCATCCTGAAACTGTTGTCACTAACGACACACATTTTCTGGGATCCACCCAATTATGAGCTTCAGTGACTTTCCTTTCTTCCTTAATCGGGTTGGGTATAACTAGCTCGGACACAGGTATAAAGCAGCACCAGGAAGACTGGAAATCTTGAAAAAATGGCTTCGTGTTCTGACAGTTTTTTTTTTTTTCATTTGCTCATTTTGTCCTGCAGTCCCCACCTGAAAACCCTGGTAGATATCAAGCCAGCTAAAACATCTGCAGGATGGGTGAGATCATCTGATTTGAAAGGTGAAGAAGTCAGACAAAATAAACATAAGATTCATCTAAGTTAGATGAAAATCTGTAGTCTTATTACGTTTCAAATGTTTGTGATTCAGAGTACAGATTAATAGGAGAACCAGCCAGAAGATAACTGGGTACACATATCACTGGAACATTATTACCAAAGCTTAAGAGAAAACAAGTTTCTGGGAGGCTTTTATCCTTTGCCAAATGAGCTTGTTTGTTTTTGTCTTTAAACTCAGAGGCTTTAAGGTGATAATCTGTACTGCGGATCTCTGAGGGGGAGCTTTTAGTCCCGATTAATTTGGTCTTCTAGGAGAAGCTATTATTTGTGCCTGCCTAGCCAGTATTCATTTCCTGTTCTTCTGGTAAGAGCACCCCCTGGTCTCTGTAGGCATCTACACAATCATCGCTCTCAGTGCATGTGCTATGACCTTTCCCCCCTGGCTGTGCAAGTGTCCCAATGGGCATACACGTGACCCCGGCCTGGCGTATATGCGCCCAGTTCCCTCTGGTCATTTTGGGGTAAGCATATAACCCACACGGAGACAGCGAACATCAGCACAGGGCCTTTTGTTGCAAATACTCGTGCGAAGCTGACGACAAAGGCTGGAGCTGCTGGGGAAGATTACCTGAGAAACCCAACCTGGAAGGAAGCACACTTGAATGATGTAAAGAAGTCAAATCCTAGAAACATGAGTTGGACACCTGGATCCACCTGTCTCTGCTAGAACTCCTCTTGGTCATTCAGTTCCATGGGCCATTAAATTCTCCTCTGGGGCGTCTGGGTGGCTCAGTCGGTTAAGCATCCGACTCTTGGTTTTGGCTCAGCTCATGATCTCAGGGTCGTGAGATCAAGACCTGCACCAGGCTCAGTGCTCAGCACAGAGTCTGCTTGGAATTCTCTCTCCCTCTCTCTCTGCCCCACCCCTCCCCCTCGTGCTCCTGCATGTTCTCTCTCTCTCAAATAAATAAAATCAAAAATAAATAAATAAACAAATAAATAAACAAACTCTCCTCTGAGTCAAGCCAAACTGAACTGGCTCTAAGATTCCTGTTGTGTTGTACAAAAAATGCCATCAGATACACCTTTCACTGGAATACAGTTCAGAGAAACTCAAGGGTAAACTAAGATTTGCCAACTTTTTATAAGATAATTAAGCTATGTGCAGAGAAGCAGCAACGGCCACACACTTCAAAACAGTAATGTGTTTTGGAGTAGGAAAGAGATCTGTAATGTTGAAGACATACAGCTTTTAAAAATAAGGCTAAGGGCAGGGAATATACAGTTTTATGAAATAAAGAAATTGTTTTTTAAAACAAATGCAAACCGATACTGCCATCTGTTAAGAGAAAGATATGAAGCAAGGAGGAGGGACAAGGCCACATGCAAGGAAAGACCGTTAGGATCAGAAGTGAGTTACGCGGGTCCAAAAAAACCCAAGTCAGTAGGGAACAGATTCTCCCAACTAGTTTTTTATTTTATGGTTCTGGCAGATGCCAGGGAGCTCCAAAAGACTGGTCCTGGTGGACAGAGATAAAAAACTCAGACACCTCCAGAGGGGAAACAGAATTAATAAACATGCCAATGCTATGAACTTTTCAAAATACCCTCCATCCTCCACCAGACATACACACAGAAGTGGGTGAGTAGAGAACTGTTGAAGCCAGGAATGGGTACAAGGTTCACTCTCTCTGCTTTTATGTGGGTTTCAAAATGTCTATAATACAAGGTTTTTTAAAAGTATTTTTAGAGAAGATAAAGTCTGGACAAGTCAGAAGACCTAAGTAAATAATGTGTTTTTGAAAAGAAAGAAAAATCCCAAGTTTTAAGCAAACTTTGTTCTGAAAGTTTGGAGTGCACCATTTTAACGTGGAGTTACCTAAATTGTAGTTAAGAGGCAGTGGGACGGCTGTTGAAAGCTTTGAAATTAAAGACGTGGAAGGGAACTGTAGTCCCAGTTTTACCTACAAGGAAATAACTCATTGGCACTTGTGAGATTCAACTAGCATATACTTGTACGGTAATCTTTTAACTATATATCTGAAAATCTATCGGCCTAGCGAACCCCCAGATAACCGGGGCTCCTGCAGCATTTTATAGAACAGAATAGTGTAGAAAACTTTACCAGAGTTTCAAAAATGCTATTAATGAACTCCTACGGAAATTTACAAAGATTTCCAAAAATTCCAACAAAAGGTTGTGGTGCAGGCTGAGCAGGCAGCAGGGTGTGAAAACCTCTCTAGGCATCAACAATGTTTAACAATAGGAAGAAACATTCAGGGATGCTTATTTACTGGAAACTTCCTACAAGATGATACTAATAAAACTTTTGTAATAAGATGGCAGAAGGCCGAAGCTCCTTGTAGAAACCTCTCAAGCCTCTATGATCAACTAGTGAATAAAGACAGTCCTACACTATTGTCAAAGGAAAACGAAGGGGGGGGGGGCACGTCAGGACATTAGTAAGGAGAGACCGTCAAGGAGAACTATTGCAACAGAGACGCTCTCCACAAAGCTCTCAGGGAAGAGGGCAGGTCAGGTAAGAAAAGTCTTTCTATGCAGAGCCCATGGGACAGATGGCCGTGGACAGAAAAGGAGGTGGGGGAAGTGGGAGTAGTCTGTGGACATTTAGTTGTGCTGAGTACTGCAATGACAGAAAAGCTGAGGCTGGAAATGGTTGTGGCGAGGGACAGGGGGCAGGAGCAGACAAGTTACAGGACTGGGAAGGTCTCACAAAGTTAGGGCCTAGCTGTCCCAGTCAAGATAGCCTGAATCTACCTCCAGCACAAAATCTGACCGGCCTCGTCAATACAGGTAGAACAAACATCAGATGATACTATGTATGTCCTGTCTCTTTCGAAAAAGGTATCTAAATTGAAGGGGAAAAAACTCATCTGCTGATCCCGATGGTTTAAAAGTAGTAATAAAAATGATAGGTTTATGGGGCCCCGGGGTGGCTCAGTTGGTTAAGTGCCTGCCTTCAGCCCAGGTCATGATCCCAGGGTCCTGCTTGGCAGGGAGCCTGCTTCTCCCTCTCCCTCGTCCCTGTTTGTGTTCTCTCTCTCTCTCTCTCTCTCTCTCTCTCTCCCTCCCTCCCTGTGTCAAATAAATAAATAAAATCTTAAAAAAAATAAAAAAGTGATAGGTTTAAGCTAGACAATGTTTTAGGTATCTTTTAACACGAGATTTCACTGGTCCCGGAAATCAGGCTCAGAGGTGTTACCAGCAACTCATCTCACGTGTCATTACAAAACACCTAATTTGAGTCAAGAACAGTTTTAGAAGCTAGTATTGTATCTAATATTATAAACTTAATATGAAGATGTTGTATAAAAATCCTTTGGGGTAAATAAATTTAAGGATAAAGCTGGTAAAAGAATCACTTTGGCAAATGAAATTTAACAGACCAGCTAAAAACAACACTGAATTTTAATTTATATAACTGACATCATTAACATGCAGCGGAGCAATCAGAAAGATGGAACAGGGGCGCCTGGGTGGCACAGCGGTTGGGCGTCTGCCTTCGGCTCAGGGCGTGATCCCAGCGTGATAGGATCGAGCCCCACATCAGGCTCCTCCGCTATGAGCCTGCTTCTTCCTCTCCCACTCCCCCTGCTTGTGTTCCCTCTCGCTGGCTGTCTCTATGTCTGTCGAATGGATAAATAAAATCTTTAAAAAAAAAAAAGAAAGATGGAAGAAAAAATTTATATGCTCATTGCCTGAACGAGGAAAGTATTTTTGAGTCTTTCTGGCGATTTGAGGAAAAACTTCTCCCAGGCCAAAGAAATACACAGATATAAGTGGGTAAAAAAAAAATCTCACCCACGGGTAACCTTGGGACAGAAAAAATAGTTTGACTGAGAGCAATGTGAAGCGCACCACGTACTTGGAGCAGAACTTCCAGAAAATTCCAGTTCAACTCGGGAATGAAGAAATGTGGGTATCAGCAGAGTCCAGCTCGACTGTTAGGGAGGAGCACACCTACTTGGCCAGTTATGCCGGCTCGCAGACACAGTCGGCTCCAGTCCCACAAGCACTGGGGCTCAAGCTGCTTCTGCTCGGGGAAGCTCCGGAATCTGAGTTTAGGGAAGAGAATTA
The DNA here is from genome assembly GCF_023065955.2 of Ursus arctos. Classification (NCBI taxonomy): domain Eukaryota; kingdom Metazoa; phylum Chordata; class Mammalia; order Carnivora; family Ursidae; genus Ursus; species Ursus arctos. The sequence continues at coordinate 7,531,246 of NW_026622808.1, forward strand.
GGCTTTTTTCCTCCCCCGCCTTCTGTGTTTTGCCAATCGGGCGCGGACGTGGGCAGGGGAGGGGAGGCGTTAAGGGTGCTGAGAGAAAAACACAAGCAAAGAGGATGTGCGTGCAGGCTGCACCTTCGCCAGCCAGGAAAAGCAGCCCACGGATGCTCTGGGCCCACGAATACGGGGCTGTCCCCGGACGAGGGACGAGGGACGCGGGCCCAGGTGAGGACCTCATCCACATATGAACCCTGGAAACCCCAGCGCGGAAGAGAGCCCGCTAGAGCGTCCTAGGACGCGGGGGCCCAACGACTGACTTAGGGAGGGGACACGGCGCAGAACCGGCTACTTCGTGAGGCGCTGCTCCCAGCGAGGTGACAGCGCGACGCTCACCGCCCCAGCCACTCCAATGAGCCCTGTGAGCAAGTCCCGAACGGTCCGAGACTACGTCAAGTGCAATGGGCCCGCCTGCACCCCAGGAGGGAGGCAGCGGGGTTCGCGCCCTGCGGCTCCGGGCCGGCCTCAGGCGGACGACGGGGGGACGCGGGGGGGGACGGGGGAGGGGGGCTCTCCCGACGGTGACCGCCGCGCAGCCGGGCCCCCGCCGCAGACTCCCGCGCCCGCCCTGCCGCCGGCCCGCACAGCCAGCCCGCGCCGCGAAGCCTCCGCCCAGCCCCGACCGGGCCCGCCTCCAGCCGCGAGGAACCACCTACCGCGCGTCGGCTCCACAGCCAAGGGCTCCCTGGCTACCGGCTGGGTGACCTCGCCACCAACGAGTGGAGCGGAAAGAGCGGCCCCCGCGACTTCCGGAGGAAGTGGAAACGGCGCCGGAAGTCGGGGGGCGGGTCAAAGAAGGTGCGGTCCCCCGAGTGCATGGCGGGGCTCTGGCTGGTCCCCCGCCTCAGCATGCGGCTTCCGGGGGGCCGACTTTGGTGGCTCGTGCCTCACGGGCTCGGGGTCTGCGCCCCGGCGGAGGGGGCCGCCAGAGTCTGGCTGAGGCAACTCGGCGCGCGGCGAGAGGAGGCGTGGTGGACCTCCGAGCTCGCTTGCAGCGGCCGGGGAAGCCGGCCCTTGAGCACGGCGATGCCACCCCCGCCGGGGTCGTCCGGCCCCGAGCCGAAGGGCCGTAGGGACCCCACCCGCCCCTCCAAACCCGGGGTGAGTGCACACATGCAGCCCTCCCTTTGCTCGTCGCGCCTGCATACCGCCCTGCGGCCTCCCCGGCCCACTTGGTGGTGATCTCGGAAATGGTCCCCAGCTCAGCCTTACCCGCTCAGACTCTCCTCCTGCCTTTTTCTTGCTTTGCTGGTAGTCCAGCCCGAAAGGGAGAACGTGAGAACCGACGCCTTCTCCATGAGGCTGGGTTCTCGGGCTTGGGTTTTAGTGCACTTTACGCCTCCTCGCCCCATAATACCCCAGAATAGGGTTCGGGTTTACCTGGAGGTCTCAGCCTTAAGTTGACCAGGATTGAAGAGTCAGAGCCTGCTTATTTCTGTCACTTGAACCCCCTTAAGAGGTTCGGTGTATATGTTGAAATTGAGCAAGATGTGGGTCGTAGTTGCGTGCAGGGTATGCCTTTTTTCTTTGGGTTCTCTCAGGTTCTAGTTCTGACACCGGGAGAACTTGAAAGCCGCTACCCACTAGTGATGGGTAAGAGAAGTGGGCGTTAGGAGCTGGGGGAGGAAGGTTAATGAATGAGGTCGAGGTAGTCGACATCTTACTTACCTTGGGATTTGGAAAAGAGTGCAAAGAAATAATTTGCAAGAAGCTCCATTTCTACTTTGGCTTTGTTACTTCCGGAAGCCAGAATTAGGTCAACCTCCCGAATTTTATTTGATTTATTTTTGTTCCCGGTATCAACACAATCACATAATTAACCGGTTTTGAAATCAGCAGTTGGAGTCAGGGTCACACTTAGTAACGGTTATGGGACCTGAGCTTTGGGTCGTTTTTCACATGAAATGCACTTAAGGACTTTCCCTTTGGAAATGATTGCTTCTGTAATTGGATCACATCCCAGATGTAACTGCTCCCAGACGCTGTCAGTACTTTCTCACCCCAGAGTAACCGGAAACATTCAACATACTAGACAGGATCAAGACCTGTATTTGTGTATATTAAAAGCCATGACAGTAAATTGAATATGGTTAAATGTTTGCATCTTACTAGTATTTTTATTTGAAATCTCTGCCCCAGTAGCCGGTTTCCTGGAAGTCTCTGGCATTCACATTTGCAATTGGTGGGGCTTTATTGGCTGGAATGAAGTACTTCAAGAAAGAAAAGACACAGAGTAAGTAGATATCCTCTGGCCGGCTCAGAATAAAATCCTTTTGTAACATCTTTTATTTTGTTTTTAAACTTATCTTGAAATAATTTTAGATGAACAGAATAGTTATAAAGATGGCAGGGAGAGTTCCTATGTACTTTTCACCTGGCTTCCCCTATGTTAGCAAATTATATAACCATGGCTTATTTATCAAAACTAACATTAAAATTGGTGCAATACTATTCACTAAATGTTTTGGAATTCACCAGTTTTTTAAATTGTCTTTTATCTAGTCCAGGATCCAGTCCAAGATACCATTGTCTAACAATATGAAAAGACTTATGTGGACAGGTTTGGAGGTGGGTGGTGAAGCCCAGAGGGTACGAAGGCGACTAAGATGCGGTCCAGCCATTGAGGTGCACATGGCAGGGAAGCAGACACAGAAGTAAAGGATTTCACTAGACGAGGCTCTGCCAAGCCAGGGGGAAGCCCAGGGTGCGCGGAGGGCCAGAGAAGGGCCAGCCCGCACTGCAAACCGCTGAGTATCAGCAGAGGAGAGGCCAGAGGCTGACCATGGATGATGGACAGAGATTGGGAGAACCTGGTCAGGAGGTACCAGGAACGGCTCTGGATTAGCATGGAAAGTGTTTAGAAATTGTTTGCAAGAACTTTATATTTTAGTGAATATTCCGGGCTTTTAAACTTGGTTTAGAAGTTTCCAGTAAACCTTTAAAATATCATTTAAATCTGTTTTGGTTCTTTAGAGTCTCTTTTGATGCCATGACACAAAGGATGTGTGTAAGTGTGTAAGAATTCCTAGGCTTTAGAATCTTCACAGTGTCAGATCCGTATCGATATATAGACGTGTTTCTTTTGTGTAACAACTATTGGTGTTTTATTGCTGTGATTTTCATGCTGTCATGAGAAGTTCTTTTAGTTTCACAAAGAAACAGATCTGAGAAGCTAGGAAAGTAGTGGCAGAGACAGTTCTAGGATATGCAGTCTTTTGACTTTAGTTTGGAATTTTGCCTGCAATAGTATTTGTTTTACTTTAAAAAATTATTATGAAACTATTAAAAGTATTTCTAAATTATCTGAGAGTATTTTCCGACATGATGCCCTCATCAAATATATCACTGTGTACTTTTTACAAACAAGTACGTTCTCCCAACATAATCATAGTGCAGCCATCAAATCAGAAAATTAACATCAACGTGTTAACTGTCATTCAGCCTTCAGACCTCGTTCAAGTGTTGCAGAAGGATCCGGGTTAGAACCATTCCTGTACCCACCCCTCTCTTTAGTCTCCATCCGTCTGTAGCAGTTTCTCAGTCTTCATGTGACTTTCATGACCTTGAAAACCTTGTTATTTTGTAAAATGTCTCCTAGTTTGGGTTTGTCTGATTTCCTCCTTGACCTCAGATTCAGGTCATGTCTTTTCGGCAGGAATGTCACCAAAGTGATGCTGTTTTCTCGCTGCTTCTAGTCTGGTACCACGTGACTGCGTTTTGTTAAACATACTGATAATGTTCAGGTCCATCATGCGTCTGTCAGGCTTCTCTACTGAAAACGTAGTTAACGTGTATTTTGTGGTGTGTATTTACAAACGTAAATATTCCCGTCTCCACCAAACTCTCCGTTTACGTATGTCCATACTGACTTGTGCTTTCCTATGTATTCTGAGAATTGTAATCCATATTCTCTTTATTTTGATGCTCAAATTGTTCCATGTTGGTCCCTGGGAGTCTGAGCAACTTCCCATTCCTTTTGACCTGCCTCCAGCATTCTTTGAGTTCTTCCTTAAATCTGGCTCATCTTGTCCTTCCTCTGCCGTGGCCCCGAAACCAGCCACTTCTCCAAAAAGCCATTTCCTTGTAGTGGAGGATGATATTTAGAAGTCAGGACATGGGCTCGTCGCTGCTGGGTTGTGTCTGCTCCTCGATGCTCTGCGTGGACGGAGCTAGAAACTAGACGTATGTCCTTACATGTCCGCTTACGTCTGTATCTGTATGTCTCAGCCGCAAGTTCACACCAGCACCTGCAGTCTCTACAACGATGTTACAGGGTGTGTTCTGATTCTCTCAGTCCCTCTTTCCACCTCTTCTGCCTTGTGTGACTCTTTTTTTTTTTAAAGATTTTATTTATTCATTTAAGAGAGAGAGAGAGACAGCCAGCGAGAGAGGGAACACAAGCAGGGGGAGTGGGAGAGGAAGAAGCAGGCTCCCAGCGGAGGAGCCTGATGTGGGGCTCAATCCCAGAACGCTGGGATCACGCCCTGAGCCAAAGGCAGACGCTTAACGACTGCACCACCCAGGCGCCCCTGCCTTGTGTGACTCTTATCTTTAATACACTTATTTGTGATCAATCCCTTATGTGTAACTAAGGTCCCATGGCCGCTGTCCCCACCCTATTCAGATGCCCTCCCCGGGACACTCAGGCTAAGATTCCAGACTCCAGGCCGCGCAGCCTGCCGCACTTAGGCCTGGACAGTCCGCTTTGGGCCGTGGCAACCCCTGCCTCACCCCCGCCGTGGTTGCGCCTCGCGATCGGACTGAATTGTTCAGAAGAGGAAGCAATCTCTTTACCATTTTGCTTTCTTAGAGTACTTACTAAATACCATAGCATTTGATTTGATCTTGTTCCTTGTCGTATTCTTATTTTTCTTAAAAGATTTTTTAAGCTGCTTGGAAACAGACTGTTTTCCAGTCTGTGCCCCCACAGTCGTGAGTATAGAACTGACCGTACATCAGGCATTTTGGTGCCTGTGGTTAGATTGATCTTTGTAATGTGTGTGTTTGTATCTCTTCAAGAGCTGGAGAAGGAACGGCAGCGGAGCCTGGGAAAGCCTTTGCTCGGGGGCCCGTTTTCCCTCACAACGCATACAGGAGAACCCAAAACCGACAAGGACTACGTGGGTCAGTGGGTATTGATTTATTTTGGTTTCACTCATTGCCCTGATGTCTGTCCAGAAGAACTCGAAAAAATGATTCAAGTCGTGGATGAGATAGGTAAGCCATCACCGACTATAAAAAGTACGTTTACTTAATGTCCTTAATGTGACCACGCTTTTCACGTTCTCGTATTACTGTCAGGTTGGGTGTCGTGATCATTTGGGCTCATTGTGAGAACATAAAATCTCAGCATCGCATTTGTTCCCTGCTTGGATTCCTGTGACTGTATTCTTTACCAGAGGGAGCTTGTTCTGATGCTGAAAGTCAGATTGCTTAAAAATGCCGTGAGGTCTGGTTTCCCATAGCTCTGCGTTGTGTCCCTTCCTTGATTGTAGACGCCCATCACTGACCCTGCCATCGTCCCCATGACAGACAGACTGGAAAATCACTGGTACGGTCTGTGATGTACAATTAGCAGCATTTATTACCAATGAGGAGGCAGGGTACATCCTTAAAATAGATTGTTTCGGGGGATCCAGCCCTTAATGATAGCTACCTTGCCCTTGAGATACAGCGCGGGAGGCAAACTGCAAACATCGGGTTGGATCAGGACACGAGATAACCACATGATGTGATCTGGGTAACGTGCATGCACTGGTGCAGGTGTTGGGTAGGATAATTATCTGGTTCCACCACAGATACTGTGGACATCTGCTCCTCCTGCAGGCTGTCCCATCCCCTGCCCGTCCTCTCTGCTAGAATGTTCGGTGTCCCTCTGTTCCTGAACGCCTTGCTGTAGCACTTACTGCTGTCCACTGTCACTGCTGGTGTTCCTCTTTTCCCCTAGAGTGCAAATACTGACCAGTGAGAACTTTCTTCCAGATAATATTCCGACTCTGCCAAATTTAACTCCGCTTTTCATCACAATTGACCCAGAAAGGGACACAAAAGAAGCCATCGCAAATTATGTGAAAGGTATGTCTTATTAATAATATTTACATCTCGGAGCGCCTGGGTGGGGCAGTCAGTTAAGCATCCAAGCCTTGACTTCAGCTCAGGTCGTGATCTCAGGGTCCTGGTCGGGTTCTGTGCTCGGTGGGGAATCTGCTCAAGGATTCTCTTTCCCTCTGCCACCCCTCCCTCGCCAGCTCACACACATGCTTTCTGTCTCTCTCAAGTAAATAAATAAAATAAAAATACTAAAACGATAATAATACTTTACATCTGTTTGAGCTCTTAGAGTTTTTGAAAGATCAACTCATTTGACCTTACACGCCTCATGAAATAGGGAGGACAAAAAATGATACTATCCTTAGGTTTAGAGGCAAATAAAAAGGCGAGGCTCAGTTGTGACTTTGGCTGATAAGCAAATAACCACCAATAATAATGCACAGCTCTGTTTATTTTGTCACAGGAAGGACTGGACTTGGCCTTCATGTATCAACAAAGCTGACAGAACGTTGAGTAGAGAGTGAGGACACATTGCTTCTAATTCCAGCTCTGTACCTCATTCTCTCTGTAAAATTAGGACAAACGTACATCCTGGGAGTGTGTAGACTGGGAGATTAGAGACTTTCTTTACAGTGTGAGGTCCTAACACATTTTTTATAAATCCAGAACATTTATTATGACAGAGACACATATATAACTTTGCATGGAAAGTGGAAGCATCTCCTCGTGCCGGTTAAAACCTATGAGAATGCACTTTTACAGACTAAGTAATGGTAGAATTAAGGATGAATGCTTAGGTTCTCATGAGCTTGGGCACATTGCATAATTTCTTGGGATTCAAGTTTCCTCAGCTGAAAAATGATGACAATAAAAATCTGTTTTGTTATAGGAATGATGGGCACGTGGGTACTGAAAAATCAGGAATTTTAATTTTGATTATAGTGAAATTGGTTTAGGCTCGTGGTCAAAGGGACTAATGAATAGTTTTACATTTAATTTTACGTATGACCCATTGAAACACGTATCGTCTAAAGCTTTGAGGTTATTTTAAAGTGTGTTTCGTGGGGCACCTGCTGTATCTTCCTTTATTTGATGTATTTATTGAGATATAATGAACATAAACTAACACGTAGGGATATGAAGTCTGTAGTTTATCATCTTTCATCGTATGTCTGCACTTGTGACACCATCACCACAGTCGAAAACTGGACGTTCCCATCACCCCCAGCGGTTTCCTTGCGCCCTTGCTCCTCCCTCCCCCCTGCCCCCACTCCTGTCTCCGGGCACCCACTGATGTGCTTTCTGTCAGCGTAGGTTAGTTTGCATTTTCTAGAAGTTTACGTAAACAGAATTCTACACTGTGTACTTTTTTCTTTTAATGGCTTCGTTGAGCAGAATTCTTTGGAGACTCATCCATGTTTGCGCCTGTGTCAGTAGGCCACTCTGCTGTTGCTGAGCAGTGTTCTGTTGACGGACACTGCGCTACCTCAGTTCGGGGCCGCTACAGAGCGTTCACGTCCAAGTCTTCGTACAGACACGGACTTTCCATTTCTCTTGAGTAAATGCGTACGAGGAGGCTGTGGGATCATGTGGTTGGTGCGTTTTCCTCTTTTCAAGAAACTGATAAACAGTTTTCCAAAGCAGTCGTACATTTTCACCTTCCCACCAGCCGTGCGTGAGAGCTCCAGCTCCTGCCCGGCCTCACCACACTCGATGTGGTCAGCCTTTAATTTTAGCCACTTCACTAGGTGTTCGGTGGTAGCTCATCGTGGATCTGACGTGCTTTGCCCTGATGACCCTTGGTGGTAAGCATCGGGGCGCCTGGGTGGCACGTTGCACAGTTGGTTAAAGTGTCCGACTCTTGGTTTCGCTCCAGGCCTGGTCTTGGGGTCATGAGATCGAGCCCTGTGTCAGGCTCTGCGCTCAGTGGGAGTCTGCCTGGGTTTCTCTTTCCATCTCCCACTGCCCCTCCTCCTACTCGCTCATTCTCTCTCTCGCTCTCTCAAATCTTCAGAAAAAAAATATTAAGCATCTTTTCATGTTCTTATTTACCATCTGTAAGTCTTCTTTTCTGGTGTCTTTTCACAGCTTTTGCTCATTTGGGGGGGCTGTTCGTTTTACTTGTATTTGTTCATTACATATATTCCCGATACGAGTCTTTTATCAGTTGTACGATCGCAGACATTTTTCTCCCAGTCTGTGGCTTGTCGTCTCAGTCTTTTAATGTGGTTTGAAGAGCAGTTTTCAGTTTTGATGACATCCAGTTTATTAGTGTGTTCTTTTATAGATAATTCTTTTGGTTTCATTTTTAAGACATCTTTGCCCAGCCAAAGGTGAGAAAGGTTTATGTTTTCTTGAAGTTTTAGAGTTTTTATTAGATATTTAAGGCGAATTTATGTTCACAAGGGTGCAGGTTTAGCAGGAATTTGAACAACGACATAGTATTTCCTAAAGCAGTGAGAAGCGGTGTGACTCACTGGGCGACAGTGAGGTTTATTGGAGGTGTGATGTTGGCGGTTATTGGCGCAGGTTAACCAAATCCTAAATGTCCCCAAATGAGAGATCTGAGTTCTCGTAACTGAAATGCAAAAACCTCACAGTAGTATGCTTCACCAGTACATACATACACTGAGTGACAATATAATCTTTACTAGTTGGAGCCAGAGGAAATTTAAAAATATTTAAGTTCACGTGTAGAAAATTTATTGCGATTGCAACAATTTTTTTAAAAAGGTTTGGACGTGCAACTAATTTAGACCTCATTCACTTTTTCTCTCTACTCAGAGTGGAGAAGAAAAACAAGCCATCTGCTTTTTCAGTATCTGAACAGTTTTTTAATTCAGGATGAATTAGAAATGACAGTAGGCTTTTTTCCTCCACCTTTGGAAGAAGGTCCTGCTGTTAGCTGTTGGACTGTCATCTCTGTAGTCTGATGAATCCAGGTGTTTTAGTGACCTCCGCCAGCTCATTTCCATGAATCCCAGAAACCAAACAGCGGATGCATGCCGTGAGATTGTTTGCTGGAAAATGAGGTACAGCTGTTGGCGTGGGATGACTGAGTCTGGAAGCAAACCGATACAATGAAAAACTGCACTGCTTAATTCATGACAATATCTGTAAACATCACAAGTCTCAGAAGTAATCAAAGTATTTAAAAACAACTAATAAAAAAAATGTGATTTAAATAATAAGAATCCATTCTCTCTAGATCTTTACAAGATCGTTTTGAAAGGATCTGATTTACATGTTACAAAGAAACAGCTTTGGGTTTCGTTGCTTTATCTCTACTGATTTCCTGTTTTCAGTCTCATTGATTCTGCTCTCATTCTTTCCTTCTGTTCACTTTGGATTTAATTGGCTCTTCTTTTTCTAGCTTCCTAAGGGGGTATTTAGAGTCCTGATTTTAGTCTCTTCTCCAGTGTACAAATTCAGTGCCACACATGTGCCTTGAAGCACTGCTTTGGCTGCACGCCACAAATGGCAAGAAGTTGTGTTTTCATTTTCACTTGGTTCAAAGTACTTTTCAGTCTCTCGAGATTTCTTTGACCCATGAATTATTCAGAACTTTCATCTCCGCGTGTTTCGGGATTTTCCACTTACCCAGCTGTGGTCTGAGCACACGTCATACAGTTTCTGTTCTTTTAAATCTGTTAGGGTGCATTTGATGGCCCAGGACGTGGCCTGTCTTGGCGAATGTGACTTTTTTATTACCAAGGAGAATTTGCATTTGTTCTGTGGGCATCTTTTCCTGCGAATCATGAGGGAGTGTTCAGGGACCCACAGAAGAAAGTGGCAGTAGAGCTGCTTTATAACTGAGACTGGTTTTTAAAGTCGATGGGGCGGGGGGCGGGGGATTCGCTTGCTTCTGTTTTTTCACTGTGTTTCTCATTTTTTATTCAGAATTTTCTCCCAAACTGGTTGGCCTGACTGGCAGCAAAGAAGAGATTGATCAAGTGGCCCGAGCATACAGGGTGTATTACAGCCCTGGCCCCAAGGACGAGGATGAGGACTACATAGTGAGTAAATGCTCGGGTGTCGCCCACGGGCCGGCTCTCAGGCCCCACACAGTCGTACAGCTCGGACAACTGGCTTCAGAAATGAAAGAAAGGCTGAGATCAGCAGGAATTCCTCAGGAGTAGGGGATATTTGAAAGGGCAATAGAAGCATCGATTTTTTTAAGGATGCTGGTTTAATGTATATTCACTGTTCTCATAACTTCATTGTCTGTTTTCCTTTTTAGTGGCCCATAAAATTACGGGAAAATACACAGGGAGTGGTATTTTAGATTCAGTGGATATCACGTTGGAAATAAAAAGCCATCACTTGGGGACAGCGCTTTTTTGAGTTGAAAACATTGTGTAGGTTCTCCCTGTGTCCCCAGGAAGAGGCATAGGAAGTAGTGTGAGGCCCTGGGAACCGCATTTTTGGAATGCGTAAGAGTTCTGAAAAGCAAGAGACAAGACTGAAAGCCGTGAGAAGGTAGACTGTCTGTGAGGGGTATGGTTCTAGGAACTGTAGAAAGTTCTGTGTTTATATTTGCTTTCTGCTGATAAAGGACAGACAGGAGGTGGTGTTTGTACAGCTCTGCCTTGGCACTCAGCCACGCCGCCCCACGAGCCTTGCTCCTTCTCTTACCTGTGCTCTCACAGCGAAGCACCCACAAAGGGCATCCGCCCCGCCCACCCAGCTTTCTTCCCAAACTGGACATTTCTTCCTGTCAGTTACTAGTCAACCTTGTAGTAGTAGTTACGTTTTTTCCCCTCATGCTCTGGTTTCTCTGTAACATTGGTTGAGCAAAGCGATTAGTCATAAGAGTCTGTCTGCAGACCCTGGTTTGGGTCGGACCGCTGTCAGACAGATGCCCGACTCTACCATCCGCCGGCCTTCGTGTGTTTCGTAAAACACTTGGGAACATCGCCTGTGTGGTCTCCGTTGACGGGTTGGTCTTGACTCACAAGAACACATCATTTTCATGGAGCCTGCCTGTAACCAGTAGCGACAGCTCCGTGCCCTGCAGGTCATAAACATGAAGGTGCCTTTGGGCGCCGAGATTTGTGTCATAAGGCAGTCCTGCACAGAATCCAGAATGGGAATGGTGACTTTCCATTTTAAAAATTAGAATGCGGCTATTTAAGTCTCGTAGAGAGTTGGACCCTCTGGAATTCATGCTTGCGACACACTGGTCTGCTGCCCTAAGAATTTGACCTTTTGTTCGGAACCAGTGAGCTGTACGCCTGAAGCTAATGAACACTGGGTGCTATTAACTGCCCTGGAATCAAAGTAACAACAAAAAGGAACCAATGAGGTGGTTGCTATACGTTTGCTACATCAGCCAGTAGGGGGAGGTGCTCTCCAGCTGGCTGGGTTTTTCACTGGTACGCCTTCGGTGCCTTGAGGCCACAGACCTTCATCCACAAAATGGTATGGGAAGCTTCTGGCAAGACTTACGGGCCTGCAGGGAGTGAGGGAGTGTCTTAAAGGCTGAGATGTAACCGAGCGAGGTTTTCTTAATCTCAGGAGCCGCAGAGTGGAAGCCTCTGGCTTTCGAGTGCCCGTGGAGTCTTCAGACAGTTAGTACGTGTAAAGTGGGCACACCAGACACGTGGGATTCCGTCAGAAGCTAAGCGTGGACTTCACTGCGTTATATATGTGTTACCACCTTAGTCTGTGTTACGCGGGAAGTGTTTTTGAAAACCCCACAACTTGGGGCGCCTGGGTGGCTCAGTCCATTAAGCATCCGACTCTTGATTTTGGCTCAGGTCACGATCTCAGGATCGAGCCCTGCGTCAGGCTCTGCGCTCAGCGGGGAGTCTGCTTGAGGTTCTCTCCCTCTGCCCCCCACCATGCTGTCTCTCTCTGTCTCTCTTAAAAAAAAAAAAAAAAATAGAAAAAAATAACTGGCTTTCAAAGCCAAGAAAAGATGTTCGGTTCCACTCCGAATGAAAGAATGGGAATTATGCAATGTGATGCTGCTTTCTACCTGTTAGATCCGCAGAGGTTGAAAGTTTGAAATACTGTCGAAATCTAGTTTGGGAAAAGAGGGAATACACTTGAATTAGGAGGAACAGGCACCACCCTGCGTGGATGATAGGAGTTTAAGTGATACACCCTCTTCGGGGGGCAGTGTGTCACATTTAAAGTGAATACCTTTTACTTCAGAGATTCTGCTTTGGGGACTGTTTCTACACCTGTGCCCTATAGCAGCGTTCTTGGAGAAGACTGAAAACCAGGCAACCGATTTTTAAAAGCTACTGTGTGTGTAGTCAGAGAACGGTGTCCAGTCCCTTGTAAAATGAGAAAGCAGCTAGAGTGTTTTGTTGCTTCCACACAGAAGGAAGCAGTGCTGGTGGTGAAGGAGGTAGGCAGGTACAGACACACTAGTAAGTGCAAGCAGTTCTCTGGAAGAATCCAGAAGGAACGGCGGCAGTGGTTCCCTCTGAGCACAACAGAGGGACGCTGGGCGTCTGGAACGAGTGACACAGTTCCACTGCATAAGTTTATGTTCTTGTGCTCATTTTTCTGTGCACGTGTTACCTTTTCAAAACATAAGGAACATATACATGTGTCTAGAAAACTCACACGTTCGAAAAGCCGCGTTGGGGGTCCGCAGTAGAACACCAGCGGGGATCGTGGCCATGAGCTGGTGGAAGGAGTGCACTGTGAAAGTGGACAGACCCGGGTTTAAGCTTCGGTCTGGCACTTAGTGATTCAACTTACTCTCGAGCCCTTTGGGTCGTTTGTAGAGGAGAAGGATACCTAGTGAGAAAGAGCACGTCCGTCAACACCAACTTCCTATTTCTATCCTAGAAACTGCTAGCACTTTAAAGCACCCTGTGTTAGAGACAGACAGCGATTCGCTTGCCCGCAAGCCAGCCGCACGTGGAGACGTGACCAGTGACAAGTTTGGTGGATGCGGATAGAACAGTATCTTCACTGTGTGCTAGAAAGTAACTTATAGTAAGAACACTCGTTGAAGAAATCCACTGGAATTCTAGTCTTTTAAGGGAGAGAGAGAACGGAGTGGGAAAAAGGAAGAAGTAGGGAGAACGATGCAGGCCACAGTCAGGCTCGAAGAGCGAGCCGGAGACGCCTCCGTGACTGTCAGATGTGCGGGGAAGTGCAGCTCCGCGTCCTGCTCCCGCGTTAGGCTCTTCCAAGACACATGAAACCACCAGCTGTCGGAGCTCTTGGCGTACATTCCTTCCTTGTGTGCGCAGGCAAGTGGCTCTTTCCGTTCACGCTCCCTGTACGAATGTGTGTCTATAAGGAGTAATGACCTCACAGACCTATACTGTGCGACGGGCACATTCGGGGGGCGGCTCCCGTTCGGTATGTGTGAGCACATGCCTGTCTGTCTTTTTGTCTTGCCAAATAGCAGTCAAGCCTGCAGTAGATTCCAAGGACTCTAGGCGCCAGGTCTTCTCATTTAAACTGGATTTGGTGGAAGCATATAAATAAAAAAATGGATGACTAAGGTAAGCCTAAGTTAGAGCTAGGAATGTTTTCAGAGCTTTGCCTGGAAAACAGATAATAAACTGAAGAGGAGTCCTTGGAGGTGTAGCATTTACGGCTCCTGAGTGTTTCCAGGTCATCTGCTTCTCGTAGGATCATTCAACATAGTAGATACAAATTTCCTAAGGGAGACAACCCTTGTTTTCACATTTCCATTTGCATCACTAATATCAGGACCAACTACTGTGCTGGAATTTATAAATTATATACTTACTTTTACTTCCTCCAGTGGTGAGTTTTCTGGATTCTTCTAAAACGTAGGCAGCATTTAGGCATCATGAGCTACCTGGCTCTTCGTAAAGCAGCAGCCGGTTCTTGGAAGTAGATTCTCAGACATCGTGTGGATGCGCACGTTACAGGTGGAACAAGAATTCCAAATTCTAGCTGCTGTTTAAAGCAGTAGTCAGTGTGGAGTCCTGGAACACAGAAGATTTAGGTACTTGTCACCGTGAATTTGTTATAATAGGCTTAGACCCATTCTGTAAATGACAGAGATTACAAAGGCTATTTAAGCATTAATGTGAAATTCTCTTCTGCGGCATTTACTCAGTGAATTAAGCGGCGTATTTTGGTAATCTGTGTGTCCTTTCTCTCTCCCCCCTTCCCTGCAGGTGGATCATACAATAATCATGTACTTGATTGGACCAGATGGTCAATTCCTAGATTATTTTGGCCAGAACAAGAAGAATGCAGAAATTGCTGGTTCCATTGCCGCGCACATGAGGGAACACAGGAAGAAGAGCTAGCCAGAGCCGCCGTCCCGGCCGCAGTATTCTCTTGTGAAAGAGGAGAAAAGCTTTGTCTCCCATAGGAGCCAAGATACATACACACACACACACACACACACACACACACACATATGCAACCTACAGAATGGCCTTTGCACGAGAACATCTGTATTTTGGACAGGGCGTGTTACCCTTGGGTTCAGCCAGGATAGTTCTTGGAACTATAAAGATTCCAACCGAATAGTCACTTGAGCCCAGAGGACCAAGTTAGTGTGAAGCTGGTGGAGCGGACCCCGGGAAGCAGGAAAGGCACGGCAGGTGCATTTCCCCGCGTCAGCAGGGCCCTTGGATCAGCGTTGCTGCCTCTCCAGTGCCCTGGACCCTTGTCCAGTGTGTGAGGCTGAATTTCCAGGAAGAGTGAAATTTCCATAGTGCCCTTGCTTTTCCTCTTCGGGTTCTTGGTGGCTGGTAACAGTCAAATCAGGCTCTTGGACATTCGTAGTTAATCTTTGGACTTGAAAGCGCACGTATGTATAGTGCTGCGTGTTAACACATCTCACGGTCAGGTTTGCACTGTGTTCCCGTCAGCGCCTGCTGCGGTTACTAATGAAGAGGAAATCTGTTGTTTGGGGGAAAACCGCTAGATCAGTTTCTCTACAGATCTTTTATGTGATTTTTATTTAAATCGCTGGGTTTTCAGTGACCTACCAAGTGGACAGAAGGGGATCTTGATCATGACTGTGACACAGGGTACTTGTCTGCCTAGACTGGGTTGCAACAAGTGTGAAATAAAGGTGTGTTCAGTTTTGCAGTCATGACCTTTCTTGTGGGTGAATCGTGGGTGCACGCACAGCAGCACACAGCCCTCAGAGCAGAGACCCAAGGATTCGGGGGCCTCTTGAGTGCTTGTTAAAGCCCAGGTTCCCTGCCAGAGCTGAATTCTCGGGGTCCAGGGTGGGACGCAGACTCCTGCGCTCGCCAGTAACCTGTAGGTGCCTCGGGTGCTGGCGGCCTGGGGACCGTGCCTGGAGGGACTCTGGGGAAGCAAGGTTTTGATCTGAGCAGGTGACAATTTGACCACCTTTTGGTGTGACCCTTGAAAGTGCTCTGCACACAGCCATCCAGGAAAATGACTGTTGAGTGGTGTTGATTGTCGAATCTTCTGTTTGTGAATTCAGCTTCCCTGGGTGTCTGGGCTTGACCATCCCCTTTTTCCAGTCGAAGCTGCTCCCCAGGGCAGCTCCGCAAGGTTTTCAGTAAATCCTAATGCAACGAGTATCGTTTCTAGCCAGACGATAGGTCCTTACACAGCACTTGGGTTTCACACGCACATGATACAGGCCTCTCTTGGTTTTTAAACTCTCAATACTTAACATTAAACCTACTAAAAATACGTCAAAGTATGTGAAAAAGAAAAACCGTAAACTCTGCAATGGCTCTGTGGGCTGTATTGTGTCCCCCCCCAGGATTCGAATGGTGAAGTGCTGACCCCCAGTACCTCAGGGTGTCACGGTATTGGGACAGAGGGTCTTTTCAGACTGAAAATGAGGCCGTGCAGCTGGGCCCTCGCCCCGTCTGACTGGCGTCCCTGAAGAAGAGGAGACACCAAGTCCACGAGAAGCCCCCTCTGCCGACACCTTGCTCTTGGGCTTGGAGGCTCGAGCCTTGGCAAGAGGGGCGTCTGTTTAAGCCCCGGTGTGCGGGGCTTCACTCCAGTGGCCATTCTCCCTCCTCGGGGCAGGCTCCCTGAGAAGCAGCCACAAGACTGAGTTTATGGAAACTCCAGGCTGGAATGCCTTTGCTAGGAACCTTGTCAAGAAGGCGAGGGACTTCACCAAAGGACTAGTCTCGTGTGACAAAAAAGATACTAAATAGGGGCGCCTGGGGGGCTCGTAGGTGGAGTGTCTCTGACTTGATCTCAGCTCACGTCTTGATCTCAGGGTTGTGAGTTCAGGCCCCGCTGTCGGGCTCCACCCTGGGTGTGGAGCTTACTTTAAAAGGAAAAAAAAAAACAAAAACTAAATACCTAAAATGCCAGACATCAGAAAAGAGGGTCTGTTTTAAGCCCCAGAACATTTCTGTGGATCACTTTGCCGAAGGCTTGCTCCCGATAAAACACAGTCCTCATTCTCAGCTGTTCCAGGTTAGAACTGGTGTCATGATCCAGAAAGGGAACAGCAGCTTTTGAAGAAACGTCTTTGCTCCTCATTCCAGTGTCAAGTTCAAAGGCTTAGAATCAGGATGTTAGAAGCAGGGAAAGGGGCCTCAGAGATGACGTCCAAGTCTCTTTTTACTCGTGAGGGGACAGTCCCAGCCCTTCTGAACCTACATTAGAACTTGGGCACCCGTGTCCAGTCAAGCCCCAGCGTGTTCCCCTGCCATGGGGGGGCTCACAGTGACCCTGGGAATCCAACCAAACGTGGGGGTGTCATGTGCTGGGCGGGCAGCCTTTCAATCATGAATTTGGGGAAATCAAAATCGAGGCTGCCTCTCAACAAAGCTATCACTTGGGTGACTTAGGGTGCTTGCGCTGGACTTTCCACGGAGTTAAATTTTTAGAAATGTCCATTGTTTATTTGAAAATTCTTAAGAGTCGTGCGCGTGCGGGAAGCACGGAAGTATTTAATGCATCCGGCTGTCCACGAGGTGGCCAATCACCTGAGGTCTAGGCGCCGAGATTCGCTGAACCACCCGCTGGGTCCGTCCGCAGTAAAACACCCATGAGTTGGGAGGCTAATCTGAACCCAGTAAGGTGATTTGAAGTTGCAAATGCACTGACATATTTAAAATATTTAATTTTATTAATCAATAAGTTAATAATTGTTAATATAATATAAATGTTTTATATAAATATATTTTATATATAAATTTATATAAAATAAATATAAATATAAAATATATAAAATATTAATAATTTTGATTAATTTAATTAATTAAAATATTTTAAAATATTTCTTACTGCTTTTAAATGTGTGAGTAAAAAATGAAACTTCTCAAATCATCCATGATCCCTCAAATAACGTCTTCTTTTTTCATACAGTACAATTTAAATCTTGTGTGAGAGCTACCTTTAAAAGAGCAGTCACCACCCATTTTTATTCCTTAACACCTCTAGAACTTAGGTCATCATTTGCTATTCATTTTTAAAATGTATTTTAAAGGTGATTGGTTCTTCCACAATTACACTATATTCTCGGTAAAGAAAATTTGGAATATACAGAGAAGTTGAAGGAAGTAACAATATTCGGATGCATTTCCCTTGAATCATCATTTAAAATCTCTCCTTACGCCAGAAACTCCCAAGTGTATCCCTTTATAAAGTGAGGCAGGACACAGCCAGCTCCAGCCCCTCTTGCCCATTGCCCCCTCTCCCCCCCCACCCCATGGGCACCTGCTGCTTAGTGTTGAGTGGTCGTCTTCCCAGAGCCCCCAGGGTCCAGTCGGGCTCAAGTTCTTATTTGTTTTATTACTGAGTTTGGTAAATATTGAAATTGGCCCAGTATTTCCGCCAAGGTGAGGTGGTGGATTAGCTAGGGAAAAAATAGTTTTCAGGGCGATCTTCACTCTCAGAGCTCCCGACACCCCCCCGCCGACGCACACACGCACAGGTAGGTGTGCGGTGTGCACACAGCCTGGGTACTCAAACATAAGCGTGGCACCGTTGCCCCTCAGGCACACATTGCACTAAAACCAACCCTGGTTTCAGTACTGACAATGCGGGGGCGCCTGCGTGGCTCAGTCAGTTAAGTATCTGCCTTCGGCTCAGGTCATGATCCCCGGGTCCTGGGATCGAGCCCCGTGCCGGGCTCTCCGCTCAACAGGAGCGTGCTTCTCCCTCTGCCTCTGCCCCTCCCCTTGCTAGTGCTCTCTCTCTCTCTGTCAAATAAAGAAATAAAATCTTTAAAAAAAGAAAAAACCATGCGGGCTAGGTGAACCCTGCAAGTACCTGGGAACACTACCAGCACGGCCGGTGCAGGGCCAATGGGAGGGTCCCCCCGAGAAGCCGTGCAGACACCAGCACATGCCTAGCAGGTGAGGGCTGCCGTTATTCTGGTCCCGGGGCAGGTGCCAATTTGGGGCTTGCTTGACAGATGGTGTCGACAGGTGGGTTTGGTTATAAGTGCTTCCTGCCCTCCCTCGGTCACTGCTCCGCTTCAGCCTGCCTGGGGGATGCTGACTTCTGACAGGCTCCTGCCCGTTCTGCCCCCCACACCCCCATCCCGACACACACCTAAGCCTGGAACTGTGGTCCTGTTGCCTTCATGAAACGTTCACACCTGCTTGCTTAAATGGCATTCGAATTTAGAGACAAGTTTCTTGAAAGACACCGTAGGGTTCGAACCAGAAACCTGGGGCATTTGGTCTTGACACAGGAACACCAGGGCACGATCGTATGGGAAGAGCCAGCAGCCCTATGGGGTTCCTTCTCTAGGGCCAGTAGGCGCAGAGGCCCCATGAAGCCCCCTTATCTTTAGTGCGGCAGACAGACTATAAACAGATATGTTCAATGGCATCAGACTGTTGTGAAGAAACAAAGGTTTGGAGAGTGATGGGGACGATGGGCATTAATTGGTCAAGGGAGTGTCCTTCGGGAGTGACCATCTGAAACCGTGTGAGTGAGTCCCGTGAGTATCTTGGGGGGTGGGGGGATCTTCCAGGACCAGGACTCTGACCCCAGAGTGTGCTTGGCAAGCACGAGCAGCAAGGAGCCCAGAGCCACAGGAGCTCCCTGAGTTGGGGAGAATGGGAGGTAGAGGCTGGAGAAGGGGCCGGGGGTCACATCCTGTGCACGGCCAGGACTCTGGCTCTACTGTGAGCCTGGGGGCCGGGGGGAGCCCTGGAAGGACCGAGAGCAAGAGCCTGGCCTGACCCACTCCTGCAGGGCCCGCAGTGATTGCTGCTTTGGTTCATGGAGGAGGCAGGGTGCTAATGTCTCCCCTCATGGGGGGGGGGGGGTCGTAAAAGTCACACAGCCTGTGTACTATTTCAGGAGAAATCCCTGGCCATTTAACAAAAAAAAAACAAAAACAAAAAAAATGAATTTTCTTTTTTCTTTTTATCGTGGAAATTTTAAAACATAATCAAAGCACAGAATAGTTTAGTGACCTTGGTATGCCCATCTCCGTGTGGCCGATCTTGTTTCATCTAAACCTGCACCCACTCCCACCCACCCCAATCCCACAAGTGTACTCCTCCCTGAAAGATACCAGCTCTCTCTTCTCAAAACAAAGTCACAATCCCATCATGACCTCAAACAAGCTGTGTGTTTTGTTTTTCACTTAATACTAGCAAATACCCAATCAGGTTTACCACTGGATCCTTTGCTGAAAGGAGCCACGACACCGTTCATCCTGGAGGCGTGTTCTGTCCGTGTGGCACATGGGACTCTGTGTCCATGTCTGCATTCAGCCTCAGACGAGCCCCGCAAGCCCCTGCAAGCCTCTCCGCCGTTCCCACTCAGGAGTGGCGGTATTTGGGCTGGACCAGATAAGAAAGACCTCCACCCCCATCTTAGTTGTTTTGTTTGTACGACGGGAATAACTGTGAGCACGAAGTGAGGTGCTGTGAGAACAGGGAAGACTAGCAGACAGTCATCGCCGGGAGCTGGGCGGTTATTGATTGCAAAGTGCAAGGGGACAGCTCGATCCCATATCTAAAATGTACTAAGCTATAAACTTAAGTTGTAGGCATTTAGCTGCACGCAATCTACAGTTTAAAACGTGGAGGGAGGGAGGGAGGGAGGGAGGGAGGGAGAGTTCCCGTGAAGGTAGGCTCAAGAGAAAACCGTGATGCAGAGAAGTGGCTCCCTGTCACAGGGACGGTGACACAAGCTGACGGCTAGCGCCAGGCGGCCAGGGGGCGGTGGACTGAACAGAGACCACGTGGAAGGTGAAGCCCCCCGCGAGCTTCAGCAAACCCAGAGGAGCAATGTCAGAGCAGGGCCAGGACCCCGTGGGCAGGCAGGCAGGGCCACCGCGCTGTGCACGTACACACAGTGTCATTGCCCTCCTGCCACCAACGGTACGAGAAGGAGCTCAGTGACTCCACCCACCCACCCCGAGCTAGCAGAGAGGCAGAGAAACTTGCCCAGAGGCTTCTGGAGGCTCTCTGGGCCCAGGACACAGCAGGAGCAAGCGGAAGGAGGGAGCAGGCATGTTCCTTGCTGGCTGCCACCCTGAGCAGCGGCTGGCCGTGTCAGTCAAGCCGGGAGCCGCTCTGATGATTCCCGTGCCGGTCAAGTCCCTTTTTAGGGACTAACCCAGGGACACTGCCCTTATACTTGAGCCATCTCAAGTATTCTTGGGCGGGTCTGCAGTTGGCAGCCCGTTATCCGTTTTCCACTGAAGATGGTGCCAGGGCGAGGGGCCAAGCTGAGCTCTGCAGACGTGGGAGGGCCCCCGGTCTCAAGAAGTGGCACCAAGAGCCTTGGGCTCTGCATCAGCTGGGCGGACAGGTCCCGGTGGTGGCCTTGAGGCTGCTCTGCTGTCATGCTGTTGGCTGTGGCACGGACCGTCCGGCACGTCCTCATCGTGGAGGGGAGAAAGGAACTCGTCGGCAAGTCTGCAGCAAAACCAATGCTAGAACCGCCTGTCCAGCCTTCTGCCCACGCGTGGCCCCAGGGGCCAGCAGCGTCGCACCACCTGGGGGCTTTCTAGAAACGCAGGGTCTTGGCTCCATCCCAGACTCTGAACCAGAATCTGCATTTTAACAAGATCCCCGAGTGATTCCTACACACGTGAAGGTCTGAGAACAGCGCTCCGTGGCACGTTGACTTCGGAGCCTACTAACTTCTCCCCAGCGGGGAAGAGAGAAAGTAAAAAATAATAAAGTAATTCATCTTCCCCCTGCCAGGAAGCTCTTTCTTTAATTAATTTGGCTTCGGTGGAACACATCACTTGAAAGTATCTCTCAAGTAAACAAATTCCATTTTCTGGTGATGGTTTGATCGCTCCATTTTTCAAATTTTAATCAAAGACATAGATCACTCCCTGTCAGAACTTCTCCTCAGTGCAGGATGCCAAGGGTTTCGCGGTTGATAGAATTACAGCAAAAAGCAGAGAGAGATGCTGTTTGGTTAACCGGGGAGGCCTTATCAGGGCAAAATGCAATATTTCCACTGGGGCCTTTTGGAGCATTGGGCTGAAACAAGACCGAGGACCGTTTGCCCTCCGGTCGGCCCGAGGCTGACGAGCGTAGCTGATGTAATTAGGTGGGACTGGGAGAGGCTGAAACTGTCTGTCTCCTGGTCAGCTCAGGCTCTGGTAAGACTCTTAGTTAGAGAAGACAGTGGAGCCA
The DNA here is from genome assembly GCF_023065955.2 of Ursus arctos. Lineage (NCBI taxonomy): Eukaryota > Metazoa > Chordata > Mammalia > Carnivora > Ursidae > Ursus > Ursus arctos. Next base: position 7,552,878 of record NW_026622808.1, read on the forward strand.
CGGGGCCTGCAAGGATCACCCTTCCTTCTCCACAGGGGGCGGCGTTTAGTGTATCATTTGGGTATATACACACGACATACATCTCACCTCTGTATCGCAATAAACCTTACTTTAAAAAATTGCAATGGCATTTTTGGGGAGCTCAACAAAAAGATTCAGAAATCAATCCGGAAAAAAAATGTGAAGAATAATTATAGGAAAGATACAAGAAAATACAAGAAGGGAGTAAAAATAAGAGCAAGGAGAAAGGACTTGCCTTACCACTATTAAAATATATTGCTGTGCCCCAAGTTTTTAAAAACTATACTATGTACACGGCATTTACCAGATCGAATCGCAAATGGAAGTATGGAAACAGAGACACGTTTTGCAAAACTCCCTAACAAAGATGGTATATTGGATTGGTGAAGATTACTAACAATTAGTATCGGGACTCAGTGAACTTAATGAAATGAGAAAAGGGAGATAGTTATTCTATACCCTCCATTCAAATGGACGTGGGTAGATTAAGGATTTAGGTATAAAAAAATAATAAAAGCACTAGCAGGAAATACGTGTGAATAGTTACCCTACTGGGGGTAGGTTTGCCCCAGGGGTCATGGCGCACGTCCTGCCCACACACGCCTAATGGCAGCAGTGGCCCGTCTCCTGTACCACGTGGTCACAGCCACCGCAGCCCAGAGTCGGCGGTTCACAGGCTGGACCGCTCCGCTCCTCCCTCAGGAACATGAACAGAGGAAGGCTGAGCTGGTCGGCAATGGGAGCTGCCACAAGGCTGTGGTGAAGACAGACCCAGCCAGGCCACAGGGAGATGCCCTGAGCCACTGAGCCACGTGCACACGCATCATGCACAGCGGTGAGCAGAGTCCGGGCAGAGCAAGGAGCAGGCAGACGGAGACAAGCAGGGACCCCAACGGAGAGATTTCCTCCAACCTTTTTGATTCACAATTTTTTTAAACAAAAAATGTGACAAGCACCCTCCAACATACACGCATGTATTATTTATAAATTATCTACGCATACCACTGCATGAATACGCAAGTGGTTGCCAGGTGTAGCACATTAACGAAAACAAAACAAAAAAAAAACAACAAAAAAAGAAAAATGAAAGGCTGAAATAGCAAATAAATAATATTTTTAGCCTGTGTGATATATACATGGGTAATTGTTTTATTATTCTATAAACTGCACATGTCCATGTTTGTATATCTCAGATATGTTTGCTCTATTTTCCTATAAAAATTTAGCACATATAGACATCTAAGTAGAGGGGCTAATATCTTCTTCCCACATTCCACTGCTTCACTGCTTCGTGTGCTCCTGACTCTGGAGACCCGCGCTTTGGAATGCCTGGGGCTTCCCATTTTAGGTCGATCTCCACCTGTTCTTACAATGCCCGCCCTCCCCATCCTACCTCCTTTCTCTGGAGGTTCTGAATGAGTCCCTGTTTTTTGCAAGCATACAAAGGCCAACTAAGATAGTAGAGAAAGCTTTTGTAAATATGACTCTAAGCAGAAAGCACAGAGTAAGTCACTGTTGGGCTTGATCAGAAATAGATGTAACAAAGAGTGACCATCACTAATATATAAGGAATATTTACGGATCCCTAAGGAAATAGAAGATAACATCCCAAGGGAAAGCTGAGCAAGGGACATAAACAGGCAGCTCAGGAAAGGAGAATACCAAATAGTTAATAGCCATACCCCCCCCCAAAAAAAAAGCATTACTAGTGATCAAACAATGTAAATTTAAGGAGTGGAATTTCTGTCTCTCGGGATGACAAAATGCTAAGAAGAACGTTACTCGCTGAGAGTGAAGGTATGGAGAAATGGACCCTTCCGTGGAACCGGGGGAATATAACGTGTGGCAGGCTCTCTGGATGGCAATTTTTCTTTGTATAGCAAGACTGCTAGTCCATCTATATGCATTTATCCACGGAAAGAACCGTAGATAACGCACAAAGATTTGGTCACTGCAACATTTTTGTAACGGCAGACAATGGAACGTGTAAATAACAGAAAGTAACCTAGGAGACCAGCTCTAGGGGATCTTAAGGTGCCCAGCCACAGGGGATAAATAAACCATGGTCCATTCTGAAGGGAAGCACCATGAACCATTGAAAGGGAGCAGCTGATTAATGTTTAATGAAACGGAAAGACATCCAATATATACTTTAAGTGACTAAGTAAGCTCCAAAAGCTTGATCTCATTTTTTGTATAAACCCAAAACATACATACCAAAGTGATATTAACAATGATGATATTAGGGATTATTTTTATTTTCTTTTTTTTTTCAGGATCTATTTCCTAAACCCCCCTAAACAAACGTATTTTAATTTCGTAATAAGAAAGTGATCTTTAGGAAAAATATCCTAGTCTCAGGAAGATAAATAGTTTATCCCCGTGTCAATTTTAGTCAAATAGTCATTGCTTCCTCGAAGACAATTCCAAGGATTATGAAGCTGTGGCCGGGCTCAGATGGTGCGTGCTGTGATCCACTAATGATGTCTGCAGGGATTGTGGGAAGAGGAAGTAGCTTCCTCGACCTAGTACCCTCCAGCCATGACACAGAAACGCTGGAGTTTAGCGATGTGGCCTTGGGTTTTGGCTTGCTTTTGACTGGGGAGAGACATGGCCAGAGTCACGTTCCCAGTTCCAGCCCAGGGAGGTCTAGGAAGGAAACGCTCTTGGTAACTCACCATCATGGACACTTGGTACGTGGAGAAAGACAACCCAGCTGCCTCCCGCAAGCCACGTACGTGCTTTGAGGATACAGACAACGCCCTCAACCAAGTGGATCTCTCTGGTGCTTCAAATCACAGAAGCAAAAGATAGCAGGGCTAAAGAGAATGTAAGGGATCATTTGCTTCGACTCCATACTTTTTCTTTTCACAGAAGAGGAAACCCAGGAGCAAATAGTTTAGACATTTTGATTTGTATAGGAGAAAAGTTATTCCTCCCAGAATCCTGAAGGGTGCCATCAGGACCTTGTTGGAGCAGTAGGATAGCTTGGCATGGCAGGCTCCAAGCAAGGAAACCCAAATATTCCTCACTGAGTCATAGTTTCCACATCAATTAAGTGGGGATAATTCCACCTGCTCTGTCTACCCTCCCCCCCCAACCCAGGGATTGCTGTGAGGCTCAGATGAGATAAGGAACAAATGAGAGAAACATTTGCAATATACACAAGAGATTACCAAAATCTTTGACATATGAAAGTTCTTAAAATAGAAGAATATTAACCTCTCAAGAAGAAAAAGACAAAAGACATGAAGACTATTTATAGAAGAACTACGAATGGGGCGCCTGGGTGGCTCAGTCGTTAAGCGTCTGCCTTCGGCTCAGGGCATGATCCCGGCGTTATGGGATTGAGCCCCGCATCAGGCTTCTCCACTGGGAGCCTGCGTCTTCCTCTCCCACTCGCCCTGCTTGTGTTCCCTCTCTCGCTGCCTATCTCTCGCTCTCTGTCAAATAAATAAAATCTTTAAAAAAAAAAAAAAGAAGAAGAAGAAGAACTACAAATGACCAAAAGCATATGAGGTCCAACCTTGCTCATAATAGAAGAAAAACACACCAAGACATCAGGAAGTTACACTTTTTGCCTATAAAACTGGCACAGAATAGAGCAATGATGCCCAGAGTTGGCAAATAGGTGGGGAAATAACCTTTACATGGCGGGGGGTGGACAGTAAGTAGATGTGACCCTTCGGGATCAAGGATGTTCGTCACTATGGTATTTTTATAAGTGGGATTTATTAAATAAATTACGGTACACCTACATAATGGAATTGTATGGCACCATTACAAATGATGACACAAACCCGGAGTTCCTGACACGGAAGGATGTCCACAACAACATCGTGTAAAAATGAAGTTGATTGTAATACATTTTTGCATGATATCATCTGAATTTTACAGGGAGCATATGCTGCTTTAATAAAAAAAAAATAGGTACACATCTCCCTGTTTATTTTGAAAGGACAAATATGGATATGCACATAAAAATATTTGGAAGTAATATATAATACTAATGGTTGTTAGTCTCAGTGGGGAAACTACGATCTACCGTCATTGTCTTATATTTTCCTATAAAAGTTTAAACATGCATATGAACGTTGACTTTATTATCAGAAAACCACCTTGGCAAAGGGAACCTTTTCCCACAAGGTCTGGTTGCTACCTCGTTTCTAAATGAACTCTTCACTCACTGTCACTCCCAGTTTCCTGAGGACCCCAGAACCTGCCTTCGTAGAACAAATTATTCTGCTAGAGAGATGGTCCCTGGCCTGGAGGACTCATGCTTCTGGCTGGAGCCTCCCGCATCACGACAGTCACATCTTCACACCTAAGAAAATTCACAATAATTTTGTATCTCATATCTAATATCCAACTTATGCTCAGATTTCCTCAGTTTGTCCCCAAAATGCCTTTCCAGACGGTTCCAGATTGTTCTTTCTTCCCTCTCTCCCAACCTTTGTTTCTTTTCTTCAATCTAGGATCTCACCAAGGTTCACGAGCTGCATCTGGTTCTATCTCCGTGGTCTCTTTTAAGCTAACCCTGATTTAAAAGACAATAACAATGGCTCATTTTGAACTATCTTGGCCAATTTTTTTTTTCTTGTGGAATGTCTCGCATTCTGCATCTGACTGACGGCTTCTTCTCCATGGCATCACTCATCTGTTCCTCTCTCTACTTTCTGAAGGCGTGACGCAGTGCCAGAGGCTTGATTAGATTCGGGTTGGTAGACGGTATTTATAGTGCATCCTGGATCCCCTTGTTGGGACGCCAAGTTGTCCTGGCAGGATGTGATTCCTGGTGCTATGTTCCATCGCCTGGTTAGGGTGGCCACTATCCTTCTCCCTGACGCCTTCACCCAGTGCTTTTAGTAGCACTAATGATCCTTTCTTGGACCAATTATAATGGTGGTGGCAAAATGATGCTATTTCTCATTTTCTCATTCCGTCTGGTCTGTTAGTGGCATTCTTCTGTGAATGCCCAACCCTCCCCCGTCCTACCTTAGGACTCACGGATTATTTCCTGTTCAATCTGTTGATATTCAAATAAAGTCATCATTCTTCCAGATACTCCAATCGATTCACACTAATAGGTCCAATTCAAATTAACATCACTAGATTTTTCTCACCTTCTCTTATACTTGTGTCTTTTTCTCTTAGAGTGAAATCTTGGTTTCTCATAAAGTATTTTATGAATATTTTATAATCTAGTTATTTGCATTATCCAAAAATGTATAAATTGTTTTGAATTGTAATCCAGTATTACAATTAATAATAAGCCTACTGAGAATTCCCAATTTCTTTGCAGTTCTTTTCATGCTTTGAATACATCTCTCTAAGAACGTACAGAGTATTTTTCAGAATTGGCAGGAATTAAGATTTTTCCATGTGTGGGTTGCTATGAATTCATATACATTAGGTTTATTTGTTTTGTTTCTATTCAATTTTGGGAATTGCTTTTTTCCTTCCTTTTTAATTTAGATTGATTTTTGAATATATAAACCCCTGTCATGGCTCAAGAGTCGAAATCATATAAAGAGGCACGGGTGTCATGATTCCTATCCCCCTCAATAGTAGCCATTTTTATTAGCGTCTCGTTGTCTCCTTCTTCTGTTCCCTTTTGCAAAAATGAGCAAATACATATAGATATTCTTCTATCTCCTTTCTATACACATTGTTCTGGACCTTTCCTTTTTCACTTACAGTGTATCCTGGAAATTACTCCCTATCAGTTCATAGAGATCTTTCTAATTTTCTTTATGGCTGCAGAGCCAGGGATCCAGAGTCTCTCATGTGGGTTTAGCATAATTTAATCAGTAAGCATCCTACCGATAAATCCTTGGGCTACTTTCAGTCTTTTACTGTTACATATGGTGCCACAATAAATAATCTGGCGTTTACAACGTTTTACTATTTGTGGACTCTATCTTCAGGGTGGATTCCTAGACATGGTTCTGCTGGGCCAAAGGGAACCTGCATATTTAATGTTGTGAATCTTTGAAAATTCTCCTCCATGGCAGGTGCCCACTTTTCCACCCACCAGAAAAGCCCGGGAGTGCCTGTTCCATCGCAGCTCATCAAGGGAATCTGTTGCCCCCCATTGGATTTTCTCCACTCTCACTGGTAAGAAAGTGCGATTTTCATATAAACTACAGACAGACGTTTTATCCTATCTTTAAATACCACCTGCGTACTTTTCCTGTGAATTGCCTGCTTGTTTGTTTGCCATTTGTTTCTGAAGGGTTTTTTTTTTTTAAAGATTTTATTTATTTATTTGACAGAGATAGAGACAGCCAGTGAGAGAGGGAACACAAGCAGGGGGAGTGGGAGAGGAAGAATCAGGCTCCCAGCGGAGGAGCCTGATGTGGGGCTCGATCCCAGATCGCCGGGATCACGCCCTGAGCCGAAGGCAGACGCCCAACCGCTGTGCCACCCAGGCGCCCCTGAAGGTTTTTTTTTCTAATTTCTTTTCTTCCCAACTTTTAAGAATTCATATATTAAGGAGATGGGCCCTGTGCGATTTGAATTGCAAATATTTTCTCCCAGTTTGTCATTTGTCTTTTTTAAATTATTATTTATTTGTCATTTGTCTTTGACTCTGCTAATTTTTTTTCTTTTTTTTTTTCATTGTATAAACCTGGGGCCCTCGATAGGCATTTATTACATTTCCTCCAGTGAATAATTTTTTGTCTTTTGACTCACCAAGCTTTAACTGCTATGAGGCTGAAGCTCTGTATGTTTTTATTTTACCGCTCTGGATCCTGAGGCATGGTAGGCCTTCCCCATTCCCGGACTGGGAAGGATGTTTGCTCATGAGTTTGTGGTGCCTGCTTCATCTTTACGTTTGGACCTCATATACCTGTTACTTCATCTGGTGGGTGCGATGAGGTGTGGATCTTTTTCCAAATGGCCTCCAACTCTATTATTAGAGACCCCATCTTTCCTCCACTGACTCGAGATGCCGCCTTCATCCTAAAGCACATTTTCATATAAATCTGGGCCTTTCTCTGACTTTTCTACGATGTTCCTTTGGTCCGTCTGCCTCTTCAGGCACCAAGATGACGGTCTTCGACAAGTAGACTTTACCGTGTATGTTTTAGTATCTGGTAGAATGTCCTGCCTGTGACGTCTCTTCTCAGAGTTGTGCATACATGGAATCTAGCATTAACTATGTAGCTCCAGAAAAAAAAAAAATTGTTGGTATTTGTATTGGGACTGCCCTGGATTTATACATTAATGTGGGCATAATCGGCATCTTTGTGATGTTGACTCATCCTATCCAGTAGCAAGGAAAATCCACTTTTGCATCTTTCACTAGTACGGCAAGGCTTTGGCACATATCTCGCTAAGTTTACGCTCCAGCATCTTGTCTTTGTTGCCATGGGCTCTCTCCTGCAATACGACGTCATGTCTTCCAATTGGTTATGCAGAGTTTTGGGGTTTGTTTTTTTTTTTAACAGCTCCTCGGGTAACTCCAAGGTATAGCTAAATTTGAAAACCACAATCTTAAAATGAAAATTCACTGTTACCCTTCTATTCAAAGGTTATGCCTTTGGGACGCCTGCTTGGCTCAGTAAGTTCAGCCTCTGTCTCTTGATTTCGGCTCAGATCATGATCTCAGGGTTGTGAGATCAAGCCCCACATTGGGCTCTGCGCTCGGTAGTGTCTGCTTGAGATTCTCTCTCTGCCCCTCCCCCCATGCTAGAAAGAAAGAGAGAGAGAAAGAAAGCAGTATTTAAAACAAAAAAAAAGGTTATGCTTTAAATTTTAACCAACTGCCACCGCCCAAACTGGCCACCTTTCTTCCAGGTTCTCTGTTGTCTGCCACTCGTCCTCCTTGTCTTCCTGGTGGTAAGCTCCTGGGGGGTCTCTGACCTTTGCCTCCATGCCCCGCATGCGGCCTGGGGACCGGTTTACTTGCTTCCTTCTCTATGGCGTTGTTCTGACCCGTGCGTTACTGCTCATTCCTGTCCCCAAATCCCCTGGCAAGGCCCCGGGCCATGCCTGTGCCTTCCCTTGGAATGCCCATCTTCTCCTAACCAGCTCGAGCTCGAGGCATTCTTCCCTGCTTCAGTCATGCTCCGCGCTCCCAACCACACGGACCCATCAATCACCTGCATCTAAAGCAGGCTTGGGACATGAGCAGGGCGGCCCCGCTGCAGGTACGGGACTCACCCCCTCTCTCGCTCATCTCTGTAGGTTCTCTCCTTACGCTTGCAGTGTGGGGGCCGCTCCTCACCTCACCTTTGAGCACCTGCTCCCGCTTTCCCTTAGGGATTCAGGGTTGACATTTCAAGCAGTTTGCTCTGGTCGACTTCACAGACTCCTGGCTCACGTCCTCATTCCTGACCCATCCATTCCCTGAGCTCCTGCCACGCACCGTGAGGTGGCTCATACACAGCACAGCTTTGACCTCAAACCCAGCAGCATCGTGGTCCTGTGTGTTCCTTTACTCGGCTTTGAACTTAGCTGTACATTTGCTGTTTTTCATAACGGAAAGTTGGGAAGAGTGGATGTTTGTTGAATTGGATTAAAAGACAGCTATGGGCCCTCTCTGCTGGAATTTCTGCCTGGGGCTCCGGGCACTGGCGCAGACCCCCACCCCTCACCCCAGTGCCAGGAGCGGTCTTGGCTTAGCATACGCAAGTGCCTTGATTGCAGTGACACCTAATACCCCTCACAGCGGGACATGGAGAAGATCCTTGATCTAGGAGGCATCTGCTCTCATGCTCTGGCAGAGAGCGGGCCTGCCAGCGTCACTATGAAGCTGGAGAAGCTGGAGCCCCGTGTCCCCTCGCACAGGGGGACATCAAACAGAAGCAGAGGGGGCCAGCTCTGGAGGAAGCGGCCGGGCTCTGCAGAGGGGAGTCCGGCAGCTCTCCTTTACTGCCTCCCCAGCCAGACAGCATTCTTGAGACACCATACAGTTTTGTCTCCAACTGCGAGACAGTTGGAGGAATCAGGAATAAAGGCAGCTCTCTGCCCTGGCTGTGGGGATTAACTCTAGCCGGGTGACGGCTGAAGGAACAAGGGTGCCTCCTGTTCCCAAAAAGGTGGCTAATAATATACTGATAAGTCATCTGTCCCTCCCGATTGGAGGGCAGATTCCACACCAGCAGAGCATTAGCTTAGCCCCCGAAAGCCAGCCGCCCCTTCATGCGGTGACAGGTTGTCTCCTTTAAGGTTCCTCTCTCTTCGGACATCTTTTTAAAATATTCATATTATATATGTCCTTTTCCCCCTCTTCATCTCAATAAACAGTCGCTATAATTTACTCCGGGTCATCAAGGAAACCAGTCGCTCTGTCCTGCGACACAAGGAAGTCTTCAGATGAGACGATTTAAACGTCTACGATGTGCCCTATACACGCCTGGCTCGGTGTGTCTGACAGTTTCAGATCCCGCTGAATGCACACACGTAGTCTGGGAGGCAGCTACCTTGTCCCCATTTTACAGGTGGGAACACAGAGGCTCCGGGAAGTAAGGCCCAAGCCCACCCCCCCAAGCAATTTACAAGGGATTCTTCCCTCTCCTGAAGACACATTTTCAGAGAACCGGATCTTTTGATTCCTGATGTCTAGTTTTTAAGCTGTATTTCGCTTTGAAGGTTGTTCTTGTCCTTTCTTCTGTCTTCCTGGGGGTTTCTTTTGGAGAGCAGAATCCATCCCCACCTGGGATCCTCTCCCTTCGGGCCTTGGGTGAGCCCCTGGCCCCTCCTTCCATGTCCTCACATGCAGACGGGGCTTGGTTAGCAAATGGCCTGTCCAGCCGTTCAGGTGACACTCCAGACCCTATAATCACGAATGTGATGGAGAGAAGGGAGAGAGGCTGGTGATTCTGGAGAAACGGGGGTCGGACGCCATTGACATTTCAGAGCTGGTGTCGAGCGTGGCCATGTGACAAGTGCTCTTTTACAAGGCACTCAAAGGAATTCTGTACCGAATATGTGCCCTCCATTTCCTGGGTGTGGATATGGTTGGACAGAGAGATGGGCACACGGGTTCCACAAAGTCCCTCCCAACCACTCTCAGTGCTTGAGAAGGAACGGCAAGGACCACCCCAGCACGGCCTGCCCTCCCTACCCACGACCAGAGGCAGCCGGGGCCCCTCTCACTGGTGCTCGGCCCCTTGTGCTTGCTAACACCCCTGCTCCCAGGGGACACGGTCCTAACCAGGCCTCCCGAGGAGATGGCCAGCTGACAGCATAGGGATTTGGACTGACGTGTCACCGAGCAGGCAGGACAGGCTCCAGCGAGACCACTGTATTTTGGAGCATGGACGGAGACCAGGAGTACCAGTTCTCCCTCCCTGCATGAGGAGGGAGTCCTAGTCCAAACTGGAAGAGAAGGAGCAGGGAAAAGGGTGCCTGGGTGGCTCCATCAGTTAAGCGTCTGTCCTCAGCTCAGGGCATGATCCCAGAGTCCTAGGACTGAGTCCCACATCCAGCTCCTGGCTCAGCGGAGAGTCTGCTTCTCCCTCTGCCTTCCCCCTTCCCTGCCCCCAGGCTTGGCTCTCTCTCACTATCTCTCTCTCTCTCAAATAACTAAATAAATAGAATCTTTAAGAGAAAGAGGAAGAAGGAGGAGGAGGAGGAGAGCGGGGAAACACAGCCATCCCAGCAGGCTGGAGGGGCAGGCAGGCAGGGTAGCAACTTTCTGCCCTGGCAACCACTCACAAATACGTTACTATCCATCTGAAATTGCCTGAATTTTGAAAACAACGGACTCATCATTTAGAGTATAAACTATTCCGAGTAAGGCTACATTTCATTTTCTTTGTACCTTCTTGAAGTGCCCCACGCACGGACCAGCATCCAGTGGGTGTTTCCTTAGTGTCCCTCCATCCGGGGACTGCGGCCCCAGGGTCTCCAGTGGGAACGCTGACCCACAGGTCTGGCCACAGTTAACCACAGGATGCCCACCCGGCCACCCTCCCAAGGATGTGGCCAGGGAAAAAAAACAGGGGGAGGGAAAAGAAACAAACAAAAAGGTAGAACGAGAATGGGCAAAAGCTTCAAATCTACTCTTACTCTTGTTTTGGGGTTTTATTTTTCCAGTCTCGATTTGGAAACAACCACATGGGTCAGACAGCACCCTGACCCTCCCTCTCCCTATGGGCCCCACCGCTCCCCCTTGCCCCCCACCCAGGCCGGCAGCTGGTCCTCCCTGGTTGGTAATATATCTTAATACAGCCGGCTCTCAAGCAGCTGTTGCTGAGAACACTGGCTGCCGGAATAACTCCCTGGCACTCATGTACTTGTCGGTCCTACTGGGGGTTCAAAACGGATTAAATTAATCATGACACAAATAAGACAGAAAGTTACATGGTAAACGGGGAGGAGGAGGCGGCATTATTATTATCAGTGTTGTTGTTGCTATTGTTCCTGGCACCGTTGCACGCTCACACAGCCCTGTCGTAACCCTGTGTTAGGACAACAGTCTTGCTCACCCCCCCCCAGGGATTTTAACTTTTCCTCCTGGGTTGCATTCACTGTGCCGTGTGCTGGGACGGACCATGCCCTGTACCCGCGGCCCAGCTCACACTGGCTGTGAAGCCCCAGCCGCCTGCAGGATCAGGCCCTCAGCAGCCAGAAGGCTGCTCCCAGCACAGCGAGCGAGGCGGTGCCAGCCCCAAGTCCAGAGAAAGGCATCTCAAACTTCCCACTTCTGCAGCTGGAAAATGGTTATGGATCCTGCTCATTTCTATATATACCTTTCCCTTGGCAACGACCAAAAACGTGAGGAAGGAGCTCCTTCTCAGCTTGTGGTGTCGGTCACTCTCTTTCCAAATATAGAGAAGGAATGAGCCAGTGGGGTTGCCGGGGGGCCTATAAAAGCCCAGGCGGCCGCAGCCCCTCCGTAGCTCCTCTCTCCTGGGCGGAGGTAAGTCACAGCGCCCCTCTCGTGTTTTCTGTCTCTGTGCCTCGGAGGACGCTGGCTTGGTGGGGCCAGGCATGCAGTGCATGGCCCTGCCTGGCTTTGGTAAGTAAGAATCACTTAGATGTGGGGCTGGATCTCTCTGGCCCAAATGGCCATCCCCCCTCTCTGCCTCCAGCACCCCACCGAAGCAAGGGTCCTTCAGGCCCTCCTGCCCCCACCCCACTCTCCCCGTGACCTCATCTTTGGGTCCCCTCTTGGGTAAGATCTGTCTGCGTGCGCCATGGACCGCGGCCTATCCACAGTGAACTGCTATTCTCCCTTGGCTGCTCCGATCTGAGCAGAGGGCTGGAGGGACTCCGTGCCTTCCCCTGCCCTCTCCTGGCCCCCCTGGGCTGTGTGCCTGTCCAGTGCCCCATCCCCTCAAGACCACTCTGGCTGTGCAGCAATGACCCACTGTCAGAGACTTCTGTCCACCAAAGACTAGGAGACCTCACCCTGGCTGGAACCACAAGCTTCTTACCGGGGATTCTGACCTTACTGCCTGGTTCTACATGGGAGGCACTGCCGGTCGGGGCCAGATTTGGGGGCAGCTGGGGTTTTTCCTGCCTTAGTGGCTTACCTGTGGGTCGTGTCCCATCTGCTCCTCCAGATTGCCTCTGGGGCAAGGCTCTCCTTCAGTTATCAGCCTTGGTCCTTATGTAATGTAGTTATCCCATCAAAGGGGGTCTCCAAGCTGCACCGGACACTCCCCTGTATCCTGACTCTGCCTTTTGCATATTTATTGCAGGTCTGGTTTTTCCACGGCTGCTGCTTTGTGCTGCCATCCTGCGGGTGTGACCATTCAGGTGAGAAAGCAGAGCAGGTCCCTGGGCTGTTGGAAGTCTCCAGGTAATCCGAGGGTCCCCGTTCCTCCCACCTCCCAATGGCCTTGAAGGCTCGGAGTCTAAGAGAGCTCAGACAAGCACAACTTAGGCAGGAGAGGAACCTTCCAGACAGATGCTGGCATCCAATGCTGCTTCTAGTCTGAGCCGCTAAAGGAAGCCAAAGCTGGTTTCCTTGTGTGAGGAGGTAGCCACCCTGAATCAGAATAGTCCAAAAATTCCTTAGCTGTTTGCCACTTTGCACACTCTCTTTGAAGAACAGTTATTTTTTTTATGGTGTTTCCTTGTAAAGCTTTCCTCGGCAACCGCGGGATTTTGCAGAACAGGAGAGTGAGGTCCCAGGAGCTTCACCATCAGATCCAAACCTTGGATCACCTGTGTTCCATGCCCTTTGCACAGAAAAGCCACAGGGCAAATATGTGCACATGTGATTTTTGTAGCACTTGGGTCCCGTGGGTGGAGCCCCAGGGGATGGAGGGCGGCCGGCCCCTGGGCCTCATGGGGCCGCTGCAGGCAGGCAGAGCAGGCGGGGACACGGGCCTGGAGCCGGTGCTGTGGCTACGGGGCTCACCTGCCCGTCTGCCTTCCAGCGGCACCATGAGTAGCGACACCGAAATGGAAGTGTTCGGCATTGCCGCTCCTTTCCTCCGGAAGTCGGAAAAGGAGAGGATCGAGGCTCAGAACCAGCCCTTTGATGCCAAGACCTACTGCTTTGTGGTCGACTCAAAGGAGGAATACGCCAAGGGGAGAATTAAGAGTAGCCACGATGGGAAGGTCACGGTGGAAACTGAAGACAACCGGGTAAGCCTCGCGCATACCCTCTGGCTGCCCCGCAGGGTCCCCGAGCCTGTGCACCTTCCCACTCCTGCCACTTCCAGATGCGGCTCTGCCACCTGGATGCCTCGCATGGCTTCCCTGCCTTGGCTTCCCAGGTGGCCTCGGAGATGGCAGAGTGAACGCTGGCCTCGGGTTGCAGGGTAGAAGAAGAACCCAGTCGTGGCCACTCAAAGCACTCCGTGTTCAGGAAGGAGCCTTTGCCAATGTTCACGTCACTTTAGGGGCATCGCAAGGGTGTGGGGCTGGGAGTCCAACAGCGAGAAGACCCCCTTCAGTAAAACACTCTCCTTTGGTAGCCTGGGTTTCCCTATCTCTTCTAGCAGTAGCCGTCTAGCTTAGGAAGTAAGGAAAAGTGGGTAAGGGATCCTAGTGGACCACAGGCTCCATGTGAAATGGCAACCTCCTATTTCATCAAGGCCATGAGCCACGCAGCCTACTACATTCAGGCCCAGAACACGGTAGTGAAATTCTGGACTTCACTATTTTCTGGAATCGAGACTAGAAGAATCTGGAAATGTTCCGAGAAAAGTTTTTAAAAAAAAGCTTAAAAGAAGAAAAAGAAAATCTGGAGGAAGACATAGTCATTGGGTTGGGTGTGAAGAAAGCAGGCTGTGAGAATCACCCTTCGAGGCCACCAGCCCCTGAGGCTCCTAGAGGAGGGCTCTCTGTACCCATCAGATGTCAGGGCTGAGAGTGGGTTTGCAAAGCAGTAGGGGAGGTGGAAGCCAGACGGTCCAGACCCATCACAAGGGGGGCTAGTTGCATGGGGTGGTTTAAATGAATCCTGCTTGAAGGTAGGAGAAGGCAGGTTTCCCACCCAACTTGCCCAGAGATGGGAGCGCTGTTTAGAGAAAAACGGCAAAATCCCTGAGTGACAGAGACAATCACACACTCTCGGCACCCCCGTGAGCCGCCCCCCAGCCCTGTCTTCTCCCGCTGTCCGAGGGCTTTTTTCCCAGGGCTTGCTCCTCGGGATTCAGGCTCTTCGTGGGAAACAGACAAAAAATGAAAATGGGGCAAGACACACAGAGGACACTAGGTAGTCACCGTACCTCTTCCCACACAGACCCTGGTGGTCAAACCAGAGGACGTGTATGCGATGAACCCCCCCAAGTTCGACCGGATCGAGGACATGGCCATGCTGACGCACCTGAACGAGCCGGCCGTGCTGTACAACCTCAAGGACCGCTACACGTCCTGGATGATCTACGTCAGTGCCCAGGGTCCCCGGGGCGGTCGGTGCAGTGGGGGTGACCAGGGGGTGACGAAGCTGTCGAACAAAAGAGGGGAGACAGGAGGAAAAGAAGAAGGAGGGGAAGGGGAAAGGCAGGGGATGAGGGCGGAAGGGGGGATTAGGAAGAAGAGAGGCCGGAAGTGGGGATCAGGGAGTGGGGCAGGAGAGCCAGCTGAGGTCTGGGGCTGGGCAGGGTCACCTGCTAGTCGCAGGAGGGCCGGCCGGTCCCCTCTGCATCTCCGTGCCTCAACTCTAAAGAGAAATCCATCCCTCCTTTACAAGTTCAGCGTAAAGAGACAGAATAACAGAGACAAAGGGTTTTACACATGCACACGCGTGCATGCGTTTTTTCCACTCCCACAGACCTACTCGGGTCTCTTCTGCGTCACCGTGAACCCCTACAAGTGGCTGCCGGTGTACAACCCCGAGGTGGTGGAAGGCTACCGAGGCAAGAAGCGCCAGGAGGCCCCGCCCCACATCTTCTCCATCTCCGACAACGCCTACCAGTTCATGCTGACGGGTGAGTCTCTGGGGGGGGGGGGGCCTGCCGTGGAGGGCCGGCGCTGGGGCTGCTGGCTGGCATGTGCCCTCCGCACAAGGGGTGGAGGGTAGGGGTAGTTAAAGAGGCTGGAAGAGGCCAGATCTTCTAGGGCCTTGCAGGCTCTGCTAGGAAATCTGGATTGAATGTAAGCATTGGTTAAACCATATGAAACCGACATTTTGGTGGTGGGGGGGTGAAGATGAAGATTGATAATTTCACATGGTTCAACCCAGTGGGATGCAAAGCCACTGACTGGTTGGTTTGAAGCAGAAGCTTCACCTCGGAGTGTCACTGTCAAGAAGGAGGCTCTTCCAGCTGCCCCAGGGCCACACAAAATGCTGTTGGGAGGAAGGCCCAGTGTAGGGAACCGTGACTACTTGACAAAGGGCGGAGGGCTGGGGAAGCTCTTCATACTGCTGTCACCTCTGCTTCGTTCTTCCTTTGGCAGATCGTGAGAACCAGTCCATTCTGATCACGTGAGTATCCAAGACCTCGAGCAGCTTCGAAGCTGTGGCTCTCTGTCTCCAAGGCAGGAGGCAAAGACGCTGTTTGCTCAATTCTGTCGATTAGAAAGTACTTAGAGCAGGGGCGCCTGGGTGACTCGGTGAAGCGTCAGACTCTTAATTGCGGCTCAGGGCATGATCTCAGGGTCGTGAGATCGAGGCCTTCGTGGGGCTCCGCACTCAGCAGGGAGTCTGCTTGAGGTTCTCTCTCTCCCTCTGCCCCTCCTCCCTCTTTAAAAAAAAAAAGTACTTAGAGCAGAGTCTGTGATGAAAAGACGGAGATGGGGATGCACACACAGGAGGGTATATAAGGCTTGAAACCTGGAATCACCCACTGCCAGGGCAGCTCAGCTCTGAGGGGGTCTCCCTTGGGCCTCTGCCTCTCCAAGTAGTTTCTCACATTTGTTTGGTAGGTGTGTGTCTGATGTGGCTTGCAGTACGTCCAGGCCTCTGTGGGACATCTCGGGGAGGGTGTTGATACTAATGGGACACGTTTCTCTCTCCCTCTCTCTTTTGATCACTCCGAATAGCGGAGAATCCGGGGCAGGGAAGACTGTGAACACCAAACGGGTCATCCAGTACTTTGCAACAATTGCAGCCACTGGAGACCTCGCCAAGAAGAAGGACTCCAAAATGAAGGTATAGGGAAGGGAAAAGAGTGCTGTTTCCATCTCCGACCTTGGTGTTATCTTCACAGCGAGGGGCGAGGGCAGGTCAGGACTTGAAGTCCTGAGGGCGCCAGTTACTGCCGACAACCCAGGGTGTGGTAGATCTTCCAGGACCAGATCCTCTGATTTCCTAAAAAGCAAGGCTCTGAGGGTTAACTAAGGAAGGTCATTTTGGGAGCAGCTCAGAGAGCTTGTTCTTTTGTGGCAGAATCACATGTACCCACTTAAGAGAACTGTAGCAGTACCTGCTTTTCAAACAGAGAGGTTACAACCGGTAGGAAGTGAACGCAGACACCCAACTCACTGAAGCATTAAGGGGATTTTACAGCAAGACACCCACGGACGCCCAAATGTCACAAAAGGACGGAAGCGTTTCAGCTGAGCCTTGCGGAGGATTTGACTGGGACTTGTCCCGGAAAGCCAGGGGGACGGGGACGGGCTCTGCCATGGACTGCCAGGCAGCAAGGGCGGGCAGGCGGCAGAGCTGGGGAGCATTTCCCAGTGTCATTCGTGGCTGCCTCCTCCCCTGATGTCTTGCCTTAGGGGACACTGGAAGATCAAATCATCAGTGCCAACCCCTTGCTGGAGGCCTTCGGGAACGCCAAGACCGTGAGGAACGACAACTCCTCCCGCTTTGTGAGTCTGAGTTCAGTTCCGCTGGGGTTTCTCTGGGGCCCTAAAGACTGGCGAGTTTCCTGTCCTCACGGAGGCTGCAGGCCGGGGCGGGGGGTTAGCCAGTGACGGAATGAAACACAACACAGCAGCGAGACAACTTCATGAAAAGCTCAATAAACAGGGAGTAACTGCAGGCTGGGTCTCCTTTAGACACAGTTGGCAGAAAAGGCGTCTAGGGTGGCCTATGAACCCCAAGATCTGCAGGACGAGGAGGGACAAAGGGAAGAACAAGCACACACTCTCTGAGGTGGGGAAGGGCCACGTGTAGTCAAGGGATCTGGGAGAGTTTGCATGGCGGCAGTAAGGCGGGCAGGAGGCGGGTAGACGGAGGTCTGGTCATGTAGGAGCGTGGAGGCCATGAGAAGGGGGGTGGATTCTATTCAGGAAGCTCCTGAAGGATTCTGCAAGCCGAGAAGTGATATGGTTTGATTTGCATCTTGAAAAAAGTCACTCTGTTACTTTACGAGGGGATGGGGTTGGGGAATTGGAGGAATGGTGGAGCGAAGGGCATGGAAGCAAGGGACACGTCGCACTGGGCAGAGAAGGGAGAAGAAGGAAGACACACTGAATTTTAGGTAGGGGAAGAAAGCTCCTGTTCACATTGCCCAGCAGACTAGCAAGAGCACTTGGAGCCACGTAGACACTGGTGTTCCTTTCCCCCCACAGGGCAAGTTCATCCGAATCCACTTTGGAACCACTGGGAAGCTGGCCTCTGCGGATATTGAAACTTGTAAGTCGGCTACAGAGCAGATGGCATCTCAGGGTGGGTGGGGCAGTTTGGAAAACAGTGCCGTGTTTGTGTCCATAGATCTGCTGGAAAAATCAAGAGTGACCTTCCAGCTGAAGGCTGAGAGAAGCTACCACATCTTCTACCAGATCCTTTCCAACAAGAAGCCTGAGCTCATAGGTGAGGCATTTGGGCCCTGACGTCACTGGACCAAGGAGAGTTGCACCTGCCTGCACATAGGTGACTCGGCAGCCCACGGCGGAAGTTTGTTTTAGAAGTGGGAGGGGTCTATTTTTGACAGCGATGTGCCAATTTGGAAGAAACTGAATCCCCTGGGCAGGAGCAAGATTAAACCACGACTGAATTCAGTAAGGGTTCATGAAAACCTGAACAGCCAAGCATTTAATTGTCCTTCAGCGCCCCCTAGTGTTCTGAAGCAGGAAGCAGCCTCCCACCAGACCAACAGTCCCCAGTCCCCCACCCAACACAGGCCTATGTGCACGCGGTCTGCTTTGCTCTCTGGTGGGGCTTGCTCCACCTTCTGGTCCCAAAGCCTGGAAACAGGCTGCAGCCCTTCAACAGGTTTTGGAAAAGGCTGTGATGATACCAGAGCACCTGTGCTTTCCCTCAGTGTGGGCTCCTCTTCTGACCCACACTCACTCAGCCAGCTTTCCATATTAAATTTCCCCAACCTACACTGATATGCGCCATTCACGTGCAAAGCAAGAGAACCTAAATGTTCTCTCTGGGGCTCTTAATCCACGTGGCATGGGCAGGCTGCAGGAAAGCAATCTCTGACTCTAAATTCAATTTGGGCTCCAGCGGTGAAAGTCTCAGCCCAGAATCTAGGAGCTCAGATTCACTGGCTGGGTGTTTCCTTTGTATCCATGTGACCTCTTTATTTGAAATTTCTCGCTTCAGAGCTGCTGCTTATTACAACCAACCCTTACGACTACCCGTTCATCAGCCAGGGTGAAATCCTGGTGGCCAGCATTGACGATGCGGAGGAGCTATTGGCTACAGATGTAAGTAGAACGAAGAGGAAGGTGCGGGGTGCTTCCCCTCCATCGCTAGGGTCAACCGACTAACATGCTGCTCTTCGAATGTCAGAGCGCCATTGACATCCTGGGCTTCACCCCAGAAGAGAAGTCTGGGCTCTACAAGCTCACGGGGGCAGTGATGCATTATGGGAACATGAAGTTCAAGCAGAAGCAGCGGGAGGAGCAGGCAGAGCCGGACGGCACCGAAGGTACGAAATAACCACAACGGGCTATTCACCAGAGCTGGGTGGGTGGTCAGTAGAGACCATTTGGTGCCTCTTTTGAAAGCAATGAATCCTCTCCCAGGCTCCGATTTCTAGCATTACCAGCCCCATTTGCTGAATCACTGGGATGGACCTGTTTCAAAGGCAATGAGACATGACCAGGGCTTTCCGAACCCAGTCCTGCTTTCCCATAAAACCTATCATGTTCTCGGAGTGACTTAGCTTCCACTGGCCACATACAAGCAGTTTAAAGATAAGGGATGTAAAAACAGCCAAGACAAGCTTCGCCAAGCTTTGAAATATCTGCATGAAATATCAGGGGTACCCCTTTGTGATCGTCTTTCTTCTCTTGGCAGTGGCCGACAAAACGGCCTATCTGATGGGCCTGAACTCGTCGGACCTCCTGAAAGCTTTGTGCTTCCCCAGGGTGAAAGTCGGGAATGAGTACGTTACCAAAGGTCAAACCGTGGATCAGGTGAGCGACTGCTTCGAGGCTGCAAGAGACACAGGCTCCCGATGGCCACTGCCTTCTGACTCCAGTGATCTTTCCCCCAACAGGTTCACCATGCCGTGAATGCCCTTTCCAAATCAGTTTATGAAAAGCTGTTCTTGTGGATGGTCACTCGCATCAACCAACAACTGGATACAAAGCTGCCAAGACAACACTTCATCGGTGTTTTGGACATCGCAGGATTTGAGATCTTTGAGGTCTGGGTTCCCTAGTTCCGTGTTTTCTTGTGGGGAGGGATTGGTCATCATGATCCCATAGGAAGATGTCAAGGTAAGCAACATGTCAGAGCATCATATCGTGTAGGAAATCGTAGGGCTGATCAGGCAGAAGAGAAGCACCTTTCAGGGAGGGGGGTTGTATAATTTCAAGAGAGCAGAAGACATGGCACAAGTGGCATTTTATAAAGGACATTGTTAATTGGATAAAAGAAAGAACTCAAATGCAATCATTGACATAGGAAGAGGCAGGCATATTGAGAATCTGATCAGCCAATCACTCCATCTTTACATAAATACCCTGCTGGTTCTGGGTTAGAAGCATATGGCCATTCTTAAGAGCATATATTTTATGTGTGCCAGACACAGGACATGCCGGCGAACGAAAGATGAGTTTGTAGTTTATAGAGGAAAACGGAAGGTATATACGGTACACGGAAGAGTAACTATAAAATAAGGCAGACCGTGGTCGATGCATAGGGGAGTCCCCGACCACAGGGACGCAGGAGACAGAGAAACACCTTCTAGCTGGAAGTTCAGAGAAGTCTCCAAGGAGGAGACGAGATCTGGGCTAGACCTTGAAGAACGTGCCCATATCTGAAGGAATAAATGAGCTGGCAGAGCCTGAGGCAAAGAGGAGGAAGGTTGATGGGTCTTTGATTTTGAAGGAAGTCTGACTTGGCGTGTGAACACTGTGTTTCGGTATTAGTATAACAGCCTGGAGCAGCTGTGCATCAACTTCACCAACGAGAAGCTGCAACAGTTCTTCAACCACCACATGTTCGTGCTGGAGCAGGAGGAGTACAAGAAGGAGGGCATCGAGTGGACATTCATTGACTTCGGGATGGACCTGGCCGCCTGCATCGAGCTCATCGAGAAGGTCTCCTGATCTGTCCACTCAGTAACCTCTTCTCGTAAACTCTGGCTCATCCTGCAGCTCGTATTTACCCTGTATGCATTTTGCTTTGCTTTCATCCAGCCCATGGGCATCTTCTCCATCCTGGAAGAGGAGTGCATGTTCCCCAAGGCCACAGACACCTCCTTCAAGAACAAGCTGTACGATCAGCACCTGGGCAAGTCCAGCAACTTCCAGAAGCCTAAGGTGGTCAAAGGCAGGGCCGAAGCGCACTTCTCGCTGATCCACTACGCGGGCACCGTGGACTACAGTGTCTCGGGCTGGCTGGAGAAGAACAAGGACCCGCTGAACGAGACCGTGGTGGGGCTGTACCAGAAGTCCTCCAACAGGCTCCTGGCGCACCTCTACGCCACCTTCGCGACAGCGGATGGTAAGACTCCACAGACTGCCTTGTATTCATGCTTTCTCCTGCCACTCAGTTCACAGGGCTGAAAAACCCCTGGGGATCCGATAACAGCGCAGGCCATCTTTATCTTTCAGCTGACAGCGGAAAGAAGAAAGTTGCCAAGAAGAAGGGTTCTTCTTTCCAGACTGTCTCTGCCCTTTTCAGGGTAAGAAAAATACAGGTTTATTTGCTTGTAATTGGTTTAAGAGATCTCAGAATGAGCAATGTAGAGATTCTGACCTTGGTTTATTCAAGAATAGTAATGTGGTCTTAATCTGCTGTTACTTAGTGAGGCTGAACAGCAGTATAATAAAATTTACATATATGAATATATAATATATAATAACTATATAAATATATGTAATATATAAATGAGGTTTAACAAACGTTGGTCCAGAATTCAGTTATTTTGTGTTGCAGGTAGTAGGGTTGGCTGGCCTGGGGGATGAGTCCTCGGCACAAACTTTCCCACTTGCCTGAGGGACACAGCCAATAGCATCTCAAGCTCCCAGCAGAGCCAGACACATTTCTGGAATTGGTTTCAGAGAGCATTTTGTACGTGGTTAGTCTCTGGCTCACCATGAGGCAAAAGACCATTATATCATTATTTGCGTGTACCTCTGGTCATTGAGCTATTAAAGAGTTAAATAATTTCATTCGTTAGAATTCATGATATGTTGAAATATAGATCTTATTTTTCATCACAGTATATCTCCGTCTTTGTAAGCCTACAGCAGACTGTCAAATTTCATCTTTTAGGAAAACCTGAACAAGCTGATGTCAAATTTAAGAACGACTCATCCTCACTTTGTGCGCTGTATAATTCCCAATGAGACCAAAACCCCAGGTAAGAGCCCTGCTGATGCTTGCCGTAGGCGGTGCTCAGTTTCTGGGAAATCCCGCATGAAGCTGGTGTCTCTTGCTTCTCTTCTCAGGGGCTATGGAACACAGCCTTGTCCTGCACCAGCTGCGGTGTAACGGGGTGCTGGAGGGCATCCGCATCTGCAGGAAGGGGTTCCCAAACAGGATTCTCTATGGGGATTTTAAACAAAGGTGTGTGATAAAAACGTTTTATATGCTGCTTGCTGCGGTGTATAGATGCTGGAATTTGAGAAGGAAAAATACTGGTATGAAAAGGCCCACTTCAACAGAGCAGTTGTGGACTCTCATGTAAAATGATTGACCTACCTCCCGGCCAAGGTATACATATTTCTTTCTCCCATGTTTTCTCAAGAGCATGTCTGATATATGGTACGGAGGAAAAGACCATTCCTAAGCGTCAGGAGGCTTAGATTCCATGCCACCACCTAGCAGTGTGATGATGGACAAGTTTCTTTCCCTCTCTGGACCCTGGCCTTCTTGCCTGTTAGATAGAAGAGAGCCTAAACTAGTTGGTCTCTAAGGTTAATGTCTTTGCTAATAGTCTGTGATTGTTTCTGTGTCTACAATGGCAGATACCGAGTGCTGAATGCCAGTGCCATCCCTGAGGGACAGTTCATTGACAGCAAGAAAGCTTGTGAGAAGCTACTGGCTTCCATTGACATTGACCATACTCAGTACAAATTTGGACATACCAAGGTAATGCCTCAGTTCTGATAGATGCTGGCCTGCAGTCCCTTCTGGACTTCTTCATCACGGGGACTCATATCATCCTTCTCCCCTGGAAGGTGTTCTTTAAGGCTGGCTTGCTGGGAACCCTGGAGGAAATGCGGGATGACCGCCTGGCCAAACTGATCACCCGGACGCAAGCGGTGTGCAGAGGGTTCCTCATGCGTGTGGAATTCCAGAAGATGGTGCAGAGAAGGTCGAGCAGGGTCTCTATTCAAATATGAGCTCTCTGGGGGGAGTGGAGGGTCTCTCCTGGAAATAACCCATATTTTGTTTTCAGGGAGTCCATCTTCTGCATCCAGTACAACATCCGCGCCTTCATGAATGTCAAGCACTGGCCCTGGATGAAACTCTTCTTCAAGATCAAGCCACTCCTCAAGAGCGCGGAGACCGAGAAGGAGATGGCCACCATGAAGGAAGAGTTTCAGAAGACCAAAGATGAGCTCGCCAAGTCAGAGGCGAAAAGGAAGGAACTGGAGGAAAAACTGGTGACTCTAGTACAAGAGAAGAATGACCTGCAGCTCCAAGTGCAAGCCGTATGTGTTTAGGATTGTTTACCTTTGCTTATAGATTTGATTATTTAGAAAGACTGGATTTGGGGTGGGGTTTTTGCTTTGCAGTTGGAATTCTTTCTAAAGGACTTCATTTATACCAAGGTGATGGAATGTAACAAACCTTATCTCATTAAAGGAAATAGTGATTCTTTTTTGTTTTTTAAAGGAAAGTGAAAACTTGTTGGATGCAGAGGAGAGGTGTGACCAGCTGATCAAAGCCAAATTCCAGCTGGAGGCCAAGATCAAGGAGGTGACTGAGAGAGCAGAGGATGAGGAGGAGATCAATGCTGAGCTGACGGCCAAGAAGAGGAAACTGGAGGACGAGTGTTCAGAGCTTAAGAAAGACATTGACGACCTTGAGCTGACCCTGGCCAAGGTTGAAAAGGAGAAGCATGCCACGGAGAATAAGGTACTCTCTCCGCGGGTCTCTCCAGTTTCATGTAGTCATTGCGAACCAGACTTTATTTCTTCTTATAATTTGCTTGTGACCTCTTCTTAGGTTAAAAACCTTACTGAGGAACTCGCAGGGTTGGACGAAACCATTGCAAAGCTGACCAGGGAGAAGAAGGCCCTCCAAGAGGCCCACCAGCAGGCCCTGGATGACCTCCAAGCTGAAGAAGACAAAGTCAATTCTTTGAGCAAAATCAAGTGCAAACTGGAACAGCAAGTCGATGATGTAAGTAAATAATGCTAACGGGAGTTCTAGAACTTCAGGGTGGGAAGAGACCCTCAGGAACCCTTGGGTGCAAAGCATTTGTTCTCAAAAGGATACGGTGCCCTTTTCAGCTGGAAAGCTCCCTAGAACAAGAAAAGAAGCTCCGTGTTGATCTGGAAAGGAACAAAAGGAAGCTCGAGGGAGACTTGAAGCTTGCCCAAGAGTCCATATTAGATCTGGAGAACGACAAGCAGCAGCTGGATGAAAGACTCAAGAAGTATGTCCTAAAGCCACTGATTTCAATCTTCCGAGTCTCTGGCTATTCTGTCTTCACACATTCTGCATTTCCCTTCACAGGAAGGATTTTGAATACAGTCAGCTGCAAAGCAAAGTGGAAGATGAGCAGACTCTGGGCCTCCAGTTTCAGAAGAAGATCAAAGAGCTACAGGTAGGAGGTGTCCCACATTTTTCTTTCGCATGAAGGTCTTGAATGTGGGCTGGGTGCCATTTGCTGTAAGCCATTTCAAGCAAGTGGGCAGGACCATGGGTCTGCCTGCCTCATCACTTTACTTTCTGCTAGGCTGACATAGCAGAGATGAACAATTTTTCCATAACTTAAAATAAAATACGTAATGAAGGTATTGGGGGGGGTCAACATTTAGTTGAATGGACAATGTCCTAGGTTGGTCACTGCAGGGGTAACGACCATGTTGGGGCAGGACACAT
The DNA here is from genome assembly GCF_023065955.2 of Ursus arctos. Classification (NCBI taxonomy): domain Eukaryota; kingdom Metazoa; phylum Chordata; class Mammalia; order Carnivora; family Ursidae; genus Ursus; species Ursus arctos. The sequence goes on from NW_026622808.1 coordinate 7,577,671, forward strand.
TCATTGTAAAGAAAATTAACAACAGTCCTATTCCCCTGGGAGAATCCCAACCATTGGTTTGTTTAAAGAGAATGGAAACTAGCTTGTACTTGATGTTCAGAGTGAGTCACCCCGGGGACCTACTGCCCATGGTGAATGGTCGCCCTCCACAGGCTCGGATTGAGGAACTGGAAGAGGAGATTGAGGCAGAGCGGGCGACCCGTGCAAAGACAGAGAAACAGCGCAGCGACTATGCCCGGGAACTGGAGGAGCTGAGTGAGAGGCTAGAAGAGGCGGGAGGTGTCACCTCCACCCAGATCGAGCTGAACAAGAAGCGGGAGTCTGAGTTCCAGAAAATGCGCCGGGACCTGGAGGAGGCCACCTTACAGCATGAAGCCATGCTGGCCACCTTGAGGAAGAAGCATGCAGACAGCATGGCTGAGCTCGGGGAGCAGATCGACAACCTGCAGAGGGTCAAGCAGAAGCTGGAGAAGGAGAAGAGCGAGTTCAAGCTGGAGATTGACGATCTGTCCAGCAACGTGGAGAGCGTGTCGAAATCCAAGGTGCTCGGGCAGGATGTGGCCCAGTGCTTTTGAGGAGAGATACCTCTGGGTCGTTCCAGTCTGAATACGGACTTAATGTTCTCCCCCTTCTCAATCCTTTAGGCCAATCTGGAGAAAATATGCCGAACTCTGGAGGATCAGTTGAGCGAGGCCAGGGGCAAGAATGAGGAGATTCAGAGGAGCATGAGTGAGCTGGCAACACAGAAGTCCCGTCTGCAGACGGAGGCTGGTGAGCGATGGGATGAGAGGGGCCACACCTCGTGGTCACCTCCAGTGGGGGGGACAACTGGTCAACCTCAAAGGGCAGCCCTGTGTGGGGGAGAATCTCTAGGAAAGCATATTTTCGGAGAGAAGCAATCAGAATAACTCAAGAAAGAGTCATTCAAAATATCGTGAAGGAGGGAACTTGAGAGTTCAGTAAAAACATGAGCGAGTAAAGCAGATCGGAACAAGAGGGGAGTCAGAATATCACTTGGTTCAAGCTCTTTAACATCGATAATACTTTGCATTGAAAAGAATCTAAATGGCAGAAACGATACTAGAAACGAATTCCCAAGGCTTTTCTATTTCTTGCTGCACAAAAATTCAGATTCGTGGTCTGCAATCAAGTGTTTTAGATAATAGATAAAGAAACACAGCCAATTTGGATAGGCTCCTGGTGTGTAGGAGAAACATAAGGGAACATTATCTGGGGCTTTCACCTAGAAAACGTGGCCCCGCCCAGCCCTGGTCTGCCAACCCATCATCCCAGTGAATCAATCAATCCCTTGCTGGCAGCCACAACCAAGATAGCGAAGAAAAGTGGCTTAGTTGCCCCCTCTATAATCATCTTGGGGATTCATCTCTGGAGTCATAAGGTCTCTCCCTCCACCTTTTTCCTCTTGCATATAAACATGAACCCACCACATTTACCCAAGAGTCTAACTTCAAATTATGAGCTGAAAGTCCTAAGGAAGGCACTGTTTCTCTTAATGACAAATCAACAAGCAGCTGGACACACCAGCCCCTGGAAGGTCTGATGGGTGTTTTTAGATGGTAATGTTTAAATTTACAGCTGTTCCTGATGGGTTTTACCGACAAAAGTCACTCCAAGCTTCTAATAGTTTATAACAATACCCTATCAGTTGTGTCTTTGGTTTCTTTTTCATGGACACCTCCCTTCTCCCCCAAGAAAGGACCAACCCTGTCATTTAATCTCTCCCTGGATCTTAGGACGGTGCCTTACACACAGTAGGAACTTGATGAATGGGTAAGTGCATGAATAAAATGAAAATATTTCCTTCTGGACACAGGGGAGCTGAGTCGTCAACTGGAAGAAAAGGAAAGCATAGTGTCCCAACTTTCCAGGAGCAAACAAGCATTTACCCAGCAAATAGAAGAGCTCAAGAGGCAGTTAGAGGAAGAAAGCAAGGTAGGTCATTTGAGGGACTGCTTTCTTGGTCTAACCTTCAATTACCACCTGCAGTAGAACAAGGCAACTTTATTCAGTAGGTGATGATAGCAGGAACATGCTTGGACTATATCATGCACATGTCACCGAAACTCTCATTCATTGGGGTTCTCCTCTTTCTTGACTCCCACAGGCCAAGAACGCCCTGGCCCACGCCCTGCAGTCCTCCCGCCACGACTGTGACCTGCTGCGGGAACAGTATGAGGAGGAGCAGGAGTCCAAGGCCGAGCTTCAGAGGGCGCTGTCCAAGGCCAACAGCGAGGTGGCCCAGTGGAGGACCAAATACGAGACAGACGCCATCCAGCGCACGGAGGAGCTGGAGGAGGCCAAGTATGCAAGTCCACTTGCCTGTAGAAGAACAAGAGGACTCAGATGATGAGATGATAGAGGGCAGTGGGTTAGAGCTACTTGGGAATGGTTTTGTTACATTACGAGGTGTTTCCCCACCTCCTCATCTCTTAATGCAGTGCTGTGCGTGCGCGGTGAGAGGGACCTGGCATTAACACACTTCATTAAGACAAACAACTTTGATCTCAGTTAGAGACAAGGCAGGTTATCGATCACTGGTTTTTGGCAGACAGGAAGTTCTCCCGGGCTTAAGAAAGTAAATGAGTATTTGAGTCACACAGATGAGTGACTCCAACTTGATGAACAGTGATGTTCAAGAGGACTGAGATTTGAATAGCGTCTGCTTCTCTTTCATATTCCTTAAGGAAAAAACTCGCTCAGCGCCTCCAAGATTCAGAGGAACAGGTTGAGGCTGTGAATGCTAAGTGTGCTTCCCTGGAGAAGACCAAACAGAGGCTGCAAGGGGAGGTCGAGGATCTGATGGTTGATGTTGAAAGAGCCAACTCTCTGGCCGCCGCTCTGGACAAGAAGCAGAGGAACTTTGACAAGGTGCGGGGTCAGCTCCATGCAAGCTGAACGGCGCTCCCAGTAGTCATGGAAGGAGGAGACTGGGTCCCAGTCCTGCCTCTGCCCCACCAGCCGTGTGGCCTTGGGCAAGTCCTGAGCTTCACGGGGCGGTTGTTTCCTTGTGTGTAAAATGAAACGGGCATGGGATGGGGGTGGAGGTCCCTTTCAAGCACTGTTAGCAGAGACAAACCAATTGCTAGCATGTGTTCAGTTCCAAATATTTTTGTTTCCCTGCACTGCTGGTCTGTCTGGGTGGCTGACATGTGGGAATCTAACTTGGGTCCCATTGAGAGACTCTCTGAAAGCCTCCCTTTCAGTATGACATTAAGGTTGATTTGAACCAACGTTTTAAGGAAAAATTTAGAAAGGCAGGGCCATTCATTCTCATATTAAGAAAAGGGCAGTCAGGCCCAGAGACTGCCTTCTCAGAGGATCCACGTGCTTTTGAGAGATGGCAACTGTTGCTGATATGTTACTGATCTTGAGTAAATTTATGGAACGAAATCTGGGCTCCTGAAATCATCAAGATCACGGCACCAGGCAAGAGACGCTGCCGAGGGTTGCCCCAGTTCTGGGAGTATTTCTCTTAATGCTTATGCTCAGTTAGGAGCTTGGAGCAGAGCTAATCAAGGGCATACCTCCCCTGCCCGTGTTCCAGGTGCTGGCCGAATGGAAGACCAAGTGTGAGGAGAGCCAGGCAGAGCTGGAGGCATCTCTGAAGGAGTCCCGCTCCTTGAGCACCGAGCTCTTCAAGCTGAAAAATGCCTACGAGGAAGCCTTAGATCAACTCGAAACTGTGAAACGAGAAAATAAGAATCTGGAGCGTAAGCAGTTTGAGGCAGCCTGACCTCCCCCTTGGCACTGTTGCCGGAGCGGGCATGGCTTCGGGACGCAAATCCCTGCACGCGGCTCGGGCATGCATGCGCGGACAGTGCCCGGCAGACGAGGGGGGGGACTACGGAGCCTCTGCCTGGACACAATGTTATCTCTCAGAAACAGCCACCTTAGAAGGGCGGTGAACTAGTTACAAAGCACTCAGTAAGTGTTTAGCATGTTGGAAGCCTGGGCAGAGGCCTTCAAATGCAACCCGAACTTGTGTCTTCGCAGAGGAGATCGCCGACCTCACCGAACAAATTGCGGAGAATGGTAAAACCATCCACGAACTGGAGAAATCAAGAAAGCAGATCGAACTGGAAAAGGCAGATATCCAGCTGGCTCTTGAGGAAGCAGAGGTGAGCAGAATGCGAGCAGGCTGCCGCGGGAGGGGGTTGGGCGCAGCCTCCCCACCCAGACGGAGCTGCAGCCCAGCGCAAGGCGGGGAGAGGTGCTAGCTGGCCTCCCTCTGTGTCAACTTTCCTGCCTTCTGTCTCTGTCAAGCCACACTCCGGAGGCGGCCAGCTCCTTTCCTATCCAATGGCATGAAATCACACCTGTGGGGTATCTTGGACTTAACTGAAGAAAAAGCATTCCATTAAAAGAGGTCTAGAAATGAGATTTTACAAAACCGTGGATGAATTTAAAGTATCCATAAGGTGCTTTATGCTCCTAAGAAATAGGATGATTTAAATGTGATTATTATGCGATAGTAAAATAAAAAACAAACAGCAATGCAAGAGATGTTATTTTTGCCCTTAAGGTAAATCAGGGATTTTTTAAGATCGTTTTGAATATTGTAGAGTTAGAGGTATGAATAGCCCACTGAAGCTTTATCCCCACAAAGGGTGGTGGTGTAGCAGGCTCTGTCCCTTCATTGGCACCATTTCTGTTTTGCTTTGTTCTCTAAAGGCCGCGCTTGAGCATGAAGAGGCCAAGATCCTCCGAATCCAGCTTGAACTGACGCAGGTGAAATCAGAAATCGACAGAAAGATCGCAGAGAAGGACGAAGAGATCGAGCAGCTGAAGAGGAACTACCAGCGAACAGTAGAGACCATGCAGAGCGCCCTGGACGCCGAAGTGCGCAGCCGGAACGAGGCCATCAGGATCAAGAAGAAGATGGAGGGCGACCTGAACGAGATTGAGATCCAGCTGAGCCACGCCAACCGCCAGGCCGCAGAGACCGTCAAGCACCTCCGCAGCGTCCAGGGGCAGCTGAAGGTCTGGGACGGCTCCTGGGCGGGGACACCTCTCCCGCCCGCAAACACTCAGAGACGCGGGCTAGACTCGCGGCCCTCCCGCCCCCACGCCAACCCGACTTCTCCTCGCTTGTCTGGCTAGGACACCCAGCTCCACCTGGATGACGCCCTCCGTGGCCAGGAGGACCTGAAGGAGCAGCTGGCCATGGTGGAGCGCAGAGCTAACCTGCTGCAGGCCGAGGTCGAGGAGCTGCGGGCGTCTCTGGAGCAGACGGAGAGGGCTCGAAAGCTCGCAGAGCAGGAGCTCCTGGACGCCAACGAGAGAGTGCAGCTGCTGCACACCCAGGTGAGGGGCGGGTAGGTGGGGTGGGGTGGGGGGCGAGACCCGGCCCGACGCACGCCCAGGAACACCGCTCCTCCTGCCCTAGAACACCAGCCTCATCCACACCAAGAAGAAGCTGGAGACCGACCTGACGCAGCTCCAGAGCGAGGTGGAAGACGCCAGCAGGGACGCAAGGAATGCAGAGGAGAAGGCAAAGAAGGCCATCACAGATGTAAGGCTCTCCCCTGCTGTGCCTGTGCGCTGGCCAAATTCCTACTGCATTGAAGCCCCTCCTCCTCCGGACCCTGAGATTGTTTCCACTAGTCGGGTGGGGGCCTCCCCAGGGGGCACACTGGGGTACATTCTGCTCCCGAACTGCAACCCACCTCCCCTGCATCGGACTCAGCACGTCCCCTCCAGCACATTTAAAAGGCCAATATAATAAATAAGGGAACATAGGGAAAAAAAAGAAGGGAAAGGATTATAATCCGTTTCTAAGGCCCACTGAGAGGTATGGCCCTCTGTCCTTCAACATCTGACTTATTGCAAACGTGGAAACAAGACCCTTAGATGTCGACGTCACACCCAATGTCACCTGGTGTAGAGCTGGCTTCCCTCCCACCTGCACCTGACTCTCCTGGGCTTGAGCAGCCTGGTCCCCGCCGGCCACAGCTCCCACAGCGCCACCTGCTGCCTGATGGGGACCACTGCAGCTTTTCTGCTCTCGCGCGTCTGTAGGCCTCAATGCCCTACCGGCCTTCCCTTCACTCACTACCCCCAAACCTGCCCTGCGGGGTACCAACCGGTCTTCTCCAGGTCTCAGGTTCTTTTGAAAACATATTGGGGACAATGAAGTAAAGAATTTCTGGGGGCGGGAGGAGGGGGGAGATAAGGTCCCAAAGAGGCCAGTTTAAGAAAGGGAAGAAACCATTTTCCCTCCAGTCCCTGGACGCTGCACTTCTTAGGTTCTGTTACGTACCCGGCGTAGCTCTATGTTCCACTGTGGAAAGGTGGGCTCAGTCACTGCCTTACCCGCTGTCCTTCTCTAGCGTGGCTCTGGCCCTCTGGGTGCCCAGGTTTGACAGTAGCGGCACCTGATCTTTGTCTGCATTTCCAGGCAGCCATGATGGCCGAGGAGTTGAAGAAGGAGCAGGACACCAGCGCCCACCTAGAGCGCATGAAGAAGAACATGGAGCAGACGGTGAAGGACCTGCAGCACCGTCTGGACGAGGCTGAGCAGCTGGCCCTGAAGGGCGGCAAGAAGCAGATCCAGAAACTGGAGACGCGGGTACTGGCGGGATGAAGCCCCGGCATAGGCAGGGCCTCCGGCCGCAGCCGCTCGTCTCCAGCCCTGGACCGACTTCCCAACTGTTTCCCCAGATCCGGGAGCTGGAGTTTGAGCTTGAAGGGGAGCAGAAGAAGAACACGGAGTCTGTCAAGGGCCTGAGGAAATATGAGCGGCGGGTCAAGGAGCTAACCTACCAGGTAAGAGAAAGAAAGCCCGACAAGCCTGTTCTATGCAAAGCGCAAACCCCGCCCTGGGTTCTCTCTCCAGAACATGGGGAGAAAGCCATTGCCCCAGAAAGGTGGCCCGACCTCGTGCAACTCTGCCCCCTCCTCTAGCTACAGGCTGTGTTCTTGCTTTTAGAGCGAAGAGGACAGGAAGAACGTGCTGAGGTTGCAGGACCTGGTGGATAAGCTCCAAGTGAAAGTCAAGTCTTACAAGAGGCAGGCTGAGGAGGCCGTAAGTCAGACTCGTTGTGGTTCTGGAACAGCGGCCTGGCCTGGCCCTCACTGGGAGCTCTGAGACAGGCGCACGCTCGCCTGACCTGCCCGGCCTCTTTGGTTTTAGGACGAACAGGCCAACGCTCACCTCACCAAATTCCGCAAAGCTCAGCATGAGCTCGAGGAGGCAGAAGAGCGTGCTGATATCGCAGAATCTCAAGTCAATAAACTGCGCGCTAAGACCCGTGACTTCACCACCAGCAGGGTAGGTGGCTCCCGTGGGCCCTAGATGCAGAAAAGCAGGTGCGTGCCGGGGTTGTGGCTCCCGGGCCAGCTGGGAAGAGCCCACAGTGGCGCAGACCCTTCTGAGCTGGAAAGAACCTTGGAGAACCCCGTACTTTAGGACTCGGTCAGTCTCAGGCTCGGGAAAGGAAGGGGTTTGCTTACGCAAGCTGCAGTAAAGCGAACACCATCCTGAAAAGGAAGGAGCATTTTCCCGCCGCGATCTCTCCGACGCCCTCTGCTGGTGCTAGTCTTCAGTCACTGTGCGTGTCGGTAGATAACCGGAGGTAGGAAGTCCCTGAGGATGGGGCTTGCTCTCTGGGGGCCAGTTCCTCAGGTTTTGGGGTGACTCCCTCCACGTATGCAATCGTGTATCTTCCTGAGGTCCAGAAAATATCCTGGGTCCTACTGAAAAACACAGGCGAGCAACTCCCCGATGCTTGCAGGGAGAGGGGACAGGAGGAAATGGGTCTCTGCCATCTGCTGTAATGAAAAACGCCCACTTTCTTTCCAGATGGTGGTCCATGAGAGTGAAGAGTGAGTGATTCTCTTCTGGAGCAGGACAGAAAATATGCAAAATGTATATTTTCATGGTTCCTGGCCATTACCGTGAATTTCCATGTGACTCCTTCACATGCATTAAACTTTGCTTTGTTTTCAACTTGAGGCTGTGTTGCTGCATTTGTTTTCTCTTCCCTGTGTGGAAATGGTTCACTGCTTGGTGATTTTTGTGCCTAATGTTGAAATCTCCGTCGGCAGATGGCTTGATAAATTCCTCTGATGAGTGTATTTGAGGACAGGGAGAGATTGCTTTTATTGTATTTAGTTTTAAAAATTTGTTGTTGTTGTTGTTGTTGTTGTTGTTGTTAGAGAGAGAGCACAAGCAGGAAGGAGCAGAGGGAAAGGGAGAGAAAGAATCTTAAGCGGGTGCCACATTCAGCGCAGAGCCCAATGCGGGGCTCGATCTCATGATCCTGAGATCATGACCTGAGCCAAAAGCAAGAGTTGAACGCTTAACCGACTGTGCCACCCAGGCACCCCGAGGGATGGCTTTTAAATGTGGGATTAGATCATAAAGGAAAAATACTTTTAGATGAACCACTGCTTTGGCAGGGGGAGGAGGGTAGGGGAGTTTGTCGGAAGAGTTGCCTCTCAGTGTGATGTGAAGGAACACAAAGGCTCAGGTCGGGAAAACTGTGCGTCAAGTTGAACAGGGTGATAGGGCAAGGGACAGGTTCCCCTCCTCCACACTCTATCAGGAAGGACCCCTGGGGTCCAGCAAATGTTTGTCGGGCAGCTCTCCATGCAAGTGCCATGGTAACTATTAAAAATACCCAAATAAATGAGGTAGCATCAGGTACCTCCAAGAGTGTGTCAAAATCTACTAGTGAGGGGTGCCTGGGTGGCACAGCGGTTAAAGCATCTGCCTTCGGCTCAGGGCGTGATCCCGGCGTTACGGGATCGAGCCCCACATCAGGCTCCTCCGCTAGGAGCCTGCTTCTTCCTCTCCCACTCCCCCTGCTTGTGTTCCCTCTCGCGCTGGCTGTCTCTATCTCTGACAAATAAATAAATAAAATCTTTTAAAAAAAAAATCTACTAGTGAGTCCCGGGCTCAGTCTGCACTATTTCCAAGCCCCACAACAGAAAACCTTACCCTTCACTCAGGGTAAACCTGTCTTTACCTTAGGAGAGAAAAAAATAGCAGGAAGTCACAGTAACTCTCTGGCCGATGGGCTATTGGAAAGAGCATCTGCTAATCTGGAATCATCCCTTTCTTGTCATAATTAAACTTATCAGAAATAGTTGCCAGGTTCCCTTCTTTGTCCGATTTTAGGAGATGAGGAGACACTCAGTGGGCATCCAGGACCCGGGGAGGGGGAGTTCTCCTCAGCACCCAGTGTGGAGTTTAGCACCTCCTGGGATCTGTCACTAGAAAGGAGGCCAACATCAATGTCAGATTTGGCCTGTCAATGGTTTCAGAGAATTCTGTTTCCAAGACCACGTCTCTTTGACCTGCTCTCAGTACTTCCTGGCCACACGGGACTAAACAGTGGCATGTCTCTCTGGGGCAGCTGCTGCTGAGACGAGTCATGGTGAGAACATTCTGACCAGGACCCAGGCCTGAGGCTGGACCAAAAGGGCGGCGGTGGCTCAGTGCCGCTCAGAATGACAAGGACTGCTACGGGCTGCCTTCCGTGGGAAGTGGGAGACACAGAAAGCAAACGGTTTCTTGTTACAGGGGTCCTCAAGCTGGTAAATAAAGAAATGAAAGAAACTGGAACATCACAATTGGGGTATGAATTACAAGCCCCTGATGAATTCTGGCTCCTAGGATCACAAAAATATAGACCACTGGACATCATATGCCTCCTGACGGAAGTATGCACTGTTGTCCGCAAAGAATTCCTGCCTCAGCCTGACCTCGTGATCTGGTGACCACTTAGAGGAAAGGCAGGGGACAGGGGCCCAAGAGTCAACCAATAAACTCCAGGATGTGGGGAAGTAAAAAAAAGAAAGAAAGAAAAGAAAGAAAGAAAGAAAGAAAGAAAGAAAGAAAGAAAGAAAGAAAGAATCCAGTTTTCTCAATAAATAAATTGCAAGGAAAAATATACAAAAGAAATGGAAGGAGGAACTATAGATTAAAAGATATTTAACAGACCTGCCCACAACTGCTCTACATGGGCCTTACGAGGGCACAGGTGCGCTCACACACACACACACACACACACACACACACACACACCCAGCTGGTGAAATTTGAATACTGACTCAATATTTGATAGCACTATAGGGTTCTTGTTCATTTTCAAGTCATTGTGTGATATTATGATTATGTTGTCTGAAATAGTCCTTATAAAATACATACTCAAATACAGATAAAGGGAGAAGACAGGAAGGAAGGGCCGTCTTTGAGGTAAACTTATTCTATAGAACTCCAGACTTAAAGAATTGATAGACGAGGCCCTGATGTATTTTACGCAGACCAGGGGCTACACACATGAAAACTTCTGGGGCTGTGGGACCCGATAATGTCCTCCTACCAGCAAAGCGTGGTGTTTCTCACAAAGGGGAAGGTGAGCGGTTGGTTCTGGAAGCTATCCATGACTGTCTCTAGCAGGCTCCCATTTTGTGAAGGATAAAATGGAAAAACCATTTTCTAAGAGTTCATGTTATCTGCCCCATGAAGCGAGGGACAGTCATGACCATAGAAAACATAAGCCTTGTTACTCTAGAAAATGAAACACGAGCTCCTTCCAAATTCCGAGTAAGGACCTGACCGCCGCACCCGCAGGAGAGGGGAAGCCTTGCCCGGGGATGGAGAGGAGGAAGATGATCTCAGGCGCTATTTACTGAATCTCACCATGGGCTCTCAGCACGCACCACCCCATGTCATCCTCAGCGGAACAGCGCAGTGAGGACAAGCCAGGCCATGCCCCCTGCTTGACAGATGAAGACACCCAAGCAGAGTGACTTGCTCGAGGTCAAAATGGCAGGGCTGGGAAGCTCTCTAGATCCCAAGACTCTTAGACCACAAAGCACTGCCTACCTATCTGGCAAAACACACTTGAGAAACACTGGGGGGATGGGGCTCGGGGCAGAGGGGTGTTAGGACTGGGCAGATAAAACCCAAAGGGTGCATTTTTTTGTGTTCCTGACTGTTGACCGTGTGGGGGCGTTGCCCCACAACCCTTCTCTTGCCCACCAACTCAGCCCGCCCCGTCCTCAGATAGCCTTCCCTCGGGCCATGCGACCGTCCAGCAGGAACCCGGGTGATCTTCAGTCGTTCGCGATATCTCCTGGTTCTTCTGCACAGGAGCCCCCTACCCAGACGACCACAGAGGGTGCACGGGTCCCTCCGCTTCTGGCTCAGTTCTTTAGGAGGAACCCTGCCACCTCCAAATTAAAGGCCATTGCAAATTACTTTTCCTTTTGCTAAATGGCCTCACGCTTTCATTATTTTTCTTCTGGGCTCTGGGCTTAGAATTTATTTATGTCCCCCAGCCCTGTAATCCTTACACTATCCAGAAACCTCGGACTCTCTGGATTCTTTACTGAGCCTCAAATCTCTTAGCAGATTTCTCTTTCTCGTTACCTTTTATAATTTTTAATTACACAAGAAATACATGCTTGAGCACAGGACTAAAAAATAAATCTCCGTCAACTCTAAAGGGACTGCCGGCTAAGACGGTAGACTCCTTCTTTATTTGGAACAGATGAGCTCTTGATTTATGATTGGCAGGTGGCCCCCTTCTTAAGGACATGCGAGGGACACAGCTTCTAATAAGAGTAACATGTCCTTATGGGGGCACACTGGTTGCTTTGCAGCCTGCTGGCAGCTGGTGAGGGCTGCTTTTCCTTTCTCCACGCCTGGATCACCGCGACAGCTGAGAGCCTTAATAAAGCAAGGTGCGCCTAGGAATGTGGGGTGAGGAAGCCACCAGAACACGGCAGTCTATTTCTGCCCCTACCAATAATCCCACTGTTAAGACAGCTGAGGCCGAGAGCGTCTAAGGCTGCCTGCTGGTGCCCAGCCGGGATCCAGTTACCCTGAGCAATGCTGAGACATTCCGGAGGCTCTCCTGCCCCTGGAGGCAGGCCTCTAGCAGCCAGGGGCCCAGGGTGGCATGGATTATTTTTAGTTAAGATGTTTCAGGCTTTCCATGGCAGCGAGGAGCAAGAAGCCCCACCACCCGGGCATTTGTGGGCCTTCTCGGTATTTTACCAAATTAGACATGGCCCTTGCTCAGGAGCCCTAAGGAGAGTCAGGGGAGCAGGAGACAGACACCCGTAGACCACCTTCATCCAGAAACCTGACACTAGCTTGCCGAGAGTAGGGGCAGCTTACAGAAAGTGGACAGTTGTCACCAACACGGGTTACCCAGTGAGCTTCGCACAGAAAGATAAAAGTAAGACAGAACCTCGGACCGAGGACAGGAAAGCAAGTAGAAGTACTCAAGCAATAATGATGAGAAACAACACAAAACCCAGGGTAATGGGACACGGAGGAAGATGAGGCAGTGACATGCTTTTACGGATCGTAAGAAAGTCCACCCCATTAGCCGTGAGCGCAGAGCTCTGTACGCAGCAGGAGCTCAGTGCCTCTGCTGAACTGAGTTCCCAGCAGGAAAAATAAAGTGCTGGGAATCTGTGTGCCCTTGGGGAAAGCGTTCCTTCTGTACTGACTCTCTGCCTCCCAGTACCAGGAATAAAGGGTGATTCCCCAGCGGGGGGCTCTTTACAAATCTGTGAGCCATCCTAACCATGAACCTGATTTTCTCGGCCTTCGGAAACAATGGGTGTTTGCTGTTCACACTAGCTCCTAAGCCTACAGAGAGAATCAAGTATCCAAGAGGACGCCCTTGAGGGTGAGGTGTTGCCGTGTGAAGGCTGGAGACTGGCAGCTCCTGAGCCCTAGGGCCAGAGCCTCCATCAGCCCCACACTTTGCTGCTAGAAGTTTCTTCCAGGGGGCCCAGGGACCGGGAAAGGGAGAAGCAGCAGTTCCCAAGAAGGCTAGACCAGGACCAGGAGGGAGAACTCCTCTAAGGCCTCAAGGCTCAGAGTGGGGAGGACAGGGGAGCGCGGGGGCGGGGGGCAGGGGCATACATTTCCAAATATGGCTCAGCCTCAGCTCTGGATGCCATTAGCCTCCGCAGCAGCTGTGTCTATTTTGGGCCTGGGGTCTCTGTCCCGTGGGCAACAGGTGTTGAGGCCTGAAGAGCAAGGCATGCCACGTGAGCGCCCATTTTGAGGGCATCCTGGCACCATTCGCGGGGCAAATGCCAGCTTGTCAAATAATCACCCTCAGCTAGGAACTTCAGATTTCCTCCTTTTTTGTTTCCTCGTGGGCCCGCCAGGTTGTGACCTTGCCCGGAGGGCCTGCAGGTTTCTGGGAGGGGGGTAGGTTTGGGATGTGCGCCCCTCTCTGGGCTGTGGAGGGTGGGGTACACGCTCTGCTCACAGTGACAAGCAGCTCCAGGGGAAGCCCACCAAGCAGAGTCAAGTCAGGAGGCAGACAGAAGTGGGCGCCCCGCTCGTCCCCCACGCTGAGACTTGGCACCTGGTGCCTGACCAGGTTGATGAAGGACTGACAGGAGAACTGCCAGGCACTGTGTGAGGCGCTGTTCCCGATGACATACACTACCCAGATCGTTTCCACCGCTGCCCCAGGAGGCAGCAAAGACCATCAGCCTGCAGGCATACAGGATGATCGCTGTTGGAAAGTTAAAATGACACGAGTTTTTACCTAATAAGTGACTTGCTTTCAGTCCCACAGTAAATACAGACTGTAACAGGGTCTTACGTGTAGTGTAACGGATGATCAATAAATGCACCTGATAAGATCTGTGGCCACCAATAATCTCCCACGGCCAGAAGTGTGCAGCCCCATGAGGCTCATTCTCACCTTCTGAGAAATGGGTTCTGTGGGACATGGCAGAAGAAGGCCATCCCCTCCGGGAAGAGCAGAGTGTCAGCTGTGACCTCAGCAGGTCCTCTGTACTCAGGGGGAGCCTTAAATAGAGTGTCTCCTGCCACCTCCTTCTTCCCCCTTCCTCTCTGCCCACTTAGGGAGGAATCAGAGCGGCAGCGCCAGCAGGGCTGCCCTCAGTCCTGTCAGCGATGAGGGGCCCCCAAACTTCGGAACCCCAGACAGCTCCACAGGCTGGGATTCGAATTCCTGACTATGGTCCGGGAGCATTTCTGCTGCCCGAGGGACCTGGTGCTGGGCACACAGTCAGGGCTCCCTTGGCCTGGCTCCCGCCCACCCTTCTTCCCTGAAGCTCCATTTTGCCTTGTAATCCTGAGTGATCTACTGCCTTTGATTCCTTGCCTGAAATTTGGGGCTGAAGATGAACACGGGCTCTGTGTCTGTGTGCGGCTCTAGCCATCTCTGTCAGGAAATAGCGATAGTTCCGTGTTTTCAATCATTCTGAGCTCCTGAGATAAAGACAGTGTGGATGTCCCTCACTGCTCCACAGCAAAAGGAAGAAGCGAATTTGCCAGGCTCTTCCTGCCTTGTGTGGTTTGACCTTTTTGGACATTTAAGGTTACTGATTTGAGGACGTGGTGATCTGGGGTACACGCAGGTCATAAGCCATTCGGCCAGGAGTATAGGGTTCGAGGCAATGAACGTCACAGCCAAGTCCATTCAAATTGGGTCGTACAACTTAGTCCTCCTTAGGCCAATGTGAAACACGACTCCGATCTGTCCCTGCTCTGCCCAGACACCACCCATGGCCCCCTCTGCCCCTGGGCTGAGCCCACAGGCCCCAGACTGATAACCACCCGACACCCCACACGCCTGAGCTGGTCCTCCACACCCACCACTGGTCACCCCCTGACCCTTGTACACATCTCTGGGGACATGTTCTTATTCCTTTGACCCCCTCTAAGTAGGAGTTGTGAGTTAACTGCCTTGCTTACCTTCGTACCTCAGTTCCTACCCCAATACCCTGCGTTTTCTAACTTACACACGCACGCACACGCACACGCAGAGCCTGGTCATTGCAGGAACGCCAGACCAGCAGTGACGAAATCTGAGTTCTGGTGTGAGCTTTGCTCCGTTTCCTTCATAATCGTGAACAATGGCAGGGCATGTGAGTGCTTCGAGGCCCCCCCACAGGCTGACTGTGTCATGGGAACTTTCTGCCCTGGGGGTACCGGTCCCTCCCAGTGACACTACCTCACACTTCCCTATCTCCTGGCCCATCTGTTCACACGGTCCCTGGCTGCCCCGCCTCAACCGCCGCCCATGCAAAGCCCCAGATCTCCCCTGCACGGCGGCCGGCTTCACCCTTCACCCGTTAGTGCCAGAGTCTCCACTAGGTGGCACCACTGCTCCACCAGACGCCTCAGGCCCTGGCGGGAGGAAGGGACCACCGCTCTCGAGGTGCCCCGGAGACCCTGGGTGGCTCGGGCGGAGCGCTGGGGGGAGGGGGAGAGGACCCCCCTCTGTCCTTTGCCTGAACTTTGCTCGAGGAGTCCAGAGCAGGGCCCCGTGCTGCATATGGAAGCCGAGGCAAAAGGAGAACACGCCAATACCAATCCAGTCTTAATTTAAAATGTTGATATTCTGTTCATCATGGATTCTTGTGCCTTCATTTGGGTTGAAAATATATTGCGTTGAAATATCGCTAATTTTATTCATTACCAAGTATTTTGTTGTTCCCTCAAATTCTGGGCTCACTTCGCCCGAGGCCACAGCAACGTGGTTTGTGCCCCAGTGTCCTAGGCCTATGGAAATAGCCATTTCTGCCCTTATGGAACAGCAACCCTGGGTATCACCCTGCCTTCTAGAATATTCCCCTGCCCCCTGCATGGCTTGATTTAATTTGTTTCCTGAGGGAATCAGGGCCTACCACTCCTGGGCGCTGGCTGGGCTCTTGTGCCTTCTCTCCCTTTTGTTTTGGGAGCAACCTTTTCATTCCCCTCCCTCAGGTAAGCCAGTGTTCTTTACAGCATCTGGGGGCAACCCCCGTCCCCAAGCTCCCCCTGCAGGGTTCAGAGAAAAAAAAAACATGAAACAAGCTGCCCACTTGCCAGCCACTCCCTCCAGAAGCACTGGGAGCTCAAACCTCCCCAGGCCCGGGCCACACCCACGACCAATGACACCCGAGAACAAACGGCTGGGGGAGCACTCCTGCCCCCTCCCCTCAGTCCTCAGTAGCTCCTAAGTCCCCTCAGGTGCAAAGACAGCTGGCCAAGGGTGGGAACCCAGGCCCCAACCAGGCTGGGACCCAACTGAGCGAGGGCTGCCACCTGTAGGCGAGAGTCAGATGACAGGGTGGGGGAGCAGCGGACATCAGAGGCTTTAAGGACTTAGAGCCCATCTTCTACCCAGCAGTGGTTCCCCCGTACAAACTTCCCAGTGACCTCCAGCCTAAGCCCTTCCAGAAGCTGCACCGCCAAGTCACCATTTTCAGGGGTGGGGCAGCCCCCAGTGGCTAGCAATATGCTTTGACGTGGAGCTGAAATCCACCTCGAGAAACCCGCTCCCCTGGCTCTGGGTCTGCACGCTGGAGAAACAGGCAGCATAACCCTGCTCCCCTGGTTCTGTGGGGGTCATAAAGCAGCTACCATTTTCCTATAACACCATGTCTACCGAGGGAGAAGAGCCCCAGTTCCTGTTCCCTGCCCTTCCTTCCCGGTTACCCTCTTCCAAATATGCTTGACTGGTGATATCCCTTCATCACCTGCATCATCCAGAACTTAGTCTAAATTTAAAAGGGGGGGAGTGCCAGGGTGACTCAGTTGGGTGGGCGTCTGACTCTTGATTTTGGCTGGAGTCATGAGCCGGGTCCAGGTCCGGGTCGTGAGATGGGACCCCAGGTCAGGCTCTGTGCTCAGTGGGGAGTCTGCTTGGGATTCTCTCTCTTCCTCTCCCTCTGCCCCTCCCTGCTGGCAGTCTCTCTGTCTCTCTCAATAATACATATTCATTATTAAAATATATTTGTAAAACATAAAATAAAACAGAAGTGCCCCTGCTCCCTCCACTCCCTTCTGACTCCCCTGGTCTGAGGCAGGGGTCTGGGGGAGGCGACACCATTTTTAACAGGTTAGTTGCACCTAGAACCGAATGTCATATTCTTGCAGCAAGAGGGCAACTTCCTCTCTGAGCCAGAGTCTTCATCTGTAACCTGAGTAATACAGCACCTGGCCTAGAGATCAGTAGTAAGACACGAATACAGGGCCTCGCACAACGCCTGTCACACGCTGTGTTAGTGCGGTAGTTCCGAAAGGCTAACTGAACTGTCTGGAACCAGACAGATGCACCAAGTATGTTTTTTCCCTGCTTATTATGCTCACATCACAGCAGGATTGGGCTCGTGTAGATTAGTTAAATTAGTCCCAAAGCCCAAATGCCCAGGGCATCTGCTAAGTTGTAAGCAAAGGAGGCTCCGTCTAAGCCAGCCAGCATTTGACCGACTTGACCACCAGAGGGCAATGCCGGGCCATGTATGGAGGGCTTGCTCCTGGTCAGTCAGAGGCTGACCCCAGAGCAGAGCAGCTGGGGAGGCCGCCTCAATTCTGGCCGCCTCCAGGTGAGGCTGGGGTACCCCGTCTGCTAGTCTGCCCAGATCTGCGCTCAGCCGAGCCCCCTGGTACCAGGGCATCCAGAACAGGGTGCACCCAAGCTCTTCTCTGGTGCCCAATGGCAATTTGGGGCCATCTTCAATGCCTTCGAGTTCAGACTCTGTTCTCACTCCTAGCAGGACTTGCCCTTCTGTTTGTCCATTTTGTTCCTCTCCACTCGCTCACCTGCACCTGCGGCCATCAATCCTAAGTTACAGCATTTCCTGCCGAGCCTACGCTGAAGCTCTTTCTCAGCAACTCGTGGAAGAGTCGCTACCAACGGCTCAGGCTCCACACCAGAGATCTGGTCACTCAGCAGATATTTACCATCTGCTCTGTGTCAGGCACCCTCCTCCCTGCCACCTTTCCCTCCCCAAGGCAGGCCAAGAAGGGGTGGTTTGCCTGACATGGAATGAATTTTCTTGGGTCTCCAGATCCACAACGTCTCAGAGCTGCTCATGGCAAGGGTGCCCCAAACTTCTGGGCTTATCCTGACACTGAGCATAAGACAAGCTCCAAAATCTTAAATTGCAGGACACACTCCTGGTCAGACCCTGCCATGTTCCTCTAGCTAAATTCAGAATGGCGACCATTCCCTCCCTGCAAACAGACTCAAACCTCAAACAACCTTATGAGAGTCTCACCCAGACGTGAGGCTCTTCCCCCTTCACTCCATTCCTACCAAAAGGTAAAGGAAACACTTACAGAGACTCTACTTTCCAGGACAGTTCAGATGTCAAATAGCCTCTCTCTGAGCCAGACATTCAAATGCTCTTGGACTTGGCAGACATCTGCCCTGTTGACTTAGGGGCTGCCCTGCCCCACCCTGCCTGGAGGTTTGCATTAGGGAATGCTTTGATTATTCACTGCTCTTCGAGGGAAATAAGAGAAAGTGTTCTTTCACAATTATACGACTTCAGGAAAAGGGGAGTCAGTAGAATCCTTGACTTGAGAACTGCAGACTATTTTAAGAAAGGGGAGAGGAAGGATACAAGGAATCAAAGGGTTTAGTGCCACTTAAACCAGAGAGATCATAAAATACTTGTGGGGGATTTATCTCTAAGATGGAATTTAGCTGACGGAATGATACGAGATACTCAAGACAGCAATAAAAGAAGGGAAGATTTCAGGCCTTTTAGTCATTCCAGGAGAAGGACAGAAATGCACCAAAGAGGTTCACAGTTGAGCTCCATGGAGCCTGGGGCAAGAGAAGCCATGGGGACCTGGGGTCTCATCCAGTTTATGCACTAATGGAGGACTAATTTGCACAAGTGCGAGGATCAGAAAGGACATGATTGTTAAAATAAGAGTCAAAGGTCATACGACAACATGTTTGAGAGGTCACCTGACAGCCTGGGTTGCAGAGCGTTGACAAAGTCCCATTCATGCAGTGGACCACGGAATCTAGAGGCCGACGGTCTCCCTGCCTCAGCAGTCTTGAGGTTCTCGTGAGCACACTGTCAGTGATAAGAAGCCTGAACTCTCAGGAAATGGTAAAATACTGTTTACTCTGTGTGAGAGGACAGAAACAAAAGACCACATGTTACACGACTCCGTTTGTGTGAAATATCCAGAATAGGCAAATCCGTAGAGGCAGAAATAGGTTAGTGAGTGACTGCTTCATGGGATGGAGCTCCTTCTGGGGTGTTGAAATGTCCTAATATTAGGCTGTGGTGATGTTTGCACATCTCGGCGAATATATTAGCTGCTTCTGAACTTTGGATAGGTGAATGTTGTGATATGGGAACTATAGCTCAATAAAGCTGTGAAGAAACAAGGGAGAGAGGAAGGCGTGTGATAAATATAAATAGCTTATAAATATTCCATTAGAAGTTATTCCAAGCTTCAGCTAGACTCCTTTACCTAGAGAACTCACAGTGCGGAAAATACCATTCTCGGGCAATGCTGGAAAAAAGGAGGTGTTTCTAATATAGGCAGCAGAGCTGAATTCTGTTAAAAAGATTAGAGAAGGAAATACAACATATACCTTCAATTCAAGAGAATTATAGACTCTCAGAAAAGGGTCTCAGAAGACCATATGATCCTTCAGATATAATCCCTTATTTGATGGAAGAAGAAGCAGTCCAAAACAGCACAAAAGGTTCTAAAATAAAAAATGTCTCTTTCCCACCTCAGTTCATCAAGTCACCTTCCCTAAAGTAATCACCGTTTCCAGTTTCTTGAATATCCTTCCGTAAATGTTCTATTGGTGTGTGAGGACATACACACACCTCCCCTTGTCCAACTAGACTAAAAGGAGGAAAAATGCACATTCGTTTTAAGGAACGGTTTCCTTAACATAAGAGCAAGTCCTCAGCGTTACTCTAGCATTTCCACGTGGAGGAAGCACTGTCCTGCATTATCTAAGCACGCTGAGAAATGGGGCAGCAAGTGCTGGAGTCTACAAAATTCATCCCCCAAATCAGGACTGAATCTGAGTGACACTCATGCAGCTCATTGAGTCAAAAATGTATAAAGCTGTAGAACTATATCCACCGCTCAGTTTGGACCCTCAGCCTCACGTTCCACGTTTTTCTTCAGACGAACACCAGCAGCTGCACCACGCAAGCACATCTCTGTTCCTCTGACCGTAGGTGTATGTGGCAGCTCACCAGCCAGACAAATGGGTCGGGGGGTGGTGGTGGCACGTAGGAGGATTATGGCTGACGCAGAAGGATGGAAACTTCCATTGGCAGGAGGAAAGTGAAGCAGTGGCGTGGCGCCCGTGGAAGGGGGCTACGTCTGTATGTTGAGGCTAAGTGGTGATGGTGTTATCAGGGAAATCAGAGGCAACATGATTATTGGGTGTATTCACGGGGGAAAGGCAACGTCAACGCAAGGCTCAGCATAAAGACTGCCTTCTAAACAACTGCAACATGAAATACCGGTCTCGCAGGTCGCGTGCGGCTTGTTACGGTAAAAAGGCTCCTGCCTTGCAATATGGTAGCAAACGATGAGCAATAGAGCCCAGGCTGCAAAGTCCCCTTGAGGACTGTTCACCCTCCAAAGTATTTTTAGTTGAGGTAATTGTAGACGGTGGACAAAGCGCTGCTGCCCTCAAAATAAGACGGCTCCCAGAACGAAAGGTCAGCAGATGCCATCTCTGTAAGTCAAGCTGCAAGAAGGATGGGATTAGCTGTTTACAGGACAGCTTTCCAGAAGTAACCCATCTTGCAGAGTGACTTGGAGTGACCTTACCGAGGAGATTAAAGTGCCTGGCCTGAGTATGTCGTTAGCCGGCAGCCAAACTCAACGTGAGCCAGTCCAACACTTGGGAGACAGTTGTAACAAGTGTGAAGGGCACGGGGTGGGGGGGGGGTCTGCATGAATATCAGAAAAGGGAAAATGGCACAATGAGCATCTGTCGGTGCGTCACTGGGAGGTCTGAAAGGCACTCTGGTTTTGGATGGTTGATTCTCACCCTTTACATTGAAAGAGCCTTAAAAAAATGGAGACCAGGCCATCAGCTCACCAGAACTTGGTAACAGTGGCACATAAGAAGATCCGACATCTGTTTGGTGCTCACCGACTAACCTTTGATCTCATTTGCCAGGAAGAGACTACACCAGGACAAAGACTGGTTTCACTCCTTGGACCCTGAGAGCTCCTTTTAGAAACAAATAAACTGGAATTCAGGCATGCAAACAGTCTCTTGTGAGTTTGGTTACTAATTTCTGATGACCTAATTAATCCTAGATGTCTTCAGAAAACATGTGCTTGAACTTCAATCTAACATTATTTCATCCAACATTTATTAAGCACCTTCTGTATACCACGCACCATGATAGGAACAGGTAAGACCCACATAAAGCTCCTCCGGGAGCTTCCAGACACCAGTGCTGACCAGGCCTGCACAGTGGTTAAACAACACATTCGTTATGGCTGAGCCCGGAGTGCACAATGAGCCTTCTCCGCCATCACTGAATCAGTACTTGATACTCTACCCATGGGATCAGAAAATCAATTCATCCTAGATCTGCAAGGAAGTTCAGACATCATTATACCTGCTGGTTCTCAATCCTGCCTGCACATAATCACCTGAAGCAGATTTTTAAAAATTCTGATGTCTGGCCCAACCCCCAGAGACATTCACTGAGTTGGTCTGCAGAATGCCAGGCCTCAGTAATTTTAAAATTTGCCCAAGTGACTCAAAGATGAAGGCGGGGCCAAGAATCACTGACCTAGTCCAACCTCTGTATTTTCCAGGTAGGTAAGCTGAGACTCTGAACTGAACTGAAGAGGTGTGCCCAAAGCAACACTCACTAGGTGTAATGCTCAGTGAGCTCAGCGACTTACCATACACTGACCCAGACTACGCTCTGGTTGAGGCAATGTCTCCTAAATGTAGTCATTTGTATAATACCTTCATAATATTTGCCATAGACACATGCATCTTTATGTATTTAATATTTTTCCTTTAAAACTAATGACTTAATGATTGAATTTCAATGCTTATCTTAGCCTTGCCCTCTGCAATAACGTGTGTGAAATACACTTAAAACTTAACAACAGTTAAAATGCAACAGATTTAGCAGGAAGCCACCTTAGTTCATGCTGCCTATCACGCCTGGTGCATGTGGCACACTTTGCAGCCGCAGGGCCTGGGACCTGACAGCAGTGGGAAGCTTGGGAAGGTCTGGGACAGGTGTTGCACCCCTTTGCAGCAGGTGCCCACATGTGGGGCTGAAGAAACTTCAGGTGACCCCAGGTACTAGGCAGCAACTGATCCTCATGGGGTCTGTCAGGTCTGGGAAGTCCTCAGGTTGGGAGGACTGACTGACCACAAGGTTGGAGTGAGGCAGGAGGGGGCAATGTCAGGAGGATTTATTTTACCTCTTCTGGAAAGGCCACAGTTCATTCCTATAACCAACAGAATCTTAAAATGAAGCTGCCTATCCATCACCTGGAATCTGCTGATGGAAACATGCTGAAATTGATCTAGAAGGAGGGAAAATTACCATCACAGCATGCTCACCAAGTAACAGCCCAGGGACATCCTTCAGTCTGGCTCATAACGATTCAGGATCTTGAATTTATCATTCCTCTTAGCAAGATATTTTCTTTCTTGAATAAGCTCATTGAGCTTGATATCTTAGTTTAACATGTTCTAAATCAATATGCAATATTCCAAGAGAAAGTAAAGAAAGCTCGGCTTCAGGAAGAGTCAGTTCTCTGAGTTCTGACCAACAAATTCTTCACAATCTGAGTTCTCAAATTTGAGAAAAATGTAGTGACACGAAGTGGGGAGCACACTCTTGCACAGAATGAAATGACCTAGGGTCCTAACTAACCCTGCTTCCCGAAGACGACCAAGAGTTTGTGTGCGCGTCTCCCTTTCTCTTAAAATTCAGCAGAGCTTTCAATGGCCCAGTGGTTCCCCCGAGAGGACAACCCCTGGGATGGGCTGTGGTTCAAGTGCATTAGACCACACAGACAAGGATGTTCAGTGCAGCAGTTGTTATAATAGAGAAAACCAGACATGTCTTGGGTGTCCATGAGAAAAAGAATGGATAAATAAACCACAGAGAGCTATACAGTGAGATGTATACACACTGAAAACAACGAACCAGAGCTACAGATATCAACATAGATAAGCCTCAAAAGAAAAGAAAGTTGATGGGGCACCTGAGTGGCTCAGTCAGTTAAGCATCTGACTCTTAATTTTGGCTCAGGTCATGATCTCAGGGTCGTGAGATCAAGCCCCACATTGGGCTCCACGCTCAGCGGGGAGTCTGCTAGAGATTCTCTCTCTCCCTCTGTTCCTCCCCACACCTCTCTAAAAAAAAGTTGATGAAAAACAACAAAAAGTAATCATATACAGAGCCATACTATTTTGGTATAGTTTGGGTAAAATATAAAATAACGGTGTGTATTGTTCATGGATACACACATAAAACGAAAGTCTAGAACACTGGACAGTAAGATACCCATCACTTTCAGGGACACAGTTGCCACTGCAATAAATGCAGGAGATAAATAACTACTCTTACTATTACTATTGTTATTATTAATTGCAATGATTTTTAAAGCTCTAAAGCAAATATGGGAAAGTGACAGTTGTTAAACCAAGGTGGTGAGTCATGGATATTTGTTAAATGATTTCCCAGACTTTTTTGTCAGCTTGAAACTTCATAGTCAAAAAAACATCCCTTGAGCTATTGAAGCTCTGAATTAAATGCACATATTGAATCCATTTGGCGGAAACATTTGCTTGCGGCAGAAAGGCCTGCACGGTCCATATTGAGGGAAGAATGCAAAACTCAACTTTTGCCAGGTGGGCTGACACATGTAATATTGGCAGAAAGGATCTGATGAAGAGTTAAGAAAATAACATTTAATTCACAACATTTTATACAATTTAAAAAAGTGAATTAAGAGCTGCACTTAATGAGACAGATTTGCTTTTGAAAAACACATGGCAAAAAAAAATCTTTTTTTATTTTTCTTTCTTTCTTGAATTTCCTTAAAAAATGACAAAAGTAACATATACTCATTTGAATGATCTAAGCAATATAGAGAGAGTTAAAAATTTGGCAAACTCCTATCTCTTCTTCCAGTTCTACCTCCATCTCACAAGTTAAACAAGGCCAACGATTTGAGATGTATCCCTTTACTCTATTCCCTGTAAAACTTTACAAAATTTACAAAATTTTACAAAACTGTTTTCAAATCTTTTCAAACCAATTTGATTTTTACAATTGAAGATAATTTATTTTTATCATTGCTTAACACAACCCATACTCATGGTAGAGAAATATCAAATATGCCCATGAGTCAAAACAAGGTAAACTAAAAGCATTTAAATGAGTGGGCATTTTAATTTGCTGTTTCAAAAAAGCCTAATACACATTTAAATCCTGAATCCAAAATTCAGGATGCACTCCGCTAGCCAGCTCGCAGATGGCTGGCTTTGTGATTTGCAAACGTCACTTGCCATGAGAGGACATTAACGACCCCGGGTGAGTCACCCAGAATGGTTTCCACTTGAGGCAGGGTGTAATTTGGGTTGGTAAATCACTGATCACACCTGAGGTTCAAGGCGGGGCACCACCTCTGTCCCCCGAAAGTGCAGTGAGAAGTATGGTGGGGACGGGACACCCCACTCCCTTCCCCAGGCTGCCTGCTGGCTGTGGCTCATGGCGTCCTGCTTCACTCCCTGCCACCTTGTCCTTCCTTTCTCCTCTGTCTTACTCTCCACCACCTCCCTCACCCCACTTCTTCCCTTTCTCCAACTGGCAAAGTGTCCATGTCACTCACCTCTTGGGTAACTGGAGCCCTTCAGCTGCTTGGGTCCCTGTTTGGAAGGACATCTCAGCATTGCCTAGGGCTCCTGAAGCAGCCAACTTCCCACAAGGCTTCATCTGTCAGAGCAAGAGGCTGACTTAGGTTTCCTTATAAGAACTTTGCAAGAGCAGTTAAAATAAGTTATCTTAGGTGCTGAGAGAAATCTCTCCAGAGTTGCTCCCATTGTCCCTTTCTGAGACTTCTGGTTCAAAAAATGTGCCCCTATCACGGTTTGGAGACCCCATCAGGTAGCCCTGGAAACTATGTGGGGAAAAAAGCTGCAAGGAAAAACCTCAAATGCAGAGTTATCTCTCCAGGAAGAGGAAGGCCCAGAGGCAGGTGCAGGACGGTTGAAGCAGATTTAGGAAACAGAAGAAGAGTAGGGACATTTTAGGCAAGAACTATCACTAACATTTCCTAAGAGCTTCTGAGATTGAGGGTGGGACTTGTCTGGTTGAGTGGATGGTCCTTTGTCTCCTCTCTCTCTCTCTTTCCTTCCTTCCTTCATGCCTTTCCCCCTTTCTTTTGTACTTCAACTCAATCTTAAATGTCCTTCTCCAAAACAGGTTACTGGAAAATAGCATCACCAACATTACCCCAAATTATTTGGATAGGCCTTCCTGAAACAGTTGCTGGTCTAAAAAGTTAACAACTCCCATAGAAGGTACACCACCAAGAGTGAACCCTCATGTGGAATTATGGAATTTGGGTGAGATAATGCATCAATGTAGGTTTGTCGGAGTGTAACTAATATACCATTCTGCTGGGGGACGCTGTTAGTTGGGGAGGCTGTGTGTGGCACGGCAGAGAGGTAGGGAGTATGGAAACTCTATGATTTTCTGTTCAGTTCTACAGTGAACCTGATATTGGTCTTAAAAAATAAAATCTGTAGAGAATCTCTTTTAAAGGCAACAAACAGGGGCGCCTGGGTGGCACAGTGGTTAAGCGTCTGCCTTCGGCTCAGGGCGTGATCCCGGCGTTGTGGGATCGAGCCCCACATCAGGCTCCTCCGCTGGGAGCCTGCTTCTTCCTCTCCCACTCCCCCTGCTCGTGTTCCCTCTCTCGCTGGCTGTCTCTCTCTCTCTCTGTCAAATAAATAAATAAATAAAATCTTCAAAAAAAAAAAAAGGCAACAAACACTGCCAGGAAGTAGAGACACACTCGGTACTCACCTGTATAAGGCAACTGTTGATGACACAAAGACAAAAGGGGAAAGAAACAAGAACTTTACAGATAGTCCCTAGGGCCTAATATCAGCAGGCACCTAGTAACCATGTGGGGACAAGGAGCCTTGGATGGGGGACACATTCCCCTGCTTGGTGCCAAGAACCTTTGGCATTATCATTTTACACAGGGAGATGCAAGTCTTCATAATCCAAGGCTTGGGCTCCCCCTCCTTGATCCCTAGGGGTAAAGAAATCTGAGGACAGAATGAGCCTGCTGGGCATGTCCTCCCAACACTGCAAATCTGGCTGAGAGATGGGGCCCAAGCTGTAAATCCCACCAGGACTGTTCTCAGAAACCAAGTGATGGGATTATCTGACCTCAACTGATCTACTGGACCCTGGGCTTCTCTACTGACCCTGACCAAGGATACCTTAGTATCAATCATATGTTATTCATCAGATATTAGTAGGAATCGTGTACTATTATGAGCTCAACATTTGCTGAGTACTTCCCGTGGACCAGTCAACATATGTTGAGTGTGTCACGTCCATTCTCTCACTTGTTCCTTATGTTCCTAGTTACGAAGAAAGTACTACTCTTGGAGCTATTTTACTGGTGATACAACTGAGGTTTGGAGAGGGTTAATAATTTAAGAATTAAATGCCAATGTTGGGGTGCCTGGGCTGGCTCAGTCCATGGAGAGGACTTAATCTTAATCTCAGGGTCATGAGTTCAAGCCCCATGCTGGGTATGGAGCTTACTTAAAAATTAAATTAAATATAATTTAAAATCTTTTTGAAAAGAATAAATGCCAATGTTGTCCCCTCCTCAGTGAAACCTTTCCTAGCCTTGAGAGGTTACTTTTCCTCCCCTCACTGTGTTCTCCACATTGTGTCACCCTCAAATCCAGCCTCTAGCACATGGCTCTTCATGATTTGTGTGCACGCCTGTCTTTTCCACTAGACTCTGTGCAGGCAAAGTCGTTCATCTCTCGCCTTATCTTAGTCATCTTCATAGTGAGTCCGTATTAGTATTATTGTACCCAAGGCACGCTGGGTGGCCTTTATAGTAAACACTAGTGCTATGGTACCAAGTGCATGCTGGGTACTTAAAATATTTGTAGTACAAGTGAATGCATAAAGCGAGTTAAATTGGAAAAAAAAAAGCAAGTTTAATTAGAAAACATAATTAGGACTTTAGAGGTCACTGTTTTGCATTTGTGTGTGCAGACACTGGGGCTCACAATGATTGGGTCAAAGTCATATTACCCAAATTACAAAAGAATTAAAGCCAAGAGCTAAATCAGAACCAGTGTCAGTCCACTGAGCAAACCCTCCGTCTTAGCTGGTAACCTGCTAGTTGTACATTTTGTTTTTATGAAAAGTAGTCCAAGATGGAAAGTATGTTCTGAAAACTGGACTTATTTGATGACGCATAAGGTTCTAATGGGAAGATTTTTTATTCAGAAAGATTCAAGGAGATCTTCCTCATCTATTGACTTCTAAGGGTCAAACCTCCTTCCTGAGACCTCTGGAAAAGAGGGGAAATTACTTCTTCTGGAAATAAGTAGACACCAACTAGAAAAAAGTTTTATTGCAACTGTGTGCCAAATAATAATCCTTCATGATGTGCCTCCATGCTGTTAGGGGGACTTTTGAGTTCATTCCAAACTGGCATCAACATCAATCAGAGAGACCAGAGTGTGCTTACACCAGGACGCCTTGGTGGCCTGGCCTAGAATCCACCTGGACTATGGGTCCTGGGAGGTGAGAGGCCCTCTTATGTTAGAGGCTGGACCGTGCTTTGGAGATGTAACTGGTACAGCAGAGAATACTTAGGGAACTCAGCTGCCAAACTGGCCCCCAACTCAATTCAACCCATCAGTCAATCAATCAAATGATTAGGACCGGTCCTAACGTGTCTGCGTGTAAGCTCACGCTGTAGCCCAGGCACTGCCCTCTCCAAGAGGAACTGTGAAGTGGTAAAAAGGGGCTAAGAGGATGGACTCTATGGTTTCATCCTCTCTCTCCTCTTCCCACCCTCGTCTGTCACACATTATTATTACACACACGATAGTGAACTCTGGCCACTACAACAAGTCACTGTCAGACTTGACATTTCAAGTTGAGCGGTGAGAACAACTAGGTCGTGTGCTAAGAAATACTCAGCCCAGGTTCTCTGTTGCTGTGCAAAAATAAAGCTTAGCTATAAGCTCGGCTTGACTCTTGAGTCACATGACAGGTGGTTAGCATACAGGTGTTCTCTGCACCTGTGCTCAGGTGTGGACGGCTATCAGCAGCAGTCATGCTTAGCAGCGGAGTGGGTTTGGAAATAGGTGTGGGCTGACAATTCTTTCTAGGAAATATCACTCCTAAAGTACTTGCTTTTTATTGTTTAGAAAAAATTTGACCCCTTGGTAGAGTGACCTAGGATGTGTCTTGGTTTCACTGGAGGAAGAGCCCCGGAGTGCTTCATTCACTTCCCTATTTGACCTAATAGCCACTATGTCTATTATTTTGTTTTATTTTATTTTATTTTATTTTATTTTATTTTATTTTATTTTATTTAAGACTTATTCATTTATTTGAGAGAGAGCAAGTGCATGAGCGGGGGCGGGAGGGGCAGAGGGAGAAGGAGAGAAAGAATCCTTAAGCAAACTCCCCACTGAGCAGGGGGCCTGATGTGGGACTTGATCCCACCCAGGACCCTGAGATCATGACCTGAGCCAAAATCAAGAGTCAGCCACTCAACTGACTGAGCCACCCAGGCGCTCTTCTCTACCATTTTATAATCCTAAATAGTAATGCTATAAAGAAGCGTCACACCGAAAGAGTAAATTATCCTTAGGCATTTCAAAGATGTTCAAAGCAGTTTATGTTTCTTATACTTCCACTGAAAGCTGAAGCAGGCCTAGATTCAACTACTGTTGTTTGGAGGGGGGAGGCTTCATGGAGGTTCACGATTTTAATAAAGATCTTCATTATATTCTTTATTAGACTTGATGCTCCTGAAAGCTGATCTTACTACATTATTGCTTTTATGAATGGACAGGCTCCTTGATACGCTAAAAACACCACCAGTCCAGTAGGGATTACTCTGAATGATTGTAGCACAGCCTTCTCCATGAGAGAATGCACGAGAAGGGCCAGACGGGTGCCCTGGGATTACTACAACAATAAACTCAGCAGCAGGGAAGGTAAAATAGTGTCTTGCTAACATGATGGAATGCTTTATCCACATTCCAAAAGCTTAAAAGAGGTGCCAGCTTTGGAATCCTACAGCAGTAAGGGCAAGGACTGGTCACACTGCATTCCTACTACGGCTGCTCGGGGAAAATTCAATATACAATGACTTCCGGCTTCCCACCTGCTGAGCCATGCTGCAGGAATTGCCTGAATTTATTGAGCAGCTTCCAAAAGTTCCAAACATTTTATATAGAAGATCTGTCATGAGTACAGTGTTCCTCCAAAAAGGAAGTTGAGTGCTGCTCTGTTCTTACTTCATTGCATGAATAGTAACAGAGATTTGAAGCTGGCTTCGGCAAGAACTAATATTTAGGAAATGAAGGAACTCTTTTGTCCATTCTGGCTCTGCTGCAAAATTGCTCTCGGACCGGACAGGAGTCATTCAGTTACTCGATGAGCATTCGTTCATCAATTTGAGTGTCTAGTATCTGCCAATCACTGTGCTAGTAGCCACGGAAAGCGAGATGGGCATGGAATTGACCCTTATGGAGAGTACAGTCTAGTGTCTGATTGCCTTATTATGGAATAGATGCTGCAGGGGAGACACAGTCATCTTATAAAATCCCTTTTTAAAAGGAAACCCATGGGGGCGCCTGGGTGGCACAGCGGTTAAGCGTCTGCCTTCGGCTCAGGGCGTGATCCCGGCGTTATGGGATCGAGCCCCACATCAGGCTCCTCCGCTAGGAGCCTGCTTCTTCCTCTCCCACTCCCCCTGCTTGTGTTCCCTCTCTGGCTGGCTGTCTCTCTCTCTGTCGAATAAATTAATAAAATCTTTAAAAATAAATAAATAAATAAATAAATAAATAAATAAATAAATAGAAACCCATGATCGCCCACATGCCAAGCTCCTTCCTGCCTCAAGGCCTTTGCATGTACTGATCCTTCTGCCTAATGCTTTTTCTGACCAGACAGATTTCAACTCAAATCCTTTCTCCTCACAGAAACCTTCCCGAAGCCTCTCATCTAGTGGTATCCCTCTCTCTTATTCACTTTATTATATCATTGCTTCATTTTCTTCACCCTTTAAATAACTGCATTCATCTGTATGCCTCTTGATTCCATTTCACATGCTTGAACATAGCTCCATGGCAACAGGATCTCATTTGCATCCGCAGAACCTACAGACCACCTGGAATGTAGTGAGCACTCAACACACATTTGTTGAGGGCAGGGTCAGTACGGTTTTCCACAGGGAAGTACCTTATGAGTAGAAGAGACAAAGTTGTGTACAATGTAAGAGCAATGAGTATGGTCAACTGGGTTGATCAGCAAATGCTATCTGCAAAATTTAGATCAGAATCTAGATCGTGATGAAAAAAGAAAATATGAATGTGGCTGGGGCCATGGGAGGGTGGGCCAGAAGGGCATGAGCAAAGGACCCGGAAGCAGGAAGGGGTCGTTACAGTGGCTGAACCCAAGGGTTCATGGAAGCAAGCAGTGAGCCTGAAAAGACAGGCTGGACCAGCCCGCGGACAGGCTCCAATGCCAGCCTCAGAAAGTAGTCTCCAAGAGGAGAAAGGACTCAAGAATATTCGGTTGCATCCCTACGAATAAAGCCCATAGTTTGTTATTGTTTTGAAAGAATGATCACTGATGTTCCTTAGAAAATGCCATACAGTAGTTCTTTTCAAGTTTTCATTTTTAATTCCAGTTAGTTAACACACAGTGTTATGTTGGTTTCAGGTGTACAATAGAGTGATTCGACATTTCCATACACCATCCTGTGCTCATCTCCACAAGTGCATTCCTTAATTCCCAACCCCCCAACTCCCCTCCTCTCTGGTAACCATCAGTTTGTTCTCTATAATTAAGAGTCTGTTTCTTGCTTTGTCCATGCCTCTCCTTCTTATTTTCCCCTTTACTTCTTCCTTTTGTTTCTTAAATTCCACAAGAGTGAAGCCACATGGTGTTTGTCTTTCTCTGGCTTAATTCACTTAGCATTATACTAACTCCATCCCTGTCATTGCAAATGGCAAGATTTTATCCTTTTATAGGACTGAATAATAGTCCATTGTATCGATATACAACATCTTCTTTATTCATTCATCAGTTGATGGACACTTGGGCTGCTTCTGTATCTTGGCTATTATAAATAACACTGCTATAAACATTGGGGTGCATGTATCTCTTTGAATTAGTGTTCCTGTATCCTTTGGGCAAATACCGAGTAGTGCGATTGCTGGTCATAAGGTAGTTCTATTTTTACATTTTTGAGGAACCTCCATACTCTTCTCCACATTGGCTGCACCAGTTCAATGCCATCCAATACTCAGACCTCTCATCTCCTACTTAGAATGTAAGTAAGTCAATGAGAAGCTAGAGGAAGGATAAATAAATCCATTCATAGCCAACCTCTTCAGGGCTCTCCCAAACCTGACATGGTGTGAAAAGTGCTGGGAAACTGAGGTAGGTACAGCGGGAGGGTCCAAAGTGCTCCCCCCACCCCCAGGAGACAGTGTGGAAGGCACTCACGGCAAAGGCACACACAGCACATTGAAGATGAGACTCAGTGCACAAGGACCATAAATCTATTGGCAGCACAGGGACTTAATAAGAAGTAGGTTACCAAGGAGTTTCACATTTGCGAGGACTGACTTTGCCATTTAAGACAGTTTAAAGTAGACCTAAAAAGGACCATTAAAAGCCTTCTTTCTTGCAAAACCATTTTGGGATGGCAGAAGGGAATTTGATTAAAATTTCACGAGTGAAAAGATACCGTTTCCTTGCCCCTTTCTTCTTTAAAAACATAAAAGGAAAAAAATCTCTTCTTACAGCCGAAGGGGTCTGATAAAGGGTCTGTGTGCATGTGAAGGGAGAATGACACTGCAAAACTTAAAAAAAGAACCTGATGATGTCTAAAAGCAAATGCATAACACTTGAAGCTTCCTTGACACAGATCAGCTTCTGTTTGTAGCTCAGCAAACCATATGCTATACTCACTCACTCCTCAAGGATCATCCGCTCCTTTCCAAGTATTAAGATGTCAGCGAAAATCTACCTTCTGGGGAAATTTAATCTGCTGGAGAAGAGCTGCTGACGCTCATAAAAATAGCTGTCAGACATTATGACTCCTTGGGGACACGTATGGTGAAGAAGGGGTCACGGAGCCCAGGGTGGAAAAGCAAAGCTATTTGGGATCCTCAAAGATCAGGCAGGCCAGAAACTCTTGACCCAGGGTCCAAAAGCCCTAAGAGGCATTAGGGTATCTAGAAATTCCCTGAAATTGAACAAAAACTTTCATGTCTTTGTGGGATTGGGGGCTGGGGGGGGCGGAATTTTCATCAAATTCCCAGAAGTCATGACCAGAACGTGACTAAGAACCATCAGGCTAGGACAACATTTCCATGGGTATTTTGTGCACTCTCAAAAATTGTTTTTCACTGCACAAGAATTACTTGATTACATAAATCTTACAAGAAATTCAGAAATTATAGATAAGTCTGAAGCCTCTTCCACACCTGCCTTCTATCTGTTCCCCTTACTGTTGCCCCCTACAGAGATGATGGTCCTTCTACGAGTTTTCATAATTTTGCAGTCACAGAGAAAATCTAGAGCATTTGGGTGTGATTTACCAAACTTCAACGGTACCATGTTTTATATGTATTTCTGCAACTTGCCTCTGCATTCCACAATGTCTCGGGAAGAGCTCCACATGTATACATTTGGAGCTGCCTCTTCCTTTTCACCTGCTGCATAGTATTCCACAGGAAGGCTACTCAGTCTGCTTAGCCATTTCTCTACTGATGAACATTTAGGTTGTTTCCAGTTTCCCTTCATCGCCAACGACAGCACTATGAATATCTTCGTATGTGTCTGTTTATGCCCTGGTGCACGTGCTTCTCTAGCAGAGAGGCTAAGAGGGGGAAATTGTTTGGTCATGAGATAGGCTTACTTTTAATTTTAAATTAATCTGACAAACTCTGCTCTAGTAGAAGGTGTTCCATTGGTTTACCTTCCACTAGTCATATCTGAGACTATCTGTTTCTTGTATCCAACTGCCACACTAGATACTATCCATCCTTTAAATTGTTAACAGTCTGAAAGATTAAAAAGTATTCCTCCTTGGTATTTTCATGTGTATTTCCCTAGTTGTGAGGTTGAATATCTTTCCATATGTTTGTTGACTTTCTGTATTCCCTTTCCAGTGAATTGCGTGTTTGAAGAGAAGGGCTTCTTACACTTTACCACACATCAGAACCATCCTGAAGACTTCAAATCCGATTGTGGGGTCCCATCCCCAGGGTTTCTGATTCAGCGAGTGAATGTGAATATGCATGTCTGACATTGTCCCAGGGGGATGTTAATGCTGCTGAGCTGGGGACCAGACTGTATTTTATTTTTATTTTTCTAAAGATTTTATTTATTTATTTATTTGAGAGAGTGAGAGAGAGCAGGAGCAGGGGGAGAAGCAGGGGGAGAGGGAGAAGCAGGCTCCCCACTGAGCAGGGAGCCCGATGTGGGGCTCGATCCCAGGACCCTGGGATCATGACCTGAGCTGAAGGCAGACGCTTAACCAACTGAGCCACCCAAGTGGCTCTAGGGGACCAGATTTTAAAGCCACTACACTAGAGAAATCTCCTGGTTCCTGTTCCTCTCTATTGTTCCATCTCAGTGGTTCTTACCCCTGGTTGCACAATGGAATCATCTGGAGAGCCTTATAAAAGTACAGGTGCCTGAGTCCCACCCAGATTAATTAGGACAGAATGCCCTCCCTGTCTGTATTTTTTTTTATTTCTTATTTGTATTTTTTTTAAGTCACCAGGTGAGTCTGATGTTCAGCCAGGATTGACAACTTTTGTCAGCTGATACCAGTACTTTGAAGGAGGGCAAAATCCTTCATCCTGGCTCTCCCTCATCCCTTTAGAGCATATAGCATAGTTATTCAGTGCTTTGCTTGGGACCATCTCAGATGCTCTCACCCTGTGTTTTACCCAAAGGCACCATATTGTGAATTTACAGCAACAATTACACTTTCACTCATATTTGTTCAAACTATTGCTTGCTTGCTCTGTTTGGGGGCAACCCAAGGTGGTAGACATTCAGACCCGAGCTCTTATCTCAGTTCTGCAGTTCACCAGCTACATAATACTTAGATTAGTACTAAGCTTCTGTTCACTCACTGATGAAACAGGCTTCATAATAGCTGCCTGATAGGCTTACATAAATAAAATGAGGTATGTTAGGTGCCAGGACGGTGCCCAGCACAGTAAGAACTCAACAAAACCACACTCAGATTCCTTCCCACTTTGTGACTTGTTTGAGATAAAAATCTGGTTTCCAGATTCCCTCCTTACAGATGGAACAATCCTGCTTCCATGCACTTCATAGAGCAATCCCAAGTCATTCCCAGGGCTCCAAACAAAATCCTCATGCTACTCCCAAAGCCTGCTTCAATTTTATGCAATCGGGTATCAATTTACTTAGAAATAAAGGCTTCAAAAAATGTCTTTGGTACTGAATGATAAAGGACAATCAATCCATCAATATTATTGTCTGTTACATGTCAGGCACTGAAGGAGTTCAAAGGTTAGTAAGATCCCAGTCCCATCCTCAAGAACTGGTAACGGGTTTGGGGAGAACTGAAACTTAAAGGCAACTGACGAAATTAGGTGGGGCTGCTGAGCGACAGTGAACTCTTCTAAGTAGTTCCAACAGAGAACGGCGAAAGCGGTCAGGGAAATCTTCAAGGACTTGGAAGGAAAAGCAGACTGCAGGTAGAGAGGAGAGGAGTGTTTCTCATAAGGAATGTGGAGTAAGTGACAGCAAAATCACTGAAGGCACTTGCAGGAGCAATGAGTAGACCGGACTCCTTCACGAAGGGATGCTGAGAAGCAGGCCTGAGGAGGCAGAGCCTGGGGGAGCTGGCGCAGGAAGTTAAAGACCAGGGGGCAAGTTTGGGTGTCACCTGAGAGACTGGATCTTTACCAGCAGTTGCTTTGTTTTGCTGAAACTGAAGAGGGATATGATTTAACTGTATTTTTTTTCATTTTGTTATTTGCTTTTAAATAATTAAATTTAATTTTTTGATGGGGTATGATTGTATGGCACAAAACACAGAAGGTATTACAGTAAAAAGTCCCCTCCCACACCTGTTGCTCAGCCACCTAGTTGTGCCCTCTGGAGGAATCAGTGTTACCAGTTTTCAGTATATCTTCAAGGGAGCACCTATATATATATAATTACACATAATTATAAATAAATGAGCGCATAGTGAATGATTGCAACTAGGGGAAACACAGGGTTCAGTTCCTGGGAGCCTCAGGTCACGACATTCGCATTAATTGATCAATATATAATCTTGTTTTATGTGTCATTTTGTTTAAAAATACCTTATTTAATAAATTTGGTTGACTCATTAGCATTGAACTCATGGCCAACAGCACAACTCTTGCCTGAACGAAACTTAGTGAATATGAACATCTTCTCCATAGGGCACATCGTGGCCTTCTTGCAGTCTGGGACACTAAACAGAAGGTTATCATTACTCTTGGGCGTGAAACAATGATTTCACCAAGAAAAAGCACAGAAATGCAAAAAATGGGACACCTAATAGACCAGGAAAAGGGCATTGCTTACTGTATGAGAGCTGAAAGCAGAGTGTCACCTTGTTCTCCCTCAGCTAGGAACACAGATTTTTCACCATGCTGAGCATGTCCACAGTGACCACAAAAGTTCATGAGGACTGATTTGGGGGTTACAAATACATTTTAGCAACAAGGCAAGTTAGCAAATATGGAACCACTGAGTAATGAGGATTGACTGCATAGATCAGACATTAGAAGATACAATTTTCCCCGATTTTCACACTAATGATGGGAGCCATGGTAAGGTGGATAAGTGGCGTGAGGGGGAAGAGATGCAGTGAGGAGCAGTCCCCACCCTGAGGCACAGAGTTCCAGGGAGAGGACATCAGTGTTCACAGGTGGACCACCAGGAAGCTCGGCTACACTGTCAGGATGGGAGGATGGGGCAGTGGTGGTCCTAGTGTCTCCGTCCTCCCAGTAGCTTGGGAAGGAGTGGGCCTTAGATGTCAAAGGGAGAGCAGTCTGGCAAACAAAGACCAGGACTGGTCTTGGGCAGAAGCAGCAGGCAGGGAAATGAAGGAAGGCGTAGCTATGAACTCGGAAGAACTGGAGGGGTCCATGGTGGAGCAGAGGGATTAGAAAGGGATGGCCTTCATGATCTAACTAATGTCTGTAAAAAAAAAAAAAAAAAACTTGAAGTTTAGACATCTGTCATGCAAAAACATTCAAAGCCTGGGCTGATGAGAGGACAGGAGGAACCCTGTCCGAGCTGAGGCTTACATGAATGCCAGGGGCCACGGCAGCCCTCGTTTAAGAAGGGCAAAATTCCCAGAGGCCATTTTAGGGGTGCTGCTATTTTCAGTCAACCTAGCTCTGAGAAAGGGAGGGCACCTGGGTTAGAGGTAAAATCTTAGAGTCTGGAGGATTTTAGAATAATGATTGGATTTGATTCTAATCGAACACTGTCCTCTTCTTGGAGCACCTGCTAGGAGGGCTTTGTTTAAACACAGCTGGGAAGGAGTTAGCTTTCTGACTCTACCTCCCTGCTATACACAAAATGTTTATGTTTCCCCCAAATTCTTATGTTGAAACCTATCCCCAATGTAATGGCATTTGGAGGCGGAGGCTTTGAAAGGTAAGGAGGTCATGAGGGTGGGGTCCTCATGAACGAGATTAGTGCCCTTATAGAAGAGCCCCCAGAGGGCTTCCATGCCCTTCCACCATGTGAGGACACAGAAAAAGATGGTTGTCTATAGAACAGGAAGTAGGCTTTCATCACACCCTGACTCTGCTGATGCCTTGATCTTGGATATCCCAGCTGCCAGAACTGGAGAAATAAATTTCTGTTTTCTACCTGTCTATGGTGTTTTGTTACAGCAGAGAGAACTGACTAAGACACTCCCTATGAGGGTCCCAGGAGTTCAGGTCAAGGAGACCAAGACCAAGAGTCACCAGGCTTGTGAAGCTCTGAAAAAGTCACCATTTTGTTCTTGAGAACTGGTTGCTCAGCGTATCCCAACAGTGCTCTGGCTTGGCTCATGACCATCTTTCCCAGGATCTCCTAATTCCAAGGGCAGTAGACGCTACCACAGGCCTTCTGCAAGAAACTGTTCTATAAACCATAACCGCATGTCAGAGGTAGAACACCCGTGACTGCTGATGTTATCAGACACCAAGCCTATTAACTGAGTGACCTCATCCTCAAAATTCAACCTTCTAGATAGTTCCAGCCAGCGTGGAGAAGCTCATTGTCTGACACATTGTGGCTATGATCTCAGCTTACTGTCAAGGAACAGACATTTTTGGGGATGTGAATATTTACATTGGCATAGGGCAGTGGTTCTCAGCTGGGGGCTATTTTTGCCCCTCGCGGTGACATTTGGAGATGTCTAGGGAGATTTTTGATGACAATCACATCTCAGGGGAGGGGACATACATGCTCCTGGTATCTAGTGGGAAAAGGCTGAACACCCCACAATGCAGAGGTCTACCCCCACAACGAAGAATCACCTTGTCAGTGTGGAAGGTGAGAAACCCCAGAACAGGGATTTTATCCTGCTGTAGCATCTTGTTCAAAATGTATTTAAAATAGATTGAAATGTATTTCAATTGTTACTTCAAGTCCATCTGCTGACAGGCCATTATCCATCAAATTCAGAATTTACAGCTTGTAGGAGTTGACATATAATTGGCAATCAAAAACCCAGACACAGGAATTAATTTGAGATCCATACTTTTGGTTACCCTACAGCATTTCATTTTTGAGACTGGCACTGCTGACTCAATAGATTTCCTTATTTTATTCACTGTGTCTCAAAACTGTCATTTAACAACGACACCGAATGAAGTCGACTCGAGCTCATTTGGTGTAATCTGCAATTTCATAGGCTGTTGATTCCTCCAGATCCTGCCGGGGTGAGAGACAGGACCGGCTCCCGTTCTGGGGCATTCACCTCGGGTCAGCTTCCAGTGGTAAGCAAAAGGGTGACAAAGATATACAGACATATATCTTGACTGATCCCTTTAAGAGACACATTAATTGTGTGTATACAAGAAACAGTATTTTAAGAGATTAAAAAAGCATTCTAGGAAACTCTATTTTTCTTCCTTTATGAAACTCTAGAATTTGGAAAATGATCTTGTGTGCCCTAAATGTGAGCTAGGTGGACATCTAATCATGCATCCTGGACACCGGACTATGAAGGACGCACATGAATCACCAGAGAATCTCGTCAAATGCAGGTTCTGATCCAGCATCTTGTAGCAGAGCCAGAGATTCTGGATTTCTAACAAGCTCCCAGGTGATGCTTAGGCTGCTGGCCTGTGGACCATTTCAAGGAGCACCAGGATGTAGAGGATATGAGGTGGCCCTTTGTTATGATCTGCTGCTATTTAAAAGCCACAGGCCATAATAGCCAGTACTTAGAAATCATTTCTATTCCCTCACTTCCTTCATTATGTAATGAAATAGAAATCTTTAATAGAAATCTTTGGGCCTTTGCTCCACTGAGGCTAGAAAAAAGGAGTATTTGTATCAACCAGAAAGTAATAGAGAATGGATGGATGTAATAATCATTAGGTATCTATTTTTACTTGAAAGATGGTCCTTGTTCAAAATGAATGTCAAATATTGGCTTTTAAAGACATAGCAGCATTTCACAGCTGAACAACGTAAAGCCCACTGGATCGAGAATCAGTAGAACCAGGTACCAATCCTGCCAAGGGGTCACCTTAGAGAGCCAGGAAGCTTCCGCTTCCATAGCCCCGATGTGAAAGGGAATGAGGTCCCTTTACATTCTGAAAGACCACGACTGTAAGGTGGGGAAAACTTTTATTACTATCAGTTAAACCACATGTACATCTTGGATATGCTCTATTGTAAGTCTATTTCATAATACTAACAATTATTTAAGAAGTTAACTGGTGTCCTCGCCAGGAAGTTAGAGATAGATATTCTATTTCTAGGTTAACTTATTTACAGAGAAGGGGCAGCATGAATGGGTAAAGCACAGGGGATTTTGAGGCCAGTGAAACTATTTTGTGTGATATTCCAATGGTAGATAAATGACATATGGCTTTGTCAAAACCCAGAGAACTTACAGCAAAAAGAGTGAACCTTAAGGTATGCAAATTGAAAAAAATCTTTTAGGAGGCCAGAGGATCCAGTAAGGAATACAGACTATAATAAGGGAATATAACCATATTGCAAATGTATGAAACAATCACCCTGAAGGGGGCAGGGGAGAAGAGGTGGCGACCTAAGTAACTTTAGGAATGAATAGAATCTAAAAGATTAAAAGCTAAAGGGCTACACATACATTCTGTAGCCTAGTTGATGAAGTTGTTTCCCATGGGGGAACAGGGTAATAGGTCCGATACTGCTGTACATATACACTGAAATTGGACAATTAAGTGAATGGCCAATGTTGGGTTCCAGGTTTCTCACTCCTAGAGTGGGAGTTTACAGCTAAGCAAAGGAAGGAAGCTAGAATGATCATTGTGGTAATAGATGAAAGTTCACCATGATTAACTCCTGTTTAGCTTAATAGACAGATGGTTATATACTGACATGTATATATACACAGGTGAAGATTCACACATGTATTTCTTTGTCTGCTGAAAAGGCCTTAAAGTAATGACACCCCACAAGCAACAAGCACACTTCAAGCCCAGATACTGGTTTCTAATACCATTCCCCAATAAAAGGAAGTAGGGTTCCTTGAAGCAAGAGCTGAATGAAGAATAAGGGAGAGAAATATAGAAGATGAGCCTGGAGAATCTTGTAGTGTCAGAAAGTAAGGCAGTGTTAACACAAAACAAACAAAATACCTGCACACACAGTAACAGGAGTATGTCAAAGGGACATAGGAGCCAACTAAAATAGTTCCCAATGGCCATAATTAGAATGATTTGAGCCACAAAATAAATAAAGCAGTATTATAACTCAAAGTACAAAACAAAGTATAAAATAAACCCCCTACTGACATAAATACTTGGTGAAATTAATATGTGGGGAGAAAAGGTAAATTTCTCATGCAGAAGAATTCCAAGTAACTGATGTAGATACTGGGCCCTTGAGAAGGGGGAACGTAACTCCCCACTCCTTGAGCGTGGGCTGCCTTAATAACTTCCTTAAAAATACAAGGTGGGAAGGGGGAGAAAAGAGTAACTAGAGACCCTGACAAATACAACCTCCGCCAGGTGATCAAACTCAACATTAACAGGAAGTTGCGTTTTACCTCTGTGATCTCAATCCCCCAAACCAGTAACCCCAGTCCAATCATAAGGAAAACATCAGACCATAGAGGGGCATCCTAGTAGGTACCAGAGCAGTACTCCTCAAAACTGTCAAGGCTGGGCCGCCTGGGGGGCTCAGTCAGTTAAGCGTCTGCCTTTGGCTCAGGTCATGATCCCAGGGTCCTGGGATTGAGTCCTACATCGGGATTCTTGCTCAATGGGGAAGCCTGCTTCTCCCTCTGCCTGCCGCTCCCCGTGCTCATGCTCGCTGTCTCCCTCTCTCTCTGTGTGTGACAAATAAATAAATAAAATCTTAAAAAGAAAACTGTCAAGGTCATCAAAAGCAAAGGACACCTGATAAACTGCCACAGCCAAAAGGAGCGTAAGGAGAAATGGCAACTCAGTGTCATGTGGGGGGTGTCCTGGATGGGATCCTGGCACAGAAAATGAATATTAGGTAAAAACAG
Organism: Ursus arctos; assembly: GCF_023065955.2. NCBI lineage: Eukaryota > Metazoa > Chordata > Mammalia > Carnivora > Ursidae > Ursus > Ursus arctos. The sequence goes on from NW_026622808.1 coordinate 7,618,475, forward strand.
GAAATCTGAAAAACCGATGGGCTTTACTGAATAATAACGTATCCATATTGCTTTATTAATTGTGACAAATGTTTTTTTGTGGTTTTTTTTAAGATTTTATTTATTTATTTGACACAGAGAGACAGCCAGCGAGAGAGGGAGCACAAGCAGGGGGAATGGGAGAGGAAGAAGCAGGCTCCCAGAGGAAGAGCCCGACGTGGGGCTCGATCCCAGAACTCCAGGATCACGCCCTGAGCCGAAGGCAGACGCTTAACCGCTGTGCCACCCAGGCGCCCCTAATTGTGACAAATGTTTTATACTACATAAGATGTTAATAACAGAGAAACTGGGCGTGGGTATATGGGAACTCTCTCTTCTCAGTTTTTCTGTAGATGTAAAGCTTTTAAAAAATGAAATTTAAAAAGAATAAAACGTTTAAAAAATGAAAGAATAAAATGTGTCAGATTGAAAGCCAAAAAGAGAGAGAGAGAAGAACTGTTGCCTAGAATGAACTGACAAATAGGCCCTTTGGCTCCATTTATGTGAGAAAGCCCAAATTTTCAATACGTTTCTTCATGTTCTTTCTGGAATCTATTAAGACAGTATCGAGACAGAAGCAGGATCTTGCTAATGATATGCAACGAAGTGGCCGGTCTTCAATCCTAGGCCCCAAATAAGAAAGCTGTGCGGCATCATCCCGTGGTTCTGAAAGCCGTATGGCTGTCCGTCAGAAGCTATACTGAGTTTCTGACAACACGAGAGTCGTACGCATTTCAGTGGCTACACACGGGCTGTCAAGACCTGTCTTATCCACGGCAACGCCGGTGCTGAGGGGGTGTGCTTGTAAATCCAGCACCTAGCACCTCAGCCAGTTTTATGATGATGTCAGGTTTCCGTATTTTCAGCAGTTCTTTTGAAAACAAATCCTTGAATACTCTTGTGAACACGGAAAAGAAAAGGAGTGGCAGTTTTACTTTCTGTAACGTATATCTTTAACCAACAGGTGTGTTTATATTTATTAGGCTTTCTGATTTCTTCCATAAAGGACTAGAGGGTGTGAGGACTAGGACGTGTTCTTTAAGAGCACATCCCCAGGTGTTTGAATGAAATGGACAGAGTGGAAATTAAAAAAAATAAAAAAACAAAAAACCATGAGGCAAAGAAATAAAATAGCAAAGGGGAAGTAAAATCCATGCTTTCTAACCGATCAAAATACAAGTAACCATTAGGTTAATGTTCAGATTTTGTCTCTTACGTTATCAGTTCAGGAAAAGAACATTTTCAAAGTTACTCTCATTTCACCAAGTATATATCTTCAAACTCCTTGATATGAAAAAGTGTAACTCCATCACGCTCATTGCAAACACACGTTCTTTTGAAATATTTTGTCTCATTTAAGGGGTAAACTTTGCTGAGCTAAAGAGTTTGTGGTAAAACGAAGAAGGAATCTAAAGTGTTTTCAGATGGAGCAGCTGGCAATTTCTTTCCTATTCAGTTTTCAAGCCCGGTCGAAGCTGCCTGCAGCCATGAACACGGTTCGTGCAGTGCTCTGAATGGGGAACAGTGCTTGTGCTGGCTTTTCCCACCTGCACCCCTGCAACCCAGGGATGTCATCTGGACTGGGGAGTAAGCCTTACTGCTTCTCAACAAAACCATCTACTTTTCAAGGGCAGCGTGGCATAAAATATTCATATCTCCTACAGTTGCAACTGGGAACGACCGAGGATCCAATTATGAAGTGCCCTGGGAAAGACAGAGTGCTTTTTGGGCATTGAGATAGACATCTTTAAACTCATTTTTTAAATTTATTAGCCCCTATTATGTGCCAGGTACTGTTTTAAGTGCTGGAGGGAAGAAAGACAAAAAATATAAGCTCTCACGGAGATAAGAATACAAATATATGAACACATACAGAATTGGCTAATATTTGAAAATATCGATCAGTATTCCATTGAATAAGTAATCATAATGTATTCTTTTGTCTACCACGGATGGGTATGTAAGTTTTTTCCTGCTTTTTTTTTTTCTTACAAACATCGCTACGATGAATCTTGTGTGTGTATATTGGGGCACCTGTGCAACTAAGTGGACAAGTTAAATTTCTAGAAGTAGAACTGCTTGGCCAAACGATTTACCCGTGTCAGTTGTTGATACATACCCCCCGATTGCCCCCCTGAAAGATACTGCTTTGGTTTACACTACCACCAAGACGAGTTGAGAATCCCTCATCACAAGCATATGGAAAAGGCAGAGAAAGGGCCGCAGAGCCCTGGAGCCGCACCACACCAGAGGGAGTATCTATCCAACCCCCTCGGCAAATAAAAATCCTATTTCTGGGGGAGCAGCCACCTTGTTTATCTCAAGGTTGCTATGTGACAAATGTGTCCCCAGCTCAGATTTACAAGTTCCAGATGAAGGCGACTGTCTTTCAACACAAGCCGTCTTTCAGCAGGTCGATAGTGAGACTCCCAAGGGCAACACTGTACTTAACACTTCTCTGCTCAGGACATTCCTGGGCGCTCTGGAGCCCCAGAAGAAATAAGGCCATTTTCCTTTCATTAGTAGCAGATACATTTCGTTTCTTAAACTGAGGCATTTCTCCTTCATATGAATCTATTTCACTCTTTCGGGAAGGTTAACAGTGGGGACATTTCAGCTAGGATATTTTAAGGCTTTGGCTAAGACCCTTGTATTTTGATGAATTGATTAATAAAGAAGAAATCCCGGCACGAGACATGTTATTCTGTTAAGATGGTTGTCTACTCTAAGTATTACTAGCTGTTAGCAAGATACACAGTACCAATATTCTCATGTACTACTTCTGGAACGCTTGACACATTAAAATATTCCTTTAAGCTGATCAAAAAATGGACTCACTTTGCTTTGGAGCAGAACCATGCCTTCAGTTCTCTGACTTAGACTTAAGTGGATGAGGTGGAGTCCCTTAATTTTTCTTAGTAGAGTAAATGTTTATTCACAAGTCAGGAAATCAAGCTCTTGCCTTTCGGAGTCTCAGTAAACTGACAGATGCTCTGTATCCAATTACTTTTCTAGACGTGCTAGCTTTCCATGGGAGCTATTTCAAGGCCATAATCCTACAGGCAGGTAGAATGCTGGTGGGCTTTCTGGAAACTAAAGTCTCTGCCCCCTGCCCCTCTTCCACCTGCCCTGCCACCTTGGCCTCAGCTCCCCCTTCCATCCTGCATACTCCAGGATCATGAGGTCCTCCCCCCTCATATTCCAGAGAGCAACCTCTCATCCTATTTCTCTCTCTCTCTCTGTTTTCTTCCTGCCTGCCTCCTCTTCCCCCCTTGCAATCTCCAAGCCTTGCGCTCCCACCACAGTGTCCTCTCTCCTCAAATCCACTCTGGCCCCTTCCTTCTACTTTCTCCACTCTGCTGCCTTTAACTCCTCCCTCCGTATTTGACTTGGTCTCCAATCATCAGTCACCCTCACAGTTTTCCATGGACAGAAACACATGTGTAACTTTCTTGATGTCTACATGTCAGGAACCTACAATTCTGAGTTTCCAAATCACCATTTCCATTTTGCCCAGTGCTAGCCCAATCCCACCCTTAAAACGGTGGGCATAAACTCTTCCCCTTGAAAGACTGTATATCCAACAGTCCATTTTGATAAAGGGTGGCAGACTGTTAAGGACCATCCATTACATTTTAATTACCTTGAATGAAAATTTAAATGAAAGCAAAAAGTAATAAGCCTAAAGTGTTGAATTTAAAACACACGGGAAGGAAGGAAAAAGAAAAAAGGTAGATTTAAAGTATCTCTGATAGAAAAAGAAATCCTTTTTTGAGAATCAAAGAGTATGCTCCTCCCAATATTCAAGTTCCTTTCCTATAGTCCAGTTCCTTTCTTATCAAAAGCTAAACACTTAAAATGTCACAACTACTGGTGTGGATATGTCTTGAGAAGTAGAAATTCTACCCACGACCATATTGCAGTGAGAGTGTTACCTAAAAAACTTAAGTAAACATATCACATACTCACAAATGGTGCAGCCACTATGGAAAACAGTCTGGTGGTTCCTCAAGAAATTAAAAATAGAACTACCATATGATCCAGCAAGCCCACTTCTGGGTATCTATCCAAAAGAACCAAAATACCTCTCAATGAGGTATCTGCACTTCCATGTTCGTTACACCATTATTCACAACAGCCAAGATGTGGAAACAACCTAAATGTCCATTGACGGATGGCTAGATCAAGAAAATGTGCTTTATACAGACAATGGAATATCATTCAACCTTTAAAAGGAAGGAAACCCTGCCCCATGCAACAACACAGATGAGCCTCCGGGACATCACGCTAAGTGAAATAAGCCCATCACAAAAGGACAAATACCGCCTGATTGCACTTACAGAAAAGATCTAAAATAGTCAAACTCAGAGAAGCAGGGAGTAAAATGGTGGTGGCCAGGGGCTGCGGAGAGGGGGAAATAGGGAGCTGCTACTTGACAGATATTAAGTTTCCATTTTGGAAAATGCGTAAGTTCTAGAGAGCTTCTGTACACTATCATGCCTTTAATTGTAATACTGCACTGTACGCTGAAAATTTGTTATTAAGAGGGTAGATCTCATGTTAAATGTTCTTACAATTTTTTTTTAAAGAACTGACATTCACCAGATTTCTTCGGCTACTGTTGATATTCAGCCTAACAAATGTCAGTGTTTCCTGTTTTTCCAGTAAACAGTGTGTGACAGGATGATGATACGCGCGCGCGCACACACACACACACACACACACGCGGCCTGGCCCCAGGAACCACAGCATTGCTGGAGGCAGGGAAAGGGAAGCAGTGAATCACCCGGGAGTAAGCAAGCCGATGGCAACCACCCTCCCAGACCGCAGTCCCAGCAGAGACGACGCAAGGTTAAGGGAGCCAGGGACACTGGAGGAGTGTCCCCTACACCTCAGCTTGGCCGTATGGTCCCCTGGTTTTACGATCCACTTCAGCAGAGTAACCCCCATGACCTCTTGGCCTCCTGTCTTTCCCCTTCCAATCCTCAACCGCTTCTGCTACCTTACCCCAGGAAAAAAAAACAACTATAAAACTGTAGCTAACCACTCGTGTTCTGGAACACAGGTGCCACGTTCAACACTCCGTTTACATAAACAGACCTGTGTGGATTGGATGAAGACAGATGTCAGATTTGCATCAATATACAAATTTAAAAGGGAAGGATTTGAATAATTAAAATGAATATATCAATGCTCTATAAAAATATAAAACAAGATGGGCGCCCGGGTGGCTCAGTCGGTTAAGCGGCCGACTCTTGATTTTGGCTCAGGTCATGATCTCAGGGTTGTGAGATGGAGCCCCACAGTGGGCTCCACACTTGGTGAGGAGTCTACTCGAGATTCTCTCCTTCTCCCTCTCTCCCACTTGTGCTCTCTCTCTCTCTTTTTCAAATAAATAAATAAATAAATAAATAAATAAATAAATAAATAATAAAACAAGATACTGACATTATTACTAGCATAAAAGGAAGTTAAAAACCAGTTTTTTCTCCAATAATAACCACTTTTACAAAGCAAAACACCTTCAAGACCCATTATTAGGTTCATAACACTCACAGAATGTGATTCTAGAGCAGTACCCTGAATCAAACTACTAAGGTACAGTCACCCCTGTTTTGTTTCCTAATATTTTGCTCTTTGCTCATTCATCACTGCTTCTATTCTATTCATCTTCTATTTCTCACCAATTTACCATTTCGTTTGACAGATTCTGCTGATGCACCAAAAGATGAAAATTATTGCTGTGAGCAATTCAGATTTTTGCTTAAAGATGTGGTTTTTAAGAGCAAAATATTTCTGAAATCAGTTTTCCAGTAGTGAAATACTCACATAACCAAGTTAACAGTTTACTCTAAAACTGCCATCATATTTCAAAGGCAGACTATATTTTTTTGGTAGCCTCAGGCCTAAATTGGACTAAATGTGAACATTATCAGATTAACATCTAGAAGGGGGCTGCTGGGAGTACTGTTGACGTTCAGGTTTTGACCTGGATGCTTGACCATCTGGTGTGTTCAGTTCTAAAGATTCTTCAAGCTGTAATCTTATGATATGTTTACTTTGGGGGTAAAAAAAAAAAAAGAAGAAATAATAGGCCCAAAAATGGAGTCACTTGTGCTAAGCCCCTCCTCAGCAAACCAGGACTTCATACCTAACCTAACTGCAGTGTCAGCCTCTCCCAGGAGCGGAATCTTAAACCAATCAGTCTGGAATTTCCTGGTCAGCACTAGGGGGGTGATCTGTTGATAGAGCCCTGCCCCTGCCACAAAGTGAGGTGACCCTGCCTGAAGAAATCCCGTCTTTTGTTTATGACGTCCTTCCCCACCCCCTTCTGTCTATAAAGCCTTCCACTTCCCATGGCTCCTTTCTACTTGCTAGACGGGATGCCACCGAATAAAAGAATCATTGAATTAAGCCAATTAGATCTTCAAATAAACTTCAAATTTAGATCTTCAAACGAATTGTTTTTGTTTTTGTTTTTGTTTTTTAACAGATTTGGTGGCAGCAATGGTATCCAAAGCAAACTTCTAATGGTGTTCAGGGGCAATGAGAAACACAGGCATGGAACGTGTGAACTCCTTTTTGAGTTCTCCTCCCCACTTTCTAAGGGCTGTGGATAAGATCAGCTGTGAATTCTGCTCTCTGTATCGAGCTCCCGATCTAACTGGCTTTCCAACACAGGGCAGGTCAGCTTGAGCTGGCAGAGTCTCCTCGGAGCCCAGGTGAGCTTGGAGACAGTTTTGCCTGGAGCCAAGTGCCTTTCAGACGGCAATGACCAGGTTTTTGAGCGGAAAGCCCCCAGCCCATAATTCTGCCTCAAGATCCACCTGGGAACTGTTAATGGCCATATGCAGTTCCCCATCCACGTGGAGCACAGAGTCCGCAGTCCCCCATTGTTGGCTGCTGGTTCAACACTATCCCTACCCAAGGTTCCACAGGAACGGGTGTTGATGCATGCAGGCCATTCTCCTGGCCAGGACACAGTAATACCTCTTGATTACTGCTAGTATTTTAAGGTGCACATGTTTGCCTTTTGTGTAGATAAAGGCTAATTGCTAATGGGAATCTCAGAAACAAGCAAAGCCGCAATAATTTGTGGGCATGGATCAAGCATTTAAAAGCTGCTAGAATGCTCACCACCTAACCCAAAGACTCCCAAGTAGGGACAAATTGGTCACAGAACAGGTTAGACTGACACTAGGTCATGTAGACGCCGCTTTTAGGCAAAAGGTTGAGCACTGGAACCCTGAATAAGCAAAAAGGCCCACGGTGACCCCAGAGCTGATGCAGACAGGCTCATTAAGTGACTCACCTTGAAACAACCATAGGCCCTAACTGACCAATTACAATCAGGTACAGTTCCTAAGATTACCAAAAAAGGGAAAATTCCATCTGTTCCCATGTTCCCTCACTCCTCCCTATAACTGTGACCCCTCCACCACCTCATGACAGACAGTCTCTCCTTTGCTGTCCTGCCTGCTGCTCCCTTGAAGTGTAGTCAGTAAACTTCTATCTCTTCTGTTCTGTCTTGGGTGAATTCTTTCACCGCTCTCACCACCATCCTCCACCCGATCAGAGCACACCCACATTTGGTGGCCCCCCTATCCAATCAGGACACCCCACAGATCACCTACCAACTTCAAGAAAATTTCTGTGCAGTGAGGTATATCGTAAAACATCACACAATTTCCAACCCAGCACATGTCCCTTTTACGTATTTGTTCAACTCTGAGAGACTCAAAGTCTAAGCTAAATAATAATAATAATAATAATAATAATAATAAGGTAAAAGAATTATAAATGGGATTCTCTAATTACAAAGAGTTGAGTGTGCCACCTTCCAGCACAGGTGCTTACTTAATATCTAAGAACTGTGGTCCTTGTAGATATCTACAAAAATGGCAAAATCTTACTAACGACAAGCTAGAATCACAATGGCTGTTACGGGGAACGTTTTGATTAGATGAGACCATTCATTTAAGAAGCGCAGTTGAAAGTAAGGGTCCCCAAATTAAACAAACAGAATGGGATACCTACTTTAATTGGCATGCAGAAGCCCACCAGAAGTTTCAAAGTTCCAAAACAGCTTCATTGAAAGATTCATTGCAAAAGGCTGATGAAAAATAATATATAATAAAACCTAAAACAAAAGACTTTAAGAATGACTTAATGCCTACTGTGCCCCTTCTCCCCTCCTTGATTTGAGCACTCATTCTAGAATTCCTGTGTCTGAGCTGCCTTTCCACTCTGAAGAGAGTATTAAACAGTTACCTTTGAATTAAGACCACTCAGGGCACCTGACTGGCTCGGTTGGTGCAGCATGTGACTCTTGATCTCAGGGTTGTGAGTTTAAGCCACACTTTGGGTGTAGAGATTACTTAAAAATAAACAAACTTTGAAATAACACCACCCAAGGCTACAGGTGTCTTTCACTCTCAGGTCAAAGCCAAATCTAAGGGCCTTGGTCACTGTGTCCCTTGCTTTCCAAGTCCAGGCCATGGGTCACTGATCTTTGGGAGTGACTCTACATCTTATGAAGATAATGCCTTCTGTACCCTCCTTGAGGACACCTCTTGGATCCACGGGGTGCTTTAATACCGTCAGAAATATTTATTGCATGTTCCAGGTGAAAATGGACAAGATATTTGAAAGAATTAGCTCTATGGTGGAGGTGGGCTAGGCTGGAGGATGACATTTAGAGCTTGATAAGAACTTTGTTTTAGGCTTTCTCCCCTCAGCTAAATGTACCCAGGGAGAAAGAAAAGCATTCCAACATAAGTGAATGGATGTGTCAGTCCTTTAGTACCCTTTAGGGATCAGCCAATTCTTTGAGGAATTAAAAACAGCTGTTCTTGTTTTACAAATTTAGTCTTTATAGGACCAAAGGTATGGCTCCAGAGGTAACTCAAAGCCCACCAATCTTTTTTACCAATCCTAAAATTTCCCCTATTTATCTCAAAAGTCTGCCCCTGTGCCTTGAGATGTAAATGTTCTATCTGGTCTTCAGGAATTCTTACCTAGGTCATCTCTTTAAAATACCTACTTCAGGGAGGTAATTCTTGTCAGAAGAAAAACAAAGGGTGAAAAAGTTATTTGAAACTTAAGTGGAAAAAAAAAAAAACCTCGAGTGTCTCCTCCACTAAAACCCATCTCATGGCTAAAATTTTAGAATGGAAGCTAGGAGGCCTCTGTGTCTATATTCAAATGTGTCTACATACAGGTGTTGTAGATGTGTGGTATTCACTACCCCGGGATGATACTGGCAAAATCAATTTGTGAAAGAGCTCTATTTGACTGGCTAAGAAAAAATTGAGTGCTTATATAAATTAAATTCTCAGAAATGTAATAGAGATTTAATCCAACTAAATTGCAGATTCATGTGATCTAGAAAAATATTTGGTATTAAAGCTAGTTTAAGTTCATCAGTATAATTAAAAAGACATGACTTCAGAGTTACGAGCATTCAATGTAATACTTTTCATTCTACCTGGGTTTACCAAAGGCCAAAAACTTCATGTTTTCTCTTACAAAATATGTCAGCAGGAAAACAGCTGTAGTAGTGGCCGACTTTGTCTGATGTCTAAATGTATTCATAAATTTGCCAATCTATAGAACACTAGGATAATGGTTCACAATAGCTTGCTTCTTTATTTTCATTAGGAATTACAGTTGTTAAAGCCTGAAAATTCAATATATATGTAAACTACTAGAAATAATAAGGGAAATATCTCTGTAGGCAAGGAAAGTGGGATGCGTGTTTTCAGCAAGAGAAGGAATGAGGAGGAACAGAGATGCATTTTTGGTTGAGAAAAAAGAATGTAACTTTGTCCTAAAGTAAGTTGTGTTGTTTAAAGAGGAAAAACATAGGACAATATCTAAATGTAAAAAAGAAAGTTGTAGAAGGTTTGTGGAAAGGTTATCTTGGGAAAGGAATTTTACATATGATCAAGCTATGTGAATTAAAAAATATTTTAGGGTCGCCTGGGTGGCGCAGTCGTTAAGCATCTGCCTTGGGCTCAGGGCGTGATCCCTGCGTTCTGGGATCGAGCCCCACATCAGGCTCCTCCGCTGGGAGCCTGCTTCTTCCTCTCCCACTCCCCCTGCTTGTGTTCCGTCTCTTGCTGGCTGTCTCTCCATGTCAAATAAATAAACAAAATCTTTAAAAAATATTTTAATGAGCTTTGATATCTATTGTGTACTTATGTAAAACTAAACCTTAATGTGCTTTCATCTGCTGAATGGACACGTTTTCTTGGGTTGGTTGGTCCACTCTTTTTCTTTTTCTTTTTTTTTTAAGATTATTTATTTGAGAGAGAGAGAGCACAAGTGGGAAGGAGAGGGAGAGAGAATCTGAAGCAGACTCCATGGGGTTCAATCCCACGACCTTGAGATCATGACCTGAGCCAAAACCAAGAGTTGGACACAACCGACTGACCACCCGGGTGCCGTGTTGGTCCACTCTTAATAAGAAATAAGTATTTCTCTATCTTTTAAATGATCTTTTCATCAAAATAATTTTCTGTGTTCACTGACTTCAGCTGGTCTTTGATTACTCAGATCTAGTACTCTCAATATTACAAGAGTTAAGTTTTTCTTCTATAACCTTCCATAATTGCCTATGCTCTTTGTCACTTTGGTTAAACAGATAACTACTGTTTCACAGTGATCTGAGATCCTAGTTGACCAAGTGCTTTAACACCTCTTGATATTTTTAACAAACTTCCCAAAATCAAATTCTAAATAAAGTCTTTCTGACATCAAACATATTTGGGATTTTTCAGGGGGTCCCTGGAACATCTATTTGTTGTCTCTCCTTATAAAAAGAAAGAATTTATACTTTTATGCTAATTTGGTATGTAAATTACATTGGAGGCATTATCAAGAAGTAATATTAAGGCTTCTTTATGTTGTATTTGTATAGGTACATGTTATAAGTGTTCCAGGAACTGCATGAAATTCTTAAAGTCTGATTTTCCTGGTATTATGTTATCATCATAATTCCAGTTATTATTTTAAAATATTGTGCCTTACAGAAATAACCAAATTTCCTTGTCAGTTCTATTATAATTATAGTAAACTCTCATCAGATCTTTAACAATGGACATTTTCAAGTCTGTCATTTACAGCGAGTAATTATTTTACTTTGATGCTTTTACAAAACTGTTTCTGCAAAAGTGCTTCATCTTCAAGGAGGCTCATGGAAAGTACTCTAGAATACAGGTTTCTGATAACTTTAAGATCATAAAACTGAACTGGGTAAGAATTTCCAGAACTAATGGAAAAACTGGCTTTAAGCAGAACAAGAATTTGTAACATGGGACTGAGTGAAGCGATGAGGATCGTTATAATCTTTATGACATATCTGTCAATTGGGCTGGATCCTGAATTCTGGCTTCTGCAAATATCTGACTATGAATCAACAAACTAATGTTTCCAATTGTCTCCCACCCTCCTGGTTTGGAATCACTAAGAACAAAGACTGACCTTAAATCTCCTCAGAAGGGACTGCACCGGGTCCTCTCACTACCCATATGACAGCCCAACCTCAGAGACCTGAACCTTGGATACACATCTCACAACTGAAAAGGGCTCCACTTGGCATCTGGTCCTACACAAACTCTGGAAACCTCCATATCCAACTGACTCAGAGGAGAAGTAGCAGACATTGATATAGACTGTTTCCACCCAAGATGCCACATCAAGACTTTATACTCTAACTGAACACGAAACCCTTTCTTCTTTTCTTTCTTTCCTTTACCCTGACATTGGTGTGGAAAGATAACACCATCATCCGTATCTCCTAGGCTACTGCTAGGTAACCTTTCAGACGGCTGGATTTGTCATCAAACTCTCATCTGTCCATGATGCTAGAGACCCCCTGGTCCAATTTCCTGTCTCCAGTTAGCAACCCCCAAAGTGGGGGATTTTGCACCCAGGCTCTATGCAAAGAAGGGGGCACAAGACAAGGGTTAATAATAAAACTGCATTGTGCTTTACAGACCTTTACAATTTTACTGGCCTCCATGGCTGTCACCTTTCTAGTCCAGAGCCACAGATTTAAACGGGAATTACCAGGAAGCATTCACGATTCAGGCTTTGCTTCTTTTGGCACGGCCCTGCTTCCTCAGTTCAGAATAAATGTAAATGAGTTTATACTCAGGAACCTCTCCTTAACTCTTGAAAATATTGCCGAATCTGTTGCTAAAGTCATAGTGCCCCAACAAAAATCCTCAGACTCTCTGGCCAAAGTTGTTCTTAACAATAGGATAGCCCCTGATTATCTTTTAGCTGAGTAGGGAGGTGCTGTGGCCCACATCACATTCTGCACCTAGATTAACACTTCTGGGGAAGTTGAAACTCAAGGACACAAAATCACTGAGCAAGTCACTTGGCTTTAAGAGGTGACTCCTTCAACTGGGTCTCTTACTTATTTGATTTTGGTTTGGGTCTTGGCTCCAAAGTATACTACAGATATCAGGGATTATCCTGTTTATAATGGTCATAGTAATCTCCCTGGTGCATTGTATTCTCTCAGAGCTTTTAAATGTGTATCAGCAACTTCTAACCACTAGGCAAATGATCTCCCTAAGGCTAGAACATCGGAAAGAAAAAAAAAAAAAAAGAAGAAGAAGAAGATGGCCAACCAAAAACTTGTTGAGTATGACCTGGGAATACCACAAAGATTCAGCAAAAGCAAAACAAAATAAAAACACAAAAAGAAAACAACACAAATCATGAATGTCACCCAGAGAATCAGTAAAAGCTGTGAGAATAAAAGAGTAGCTGAGAGCAGTGCTAATTTCTTAAATTTTGATACCATTTCTTGGCTGAGAGTCTGATCAAAAATGGGGAATTGTTAAAAGAAAAAGGAAAGAAAGAAAGAAAGAAAGAAAGAAAGGAAGGAAGGAAGGAAGGAAGGAAGGAAGGAAGGAAGGAAGGAAGGAAGAAAGAAAGAAAGAAAGAAAGAAAGAAAGAAAGAAAGAAAGAAAGAAAGAAAGAAAGAAAGAAAGAAAGAAAGAAAGAAAGAAAGAAAGAAAGAAAGAAAGAAATAACAGGCCCAAAATGGAGTCACTTGTGCTAAGCCGCAGGTCGGCAAACCAGGACTTCATAGCTAACTGAACTGCAATTTCAGTCTCTCCCAGGAGCAGAGCTTTAAACCAATCAGTCTGGAATTTCCTGGTCATCACTAGGGGGGTGATCTGTTGATAGAGCCCTGCCTCTCCCCCTAAGTGAGGTGACCCTGCCTGAAATCATCTCGTCTTTTATTTATGATGTCCTTGTCCCCACCCCTTCTATCTACGAAAGCCTTCCACTTTGTAGAGCTCCTCAGCACTCCTCACAACTTGCTCCATGGAATGCTCATAAATTTTTGAATGAAGCCAATTAGATCTTTAAATTGACTCAGTTGAATTTTGTTTTTCAACAACTTGTTTTTGTATTTATTATTATGATTCAATAAATAGTTAAAAAAATAAACATGCTATCATAGTGGACATCTCCATGGATTTACCAACAGTCTCTCTGTTTAAACTACTCTAACAGGGTGGGGGGGCGCCTGGGTGGCTCAATTGGTTAAGCGTCTTGCCTTTGGCTCAGGTCATGATCCCAGAGTCCTGGGCTTGAGTTCTGTGACGGGCTCCCTGCTGCTTCTCCCTGTCCCTCTGCCACTAACCCCTGCTTGTAAATAAATAAAATCTTAAAAAACAAAAAACACTACTGTAACAGTTGGTGCTTGAAGCCAAGATGGGTAAATTCAGGGACCCAATCTTATGCCCTGAAACTGCATTTTTTATTTGTGGCGGCATGTCCAACAATTCTCTCTTTTTTTTCCCCCTCCAGCTTTACTGAGATACAATTAGTACATAACACTGTGTAAGTTTAAAGCACGCAATGTGTTGATTTGACACACTTATGTACTACACTATGATTACCCACCATAGCATGAACCAACACTTCCATCACGTCCCCCAATTACCATTTCTTCTTTGTGGTGACAACACGGAAGATCTGTTCTCTTAGCAACTTCCAAGTAAATAATTCAGTATTAGCTACAATCACCATGCTGTACTCTACGAGATCCCCAGAACTGATTGCTCCTAAAACTGCAAGTTTGTACCCTTTAAACAATATCCTTTTAAAAATGATTAAACAGATGGGTCTTGTGCTCAGGTAGCTTGGGGTAAAGCTGTGGCTAGACTCCACAGAAAAAACTGCTCTGTGACCACAGCAACCCCACGAGACTCCACTCAGCAGCAAACAGCTGTGCCTGTCTGTCAGGCAGTTCAAGTTCAAGGATGTCAGATCCAGTTGCCACAACCTATTTACAAAGCCACACACCCACTGTCTGCCTCAATCCCTTTTCTTCCCCTCCTCCCCCAGGATCTCTGCACTGGACCTGTAGACCCCATCACCAGTGGTTCCTCCTTTCTGCCTTCGAGCAAGCACATAAACACCATATTGAAGAAGAAGGAGGAGGAGGAGGAGGAGGAGGGGGAGGAGGGGGAGGGGGAGGAAAATATTATCTTGACTTTATTGACCTTTTGCATGGTTTCTCCTCTTATACTTGTTGACTACCTGCCTGTGCATCAGCCAATCTCCTTTGCCCCTTCCCAGTATTTTCTGATTTTGGTTTGGGAATCTAGACAGTTCCAGGGAAGGTGATTCTCCTGACACCTCCGGGGATGGGTGGGGCACATGGTCTAAGCCACTTTGTTCCATTTTTTGTTGCTGTTGACGTACACCTAAAAGAATTTTGAAAAACTATGTGACCCTTACACATTTTTATGTTGACACCCAAAATATTTCATTATCAGTTTTAGATGAAAAAGAAGGAATCCTGTGTATGTAACTTTTGACGTTTTAAAATAAAACTGTTAATTCACTCTTTTTATATGTATACAGTAAACTCTAAATTCTATGGCAATTGGTGCCCAACATCTAAAATACATCTGAAAAGCTCTTCTATAGCAGGTCAAAATTCCCACTGTTCTTTTTTATTACTTAGAAGTTGGATTTCTATTCTATTTCTTCCTCAGAATTTGATCACAATGTAATGTTTCTTTTGCTTTTATTAAGCAAGCCATTATTTTTCTGGGCAATAACAAATGTCCATTATTTGAGATTGATTTGTTTCTTGTGACCACAAGGTTCTAGATGGTAGTTTTTCCCTCATGAAGTTATTATTATAATTACTGCTGGTATAAATTTTATCAAAAATCTAAATATATGACAGATTTTGATAAATACTGCCCAGACGTGAATAGTAAAATTGTATCAGAAAGGCATTTTTTAATGAGATAAACGTGACTTTTTTATTTTAGTTAGTTCATAAAGCCATGGATAAATATTACTCATTTTGAGAAATTTTCAGAAATAAGATTAATTCTATTGTTATTTTTCTTTTTATAAATGTAAGTGCTGAAAGCTCATTCATATAAATAAATAGAAGCAAGAAAAGGAATTTTATCATAGAAATTAATATCTTATTATAATTCACACAAGTTCCATGCTGAAAATCTCACAGTGGTCTATGAAAAACTATTCTTAAGGGTCAGCTGGAAGCCAGTTAGGATTTTTCGTTAATTTTGTTGGAAACAAAGATTTGGAAATCACATGTCTTGCTAATGGATTTGCTTCCCAGTGAGAGACATTCACTCTTTCAATTTGGAGGAATTACATCAAAAGGCTCTACCCAGATAGCAAATGCCTTTTAACTATACTTGTTATTCTTTTTCTAAAAGACATTTTATTTAATCTGATATACCCAGAGAGGGCATGGAAAATAAAAGTACTGCTAATTTCAATAAAGCATTACCAACATATTTTTATAAAATAAAATGTTTGTCACATGCTTTAAATGTGTTTCATAGAAGCCTTGGAGCAGCAGATTTCACTCACTGGAATTACAGGAAATGTCTGTCATATAATCATGCTGGCAAATGCAGACCTCACTGTCAAGCCTGCAGCCAAACAGACTTACTTTCTGTCAGAGGAAGCTTCTCTTCGTATTTCAATCCAAACACAAATGTTACACATGGCAACCATCTCACCTCTGAACCCCAGATGTCTGATTGGGGGTGCAGGGCACCAGGAAATCAGCCACCACCACTTTCCCTCTTACCTATTTCCCTTTGCTTTGTTCTCATGAATTCCTCTCTCTGGAAGGGTGCTTTCTCTAAGCACAGCTGGGGCTTCCAGTGGAAACTGTCCCGCCACTCCATCTATTCAATCTGGGTTCAGAACACACTAACATGGTCTAATACTGGCTTTCTAAGTCATGCTTCACCCCTAACGAATCCATGGATATGACAGGAAAAGTCATAAAGCCTTGATCAAAGGAGTTTGTTCAACAGCAGCATCGTGAAGCTGTCCTTTTGTAATGTGCCCCAGAGATGTTTATGCCCTGGGTCAGAGCACCATAGTAAAGGCTGGGATGGCTGAGACGTGTCCCTGTATGGGTAGAGCAAGAGAAGGGTGATTATGAGAAGGGGAATGAAAAGAATCGGCCCGAGGCCTCACCAAAGGCAGGTTCTCAGGTACATCGATTTTAAGCAATAGTGAGTATGAAAAGTGAATATATAGAAAGTGATCTCCTTAAAACCATCTAAGCCTGTGTACCATTTTGAAAGGCTTTATTTACCCTCAAGGATATGTATAGCTGGTTTGGAAGACTGATATCCTGGGCTAAGCCAATCACCGCGTTCCCGACTCCTAGCCACAGAGATGACCATATGACTTAAGCTTGTCCAAGAGACAGATGATTTCTCTTTCCTCTGGACTTGAATAGGGACTCGTGGAGATCTGCAAGCTGCTGGCAGCCATCTTGGAACCATGAGGAGAGCCAACCTTAGAGCTAACAGTTGGCAGGGGAAAGCAGAGAAACCAAAGAATCTGAGTCCTTGATAATATCACTGAGTTTCTGGATCAAGACTTGCTAACTTATTCTAGTCCTCTCTCTGGTTTTTCCAAGTGTATTAGCTGACACATTTACTGTTGCAGCTTCTTTGAATTGGAATTTACTTTTAATAAAGACATATTAACTGATATACTTTAAAGAAATTTCTTATTCAAATAGTCACTACCCACCAGCTCTATTCCCTTATTACTTCTTTTCTGAAATCAAATTCAGCTAAGAGATACGGACATGAGCCAACTGCCCCTCTGTGTGTCCAGTCTTTTTTACAATGGCATTAATTCCACTTTGCTGTGTATTGTCTGGGTCCCCCATCCCTTATCTGAAATTGTGAAATCCACATGCTTTGCAAAGACAGAAACTTTGAGAGAGAGAGAGTTAAAAAGAAAATCACAGGCCCCAAATGGAGTCACTTATGCTAGGCCAAGTCACCAAACCAAGGCTTAATACCTAACCTAACTTCAATTTCAACCTCCCCTAGAAATGCAGTCTTAACCAATCAGTCAGGAATGTTCTGGTCAGCACCAGTGAGGTAATCTGCCATGTGGGCCCTCTCCATCCTCCAAAGGAAGATGAGGTAATCTGCATGTTAAGACTTTCTGCCCTTCCCCATAAGGGAAGGTGACCTTGCCTAATACAATCCTTTTCTTTTGCCAATAACTTCATGCCTCAGCCTCCTTTGTATAAAATCCTTCCATTTTGCACAGCTCCCCAAGATCCCCCGTCTTACTAGGTGGGAGGCTTCCTAATTCTAGCCAACTAGATCTTCCACATTGACTCAGGTGAATTTTGTTTTTTAACAAAAAGACAGATTTGCACCTTGGCAACAAGACTTGTCTTAAACTGACGTGGAGATACTAATCTCTGTTTTTCCCACTTAGTGTGCAGAGATTATTTCACTGCAGACACACTGAAGTGTATGATGCTGGGAATGGGGATGCTGGGAACACAGGTCTACAACTCCAAACCCAAAACCTTTAGGGCCAGGTGTGTTTGGAACTCGGTGTTTTTATGATTTTAGAAGTCTTCCAGTGCACATGACAGATAGTACCCCACTGGGAGTATCATGTAATACTCCGTCGCTCTTTATGGGTGCCAGGAGAAAGTACCTCCAAAGCAGGAAGGACATTCAAAACTCCTCTGCATAGCAGTAGGGACCCCCTGACTTCCATTCAGGGACAGAAATCTTGGTGGTCAAGGGAAATTCTTTCATCGATATGGTATCAATCCACGGTGTCCCTGACAAAGAAATTAATGCCTGTACGACACTGCAGTGGTGAATGCATGACATTATTCCTTTGTCAAAACCCATTGCCTGAGCAACACAAAACATGCAATGTAAACTACTGACTTCAGTTATATTAATATTATGTATTAATACTGGTTCCTCAATTGTAATCAATGTTCCACACTAACGCAAATAGGGGACATTGTGGGGGGAGAGGGAGACAGGCCATAAGATAACTCTGAACTTTCTTTCTTTTTTTTTTTTTTAAGATTTTATTTATTTATTTGACAGAGAGAGAGACAGCCAGCGAGAGAGGGAACACAAGCAGGGGGAGTGGGAGAGGAAGAAGCAGGCTCCCAGTGGAGGAGCCTGACATGGGGCTCAATCCCAGAGCACCGGGATCACACCCCGAGCCGAAGGCAGACGCTTAACAACTGCGCCACCCAGGCGCCCCAACTCTGAACTTTCTGCTCAATTTTTCTGTATATATAAAACTGCTTTAAAAATAAAGTCTATTAATAATCTTTTTTATTTAAAAGATTAATATCCATTTTTGGAAGATATGCCGACTTTAAAAAAATCATTTAGTGAAGGAACTGGCAGACCCACAATGAAAGGGTCTGGTGGGGACAGGGTGGGTGGGGTGGGCAGTGGGAGGGGTAGAGATCTTTGTCCAACTTCATCTGTGAAGTGGGAATCCCCCTCCCAAAGCCTGAGCACTGATGGGCATCACTTCCCACTTGCTTGGAGCTCTGGGTGTTGTTCAAGTTTATGGAATTCGCTTTGGGGACAGTGTATGGGGAGGGGATAGAGATATAGAGACTAGGCACTCTTCCAGTGGGACACGGTGGAGATTCCCAAGAGAAGGAGTGGAAGTTTTGCATGTAGAGAGCAGAAGGAGAAGGAGCTTGGGAAGGAAAAGCCCAAGCGCCAGAGCAGGAAAGCCACCTTAGGGATGGGCCGAAAGGGAAGACCTCCTTGGGAAGGTCTGCATCCCAGGAGTTCCCTCAACAGAGCCTGCAGGCAGCACAGTGGCTGGGGACGCAGGCTCGGAAGCCACACTCCCTGTGCTTACGTTTCAGCTGTACCACTCAGTGGGTGGACGTGTCACTCTGGGGAAGTTACTAAGAGGTCTCAGTTTCCTCTTTAGTAACATTGAGATCATAGTAATACCTACCACACAGTGTTGTAAAGATTAAACAAATCATGCCTGTAGAGCTCTCAGTGCCACTGGCAGCACTGAGCAAGCACTCAGCTGAAGGTTAGCTCTTACTAGCTTTTTAATCTCCTACATTACAGTTCTCCTTTCTAACTCTTCTTTTTTTTTTTTTTTTAGATTTATTTATTTATTTATTTGAGAGAGAGAGCACACAAGCAGGAGAGGCAGAGGGAGAGGGAGAGAATATCTTAAGCAGAATCCATGGAGTGTGGGAGCCCGATGTGGGGCTTGATCCCATGACCTGAGATCATGACCTGAGCCAAAATCAAGAGTTGGACACTTAACCAACTGCGCCACCCAGGTGCCCCTTCTAAGAAATTTCGCAGGCCTTAGTCAGTGTGTTCATTTGGAGATTAGAGGAACAGGGTGGCAAAAGGTTGAGTGAGGAAGAAACTGCTTCCACCCCATGTCCTCCAACAGAGAGGGGCTACTGGCCTTGTAAGGGATTTATCACCCAAGTTCTAGGTGGGGATGGCGGCCTGCGACAAAGTTAGCAGAGAGACTCAATGTTACAGGCACATTCTGGAGAGGACATATGCAAAGAGAGGCAATGAAATAAAGTTCACAGCTTAGATAATGTTGTCTTCCTAAAAGAGCAGCTGGAGAGCCCAGTTAACCCCTGGATTTTCAGTAGAAGGAGCCATTTCGAAACATGCCTGCTGAACTCAGACACATGTACTGGGCAGCACGTTGGACCTAAAAGACCCCATCTAGCCTGTCTGTGATTCCTTCTTGTGAGCTCCCCGCTCTTTCAGACTGTTTTGGACTCATCTCTTCTCCCTAGCCCTACCCACACACTCAATCAGAAATCTCATTAGCTTTCCACTCTTTGTCCCACTCTGCACTCCACTCCAGATCCAGCTTCTCCAACATATTGCCTTCCTTGCCTTCCTTTTCCTTTCTGGACCTTCATTGGCTTCCATGGCTTCCAGAGCCAAGGTCATGAGTTCCCCTAGGAACGTAAGGTCATAGTGCAATCAACAGGTTCCCCTTTACCCAGGCAAGCTTTTAGGTCACTCTTCCTCCACAGAGGCTCACATGTCACTGAGTATCTGTAAAAGGGGCCCAACCCCTTTTCCTTCCACATCTTCTCCACCTTCATTCCCCACAGATGGACTTGAAACAGGTCCTTGTGAATTCTTGGCCACTGGTAGTCACTGGATCCTCATGCTGTCGTTTCCTAGCCCCCTCAACTGTTCTCCTTTTTTAAAAACCATTTTGTTGGAATCTAAAGTCTCTCCCATGATTGATGTACTTACCTGATCATAGCTGAGCTTTTAAAGATTATTTTCCAAAGGGGAGTCCTTAGTGAATTGCATTGTTTTTCAGCATCTGATCTTTAAAGAAGCTCTAAATCTGGATCCCACATATTTAAGAGTTTGTATTATCAGAGCAATCAGTAGGAAGATTTGGTTGTCCCACTGTTTTCAACGGAAGATCAGGGAGAGAAGGGATAATTTTCTTGACATTTAAAAGGACCATTCAGTATGAACAATTTAACTGAAAGGAAAAACAAACTTGGATTTGAAATAAGTCATTTTTTCTCATTCTTGGAACACAGACAAGGAAGGGACTAGTCTTGAGATCAAAATTCAGAATGCCATTTTTCCTGATGTTGGTCTATTTTATCTACCGAATTTGTCACCTATGTTTTTTGTTGTTTTTTGTCAAAGCACATGCGCACAGACTAATATGAGTTTTCACGTTCCTGTACCACTGTCTCTAACCTAACATAAACCTAAGATTTCAAAGGGTGATTCAATGCCTCCCTGCCTCTTGATTTTATTTGTTTTGATTGCCAAAAATAAGTCAAAGGAAAATTACTACGAAATTTTCCTTTAAAAGTCAACCCATTTCTTGAGTGGCTTGCTGTCAAAGAAGACATGGGGATTATCCAAACCCAATAGCCCCCAGAGGAAAAGACCTTTTCTGTTTGAAGCAGTCTGGTCCTTCAGCAACTATCACACAAATGTTTCCAAGCGAGTAAACCCATACCAAGAATTCTGACAATATTGAAGGAAGAGTTGCCAGCAGTATAAATCGACACAATCGAATATAAAACAATGTCTTCTGAAAGTTATCAGATATGCATAAATATGGTTGAGGTGCACAGGTGAGGATATGACAAAGTGATACAAAACTGCTCTAATAGTAATTTTAACATAACAAAATTTCTTGAATTCAGTCTTCATCCTATGGCAAAGATCCATGACGGCCCCACATGGGGACTAATCGTGTTTTCGGTAGCAGGAGAAGTATGTGTTTTAAGAAGACTTCTCATGAGTTTCAAGGTCCTTTTATCCCTTAACATCCATTGCTTCTCCCTGACTTTGCAGCTCTGCTCCGTCTTGACCTCCAGCTTTTGGAGACCTGCTGACTTTGAGCTTCTGACCTAACTTTGACTTGATCTCCCATTGTCACTCTCTGCCTCAGTACTGACTTTCAACCTACTTCAGGATCCTCTTCTTGCTTTTTCCCTTGTCTCTCCTTAACCTGGATCACTGCCATTTTTGTTAAGTCCACCATTGCCCATAATCAGATTCTATGAAGAATACTTGTCCCAATTTGGGGGCAGAAAAAGATTCTAGAGGTCTAAGTACTGAAAAAACTAAATGTCCCCCTACATAATTCAAGATCAAAGAGGAAATGGAGGCCACTCAATATAAGCGTGCTGTTTTTAAGGGGAAGAATTTGCATAGACCTCTTTGAATCCCAGATCCACCCTTTCAAGCTGGGCTGCATTGAGCAAGTTACTGAACCTCTCTGGGCTCCAGGATCATAGAGCAAAAGTCAAGAAAATAATTCTTTATCTGCATAGTGAGAATTAGGGGAAATATTGGACGTGAAGAGCCTGGTGTCTGGTTGTCGCTCAGTAAATGTTAGCTTGACTTCAATATCACTATGTGCTTCAGCCTTAATAATTTTCTTTCACTTAAGTGATTACTCCTTAAAAATGTATACCTGAACCAGAACTCAGTATCCAGAATACATGAAGAATTCCTACATTCATTCAATAAGAAAAAGACAAATAACTCAACTGTTAAAAATAGACAAAGATTAAATGAGAATGTCCCAAGAGAAGATACCCAAGTGGACAATAAACACATGCAAATATACCTGACGTCATTAGTCATCATGGAAACGCAAATGACAACCGCAGTGAGAAACGTCTTAACACTCACCAGGTAACTACAATTGAAAAAACTAACATTTCTAGCATTGGTGAGGATGTGGAGAAATTGGAGCTCTCATACCTTGCAGGTGGGAGTATATCATGGTAAAACACTTTGAAAAGCTGTTTGGCAGTTTATTATTAAGTTAAACATACACCACCCTCGACTCAGTAATTCCACTCTAGGTATTTACCCAATAGAAATGAAAACACAAGTCCATCCAAAGACTTTTACATGTATGCTCACAGAAGCTCTGTCAACAACAGCAAAACAAAAAAACAAAACAAAAAAAACCCTCAAAAACCAAAAAACAACCTACTAGAAACAACCCAAATGTCCACCAACAGGAGACGGATAAACACATTTACATTTTTACGTAGATGGATAAATCTCGAAAACACTATGCTGAACTAAGAAGCCAGATGCAAAAGAGTACGAACTGAAGATTCCATTTATATGAAGTCCCAGGACAATAAAAACGAATTTATGTGAAAAAAAAACAGAAAGTGGCCACGTTTGTGGTTGGGATTGACTGGGAAGAGACACAGTAAAGCTTCTGAAATGGTTTACATCTTAACATACGTGGTGGTTATATAAGTGTATACACACATGAAATCCCATTAATCTGTATATACCTCAACTTTTAGAAAGTTTAAATATTGTTTCAGAGAATCCAAAATTTACTTGTGTAATATAATTAAAATATATTTCATCAACACTAAGACACATTCCCCCACATTTTAACATTTCTGAAGTCAGGATGTGCCTTAGAATAAATGGCATCTCATAGTTTATCAGCAGCATATTTTCTTTCCTAGAAGTACATAAAATAATGGTACCACCTAGATTCACTAAAAATTGGTAGCTTCTATTTTTTCTTTTTTTTTGCAAAATTCTTGCTAAAGTAATAAAAATTAAACTTTTCTCACAGAATCCTTACTTTGGTAGTTCTCTATTCGGTGATCTAGGCGTGCCCCAACTTAGTCCTATAAATGGCATTCTTTAATGACCATGTCCTCAAGTTGTTTGAAGACAAACTAAAATGGCTGCTGGTTCCACCCCCTCATAGTCCCGGCCCCACACGGCCCCGGCCCCCCATGGCTCCAGCACCCACAGCTGGGGCTTCGGCCTCCACGACTAGGCTTAGCCATGTCCCAGCCCAAGCCCTCGTCAAAGCAATGGTGGGGCAAATATGAGCACTGCCATGGCTCAGCAGCTCAGCTATACTTGCTGCCAATCCCACCCTGTCCTTGTCCGGTCCTAAAGACTAGTTTCACAGAATGGAGAGGGGTGTCAAGTGAAACCTTTCTCTTCCCCAAATTAGTGTAAAAAAAGACTACGGGTTTGGCTCACTTAGCATCTATTCCTCATTGTTCCATATCATCCTCCATTATAGAAAGGATAGGAAGCCAAATGCTAGCTTTTCCAACCTCCCTTGTAACACATGGGAGCCACGTGACATAGTTCCGTCCAAGGAAACATATTTGGAAGACTGCTGGTGTGGGTGAGGGGAAGAGGGATCTGGGAAAGTGTCTGATCTCTTGTTACTCTGCCTGCCCCACGGCAACTTGTCCTGAACTCAGATTGGATGGTTGAAGCCAGAGAGGCTCTTTTGCAACCGTTAAACAACAAGGATAAAGAACCGCATGCCAAGGACGGCAGAATGAGAAAACAGAAAGTGCTTTGAAATTACAGTTACATTTTTTTATGAATGTTAATGATCTTGTGGCTATTTTCCTAGGAGTCCTTATCTTTTAAAGATCCTCACTGAAACATGTATAGATTAAATGTGATGTCTGGAACTTGCTTCAGAATAGCCCGGGGGGCGGGGGGCTGATGGAAAAGTGGACAGAGGTATAGATGAAATAAATAGATAATTGTTGAAGCTAAATATAGATGCATATTCTCTCTACTGTTATGTGTATTTTGAATTCTCCATAATAAAAAGACTAGAAGATCTGGCAGAAACTACCTCTGCGATCAAGCCCAACATTATCAGTTGACTCTCACCAGTGATGAGTCATGTTGATATCACATACCTCCAGCCCTGTGGTATCCTTCCCCAAAACCCAGAACCCCAGACTATGAGGAAACATCAGACAAAAATCAAACTGAGGGGGCGCCTGGGTAGCACAGTCATTAAGGGTCTGCCTTCGGCTCGGGGCGTGATCCCGGCGTTCCGGGATCGAGTCCCACATCGGGCTCCTCTGCTGGGAGCCTGCTTCTTCCTCTCCCACTCCCCTGTTGTGTTCTCTCTCTCGCTGGCTGTCTCTCTGTCACATAAATAAATAAAATCTTTAAAAAAAATCAAACTGAGGAACGTTCTAAGAAGATACTAGACACTCTTCAAAAGGCGTCAAGGTCATGAAAAACAAGCAAAGACTGAGAAACTGTCACAGCTAAGGAGAAGCCTATGGAGACATGAGGACATGAATGCAGTGTGGTACCCTGGCTTGGATTCTGGAACAGGACAAGCTCATGTAGTGGGAAAACTGATGAAATTTCAATAAAGTCTGTAATTAAGTTAATCATAAGGAACCCACATTAACTTCTTACTCTTAAACAAGTATACTATAGTTATAGGAGAAATTCGCATTAGGACAAACTGGGTGAAGAGTATATGAGAACTATTTGTGCTTTCTTTGCAATTTCCCAGTGAGTCTAAAATAATTACAAACTAAAAATTTATTCTGAAAAAAAGTCTAAAGGGAAAGAATTTGGATTCCCAATGGCATTATTGCACAGATTTCTTGTTGCATGAGAAAAATGAAACATATTTTTAAAAAAAGTAAATGCCACTTAACGAGTCTGTTCCTTGCAGCTGAATCAATATGAACTGATGAAATGTGCTTGTTGTTTATTTATTGTTTGTCTGAGGCCATTAGCTCCTGAAACCCACCACTGAGAACAACAGCACTCAGCACTCTGCAGCAATGGGGGGCTCACCTGACCAACCCCCCGACCCCACTGCCATCTCAGGTTCACAAAGGGAGAGAGAGGACATGAGGGGAAGAAGTCATCTCCTTGGGAACCTGCCTAAAGCAAGCAATTAGCAAAACCCTTTAGGAAGTAGCTGTGACACAAAATCAACCCAAAAACAGCAGCAACAGCTTTCTTTTCAACTCTGTTCGTCCACTATAAAGAAATAGGGAATCTAATGGAAAACAAGTCTCATATATCAAGTAGCAATGAAAACTACAAAATATCTGGGAATAAATATTAAAATGTGAAAACTGTATATGAATAAAGCTGTGAAACTTTACAGGACATGAAAGAAGGCTTGCATAAGGGAAGGACACATCATCATGTTCCTGAATATAAAGCTGCTACATTGTAAAGATGTCAGTTCTTCCTAAATTAATCTATAAATTAAATATATCACCAAAGTTCTGACGTAAAACCTAAATCTCATCTACTATAAAAAAATTCAAGCAGAGTGGATCATATATCTTCCTGTGAGACGTAAAACTGTAACACATTTACAAGGTAATGGAAGAAAAAAGTCTTTGTGATCAAAGCATTCTTGGACATGACACTAAAAATACAATCTATCAAAGAAAAATATAGGTAAATTGGACTTTACCAACATTTAAAACTTCTGCTCTGGGAAAGACACTGTTAAGAGAATGAGAAAACAAGCTATGGGCTGGGGAAAAAAATCTTTGCAAATTACACAATCAACACACAGGGACCAGCTACATAATGCCTGGGGCCCAGTACAGACTGGAAATGTGGGACCCTTTGTTGAAAATTATTAAGAATTTCAAACTATGACCAGTAGAGTGTCAAATGAAGTGGGGGGCCCTTCTCAGCGTGGGGTCTGTGTGACTGCACAGGTCACCCTCCCACAAGCCATCCCTGCCAACAGCACATCTGTATTCAGAAAACACAACAAACTCTCAAAACTCAATAGTAAGGAAACAAGCAACCCGTCTTAAAAATGGGCAAAATATTTGAACAGACACTTGGCCAAAGAGGAGACAAGGATGGCAGATAAGCACATGAAAAGGTGGTCAACACCATGAACCGCTGGGGAGTCACAGGCTGAAACTCAGTGAGATACCACTGTGCACGGATCAGAATGACTGCAGTAGAAAAAACTGACAACACCAGCGCTGGTGAGGACACGGAGGATATGGAACTCCCCAGCATCGCTGATGGGAGTGCAAAACAGCACTGCCACTCTGGGAAACAGTCTGGCAGGTTTTTTCACAAAGTTAAATATGCACTCACCAGGCACCCAGCAATCTCACTTTTTGGTATTTACCCGTGAAAAATGAAAACTGCTCACACAAAACCCTGTACGTGAGTGTACAGATGTTCTTATCTGTAACATTAGAGTCATCGTAACACCTGTTCTGTTTTAAGCATCAAATACAAAGGCCGGGGCGCCTGGGTGGCGCAGTCGTTAAGCGTCTGCCTTCGGCTCAGGGCGTGATCCTGGCGTTCCGGGATCGAGCCCCACATCAGGCTCCTCCGCTGGGAGCCTGCTTCTTCCTCTCCCACTCCCCCTGCTTGTGTTCCCTCTCTCACTGGCTGTCTCTCTCTGTTGAATAAATAAATAAAATCTTTAAAAAAAATTAAAAAAAAAAAAATACAAAGGCCATCTGTCACGGCCCCAAACTACAGACCATCTAAATGTCCTTCAGCAGGGGAGAGTGGATGAGCTGTGCTGTCCTCATACAATGCGATTGCTGCTTAACAATAAAAAGGAACAAACTCAAGAACTTGGATGAATCTCAAAGGCTTTGTGCTGAGTGAGCCTCAGAAGGCTACATACTAGAGGATTCTATTTATATAACATTCTCAAACAGATTAAACTTTAGGGACAGAATCGACGGTGGTAGCCAGAAGTCAGGTTTGGAGGAGGGTATGACAACCAAAGGGTAGAAGGAGGGAGTTCCGGGGAGATGAAATTGTTCTGTATACCAACTGTGACGGTGCCTCCACAAATCCATGCTTGTGCCAAACTCACAGAACCATACAATTTGACTATATGCTAATTTTGTGTGTTTATTTATTTATTTATTTTTATATATTTATTTTAGAGAGGGAGGGAGGAGCAGATGGAGAGGGAGAGAAAGAATCTTAAGCAGGCTCCATGCCCAGCAGAGAGCCTGCCATGGGGTTCGGTCTCATGACCCTGAGATCATGACCTGAGCCAAAATCAAGGGTCAGACACTCCATCAACTGAGACACCCAGGCGCCCCAAATCCAATGTCATTTTAAAATGGAACTTGACAAGCTGATACTGAAGGTCAGCCAGAAGAGAAAAACGTATGAGGATAATGGAAACATTTTAAAGCAGAAAAATGTTTGAAAATTGATTTACCAGATTTGAAAATATCTTATAGGATTATCATAACTGGAATGTCCTGTAAGATTATCATAACTGCTTGGTACAGAGAAATGGATCTGTAGAAAAACATATCAATGGAAGAATCAGAAGCAGGCGTACATGCAAATTTAGTTTATGGTAAAGTTACCATTAAGAACGACAGGTTGGACTATACAATAAATGGTTGAGAACAAATGGGTTATCTATTTCTTTTAAAGTATAGTTATATCACATTATGTATAAAAATAAATGTTAGCTGCATTAAAGAACTAATTGTATGAAACAAGATTATAAAAGTGTTCTTCAGAAATATGTGCATACACGTGTGTTATAACAATGTTTGCCGAAGCATCCTTCATAATAGCAAAGAGGAAGAAAGAAGAAAGAGAAAGAAACGCCCATCAGAAGTTAAATGACATAAATTCATACTATGGAATAGGTATATCAATGTATGTCCTGACACGAAAAGATTTTTTTGGTGCACAGCTAAATGTAGAGAATGATTTCTTTATTAAAAAAGATCTTTGGGGACACCTGGGTGGCTCAGTCAGTTAAGCCTTCGGCTCAGATCATGATTGTGGGATCCTGGGATTGAGCCGCGAGTTGGACTCTCTGCTCAGAGGGGAGTCTGCTTCTCCCTCTGCCCCTCCCCCTCCATGCTCTCCCCACCCCCCAAACAAATAGATTAAATTTAAAAAAAAAAAGATCTTTGGATGTACGTATTAAAACTGCACACAACATGATTTGAAGAGCCATGCTCCAAATTAATTATGGAACAGAAGGCAAAGAGAAGAGGCTTCACTTTCTACTCTATATACCTCATTTTTAAAGCCTTATCACTGCACACAGAAAGGTATTATTTATTGTCAACAAACTGACTGACTTCTTCACTATGTACCCAACACGAGGAGCCATGGGAGTCTGAGAAAGGCTCAGTGCAGTCGGTGAGCAGCTGTCACAAGAGAAGGAACACTTGTGCCAAGGTGCCTGCCAGACCCTCTTGGCCAGGAAGGCTTTTCGTTCAGACCAGGCCTGTCCCTTTGCCATCCAGGGCCCTAGTTCCCCGGTAAGTAGTAGTTGTCGAGGAATAAGAAGACTCTTCTGGTTAAGATCCAGGTTTTGCAAGTTTAGCAATTTGCATTTTCCAAGAGTTTTCACAAGAAAAATAAAACCAAGGAAAGGAGAAAGCAAGAAACCAAGGCAGTGTGAAAAGAATGCTCTATCTCGTGCTCTTCAATGCGGTGGCCAGTTGTATTCAGTGTTGCTAAGTGAGGTTTAGAGCGAGAATAGCTAATCACTAGACCGCTGAATCCCCTGACAAGCATTCCCTGTGAGATCTATACCAGCAAGCCATGAGGGAACATCAGCAGTAACGGCTTACACATACAAAACCCTCTACACACCGCTTTGTATTTGATCCTTAAAGCAGAACAGGTGTTACGATGACTCTAATGTTACAGATAAGAAACTAGAAGCCTGAAGAGATCTGACAACGGTTTTGTCACCAGGTTCCAGGACCATTCGAGGTGGGTGCTTGCACGTAAGTAAGGTCCCTGAGCCATCAGAAGTACGTTCCACAGAACACACCAGAGGAAACACTGCCACTTCTTTAGAAAAACACATAGAAAGATCAATCTCAGTTCAGCAAGGGAAAGACAGGTTGAAAAACATGGTTGTAAAAAATTCTTAGTGATTATATAAATACAACACATATATTTGTACACATACATAAAAACTCCTTTTGCTAGAGTTATGGATGCCTCCAATAATAGAAATGCAGTCCAAAATTACTTCCAACAGAATCAACAATAATACTCTCAAGGTGAATCCTGCCTCTGGTTCTAAAGTTATTGTCAGTCACCTCAGTTTTACTTATATAATTTTGCTCGTTGCTACAAGGGAATTTCTTTAGCTATGCTCCTAATCTTACAGTCCTTTAATATTGCTTGAGTAAATTGGAGCTATATTTGGAAGTCATGGTGAGTTAACTGTCATAAGGTCGTTGAGAAAAATTATCCTCTTATGACATCGTTTACTACTTGACATGAACTAACAAGCGTTCTACAAAGAATAACAAGAAAGAAATTTAAATGTAACATACATAGATTTATTTGTTTGTTTTTATAAAAACATCGTAGCTTCAAGGTTGTATGTGAACAGTGCTCGGAACTGGAGAAACACATTTTGTAATGTTATAGGGCATGTCTTTGCTCATCTTAACCAAGAGACTTAGAAATTGAACTTCGAGTGGAAAAGAACAGAGCAACTATGGGTTTACTGTGAATCTACGTAACTACGTGCTAGTCTTGTTCCCACAAGATGTGACGGCTAGCTCAGCACGCATCCTCACAACGCCTGAGTCAACAGCCTCCCATCCCTTCAAGGCTTCTTCTTACAACTGCCACCTGGTGCCTGTAGTTCCTGTTTTCAGTTATAATTTCTAGCTAGTGATAAGGCTTTAAAAGTTGTGTTTCGGGGGCGCCTGGGTGGCTCAGTCGCTGGGCGTCTGCCTTCGGCTCAGGGCGTGATCCCAGGGTCCTGGGATCGAGCCCCACATCAGGCTCCTGTGCTGGGAGGCTGCTTCTTCCTCTCCCACTTCCCCTGCTTGTGTTCCCTCTCTCGCTGGCTGTCTCTATCTCCGTCAAATGAATAAATAAAATTTTTAAAAAATACATAAATAATAAATAAATAAATAAATAAATAAATAAATAAAAATAAAAGTTGTGTTTAGGAAAAAAGTTTTGTTAAAGAAGACCAGGCTTCAAATGTTCAGTGAACACTTGCCCTGCAGTGGGGTAAGCCGCATTCTGTCCGTCGGTCCCCACCATCCTGCAAGGAAGGAAGCGACAGTCCAAAGCAAAGCAACGCAGTCAAGGTCACAGGGCAGTAAATTTCGGAACCAAGACTTGAAACCCGCAGAGCCATGGGAATTACAGCATGGCTCTTCACCAGAGGACATGAAAATGCAGACCTAAACGTGGGATCTAATACTTAAAAAGAAGTAATGCACATGTTTAATTTTGAATTTTCTTCATTGGCATTTCATCCGAGAAATACTTATTGTGTCCACCATGGGAGTACCCTAACTGGTCAGATAGGACGGTGAATGAGATTCTTGGAGTTTACATTCTGGTGGTGGGGAAAGACAATAAACTCACAAGCAAGCGAATAGATAAATAAAAAAGAGAAAACATTGGGTAAGGGCTCTGTCAGGCACTAAAGAGGAAGAGGAAGGATTCTAGTTATCTGCCTTCCTGCTTTCATCTCTCTGGGTTGTGGGCTCTTGGAGAGTAGGGATACTGTTTCAATGTTAAGACTTGTCTTAACGATTTGCACATAGTAGGACACACTACTTAAAGAGCAAAGTGCACTCTCTGACCACTTTTATGTGAAAGTAAATCACTGTCTTCTGGAAATTACAGTCCTTTGTGGCTTTAGTTTATTCTACCTATATCTGAGGGTGAAATGCAGACTTTTCCTCCTTTATTCCATAGGCTGCAAGAGCTCATGTCATACTCGCTGTAGTCAGAAGATCAGAAAACCCTGGAGGGTTCAACATGGCAAGGTCTCCGGATAGAAAAAAACCATGTGAAATTTTACTTTGTGAAGTCATTTTGGTTTGAAAAGTCTGACCTTTTGGCTTGTTTTTCAAAATTCTCCCACAACCCAAATCACTAGCTGGAGCTATCAGATAAGCCCCAAGTGCATCATCTATTAAATAATTGTTGTTCTTGACATAAATGGCACCCTCAAAGGGAATAGTCATCAGCCAAAGAGCTTGTTGCACCTAATTCCTGTAGAAGTCACTAGATGCCCAGACGCGTAGATGCTCATTACTCAATTCATGGACTTCAAAAATCACCTTCCTTTTACTTGACAAATATTTTTGAGTCCCGACCATGCGTCAGGTACTGAGACGGGCCCTGGGGATACAATGGCGGGCAACACCAGACGGTACTCTTGACTTCATGGAGTTCACTGAGTAATGGTACTTCTCCCACACGGTTTTCTGAATTCTACTCCGTTATCTTCTGAATCAGAATCCCTAGGGCATTTATTCTCAAGCTTCAGCGTGGATCAAAACCACAGACTGCTGTCCCTTCCACCCCCAGAGTTTCTGATTCAGTAGGTTTGGTGTAAGGTTCAACAACTGGCATTTCTAACAAATTCCCAGGTGATGCTCATATAGCCGGTCTGGGGACCACACGGTGACAACCATTAGCCTAAGGCATAGAACCCACGTATCTGCAGGTAATTCTGACGTGTGTCCAGTTGGAGATAAAAGTAGATTAATTTTGGACAGGTTGGGTGAGTGGGGCCTTAAAGACCAAGGAGAGAATCCATAAGGATCAGTGGATTAGTTATCATCTAAGAAATGTAATACTTGGCCTCATTTTTGACTGAACACCTATATTGGGGTTTCTTAAACTTCTTTTTTTCAAGATTTTATTTATTTATTTGTCAGAGAAAGAGAGCACAAGCAGAGGGAGCAGCAGGCAGAGCAGGCAGAGGGAGCAGCAGGCTCCCCGCTGAGCAAGGAGCCTGATTCGGACTTAATCCCAGGACACTGGGATGATGACCTGAGCCAAACGCAAACATTTAACAGACTGAGCCACCCAGGCGCCCAAGATCTGCATTTCTTTTTTTTTTTTTAAGATTTTATTTATTTATTTGACAGAGAGAGAGACAGCCAGCGAGAGAGGGAACACAAGCAGGGGGAGTGGGAGAGGAAGAAGCAGGCACATAGCGGAGGAGCCTGATGTGGGGCTCGATCCCATAACGCCGGGATCACGCCCTGAGCCAAAGGCAGATTCTTAACTGCTGTGCCACCCAGGCGCCCCCAAGATCTGCATTTCTAATAAGCAAGTGATGCCGACGTGGCCTGTCCACACAGAAACTCACACAGAAAAATAGACCTCAGACATAGCTCTATGTTGTGTTAATGCTTTCTTGCTTTTGGCAGTAAGTTGCAAGTCCAAAATAGAAAAGAAAAAGGCCCATGTCTAAATAAATATGTGAAAAACTTAGAACAATAAAGGTGGACTTGTGCCAAGACCTTTTACAATGCCAGTGTGCGTGGTCGCTCTTCAGGAGAAGGACATGGTGTGCAGTGTGTCTCAAGCTTATGTGACCACAAAATCCCTTTATCATCAGTGGTGCTGGACTGATTGTCCAAAGGACACAACGTGAGGAAAGCCAGTTTATGGTGCTTCTGGAAGAACTTCCCCGAGAGGCAAATATGAGGGATGGTTA
Organism: Ursus arctos; assembly: GCF_023065955.2. NCBI lineage: Eukaryota > Metazoa > Chordata > Mammalia > Carnivora > Ursidae > Ursus > Ursus arctos. The sequence goes on from NW_026622808.1 coordinate 7,651,616, forward strand.
AAAGCAGTCTACAGGTAAAGACTTTTTTGTTTGTAAACCTTTCACACTCAGTTCTGCACTCTGATTGGTTCTCCATCCCCCATATCCACTGCTGGGCTCCTCCTCTGCCTTCGATCTCTCCCTCCCCTGACCTCATTAGATCATAGTGTCAGGGCGCCTAATCCTTCACCCTCTTCCTTGACCATGGTCCTTCCTCCCACTGATAAGTATTTCTTGAATGAAATGCCAACAAAGAAAATTCAAAATTAAACATGTGCATTACTTCTTTTTTTTTTTTTTTAAGATTTTATTTATTTATTCGACAGGATAGAGACAGCCAGTGAGAGAGGGAACACGAGCAGGGGGAGTGGGAGAGGAAGAAGCAGGCTCATAGTGGAGGAGCCTGATGTGGGGCTCGATCCCATAACGCCGGGATCACGCCCTGAGCCGAAGGCAGACGCTTAACCGCTGTGCCACCCAGGCGCCCCTATGTGCATTACTTCTTTTTAAGTATTAGGTCCTGAGTAGTTCAACCAACATCCCAAGATTCAACTGGAGACAGATTCCAGAGTTCAGCTGCTTCAGTTCACTTCAATTTTTGATTTTCCTGAAAGCCAACTTAGAATCACTGTTGAACTTAGAATTCGCTCACAGAGAGGGGCCTAACTAAACACCTGGCTGCCCCACCCAGACCCCATGCAGTCCAAGAAAGACAGGTAGCTCTGCATTTCCTGCCTTTCTCCTATCTACACAGGACACTTAAACAAAAACAAAAAAAAAAAGATTTATTTATTTGAAAGAGAGAGATAGGGTGCATGAGTGGAGGGAGGGACAGAGGGAGAAGGAGAGAGAGGAGCAGACCCCCATTAATGCAGAACCCGACTCAGGCTCCATCTCACAATCCCCAGATCACCTGAGCCACAACCAAGAGTCGGATGCCTAACCAACTGAGCCACCAAGGCGCCCCTCCACAGGGCACCTTTGATTAAGCACAGACGTGAGTGCTGGGCGTATATAAACACACACCACACCCACATGTATGTATACGCACGGGTGTCTGGTCCTCAGCCCATCGTTTCTTCACATAATGTTTACTTTGAGGACTGTTCGAGATTGACCACCTAACATTTTCCCATTAGGTGATGACATATCTTAGGAGTTTCAGAGGTTATTTTTGTTCTTATTGCTCAAACGGAAAGAATACAGGCTTGAGCCTCCCACAAGGCCTTCGAAAAGAGCAAATGCCTGTGTTCACCGACAGTTTATAAAAGGGACAAGGAATGAGAAAATCCACTCAAATTTCTGCTATCCAGTTTTTCAGATAGACCACAAGAACTGGGTCTCCATAGCGTTTGGTCTCTCAAAGCTTGGCCTTTGGCCGCGTTCCTTTTGAAGTATGCTTTTCGAGTCTTGCCAAGTCCCAGCTTCCACACAGGACTTTGGATGACATTACCATCCTTTCCTTCAAGTAAAAAAACCTTCTTCCTCAAGACCTAAAAATACTCCTCAGCCTTGGAGGGCAGCCTTGTTTTCATCATCGCCTGTGCACTGGACCAGTTGTTTGACTGGGACAAGCCAAAAGCACAAAGAAGCAGCAGCAGTTTTGAGGGAGCTGATCCACATTTGGGTCTCCTTGAAATGTCCAGATCCCAGAAATAGCAAAAATCTTTCCTTGTTCAGCCAGGAGAATTCCAATCCCAACCCCAACTCATGCTCCCTTGTTTTTTCTTGAGTTGTTTGTTTGTTTGTTTTTGAGGGGGGATGATCTTGGCATGATAGAATAAAAATTATTTTGAGTTTTTATTCTTGCCACTATTATAAAGAGATCAGGATTTGGTTAACTGAATACTTTTGTTCATTCCTAAATATTGCCTTTGAATCTCATTACAATCGAGGAAAATAAAATTTTCTGAGACAAACATTAGATAGATTTTACTTTAAATTGAGTATGTGATGATTTTAGTGCTCAATGTATAGCATTCTAAATTCATGGCCGTGTTGTTTTGGTTAATAGCCCCAAATCTGGGGAGCTAAATATTTATTCAATCCAAGTCAAACTCTTATGCCCGGCATTCAAGGCCTTTTGCTATCACGTTCTGTGGGTGGGTTTGGGAAGGCAGCGTAGGAGCTGGTGGAAATCATAGCTGTTTTCAGTCTCAATAAGGGTCAGCAGGAGGAAGGACCATGGTCAAAGAAGAGGGTGAAGGATTAGGTGCTCTGATAGAATGATTTAGTGAGGTCAGGGGAGGGAGAGATCAAGGACAGAGGAGGAGCCCAGCAGTGGATATGAGGGATGGAGAACCAATCACAGTGCAGAACTGAGTGAAAAATAAGGAAATCGGGGGGGGGGGGGGTAAATGGTCCGAGAAAAAAGGCAAAAAGCTGGTATAGCAGGTGGTCTGGTCAGCCTCGTTATAGTTTGGGGACAGGATATTTTGTTTCTAATAAGTAGGTCATAGAAACAGCTTCTGACACGTGTGGCCTCAGTCTGTCCCTCTAGACTTGTCCCTTACACATGGGGTCAACTCCAGTCAGACCAGACAACTCCCTCTTCCCCAAACAGACTTCAAACTTCCCCTCTTTCCACCTCCATCCTTTCTGTCTCCATTCTTTGCACCTCACCTAGAACTCCTTTCTTCCCGGACCTCCTCCTGTCAAATCCAACCCATTCCTTCACAAACCATCAGAGATGTCATTTTTATGAAGTCCCCCTTGATCTCTCAACAGATGCCATCGCTTCATTAAAGAAATCTGCATGTATCGTCACAGTCAGCGCAAAGGGGTGGGGGAGGGCAGAGCCGCTATTCCATCTCATCTCCTCTGGATCTCTGTACTTAAAATTTTCCTACATTCTGGAATAGCTACAGCTATATTATTGGTACGTCCGTACCTTCTGCACAATGTTGCAGGACACATGGTTGAGGCTAGCAGGCAGCTTACTAACTTACATCCTAATGGTCAACCTAAAGGAATCAGAGTAATTCTAGAATGAGCAACAGTCAGAGTTACATATATGAGATGTTCACAGGCTATAAAATGTTACGTACGTAGTGACATTAGCAAAATAATGTTCATTTATTCCTTAATGTTTGTTATTCAACTAACATGTATTGATGCCTACAATTTGATAAGCAGGAGGAAAATAGGGACACATACTGATTATTCCTCTTAATTGGATAATTAGCCTGATACAATTTGGTAAGTGAATGCTGAGACATGCAGAGAAGTAAGTGGATTTTTCTCTACAACCACCATTAAGAAATAAGTTCTCTTGACTTTCATTCATTTGTTGTTCTTTTTCCAAATTTCTAGAATATCCCTTTGCTTATATTATTTTTGTAATTAGAAAAAGCAAACATTGGGTTAGTCTTAAAGGAGTTAGCTTTGCTTCTCCCAGATTTCACCACGAAAGTTCACCAACCTCCCCTTATCTACCCAGAGGTTATGTGCTCTGTGCTAGAAGAATGATTGGCACCAAGTATGGTCCACACTTCCTCGTTCCTAAGGGCAAATTGGATGCTTTGCATACAACTAGCCTTGGGATTCTTATATTTTAGTGCAGCACATTCCCGGAAACTTCCTGAACAATTCTACCCATGAGCACTCACAGACACAGGTTTTCCCTCTCCCTATTTCAAATTCAGACTGAGTAACGTATGATTTGAAAGCTCCATCTTCAACTACTGAGAAGAGCCATGTAACAGATGACAAAATCAAATTCTAAATGGCTTTTGAATGATCCTCACCATTTCTCTCAAAAACTTTTAAATTATGAGCATTCCCCTAAGCTATTTTGCTAGCCATTTTGCCATTTTTCTTTAATAAGCAGATTCTCAGAAAATTCTACAACCGGACACTTGGAAGTATAGATTCCTGCTGGTGGGACCTTAAACATGGGGGCTGCTGGGACAGAGGTATCAAGTTTGGGTCAGAAGAGCAACACTACTGGAGAACAACATCAATGCCCATGGTTTTCAGTGGGTGAGCTGCTGGGTCTGGGATCCAGTCTACGGAAAAGAGAGGGAGGTAGCTGCTGGAAAACTCACCTCTTGGACTCCGACTCCTCTGAGACTTAATCTCTCATCTCTTTAATTCTGTAGTCATACTTCTTTCAATTGCATCGGGTTTTTTTTTTTTTTAAGATTTTATTTATTTGCGAAAGAGAGAGAGAGAGAGCAAGGGCAGGGAGAGGGGCAGAGGGAGAAGCAGACTCCCTGCTGAGCAGGGAGCCTGAAGCAGGACTCGATCCCAGGACCCTGGGCTCATGACCTGAGCTGAAGGCAGATGCTTAACCAACTGAGCCACCCAGGGACCTGAGTCTGTTCTTTTATTTCCTACTTTAGAGAGATCCTTTTTTGATAAAGCATCACTTTGTATTTTTAAAGCAGTAATACATGCAACCAGCATGGCATTCAAAAGGTACAAAGGGTCTAGAATGAAACATCAGGGTCTCTCCTTGACCCTGTTACCAAATATTCAGTTCCCTTCCCCGAAGATCACCAGTTAACCGATTTCTAGAGCATCTTTTCTTTTTCATTTCCACCACCAACTCCCTGGACTGGGCTTTCATTTTCCCACACCTATCTTAATGTCACAGCTTACACCCAGTTTTCTCTTTCTAGACCAAACTACCCTCTTTCATCAGCTAGAATCACCATGAAAAGTGTCTAGGAAAGACTGATCTGGATTTTATTTTATTTTATTTAAAGCCTTTACTTTTTTTTTTTTTACGATTTTTATTTCTTTATTTGAGAGAGAGAGAGCATGAGCAGAGGGGGGAGGGAGAGGGAGAAGGAGACTCTCCACTGAGCAGGGAGTCCAATTTGGGGTTTGATCCCAGGACCCTGAGATCATGACCTGAGCTGAAGGCAGACGCTTCACTGACTGAGCCATCCAGGTACCCCTGATCTAGATTTTAATATACATAAGACATACAAATGATACAAAAGAAAGGAGGGCATTCCATGGTGGCAGTGGGGAGCTTACCTAAGAGGCTGGCGTGTGGTAATGCTCTGCAAATGTTTACCAGGTAATTGAAATGATCAATGAAACAAGAATGTCGTGTTAGAGGAATCAGAAAGGAAATGACTTCACTGCAACCAAGTTCAGAGTAAGAAGGAACAGAAGATGGGGGCCATTGTAACCACAATGGTTAATAGCTACTGAATTAGTAATGGCTGCCATATACTTTTCTAAGCTTCTAAGCATTCTACTGTCTTGTTTATTCCTCAAAACCCTTATGGGTGTTACTTCGTCAAACATTTTATAGATCAGGAAACAGAGCCTTGAAGGTTTAGTAAACTTCTAAGGATACCCAGTTGGTGTGTAGTTGAAAGTCAAATCCAAGATCCAATTTCAGTTGACAGGGACAAGAATGATTAGGATAAAGAAACCTGGGGCATCTGAATTTTGTAAAACAGAATTTGGGAGACATTTTCCATATGTCCCCACCATTCTAGGTGTTGATAAGAATCAAATAGATGCGTAAAATATGGCTCCTTCTCTGCAAAGATCTTGTACGCTGCATTTTTTTCAAGCTGCTATCAACCCTGTTCTGAAGGTGACCTGAGCCACTTCACTGGTGCTCTCGGGGTTTCTCAGTTAGATTATAACCTCCTGAAGACAGGGTCAGTGGCTACTATTCCCTTTGAACTTTCTTGCCCTGCACAGACCAGTATTCACTCTTGAATTCCTTCTATTACTGAGTTATCACTAGGCCTAAACGTGACAGATATCCTAAAGGGTAAGCAAGCAATGGAAAGCAGAAAGTCCCTGACTCATTAGAGCAGCGGTCAAAATATTAGCGAAGTCAAGAAAAACACCCGAAGTGAATGTACATCTTTGATTTACTCACAAAGTGTAAAAGCAGATTATCCTGACTGACATACTCCTTAGGCCTTAGTTCTCAGAGAACATTTACGAGTCACAAATCATGAACCAAGGGGCACAGGGAACAATGAAGGTGTATTTCTTACTCATTGGGAATGAGGCTTCTGATTTTCTTTTTTTACATCAAAAAAGCAATATATTAGAGAGCTTCTACCTATAATTACAGTATTCACCAAAGGATTTTACAAACTGAGGAAGCAGAACATACCATTGTGAGATGACTGAAAAGTGAAGGACATTTTGCAAAGAACACAAAATAATGAAGAGTTAATGATGCATAAAGATAATGTGCAGAGGCAGCAGGAATGGAATAAGAACATATCAAAATATTGGTCTGGGTACTACAAACGGCTGCTGAGTATAGGGAAACAGAACCACAGCTCATCTGAAAGCAGAGGTGCCCAAGCAGTATGTCTTGGCATCAGAAAGTTACAGATGTGCCAGGAAATGTTGAGCCCTTTGGTCTTGAGGTGGCTGGATGGGCTGGGAGGCCAGAGCATTGGGAGGTGGTCTCTGGCTATGAGAAGCCTATCCGGGAGAGCCTCAAAGGGTGGCCTGGGCTATTGAATTAGAGGCCTACGATCCCCAAAGAAGGCAAGCACAATAGTGGTGTTTACCATGTGATGAGTGGAGCCAAAGAGGACATTTACTTTAGCAGCCAGCTGAGAATGTGATGCTGCCAGCTACAGGCAAGAGACCCCTGGAGATGCTGGGAAGGCAGGTGTTCCAGGATGCCTGGACAGGGCAAGCAGCCCAGAGTGCAGCCAGCCAGAGTAGGGGTGCTGGAAGGCCAAGTAGGTTGTCCGGTGTAGGCAGCTCCAGATCTTACAGGTTGAATACATCAGGTACTTCTGTGTATTCCTGGCAGATGTGCCCTTTGAGTGGTGACCACCGTAGCAACAGGGTGACTCCTTCCAGCACGTAGACTTTTGAAGATTAGGGCTTCAATATCTTTGGAAATATTTGATATGGAAGAGGAAGAGTTCAAGTAGATTCAAAATTTATTCTCTTTATCCTAGAAATTTCAACATTGTATTTGTCAGTAAAGAAAAAAGAGCTGGGAAAATGTTAAGATATCATTTCATTAGTCGCAAAAAAAAAAATATATATATATATATAGTTTTACATTTTGACTGCCTTCTTGCACAAACTTTCCCCACGATGGTAATTATCAAGAACGCAAATACTGTATGCCATTATTTTCAAAGTTTTGACCAGGAAATGTGTCATAATTGCAAGTATAAAGTTACATATAAACAAATTTTGTTCACGGAATCTAGCTGAAATTTCTCCTTAAAAGTTTAAGAAAGATCTAGGGGTGCCTGGGTGGCACAGCGGTTAAGCGTCTGCCTTCGGCTCAGGGCGCGATCCCGGCATTATGGGATCGAGCCCCACATCAGGCTCCTCCGCTGTGAGCCTGCTTCTTCCTCTCCCACTCCCCCTGCTTGTGTTCCCTCTCTCACTGGCTGTCTCTATCTCTGTCAAATAAATAAATAAAATCTTTAAAAAAAAAAGTTTAAGAAAGATCTTATTTGGAAGTTTTAGACGCACTCAGTATTTAAGTTTCCTTCATTCTATGCATCACACGAAGAAATGTAAAGAAATATAAGAAATACAAAGAAATGTCCTTACCAAGCCCTTTACAGATAGAGCCAAATCACGTCCGCATTATTGCAGTGTAACTACACTAATAGATCATTACTTTCTGGTGGCGCCGACATGGGAAATGTTGGGAAGTAGTCCCCAAAAGCACCTTTCAGAAAATCTTCAACCTTTTTCACTGCAGGCAAGCCACACGAGTAGGCAGGCAGGAGACAACGTCCTGTATGGAGGACTAGTTTGGCAAAAGCAAAACAGCGAAAGAGTCAGGATATTCCCCGAAAACTACAAGAACACTGGAACAAGGAGAGGACCTTCCTTCCTTTTAAACTGTCGAAGACACATTACTCAATTTTGCAGGGCTGGGAAGGAAAGATCAAGAGGTGAAAATTAAGCGTCGCAAAATCAAAACAAACATTTGTGTTTTATTTCTATCGTCGAATATGTGAAATATGAAAGATGACGCAAGGCAGACCTGAATGGCATGCCCAGCTAGGCCAGGGAGAATTTATGAGAGAAGCCAGTAATTCTGGCGGCCTTGCCACTGTCTTTATCCACCAGCCTGAACCTTCCTTTCAGATCATCTTCTCAAATTATCCATAGAAGATTTGTTCACATACTCAATAAGAAAAATATTTCTAATTATATCCAACCATTCTTAATATGAATGAGAATTATGCAGGGACGCAAGACTGCCAAGACTTTTTCTGCCAAACAATTCCTTTTGACTTGAGAAAGAACAGGCGGCTGCATTGTTTCCATAGCTATCCATATAAAAGAGCCCTTGGAATGAGGCTGACTCGTCCTGCTTTAAAAAGCTCCAAGGTAAGTGGGAACGGGCAACGGGCTTTCAAGAGGGACACTGGCCACGCTGCCCTGCGTCGGCCGCAGCTGCTAGCTCGGTACTGCTTCTTTGGATACTGCACGTTTGTACATCCATGACTTTTGTAGCGTTCTGTTTACAACAGCCAGCAACGCCACAAATGGGATTTTGTGTGGGTGTGTAGGGGGTGCTTTTGACTAACTAATGAAATGCTTTTCCCTTCTCTTTTACAGAACCGTCTTGATTCCTGGTTACATCTTCTCACTTGCTAACAAGGTAAGGTTTGGACTAACCAGTCCCTGGAGAAGGTGAGAGCCTCTGGGATGGATCTGTTGTCACTTAGCAGCCTTTGAGAAAGTGCTGGTCTCAGTAAATAGCTTAATAACTGTACTTCAGGAAAGGTGCTGGAGAGAAAGGGAAGGGGGGGGGGTCTTGCCTTTCAGAACAATGCACGTAGACTCATTCAGGATGCAAGCATTGGCGGGGGGGGGGGCATCATAACAAGAAAACTGCTAATGGAATTGCTAGTTTGTTAACAGAATATCATTCTGTAGGGAAAAGAGTTCTGCAATAAGATTCTCTTGCTAAAAATCTCAAATTTGATTTAAAAAAAAGTATCCTGCTATTAGAATTCATTAAATAAACATGATATCTAACAAGTAAGAAAGAAGGTACCTAGAAAAAAAAGCTTCCTTAAGCTCCTTAAAAACCTGTAAGAAGTTACCTTGCCCAGTGCTGTGTGCAGCATGAAATGAAGACACGGGGGACGTTTTGTTACACATGTAAAGGTGTTAATATGCCCAACTCCTACACACCGCATCTCTGGAGGGAGACACTGGTAGGTAGCTGATCAAAACCACTTTCTAGTAACTGGATCCCGTAGGGACTGAGGAGCATCCTTTGCCAAACCTTTGATTCTACTGATGCCGTTGGCGGCCTGCAGATAACAGAGAGTGGAGAAGTCCAAGCCTGCATTCTGCAGCAGGAAATTTGGAAGGGCAAAGGGAGCCCTTCAATGCAGAAGAATTAGGATAATACAGTACGGCATAGGGACTGAACTTCGATGACATAAATTTAAAATAAATTTAAAATGATAATAAAATGAGGATAACATTTGCTATGGCTTTTATCCTCAATTAGGTTAACCGATTAACTGGATGATAATATGTCAATTATAAGATATAATAATATGCAAAGGAATTATGTTAGGCAAACACTAGTAAGCACACAACTCAAGAAAAAGAAGTAAACAAAATTATCATCCCCAAAACACCTGACCTTGAGCACTTCTGGCTCAATATCTAAAGGAGGAAATGAAGTTCTCTTGCAGTATATGACAAGAAATGGAATTTTCTTCCATTACAATAAATGCCATTTTCCATCGAGATGGGAGCCTGTACTATTCCAAACTGCTTTCTCAGTCATCGTGTAACTTTGTTCTCAAAGTATCTGTCCAGTATCTCACAGACTGTGAATTAAGAAAGGCAGATATTTTAATCCCTCTTTTATAAGGGGGCACTGTGGCTCGAAAAGCTCACAGGTCACCAGCTCCTCGGCGGCATGCAGAGACTACGCCCAGCTACCTGATTAGAATGCCATATATACAATGGAATATTACTCAGCTATCAGAAAGAACGATTTCTCAACATTTGCTGCAACATGGACGGCACTGGAGGAGATAATGCTAAGTGAAATAAGTCAAGCAGAGAAAGACAATTATCATATGATTTCTCTCATCTATGGAACATAAGAACTAGGAAGATCGGTAGGGGAAGAAAGGGATAAAGAAAGGGGGAATAATCAGAAGGGGGAATGAAGCATGAGAGACTATGGACTCTGAGAAACAAACTGAGGGCTTCAGAGGGGAGGGGGGTGGGGGAATGGGATAGACCGGTGATGGGTAGTAAGGAGGGCACGTATTGCATGGTGCACTGGGTGTTATACGGAACTAATGAATCATCGAACTTTACATCAGAAACCAGGGATGTACTGTATGGTGACTAACATAATATAATAAAAAAACATTAAAAAAAAAAAAGAATGCTAGTCTCGGGGATTGAAAGAAAATAGTGCATGTCTAGTCCAGAGTTCATTGTTGGCTACATAGTGACCCTCAATGCATTTGAGACCTTGGGATTATGTTTGTTTCAGTAATTACAGCATGGTGCACGGGGGGCCTACCTGGTGAAATTTCCAAATACTGGATTTTCCATGAACTATCACCGCCAATAAAGAGAGAGTTACTGATATACATGACAGCCCAGAATCTCTAATGTGAAATGCTTCATCTCCTTTAGGACCTCTGCGTTCAGCAGCCATGAGTTCAGACCAGGAAATGGCCGTTTTCGGGGAGGCAGCTCCGTACCTCCGAAAGTCTGAAAGGGAGCGCATTGAGGCCCAGAATAGGCCCTTTGATGCCAAGACATCTGTCTTTGTGGCGGAGCCCAAAGAATCCTTTGTGAAAGGGACCATCCAGAGCAGAGAAGGAGGGAAAGTGACGGTGAAGACCGAAGCTGGAGCGGTGAGTGGAGCCCCTGGAGCTGACCACGTTTTATCAATTCTTGTGTTTCCTCGCTCAGTTGACATGAACCGTTATCTTCCCTGTTTGCCAGACTCTGACAGTGAAAGATGATCAAGTCTTCCCCATGAACCCTCCCAAGTACGACAAGATCGAGGACATGGCCATGATGACCCACCTGCACGAGCCCGCGGTGCTGTACAACCTCAAAGAGCGTTACGCAGCCTGGATGATCTACGTGAGTGCCTCCCCCGCCCAAGTGGTCTTTATGGCCATCACCTTGGACCTGCCAGCCCGTTGCTTCCACTGTATATAAATGGGTCAAAAGCAATGACCCATTTTGCTTTCTCCAGAAGTGTAACTGGTCAGCACACAAGTTAACCAGTTAGTACATCAGTTAGTTAATGACTTACAAGGTTCACTATTGCTGCTGGAATGGCCCAACCGAACAGCCAGTACTTCATCCTTTGTCTTCCCATCCAAAGCCGGACAAGGCCATTGTCCATGTGGACTGGGTTTGCCACATGTTCCCTGAAGAAACACTGGAGCAGCTACTGTTTATATCTCAGCCATGGGCCCACATTTCTACCCACCCCCCCATTCCAGTTGTAGAATCATTCAGAGGGAAATGATACACTTACACTTTAACACATAAAAATACTGTTTTAAAGACCAAATTTCGCTCCTTCTCAGTCTTCCAAAATGACAGCAATTTGTATCTGTGTGTTACGGTCCCCTCTACACGCGTGCCACCTTCTCAAGGAAACCTCCCACGTTCCCCAGGCAGAGCGGATGCCCTGTGCTACGGTCTCTGCCCCGGCACCGCCCTTGGTTGTCCACCACCATCCATTCACACGTCTGCCCCCTGCGTAGACTGTAGACGGGAGCTCCCCAAGGAACGCATCTCATTCACACTTCATTCCAGATGCCCTGCAGGGGTCTGGCACATAATACACACCCGGTGAACATCTTAGAATTGAACTGATTATGTCACATTGACATTTTTGTGTAGTTCAGCCAGTGCTGATGCTCAGGCGGACAACACCCACACAGGTGTCCCCGGCGATCAGGGTCAGCATCCGTCTGACGGGTCGGTGCCTGTTTTACACCAGTTGTTTAAGATTTTGAAACACTCCCTGTTTAATCATAATATATTTACATCATTTTGTGTTCTGTGTCTTTATAGCTTAATAGTGTCTTGCAAATGTTGCCCCAGGATTGCTGGATCCTTTCAGGTTTACTGTATTACATGCCTGCATCATACTGTCTTAAGCTTTACCACAGTTGACCCAACCACCTCCATATTGTTGGGCACTTCGGTTGTGTCCAAACTTCTGTTTTCATGCATTTGAACGATCTTAATGCTGCAAAGGAAATACACGCATATCTCCTAAAACAGAGTAAAAATGTCTCCCACTACACATTAAAACACACACACACACATCTGTGGAGCTCCTACATGTGAAAATCACTGTGATAAGTCCCAGGAGGAACAATAAAAAGTCGAAACTGTGAGCCCTTCCCTCAAGGATTTTGCTATTTCGTTGTTGAACTTTCCGACTAATTTTCCTGCCAATGCCTTCAAGAAATGTAAATGTGCTCTTTTGAGTCAGAATTCATTTAACAAGTGAATTTCACACCTAACAGGAAAAGCTCTTTCTTATTCCCTTGCGTAGACCTACTCGGGCCTCTTCTGTGTCACGGTCAACCCCTACAAGTGGCTGCCGGTGTACAACCCCGAGGTGGTGGTCGCCTACCGAGGCAAGAAGCGCCAGGAGGCCCCGCCCCACATCTTCTCCATCTCTGACAACGCCTACCAGTTCATGCTGACGGGTGAGTTAAGTGTTTTGCGTGTGTGTAATCTTTTCGGAACCATAGGAGAAAGAGACCCTAACTAACTCAGCTCGCTCTTTGAGCCCTCCGGTTAGGCCGGTGTATTGGTGAGGGAGGCGGTCCAGGAAAGAGGGGGCGTGAGAGATGACTTGGAATCCCTACCCTCACGCAATTGCTCATGGTCTCTTCAACTTTTAAAAGTCGACAGGGGTTGGCGGTATAGTTAGAGAATTTACTTTTGAATGACTCAGACACTAAAAAAGCTTCAGCAAAAATATAATAAACATTGCTTATGTGTATGCACACACACCGTCACACATACCAAGTGTGCTTCCTTTGCCAAGCGCCAAAAACCAGAAGAGTAAAATCTGCCCCTGTGACCTCATCCTCGATATCAGAAACTGTGACCAACGAATGTCCTCTCTATGCAGGAAGGGCTTAAAGGCTATTGCCTTTGCCCTGAGCCAACCTGGACGCGCTCCAGATTTTAAGGCGTATTTGGTATTAAAACAGCTATGCCATGAATCTTCTCCCTAGAATAGTGCCTCAGACAGCCCAATCTTGGCTAGTTGGAGAAAGGACTTAGAGAATTCGTCTTCAGAGAAAGTAAAACAGTAAAACGAACGTTTCCCCCAAACTATGACTAAAGCCTTGATGACTTTCAAAGCCACCACCTGTACTATATTTACCCCATCCCACATGCTAAAATGCCTATTTTTCATCACTTCTTGTACCTACAATAAATATTCACTACTGGAGTTGTCACCTAAACCCGACCAAAGGCTCAAGTCCACTTTTGATATGTTCTTAGTGGCAGAGAATTACAAAGAAAAGGTCCAGTGCTTTGTTGCAGTGTTGTTTCAATGGATGCATGTGTGCTGAAGTCAGGGGTAGGGTGTGGGGAGGTCCTGGGGTCCATGGAAGGGGCAATGGAAAAGACTGAAGGCCTAGGGCCCGTGAAGCCCTAGAGACTGCAAAGGCCAGTCTGAAAAATACTTTTATTCCATTTTACTTTACTTACTATTCACAAGTATACAAAAAAAAAAGTATTAAATGTTTATGATTCCTCTTTTGTAGACCGAGAGAATCAGTCAATCCTGATCACGTAAGTAAATTCTATGCTTTCTTCTCATGGCTGCGATAGTTGCCACGTTTGGAACCTCATCTCACTTAGTTTTTGCTTGACAGTGGAGAATCTGGTGCGGGGAAGACCGTGAACACCAAGCGTGTCATCCAGTACTTTGCAACAATTGCAGTCAGTGGGGAGAAGAAGAAGGAGGAAGTTACCTCTGGCAAAATGCAGGTGGGTCTGGGGCCAGACTCAAGACTCTCAGGGCTCTCGGGAAGTCTGGAGCCCCAGAGGTGAGGACCGCTCTTGCCTTTGCAGGGGACCCTTGAAGATCAAATCATCAGCGCCAACCCCCTACTGGAGGCCTTTGGCAACGCCAAGACCGTGAGGAATGACAACTCCTCTCGCTTTGTAAGTCGCAGATATTAGTACCGACGCTGTTCACTGGTCAGGGTGTATGGGATGTTTGTGCATACATTCTCTGAATCTTTTTCGTTCACATTACACTGCATCAGGCTCTCCCCTTTCCCTCTGAGCATGTAATAACATGGATCCGAGTCCCATCTAAAAAGATATGTGACCCTATATCTGAGTTCTTTCTCATCTGTCATTACCTATAATTACTTGTAATATGGAAATCAAAGATAAAATTCTTTTACCTAAAAAAATAGGAGATACACCTTTTCTGCCTCATACAAATAGTCTCTGGATTGATTTAATATCAACTCATTAGCCGCCCAAGTATTTTGAGTTTCTCAAAGATTTGATAGGATTTGAAAACAAAGTAGTAATATTAGTTCTCTTTTCAAGGGTAAATTCATCAGAATCCACTTTGGCACCACAGGGAAGCTGGCTTCTGCTGATATTGAAACATGTGAGTGCTTGGATCCCATTTACAGACATTTCTGTTTCCTTAACCTGTAAAATCAACCCAACGTAAAATGTGCATCCCGAGTGAATTTTTGCATTGCTCTGTTATTTCCTTCCAGATCTGCTAGAGAAGTCCAGAGTTACTTTCCAGCTTAAGGCTGAAAGGAGCTATCATATTTTTTATCAGATCACATCGAACAAGAAACCAGAACTAATTGGTAAGAAATGTCAGAATCCCTTTCCAGAATGATTGCACCAGCACTTCTCCATGCATGGTCCAGCCTAGTATTCCATGACTGAATTTTGTCAGGTTTATCACCTTGATTTCGAAAGTAGCTTTGTAAGTTTTTGTGTGCTGATGATAGAAATGAAAAACGGAAACTGAAGATAACACCTTCAAATCCGATCACTATGAAATAACCACTGTGAACACTTGGGTGAATATCATTCTACTCGTTTTCTGTACATATAGATACCCATACATACGATAACTGGAATCCTACTTCAATGTTCTTCTATGATGTACTTTTTTTCATTGAGCAATAATGTATCATGGTTTTGTCCATGTCACCAACTGTAGCTCCCCATTATTATTTCTAATGGTTGTGTCGTGTTATATTCTAGAGATAAGCATAATTTATTTAGCCATACCTTTTTAAGGATATTTAGGTTGTTTCCAATTCTGGATTTTAAAGAGTCAGCACTGTACTGATCATTCTTGTAGATATAACTTGTCCCAGTATGTGATAATCTTCTTTGGCTTCATAGAGTGTCTTAGAAATTGTCTAGACAGCCCTTGTTTTAATGAAGGGGATAATTCTGCTTACCTTTTCTCTGTTCCATGTACTTAGAAATGCTTCTGATCACCACCAACCCATATGACTACCCATTTGTCAGTCAAGGGGAGATCAGCGTGGCTAGCATTGATGACCAAGAAGAACTGATGGCCACAGATGTAAGTGCAACACGAGAAACTCAGAATGATGATGCTGGGTTAGAGCAATGGCCCCTCCAGATTAAATATTCAGTTTCTAGTAGAAATAGCAAAAGAGGGTTCAAAGATGAGCACGGGTGTGCCACCTAGAGTCAGCCAAAAAAGATGACCATGTGCCCTACAACACTTGACTTTCCCTGAACAGTCTTTTAAAGGTCTATCATTTCTGAATTTATCTAAACCACTGTTTTTGTAATATACCTGGATGGGATCCATACCACTTCTCAAAATAACAAGTTCCTTAAGTTTACTATCATGCTCTCTATCTTAAGTTTACTTTTTCAATCTTAGGGCATCTGCACCTGTAATTCTAATGCTCAGTGCTAGCCTCTAAAGGGTTCCTTGCACCCCCGTCAGCAGCGATAGTTTCCTCAGTTTGACCAACATGTCAGGAATCGGAATGTGAACGATGAATAGTAAGTGTGTGGATCATAATGTAACAGTTACCCTCTTGGTTATGTTGGCAGAGTGCTATTGATATTTTGGGCTTCACTAACGATGAGAAAGTCTCCATCTACAAGCTCACAGGGGCCGTGATGCATTATGGGAACATGAAGTTCAAGCAGAAACAGCGGGAGGAGCAGGCCGAGCCAGATGGCACCGAAGGTACCGACTAAGTCATCCCCCTGATTTTTTGTTTGTTTGAAAGTCACATTCTTAACTTGTTACCCTTGAGTTTTTCTAGGAGGACAAAGTCATTTTTAAGAACTGAGTTTTAAAGTATACCCAGATAAAGCATCATGTTAGATAGATGTTTCCTGTCATCTATGAAGTTCTTTAGGGCACACTACCCACAATGAAAGTCTTGAACTTAGTGGGGAAAAAATGGGGAAGAATACTCAAAGAGATATTCTGAAAACACCACACAAAATGTCTATAGGTTAAAAAAATAATAATTTTGTTTTGAGAAAATGGGTTACTCTGGGCCATAATAACATTTTTTCACCCTTTCTTCCTTTCAGTTGCTGACAAGGCGGCCTATCTCCAGAGTCTGAACTCCGCTGACCTGCTCAAAGCCCTCTGCTACCCCAGGGTCAAGGTCGGCAATGAGTTCGTCACCAAAGGCCAGACTGTAGAGCAGGTAGGTGCACGATTCAAATTCACCAGCAGGAGTCAAGCATTCTTACAGTCCTCTGATAACCTCAAGAGATATATTTTTGTTTCTCAAGGTGTACAATGCCGTGGGCGCTCTGGCCAAGGCCGTCTACGAGAAGATGTTCCTGTGGATGGTCACCCGCATCAACCAGCAGCTGGACACCAAGCAGCCCAGACAGTACTTCATCGGGGTCTTGGACATCGCCGGCTTTGAGATCTTTGATGTGAGTTGGTAGCTGGTTGGTAAAGGGATTTTACAGTAAGGCAATGGAAATATCAATAAAAAAAAAAATCTGCGAATATTATAACCTCTCACTACTCCCAAAAAGTTATGCTGAAACTTAAAAGAGAATGATGGGGTAACCACTAAGCATTTATCACAGTGGCAGTCCCCCTTCTATGAGAAATCATGCACTTGATGACCACTCTGACTTGCTATGGGACCCAAAAGGAGTTAGGAGCTAGCTTAGTGTTGGGGGGCAGTGGAGGCGGGGAGCTCTAAAACTCCCGCAGCGCCAAATGAAGTTAACATAAAAATATCAAAGTAATCATGTGAAACATATAACATGTTCTGAATATATGGTGGGGAAGTCATTCAAAAACACTTAGACAAGACAAGAAGAGCAGAGAAAAGGTTAATAACTTATAAAGTCAGCATTTATTCTCATTAATGGGGTATCATAAGATAAAAATCCCTATTTGAGGAAATATAGTTTTCCCGCTTACAGTTTTTAAGAAGTTTATCTTATTCTTTCTCATTATAAAAGCAAAACTTGGACATTGCAGAAAATATGCAAAATCGAGGGAAAGGGTTCCCCATTAATTCCACTACTTATATCAAGCTAATGTTAACGTTTCGTAGTTTGTTTTTTTAGCACAAGTGTGTTATCACACTGTATATGTTATTTGGTATCTTAATTTGGTTTTCATTTCACATTGAAGAAGAACAAGTGGCAATTAGTGTCCACTTGCAAAGCTGACCCTCGTGATTTCCATACTACAGAGACCCCTCCCAGACAGCTCCTAATGGGTTGCCCATTAGCTCTTAATTAAGTCAATGGAATATGGAGACGATAATGGAATAAACATGAAATGATGAAGTAGGAACTCAGAAAAATCCCTGTGTAAGCTTAAGACAGTGCAGGGAAAGAGCATTAATGCAATCTAGGGTTCTGTAACAAAATGGCAGCAAAGAAACCAGTAGATTTCATAGTGTTCCCCCCCACCACCATGATTTTGGTATCTGCAATCTAAAGGCTACTCAACATATATTTTTAAATTAATAAGTCCTACATTTACAAATGCTCAACTTGCTCACGAGAAAAGTGAACACATGTATTTATTTAGTTCAACAGCTTCGAGCAGCTGTGCATCAACTTCACCAACGAGAAGCTGCAACAGTTCTTCAACCACCACATGTTCGTGCTGGAGCAGGAGGAGTACAAGAAGGAGGGCATCGAGTGGACATTCATCGACTTCGGGATGGACCTGGCCGCCTGCATCGAGCTCATCGAGAAGGTCTCCTGATTTGTCCACTCAGTAACCTCTTCTCGTAAACTCTGGCTCATCCTGCAGCTCGTATTTACCCTGTATGCATTTTGCTTTGCTTTCATCCAGCCCATGGGCATCTTCTCCATCCTGGAAGAGGAGTGCATGTTCCCCAAGGCCACAGACACCTCCTTCAAGAACAAGCTGTATGAACAGCATCTTGGAAAGTCGGCCAACTTCCAGAAGCCCAAGGTGGTCAAAGGCAAGGCTGAGGCTCACTTCTCTCTGATCCACTACGCCGGCACCGTGGACTACAACATTGGTGGCTGGCTGGACAAGAACAAGGACCCGCTGAACGACACTGTGGTTGGGCTGTACCAGAAGTCCGCAATGAAAACTCTAGCTCTCCTCTTCTCTGGGACAACAACTGCTGAAGCAGGTAACGCTAAAAAAATCTAACATTTTCTCTAGGTATTACAAAAAGTGCTGTTAGATCAAGGCTGATCTCATAAGCCTGCCAGAAGGATTGCAGGGCCAGATCCACCGTTCTTCCAAATTTTGACTAATTAGGCTGCATTGCAATTATACATTTGGGTCTCTCTCTAGCACTGACAGAGGCCTGCCCTACTGCAAAGAGTCAGAGAGGAACTGTTATGATCTCACCAACGAAAAGCCTCAGCTTCTATGATTCTCTCCTACTTCTTCCTCCACATCTGCTGGATATTGAGTATCGGGAGATATTTAAGGCAATGGGGTGACAAACTTTTCCCTATCTAGACTAGGTTCTATTGATGATTTTTGGAGTTATTGTGTCCCCACATTCCTAACATTAAGGATCCATCTTTATACGGTGAAGTGAATGCTCTTCACCTCATCTTCTAATGGAGAAAAGAAATCACAGAAATGTGGATACAAGCTTAGTTGACAGCTAAGAGTCATTCGGGCTCCAATAGAGAGGCCAGTGTGCCCAAAAACTGTTCCGCCAGATGTGCGCAGAAATTGGCAATAAGTAAGAAATAGCCCTGTCAGTTCAAAACTATACTTGAATGACACCTTTTCTTATTTGCTCTCCAGAGGCGAGTGGGCCCAAGAAAGGTGGCAAGAAGAAGGGCTCTTCTTTCCAGACGGTGTCTGCCCTTTTCAGAGTAAGGAAAAAACTGTTTTTGACACTCCCCCACCCTTACTTTAGGAATTTGTTTTTGAAAGCACAGAGTTCTTTCCACAGTCATTGAGAAAAAGACCGACATTGATTAATGGTTTCTGTTAATCTAGCTTTGGAGAAAAGATGTTTAAATTACTCAGAAATTATTAGCTCATTTTTCATGCCAAGACAAATAATGCCAAATATTTTACAGGAAATTTTATAAAACTGAATATTCTACCATTCATAGTCTAGTCAAGTCATGAAACTAAGCAATGACACGGTACTCAGAGAAACTAAATTAGCAGTAAGGCTAATGAAAATCTAACAGCTAGCCTATAAGGAGGTTAATATGGTATCCTTGTCCTTAATCCAGTCAGTCCTCAATTATAACTGGTAGGGTTGTTCCCCTTTAGATAACATGTATGCCCTGAAAGTTAATTGGGTTGGAAAGGGGAGCTACATTTATGAGAGAAGCCCCAGTGTGGTACAGGCTTGCATGTCCTCATTGGAGAACCGTGGAGTTGGGCGGGAGAAAGTGTGGCCATCTAGTATAGGAAGGCAATGGCCTTGTGAGTGTATGTGGGAGGCCGTGGACCAGGGAGGAAGGACACCTGTGTGAGGCTGCTTCACATGTGTAACTCCTGCCAACTCAAGTGGAGAAAGAGGTAATGAGGAGAAGCCTGCATGTCCGGAGAAGGATAGCAAGGTATTACGTTACATGGAAATTGTCCATACCGGTCATTCAACTCAGCCATAGACATTGAGTTTACAGACATTGCCAAATGCCCACAACCATGGCTAACGTCGAAGATAACGGCCTTTTCCCTGACTTTACAGGAGAATCTGAACAAACTGATGACCAACCTCAGGAGTACCCATCCTCATTTTGTGCGCTGTATCATCCCCAATGAAACAAAAACTCCCGGTAAGAAGCTCTAGAGCAAAGACACAAAGCATGACTGCCAAACCTCCTTTAAAAACAACAACAACTCTTCAGTGTAATCCATATGTATACTTTTAGGGGCCATGGAGCATGAACTTGTCCTGCACCAGCTGCGGTGTAACGGGGTGCTGGAAGGGATCCGCATCTGCAGGAAGGGGTTCCCAAGCAGGATCCTTTATGCAGACTTCAAACAGAGGTCAGACTCTCTGAATTATGGTGCATCTTAAAGTTTAGTATAAATGTATTTACTGCAAGCAAAACAATTTAGTGGAAAATATGCCTCCATTCATGTTTAATTTGCCACCAAAAAAGAGTGAAAAATCATAAGCCTCAAAACCACCTTTAAAATACAGATAATA
Organism: Ursus arctos; assembly: GCF_023065955.2. NCBI lineage: Eukaryota > Metazoa > Chordata > Mammalia > Carnivora > Ursidae > Ursus > Ursus arctos. The sequence continues at coordinate 7,672,219 of NW_026622808.1, forward strand.
CCACCTATTTTGTACTCCAGACTTTTCGTGGGCTTTACTGAGCTCCTGGCTTAGCCCATAAAAATACACATTAACTTCAATAATTAGGAGAACTACCATTTTTTCATGTGTAATATGTAAGTACTATCAACACCTCCTCTTATAAATGAATAAACTGAGGCTCAAGAGATTAATCTGCCTGCCCAAAGTCACGTGGGTGTTGGTGGCTAAGTTAGGAACTCGCCCAGGTAGGTACAGAGCTCCCAGTGAGTCATTTTCTTTCACTTTCTTTCTCTCTCTTTCTCCCTCACACACTGGTTTCCCAGGGTTTCCAGAACCACGTCCCAATACCAGCTCCTCAGCAACTCTTTCTCCTCCCTAGATAAGTCCATCTTGGGAATCAAATAGAAGGCAAAGGGACAAGGAGCTCATGGCAGCTCCAGGGAACTAGCCTCTCCTAAGGCTCGGTCTAGTGGGGTCAGCAGAGATCTCCGACACGCAAAACCCAAAGCACCATTACGTGTGAGTTTAGGTTATCAGGACAGTTCCTCCTACCTAAAATGGACCTTCCTACAGATTCCTCACTAAAAACTTGCTTTCTGGGACTCAGGATCATAAAAAGCAAATGAATCTAGCCAGGAAAACATGTTACACTTTATTGGTCGTCTACATCTTAACGTGAACAAGATCATAGGATCCCTTCCTGAGAGCAAGGTCTGATGAAGCAGAAAGTCTGCAACTGTGCAGGAGGGTGGAATGGAATGAAACTGTTGATGCTAGCCTTACCATCCAATGTATACAAAGTCCTTCCTGTGAACAAAGAAGGATACTTTTCTTTAAAGCTCTGGTTTTCTAAATAGATCGTTTAATATTTATCTCCTATTAGTGTCATCATAAACCAACTTTTAAAAAAAACTCTATTTACTTAAACAGATACAAGGTATTAAATGCAAGTGCTATCCCCGAAGGACAGTTCATTGACAGCAAGAAGGCTTCTGAGAAGCTCCTTGCATCCATCGACATTGACCACACCCAGTATAAATTTGGTCACACCAAGGTAATGGTCTCTGAAGCCTACCTGATGCTATCCATCTCCCTATGAAGTTTATGTACAGTGTCTGATCTGCAACTCCTCCCACGCACAGGTCTTTTTCAAAGCTGGTCTTCTGGGGCTCCTAGAGGAGATGCGAGATGAAAAGCTGGCCCAGCTGATTACCAGAACCCAGGCCAGGTGCAGAGGGTACTTGGCAAGAGTGGAGTACCAGAGGATGGTGGAGAGAAGGTATACACATAAATTGTTTATTTATTCCTATCTTCCTGCTTCAGAAACACATTTAAGTTGGTTTAAGACCCAGATGCGATAAGGCCACAAACATAAGCAAGAATGAATAAAGAGTCCTATACTGAAGTGGGGGTATACGTATACCAGGAAACTGAAGGTTGGGATCATCACCATGAAACATATTCTGAGTGTTCAGGTTAAAGAGAGAGAGAGAGAGCATAAAGCGTGGGCAGTTCTTACCTAACAAAAGAAAATACACCAGTATAAAAATATACCAGTGTGAATTTAGTGGGTAGATCATTAAATTAGATACATTGAACTGAATAGCCGACAGCATTTTCAAACGTGATTTTATACAAGATGCCGAAACAACTTCTTCCATCTGATCATTTCTATCATCAAACTTTTATGATTTTAAAATATTAAGGGCATTTATCTGTGAAAGATTTCAGTAAGTTAATACAATGTCACCAAGGTACGTGGCTTTCTGGTAATCTGATTTGATGCAGGGACAGAGTTCTAAGTCTAAAGATACAGGTGTTTCAAACTGCAGAATGCATGTGAACAGGACCCACAGTTAGAAATGCATTTTATATAGGCATATACACATTCATACGTGTGTGTGTGTGTGTAAATATATGTGTAATTTACATCAAACAAATATTTCTATCACCTAGAGTTATGTTAATATTTTCTATTTATTCTAGTTTATTAAAAATAGTAAGTTTGGTCATAACCCATTATATACGTATTTGGGCAGTTAATTGCCTATATAGGAGGGTAATTAATATTTTAAATAAATTAGATTTTTAAATGTGATAATATTACAGAGTAGAATGCAAAATTCACATAACACATAAAATGTAAAACCAGAGATTTTCACAGAAATTCTGTTTTTAATGAGTCCATTTGTTCCCTGCTCTCATCCCTCAGGGGTCTTGAAGGTGATTTTCACCACTGTTCTGGGCAGTGTTCCAGAAGGAAAGCTTGAGAAGCACTGATGTACAGCAGTAGTTCTCAAAGGGTGGTCCTTAGACCTACATCATCAGCATCTCTTGCAAACTTGTTACAAAGGCACATTTTAGACTGCATCTCAGATATTCTGACGGAATCTCTGGGGATAAGGTTCAGGAACTAGCATTTCAACAAGTCCTTCATGATTCTTATGCACACCAGAAGTTTGAGAGGCTCTGATGTAGAGAAATGAGTGATTAATGAGTCCTTGACCATCATCCCAAAATAGAATTTCTTCCATCTGTGCTTTGGAGGGTAGGCAAGGCACACGATGGGGGCAGAACCTCCAGCTCTCACTGCCAAGTTCATCTCATTTCTTCATCCACACGATATCAAATTGGCATCAATTAAATTTCAGGGAGTCCATCTTCTGCATCCAGTACAACATCCGCGCGTTCATGAACGTCAAGCACTGGCCCTGGATGAAACTCTTCTTCAGAATCAAGCCGCTCCTCAAGAGCGCAGAGACCGAGAAGGAGATGGCCACCATGAAGGAAGAGTTTCAGAAGACCAAAGATGAGCTTGCCAAGTCAGAGGCGAAAAGGAAGGAACTGGAGGAAAAAATGGTCACTCTCTTAAAAGAGAAAAATGACCTGCAGCTCCAAGTTCAGGCTGTAAGTGGTGATGTCACAGTGGGTGCTGTTCATCGGGACGCAAGTGGTAGAACTCTGGCCAATAGCAGCAGGGAGCTGAGTAGTCAGCGTAGGGACACTCACTGGAGGGAGAAGGTCAAAGCACTCTGATGGTTCTAGTACAGTCCATATATCCCTTCATCGTCCAAACCAGGACTGGGGCAATAAGGTAGAACCGACCACTGTCACCCATTTTCCACTATTTCATTGAACTACAGGACTTATGACTTCTTTTCCCTTTGAAGTCAGTCCTTGAAAGTGATTTTCACATAAAACTACCCCAAAAGAAATATTAAGGGGAGGACAGCATGCAGAGATTGATTTTTTTTTAATCTTTGAACCTTCCTTAAACTTCTTGATGTCCAGGAGTTTTAAATCACGATATGTACAGCTGACAGATGTCAATGTTCTCCATCACATTTTACAGAATTGTTGTTTGTCACTAACCTCCAAAATTCAGATTCACTCTTTCCAATCCATGTGCACAGACAGTGCCCCATCACATGACATCTGGACCACTGCCTCGGCACCCCAAATGCTCTGCCTGCCCCCAGTTCTCCCCTCCATCCAGCCCGCTTGCTGCTCACTCCTGCACCAGTCATTTGAGAACTGCCTCCATCAACTCTGAAATGTAATTTATAAGACCATCCTTCATCCGGAGTGAACTGAATTGGTCTGGTATCATCTACTCACCACAAAATCATATATTTCTCCTGTTGATTAAAATTAGTTTCTTCTGTCAAGTTTGGGCAGTGTAATAACCCTTTCTTCTAGATTATAGAAGGAAAAAGAGCTGTTTTTCTGACCCAGCCCCTTCAAATCTATCCAGAATGCTCTTCTGTTGTCCCCAGAAAATTACTTAGAATCTGTCCTACACCACTATATCTGCTACATGAGTACACATAGCACATTTTACTCTTTTATGTATTCAAAGGCTGGTATGGAGGCTCACTGATGAATATATTTATCAGTTTCTCGCTCATATCCTGTCCACTCCCAACCCTCTTAATTGGAAACATAGCAGTTGCTAGGAATTTCTTGATTACTTTATGCCTCAACTTGAATGTCAAAAAACATCATAACCACGATCATCCTCCAGTACTACAAAGGGAAGCAGTTCATTAGCATCTTCACCCTGAATTCCCCACTGGAATGCCTTCTCTCCTCCTGCTCCATCCCCCAATGATTTGATTTCTACAAAATGAAATCCTGCCCACCTCTCGAGGTGTAGTTCAAATGTCACTTTATTCAGGAAACCACCTCTAATAGAACTTCTCTGATCTCTTCCATCACAAACTGCTTTCTGAATTCATGATAGCTTTTGGGTATAGGCTTTCTAATCTACTAGAGAATATACTATTCTGAAGGAATAGGACATTTGGTTTTCCCACAGCGTATGAACACAGGAGGTGGCTCATAAAATCTAAATCCAAAGAACCAACATCAGAGATTGCCATTGTTATCACTGTGAAATATTTCATTCTTTCTTTCCAATTTTAATTTTGTTTCCAACTCAAGGAAGCTGAAGGCTTGGCTGATGCAGAGGAAAGATGTGACCAGCTGATCAAAACCAAAATCCAGCTGGAGGCCAAGATCAAGGAGGTGACTGAGAGAGCAGAGGATGAGGAGGAGATCAATGCTGAGCTGACGGCCAAGAAGAGGAAACTGGAGGATGAGTGTTCAGAGCTCAAGAAAGACATTGACGACCTTGAGCTGACCCTGGCCAAGGTTGAAAAGGAGAAGCATGCCACAGAGAACAAGGTATGAAACATATACAGGAAAAAGTGATGTTTTTGTTATCATTATGGAGTACAAACATAAAACTGAATCCACCAGAATAAAACATGAAATGCAAAGTATTTTTGCTTCCTAAGGTGAAAAACCTCACGGAAGAGATGGCAGGTCTGGATGAAACCATCGCAAAGCTGACCAAGGAGAAGAAGGCCCTCCAAGAGGCCCACCAGCAGACCTTGGATGACCTGCAGGCAGAAGAGGACAAAGTCAACACCCTGACCAAGGCCAAAATCAAGCTAGAGCAGCAAGTGGATGATGTAAGTCCAGGATTGTCAAAGAAATGATTTTCTTCAAAAGGAAGCTAGGCATTCCTTGAGACTAAACATTATTTATATTTAGCTTGAAGGGTCCTTGGAGCAAGAAAAGAAACTTCGCATGGACCTAGAAAGGGCTAAGAGGAAACTTGAAGGTGACCTCAAGTTGGCCCAAGAATCCATAATGGACATTGAGAATGAAAAACAACAACTTGATGAAAAGCTCAAAAAGTAAGTGTGAAAGAATTGCTTATGACCTTGCTTTCAATGGGTGGATATACACTCAGTTGTTATTTTTTGCTACTTTCCAAAAAGGAAAGAGTTTGAAATGAGTAATCTGCAAAGCAAGATTGAAGACGAGCAGGCCCTTGGCATTCAGCTGCAGAAGAAGATCAAGGAGCTGCAAGTAAGTTCAGATTTCTATGAATCTGGCTTAGAGAGGCATACTTATGACACAGAGAAGCTAAGTATGTGCTTTTCACCACTCCCAGGCCCGCATCGAAGAGCTGGAGGAGGAAATCGAGGCAGAGCGGGCCTCCCGGGCCAAAGCAGAGAAGCAGCGCTCTGACCTCTCCCGGGAACTGGAGGAGATCAGCGAGCGCCTGGAGGAAGCCGGCGGGGCCACTTCTGCCCAGATCGAGATGAACAAGAAGCGCGAGGCTGAGTTCCAGAAAATGCGCCGGGACCTGGAGGAGGCCACCCTGCAGCATGAAGCCACGGCGGCTGCTCTTCGCAAGAAGCACGCGGACAGCGTGGCCGAGCTCGGGGAGCAGTTAGACAACCTGCAGAGGGTCAAGCAGAAGCTGGAGAAGGAGAAGAGCGAAATGAAGATGGAGATCGATGATCTCGCCAGTAATGTAGAAACAGTCTCTAAAGCTAAGGTACTAGAGCCTGGAAAATAGTTATTAGTGACAATGATCCTTCCTGTATACATCATAGTTTGCACAGGGTACTTTACACACATTATGTCTTTTTTTTTTTACAGTAATCTAGGAGATAAGCAAAAATATACTAACAATTGTATTATTTCCACTTAACATATGAAGAAAATGAAATTCAAAGAAGTTAAGCACAAGTGGCCCCATCACACCATGAACAAATGACAGGACCAGCTTTTGGTTTTGTTTTGTTGTTTGCTTGGTTTTTTTTAAGACTTTATTTATTTGAGAGAGAGAGAGAGTTCAGAGGGAGAGTGACAGGGAGAAGCAGACTTCCTGCTAAGCAGATAGCCCAAAGCGGGGCTCAATCCCAGGACCCTGAGATCATGACCTGAGCCTAAGGCAGACGCTTAATGGACTGAGCCACCCAAGCACCCCAGGACCAGCTATTGAACAAAGGTCACCTGCATCCTCTCAGGCTCCAGCTGGAGAACTAGGTCTCCAATATTCTCAATTATTCGATAAGCCAAGCTTCATTGTACAGAAAGGCCATCAAGTATTTACACACATCTTTTAGAAAAATACACCATACAATTCTTACAAAATCTTAAATTTTAGACCATAGTCTTTAATTTTTTTTTTTGTATTAATAGGGCACGGAACTTCACAATTAGCTCTTTAAAGATCCCAACATGCATTTTCAACTGAGGATAGCAATCAAAATATAAAGAAAAAAATTTTTATGTATCACAATTACATATAAAAGAATTCGATTTCATGCCAAAAGTATTAATTAATTAATTTAAATTTCTATTAAATATCTTTGTTTCCTTCCTTTATTTTTTCTCACACAGGGAAATCTAGAGAAAATGTGCCGCACTCTGGAGGACCAAGTGAGTGAGCTGAAATCCAAGGAGGAGGAACAGCAGCGGATGATCAATGAACTGACCACCCAGAGAGGACGCTTGCAAACTGAATCTGGTAACTCTTGTCTTCTGGGCACTAAGAAGGGAGATGATGTGATTGAAAACAACTGATTTGGTAATGCAAGAGCCTAATAAATACAGCGGAGAACATGTGTGATTTACTGAACAGCTCAGACTTCCAACTTACTTGCAAGGTCACTTGGGGACAGAGTTGGAGATAAAGACATCCATAGGACTGGATCTAGGTCTGCTCCAGAAAAGCCTGGAGTAGTTGGCTGCGCTGAGGGGATGCTTGGGGTTAGGAGTCACACTAGCCTGGGTCTGGGATTTTTTTTTTTTTAAGATTTTATTTACTTATTTGACAGAGAGAGAGACAGCCAGCGAGAGAGGGAACACAAGCAGGGGGAGTGGGAGAGGAAGAAGCAGGCTCATAGCGGAGGAGCCTGATGTGGGGCTCGATCCCAGAACGCCAGGATCACGCCCTGAGCTGAAGGCAGACACTTAACCTCTGTGCCACCCAGGCGCCCCGCAGACCAAGCTTCTGTCTCTGTCCTTCAAACTGAACCAAATTCCTGAAAGGGGGATGGATAACCCTGTCTCTCAAAAGACTGATGAAACTCAAAAGACCGATGTCGAATTCGGTATCTTGGCTCCCAGGACCAGTTTTTACGCACTATCATACACCCAGAAAGAATTAGTTATAGAGAGAACAAAAAGGATTTCAGCTGTCAGTATTCACTCAGATTCGTATGTAAGTTTCTCCACAAAAATCAGAAATTTGACATTAGGCATGAAGACGGCAACAGAGAATTCAATCTTTTGAGCACTCAGTAGGGGAGAGTTAAGAGTTAAAACTTATTTCTATATGGGCTTGCAAAATTGTTTGTTCACTTTTAAAAATGGCGCCATTTCTTTCGTCCATCAGGTGAATTTTCACGACAGCTAGATGAGAAAGAAGCTCTGGTGTCTCAGCTATCACGAGGCAAACAAGCATTTACACAACAGATTGAGGAATTAAAGAGGCAGCTGGAAGAAGAGATAAAGGTAAATGATAATATTGTCACACTCACTGTCTTTTGTATGACCTAACCCTAACTGGAGTCCATTTACACCAACTTTCAAAGGGTTCTGAAACTCAGTCATTAAATATATCCAGTAAAATGAAGGCGTAACTACCTCCACAGGCCAAGAACGCCCTGGCCCACGCCCTGCAGTCCTCCCGCCACGACTGTGACCTGCTGCGGGAACAGTATGAGGAGGAGCAGGAGTCCAAAGCCGAGCTGCAGAGGGCGCTGTCCAAGGCCAACACGGAGGTGGCCCAGTGGAGGACCAAATACGAGACGGACGCCATCCAGCGCACAGAGGAGCTGGAGGAGGCCAAGTACGTGTGCAGATATGAGAGAATGTGTAGAAAACTTTGCACGTTGAATCAGAAGGATACGACCTTCAGTGAATTAGCCCACAAACGTTCATTAATTAGCTCCTCTTGGCCAGGCACTATCAGGCCCTGAGAATAAGGCATGAGTAAAACAAACATGATACCTGCCCTCCTATGCTAAAATCTACTTAAGGAAATGAGTAACAAATAATTATCCAGATAGCTAGCCCTTATTGCTGTTTGTCAAGCACACCAAGCTCGTTGCTGCTTCAAGGCTCTGCACTTGCTGGTCCCTCCATCTGGAATACTCTCCCTGAGATCTCCCTCCAGCTCAGTCTCACTTTTTAGATCTTGACTCAAATGCTACCTCCTCAGAGGGGCCTTCCCTGAATATCTAGAATAGCTGCCCACCCCTTACTCTATTTTACTTTTCTTCATTGCATTTACATTTGCAATATGTTATTATGCATTTTCTCACCCGCCTAGTGTTTCTCTCTTGTCCTTATTTGGAAGCTTTATGAGTCCAGGCCCTTTTTCTGCCTTGCTCACTGCTATATATCTAGTCTCTGGTTCATAAAAGGAGCTCATCAGTATCTGTTGAATGAATGAATGGATATTTTTAATATGAAGTTACCAATACTTCTCAGCATGGCAATAGCTCCTAATTCTTGTTCTGGTTCACTCCTCTCTACGAACATATATAATCTTCAAGGAAGAAGCTGGCCCAGCGGCTGCAGGCGGCCGAGGAGCACGTAGAAGCCGTGAACGCCAAATGCGCTTCCCTTGAGAAGACGAAGCAGCGGCTCCAGAATGAGGTGGAAGATCTCATGTTGGATGTGGAGAGAACCAACGCGGCCTGCGCCGCCCTGGACAAGAAGCAGAGGAACTTCGACAAGGTAACTCATGCAGCAGCCTCTGCTCTCTGCTGTTTTCCTCTGTGCTTTATAGCAGGTAACCCCTCTCGGTTTTTCAGATCCTGGCGGAGTGGAAACAGAAGTATGAGGAAACCCACGCTGAGCTTGAGGCCTCCCAGAAGGAGGCCCGTTCTCTCAGCACTGAGCTGTTCAAGATGAAGAACGCCTACGAGGAATCCTTGGATCAGCTGGAAACTTTGAAACGAGAGAACAAAAACTTGCAGCGTGAGTCCCTTCCACTTTCAATAATATTCACGCCTTGGGAACCGTTCCCTTAGGTCCTCTGTCTGATCAAATCTCTGTCTTTTACCCAAACAACAGAGGAGATTTCTGACCTCACGGAACAGATTGCAGAAGGAGGGAAACGTATCCATGAACTGGAGAAGATAAAGAAACAAGTGGAACAAGAGAAGTGTGAACTTCAGGCTGCGTTAGAAGAAGCAGAGGTATAGGTCCAATTGTGCACTATGAACAAATCAGGTCAGAAAAGACATTGCCCATCCACATAGATCGAATAAAAAAAATAAACAGCACAAAATTAATGGAAGGAAAGGTATGAAGAAAAACTTCCAAATGCTTCCATTCCCTGCTAATGTCACCCCTTGCTGTCATTAAAGGCATCTCTTGAACATGAAGAGGGAAAGATCCTGCGCATCCAGCTGGAGTTGAACCAAGTCAAGTCTGAGGTCGACAGGAAAATTGCTGAGAAGGATGAGGAAATTGACCAGCTGAAGAGAAACCACGTCAGGGTCGTGGAGTCGATGCAGACCATGCTGGATGCTGAGATCAGGAGCAGGAATGATGCCATCAGGCTCAAGAAGAAGATGGAGGGAGACCTCAATGAGATGGAAATCCAGCTGAACCACGCCAACCGCATGGCTGCAGAGGCCCTGAAGAACTACAGGAACACCCAAGCCATCCTCAAAGTAAGCAGGTTCAAAAGACGGCCCCAAGGTGGTTGGGGCGACTTCAGCTCTGAGAACGAGGTGTCTCCATGATCGTTCATTCCACAGGACACCCAGATCCACCTGGATGACGCCCTCCGCGGCCAGGAGGACCTGAAGGAGCAGCTGGCCATGGTGGAGCGCAGAGCCAACCTGCTGCAGGCCGAGATCGAGGAGCTGCGGGCCACTCTGGAGCAGACGGAGAGGAGCAGGAAAATCGCAGAACAGGAGCTCCTGGATGCCAGTGAGCGTGTCCAGCTCCTCCACACCCAGGTGGGGTTTGGCACAGAGAACTTACTTCAATAAATGCTTATGTTTCCCAAACCATATAAAGCTTAAATGTTTTATGTAACAGCCAGGTTTTATACTTCTACAAAGTTTTTACTGTATTATTGAGAAATCTTTGATTAATTTTACATAAATTATTGATTCACTTCCTAAAATATTCTAAAGCTGCCCATATTTTCCTGTGTTTGTATCTTTATTGACCCTTGTTATCAATATTGGCATTTTTATTTTGGAGAAATGGTATGTTTGGACATCTGTTATAATTTTGTCCCTGTGAATGGTCTCACTGGTAAATGGCAATTACAAAATTATAGAGCTATTTGGTCTAATTATGGACTATGTACTTGAAGATGCTGAATATTCTATAACATTTCTATTTTATTTAATTATACTATATAACAGACTAATAACTAAAGGGCATCTGACCTGTAAATTTTTATCTGAAATTATTTTCAAAAATAGCTACCAATAAGTACTTTGGTAATAAGATTTAAAAAAATTGTAACTTATTTTTAAACAGAATACCAGCCTGATCAATACCAAGAAGAAGCTGGAGACAGACATTTCCCAAATGCAAGCAGAAATGGAGGACATTATCCAGGAAGCCCGCAACGCAGAAGAGAAGGCCAAGAAGGCCATCACTGATGTAAGCAGAGGGCAATGCCATAATGGCCACATTTGAATCCTGATGTGCTCGCTCAGCTCTCTTAACCGGTTTTGTTTTACTGCTCATCAGGCGGCCATGATGGCCGAGGAGCTGAAGAAGGAGCAGGACACGAGCGCCCACCTGGAGCGCATGAAGAAGAACATGGAGCAGACGGTGAAGGACCTGCAGCACCGTCTGGACGAGGCTGAGCAGCTGGCCCTGAAGGGCGGGAAGAAGCAGATCCAGAAACTGGAGGCCAGGGTGGGTCTCTCAATCTCTGTCTACTTCTATTTCCTCCCAGTGCCTTATTAGTTCAAAGTTCTGAAGAGCCTACTTATTTGCAGGTGCGTGAGCTGGAAGGAGAGGTTGAGAGTGAGCAAAAGCGTAGTGCAGAAGCTGTGAAAGGTCTGCGCAAACACGAGAGAAGAGTGAAGGAACTCACTTACCAGGTACAGCAATGGTTGTTATCAGCTAAGTGCTCCCCGTACATACATAAAACACTCATATACAATGAAACAACAATCAAGTGCTTTTGAAGTAAGGTCCCTGTGGTTTTCATTATCTTTCAGACGGAAGAAGATCGGAAAAATATTCTCAGACTTCAGGATTTGGTAGATAAACTTCAGGCCAAAGTGAAGTCTTACAAGAGACAAGCTGAGGAGGCTGTAAGTATCCTTAAGATGGAAGGGAAGAGAGAAGGCCCTTGTTAAGAAAAGCTAATGAACAAATAATTAGATTTACCACTCCTTGTAGAAAATAAGCCATTTGCTTTTTAGAAGACTGTACTTCTTAAAAACATTCGTACATTTTTGTACTTATTGCTTACTGTTCTTAATATTAATAACTTGATTTTAAAAGTAAATTCTAAATCCACAAAGGAACTTCAAAAAATTTCAAAGCAGAAATAATGAAGGCCACATTCTCTAGCCATAGTGTGATAAAATTGCAAAGTGATTAGAAAATATAAACATAAATTCCCAAATGCTTAAATGTTAAAAAACTAACTTTCCTAAATAATTTTTGGGTTAAATTGGAAAGAAAAAAACCACTGAATAATTATTATAAATAAAATTTCAAGGAAGATGCTAGTTTTACAAACCTAAAGAATGTAGTCAAAGCTGTCCCTGGGGAAAATTCATTGCTTATGAATCAAAATTTTTAAAAAATTGACAGTCCAATAAAGAAATTTAAAATAATAATGAAAGAAGTACTGTTGAAGGTGGAAATTGATAAATTAGAGTATACTATTTTCTAATATGATAATTTCAGTAATATCTGATAATTTCTGGTGAGTTAATAAAATAAATACACTTAAAACTAGCTTAATCAAGGAAAAAGAGAAAGAAAATACAAGCCCACATTAGAAATGAGAAAGAGGGGTTGCCAGGCAGGCTCAGTCAGAAAAGCATGCCACTTTTTTTTTTTTTTTAAGATTTTATTTATTTGAGAGAGAGAGCACAAGCAGGGGGAGGAGCAGAGGCGAAGGGAGAGGGAGAAGGAAAGAATCTCCAGTAGACTCTGTGCTGAGTGTGGGAACCCAATCCCATGACCCTGAGATCATGACCTGAGCCAAAACCAAGAGTCGGACACTTAACAGACTAAGCCACCCAGGGGCCCCAAGGATGAGACTCTTAATCTCAGGGTCATGAGTTCAAGCCCCACACTGGGCACAGAGATGAGAGAGAAGAGAAGAGAAGAGAAGAGAAGAGAAGAGAAGAGAAGAGAAGAGAAGAGAAGAGAAGAGAAGAAAAAAAGAGAGAGAGAGAGAAAAGAAAGAAAGAAAGAAAGAAAGAAAGAAAGAAAGAAAGAAAGAAAGAAAGAAAGAAAGAAAGGAACCATACAAGTAGAAAATTATTTTTTAATGTAAAATATAAATCTGTCAACAAAGTTGAAATCTTGAAGAAATTGATGATTTTTTATAGGAGGTCATAAGTTACTAAGTTGGCTGAATAACTTATTTAAGAATTACTTCTGAAAATGGACTTAGGTCCAGACAGGTCTTTCAAAATTTCAAGTAACAGATAATCCCTGAGCTATGTAAGCCATTCCAGAGCATGGGAAAAGATGGAAAGCTTTCCAAATCATTTTAAGAAGCTCATGTAACCCTCATACCAAAACGTGTCCAAGAGAGAATGGGGGGGGGTGTTGGGGGAAGGATGGAACTAAAGGCAGTTTTACTCATGAGTGTAATTTCAGCAAAGATAAATAACTAAGTCACTGAAATCCTTACTTTATTAAGGGGATTGCCATCAGTGATTAAACAGGTTAACTCCTTCAATGTAAGGATTACTTAATATTAGCAAATTTGTCAGTAGAATCATTACATCCACAACAGGAGAAAAATGATTGTTTTGAAATGTTCCAATATGATATATAAAATTCAACATTTATTTCCATTTAAAGAGACCTTTAAGAAATTCATCCTTAATATGATGTTAAACATCTACCTCAAGCCTAGTCATCTTATAGCAAGCATTAACAAGAAGACAGATTTCAGTACTCTTGCCTTTTTTTAGAAAAGATTTTATTTATTTATTTGAGAGAGGGTGAGACAGAGATCACAAGCAGGGGGGGAAGGGTAGAGGAAGAAGCAGACTCTGCACTGAGCAGGGAGCCCAATGTGGGACTCGATCTCACGACCCCAGGATCATGACCTGAGCCAAAGGCAGACACTTAACCAACTGAGTCATCCATGTGCCCTGTACCCTTGCCTTCTCTGCTCTTATATTTTTTTCTTGCTTTACTTGTGGTACATACTTTTAATAGGCTTTTGTTGCAAAAATATGTATGCAATTATTTATGGGACACTAAGTCCCAAATAAATCATAATGTTCACTTCAGTGATAACCAAAACCCAGCAGGTGGTAAGGCAACAATGTTCCCTGCTGGGTATTTTAAGTTCTCCACAGATACCAAGTCCTCTCTTCCCTTAAGCCCACAGAGTGTAGAAAGATGCACAGTATGGGTTCCTTACAATTCCATTTTTATTCTCAGGAGGAACAATCCAACACAAATCTATCCAAATTCCGCAAGCTCCAGCACGAGCTGGAGGAGGCTGAGGAACGGGCTGACATTGCTGAGTCCCAGGTCAACAAGCTGCGGGTGAAGAGCCGAGAGGTTCACACGAAAATCATAAGTGAAGAGTGATCATGTCCGGATGCTATGGAATGACTGAAGAGAGGCACAAAATGTGAAACCTTTGGTCATTCCCCTCTGTAATCATTGTCCACTCTACCCTATTGCAAAGGAAATAAAGAGCATAGGGTATTTTGCAAACAACATCCTTAGAATGGTCTTTCTTAAAGTGGTGTCAAAGCTAGAACAATCATAAGGCTATCAAACAATTACACTCAACCTGCCACTAAGAAGTATTCACTTTTAAGTCTACAGGAATAACTGTCGCCTATCAGGGAAGCCTGTTGTGGAAGAAATCTGGACGTCACCTTTTATTTCCTTCTAACCTTTCCTTAATACCAGGATATAATAGGATCCTAGGAAGCTCCTGATCCCTCCTGACATGAATCTAATTTTCCAGGTCTACACAAAGAATGGCACTGGCTATATTCTCAAATAAGGGATTCAGACTACACTATATCATTACTTCCCTTTTTTTTAATCTTCTAATAATTTTTATTATGTTATGTTAGTCACCATACAGTATATTCTTAGTTTTTGATGTAATGTTCCATGATTCATTATTTGCATATAACACCCAGTGCACCATGCAATACGTGCCCTCCTTATTATTACTTCTCCTTGATGTTATCAAGAATACAAATCCAAAGTATTATTAATAGCCCATAAAGATTTTCATCATGAATACCCATACACCATATAGTCACAGAATGTGCACCAGGTAATGGGTATGACATGAGTGGGATGTGACCCTTTTCCCTATGAAAGCGACAGGGTGCCTCTCAGGTCTGGAGGCCAAGAGAATATTATTCTATATACTATAATTTAATACCAATAAGCTATTTATTAGCCTATGTTTCCAGACTTGATGGCTGCCTTTATAATCATGTGAAGGGCCAAAATAAATTATCAGAAGTGTCCATAAAATATGAGTCCTAAAACAGATAATTTGGGTGCAAATTCAACGCACGCAACCATCAGTATGACTTTGGTGCAAAACCCAGAAATGGTAGCAATCTGAATTACTCAGAGAAGTTTTCCTAGATGATCAAGATTTCTTAAACCGGGTTCCGTTGAGACACATAGCCCAAAGTATAACCTTCCTGGACAGCATAAAGGAAAGGCTAAGTGGTAACTATTCATCTGAATGGAAAGCAAGAGTATATGGGTTTAAACCGCACCGTGGGGGCATGACTTACATCAGACACGTGGGAGCAGCTTAGCAGGTAATGAGGATTCCCATTGTCCCACTGGCCCAAGGAAGGGTGTGGCATCGCCCCTCTCCCTGCTTTGGCCCACCTTTCCCTTTGTTCCACATCACCTGTAAATGCTGAAGTGCCTCATAACTTGGCAGTAATAAACAAAAAACGATGTCTTCTAACAAGCTTACTGCAAAACCTTTCCAGCACGGGTCAAAAGGCGGTCTTAATATTCCTATCAGATCCTACTGAGAACATTATGAAAATGTCCTCTCTTCCTGAGAAGCATTGCCCACATTTTTCAGATGCCTGCTGAAGAAAAGGGATGTGGGAAAAAAAACCAGCACGGATATGTAAGAAAGTAAAATGCTATACCTGTGGGCCCAAAGCGGGTTGAGAGATGGCGAGGAAGGCTCCCACCAGACACATGACTCCTGGAAAGCCATCTTCCTGATGGCTTTAATCTACTCCAGGTAGAAGACTGGTAGCAGCAAAGCACACTGGGCGGTCGTGCCAATCAGGTGCCCAGATTCTAGGCTGCTGTGTGATTTGTGGTCACTCTCTTCTATTCTTTGGCTCTCAGCTGTTTTCTTGGTCAAATGAGGAATACGGGTTAGATGGTCCCTTCCAGTCAGTAATATATCATGTGAGCATTACAACCAGTATCTCCAGATATCCACTTTCCTAAGGCGATCCAATTCATTAAATCGATTGAAATACAAGTATAATAATACAGGAATTGTTGCAAAACAGGGCATATGAAGCAAATTTGGTCTCCGTCCCAGACGGACAAGGCTGACATAGAGAGACACGACAAAAGAGACAATAACATCATTTTTTAAAAACTAAAAATCAGAACAGAAAACAACGTTCAGATATCGTTTGTAAGGAAAATGTGGAATGTATACCATGGGCAGCTGATGGAGAAGCCCTAGATGCTGCATATTTAGACAGAGAAATGCCCTGTTGTCTAAATGCTCTGTCACAGAGGAAACAGGATTTCACAAGCAACTTGCATTGTTTCGAAGTGAGAGAAGCAGGACAGCTCAGCTTGGCGAGGCAAAGCAGGGGGGAGCGCGCCCGGGCGGGGGGCGGGGGGGGGGGAGTGGTCTGATTTGACAATGAATGGGGACAGTTGACCAGAAGCAACAAAAGCCGCTGTGTGCAGCTGCTCTTCATGAAGCAAGTTTTAAAATCACCTTTCCCAGCACCCTCGACAAAGCACAATATGCTGACCAAAACAAAAAACAAAAACAAAAACAAACAACCATGCCTTCTGGGGAGGAACGGGCAATCTTTTTCTAACACTCTGGTCAAGAGCAGCAACTTCCCTTCCAGCCTAGTATCTGCAACTGCGCGGGCCGTTGAAAAGACTTCACACGTGCGAATGGGCGCAACAGAACAGCGGCAGCAACAAAAGTGCAGGGACTGCGGAACGTAGCCTCTCCGACACGACACCTTGCATTATTCCGAGGGCAGATCGCTTACACACGGCCAACCTCTCGAATTATTTATAGGAGATTGATTCATATACTTAACCGAATGTGAGAGGAAATACTTCTAATTATATCCAAACATCTTTAATATGAGGGGAATTATGCTTGGAGACCTTCATTGCCAAAAACACGTTTTGCCAAATATGTTTTAAGAAAGAGGCGGCGGCTATGTGTTTTCCATATTTGACCCTATAAAAGGACCCTTGGAATGGGTGTGACTCGTCTTTCCTCATAAAGCTTGAAGGTAAGTGTGTGTGAGGACAGGGCTCTGTGGGAGGCGGTAAGGGATCTCTGGCTGCCCGCACGCATGCCACACACCCTGGCTCCCACTGCCCCGGCAGCCCTTCCAGCGAGGCTCCAACTTACTCCGTAGCAATTTTAATTAGCTGCTTTAGTGTCCCCAGTCATTTCCTGATTCTCACTTAAGAATTAGGCTATTATTGGGAATGGTTAGAGTCTAACCAGAAGAAATTTGCTCTTTTTCTTACAGTTCTGACCCACTTCCAGGTTGCATTTCTAAGGTAAGATCCTGATTTTTTTTTTTTTCCTCGCTCTTCACAGGCTGCAAGAAATCTTCCACAGGGGTTGGAGAGTGCTCAGGAGGTTATAAAACGAAAGCGTTTTCATTTCATGGCTGATCATGCTTCCCCTGAAAAATTCTGAGAGGGACTTTAGATACTCGTTCTCATTAATTTATATCCTCTGCAATACCTGAAAATGCTTTCTTAGAGTTTTGAGGAGTTTTATGCACAATTTTTTTTTTCTATTTCCAGCACTGCAGTCTGTCTTTTAAATAAATGACAACGTGCAATACAACATTTTGGTGTTATTATCCATTTATAGAGAACATGTAAATTTCCTGTTACAGCTTTTCCTCAGCACCATATAATGTAAAAAAATAAAAAAATAAAAAATAAAAAACCTGAGATGCTGTCTGAATGAACTGAGTCCTTGCCTTGGAAAAGTGGCTTAAATTCACATGTTGTGCCACAGTCCATAAAATGGAAAAAAAATTTTAAACGCTATGAAAAATGATTGTGAGCATTTTCAGCAAAACAAAGCATTTTGTGTTATCCAAATCACTGCAGTTTGAATGGGAAAATGTAGAAAAGTTTACACAAGTGCTCTGAGTTCTTCGGGGAAAAAAAAATCTTTATTATTATAAAACAAATTACCTCTGATCATTATTGACAGGATTAATGAATATTAAAATGGCAAGAGATGGATGGATCTTAAAAAGAAAGTTTTGTGAAATTTTTATGAGAATCTCGGTAATAAAGAAAACAGATAATAATATTTTATAATAAGTCTTTGAGAAATACTGAAATACTAAAGACAAGTGAAAAAGCCAAATTTGTCAAAATTATGGTATGGAAACAAGAGAAACTGATGTAAAATAGAAATTTTTTTTTTAAACAAAGCAGTGTAAAGCAGAGCTCCCTACATTTCTGCTTTCCTTTATCAGGTAGCCTTTGTAAATCTATAATGAACCCAAATCTATAATGAAAAGATTTTCACTACGTACAAAATAGTTGCTAGAATTTTCACAACATAAATCTATTGTACTTTTAATTCACAAAGCCAGCTTTGAGCCCTTCCCTGTACCTAGCATGCGTCCTAGGAGGCGTAAAGGATGCCTTCAAAGAAAGTGCTCCCTTGCCTGCAAGGTGCTTATAATCCAATTGGAAGATAAGAGCTCTCAACGAAAGAGCTGGAGGACACCCGGCCATCATCTTAGCTTTGTGTTCTGTATAAACCAATCACAGGCTGCATATAGAAATAAACATACATAACAAATAAAACACAGAGAGCAGCTGCAATATCATACCGTGAGCCAGAAACCACGGTCTCTTTGCAGAAGCTCCATTAAGTACCTATCAGCACTGGCACAGAACACAGACACTGACATTTCATCTCCAGCCAAGCCAGGGAGGTAGGTGGTCATACTCAACACAATGCTAAGTGCTCAACTGCTCAGTGAATCAAAATGTTTTCTTTTCCTAAACGTGACATCAAATATCTGAATTTCTAGACTATCTTTTCTTTCCCTCCCAGGCAGGGTCTTCGACTGGGCTGAGTTCAGCAGCCATGAGTTCAGACCAGGAAATGGCCATTTTCGGGGAGGCAGCTCCGTACCTCCGAAAGTCTGAAAAGGAGCGCATTGAGGCCCAGAATAGGCCCTTTGATGCCAAGACATCTGTCTTTGTGGCGGAGCCCAAAGAATCCTTTGTGAAAGGGACCATCCAGAGCAGAGAAGGAGGGAAAGTGACGGTGAAGACCGAAGCTGGAGCGGTGAGTGGAGTCCCTGGAGCTGACCACGTTTTATCAATTCTTGTGTTTCCTCGCTCAGTTGACGTGAACCGTTATCTTCCCTGTTTGCCAGACTCTGACAGTGAAAGATGATCAAGTCTTCCCCATGAACCCTCCCAAGTACGACAAGATCGAGGACATGGCCATGATGACCCACCTGCACGAGCCCGCGGTGCTGTACAACCTCAAAGAGCGTTACGCAGCCTGGATGATCTACGTGAGTTCATTCTCATGGCCTTCTGCTCATGCAGCTAGTTACTAGTTTGACAAATAGATGATTAAGGTCCCCATGAAACGATTATATTCTTTTATTTTCTTTTTGGTGTAGACCTACTCGGGCCTGTTCTGCGTCACCGTGAACCCCTACAAGTGGCTGCCGGTGTACAACACAGAGGTGGTGACGGCCTACCGAGGCAAGAAGCGCCAGGAGGCCCCGCCCCACATCTTCTCCATCTCTGACAACGCCTACCAGTTCATGCTGACTGGTGAGTGGCTCCAGTGTTTCGCATGCAAATTATCTGACCACCTAGAGTCACAAAGTGTTAAAGATAAGCAGATCTTCGGAGATAATCTAATCCAAGTCCCTGGTTGTACAGAAGAGGTAACTGAAGCACCGAGAGGGAGAGGCAGTCAAAGCTGGAATTAAAACCTAGCCCTCCAGAACCCACCCACCTCCATGATTTTACCAGGCCACACCTCTGCTCTACCCCTGTTAAACTTAACTTGCTTGCAGTCTCCTCCTTGGAAATACATAATTTATGGTACAGCTTTAAGTAACAATAGCTAAGATTAAGTAACGGTGGAATCACATTATCTGAATGGAAATGAAAAATATATGTTCCATCCTCTCGTGCTTAAGTTTCTTGTTGACTACAGATTTGATGCTTTTGAGGAATACTGTTATCTCTAACGGCATCAGAGACCATCTCAGAGAAGACAGCCTCTCTTTGAATAAAGATGGTATTTGGGGGCTACATGCACAGAAAGAGAAGTTGTTGTTTTCTCCTCCCTTAAAAGGATTTTTGTTCTGATTGAGTCAGTTCTCTCAACTGATCTTTCTTTGACCTGATGGCACACTTTTGGCAGGACTGATCAGAGTTAGGGTTGCAGGCTGTGGCTGTAAAATACTTTTTTTTTTCCTTCTCTTTGTGAGGCCAAATGACTCATTTAGAAACTAAATCTCAACCTTGGCTTGATGAACACTGTTTAAACCTATTACACTACAGTCCAAGCCCTTTGCACATTTTGCATTTTTCAGTTCCATGCATGAATCAGCAGACAGCATGCTACTGAAATCCACAGATGACAACCAGAGAGTGTCTCTGGCTTTGGAAAGTACTGCTCTTTATTTTAGACCAGAAGGACACACTTACTATGAGGGCTTAAGGAATTTAAGATATAACAACATTTTATGTTTCTCTTCAACTTAAGACATTTATTTTTTTTAATAATATTTTTTTATTATATTATGTTAGTCACCATACAGTACATCCCTGGTTTCTGATGTAAAGTTCCATGATTCATTAGTTGCGTATAACACCCAGTGCATCATGCAATACGTGCCCTCCCTACTACCCATCACCAGCCTATCCCAATCCCCCACCCCCCTCCCCTCTGAAGCCCTCAGTTTGTTTCCCAGCGTCCATAATAAGCATGAGAGATTATGGACTCAACTTAAGACATTTAAGAATAATATCATATATAACTTAACAATAATATATTTAAAAACTCCATTTAAAATGACACAGTATTTACACTCAATGCCCCAAATGTTTCCCTATAGAAAGTTCTGTTTGGGTAACTGGTATGATGCTGATTGTCCACTGTTTTTCTTCTAGATCGGGAGAATCAGTCCATCTTAATCACGTATGTATTACTATTCTAGGATGTATTAGTATTTTATTCACACTGGGAAAATGACAAACTAAAAGAAATTAGTTAGTGCTGCCATACTGAAGCCTTGCCGATCAGCCTGGACCTGGATACCGTTTGTACTTTGTTGTAGGGTTTAGACTGCATCAGAATGTAAAATAACAAAGTCCTAAACTTTGTCATTTGCTAGTCCAGTCTTAAAAGCTGCCCAGAACTTTCCTAAGAGTACGGGCTACAAATCCTTTCTCTGTGCACAGTCAGGACCCGGTACATGGCAGTGAACAACATACAGTCTTCTGAACGTTGAGCCATTTGGGAATGTTCCCAGTGGCTCATTTTTAAGGCCTACTTGAGAAATGTCTAGTCCTTCAAGACTTCACTTGAGCTATGTTTTTAGTCTAAGGAAACTGAAAAACATACCCATTGTTTCATAGAGTTTTTTACGGTTTCATCGCCCACATAGCTGTTGGGTGTCTGCATTTTGGACCTCTCAAGCCCAGGCCACAGCATCTGGAAGAGAGCCTGGCACATTTTAAGCACTCAAGAAATATGTGTTAGGTGATTAATGAATGAATTTCCCTACTTCTTGTCAGTGCAAAACAACAGAAATAATATGAGCTATAGTAGGCTGAAGAGAAGGAGCTAGGAAAAATTGACAAAGACATATAAAGATGGATGCATAAGGTAGTAAATGCTAATGATGGAAGTACTTTCATTTGTCACATAGCTTAATTCCTCACGTATGTTTGGTCTCTGTTTGACAGCGGAGAATCTGGTGCGGGGAAGACCGTGAACACCAAGCGTGTCATCCAGTACTTTGCAACAATTGCAGTCACTGGGGAAAAGAAGAAGGAGGAAGTTACTTCTGGCAAAATACAGGTGGGTCTGGGGTCAGACTCAAGACTCTCAGGGCTCTCAGGAAGTCTGGAGCCCCAGAGGTGAGGACCGCTCTTGCCTTTGCAGGGCACCCTTGAAGATCAAATCATCAGCGCCAACCCCCTACTGGAGGCCTTTGGCAATGCCAAGACTGTGAGGAACGACAACTCCTCTCGCTTTGTAAGTTTCCTGGTCACAGAGGTCTTCTCAGCCCTTCCATGACAGAGAAAGCATGCCTGATTTATCATCTCCATCTCATTTTTTTGAGTGCTTCAAGTTTTATATTTAACATCATCATTTTTACTTGCAAGGGTAAATTCATCAGGATCCACTTTGGTACCACGGGAAAACTGGCTTCTGCTGATATTGAAACATGTGAGTAACAGGACCTCCTAAACAGAATCCAAGAATGACAAATGATGGTCTGGAGGAACATTTTGCAGCTCCTGCTGAGCCTGGAGCCTGTGAAACACCAGTCTGCTGCCAAACATGCCCGTGGTTAATGCCAGTCTTATCCATAGCCCACAGTGTGCTTTATCCCAGTCATGAGCTAATGATTCTTTAAGAACTGCCAGGAGCCATGGGGCTTGTCTGAGACATTCCAGCCTCAGAACGAATTCCAACTTTCTCTGAGAAAACACTAACACCAAGGTAAATGAGTTGCCTTCCGGTTGAGAACAGGTGATTTCTTTGTAGCCTGAGACTTGATAAATGGTGCTCTTAGTGGTCCCTCTAGTATAAAGTGAGAAAAGACCCCGAGGAGGGAGGGGTTCTCAAGAATCAATTATATCCCAAATGTCAAGGATCTTCTGCATGAGAAATGTCTTTGTCCTGGGCCAGGCATGTTTTAGTTTCTTTCTAGAGGTGGTAAGAGCACTTGTAATGGTGTTTGTAGAGGCACAACATTCAGCTGAAATCTCAACAGGCCAGTGAGATTTTTTAGTTAATCATCCCAAATTCCAAAATCACTTCAGGAACTTTATAATTTTTTCCCCCTTGAGCAGTGTCTACTTTCCATTACAGATCTTCTGGAGAAGTCTAGAGTTACTTTCCAGCTGAAGGCAGAAAGAAGCTACCACATTTTCTATCAGATCATGTCTAACAAGAAGCCAGACCTAATTGGTAAGAAGGAGCTTAAATTTGTAAGCTAGAAGTTAATCATTTTATTAACTTCTAATGTAAAACGTATACCCTGAATTCTATGTCCCCAGAAATGCTTCTGATCACCACCAACCCATATGACTATGCCTTCGTCAGTCAAGGGGAGATCACCGTCCC
This sequence comes from Ursus arctos, assembly GCF_023065955.2. Taxonomy (NCBI): domain Eukaryota; kingdom Metazoa; phylum Chordata; class Mammalia; order Carnivora; family Ursidae; genus Ursus; species Ursus arctos. The sequence goes on from NW_026622808.1 coordinate 7,695,314, forward strand.
CAGCATTGATGACCAAGAAGAGCTGATGGCCACAGATGTAAGTCACATACATAGTTTTTTTCTTTAAATCCATTATGTATGGGAATGACAATAACACCCCTCTATAGGCATGGTTAAGGATATGGTATAAATTCCCCTAAATAAATTAGTGTCTTCTGCCCTTTTGTCCTCTTATCTTTCTTGGTAGAGTGCCATTGAAATCCTGGGCTTCACCTCTGATGAAAGAGTCTCCATCTACAAGCTCACAGGGGCCGTGATGCATTATGGGAACATGAAGTTCAAGCAGAAGCAGCGTGAGGAGCAGGCCGAGCCGGATGGCACCGAAGGTAACACAAACAAAAAGCTCATTCCAAATTCATTACTTCTTTTTTTTTTTATATTTTTTTATTATATTATGTTAGTCACCATACAGTACATCCCTGGTTTCCGATGTAAAGCTCGATGATTCATTAGTTGCATATAACACCCAGTGCACCATGCAATACATGCCCTCCTTACCACCCACCACCAGTCTATCCCATTCCCCCACCCTCCTCCGCTCTGAGGCCCTCAGTTTGTTTCTCAGAGTCCATAGTCTCTCATGCTTCATTCCCCCTTCTGATTACCCCCCCTTTCTTTATCCCTTTCTTCTCCTACCGATCTTCCTAGTTCTTATGTTCCATAGATGAGAGAAACCATATGATAATTGTCTTTCTCTGCTTGACTTATTTCACTTAGCATTATCTCCTCCAGTGCCGTCCATGTTGCAGCAAATGTTGAGGAATCGTTCTTTTTGATAGCTGAGTAATATTCCATTGTATATATGGACCACAACTTCTTAATCCATTCATCTGTTGAAGGGCAGCTCGGCTCCTTCCATGATTTAGCTATTGTGGACAAAGCTGCTATGAACATTGGGGGCATATGACCCTTCTCTTCACTACGTCTGTATCTTTGGGGTAAATACCCAGTAGTGCAATGGCTGGATCATACAAATTCATTACTTCTTTACAGCTGAGCCTCTGATGAACATATGCAAATTCACCTCCATACAGACTTTCTATAAAGTGGTTCACTCATCACTCTGCCCCGATGAATTGTGGGGCCCACGGTAGGTCATGCGGGGTGCCTGAATTGTGTCTCTGCAGTTGCTGACAAGGCGGCCTATCTCCAGAACCTGAACTCTGCTGACTTGCTCAAAGCCCTCTGCTACCCCAGGGTCAAGGTCGGCAATGAGTTCGTCACCAAAGGCCAGACGGTGCAGCAGGTGAGTGCACGACCTCAGTGAATGACCCCCATCCCAGGCCTTCAGAGCATGTCTTTAGTAGCGCCAACAATCACTGCTCTGTCCACGAAGGTGTACAATGCAGTGGGCGCTCTGGCCAAGGCCGTCTACGAGAAGATGTTTCTGTGGATGGTCACCCGCATCAACCAGCAGCTAGACACCAAGCAGCCCAGACAGTACTTCATCGGGGTCTTGGACATCGCCGGCTTTGAGATCTTTGATGTGAGTTGTTTGGATAAATGCCCTTTTAAGGCCCTTCCATTTTGTGTCTGCTTTGCCGAATCCCCACTGGATTTTCCAGACTCGCTCCAACTCCTTGCTATTTCCAACACCTAGTTCAACAGCTTCGAGCAGCTGTGCATCAACTTCACCAACGAGAAGCTGCAACAGTTCTTCAACCACCACATGTTCGTGCTGGAGCAGGAGGAGTACAAGAAGGAGGGCATTGAGTGGGAGTTCATCGACTTCGGGATGGACCTGGCTGCCTGCATTGAGCTCATCGAGAAGGTCCGCTTGCTTTTTTCAGGTCACAGATTATATACTGCTGAGAAAAATCTTAAAACACTTCTACTCATAAATACTATCAGGAAAGCTCCTTCTTTTGCTAACTCTGACGGAGAAAGTCTGCTAAAAGGAGAGTGAATATTTTCTCTAGCATCCAGAACTCTCCATTTCCCGATAGTTCACAATGCAAGGACTTAAAACCACCTTTCCTTATAAAAGTGCACTATAAAGAATATTTTTTACTCAGCATCCCTTTGTCATCCTTAGATTCATTTTTAGTAGCAACTGAAATGCAAATTTCTAGTACTTTAAAGCAGTTTGAGGCTCACCACGGTACTTAATAAAATTTCAGAATTCCTTAATCTCACCCCTGGGAAAACTTTTTAGGAAGTGTGGGATTCAGCCTTAGAATCTGCATTTTCACCAAGTGTTTCTGATGCAACCAATCTGCAAGTCACACTTGGAGAAATATGGCTGTGGAGCTGTGGCGCAAGACATGAACTCCAAGAGAGTATGCTCTTCATTCCTCTCCCTCGCCACCACATCCCAGAGCCCGACACAGCACCTGGATCTCAATAGGCACTCAATAAATATTTGCTAATTTAACAACTTCTGACCCAAGGGATGAATTTTCATTAATTTTAAGAAATTAAAGGGTGAATTTACTCAAAGAGGATCAAGATGTCACATATTATTTCTACAAGCACACAAAATTCAAAGGCATTTGTTTCTTTTCATCCTTTCAGCCCATGGGCATCTTCTCCATCCTGGAAGAGGAGTGCATGTTCCCCAAAGCCACAGACACCTCCTTCAAGAACAAGCTCTATGAGCAGCACCTTGGGAAGTCGGCCAACTTCCAGAAGCCCAAGCCTGCCAAAGGCAAGGCCGAGGCACACTTCTCACTGATCCACTATGCTGGCACCGTGGACTACAACATCACCGGCTGGCTCGACAAGAACAAGGACCCCCTGAACGAGACTGTGGTTGGGCTGTACCAGAAGTCTGCAATGAAGACTCTGGCTCTCCTCTTCTCTGGGACAACAACTGCTGAAGCAGGTAAATTCCAACAGAAGTTATTCTTTATTTAATGTATCAAACATATACTGAGAAAGCTGTGCTATGATTGCTTGTACTCTCTGCCCCCCTTAGAGGCTGGCGGTGGTAAGAAAGGTGGCAAGAAGAAGGGTTCTTCTTTCCAGACAGTGTCTGCTCTCTTCAGGGTATGAACTTCCTTTGCTCTGTCTTATTAGATTCAGGGAATTAAATTTTACTGTATTTGTGGGGAAAGGGAAGTAATCCTGCAAGGATTCCAGAACTGGACGTGACTCAAAGAGACAGGTCAGTGGGTGGTGGTAGAACAGAGTCTTAGAGAGTTTGGGGTCATTTGGAAGAGACACCTAAGTATACAGGAGACAGGGTGTCAGGAGAGATGAAAGTGAATTGCAGAAGTCAGCATCAGATGGTAAAATTAAATTTGGGGGCCAGGAAATAAGGTCATTTGACATTTAAAAGGTTCTGCTAGGATAGGACTAAACAAAACATGAGATTTGCTGGAGCCTGTGGGAAATTCCAAATGAAGTACGTGCCTTGGTGTATACTGGTTCAGAACTGAAGTGAGTGGATTTTGAAAGCTGAAGACAGAAGATCACTGTTGAGGGGTGCCTGGGTGGCACAGCGGTTAAAGCGTCTGCCTTCGGCTCAGGGTGTGATCCCAGCGTTACGGGATCGAGCCCCACATCAGGATCCTCCGCTATGAGCCAGTTTCTTCCTCTCCCACTCCCCCTGCTTGTGTTCCCTCTCTCTCTGGCTGTTTCTATCTCTGTCAAATAAATAAATTAAATCTTTAAAAAAAAAAAAAAAAAGAAGATCACTGTTGAGAACTGGAGGCTGATTCTAAACAAAGGAAGTAAAAAACCAGATGTGGTAAGAAATAGCTCTTGAAGGAAAATTTACTTTTCTTAGGACAGTCCCATCTGTAACAATGGAAACTTAAGTGACTCTGAAAAGCCAGGATTTCCACAAGTTGCAATACTTCTTCTCACACTTGGTAACATGGCTGTTGGTGTTCTGCCAATTCCCAGAGTGAGGCACTAAAAGGCCACTTCCTGTGGAATGAGGAGGAGGACACAGCTCTGTAATTAGGATAAGGAATAGGAATGTGATAGAGAAGCAGATACAATTTAAAATAGGGTAAAGAAAGAAATGAGAGATTAGGAAAAGACACTGAATTATTTGTAAAGTCAGATCATACATCTAGACCAAAGAGTCCGGGTAGAATATTTCCCTGCATTTAGAATGTCATACAGAAACAATGAATCATGGAACACTACATCAAAAACTAAGGATGTACTGTATGGTGACTAACATAATAAAAAATTTAAAAAAAAAGAATATCATACAAAATCTACAATACATGCTAGGAAATTCAACAGCAGTGACCATGTCAACGACTAATAGAAAAATATGTTTATAATGCACAAAAACAGGAAAGAGAAGGACATTTTGGGAATGTGGAAATTCCAGAAATAACTCTTCTTATTTTCAAATCTGGATACTATTCAGATAGTATCCGAATTAGATACTACTGGATCCTATAATTCGATACTATTAGAATTGCACCAATGTCACAATGATTATGTCTGTAAATATGAATGCATGAAAACAGTGCTTTTTAAAACCAACATTCATAAATTCCACAGGAGAATTTGAATAAGCTGATGACCAACCTGAGGAGCACTCACCCCCACTTTGTACGGTGCATCATCCCCAATGAAACCAAGACTCCAGGTAAGACCCATCTGATACCCAAACAACTCCAGGCTGTTTGCTTGAGACCATGAAGTAAGGCATGTGTATTCTGCCTTTTAGGGGCCATGGAGCATGAACTTGTCCTGCACCAGCTGCGGTGTAACGGGGTGCTGGAGGGGATCCGCATCTGCAGGAAGGGGTTCCCAAGCAGGATCCTTTATGCAGATTTCAAACAGAGGTCAGACTCTCTCACTGAAAATTATCTTAAAAAGTTCTTTTATTCATTTTAATTTTTTCAATGGAAAAATCCTTTATATGCTTTCTATTATAATTGAAGGAAAGAGAAACACATTCGACAGACTCTGTATTGACATACTAAAAGTTTGACACCCTTTGATATACAGAGAATAAAGACACGGATATGATTTCTTGTTTATGTTTGTTAGACTATCCGAAACCTATGTCATTTCTATAGCAAGGCAAGAAGATATCTTGTTGGTGACAAGAGCGCTATCATTTATTTGTTTGGCCTAAACAGATACAAGGTATTAAATGCAAGTGCTATCCCCGAAGGACAGTTCATTGACAGCAAGAAGGCTTCTGAGAAGCTCCTTGCATCCATCGACATTGACCACACCCAGTATAAATTTGGTCACACCAAGGTAATGGTCTCTAAAGCCTACCTGATGCTATCCATCTCCCTATGAAGTTTATGTACAGTGTGTGATCTGCAACTCCTCCCACGCACAGGTCTTTTTCAAAGCTGGTCTTCTGGGGCTCCTAGAGGAGATGCGAGATGAAAAGCTGGCCCAGCTGATTACTAGAACCCAGGCCAGGTGCAGAGGGTACTTGGCGAGAGTGGAGTACCAGAGGATGGTGGAGAGAAGGTATTATAGAGATGCTTTACTGAACCCCCTCAGCCTAGACCCTTCTAATTCTGCTTCCTGTTGGAACCTGACTTTGACCACTTCTGCTCCTATCACAGAGAGTCCATCTTCTGCATCCAGTACAACATCCGTGCGTTCATGAACGTCAAGCACTGGCCCTGGATGAAGCTGTATTTCAAGATCAAGCCCCTCCTCAAGAGTGCAGAGACAGAAAAGGAGATGGCCAACATGAAGGAAGAGTTTGAGAAGACCAAAGAAAGCCTTGCAAAGGCTGAGGCCAAAAGGAAAGAGCTGGAAGAGAAAATGGTTGCTCTCATGCAAGAGAAAAATGACCTCCAGCTCCAGGTCCAAGCTGTGAGTATCTGAGCCCATTTCTTGCAATTGGATGCTAACATTTCAGTTCAGCAGTTGCAAGAGGAAGGTCTAAATTCCACCTCACTATCAAACTTTCCTAATTCACAACTCCTTAGAAGTTCTACACAATCCCAGATGCAACATTACTACCAAGCACTGTGGTAGGATCCCTTGCTGTTGAAAAAGAAAAAACGAAACCACTCCTCCTTTCCCCCTGTTGTTTCTCCTAGCAAAATATGGGCAAAAAGTGAGGGGATCTTTGCTCCTTAAGATTCTCCCTACTGAAAAGAGCACATAAGACCAGTGAAAAAAAGAACCATAGTCACAGTGAAGAGGGAGGAGACATTGTGATGGAAATGCATCAACTTGAAACCAATATGAAAACAACTGGCAACTTCCCTCTCAACTTTGTCTTTAAAAACTCTCCAGTACCTGAAAGAATAGAGTCAGTGCAAGGATAATGGCAATACTTTTTATAGATAGTGTCAGTTTTTGAGCTAGCATGAGATGGGGTTGATACTCTTGTTCTCATGTCCCAAAAAACATCCAGAAGATTGGGAAGAAATATTTGATCAAACACCACTGTCTAACCTACTTTTGTGACTCAAATGACAAGAGACTTTCAGTTTGCTACTAAGACCAACAATCTAAACCCTGAAAGGGACCCTGTAGTCCGCTGTATTCAGAAGCAAATCGACATTGGTCCAGTTGGGTATTTAGGCTTGGGACACTCAACTAGGAAACTTGAAGAAAGATGAACGGTCTGTTCCTACCTAGGTTGGCATTGTGCCTTTCCCTGTAGTTCATATACAACAGGGTTTTCCAAATTAAGAAGAGGTTCATCACACCTTGGAGAACCAGTGGATAACGCAGGGCATATCTCTTTGTTCTGGGCATACTCCTCTCCTTCGAGAAGTATGACCTCTTTTCAGCATCATTCAACTCCCCACATTTAATAAATGCATGAGGACATTCCAAGCGCTAGGGATACAGCTTGAAGCAGGAGACATGGTCCCTGCTCCCACAGAGTTTCTATTCCAACCCTTATTCCCTCTCATGAGAAACATGCTCGCTACTTCTCTATGCACCACCTTTGAACATGTTCAGTTCCCCTTACTTCTTCCATGTGTTCCCTGTAATTCCCAGTTACTCTGTAGGACATCTTCCCTTTAAGTCACTTTCCTGGTATTACTCCTCCCTCTGAGCAACCCGCTGGATACCTGGCCATTTTGCTTCTCGTACACTAAGCTTTTCTGTAAATAAATATTAAAGAAAGAAAGGTGACTGATCTGAAATTATATACCAACACATTAAATGCAGGTGACATCATGCAGGGGAGGAAAAAGTTTTCCTGGAGCCTTTCTTAATAAGGTCCCTGGCTGAGTCTGAAAATTTAAAAATCAATCAATAGGAGAGAAGCATGAATATTTATTGATTTTTACATGTACACGGGAGCCTTTACAAGAGACTGAAGACTGCAGGAAGCTTGTATATCTTTTAGACAAATGATAGATTTGTAAAGAATTGATAAGACAAAGGGGTTTGAGCTAAGGGTAGTAAATGGTGAAGAAGTAACTAAAGAAGATAAAAGTTACTTTAACAAGGTTGTTTCTGCAGCCTTCTTGGCCCCCAATTCCCATCTCTGGTGATAAGAATGTCTTCTTTCCTCCTAGTACAGGGAGGGTACTTTTCACGTGAGAGTTTAATGACCTGTTTCAGGGAAGAAGGGTGAGTACAGGAGGTCAGAGTGGGCTTCCTACTTCAGCCATTTTCTCAAACTCCTTCAGTTTACGGTATGCAATATGCCAAGGTGCCATATTTAGGGACAGTGTGTCCTGAACCTCATCGTTAGCAAACAGAAGTGTATCATAATTTCACCAGGAATGCTGACTTAAATTCCTTTAAAAAAAAATCTGCAGTGCCATAATAAGTACCCAATAAATATCTCCTAGATGATGGAAAGCTTATAAAAATTAGCCTAAGGCTTTAAAACAAAATTTACTTGTTTGGTTTCAAAATATTAATGAAATCTGATGTCCAGAGAACTAAAATCTAAAAGTGTCTATTATCCCTTTTCAGGAAGCCGATAGTTTGGCTGATGCAGAGGAAAGATGTGACCAGCTGATCAAAACCAAAATCCAGCTGGAGGCCAAAATCAAGGAGGTGACTGAGAGAGCAGAGGATGAGGAGGAGATCAACGCCGAGCTGACAGCCAAGAAGAGAAAACTAGAGGATGAATGTTCAGAGCTCAAGAAAGACATTGACGACCTTGAGCTGACCCTGGCCAAGGTTGAAAAGGAGAAGCATGCCACAGAGAACAAGGTATGAATCCTATTCTGTTCTACCATACAGAGGTTCTGCCACCCTACTAAGATGCTTTAGAGCAGATACCATTTCCCCTTTTAATTTTTCAAGGTGAAAAACCTCACGGAAGAGATGGCAGGCCTGGACGAAACCATCGCAAAGCTGACCAAGGAGAAGAAGGCCCTCCAAGAGGCCCACCAGCAGACCCTGGATGACCTGCAGGCAGAAGAGGACAAAGTCAACACCCTGACCAAAGCTAAAATCAAGCTAGAGCAGCAAGTGGATGATGTAAGCCTAACATCATATAAAAAATAATTTTTTATTTAGTAACAAACTAAGTAAGTCTGCGTTTACATTCTAATAATGTAGTGAATACTTTTCAAGAGTTTCCAATGAATTAGTGTAGGACATCATCCCCGGTACAAGGTCTAAGATGAACACCCATAGAGTCAAAAAAAAAAATCAATAAAGAAAGTTGTAGGTAACAGTCGATATGGGTAAAAAGGGTTAGGGGAAAGAAAGGTTATTCTGTTTACCAAGAAAAACTGTACAAACAAAATGGATTTTGGTTGGGATCAAAAAGCAAATGACTATGGGAAGAAACAGAGAGGGTGCTCTAAGCGGGGAGCACAGCAAGAGCAAAGAAGTAGTAAATATCCATAAGGTTTTCTCTCACAGGAAAAAAGGGGATTCCAAATAAGGAATGTGGAAGATGAATTCAGCTTTAAATGTGACCTGATATCGAATAGAGAACCCACTGTAAATATCTGAGTAAGGGAGGAACCGGCAAAAATCATGGTTTAGAAACATTGCTACAGTATGGGTATGGCGAAGCACTAATCACAATGGTTTCCAGTGGGGAGATTCAAAAGGCATGACATCTCCCTAGCAGTTTACTATAATCATATGGTAATGAGGCATGGTTCACTTTTTAAATAATGACTCTTGTACTAGGTAAACAGCAAAGGGAATGGAATGAATGGGACAAATTTGTCTTACGCACAGAAAAATCAAAATAAGCTGCTGATTAGATAGAAGTTAAATGTTTACAAGTCCAACCTGCGATAAAAGATGATAACAGTCCTAGAACTGTATTCATGCATTATTAACTTTTAGCTTGAAGGATCCTTGGAACAAGAAAAGAAAATCCGAATGGATCTAGAAAGAGCAAAGAGAAAACTAGAGGGAGACCTAAAATTGGCTCAAGAATCCACAATGGATGTCGAAAATGACAAGCAGCAACTCGATGAGAAACTCAAAAAGTAAGCAATGAGGACAACATTTCCATGGGGAAATTACTGTTATTATATCTGTGACTGACATAAAATGCTCCCCTAACAGGAAAGAGTTTGAAATGAGCAATCTGCAAAGCAAGATTGAAGACGAGCAGGCCCTCGCAATGCAGCTACAGAAGAAGATCAAGGAATTACAGGTGAGTCGGACCCCCCCCCCACCTCTTCTGCACATTCCAGGAATCACAACGGCCAGGAGCTGGCATTCACGTTGCTGTGTCACCCCCAGGCCCGCACCGAGGAGCTGGAGGAGGAAATCGAGGCAGAGCGGGCCTCCCGGGCCAAAGCAGAGAAGCAGCGCTCTGACCTCTCCCGGGAACTGGAGGAGATCAGCGAGCGCCTGGAGGAAGCCGGCGGGGCCACTTCCGCCCAGATCGAGATGAACAAGAAGCGCGAGGCCGAGTTCCAGAAAATGCGCAGAGACCTGGAGGAGGCCACCCTGCAGCACGAAGCCACGGCAGCCACCCTGAGGAAGAAGCACGCAGACAGTGTGGCCGAGCTCGGGGAGCAGATCGACAACCTGCAGAGGGTCAAGCAGAAGCTGGAGAAGGAGAAGAGCGAGCTGAAGATGGAGATTGATGACCTTGCCAGTAACATGGAGACAGTCTCCAAAGCCAAGGTACAATCATGGTTTAAGTCTTAAAGAGACTTCTGTGAGACAGGTGTGAGTGAGCCGCTCAAGAATCCTCAGTAACTGGCAGGAGACTACAGACAGTGCAAGCAGAAAGACAGACACTCAGGTGTGATGAGGGAAGCACTCGCTCTTGGTTGTGAGAACGGCCACACCCAAAGAACATACAGAGTGAAAAGTTTAGCTCTTCCAAATAAAAACTACAATTCAACTATACATTTTGGGATTTTAAAAACACCTCACCTTGATGAAGCTTCTGTTTTGCCCCTTAAGCACAAATACATAATATGTTTTTCGAAAAAATCACCGAGAATTGAATCAAGTATCATTACTCTCCTATCAAAGATAAGCCAGTCGAGTAAAGACTTGAATTCACAAAGCAGTTTACTGGTAGCATATTTGGACTATGTCATCTGTTACTCTTTCCTTCATAACCTTAGGCTTCTCTAGTTTTCGTTTATAAGGATATTGTATTCTCAAAATAAATAAGTGCCCCAGCCCCTATGGAATGCTTGGATTATGAAAAATTCCTGTGGTCCAAATGCTTGCTTGAGATGCCTTCTACTACTTTTGGAATGCAGGGGAACCTTGAAAAGATGTGTCGCACTCTAGAAGACCAGATGAGTGAACTTAAGACCAAGGAAGAGGAGCAGCAGCGGCTGATCAACGACCTGACGGCTCAGAGAGCGCGTCTGCAGACGGAAGCAGGTGGGCCATGTACCAGTGTTGACCTTGAATGATAAATTTCCCTTGGATGCTTAATTTGCTGAAAAACTGCACTGACTTGTTGAGATCACATATTACCCCCTGGGGATACCCATCACCACCACTATGAACACATCACTGACCGCTGGCATGGATTGCTTTCTTTTTTGTTACAGTTGTGACTTCCATTAAAGAGAGCAGGCTCTTCTGTTTTTATACATTTTAAAGCAGATTTGACTTTCATCAAGTTATCAAATTAAAAGTGTAGCTTCACAGTATTTATTTGCACTTTTCAAAATGCTTGCATAAGTTATTTATTACCCTCAACAGTCTCTGTAATGGAATCCACATTTCAAAGATGACAGACTATGGCAGTGATGAAGTGACTGTCCAGGAATGCTTACTCCGCTCCTCTTTCTGAAGTCTGGCCAAACGCTGCTAGCTGGCACAGTCACACAGAGCAATATTCAGCACTACAACCCAGCCCAGGAGCCTTAAGTGATGTTTGTGGAATTTTGACTATCAAATTGGAGAGTCTCTGAATTTCCTCTGTCCCCTAATCAATCCACCCAACTTTTTACCGAAGTTCCACCTCCCCAAGTGAGAGATAACAAGATAGAAATTATTTTATGGGTCACCTGGACTATTAAAGTAATAGGCAGATCAACGTGTTGGAGAACCACTTTACTCTCTCATAGTCATTGAAATATTGTTCTTTGACAGAGTTCAAAGTCAGGCTTTTATTATTGTTGTACAGGTAGTTAGTACACTTCATGAAAAAAAAAAAAACCTGTAATCTCAAAGACTCAAAATGCTCCTTGTAGACACTTTTCTAAGTCCTTTCTATAACTTAGTGGTATGGAAAAAAAAGAAAGTTGTGATTCTTACTAAATACTAACATCTCTTGTTACATCCTTCTTGACCAATTTCTACTGCGATAAATAATCTTAAATATCTTCCAAAATATTTTGTGTTGGCTCATAAGTATGTAATCAGCCTCCAAGCTTTCCATACTTCTCATTTCTACATAGATTTGCTCATCAGAACTGAAGTGGAGTTTGGTGGCTTGCTGTAATCCGTACTCTCCAATGTGTTTCAAACTCAGCTCCCTTTCCCTGATCCAGCTTTTAATCCAGAGTTCTGATTTCCAAAGGGAGGTTGAGATTTCTCCATCTTGGTCTTAACAGGTGAATATTCACGCCAGCTAGATGAAAAGGACTCGTTAGTTTCTCAGCTCTCAAGGGGAAAGCAAGCATTCACACAACAGATCGAGGAACTGAAAAGGCAGCTTGAAGAGGAAATAAAGGTAAGCCCTACTTGTCACTATCCTTATTTTTGAGGTTGTTTCGTTTACTTCTACAGATTTTCTTCTGATGGTCTGCAGGAGCCTAGGGACAAAATGTCACTTTAAAGATATCAAATTAAGTCTCTGATCTCTATGTTCTCAGGCCAAGAGTGCTCTGGCCCACGCCCTGCAGTCCTCCCGCCACGACTGTGACCTGCTGCGGGAACAGTATGAGGAGGAGCAGGAGGGCAAGGCCGAGCTGCAGAGGGCGCTGTCCAAGGCCAACAGCGAGGTCGCCCAGTGGAGGACCAAATACGAGACAGATGCCATCCAGCGCACGGAGGAGCTGGAGGAGGCCAAGTATGTTCTAGACTTACTTGAAATGGAAATATTTCTGTTAACAAAGCACATCTGCCATAAGCACTATATGGGAAAATGTCCATTGCTCCCACAACAAATTTGGAAAACCAAGGAAAAAAACATGCATGAACATAAACCAAAGCACGACAAACAATCTAGGCGGTGCAGGAAAAGAAATTAAGCTAGAGGGCAGAAAAAGAAAGCAAGGAAGGCAAGAGGACATTGAAGGACAACTTTTGACATCATTCTATCTATAAAGGTGTAGACAGAGTAAGTGTTAACTGTACTTCCTTGTAACTTTCCTCCCTCTCGGCCACTAATGGGAAAATCAGTCCAAGATGTTAGGTGTGTAAGGGAAAAATAACTGGGCTTCAGAACATAGCAACTCCTTCTGAGATGTAAAAACATAGCTATTCGTAGGGGAACAAAGACGTATATTATTAAAGACTAAAAAGAAAATATAAATTCTGCAATAAGAAAGGATACACAACATTTCACAAAGGACCAAATATTCAATGCAATCAACAGTTCAAGATGGAACTATAAAAATGGAGAAACTGGACAGGAAGAAAACTATTCATTTAACAGGAAGTTTCAGGAGAGATCTAGTTACTTATGCTGTGACTCATCTACAACCATGTAGTTGGAATCGTGGTGGGGGGATGCCTTAGAAGATCCTCTGAGTGGAGCTCGCAAAGCAAAACTGATAATGATTTGGAAAAGTTTATTTTTATTAAATGATTTATGAAAAGCCAGGAAAAATAAGGGACACGATTAGCCAAAATCAAGTCTATTTGATTTGAGGTTGAATTCATTCATTTGAATTCAATTCATCCTACACTGGAGCGCTTAATATGTGTGACAGCCTATGAGAAAACAAAGATGAGCAAGATACACACTCCACCCTCTGGAGATGAGAATTCAGTGGAGACAAGATATAAACAACAGTAATTCAAAGCAGATATTATTATTCTAGAGAGGAGGAGCAAACCAGCCACTGATGGGTAAAATGTTTGCTTGGGCTGATCACAGATGGCCTTAAAACCTGAGTACGAAGTATGGCGATGTTGAAATTTAGACTGTTTTCAGGATTTAGTTCATAGGAGAGTGGGAATGAATTAACACAGAACTGGGCCTACAAAACAAGATGGAAAAGCAAAGTATTAGGAGTCTGGTTCTGGAAATCACTCTTTCGTACCTACTTTGAAGCATCCAGTTGTGTGGATGGCCATTCACTTCTCTTGTCCTTATTTCACTTTTTAGAAAGAAGCTGGCTCAGCGTCTACAGGATGCTGAGGAGCACGTAGAAGCCGTGAACGCCAAATGCGCTTCCCTTGAGAAGACGAAGCAGCGGCTCCAGAATGAGGTGGAAGACCTCATGATTGACGTGGAGAGAACCAACGCGGCCTGCGCCGCCCTGGACAAGAAGCAGAGGAACTTCGACAAGGTAACGCATGCAGTAGTCTCTGCCTCAGTATTCAACATAGGATGAAAGCCAGCCTGCTATCTTCAGTGTGTCTTATTCAAACTACCTGAGGGCTGTTCTCAGTAGCTCCTGCTCCACGGTAGGCAGTGGGGGGGGGGGGGACAATGCCTATGGTTTCCACTCGTCTCATTCATAATGATCTGTCAGTTCCAGATCATCTCAACTCTGACATGTGCCAGGATAGATGGTGTCCGTCCCATCAACTTTATCCATTAAATTTCTGGGCCATTCTTTGCCCCTCAGATCCTGGCAGAATGGAAACAGAAGTATGAAGAAACTCATGCTGAACTTGAAGCTTCCCAAAAGGAGTCCCGCTCCCTTAGCACAGAGCTGTTCAAGATTAAGAATGCTTATGAGGAATCTTTAGACCAACTTGAAACCTTGAAGCGGGAAAATAAGAATTTGCAACGTGAGCACTTCTCACCTTTTCTTTAAGCAAAGATCTAAAAAATGTTTTCCCTCACTGAACAAATTTTTATATCTTTGTTCACCAACAGAGGAGATTTCTGATCTCACTGAGCAGATTGCAGAAGGAGGGAAACGTATCCATGAACTGGAGAAGATAAAGAAGCAAGTGGAACAAGAGAAGTCTGAACTTCAGGCCACGTTAGAGGAGGCAGAGGTAGACATTTTACTGTACATTCTAAAACAATTACAAGAGGAATTAGAGACTACCGCATGTAAGAATTGATGAAATTCTTAAATTAAGAGAAAAGAAAAGTAATTCTGACTCTTTGTACTCAGTATGGGGATGGAGAATCGACCATGCATGCAACTAACACACCTATATGTCAGGAACTGCGCTACACACTGAAAAAAAACAAAGGCGAATAAGTTAAGGTCCCTGCCGTCAAGGGCACTATCTAGCTGGGGAGACAGAAATATATAAAATCAACAACACATTGTAGAAATTTCCAGAACAATGGAATAAAGATGTGTTATGGCAGCACAAGAGCAAGAACTAATTCCTATTTCTAGAATACTATATAAACTTCCATTCCCTGCTAATGTCACCCCTTGCTGTCATTAAAGGCATCTCTTGAACATGAAGAGGGAAAGATCCTGCGCATCCAGCTGGAGTTGAACCAAGTCAAGTCTGAGGTCGACAGGAAAATTGCTGAGAAGGATGAGGAAATTGACCAGCTGAAGAGAAACCACATCAGGGTCGTGGAGTCGATGCAGAGCACCCTGGACGCTGAGATCAGAAGCAGGAATGATGCCATCAGGCTCAAGAAGAAGATGGAGGGAGACCTCAATGAGATGGAAATCCAGCTGAACCACGCCAACCGCATGGCTGCAGAGGCCCTGAAGAACTACAGGAACACCCAAGCCATCCTCAAAGTAAGCAGGTTCAAAAGACGGCCCCAAGGTGGTTGGGGCGACTTCAGCTCTGAGAACGAGGTGTCTCCATGATCGTTCATTCCACAGGACACCCAGATCCACCTGGATGACGCCCTCCGCGGCCAGGAGGACCTGAAGGAGCAGCTGGCCATGGTGGAGCGCAGAGCCAACCTGCTGCAGGCCGAGATCGAGGAGCTGCGGGCCACTCTGGAGCAGACGGAGAGGAGCAGAAAAATCGCAGAACAGGAGCTCCTGGATGCCAGTGAGCGCGTTCAGCTCCTCCACACCCAGGTGAATATAACACAATAGTCAAAAATACAAAGGAATGAAATTGAAATTCCTGCTCATATCTTGGCATTACCTAAAAATGCATTCATAATGTTCCATGGAGGATGAAGTTTTAAAACATTTAATATTTGTGCTTAACAATATCTACACTGTGACATTCAGTCACATTAAAAATATGCTGTCACCTCAGATAACTTATGGAACAAGGAGGCATACTAATTACTTACCTAGTTCATGAGTTCATTAAAAATCTGGCATCTTAATTTTGCTCTAATGTACTAAATATTTCTAAATTTGATATTTTAACCAGAACACGAGCCTGATCAACACCAAGAAGAAGCTGGAGACAGACATTTCCCAGATCCAGGGAGAGATGGAGGACATTGTCCAGGAAGCCCGCAACGCAGAGGAAAAGGCCAAGAAGGCCATCACTGATGTGAGCAACGGGCAACATGGTGGGGGTCAAACTTGAATCCAGATGTTCTTGCTCATCTCTCTCAATGGGTTTTGTTTTACTGTTTAGGCAGCCATGATGGCCGAGGAGCTGAAGAAGGAGCAGGACACCAGCGCCCACCTGGAGCGCATGAAGAAGAACATGGAGCAGACGGTGAAGGACCTGCAGCACCGTCTGGACGAGGCTGAGCAACTGGCCCTGAAGGGTGGGAAGAAGCAGATCCAGAAACTGGAGGCCAGGGTGGGTCTTCTGATAAGCATATTTCTCACCTCATTCCAAACCAGTGCATGATTTTGAGTACCTCATACTGCTAGATGATTGGGGCATACAGAGACAAATGAGAAATGTTTCTTGGTGTCCAAGAGCTTTTAAGGACACAACTAGACTAGGCCATCAAAACTACATATAAAGCAGAGTAAAAGCAGCACTGCAGGTCATCTGAAGAAGCAGAAATCCACTGAGTGAATGGATCACAGTAAATGTCTTTTAAAATGCCTACCTTCTTCTGGGCTCCTGGATGGCTCAGATGGTTAAGCATCTGCCTTCAGCTCAGGTCATGATCTCAGGGTCCTAGAATCAAGCCCCGCATAGGGTTCCCTGCTCAGTGGACAATCTGCTTCTCCCTCTCCCTCTACTGTTCCCCCTGCACCCCCTGCTTGCGCTCTCTCACTCTCCCTCTCAAATAAATAAATAAAATCTTTAAAAAAATAAAATAAAATAAAACGCCTACCTTCTTGCAGGTCCGTGAACTTGAAGGAGAAGTTGAAAGTGAACAGAAGCACAATGTTGAAACTGTCAAGAGTCTACGCAAACATGAGAGGAGAGTGAAGGAACTCACTTACCAGGTAAGGAAAATGGACTATCTAGGTTTTCATTCTAGTCTGCAAGGGCTCAAGAAGCTAATATACAACAAAATGTTAATGGTATTTGTACTTTCAAGAGACTCACTCTTCAACATATTATTTCAGACTGAGGAAGACCGCAAGAACGTGCTCAGGCTCCAAGATCTGGTGGATAAACTGCAAGCGAAGGTGAAATCTTACAAGAGACAAGCTGAGGAAGCGGTGAGTTTTGAACCCCTTGGAGTGACTACATAATCCCCCACCAGCCCCAGACTTAGGCAAGGCCAAGCCTGCTTAGTTAGAAGAATGAAAGGAAAGAAAAGGAGGGTACAATGAGGAAGGATCAAAGGAAAAGGGTCAATGACATTCTAAACAATGAGAAGAAACTAACAACTTGATAAGCCAGGGAAAACTGTTTCAGGGAAGGGGAAGAGCAACACAATGCTTTTGAGTGGACAAGAGTCTGGTTCAAGGAGCAGAAAGCAGCAAGAGAGAGCAGTAAAGAGAGGGCTGGGGAGCACGAGAGGAGGCAGATCACAGGGCCTTCCAGGCCTTGGTAAGAAGTCTGGATCTCATTCTAAGTACAATGGGACACTGGGAAGCCACAGGAGGGTTCTAAACTGCTCGGTCATGCCCTGGTTTATACTTTTTAAAAAGAATATTCTGGCTACTTTGTGGAGAATGGATTGTCCGATAACACAGGTAGGTACAGGGTGACATTCTAGGAGGCTTTTCGGGTGGGCCCATGGCTTGCCTGAGGGCAGCAGTGGAGCAGATAGAGAAGAGTGGAGGGATTCAAGAGGCATTCTGGAGGGAGAAACAATAAGATGTGCTAATGGGTTGCCCTGGGGAGGTAGCGGAAATGAAATCAAGGGTACTTCTTCAAGTTCATGGTCTGAGTAACCAGAGGGATGGTGCAGCAACAAGGACTACAACAGGAAACTAAGGGAGGAACAGATTCATAGGGCAAGAAAGAAACAGGAATTCTGTTCTGGAACACTGTTTGAAATACCATCATATACATAAGTGAAGGTGACAAGTAAGCAGTTAAGTCTGGAGCTCAGACGCTCCTGGTCATGTTCAGACCAATAGATTCTTGCCACTCCACCTATCTCATTTCCCCAGCCTATGATTTATTTGAAATAATAAATATCAATTTTCTAAGGAGGTAAGAATAGATATATATACCTCCTCATCACAAATTAGTTCCTCTGTCCATGAGGGTTTTCATTATTCTGCTGACCTCTGAGGTCTGGGGCGAGAAGCAGGTGTAAGGGTGACAGAGAGAGAGGGAGACTTAACGTGTCTCTAGCCCCTACTTCCCTCATCTGTAACAGGAAGATCTGAGGTTTTATTCATGCTCTATTATTTAGTGATTCTAAGTTTTATGCATTTCTAAATTTGAATGCCATATTTTGAACAGTTGTCAATGAGCCTTTTAAAAAAGACAATTACTAAAGACTAAACCCGAACCGGCCTTCCCAAATTCACTGCTTGTCTGTTCAAAAACAATCAGAGACTACTGAAGACTATTCTAGGAAACAAATCTTGTTTCATTTCTAAACTGCATTAAGTGGCAATAATTTATACTCAAATACTCAAGGGACAATAATTTATACTCAAGGCTATTAGCTTGATATAATATAGGTGTGTTTTTTATTATGTTCAGTTAGCCACTGTATCATTAGTTTTTGATGTAGTGTTCAGTGATTCATTAGGTTTTTTTAAGAAGGTTTTTTTGTTGTTGTTTTTGTTTCTCTTTTAAAGAAGGTTTGGTTCATTCACCAAAATCTGGGGGGGGGGGGAAGATTAGAAAGCTGACATATTTAGTAGGAGCTCTAAGATGTTTACATGTTAAAAAAGAGAACTTTTAGAAATGTCAGCGGCAAATGTCACCTGTCCCTCCTTGTTATCCATGAGTTCAGGAAGCATGAGAGGACTTAACACACACACACACACACACACACACACACACACACACACACAAAATCAAGAGCGTTCTAGTTTGTTTGTTTGTTTAAGGTTTACTAGAGTGAAGCATTTTTAAGTAAAAAGAAATCTGAGACCAACCAACCTAAGAAACTAGAAATTCTGAACTCCTTTCCCTCCTAAATGCATCTCCATTCATTCTCAGGAGGAACAATCCAACATCAACCTCTCCAGATTCCGCAAGATCCAGCACGAACTGGAGGAGGCCGAGGAACGGGCTGACATTGCCGAGTCCCAGGTCAACAAGCTGCGGGTGAAGAGCCGGGAGGTCCACACGAAAATCATAAGTGAAGAGTAATTCAACCAAATGCTAAAAGTGACCAAAGAAATGCACAAAATGTGAACATCTTTGTCACTCTGTTTTCTACTTTGGTTTTTTGCAGATAAAAAATTTATCCGCAAATAACTTGTGAGTCTCTTTTTTCCCCCCACTGTGTCAATTCATCTTTTTCTTCATCAAGAAAAGAAAGAAGGAAGGGGGGAAGGAAAGAAGGGAGAAAAAGAGAGAAAGAGAAAGAAAGAGAAAAAGGAAGGAAGAGAGGAAGGGAAGGAGGGAAATATTTTGGCTTGTATCTTACGGAGCAGGAATTAGTCACCAAGAATAAAACATGATAGGAGCAGCCAGGCCAGTACCTGAGAGTAAAATGCCCTCAGCCACACTTGTCCCTACGGAGAGCAGGTAAGGCCTAGAGGCGGGCATTAGGCATACAGAACGTAGAATATCTGATAAATCTCACTGGGCAAAACACCAGCTAGTTATCGAAAAAGCTGATTTCTGTTAATGAAGTAATTTATTTTCTTCATAAGATGGTAGGAAATTCTTGATCTCAAGAATGAGTAAAAATAAATCAAAATAGTAATTACCTACATAAGATAAATGAACCTGTAAAACATTTGGATTAGACACTCAAAAATACTCCAAATCCAAACTCTCCACTATAACTACATGAGCTATTAAGTCGGGATTAGGATCTCCTGAGAGGGAAATACATTCTGTGGATTTTCTAGTCCTTTTTAAATGTAAGAGATTTTTAGTGTTTTGCTCCCTGCAATAGGTTTAAGTGGTTTTCCTGGGCGTCCTCCCTTGCTGTCACTTTAGAATAGAAAACGGGAGGGAGTTAAGAATGAATATATTTGCAGTATCTGTGCTCCCTGGAAGTTGTGTGTCTTACAAGGCTTTCTCCCAGTGCTTCTGACAGCAGTGGAAGGCCACTTAATTATTTCCCTGTCAGTTCCCAGCTCTCAGTATTTGCTCTCTGGACTGAGACACTGTGCCTTTCTCCAGCTGCAGCAACACCACCGTCATGATTATAACTGGTCTCACTACTGCAGAGCAACATGGCTGAGGGTAGCCCGGGCCTTTTGCTAACCTCATTTTTAATAGACAGGGCACAGACAAAACCACAAGTATCTCGTCAGCTAGCAAGGTAACCAAGTTCTTATAGGAACCGTACACCTATTTCAAAAGAACAACCTAAGATTACATGTTTTAAATTGTACTATCTAGTGGTTAAATTATCCAGCTGCACTCGTCCAGACCTTGGCTCCTGGGGAAGATTCCAGTGGGTTGTTAGGCACCTCCACTTATTTTTTGTCGATTCTTGGACACAAGAGTTTATTCTAATGCGACATCTGGACCTGTGCTTTAAACCGACATCTAACCCTCCCCGATCACAGCGCTTCCCGGGAAGCTCTCTTGAGAGGTGACCTTTTACTCTTGCAGGCTTTCAGAACTTAAGTTCTGCTGCTTATCCTCCTATAGAAAGCTCTTCTTCTTTGAGATTCATGCTCTTCTGCTATTCCCTACACCTGCTGCTGTCCTCGACTGACTTCTTTCATTATGATCCTGGCACCTCTTCTCTGTGCACCCAGTTCTTACCACATTTCTGCGAGATGTCAATGTCCACACAGATGATGCCTCCGACACACGGACTCCCATCCCCCGGTGCCCTCTCCTCCCTCCATCTCGTACACGGCCTCACTCTGGAAAATGCCCAAACCTCACACTCACTCACCAAGTCAAGCAACTCCTTTCTGATCTTCCAGCTTGCATGTTGCACTGTCCCCAACCTAACAGTTCTTATTTAACCGTATGGGACCTCTAGTACCCTGACCTTTTATTTCTTCCATATTCATCAGCCCCTATTTCTCTCCCAAGGAAGCAAAAATTCATAATCTATCTTTTTGGCCACTCTCTTCACAACACCCTAAACTTCTTTGCCATCTCCTATCTCCTATCACACCTGAGTGAAAAGAAACTAAACCTGAATGAATCCAACAATTCACTACTCTGCACTTCCAAGAAAATGGAACCACAAAAGCTCCCAACCACGAACCCCACTGGGCCTTCAGTGCTGGAGTTACGCAGTCAACTTGCTCACTCCCTCTATTTCTCTCCATTTCAAATCTTCTAAGCTCTCCTCAAATCTCCATTTCCCACCTTTGGCCCCAGAAGATCATCCCACATCCTGCTTAAAAGAAAAACTGGATGCCATCAGATGGAATCCCCCCATTCCTGCCACCAAGCCATATTCATCCTTCCAGTGTAGAGGTTGCTCCTCCAATTTAATTTCAGGGCCACCTCCTCAGCCCAGCTCTAAATCTCATCCCCTCCCTTCTTCTTAGAGTGGTTATACAATGGACTCTCCTTTTCTCACACTTTATCCCCAATATCTCCCACTCTATTGCATCGTTTCTTAAAACTCTCTCTTGACCCTGTTTCCTTCCTTCTCACTTCTCTACTTCCCTCTCCAGCAAAATTTCTCGAAGTGTTGCATATACACACTGTCTCCATCTCACCTCCCACATACTCAACTCACTCCAGTCTGGCTTTCGTTCCCTCCACTCCACCTAAACGGATCCCATACGATCCTCAGTGACTTCTCCATTGCTAAATCAAACGGACACCTCCCAATCTTTAATCAACTCGACCTTCCAACTGCATGTTATGCCCGACCATTCTCTCTTAGTAGAGATGTTCCCGTCCCTTGATTTCCAAAACTCTGACCTGCTTTGGTGTTCATCATAGCTGCGGCTCTCCAGCCTCTCTCTTTTTCTCCTCCATCAGTTCATCTGCCTCTGCCTAACCATCAGATGTTTCTGTGAGCTCAGTGCGATGGGGTCCACATCTCCATCTTAGGCCCCTTCTCCCCTTAGTTGACATTTCCTCCTTGGAGGGGCTCATCCACTCCGTTGGTTTCTATTACCATCCATAACCTATGAACTCCAAATTTATATCCCAACTCCAGTTCTCTCCTCTGAGCTCCAAGCTTGATGTCTCTACTAAGAGAGAATTTAAACCCAGCATTGTCAAAATTAATTCATAACTGTAGTCTCCGATCCTTAAGCCTCTCTTTTATTCCTGTACTGTTCCTCATCACAGTGTATATGGCAACAGAGTTCATTCAGTGGCCCAAGCTAAATACTCAGGAAATCAGCTTTGAAACTGACGTAGCCTTACTCACTCATACCCAATCAGTCATCGTGCTTTCTTTTCTTTACTACTCCTAAATATCTTTCAAAACCATCAACTTCTCTGTCTTTTCCACCATATCCCCCACCCAAACCCCAAACAGCCATCATCTACTGCCTGGACTCCCACACATCTACTCTTCTGTCCTGAGTCGAACCCATTCTAATAGAATCTAAACTGTAGCCAGATAAATCTTTCCAAAAATAGACTGATCTCATCACTGTCCAGCTTAAAATCACCCCCTTTTGCTCTTAGCATACAGACTAAAATCCTGAAGACGGCCCTTGTCCACCTTACGAGCTCCACCTTGTGATACTCTCTTCCTCCCTCTGTCTGTCTCAGCCTCACTGACTTCCTTTCAGTTCCAGGAACATACTGTAAGCCTTCTCACATCAGGGACTTAGCACTGTTGCTGCCTCGGCTTCAAGGACTCTCTCACTTCTCATCTCTATACTTAGACTAGCTAAGGCCTATTCTTCCTCTAAATCTCAGGTTCAATTTCACTACTTTAAGAAAAAGACCTGAACCCTTCAGAATAGGTCCGATTTCCCTGTTACAGGCTCTCTTTCCTTATCTCCCTCATTAACATGTAAGCCACATGAAGTATATATAGGTTTGGGGTCTTACTTGTTCATCCCTATATCCCTCCACTTGGCATAGTGCCTTGAATACAGTGTATGTGCTCTGTTATTACGTTCAGAAGTATGAATGAATTAATGTTTCCATACCTTCGAATTTGCTGCCTGTGTGCCCTACAACCCTTCCCCATCTGGCAAATGTTTACCCATTCCTCAAGTCTCTGCTTATACATGGCTCCCTTTAATGCCTTCCTTAGGGGCCAAAGCATCCACTCTTACATGTTCTAGGACACCCAGGTAGACTTACATGTTCCTTTCCTGTATTTTAATATCACTGTCATGTTCTCCTTGCTTCTGCTGCCTCTGACCATAGTACTCTTCCCTCCTCTTTGTGAGTCCACCCTCCTCATCCTTCAAGGGCGCTGGTTCCAAGCAGCCTTCCCTAGTAGGAGGGAGAGTCTCTCTAGAACAATTACCTATACCTTCTCCTGTTCCATGGTTCCTTCGTGTCTTATCTTTCCCACTTAGTTCTTGCATCCCGCCTTCTCTCCCCCTCTCAATAATTGCATGCTTCCCTGTCTCTCCCCTTCAATTCCTGCACTTCGCCTTAGCTCTTCTGTTCAGGTATTCTATCCTGCTTATGCCGCCTGCTTGGTTAATGCGTCCTGCTGACCTCTCCTGGTACTCAAGGAAAGTCCAGATTTCAGATTGACTAGTCCATTTTACTTGTTTAAAGAAAAACAGTTGCATTTATTCACAGTTTACTTCTGAACTGTCCCCGACTACAACATGTATTTAAGAAAAAAAATCATTTTATAAATCTTTTCTCTTACTTTCAACACCTTCAGAACACAGTGACCTTTACAGAAATGCCAAATATCCACCAACAACCAGCACAGGAATACTAAAGCATTCACTCCTGTTTCCCCTACACAAGTGCCTCTTACTTCCTTATAGTTATCTCTTGTTGATATCCTGCCACTTGGGAATGTAATATATTCTCTTCCTACCTCTACTTCCAATTCTGTAGAAGATACCAACTGTCAACATGGATGGCAGCAATTTACTAGGACTTCTTTTCTGAAAGAAAGGGAATTTGGCACCATACCTAAGATTTGACCAGAAAAAAGATCCTAAAAGTGTGTCTTGTTGTCTAACTGGAACTAAGAAGGAAAAAGAATTTTAAAAGATTTAAGTTAAAATTAAATTTGTCCACTGATGTATTTTTATTATAGTTCATCAATACTTGGGACATCAGATTCTCAAATATTAATTATTAATGTTGCCCGAGTAGTGGGGACAGCACATGACTTCTCACACCTAAGAGGTGAAATGTCAGATAACAACTCGAGGGGAAAATAAGAGTGAGCAAAACAACCACATACCAACCCCAGGAATCAGGAAGGCCCTAAAGAATGAAATAGAATAACTACAAAGAGCTGAACGATTCTGTCTCCCCATTTTTTCCCCTTGTAGACCTGCTTCCCCAGAATCTATGTGCCTCTGAGCTAACTGTAACACCTAGCAGATGCTTCTCTATTCACTCTATTCAAGCGGAAAGGTGTAGACAGCTAGAAGGGGCAGGGGATGAGTGAGCAAAACTGCTATGTCTGAGTAGGGAAAGATGACTGATATGCTACAAAGACAGAATTTCTGAAGAACATTTTCAAGGTTCTATCTTTATCCTGCAGCACAGAAAACATAAGTCTCTACATATCTGTCTTTTTAGCAGCATGGACTTTACACAGTTCTGTGTGTCATGGGGGTAGTTTGTGGCATTCTGATCTTCAATATGCTGGCTTCTGGTGGGCAAGCATTATGGCGTGTCCAACGACAGCACACCGTAACACCACATGCTGCTCTCATAAAAGGCAGCTGTCACAAAATGTGAGTCATTTGATGGGGGAGTCTTACTTAGAATTCCGAAAGCTGTTTACTTCCGGCATAGCTTTTATCGTGTCAGTCACATCATTAGATAAACACAGGCTCTCTGAGTTGGAAGGGGCGCTGGAGGCTGTACAGCTAGGAGCTGGGTGATGGCCGCCGAGGCGGCCCTGCCTGAGCTGAGTCTCAGCTCTACCACACACACCAGCTATGTGATCCACGGCAATTTATTTAACCAGACTGTGGCTCGATTCCTTTTCAGTATTCAGCAACGCTAACATTTTCTACTCTTTAGGTTTGCATGAGGATAAAATGAAGCAGTGTAAATCAAATACTTAGAATATACACAAGGCTCTTGGTAGGCACTCAAAATACAGACTTATTTTTCCCTCATTCACCTCCCCACAATTTTCCCTGCTTAGAATGTTCCTCATTCAGATGTCTGCAGAGGTCATTCTTTTGCATTATTCAAGTCTCGGTTCAAAGAAGCCAATCCTGCCTGCCATCCCAAATGTGGCCTCCGGCTACAGTAATTACTACCTCGTGACTCTAACTTACACATCCCATAGCACATCACATAGAATAAGAAGTATATCTTAAACTTTTTTTTATGAGTTTGTTGTCTCCACCACCCCCTTCCATCAAAATGCCAGTTCCAAGAGAGCAGGGGTTTCTTTCTTTTAAACTCTTGTATATCTTCCCAATAAAAACCAATTAAATGAATGAATACCACTATATATACTACATACTTGTACGTGTAGAAAATCACACCCTAGAAAGTAGTCTGAGGTTGCTGAGCATACAGTCATCACTGACCTTGCCATGATCAGGATCTGTACTTTCACAAAATCGCAATCTCGAGCACCCCGTTTGGCCTCTGCACAAACAACCAAAGCATACAAGGAGAAACAGAGAATCTGAATAGGCCTACATCTATTAAAGAAATTAAATCAATAATTAATAAGCTTCCAAAAAAGAAAGCATCGGGTCCAGATAATTTCACTGGTGAATTCTACCAAACATTTAAGGAGAAAGAACATCAATTCTCTACAATGTCTTCAAGAAAAAAGCAGAGGGAAAATTTTCTAACTCATTCTATGAGGCCACAATGACCCTAAAATCAAAGTGGGATAAAGACATTACAAGAAAGAAAAACTACAGACCAGTGTCTCTTATGAACATAGATGCAAAACTCCCCAACAAGATATTAGCAAATCAAATCCAACCATATGTAAACTAGTGACATGTCCCACCAAGCGGGATTTATTCCAATCAATCTCTATCCACCACCTGCTCTTCCAGCTCACCTGCTCTACATATTTCATCCCTGCAATTCTCTGACATCATCAAGACCTCCTACCCATTGATCACACTTTTTCTTTGTTCTGATATGTCTTCTTTCCTTCCTTGTCCAAGCTTAAATTTCATGGTCCAATATTATAATAACTCACTTGAAAAGATTCTTAACTCCGTTGGCCCTGTGCCTATATTTTTCTTGACTGACAAACTCTCACCTTGGTTAAACTCAGCCTTTCTATGGCCACATCCAAGCAACTGAATTTGCTGGAGAAAAATAGATCTGCTACACTGGTCTCACTTTAACTATATGACTTTCACTCAATAACTCCAGGCTCTCGCTCTCCAAAATGAACACTTCACACCTTCTCTCTGTATACCCACTACATCTCCTGCACTGTCCTCACTCTCAGCCAATGACCCCAACTCATACTTCACTGAGGAAATAGAAGTGAATAGGAACTCCCTCATTTTCCCACCATCAAATCTATCAACTAACCTGCATCTTGTCCTCACTCTCTGTCTTCTTTCCTAATATGTGAGGTGTCCATGCTCCCCTCAGAGTCTAAACCTGCCACTTGGCCTCTGGCCTCCAGTCCCTCTTGCCCTGTCTCCCACAATAATCCCCTCCTTCTCTTGTGTCATCAATTTGTCTTAACTCTCCAGAATCCTTCTCATCAATACAAATATGCTTAGTCTCTCCCCTCTTTTAACAAACCTTCCCTTGACCCCATGTCTGCCTCCAGATACCACTTCATTTATTAGCTACCCTTCTCTCTCTTTTTTTTAAGATTTTATTTATTTGACAGAGAGAGACACAGCAAGAGAGGGAACACAAGCAGGGGGAGTGGAAGAGGGAGAAGCATGCTCCTCGCTGAGCAGGGAGCCCGATGCGGGGCTCGATCCCAGGACCCTGGGATCATGACCTGCGCTGAAGGCAGACACTCAACAACTGTACCTACCCTTCTCAACAAAACTTTTTTTCTCTGACATTTATTATGAGACCTAATATTTTCCCCTAGCTGTTGAATCACCCCCAGGCTTTGTTCTCAGAGGACCCAAGTTTTGCAGAACAGAGACTGCTGTGTTCCTTCCAGAATCTATATTCCTGACCCTCAAAACCAATGGGCATAATAATATGGTTGTTTTAAGCCACTATGTCTGGGGCAATATGCTATGTCAGCAACACTAACTGGAACATGGCCCGAGCTACCATTATATTCTATCTACACTGTTCCAGTGGCCTGCTGCCTCTGCCTGGCCTCCCCTTGCTGCCCTACAATCCATATTCAACACAGGAACCCACAGTGGTTCTTTTAAATCTTCAGTCTGATTACATTTCTCCCCTTCCTAAAAGTCTCCTCTGGCTTTCCATCCCATTCAGATTGAAAACCAAAGTTCCTGCATTATCCCACAAGCTCCTACATTAACTTACCCACCCTACCCCATCTCTTGTCACTCTTCCTCTTGTCCATTTTGCTCCTGTTTCAGGCTTCTTTACTGCTCCTCCAACACTTTAGGGGGACTCCAGGCTCAGGACCTTTACAATCTGTTCCCGCTGTCTGAAATACTCTTCTTCTAGATATCCACATCACTTGCTCCTTCACTTCCCTCAAGCGTCTACTCAAATGTCACATTGTTGTGAAAATCTTCGGAGATCTACCACCTTGCTACAATGCTCCCTCTCCCCCTTACTTAGCTTCATTGTTCTTTGAAACATGTAGTCTCATCTGGCGTATCACATGTTGACTTGTTCATCTGTTTATGTCCACCCCCACTGACTGAAATCGTCATGGTCTTGGCCAGTTTGGGGAGTAACTCCTGAGTTACAACAGTGGCCAACATACAGTGGACATTTCATAAGTATGTACAGACTAGAAAAGTGAGTGAGTGAATATACCCACACACTGGGATGAGAATTCTGCAGCGTGTAATAAACAAATGACTTAAAATGAATATGTAACTTCTTTTCAAAAGCAATGACCACCCATTGGCATCTGCGGAGAAATTTAAAAAAAGACAACAATCTGACTTGCCACATCTCAAGGGGTTTTATTGAGGTTGTGTTGCTATGCTGGACACCACAGAAGCTAGGACACGAACATCTCTAAACTGGATTCCAACTATATTTTTTGAACAAAGTTTATCTAATAAAAACAGAACAGGGGCGCCTGGGTCTGACTCTTGATCTTGACTCTCATGGTCATGAGATCAAGCCCCATGGTGGGCTCCATGCTGAGCATGGAGCCTACTTAAAAAAAAATTTAAAAACATAACAACAAAAATAACCTTGTTCACTGATATTTCCTAACCACCATCTCTCTGCAGCCCTTATTACCATTTTGACACCCTGTGTATATTCAGAAGTGTTAGCATACTTTTGGGACCTTTCTCTGTAATTACAAAATGTCACCAGCCCCTGGTGACACTCTTCTTATTATTATTTTATGTATATGTACATATATGTACATTTATATATATATATGAATTGATTATATATAATCAATAATAATCATCTATAATTTATCTATTACTTATAAAGGCATTTTATACTACAATTATTTGGATAGCCTAATTTAATTCATTCAACTCTGTAAGGTAAAGGGATTATCAGGTTTTCACTAAAGTTACATTTTTGTAGATGAAGTGCAAGATCGCCAAGGCCTACGACAGTTCCAAATCTGCAAGGATAACGGGGGAAAGGCTAGAGAGAAGCTTCCACCCAGACTGCATAAGCACAGCATCCAAATCCTAAAGAGCCACACAAATACAAGAAGGTTGAGTGTGCTTTCCTATTCACAGTCCTTAGAGGAGCAGGTGTGAGGGAAATGCCTCCCCCTCATTCAGCGCTGCTGCTCTTCTGTCCTTGTCCAAGCTCTGCAAGGTTCTCGGACCCACTCCTGGTGGTCCATGCCAGTCTCCACCAGAACACTGCTCCCTATTTTAGAGCTTTCAAGATGATCAGTCGGGCTCTGCAACTGGTCAAAGCTCTGAGTTTTAGGTACGGTCCTCACTAGCTACAGCTGTGTAACTCAGCCTGTGTGTTTTGGTCTTATCCATAAATGTGTTTATTTTTCAGTTCTAACAGGAGTACGTGTGTTTGATCATTTTTATTACGTCTATAATTTAGACATCAAGCTCCAAAAGAAGTAAAAATAAATGAGTTGTGAAAATCTTAACACAGAGAAAAATCAGAAGACCCTTCCTCTTTCTGGCTTAGAGCCCAGCAATTTGCATAAATCACTAACTTTCTGAGAGTCATTTCCACAGAGACTTAAGAAAAATAAAAATAATGTCTGCCTATTCCATAGTATTGTATCAAAAGAAGTAAAAAAAGGATAAAAGATGCAATCTGTTAATGTGTTAAGGAGAAAATTCTAAGTCAATAGGATGCATACAAAAAGTGATCACATTAATCATGATTTAAGTTGGTAGATGACAGTAAAAAAATATCACATCAGGTCTTAGGGACACACTTAGACAGATTTCCCGTCATATTCAGCAATGGCTGTGTATGTGGTAAAGCCACCAAAACCCAGCTGACAAGTATCATGGGCACATGTGATGCCCCACTCATCTTCTCCATCCACAACAGTTTTGTGGATACCACATCTTTCCTCCCACCTTAAATAAAAGTATGTAGTACCCACCTCATTAGAGCTACAGCTAGTCATGAGGATTTGCCCATGAACTAGGAATACATGTCTCAGTCTCCGTCCATTATGCAGTGGAAACATGCATGGAGCATCACACAGTATCCCAGGGCCCCTCTGAAAACAACTGAGCTGGAGATATCCATGGCAAGTCCTTCAGCAAAGGAAAACAAGTGTTTAAATCTGTTTCAAACCCCTTCCGACTCCCCCACTGGTCTACCACCACTGCCTACCCTCACAACTCACTCTCTCCATCATGTTTAGCTTTTCAGACTTTAGAAGAATCTATCTCCAGTGTTTGTAAAGTCTGGACTCTGGCTAGGAATTTTCTGCCTTAATATCCATCACTAGCTGCTTCCAATCATAGTGTCAGATCTAAAATTCATCCCAGCTCCTTAATGGCTTTGAGTGCTAACACATCAATTAGTCCTGAACTCTTCGTGTCCGGCTCGTTCTGTCGGACCAACTTTACAGGCAGGAGAGTAAGTGGGAACCTGGCTTTGAATTCCGTGGTGAATGATGTAACAGCAAAGCTGGCGAAACAGCCTTAGAAGCCCTGAATCCACATCCCCTATCAAATGCCTATAAAGAACCCGAGATTATCCTCCGTCAAATTATTTATAGGTGACAAGAAATATTTCTAATTATATCCATTCACAGCCCCAGTCAGTGAATATTGTGCAAAGAGATTGCCAAAAAAGGTTTTGCCAAGTAGGTTCTAGCTAGGACAGCTGAGGTGGCTGCTGTGCTTGCAAAACGGTCTCTATAAAAGCGGAGCCCACATGCCTCCGTCCTGTCCTTCCTCAAAATTCAAGGTACGTATACATGATGAACACTTGGCTAGTTGTACATTCCTGCTGATAATGATCGTTCAACTTAAGGGAGATGGCTACTATTTCCCAAATTTTGATTTTTCTTTCCACCATTCCTAAGGATGACATGGTACACAATATAGTTACTAGGATTTTGCGACTAAATGGGACAGAGAAGAATTTGCATTCTCTTGTTTTTGCTTTTGTTTTTTTTTCTTTCAACAGTGGCTGTCTGCTTCGGGCCCGCCACCTTCTTCTTCCGGTAACACGAGAGGTAAGAGAGATTTATTACTATACTCTAAAGAACAAAGGGATCTGTACTGCTAAGTCTTAAAAAGCTACCATCTTATTATTTCCTGGGCTAGTCATAGGAATAAGGTAATACAAGGAGCAGCTTTTCTTTAAAAATGGCTTCTCATAAATATTGGCTTTTCAAGCCATTTAACCACACAAAATTGAATGACTCCTCTCTTCCACATGTTTTTAGCACTTCAGAAGCAATCCAACAATTCCAGTGTAATATTCAGTGTGAACCGCTAGTCCAGCTTGACCAGTGAAGATGTATTACGGAGACTGTTCGGTAAAATCAACAGTGTGTTGATCTGGGGGTCAACATTTCCAGGTGTCAACCCAGGCTTTCCATGATCTCTGGCCACCTGAGGGAAGCCAGGTGGCTTTCTGGATCTTGCAATGGATTCAGCACTGAATCTGGGCTTGGGAGAACAGGGTTCATGAACCAGCATCACCACTTACACTTGGGTCACACTGCATGACCCTTCACCTTTCTGGGCCTTAGTTTTCCTATCAGTAAAATGAGGAGGCAGCGTTCTAGATGGTGGCTAAGGTACCTGCAGCTCTTGGATCTGTAACCTCAGACGGTGGCTTCCAAGTCCTCCCCCACACAATCAAAACATTCAACGGACCTCCTCTCCAACTCCATATGTTGGGACCTGTACTTTTAGTATCCTGTTAAAAATATACATAATGAAGAAAACCTGCTACTCTTTTGATAATTTCCTAATTAGTTCATATTTAGTAAAGAAGCTATAATGATTTAGATTTCCTAACAGAAAACATATTTTTTGTTTGAGGGTGGTGGCTTACTCAAGCTTGAGGCAGGTAGATTCGGGAACCCCTGCAACAACCCTGAGGATCTTTAGGGGCTTGTGACCCACAGGTGGGGGAACCAATGATCTCAGACACGAGGTGGGAAGGGTGGCATCCTTTCTGTTTGGTGAATGCACTGTATTACAGTAATCTCTCCATAATACTATGTTAATACAAAATGGCCTTGTGTAAAAACACAGAAACAAAAAATAATGTTAACAGGGTAATATTTTTCCTTTGAAGAAAAAAACCTAAGGTTAAATATTCAATATTTGTCCCCTGAGAGTATGTCTAAATTGCACTGTATCATCAAGAGGTTTTCATAGGTGTGAACTACATTGATTTTAGAGACAGAACATGTTGCAAATTCCATATCTAACAGTCAAGAGGAAGTTTAATGCTGATGACAAAATACCAAGACTCCTTCTGAAAAGCCTGAGGTTGAGGCTGCTGTTGTCGCTGTTGTGACAACAGAGTCACTGCTTTCCACAATCCAGCCTCCCTTCCCCTCCACAGAAGTCACCTTCTGTCACTGGTCACTCACCCTGCCCTTGCCATCAGAACATGAGGACTTATTTTCTCGTAATTCAGGAAATAATTTTAAAGTTCATTTTGGCTTGAAATTTTAAACTGGCTATTGACTTCAGATGAGATATTTAGAGAATTGGTACTTTTTTTAAAAAGGAGGAAGAAAGAGAGAGAGATGTGAAATAGTAAGAATCAGATAAAAAAAACCACTATCCTGAAATCCAACTAAAAACAATTTAACTAAAAATATACAAACACTATGATATGTTTTTCATTCAAATGTTTTTCTCCAAGAACCTTTTAAAGTTATCTTTTGTTTTGATAATACTACTTGCACACAGTTTAAGAATAAATGAGACTTAATTTTGACTTAGGACAAACCATTTGTTGGATTTTCAACTTCTGTTGCATTTACTTTTTCCTTTATCACGTGATACCTAAATAATTTACTCCTAAACGGGGGATTTATCTGTGCTTATTTAGTGTTTTCAATCTGGACTGTGTCCTGAACGAACAAAGGCACCTTTTCATCCATCCAATTTTAATAATATTTGCGTCCAGTTTATCCATCTGATTTTAGTAATTTGGGCCAGGAGAAAAATTATACTAAATATTTGAGTTTTTAAAATAGGTTCAGGTTGTAAACCCACTGGAAACAGTTATTCTGCATTTCTTTGTATCACCGCAATGTCAAAAATAATAATAATAATAATATGGGAAGGGGGAGTAGAAAAAGAAAACAAAGCAAAGCAAGTAGAAAAAAGATTCTGAGCACACCGGGGCATGCCGAATGCTGCTGACTACAACACAAACTCCTCCATATTCGTCTACAAAGGCTCACAGCACAGAGGATGGAACGGAGGCTTACAACATCAAAAGAAGTAAGCTCCCAACATAAGGCTTTCAAGTCCATGATCCGATCTCTCAGCGCCTTTGCACAGGACACAGGCGTGATCCCTACAGGCGGGGCTGAGGAAATAGGCCAGGCCAATGAGGCGCAGAAGTGTGAAACCAATAGGACAACGTCCACCCTCACCCTGGGTCACTGTCCAGCTCTGTCTCTGCCCTCCAGGTACCCCGGTGCTGTGCTGCCACCAATAACCCCCAGCTATGAGCTCCGACACTGAGATGGCCGTTTTTGGGGAGGCTGCTCCGTACCTCCGAAAGTCTGAAAAGGAGCGCATTGAGGCCCAGAATAGGCCGTTTGATGCCAAGAATTCTGTCTTTGTGGTGGACACTAAGGAGTCCTACGTGAAAAGTACAGTGCAGAGCAGGGAAGGGGGAAAAGTGACAGTGAAGACCGATGCCGGGGCTGTAAGTAACACAGAGGAGGGTGGGAAGGCATAACTGATCCTTTTCTGCTACTCAGCTGATTTGCACTGGCTCCTTTTCTAAACAGACTGTCACAGTTAAGGAAGATCAAGTCTTCTCCATGAACCCTCCCAAGTACGACAAGATCGAGGACATGGCCATGATGACCCACCTGCACGAGCCCGCGGTGCTGTACAACCTCAAAGAGCGTTACGCAGCCTGGATGATCTATGTGAGCGCCCCCTTTTTTCTTCTCACTTTTCACTAACTTCAGTCCATGAACTATGTTAGCCAAACCCAATTAAAGACTAGTTTCCGATTTGGTTACTACAATTTTAAGACTAATACTTGGTCAGTGTTGTGAATTCTGATGTATTTGACACGGTGCATGTGACAAGCCACCTACTTCGTGCTGAATTCGTGGGCAGACAGAAGGAAACATACTGTGTAGGGCCCGAGTGGGCGGGAGGCAGCCAGGGAATGAGATCCTCCAGCCTTGGGAGAACTGACACAGTGACTTGGGTCCCTCTCACTTGGCACATAAAGCAGTATTTCCAAGGCAGATGAATGAGGTGACTGCAGACAGAGCAACCTTGTCATTTCCCACAGACCTACTCGGGCCTCTTCTGCGTCACCGTGAACCCCTACAAGTGGCTGCCGGTGTACAACCCCGAGGTGGTGGCCGCCTACCGAGGCAAGAAGCGCCAGGAGGCCCCGCCCCACATCTTCTCCATCTCCGACAACGCCTACCAGTTCATGCTGACGGGTGAGTGGGTCCATAATTACAACCTGTAGAGCCATTTATGAAGCACATGTACAGTGATAACGTAGAAGACACAGGCGGGACTTGGAGAATAAAATGTCCAGCACAAACATAACAGTAATAATAATAGTATAACAATAGTAATCCAATATGATTAGTGGTAGTATAATATAATAAAATTGGGGAAATATATTTAAAATCAAAGGGACCAGGGGTGCCTGGATGGCTCAGTCCGCTGGGAGTCTGACTCTTGGTTTTAGCTCAGATTGTGATCTCAGGATCTTGGAGCCGAGCCCTGAGTCACACTCCACACTCAGTGTGGAGTCTTCTAGAGATTCCTTCCTCCCCCCACTCCCTCTCCTTCTGATCCTCCCACCCCCTACGCACACTCTTTCTCTAAAATAAATAAAATCTTTAAAAAAAAAAGAATAAAATGGACCAGTTCCAAAAGCATAGAGAATTTTGCTTAGATTTCTATGCTACAATCCAAACTAATGCTAATTCCAGATCAAAATTAACCAAATTTAGGAATGAACTATGCATTTTAATTATAGCTAGTGTATCACCTCTCCTAAAAAGTAAGCTTTGAAAGCTCAGAGTACAAGTTATCCCAATTACTACACAAAACTCTGAACTGGCCGTTAATAACATGATTTTGAACTATGAACCAAGCGACTAAGTGGAGCATGGAGCTAGTACTCATTGATACTGATAAATTCCCATGCGTAGTACGGTAAAACAGTGCACTCATTACATATTCTGTCACACCAAAGGTAACAGGAGTGTAACACACTGACTAATCAGCCCATTTTTTGCTACTTATTTTAAAAATATTGTGAAAAAAGCAAAGTAACAATTGACAAAGGTTTTGTATGTGTGTGTGTGTGTGAGTGGGGAGCTTTAAAGGAAGATTTTGAGTTTATGAAACTTACATGCTAAGTATATTTTTCAACATTATCTCCGATTTCTCTTTCACAGATCGTGAGAACCAGTCGATCCTGATTACGTATGTAGATTTCACGCCTTTCTTTCTATTGAATTTTGATCATTGTAGTGATTACTTAGATTCTGACTTCTTCCTCTGTGTGGACTCGACAGCGGAGAATCCGGTGCAGGGAAGACCGTGAACACCAAGCGTGTCATCCAGTACTTTGCGACAATTGCAATTACTGGAGAGAAGAAAAAAGAGGAACCTACTCCTGGCAAAATGCAGGTGGGTATAATATTCATCCCAGGATGGAAGAAATCCTAGGCTTGTAAAAACTGGGCTAAGGTACTTCAGAGCCATGGCAACCAATTGCAAGTGACAAAATTTGGAAGACAACCCTTGGGAGGGCTGTGAGAAGAGAAGTGCTGCCAGGTGCAATAGATAGAAGTTCTCACAACCATTTATTAGGAAGGAAGCAATGGGCTTGAGGAATACAGAAATCAAGACCATGTCACTAGAGTACCCCCTCCCCCAATTTGTCTTCCTTCTACTCACTTTAGTAAGCCCCGCTCACAAACTCCCTCTTTCCCAAATAAATAAATCTTTTTTAAAAAATGTGTTAAGAAAGAAATAAAGAAAGAGAAAGCCAGCCGGCCTTACCCAAAATTTATAGAATACTGAGAAGGGGGAAGGGAGGCAGGGGACGAAGCTGATGGAAAGTTATTTCAGGAGACTGCAACTCACCTTTTCTGCGGGTCTCTTTATCTGTCTTATTCATTTCTCTTAAGGGGACCCTTGAAGATCAAATCATCAGTGCCAACCCGCTCCTGGAGGCTTTTGGCAATGCTAAGACCGTGAGGAATGACAACTCCTCTCGCTTTGTAAGTCTCCAGGTCTTCCTTCACACGTGAGGGTCAGCACGGACACTTCTGTGCATGTGGTCTCAGTATCTTTCCCATCTGTTTGGTCCAGAGCTAAAGAGAATATTTGTCTGCCTCTGAATATGTACAAAAAGTCTTCCTTTGCCTTTTTAAGGGTAAATTCATCAGGATCCATTTTGGGGCAACAGGCAAACTGGCTTCTGCCGATATTGAAACATGTAAGTTAATGAATATTAGTGATTAAAAATACTTTTCTTTGGGGCTATATACTGCAAATCTTGTTATCTATGTGGTGTGAACTTTTCAAATGCTTAATTTTCCACTGTGGCCTCTGAAGTGTGCTCAATCTGACCTTCTAGATCTGCTGGAGAAGTCCCGTGTTACTTTCCAACTAAAGGCTGAAAGAAGCTACCACATATTTTATCAAATCATGTCCAACAAGAAACCAGAGCTTATTGGTAAGAAGTATCTGTGATTTTTTTTCTACCAAGGAAGAATAAAAGCCCTTTATTCTAAGAAGTCCCTCTAAAATGCTTTTGATGACCAAAGTAATTCTGTCTATACTTGTTCTTTCTCACATGTACAGAAATGCTTCTGATCACCACCAACCCATATGACTTTGCCTTTGTCAGTCAAGGTGAAATTACAGTGCCCAGCATTGATGACCAGGAAGAACTGCTAGCCACAGATGTAAGTTAACAGGTGCAGAACAGGAAGAAGCAAACTCATTTTGCAGTATACAACACTCCCCTCTACAGAGTCAACAGCATTAGCAGAAAGACAATAAATAGGCAATATTGCCTTTCAGGCTTCCTTACTCTTGGAATTAAATTACAGAATATTTCAATGCCTGCCCCCCACCCTATATATCAGAAAGCTTTAAATGTCTGTAATAAATGTTACGTCTTAGGCATTCCTTGGCTAGTTGGCTTTTTTTTTTCCTCATTGGTCCTTTGGGTCGATTTTTGTACTCCAATAGTGATGTTTCTCTTATTTTATATCAGACCCTACATCCAATAACCTGGGAAAAGGACCTACAACGTTTTTAGGTTTTTTATAACAGAACATGATTATTTCCAGTTCCTCTATAGTCAGATGTAAACACAAATTTTGTTTCAAATGTCACTCTGGGGGCTAACAGTATTCCCCTCCCCCCTCTATGAAGCATTTGAAGAAATGGATTCTCTAACCTCAAAAAATTCTCTTTTTGGCCTCTGCGAGTCTTTACTTTTATTTTTGGAATTATAAATTCTTTCTCTCTCCTCTTTTTTTTTTTTTAAAGGATCATTACTCTTTGGCTTCTTTTCTTTATACATATACTTTATACATAGTTCATGGTTTTTTTCGCTTTTCTGAACAGTCAACCTTCTTTGATTATTCTTTACTTTAATACCGGTGGGAATATCCCAACATTCCCAAGATGGGATTAAGAGTTGCTTACAAAAACACCTCTTCTCTTAAAATATAATTTTCAAAAAGTCTATAAACTGTGTGCCTTCATCTAATAAATATCAGCTTTTACCGGCTTTACCTCATTATTATTCATATGCCCAAAAGGGTTAGGGAGTTGAGAAATAACCTCTAGTGTTGGAGGTTAAAAAAAAAACACTGTAGTCTTGCTCCAAGACTTTATTAATGTCTAGGCATTTTAAATAGGTCGAGTCAGTGAGCTGGAACTGAGGGTAAATAATCTGGAGAAAGAGTTACATAAGCAAACTCCCCCTGCCTTGTCTGATGCCTGCCTCCACTGCATAAGCCTTTGCAAAGCCTAGCATGGGCAACTAAGAAGGTGATCAAAATCTAATAGAGAAAAATGACACAACAATACTTCAATAAAAGAAGTTCTTTTCATAAATGTCTCTTCCCTGCATGAGTAACGATCAGGTGAAGTTCACTGCCAGGACTCTCACTGCTGCTGAGCTGTGACCTGATACCAGAGAGGGAAAAACTCAAGGGCCACTGCTCTTCCCCTCTTCCCAACCGCATCCATCATATCCGGGGAGGCAGGCTACGATGAGGCGAGGACAACATAGGAGGAAAAGGAGCAAACAGATTTATGAAGCAAAGGAAACCCATGAGATAAGAAACCTGTGGAGCAAGGCCTGGCTAATGTGGAGAAATAGTGTTGGCCTTGGCATCCAAAGGCAAGGCTCTGAGTCTTAGCTAGCTGAGTGTGGACAGGTCACATAAGATCTTCACTGTCCACATGGCACACACCTACTGATGCTGCTTTGTGGAATAAAGTGCCGAAGAACAGGACTACCTTTTGAAAACAGCAAAGTGTTAGTCAAGACATCATGAGAAGGCGGGGAGGCAGGCCCCAGTGTCCTGAGGGTGTCTGCCATGGTGATGACTGGGAACTGATTTAAATTCAACTCTTTCCACAGAGTGCTGTAGACATCCTGGGTTTCAGCACTGACGAAAAGGCGGCTATCTACAAGCTCACGGGGGCCGTGATGCATTATGGGAACATGAAGTTCAAGCAGAAGCAGCGGGAGGAGCAGGCTGAGCCGGACGGCACCGAAGGTACCGCCCCCTGCTCACATCTTTCAGTTGACAGAGCTGACACGATTAGGTCCTCGAGGGCAGAGGCCAAGTTTTCACTTTCTTCACCTATCTGATGGCGGGGAGAAGTATAAGAGGACAGAAATAACACACTGCATGTTTTACAGGACTGACACTTGTGGAGGTGTGATTTCTGCCCATTCCAATTTTCACTGACTTACTGTAAGCTAGTATTTACGATCTGATTAAGACCTTTTTTATTCCGGTCAATAATTTACGTGCCCACATGCACTGTAAAAAAAAAACAGATCAGAATTTTCCTGTCGCTCCTCCTCTAGGTTAGAATTTTTCAAATTATTTTTATCTGTGGTCTGCTTTAGCTATATTTTAAGTATCGCACAGAGCATCAATTCCCCATGTTCCAAATTATCCTCTCAAAAAAAAATGACTAAAATTAGCGTGACAAATGGTTTTGTCACATTTGCACATATTCCTCTTCAAGCAAAACATTTTTTTCTCTGTCATTACCCTTCACACCTTAAACTGTCTAAGCTGTGGTCAGTTTCACCATTCTCGCCTCGTTCATGCAGTTGCTGACAAGGCGGCCTATCTCCAGAGCCTGAACTCCGCTGACCTGCTCAAAGCCCTCTGCTACCCCAGGGTCAAAGTCGGCAATGAGTACGTCACCAAAGGCCAGACTGTGCAGCAGGTAAGCATGACTTAAACCCATGATTTGTTTGAGCCACCAGAGACCCAAGGCTCCATCACTGTGTTCGATTCGAAACCAAACTACCACTGTTCCTGAAGGTATACAACGCGGTGGGCGCTCTGGCCAAGGCCATCTACGAGAAGATGTTTCTGTGGATGGTCACCCGCATCAACCAGCAGCTGGACACCAAGCAGCCCAGACAGTACTTCATCGGGGTCTTGGACATCGCCGGCTTTGAGATCTTTGATGTGAGTAATGAGCTGACAGAAAATAAGCAAATGTAAATTCCCAGTCATTTGATCCAGCTTGTTAGAGCATTCAAAATTATCTTTACAAAAAGTACAAAATGGAATTTGTGGGAAAGAAAGGTCCCTGAAGAGATGTGAAACAAGTAAATTAGTATAAAGAGGAAAAGAGAGAGCATTTTATTCTTTCAAGTCTAGAAGTCTCAGAGAATGGTCTGTGAAAGGTTAATAAATATTCAACATCTATCCTGGATCCAAATGGAAACGCTTTCTTAAATTACTCTAAGGAAATATTTAAAAGAGGTCCTTATTTAACAGCATTTGGCCTAATGATTTCATGCAAAGAGCATAGTACTCGAGGAGTCATGACATTTAGAATCATGTCATATGGTAAAAAAACAATCTGAACATTTGTAATTTAATAAACCAAAATACCTTAAACGCAGAAGAAACACTTAAGTCATGAGTAACTCCCTATATTTCTCTTTTCCTATAGTTCAACAGCCTGGAGCAGCTGTGCATCAACTTCACCAACGAGAAGCTGCAACAGTTCTTCAACCACCACATGTTCGTGCTGGAGCAGGAGGAGTACAAGAAGGAGGGCATCGAGTGGACGTTCATCGACTTCGGGATGGACCTGGCCGCCTGCATCGAGCTCATCGAGAAGGTCCGTAAGACTTTTCAGGCCTTCAGGACATGAAAAACTAATTGTCCGCCTCCTCACGCTTAACTGCAATCCCCATTCTCAAAGAACAAGCAGTGGTGTTTGACAACAGGCTCGTGTACTCTGATCAGTTGTCTGGTGTGTCTCAAGGATGTGTTGTTACTCGTGAATAGTTTCTCATAGAAAAATGACTGCAGTGCTACAAACCTGTACACAGACACAGGGATGCACATTTCTCCCTCTTATAGCTTCACTCTCCCTCACGTGCACAGGAGAAAGGAATGAAATTGCAGCTAGTCCGCTGAGTACTGTCATTGATCCCGGCGATTCCATGACGGTGTGTCATGCACGGATCATCCTTCATGGCTATCAGGGCAGGATGGAAGGTAGCTCTTCAGTAGTTGCAGGCATTAAGACTCTATAACTACTGAATAAACACCAAACCTCTATACAGTCTTCCCTGGAAAATGAACCCGGATTTTCCTCTATCAGGTGGGGCAATAATTCTATCAGTGTTGAACATGTTAAAACTCATCAAAGCAATCATTAAACACTTTCAAATGTGTATTGGGAACTCATCGTGTACCTACAGATACCAATGAAGTATATGGCTACACGTGAACACTACCCTAAGCAGTGGGAAAGGAAAAGCAAACACAACTGCCTTCTATGAAAACTTCAGACACTCATGCTAAAATTCATAAAAATATGAAAGATGAGAGTGCCACACCAGACTAGGTCTACCCAATTTGAGGAAAACAATTTTAATTTGGTGATACACTATCTCTGCTATTCATGAAAATGACACGGTACTCAGTTCCTGGAACACCGAAACAGTTTTGGGGAGACAATTTGTGACTGAAGCAAAATCATCGACACTGGATTTTCTATCAGTCTTTCCTATCAAACTTGCCACTGAAAGGAGTCAACCTGCTTACAAAGCAAAAACAAATTATCATCACTTAACTCCGCCATGGGGGGAACATAGTTCAGAGTACAAAGGGTTCTAATGATACAACACAAGACGCTCTTTCCTCCTGGGAATGGATAATTTTTAATCATTATCTGTATTTCTCTCCTCTTCATACTTTTGTCTTGTCTGGATTTGAGGTAAGGAAGTTACATTGTCAGGACGGAAGAAAGTATTTAGATCTATACATTTACGGGATAAAGAATTCAGCTTTGAAATGGTAGTTTTGGAATTTAATTTTATACTCTGAACATAAAAATTGACAAATGGCACATATGGGCTTCTTTTATTTTTTTTTTTAACAGAGTCTTTCTAGCAAACATATGTACCATATGTCCATGGTACATGATTGCTTCACATCTCAGTAGCAGAGAAGAGGCAATAAAGTAGGGTCATGCTTATTTAATTTCTTATCATCCCTTCTTCTGGAACATTTTCAGGTTTCCACCAAGAACATAAAGTATTGGAGCATATTTTTCTGAGGAACTCATTATTATTATTATCCCTTTTTTCCTACTCTCAGCCCATGGGGATCTTCTCCATCCTGGAAGAGGAGTGCATGTTCCCCAAGGCCACAGACACCTCCTTCAAGAACAAGCTCTATGAGCAGCACCTTGGGAAGTCGGCCAACTTCCAGAAGCCCAAGCCTGCCAAAGGCAAGGCCGAGGCACACTTCTCTCTGGTCCACTATGCTGGCACTGTGGACTACAACATCGCCGGCTGGCTCGACAAGAACAAGGACCCCCTGAACGAGACCGTGGTTGGGCTGTACCAGAAGTCTGGAATGAAGACCCTGGCTCTTCTCTTTGCTGGGGGACAAAGTGCTGAAGCAGGTCATTCTTAATGTCATTAGTACGTTCACAGAGTGAATTGAACTATACAATATAGACTTAATAAAAGGAAGTGTATTTAGTGTGCTATGGTCTTACGGTCATAAGCTTTCAGAGCTGAAATGACACTATGGATCATTTTGTCCATGGCCTCATTTCACCAATGAGAAACACAAACTCAGAGGCTAAGTGACTTGCTCAAGATCATACAGTTCATTTCTACTATTTTAATAGTATTGGTCCCTTCAAGGATTCAGCTAAGCTGGAGATGAGGAAATCCTTTGTCGAGGCACTAGTGCTTGAGGAACTGAAATTCTGTTCTCCTAAGTCCTCTAAGACCAGATGTGCAGGTAACAGTACAGAAGCATAAGCAAACAGGAAGTGGGACCTCCCTGCAGGTTAGTAGAGGCTCACCCACCTGGTAGCAAGCACACAACTTTACCTGTTCTCTGGGACCTCTGTGTACTAAGGCGGCAGTACTACTCTGTCTCCTGGGCACTTCCTTCAGGGGACACACATTGCTAATTTGGAGGAGAGGAATCCCATCCCTTCCCCCACATCTACCCTTTTCATCCACAGTTCTTTTACTGTTGTTGTTTTCTTGAATACCTATAAATGTGAGCCAATGCTTCCATTTTCCTAATCTATAGTCAGCAGAAAGACACAGAAAGAAAAACAGGAATGATACAAGTGAACAAGTGCAAATTTAAATTCCAGAAGGAATTTTGGCAGTTCTTGTACCTATGGATAGTACTTCCGAAGCTGTTGCAAATAGTTTTAATTTTTCTATTTTATTTTTCAGAAAGTGGAGGTGGAAAAAAAGGTGCCAAAAAGAAGGGTTCTTCTTTCCAGACAGTGTCAGCCCTTTTCAGGGTACAGTATATTCTTGAATGCCAAAAGATTACTTCTGTAACAAAATTAAATTATCATAACTTTTTAAAACTTTTTAAAGGAGATCTACGGTGAAACTGAATAAAAGCAGTGTTGTACAAAGGAAAATGAAAAACATGTTAGGAGAAATTTAACCAAAAGAAAACCCACAATGTGGGTTCAAACTTTACAATAAATGAAACAGTTACCCTTAAAACTCCAAATCTAAAAGATCTAGAGCGGAACACATTTCACATGAAATCAAACCCTCTCTTAAAAGCAACCACTGTCATCAGTTACATTTACTTTATTCGTGAAATGGGGCACATTCACTACAGATCATTGACAGGGACTCTCATGCAACGAAAAGTGACTGCATAACTTTGAATATGGTTTCCAGGAGAATTTGAATAAGCTGATGACCAACCTGAGGAGCACTCACCCCCACTTTGTACGGTGCATCATCCCCAATGAAAC
Organism: Ursus arctos; assembly: GCF_023065955.2. Taxonomy (NCBI): domain Eukaryota; kingdom Metazoa; phylum Chordata; class Mammalia; order Carnivora; family Ursidae; genus Ursus; species Ursus arctos. Next base: position 7,738,531 of record NW_026622808.1, read on the forward strand.
CAAGACTCCAGGTAAGACCCATCTGATACCCAAACAACTCCAGGCTGTTTGCTTGAGACCATGAAGTAAGGCATGTGTATTCTGCCTTTTAGGGGCCATGGAGCATGAACTTGTCCTGCACCAGCTGCGGTGTAACGGGGTGCTGGAGGGGATCCGCATCTGCAGGAAGGGGTTCCCAAGCAGGATCCTTTATGCAGACTTCAAACAGAGGTTTGTGTCTCATTATTCCTCCCTTTCAAAGTGCTAGCCTAGAGCAGTATCCCCACGCAGCTCAAACATCTTTTAACTTTTCCTTGAAAACTGAAATGCAACCATTTGAAAGGTGATCATAAAAGAATGAAGGCTTGCTTTATATTACCAGAAGTTTTTAAACATATTTTCCCAAGGTTCACCTAAAGCACTGTTGGATTATTTTAATGGAATTTGTTTTCTCCAAAACTCAGTCTATCATTTTTTCAATGATAGCTACTAACAGTTCCAGTAAGAAGAAAAACCACACTTTTATATTCTTTGCATTCTGATAGATACAAGGTTCTAAATGCGAGTGCCATCCCAGAGGGTCAGTTCATTGACAGTAAGAAGGCTTCTGAGAAACTTCTAGGGTCTATTGACATCGACCACAACCAGTACAAATTTGGTCATACCAAGGTACCATCAACCTAAATATCTATCATCATTTCATTACCTTTGGACTTTCTCACAAGTGGAAATAACATATTTAGCTTGTTCTTTGGCAAGGTTTTCTTTAAAGCTGGCCTGCTGGGAACTCTAGAGGAGATGAGAGATGAAAAGCTGGCTCAACTCATCACACGCACCCAAGCTGTGTGCAGAGGGTACCTGATGAGGGTGGAATTCAAGAAGATGATGGAGAGGAGGTGAGGGACCAAGTCCAAGTCCTCATTCTCTGCGTTGTCATGGTTGAATCCGACACAGTCATTACTTCTGTTGAGTGATGGTCACTGTCCACACTGTTCCTTATTTGCGTCTTTGTTCTTTTCTACAGAGAGTCCATCTTCTGCATCCAGTACAACGTCCGTGCGTTCATGAACGTCAAGCACTGGCCCTGGATGAAGCTGTATTTCAAGATCAAGCCCCTCCTCAAGAGTGCGGAGACAGAAAAGGAGATGGCCACCATGAAGGAAGAGTTTGAGAAGACCAAAGAAGAGCTGGCTAAGTCAGAGGCAAAAAGGAAAGAGCTTGAAGAGAAGATGGTAGCTTTGATGCAAGAGAAAAATGACCTGCAGCTCCAAGTTCAATCTGTGAGTGTCATCCACTGCACAGCTCAGACATTTCTTATCCACCACACACTGTGGGAGTGGATATGAAAAGGTTTCAGCTTAAGGTTTTTGAATGAATGGTTTCCACTAAAACATGTGCTGTAATTGTCTGTCGTTCAAAAATACTAAGACTCAGACCTAAAGAAGCAACAGCTGCAAAGTCATCAATTATGCTGTGTATGTTCCTACGCACATTCATACGCAGTATGGTCAACAGTGAGCACAGTCATAAAGATGTCCACAGATATTTTCCTTCCTTAATAGAACCTTCTCTTCGATGAAACTGTTCTTTGCTTAGTGAATATCTGTGTACATAAACAGAAGTTGTGTTGTTCTTACAAGGTCAGCGAAAAGGCTAAATTAACTAACCCCCTCCAACGTGAGGAAACAGAGTCCTAGAATTAATACGTGACTTTTCCAAAGTAACACTGGGACAGATTTTACCAAAAGGCTAGTTTCCCTGATCTGACCTTCCACACACGGATAGCTGGAGGAAATCTGTTATTATAATCAGTGCATTAAAATTACTAACATTTTGGGGCGCCTGGGTGGCACAGCGGTTAAGCGTCTGCCTTCGGCTCAGGGCATGATCCCAGTGTTGTGGGATCGAGCCCCACATCAGGCTCCTCTGCTATGAGCCTGCTTCTTCCTCTCCCACTCCCCCTGCTTGTGTTCCCTCTCTCGCGGGCTGTCTCTATCTCTGTGGAATAAATAAATAAAATCTTTAAAAAAAAATAAAAATAAATAAAATAAAATAAAATTACTAACATTTTGTCCATTAGACTTTTTAAAAGTTGGCCTATGTGTTGACCAAACCGGTTGAATCACTGAAGTATCCACCTTTTAATAAATTATCGTGTGTTTGCAGATACAGCTTAGACAGGTGAAATTGTTTCATTTCTCCCGTTAGGAAGCAGATGGCTTGGCTGATGCAGAGGAAAGATGTGATCAACTGATAAAAACCAAAATCCAGCTGGAGGCCAAGATCAAGGAGCTAACTGAAAGAGCAGAGGAAGAGGAGGAGATCAACGCCGAGCTAACGGCCAAGAAAAGGAAACTGGAGGATGAGTGTTCAGAGCTCAAGAAAGACATCGATGACCTTGAACTGACCCTGGCCAAGGTTGAAAAAGAGAAGCATGCCACAGAGAACAAGGTACCATCATGATCCATTTTAGAGTGTCTACAAGTGCTAGCTTGTTACTTAAGTATTTTAATAAAAAGATTAATCCTATAGTCACTGAATATAAAAGGAAAGTACTGTCACATTTATGTCATCTCTTTAGTCTTCACCATTTCTATTTACCTTGACCTTTATCCCCCATACTTTTCAGTGAGGTGAGCCTGACTTAGCATCTTGTCTCCATTTTCCATCTCAGGCTGACCCTGTCCTAAGCTTGTTTTTCATCAAGATGATAGATGTCACTAACATTTCTATAATCTGTTCAAATCTAAGGTGAAAAACCTCACGGAAGAGATGGCAGGCCTGGATGAAACCATCGCAAAGCTGACCAAGGAGAAGAAGGCCCTCCAAGAGGCCCACCAGCAGACCCTGGATGACCTGCAGGCAGAAGAGGACAAAGTCAACACCCTGACCAAGGCTAAAACCAAGCTAGAGCAGCAAGTGGATGATGTAAGTGTGAAAAATACAGTATTTCCTCTCAATATTACAAAAAAAAAAAAGTTGTGACATGCAATTGTCTATAATGCTCACAAGCCTTTCACTGTGGCTTTGAAAATAATAATTAAAATTCCCATGCTGATTGGTGTATCTTTTAAAATTCTCCTGTGTATCTTTGATGGCTAGTAACATATGGCTCAGTGCCTTAGGACTGAAATAAATAAAGACCACTATATATTTAGCTTGAAGGATCTCTGGAACAAGAAAAGAAAATCCGAATGGATCTAGAAAGAGCAAAGAGGAAACTAGAGGGTGACCTAAAACTGGCCCAGGAATCCACGATGGATGTAGAAAATGACAAGCAGCAACTCGATGAAAAATTCAAAAAGTGAGTAACCTGCTTGTTGTCTGTCAATTCAGGTGAAATAGATGTTTTAAAGATCTCTAAAATATTACTTCAGAGCACACAAGGGAAAAAAGACATCTTTGATTTTTTTATTTAACGAAAATCGTACGTTACTGACTTGTAAAAACATGTACTACTCATGTCCTCAACACAGCAGTATAAAGACATTCCACCCTACCTGGGAAAGAAAACTGGTAAGAGAATTGATGGAGAGCTTATGCATTGCTCCCCTAACAGGAAAGAGTTTGAAATGAGCAATCTGCAAAGCAAGATTGAAGACGAGCAGGCCCTCGCAATGCAGCTACAGAAGAAGATCAAGGAATTACAGGTGAGTCGGACCCCCCACCTCTTCTGCTCATTCCAGGAATCACAACGGCCAGGAGCTGGCATTCACGTTGCTGTGTCACCCCCAGGCCCGCATCGAGGAGCTGGAGGAGGAAATCGAGGCAGAGCGGGCCTCCCGGGCCAAAGCAGAGAAGCAGCGCTCTGACCTCTCCCGGGAACTGGAGGAGATCAGCGAGCGCCTGGAGGAAGCCGGCGGGGCCACTTCCGCCCAGATCGAGATGAACAAGAAGCGCGAGGCCGAGTTCCAGAAAATGCGCCGGGACCTGGAGGAGGCCACCCTGCAGCACGAAGCCACAGCGGCCACCCTGAGGAAGAAGCACGCAGACAGCGTGGCCGAGCTCGGGGAGCAGATCGACAACCTGCAGAGGGTCAAGCAGAAGCTGGAGAAGGAGAAGAGCGAGTTGAAGATGGAGATCGATGACCTCGCCAGTAACATGGAGACAGTCTCCAAAGCCAAGGTTTTTATGAACTTGTCCCCTTTTCATTTTATTCACAATGATTCAAAATGATAGAGTTTATATATGAATATATCTAATCTAATTGTACAAACTTTAAATGTTATTTTATTTATTTTAAATTCCATTAATTAATGTTATTATTAGTTTCAGAGGTAGAGTTTAATGTTTCATCAGTCTTATAGAACACCCAATGCTCATTACATCACGTGCCCTCCTTAATGTCCACCACCCAGTTATTCCATCTGCCACCCCCTCCCCTCCAGGCACCTTCAGTTTGTTTCCTATGATTAAGAGACTCTTACAGTTTGTCTCCCTCTCTGATTTCATGTTGTTTTATTTTTCCCTACCTTCCCCCGTGATCCTCTGTTTCTTAAATTCCACATAGGAGCAAGATCATATGGTAATTCTCTTTCTCTGATTGACTTATTTCACCTAGCATAATACCATCTACTTCCAACCACGTCATTGCAAATGGCAAGATTTCAATTTTTTGATGGCTGAGTAGTATTCCATTTTGTGTGTGTGTGTACACCACATCTTTATCCATTCATCTGTCAATAGACATCTGGGTTCTTTCCATAGTTTGGCTATTGTGGACATTGCTGCTATAATGTTATCTCACTTTAAAATTATTCCTGTTATGCTTATTAAGCATCACTATATTGAAATGAATCATTCCAGTCTTCCTATGTGATTTGTAGAAATCACATTAACTTTTGTCACTATGACCATGAAAGAATGCAATTCCAGAAAAAAAAATTCTCTAAAAACCATACTCCACATGATGCAGAATGTAAGTGATGTTCATGTGTTCCAAAGACAACAATCTAGTTTTCATAACCATTTATTTATTCATGTAGCCCAAATTATGTGTCTCTACATTCAAGGTACCGTGCAGGGCTTTGGAGTGGATGGAAAAGAATATACAATTGAGCTCCTTTCCACAAGTAGTTATCTCCAAAACCAGACTTCAAATAAAAACGTATCATCTTTCCCTGTTTTCTACTTCCCACCACAGGGAAACCTCGAGAAAACGTGCCGCACCCTGGAGGACCAGCTTAGTGAAGTGAAAATGAAGGAAGAGGAACAACAACGCCTCATCAATGAGCTGTCAGCCCAGAAGGCTCGTTTACACACAGAATCAGGTCAGTGGGCGCACGCAGCCAGCACGCAGAGAGCCAACGAACGAAAGGCGAGCCTCTACTTGTGAACACCTCTTGAACACCCATCATTTAAGCCACACATGCCCATTTATCATTCATTTGTCATTCTTTCTCCTTTTTATTGGGAAATGGTAAAAAGGATGATTATAAGCTATAACTGGAAGAAAATTAAGCTTCCTGGGCTGAGGAGATTTTTGGCTGCCTCAGCATTACTCAAAAAAAAAAAAGAAAAAAAGAAAAGAAAAAGAAAGAAAATTGTAAAATATCAAAGAAAGCTTACATTTTTGAAAAAGCAAGAAACAACCCTTTCAACCACACCAAAGTTTTTGAGCTGTTCTTTTCATCATGGAGTAAGAAGAGTTCTAATGTTATCACATTCTTTAAATCAGTCTTCATCTAGACGACAGAACTAAATCATTCATGTTTTGTCTTTCACAGGTGAATTTTCACGACAGCTAGATGAGAAAGAAGCTCTGGTGTCTCAGCTATCACGAGGCAAACAAGCATTTACACAACAGATTGAGGAATTAAAGAGGCAGCTGGAAGAGGAGTCTAAGGTGAGAATTCTCTAATTGAGACTTTCAATCACTTGAACTTTGCAGCATGACACACTATTAAACTTCACTTACGGAATATCAATGACCAGAACATAAATGTACAATGCACACTTTTTGGTTGGTCCAGGCCAAGAACGCCTTGGCCCACGCCCTGCAATCAGCCCGCCATGACTGTGACCTGCTACGGGAACAGTATGAGGAGGAGCAGGAGGCAAAGGCAGAGCTGCAGAGGTCAATGTCCAAGGCCAACAGCGAGGTCGCGCAGTGGAGGACCAAATATGAGACAGATGCCATTCAGCGTACGGAGGAGCTGGAGGAGGCCAAGTACGGGCTCTTAATGATGGAGGTAGAAAGAAAAGTTTAAAAGCAGTGAAGGAAAAATAATAAAAAGAAGGACTATTTCAGGCATGAAGATAGGAGGAAAATTTCAGCCTATCTGATTATACAGTGGTGGAAACCACCATCTTCTCCTTACGGACCAGTCATGTCCACTGAAGAATGGGCCAAGACCACAGCTCTTCCTGCATTTTGGTCTATTAAAAAAATATCTGAAATTTCTTTCCACCAAAATGAATTAAAAATTATCACCATACCCTTTATGAATTAAGTAGAATTAATTCCCTTCAATATAAGGAAAAGTGGAGACAGTGAGACTATCTGGTACATTATTACGAATATTACAATTAACAATAGTCAGTTTATCCCTATCTAGAAGTTCAGAATAAGACTATCATACTCTGTCATTTAACTAACAACCAGTATCAATAAACTGATTCACTACTTACACACACTTATGGAATAAAACTCATCGAGTGACACATGGAAGAAAAATAATCATTATGTTCTCCCAGTGAAGGAAGCTTCTCTAAATTGCATTTATCTCAGTAGTTGCTAGAATTAAACAGAATGAGGGGATTTGGCAAGCATTTGCAGAGGGAACACTCCAGATAAGTGTTAGCTGGTGAAGAAAGCAGTAAGACTTTGGAGGGTATTTGGGAAATAAAATTCTGGAATAATATTTGCTGTCTGGGGCAGAAGACCCAGAAAGTTCGTGATTAATCATATGACCTCATACACGTCACTTTGGGCCACAATTTCATTTATGAAGAGGACCAAAAATGTTAAAAAATGCTTAATGACACTATCCAGTGGTAGAATGCTTTGGTGATACACTTCCAGTTCACGGCTGTCATGTCCTCATATTGTTCACTCAGCTGATGTGGGGAGGGCTGTGGTCTTGCCCATTCTTCAATGGACAGGCACTGGTCTGTAAGGAAAAGATGGTGGTTTCCACCACTGTATAACCAGATAGGCTCATTCATTCTCTCTCTCTCTCTGTCTCTCTTTCTCTCATGCATGCACACACCACCACCACCATGCATACAAAAAGGCCTCGTGAATATGTTTAATAACCCAACATAAAGATAAGAATTCACTAGGGAAAACCAAAGAGACAAAATGGTAAAGTTTAGAAAACTTTAACACTTTGTGACAGAGAAGCAAACAGTCTTGGGGAAAACACCCTTTCCTAGTCAGGAGCTTTACAAAGTTCACTGTGGTAGCTCTGAATCTGTTCTTGGTCACTCGCACTGACCAACGTTTCAGGAAGAAGCTGGCCCAGCGTCTGCAGGATGCTGAGGAACATGTGGAGGCCGTGAATTCCAAATGTGCTTCTCTAGAAAAGACGAAGCAGCGGCTCCAGAATGAGGTGGAGGACCTCATGCTGGACGTGGAGAGATCTAACGCCGCCTGTGCCACCCTGGACAAGAAGCAGAGGAACTTTGACAAGGTGGCCCACGATGACCAGCTTCCTGGGGGAAAGTGGCCTGATTCTTCATTACAGCGGCTTAGTTCTGATGTACTTCCAGGTCCTGGCGGAGTGGAAACAGAAGTATGAGGAAACTCAGGCTGAACTTGAGGCCTCCCAGAAGGAGGCCCGCATGCTCAGCACCGAGCTATTCAAGGTCAAGAATGCCTACGAGGAATCCCTGGATCACCTTGAAACCCTGAAGCGAGAGAACAAGAACTTACAGCGTGAGTCTCTGTAACCATTCTACCTCAAACATGGTGGGGAGACATCTTTGCAAGTTTTCACTTTTCTCAACTCAATGTGGTTATTTTATTATTAACCTATAGAGGAGATTTCAGACCTGACGGAGCAGATTGCAGAGGGGGGAAAGCATATCCATGAATTGGAGAAAGTGAAGAAACAAATAGATCAAGAGAAGAGTGAACTACAGGCTGCTCTGGAGGAAGCAGAGGTACGTGCTCTGTGTGCTCACTTATGCATTATAAATAAACGGAAAAATAATAGCAACTGAGAGCAGCTATCATGCTGCAGAGTTGCAGGGGATAACCCGTGTAATTCAGTGAGAAACACTGAATTGTTCCTTGGGAATGCAGAACAAAGAAGCTAAATTAAGATGTATGAAAGTTTGTGCATTTTCTTAATGCCTTCTTCAAGAAATCATCATATTGTGCCAAACAAACAACAACAAGCTCTTTAGGTGACGACCCAGAAAACACCATCAAAAAGACGTGACCGCCAACTGACTGTCCCCCTATCCTAGGAATACAGGTTCTGCTTGCCTTTCCCGCTCCCAGAGGCTGCTCCAAAGACCTAGCCTTGAGACAGTGGTGGGGTGTTGAGAACACCTACATGGTATATGTGACTAAATCTACTTAAGGCTTCTTTGTAAACTTTTAAAATTTGGAGGGCGGATGCAGGGATCCATTCGTCTTCCCGCCACAAGCCTCTCACGTAGTTCCCTTTGCTCTTATTAAGCTGCCACCAGCAAGCTGGAGCAGCCTGCCTCTTCCTTTGGTCTTCTCCTTGCCCTCCAAGTACAGGCGCCAGTCTCAGATTACACCAGGGAAGATCCCGAGAGGGTCGTGAGCCAAGAGTAATCTAAATGTTGTTTTTTAAAAAGGGATCGCTTGAGCACGAAGAGGGCAAAATCCTTCGCATCCAGCTTGAGTTAAACCAGGTGAAATCTGAGATTGACCGGAAAATTGCGGAAAAAGATGAAGAAATCGATCAGCTGAAAAGAAACCACATCAGAGTGGTGGAGTCGATGCAGAGCACCCTGGATGCTGAGATCAGGAGCAGGAATGATGCCATCAGAGTCAAGAAGAAGATGGAGGGAGACCTCAATGAGATGGAAATCCAGCTGAACCACGCCAACCGCCAGGCTGCAGAGGCCATAAGGAATCTAAGAAACACACAAGGAATACTGAAGGTACATCGAGATAAACACACATGGTGTCATGCGGTCTGGGTGTTAACTGTAATTTATATGCCATAGATCTAAATAACATGGTAATCAGTTGAAAATTTTACATACACAGCTAAAGAACAGCTTCCATCTGGAAAGTCTAAGACAAAGCTCACTTTGTCAACTGAAGAGAAGACACTGCACAAATCACTTCATTTCTATAATATATATAAAAGTATACATGTATATTTTTTAAATATACACATCTGTACTTGTTTAATATATATAAAACAACATCATTAGACTAGCTCATCTCTGAGGATGCTTTCTTGATCCAACATTTTGTAGCTTTAGCCATGGTTATTTTTTTATGATTTAGGATCTAAAATATAACATCCTATTCTTTTGAGTGGATTTGCTACCTTAGGCTACAAAGAATTTGCCATTAAAGGGACTTGCAGATTTTCCCCCTCTAATCATACTCTAAGTTACTGAGAACAAAGTGTGTACATGACCCAAATGTGTACTCACTTAATGGAAGCATGAGGAAGAGTGGTTGCCTCTTTGTGTGTAGGACACTCAGCTACATTTGGACGATGCCATCAGAGGCCAAGATGACCTTAAAGAGCAGCTGGCCATGGTGGAGCGCAGAGCCAACCTGCTGCAGGCTGAGATTGAAGAGCTAAGGGCATCCTTGGAGCAGACCGAGAGGAGCAGGAAGGTGGCAGAGCAAGAGCTTCTGGATGCCAGTGAGCGTGTGCAACTCTTGCACACCCAGGTGAGAAGCAGGGCTCTGGATGAGCAAATGCATTCCCTGACGTTGAAGATAATTTGAGGGGATAAGCTTGTTTATAAAGTAAGGAGTAAAGTAACCTTGGCAAGGGTCCTTTCCTGAAGTTCTGGAAAATGTGTACTACACTAAGACGTACGAGGGCCTAGCCAGTTCATGGGTGTATTTATGGGCTGACATTATCATGTTGTTTGAAGAAATTTAGAGTTCTAGAAACTTTCATAAAAAAGCACAGGCGGCCATCTACTAATAACCATAGATATGACACCGGGGGCCATCTTGTCTTTTGCAACTCTAAGCTGCAAACAGATAAGCAAATAAAACAGAGAAAAAAGAATAAGCCACCAAGTTATTTTTATGTACCCTGTATGCATATGAAGCTAACTACATGAAAGAAACTCTTCAGCTCAAATTCAGAGGCCATCAATACTGCTACTCAGCATTTGTTGTTTATAACGCACACGCTAAATAGATGGAGGTATATCCTCACAAGGCTAATAAGGAGCCATTACAGTACGCATTTATTGCCATGAAAAGATGTTCACAATACATGAAAAGAGCAACTTAAAAATAATATATAAAGCATGATCATTCTTGTTAAAAAATATATAGGAAACATCCAGAAGGATAAACAAAGTGTTACCAATGGTTATCTCTGGATACTGAGAGTATAATAATTATTCTTTACCTCTTATTTTGCTAATTTGTATATTCTATTTTTTACAATAAACATATATTACTATATACTTTTAAAACATTGCAATATAAGGGAATAGCCATCATGGAAATGTTAAAATCACATACTACAAATAATTTTAAATTCAAATTAAAATACAACATTTTTCTTCCTCATTTTTAGTATCCTTGAACTGGTTACATATTTCAAGTACTATCAACTTTCCAAAACGTAACAGATTCTTGGATCTTTTTTGTACCGAAAATGATGCTACTTATGCCCTTTAAATATAACGTCAACCAAACATGAATGAACAAATAAAAATTAATAATCCATTTTCCATGAGCTGTGTGGTGCTACATGGTACAGCATTTTAAATTTTTTCTTGGGTCAGGATTGTGCTTCAGGCTTACAAGCAACCGCTGATAATAGTCGAACATCTTGATATCAAAAATCAAATTTTACCTGGAAGAATTTCAGAAAACGTTCATTAACAGAATTATGAATAAAAAGAAGAGAGGGCATAACTTAGAATCAACTTTTGATTTGTTGTTTATTCTGAATTTTTCCTGGGTCAAGAATTTTTGCCTATATACACTAGTCAAAATGACAATGTAAGTAGAATATAATTAAATGTGCTTCCCTTTCTTTTTTTTATTAATTTGAAACAGAACACGAGCCTTATCAACACCAAGAAGAAGCTGGAGACAGACATTTCCCAGATCCAGGGAGAGATGGAGGACATTGTCCAGGAAGCCCGCAACGCAGAGGAGAAGGCCAAGAAGGCCATCACTGACGTGAGCAGAGTGCAGCACAGTGGTGGTCAAACTTGAATATTGATGTGCTCGCTCAGCTCTCTCAATGGGTTTTGCTTTACTGCTCATCAGGCAGCCATGATGGCCGAGGAGCTGAAGAAGGAGCAGGACACCAGCGCCCACCTGGAGCGCATGAAGAAGAACATGGAGCAGACGGTGAAGGACCTGCAGCACCGTCTGGACGAGGCTGAGCAGCTGGCCCTGAAGGGCGGGAAGAAGCAGATCCAGAAACTGGAGGCCAGAGTGGGTCTCCATCACTTCATTCAATTCCTGACCTGCTCATATAGCTATTTACAGCCAAATTGCTAAAAGCCTTTGTTCTCTTCCAGGTGAGGGAGCTTGAAAATGAGGTTGAAAATGAACAGAAACGCAATGTTGAGGCTGTCAAGGGTCTTCGCAAACATGAGAGGAGAGTGAAGGAACTCACTTACCAGGTGACCCACCTTTCCATATTTCTCAGGCCTACTGTTCTCAAGAAAATAAAAATAATGAGTCGTTTTCAAATAACACCACTATGTGCTACCTCTTTCATTTCAGACTGAGGAGGATCGCAAGAACGTTCTCAGGCTGCAGGACTTGGTGGACAAATTACAAACCAAAGTTAAAGCTTACAAGAGACAAGCTGAAGAGGCCGTGAGTAGCTTCACAATGAGAGAGAAAAGTTCAGGAGAAGCCCCAAGTTTTGTGGAGCCTAGAGTTTATAGAATTTCAGAGTCTTTCTTTAAGGCAAAAAAAAGTACAGAATTAGAAAATGAATATTTGGAATGAAAAAATTTTACCAGTAATTACTGGAGCCTTAGAGATTCAGGTGCATTTCTCCTGAGACCTCTTTAAGCAATTTTCCAGACATGTTAGTATAGAAATGTTTTTTGGTTACAACCCACTTCCCTCCCTATCTAGAACACTCCACCACTCCCAGAAATCTCCAGCACTCACAGGGGCTGCATGAATGAGGGCTCTCAAGTCTAAGCTCTGTTAAATGACTTCACAATAAATCCATCAGAATATTTCTTTTTCATTTGGCTCCTTTCTCATCTTATCATCCCTCTCATCCTGTTAATTCAGAAACTTCCCTTAAGGTTCTCTGCACCCAATACTATCACCATGCCTCCTTTCTAAAGTTTGTCTCGTAGATGTGGATTCCTGCTACTCTGATCTCCCTGTTGTCATTGTAGCATCTTAAGTTTGCCAGGAAAAGAATCAAGTGAGAGAGACTGAGCAGGGGGCACTGTAAGCCCACTCATTCAGAGGGGACTATGTGGGATGCCTCACCCCCAATTAAGTACATGACCAAATAGCAGAACCTTTTGCTTTCTCATTTATGAAGTAAATCCAGTAGCTGCTTCTAGTAACAGAGGCAGTGAGAGTCAGAAAATGTCAACTTTTCTCGTTCTCTGAAATGCGTTTCTTTTCTCAGGAGGAACAATCCAACGTCAACCTTGCCAAGTTTCGCAAGATCCAGCACGAACTGGAGGAGGCCGAGGAACGGGCTGACATTGCCGAGTCCCAGGTCAACAAGCTGAGGGTGAAGAGCCGGGAGGTTCAGACGAAAGTCATAAGTGAAGAGTAATTCATTCTTATGCTGAAAGGTGACCAAAGAAATGTGCAAAATGTGAAGTTCTTTGTCACTGTCGCATGTCACTGTAACATCAAGGCAATAAAATCTGCAGAGAATTTTCCCATCTAAAAATGCATGTCTCTCTTAATTCCAAGTTCCATAGTGCTATGAGAACTAACTCGTTTCTTCGACACTTGTGAAGCTCCTAACTGTGCAATCACATGATGATGACAAGAATGAGTGTGGTCAGTGAACCAATGTTCATAGAAGGCAAAAGAAATTCATTTCTCTGAGAGAATACAAAGGTGGTTAGTGCACCCCCAAATCCACTCAACCAATTCTACTGAGAACCAAGTGTGTGTACAGAAATGGGCACCAGGGATAGGAAAGTTGTCCCTGCCTTTGAGGAGCTCAAGCCAGCAGGAGAGACAGCAATTCAAACAGCTCCTAGAAGATGAGTAGACAGTTATCAGGTGAAAGAGAAATGGAACTGGTCATTCTAAGAGGAGAAAACAAGCATGAGATTTCAGAGTAGTTTGAGCATAGGCCCCACGAGCAAGGTCCTCAGATGAGGCCAAAGACAGAAGGGAAGGCCTGCCTATGAAGGCAACGGCCTCCTGCGTGGTGCTAAGGAATTAGGATATGCACGGACCTGGTCAGATTTCATGAGAAAGACCACTGACCCATCTCTGCCAGTAGCACAGAGGACGGAGAAGGACAGGAAAGACCAGAGCCTGGAGACTGCTGAGGCTACGAAAATGGTCCAGATTAGAGGTGAGAGTGACGGCAACGAACAAGAATGCAGAATGCAAGCAGGCTTCTGATACTGGTCCAAGGAAAGGACCGGAAGAGCACTGAGGAGAAGTAAACCAGTTTCACGGCCTTCAAACCTCCCAGTTACCTTATGATTATGTGTTTTATTTCCTTTTGCGGGAAATTCTCTTCCTCTGAATCTCTCCAAGAAAAGGCACAGAACTTCTTAGATAATTCTTAATTTTTACATACAAGTCTACTTAACAAGCCCAAGGAACCTGATTTTTCTCAGTACCATACCTATTTTAAGGAGGAATCCGAAAGGGAATTTATTTATGAATATCAATAGGAATGTGACTGAGATTATACCATAGCAATTGCCAGAGTGGTCTTTTCTTTGATACTTTTTTAAAGCTTACCATTTGGCTTCACTGTGTAGATATTTTCAAAATAAGATCACAGAATCCCAATCTATTCTTTTATAGTGGTGGATACCCCTTCCTAACAAGGCAGCTGCTTCGAGGAATCTCCTTCCCCAGTGTGGGAATCCTAATTAGTAATGAGAAGCCTCCTTCATGAGAAGAGGATTTAAGAGGGGTGAAAAATAATTAATAAGGAATATTTAACCTAGGCCATGATGAAGACTAATGAAATATTCTGCCAAGGGCAGGCATTTATTATCAAATTTTAATTAAACTCTGTAGAGTTAACCTATTGACCTCAAAAGCACAGGCCAATTGCTTTATTATTCTGTCTCCTAACTATTTAAATAATTGCTTATGTAGAGAGTTGGGAGTGGATTTCATTATGTACGGGTCGATTATCCTGGGGTCCCTGATTAAAGCAGCAAGGACTTAGAGTCACAGAAACTCTGATTAATATTCTTCCTCATCTTCCTCACAGATTAGATGATTTATAGACTTATTTCCTTCTCTCTCACAACAAAGCCACACATGAAAATCCAGAAATGCTTGTAATACTCTTGTCTTTCCTTTCACTGAAATGAGGGACCATTGAGATATGGGAAGTGTTCATAACCTACTGATGCTGGATATGAGGACCCAAATGGGGTGCACGCAGGGAGGAGGGAGGAGGCAGGATGCAGAAGACTGTCTCTGAGAACATCTCTGAATTAGGAGCAAGAGGGAGTTTATGTTTGACTCCTCCCAGACAGTAACACTAGGACTTACTGTGATGGGGAGAAACTGAGACTGGAAGGAGACTATGGGCTGTCGCAAAGGGCTACCTTGAGATAACCTATAGATAAACCAACCTGAAGTATACAAGTAAGGAACTAGGCAGAGATGGCCATGCCCTAGTATTTTTGGTATCCAGCCAGGCATCGTTACACTAATAAAATCTAAGAATCTGTAATAAGGCCAGATTCTTTATCTTCTAAAAACTTCAAGACCATTGTTACTGAAAGCAAATACTGGTACCATTCACATACTGATACTTGAAAATACCATGAATCTTTTTCCTTAACTCAATTTATAACCAAACAGATATCAAGAGCAAAAGAAATCTCAAGATCCCTCTCCTCTGAAACATTACCCCCTTCTCTTTTATATGTAAATCTCCCACTATGAGACTGAAATCTTAAGCATCCTGAAGGATGTTTACTTTATTTAACCTCCTATTAAATTCCTAGTAATTATACTAATTTCCACTAACACCCTAGCTAGCATTACTGGATAATCAGCTGAGAAAGCATCTAAAGAAAGAGGTCTCTTGAGCTGTGCCTGAAGGGAGGGAAGGGGGGAGATGTAAAAAAATGCCTCTACAAAAGCCATTTGCCTACACTGAGGCCTGACTCTGGGTATCAAGACACCCGGCACCCTTCCTCACGGCTAGGGATTACGTGAGCCTCCACATCAGGAGCTCTCAAATTTAGCATGCATCAGAACCACCTGGAGGCCTTGCTAAAACACAGATTAGGGGGCCCCACCTCCTGAGCTTCTAACTTAGTAGGTCTAGGTTGGGACCCAAGAATTTGCATTTCCAACACATTTCCAGGTGATGCTAATGCGGCCAGTCAGGATGAAACTCTGACAACCACAGCTCTACATTAGCACCAAATCTTTCCAAAAGGAATTACACATGATAGTCCAGAGCCCTGCATTTACACCTATAAATTCAGCCAAACCTCTCTGGGCCTGCCATGTAATAAGTGCTCAAGAAATATTTGTGGGACGTATAATAATTTAAGAACTTAGGTATTTTACATATATCATCCAAAAAAATAAATAAATAAATCCTAAAGCAACGGATATTTTAGTACCTTTTTCTCAGTAATTGAGTTAAAAAAAAAAAAAAACAGTACGAAGACTTCTGTTTCCAGGAAAATTAAGTTGACCTATTTTTCCCTCCTACTAAGTGCAACTAAAACCCCTACATTATATATAAAACTAATACAAAAGATTCTGAATGGTGGAGAGAAGAAGATGGACTAGGTAAGTTCCCTGGGTTTTCTTTTTGCTTCATATCCCCCAGACCTGGAGTTGAAGAAGCACAGAAACACCAACAGATGCAGACAAAAAAGCCCCATAAAAAGCCTACTCTCTCTAACCAAAGGATAAAATAATGGGAAGCCTAGCAAGGTTGGTTTAACATTCAAAACTCAATGTAATCATCATATTCACAGAATAAAAGTGAACATTATATGATCATCTCAATAGATGCAATAAAATGATTGGACAATATCCAGCACCCATTCATAATTTAAAAAAAAAAAAAAAAAAACTCTCAGGACACCAGGGTGGCTTAGTCGGTTGAGTGGCCAAGTCTTGATTTCAGCTCTGGTCATGATCTCAAGGTCCTGGGATCAAGCCCTGCATCTGGCTCTGTGCTCAGTGGAGAGTCTGCTCAAGGATTCTCCTTCTCCCTCTCCCTCTGCTCCCTACCCCCACTTGAGCTCTCTCACTCTCTCTCCAAAATAAAATAAATTTTAAAAAACTCTCAGCAAACTAGCAATAAAAGAGGACTTTCTCAATCTACATAACAGGCACATATTAAAAAGAAAAAACAGCACAGGGTCATCTGGGTGGCTCAGTCGATTAAGTGGCTGCCTTCAGCTCAGATCATGATCTCAGGGTCCTGGGATCCTGGGAGCGTTGGGCTCCCTGCTCAGCAGGGAGTCTGCTTCTCCCTCTCCCTCTGCCCCTCCCCCTTCTCATGTGTGCTCTCTCTCTCTCAAATAAATAAAATCTTTACAAAAAACAGCACAGCTAAAATATTGTGCTTAACAATGAAATAGTGAAGACTTTCTACCTAAGATTGGGATTAAGGAAATGATATCCACTTTCACCATGTCTAGCTAACTACATTGGGGGTCTTAGCTAATACAATAAGACAAGAAAAGGAAATAAAAGACATAGAGATTGGGGGAAAAAAAGAGGTAAAACTGTCCTTATTTGCAGATGACAAAACTGCATAGAATATTGAAATAAGTCTATAAAAAACTACTTAATACAAGAAATTGAGCATGTGTCAAAGTAATATATAAAAATAAGTTTTATTTTTATATTGACAGCAAACAAAGTGAAATTCTAAAATTCAATACCATTTACAACAGCATCAAAGAAATCACAAAATATTCTAGGAATAAACTTCATTTAAAAAATTTTTAAACCTCTATGTTGTAAACTATAAAGCATTGCTGAGAGAAAGTAAAGAATATCTAGATAAACTATACACATGTATATATATATGTGTGTGTATGTGTGTGTGTTTATGTATGTACACATATATATACATGGAAAAAGAGGGAGAGAGACACCATTTTCTTGGATTGGAAGACTCAATATCATTAAGTCTGTCAATTCTCCTCAAATCGACTGAAATATTTAACATAACCCAAATCAAAATCCCATCAGGCATTTTTTTTTTCGAGAAATTGGCAAGCTGATATTAAATGCATATGAAAATATAAAGGATCTAGAATAGTCAAAGCACTCTTGAGAAAGAAGTACAAAGTTGAAGGACTTACTCAATGGTTTTAAAAACTTAAAATAAAGCTACTCTAATTAAGACAGCATGGTACTAGCATAAGGATAGAAAAGAATATAGATTGCTGGAATAGAATAGAGAGGAATACAGATCTTAAAAATAAATCCACTATATATACCATCAAATGACTTTTTACTAAGATGCAAATGCAATTCAATGTAGAAAGTAAAGTCTGCTAGAAATGATACTGGATCAATAAGACATCTGTATGAACAAATAATAATTCATACAATACAGAATAATTAACTCAATATAGAAAATAAACCTACATGCAAGTTTTAAAATTATAAATCCTCTAAAAGAAAATGTGGAAAATATCTTTGTGATCTTGAGCATAAACTCCTAAACAGAACACAAGAAGTTCTAAATAAAGGGGGAAAAAATGATAAACTGTCCTCTTCAAAATTAAAACTATTGCTCACCAAGATACTGTTGAGAACACAAAAAGGCAAATCAAAAGTTGGGAGAAAACATATGCAATAAATAAATGCAACAAAGAACTTTATTATAAGAACACATACAAAACAATAAGGAAAAGAAAACAATCCAATAAAAATGGGCAAAAGAATTTGAAAGACACTTTCAAAAAGAAGGTATGTGAAGGTCCAATAACCACATTAAAAGATCCTCAGCATCATTCGTCTGGAGGATACAGTTTACAAATCACAAGGAAATTCCACTAGACATCCATAAGAATGACTAAAATTATAAAGATGGACAATGACAAATGCTAGCAGGGATGCTAGGCAACCACATCTCTCATATATTACTAGTGAGAATATAAAACGGTTCAACTATTTTTGAAAAATTGGCCATTTCTTCTAAGTTAAATACACTCCTATACACCTTTTGATCTGGTGATGCCACTCTTTGGAATTTAACCAGAAAAAATGAAAGATACCTTCACAAAAAGATAGGAATATCCATCAGCAAAAGAACAGATGATCAAAATATGCTATATGCTCACAACGAAATACTATTCACCAATAAAAATAAATTAAGTACATGCAAGAACATAGATGAGGGGCTCTTGGGTGGTTCAGTTGGTTAAGCGTCTGCCTTCAGTTCAGGTCATGATCCTGGGGTCCTGGGGTCCTGGGGTCGAGCCCCACGTCAGGCTCCCTGCTCAGCCAGGAGCCTGCTTCTCCCTCTCCCTCTGCCCCGCCCCTGCTTGTGCTCTCTCTCCCTCTCTTGCTCTCTCTCAAATAAATAAATAAAATCTTTAAAAAAAAAAAAAGAACACAGATGAATCTATCATATTCCTCTTTGACATGAGTCTTACGAAAGGTGAGTTGTTTCCTTTGTTTGAAGGTGAGATAATTACAGAGTTCCGTATAGAAAGGTAGAGATGCCTTTAGTGACTGTAATTCCTCTGCTTTTTCTCACTGGATGGAGAGAACACATAAATCCTTAGGGCAAAGGGAATCTCAGGAATCATAAGCTAACTTCTGACATGAACTCTTAGAGCAGAAGGATCATTAGATAGAGTAATTTAATGCTGGCCCTGGGCTTAATTGTAAGCAGATACTACCAAGAAAAGCAAGGACAAGGAATAAGAGCCAGACCTTGGAAGGGCTTTTACTCTAAGTTAAACGAGTTGTCACAAGAATTGGGTAAGAGATATCTGCACGTTGGGGAAGGGTGGGAATATACCAATAAATAAGCTTTAGCAAAAATCTCACAGTTCAGTTTTCTTATTTATATTGCCCATTAAAACTTTTCATTGTTATTTTAAGTAAGTTTTCCATTTCCAGGGTTACACCTCAAAGAAAACAAGTGGAAAATGTATTATGTTAATCCTATTCTCGAATTCAAGTGAGTGTCAGGTATCAACCACTGACCACATAATCAGAGCACCACCATTTAACAGGTGGCCACTCAGCTAAATTACAGACAAGCAACTGAATGGACATTTAAGTTGTTTCCAAAGTTTTGTTATTAGAAGAAGTGCTAAATATACAACCTTGACATATCTTTCTCGTTCCCTGTGCTTCTGTAGAAAAAAAGCGCAAGAGGGGAAATTGCTGCGATTTCACATTTCAAAAGGAGCAACAAATTGCCCTGGAATTTTACACCCTTACCCAAACCATATGAGGGCATCCACTCTCCAACACCACCATTTGCTACCACGAAATTGTTTTATTTGTCAAGCTGATGGGGGAGATGTACTAGCTGTTATTTGATCTTGCACATCCTGAGGTTGAGTGTGTTATCAAGTTTATTGGCCATTTGTACTGCCTCTTCCATGAACTGTCCATTTCTATCTTTTTGGCTTTTTCCATTTGCTTGTTAGCTCCCTTTCTTCTTGATTTGAAGGATATGTATACGACTTCTACTACATTTATGATCGTGCTTTGTTTTAATGCTTAAGACTTCAATTCACCTAGAACTTATTTTTATAAATAGTGTCAGGCAAGGACCTAATGGAATTACTTTGCAAATGATAAATCTCAACCCCACTTACTGCTTAGTCCTTCTTTGCCCCCTGTGATTAAAATGCCACCTTTATCATATTTTAAATTGCCATCCATGCAAGAACCCATTTTTGGACTATATTATGTTCTACTGATCTACTTGTCTTCACTTACACTAATGTTATACTATCTTAATCACCATATTCTTGAAATAACGTTTAATGTCAGACAGGGTGGCTTATTATTTCATTGTCTCGCGAAAGCTCACTCATTATTCCCAGAAATTTGCGTTCTTTCACCACAAACTCTGAAATTGCATGCTCCATGGAGTTAGATCTCTCTTTTGTCTTGTACTTCTAAATCTGTTCTTTTCCATGAGAAACATTACCCCCTCCCCAATCTCAGGAAATTCAGTTTAATTTTAGTTGTCTCGAGGTAGAATAAATTTAGATGATTCCTGAACATCTAAAATTATTTCTACTTCAGCAGCAGCAAGCAGTCAGTCTACTACCCAAGTACTTGCTTACATCCCCTTCTTTTCTTTTCCAAGAGCTGCTGGCTTAAAGCAGGTTCCCAGATCTCCTAAAATAGTACAACAACTGTTTAAGTGGGTTCTTTACCTCTGCTTCACTCCTCCAATCCACCTTCCATGCTGCTACCGTACGGTGCTTAAAACGCAAATCTTACAATGTCAGTTCCTTGGTTAAGACTCGTGATAGTCCATGACTCACAACAGAGCCCTATTTTTTACACTATTTTAGACAGTGATAGTAGCCAGTATTTTTTGAATATTTTGTGTTGCCAGATGCTCTACATACATTTTTCACTGAATACTCACACTAGTCTTTTGAGATGGTAGAAAATTATTATTTTCCTTTGACAGATGAACAAACTGAGTCTTACAGGGATTAAGTGACTTGCCTAAAATCATACAAAATAACATCTGATTAAGCTGATATTTAAAAACGTTGTACACATCATAAGAAGCATGCTAGCCAGTTTGCAGCCTTTAAAACTTACCTATTAAAAAAGGCTCTCATACTGGATTTTTAAAGTAGCTACCACTTGTTTTTTAAAAGTTAGATATAAAATAAAATAACTCAGAAAGATCAAAAGTAAAGATACAGGTAAAGATCACCCACCTATATGTTACCAAAAAGTTAAGCCAAATATACCAAAATATTAGAAAAAATAGAATTCAAGGCAAAATAATACTAAATGCAGCAGGGATAGTTCATATTTTATTTTTAAAAGACACAATTTACCAGAAAGATAAAATGATCACAAATTTCTATGGTATTATTAGCAGCTATCTTTGAATTACACAAACAAAATCTGAAAAATCTGAGAACAATAGTAGTGGAGTTTAACTTGGGCCTACTGGAGAAATTACAGACCAAGTAAACAAACTAAAAACATAGATGACTGAATAACACAAATAACAAGCTCAATTGTCAAGACAAATATTAAATTTTGTACATTTCAATAAAAAAAAAAATCTAGAGTTTGCAATAGTGGCAGCCCCAGTCTCCTCAGGCTCTAACTGTGGAATCTTTTCTTCCCAACATCCATGTTGAATAAATAGTAAATTTTGTAGCCAACAATGAGACAACAATGAGAAACTATAAATGCTTTTTAAGCATCTAATATATACATTCCTTTTTTTTCTTTTTTTGAAGATTTTATTTTTAGGTAATCTCTTTACCCAACAGGGGCTCAAACTCACAACCCCGAGATCAAGAGTCACATGGTCCACCAACTGAGCCAGCCAGGTGCCTTGATGCATGCAATTTCAATAGAAATGACATCACTCTTTAAGAAGTGAAAATTAGTTTTTAGATGAGCAAAACAGGGGCACCTGGGTGGCACAGCGGTTAAGCGTCTGCCTTCGGCTCAGGGCGTGATCCCGGTGTTCCGGGATCGAGCCCCACATCAGGCTCCTCCTCCACTATGAGCCTGCTTCTTCCTCTCCCATTCCCCCTGCTTGTGTTCCCTCTCTCGCTGGCTGTCTCTATCTCTGTCGAATAAATAAATAAAATCTTGGGGCGCCTGGGTGGCACAGCGGTTAAGCGTCTGCCTTCGGCTCAGGGCGTGATCCCGGCGTTATGGGATCGAGCCCCACATCAGGCTCCTCTGCTAGGAGCCTGCTTCTTCCTCTCCCACTCCCCCTGCTTGTGTTCCCTCTCTCACTGGCTGTCTCTATCTCTGTCAAATAAATAAATAAAATCTTTAAAAAAAAAATAAATAAATAAAAATAAAAAATAAATAAATAAATAAAATCTTTAAAAAAAAAAAAAAAAAAAAGAAGAGCAAAACAAATCTTCGGTATTATACTACTTGTGCCTCTCTCCTCCCCCTGCCAAATACAACCCTATCTGAAAAAAAAAACTGACTGCTTTAATTCTCTTGTTAGGGAGAAATTAATTGAATTTAAATGTATTTAATTAAAATACTATTGCTTAGTGTTTGATTTCTTAGCAAGAATTAAACTTAATTTAATTTAATTAATTTTTCTCTTCAAGGGGAGTAATGAAAAAAAAGGCTAAAAACACTGATCTAACACACTCTTGGGGCATCTGGGTGGCTCAGTCGGTTAAGTGTCTGACTCTCGATCTCAGCTCAGGTCTTGATCTCATCGTCGTGAGTTCGAACCCCACATTAGACTCCACACTGGGTGTGGAGTCTACCTAAAAAAAAATAAAAGAAAAAAAATTCTCAAAAATTGAGATCATATGTGTATTTGTTAATATATGCATAAAATACCTGTTAAGGGCAGGTAAAAGAAAAGAAAAAGAAAAGAAAAAAAGAACATATGTGTATTTGTTAATATATGCATAAAATACCTGTTAAGGGCACACAGGAATCTGATAACTGTTGTTGACAATGGGGAAGAAAACTACATAGTTCTCTCATACTAAATAGTGTAAGAAAAGATTTTCATTGTATGTTCTTCTGTGCTTCCAGAATTCTGAAGCATGTAAATGCATAAACTACATGAAAAGCAAATAGTTTCAAATTTAAAATAAGAAAAAAATCATCAAAAATTTTCGGCACAGGTACCAAGGTAATCTAGTAGGAAAGGGACAGTCTTTTCAACAAATGGCAAGTGGAAGAACTGGGTATCTATATGTAAAAACAAATGAACCCAGACCCTTCCTTAACCATAACCTGAAACGGAATATAGACCTATACAACATAAGAGTTATAAATATAAAATATACAGAAAAAAACATAAAAGAAAATACTGGTGACTTTGCATTAGGAAATATTTGTAAAATGTATCAAAAGCACGATCCCTAATAGAAAATATTGACTTCATAAAAAAACTGGACTTAAGGAGGGCACATGATGGGATGAGCACTGCGTGTTATATGCAACTAATTAATTATTGAACACTGTATCTGAAACTAATGATGTACTATATGTTAGCTAACTGAATTTAAATAAAAAATAAAAATAAATTTAAAATACCTGGCCTTCATCAAAGTTTAAAGTCGACTTTTCAAAAGAAACCATTAAGAAATTGAAAAGACAAGTCAGAGTCTAGGAAAAAAATATCTGTTAATCATACATCTGATAAATCTATCAACAACTTAAGTAAACAGTACGAAAATGACCCAATTTTTTAAATGGGCTAAAGATTTTTTTTAAGATTTTATTTATTTATTTGCCAGAGAGAGAGTGCACAGGCAGGGGGAGAAGCAGGCTCTCTGCTGAGCAAAGAGCCCAATGCGGGACTCGATCCCAGCACCCTGGGATCATGACCTGAGCCACAGGCAGACACTTAATCGACTGAGCCACCCAGGAGACCCAGGCTAGAGATTCAGATAGACACTTCACCTAAAGAAAATATATAAATGGCAAATAAGCACATGAAAAAGTAACCAAAATCATTATTAAGGAAATGAAAATTAAAACCTCATGAGATACCACATTACACTCAGGAGGATGGCCATAAGCAGAAAGAAAGGACAACACAAGTGTAGGTGAGAATGTAAAGAAACTGGAACCCTCATATTATTGGTGCAAGTGTAAAATGGTACAGCCACTGTGGAAAAGAATTTGGCAGTTTCTTAAACAGTTAAACCACCTAGCAAGTCAACTCCTAATTATCTACCTAAGAGAAATGAAAACAAATGTCTGTGCAATGCCTTGTATGGCCCATTATTAATAGCATTATTCATAACAGCCAAATACTGGAAACAATTCAAATGTCCATCAGCTGGTGAACGGATAAACGTGATGTGGCGTACCCATACGAGGGACTCCTACTCAGCAATAAAAATGATCAAACTACTGACACAAGCAACAACATGCACGAAGTCCGAAACAGGCAAAGGGAAAGGAGCCCTACACAAGAGAATGCACACTGTAGGATTCCACTTACAGGAAATTTCTAGAAAGAGCAAAACTATAGAGACAAAGCAGATCAGTATCTGCCTGTGGTCTGGGGCTGGAAGGGCACCTGAATGCGAATGGGCACAAGGGAACATTTTGAGTTGAGGAAGTGTTGATAAAACTGGATCATGGTGACGTTACACAACTGCATAAATTTAGTAAAAACCCATTGAACTATATTTAAAATGGATAACTTTTAAGGTATATAAAATTCTACCTGAATAAAGGTGTTAAAGAAGAGGAGGAAAACAACTGACCCATGTACAAAACCATAAAAGAAGTATCAACTATTTCTAGAATAAGATATCAAAGAAGTAACAGTCACTGTTCATCTTGCAAAAAATAAAATAAAAAGCTATAGCAAAAAACTGGGAACAACCCCAAATTTTGTCTACAACAGAATAGTATTATCATACAATGAAATACGGCACAGTAATAAAAATAAAATACGGTTACATGTACCTTCATGGGGAAAAAAAAATCCCACAATAATGCTGGGTAAAAGAAGAGAGATACTAAAGAATAAAGTTGTATTCATATGAAGCTCAAAAACAGGTAGAAAAATGTATATGTATTATTTACAGATGCATACACAAATAATGAAATACAGAAAAGCAGAGAAATGATTATCATGAAAGTAAAAATCATAGTTAACCTTTACGTGAGGGAAATCAGAGTTATAATGAGGAGGATCCTGAGAGGTTTCTGGGGCGCTGATAATATTCTTACCCGGATGCTATCTGAATTTTCTTATTACTTACACACACGAACAACATCCCTCACCCGTACTGGGTCTACCAGGAAACAAACTGAGCACGCACACGCATGCAAGGCAAAGAATTAGTAGCTAAAAGAGAACCCTCACCCCAATGCCCAGATTTGTTCATCTGAAAATCTAAAAAACAAACATGCTTTAGATAATTTGGGGGTTGAAATGGAAACAGAAATTTTAAAGTAATTATAATTGAAGGACAAGAAGAGTACCACCACATACCAACCTGTGGAAGGGATTCGGTCAAAGTAGTTACCAAAGAAAAATTTATAACCACAAATAAACCTGTAAGACCATAAGAAAGAATGAAAATAAATGAAGTTTTCAATTTAAGATGTTGAACACAGACCAAGAAAATAAACCTAAAGAAATAAAAGAAAGGAATGGATGAGATTGAAAGCAGAATAGAAAATAGAAAATAGGAAAAACAGGGGGAAAAAAGTTGTTTGGTAAAACTAAATTTAAAAGACCAACACCAAACACAAAACTTTAGCAAATATGATTTGAAATAAAAAGAACAAAATTAAACTGTGTAGAAGAGGAATAAAAAGGATTTTAAAATACAGTGGAATTAATTAGGAGGTTTTTAACTATAAAAAGATAAGCACAAAAAAAAGTCAAAATATCTGAAACCTCACATGAAATGGGCAATTTTCTAGGAAAATATAAGATTTTAAATGGGGAAAAAAAAAGAAACTCTGAACAGATTAATCAATAGCCATTTTTTAAAAAGCTTATATTATAAGTGTAAATAAAGATTCCTCCTCCAAAGAGGCTATGGGCCAAAAGAATTCCATGAAGGAACTCTACCAAATGTTCGCAGAACACAGTACTCACATTCTAAACACAATGCTGCAGAAAACAGAAACGGGAAGCTACTTATTTTACAAGACCTAGCATGATGCCAATAATAAAACCAAAACGAACAGCATAAGAAAAGAAAACCCTGTCGTAGTCCCATAATGAACTCAGATGCAGAAATCCCACATTAGAAAAAAAAAAATTACTATATTTGATCAGCAGGAAATTAAACAATGTTATTTCTATAGGTTTCATTTCATGAATTTTAGTAGTAAAAGTGAGAAAATCTACCACATAATTCTCTACATTAATAAATTTGAGGCAAAAAAAAATAATCTCAATAAATGCAGGGGAAAAAAACACTGATAAAATCCAATGCATTTTTTAAAATTTTTTTTAAATCCAATGCATTTTTAAAGATATAATTCACATGCCACAAATTCACCATTTAAATGTAAATTCAGGGGTTTTAGTAGAGATTCACAAAGTTACACAATCTTAACCACTAAATTCAGAACATTTCATCACCTCAGAAAGAAATCCCATTAGCACTCACTCCCCAGTCTCCCCTCTCCAGACCATTCTCTGGCAAGCACTAACCTACTTTCTGTCTCAATGGATTTGCCTGTTGTTGACATTTTATAGGTATGGAATCATCAAATGTAAGTGCGCTATGTCACTTCAGTGTAATATTTTTGAGGTTCAAGGTTCATCATGCTGTAACATGTATCAGTACTTCACTCCTTCTCATGGCTGAAGAATACTCCAACCGATGGATATACCACATTTTGTTTATCCATTTGTCTGCTGATGAACATTTGGGTTGTTTCCACTTTTTTGGCTATTACGGGTAATGTTGCTATGAATATTTGTGTATGAAATTTTGTATAAGCCTAAGTTTTCAATTCTCTTCGTCATGTACCTAGGGATGAAGCAGTTTAATTCACTGATGATCAAAATCACTGGCAAACTAAATATAAAGTATACAGTAAATATCACACTTGAAACGTCAGAGGCAATCCAAAGTTAGGAACAAAATAAGGATCACTTACCCTGTCTAGGGTGTAAGTATCCTAGTGTTACTATTCAACATTGTCCTAAGTGTCTCAGACAATGCAATAAGAAAAAGAAAAAAAAAATTATAAAAGAAAGACAAAAAATTGTGATTATTTGTGCATATTACATCAAAAACCCAAGAGAATCACATAAATCGTCAGAAGTGCTAAGGAAGCTCAGCAAGGGGGCCGAATGAAAGATACCCGTAAAACCAACTTTCTGAAACACCACTCATCTGCTAAGGACTGAGTTTGTATGTAACAGATAATCTGAGTAAATGGTACCTTATTAATATCAGCGGTTCATTTTCTTCTTCACATATTAAAATTCAACTCACAGATGTCAACCCTGTCTCTGAAATTCTCTTGATCTTTCTTTCAAGGCTAGAGTTCCACCATTTCATCTGTGTTCTACACCATAAAGGGGTAAGAATGGAAAGGGAAAGGTAGTACCAGTGGAGTCTGCTCTCTTTTCTGGAAGTCCCACCCAGCAAATCCTGCTTGCCCTTCATCATTAGCCAAAACAGTGTCACATGGCTGCCCTATGCCACAGGTGTCCGGGAAATGAAGAGAGGTGGCATACGACTGCCACAGACAGACCTGAGGTTCTGAGCAGGCCACCTTGGCTGCCACATGCCAGTAATAACCAAGTGGGAAGGATAATCAGAAGAATAATTCCATTCACCACAGCAACAAAACACTAAAAATGTATACAACAGAATGTAAGAATTGTAAAGACAACTTTAAAATGAATAATTAGGGATAATGTGCCCTACTAGATATCAAAGCATATGTGCTACTGGCTCAGAAACAATGGTACATTGTATGGTGACTAACATAACATAACAACAAAAAACAAAAAACAAAAAAAAAGGAAAGGAAAAACAAACAATGGTACAAAATATGGAATTAAGAAATATTACATTCACACACACACAAACACACACACACAAATACAGCTAGATTACAAATGTCAATATATATTTTTAAAGCATTAGATTGGAAATATAGAAGAACGTATTTATGACCGAGTCCTTGAGTTAGAGAAGGGCTTCTTTTATAATACACACAAAAAGGTAAAAATACAAATGAAAAGTATTTGTAACTCTGACTACACAAAAATTTAACACTTCCATAAGACTGAGATGACAGAACAAAGTTAAGATCACTATTAGACGAGGAGAAACCTTCTGGAATTTGTACAAAGAAGAAATGATTATAATCTAGAACAAAGAGAATTCCACAGAGAAATTTTTAAAAGAGTAGTATCAAAATAATCCAGGGATAGAGAAGTGGGTTGGGGTATATACAAAACAAGACTAACTATGAACTAATAATTATTCATGGTGGATGATGACTATGATGGTTCATACAGTATTTTCTCTATTTTTGTGTATGTTTTAAATTTCTGCTTATTTTAATTTATATACTAACATGGAAAATGATCTAAGAGTACAGAATGAAAAAAAAAGTTGGTAAATATGTAAAGTATGATACTATCTCTAACGTATTTTAAACATCTCATTATGTATTTTCTATGGGCCAATTTTCTTAGGCCAGTTTTATTAATTTGTATTTTTCCCAAATATAACTTAGTTAAGTGCACAGAAAAGGTCTGAAATATTACACTCCAAACTGGTGTTAAGTGGTTACCTCTGGAGAGAAGGGAGCTACCTCCATTGTGAGCTCATCAAAGGGGAATTTTAGCCTCAACTCCAAGGCTTTAATTTTTCATGTAATTTGAATGTAAGAGATTACACAACTACACATATTTATCAAAACTCAGAGAAATGGAACTGTTCTGTATCCTGTCTGTGACGGTGGCTACAAGAACCCGTTCACATGAAAAAACTAGAACCATGCAACAGAGAAAGGGAATTTTACCGTCAAGGTCAAAAATGTTTTAAATAGCAGCAAAAAAACTCATACAATTGCGAGCTAAAGAGTGAATTTTGCAGCATATAACTTAAACCTCAATATACTGGACCTTTTAAAAAGGAAAGATTTTAATTTTAAAAGAATGATCAGGGGCACCTGGGTGGCACAGCGGTTAAGCGTCTGCCTTCGGCTCAGGGCGTGATCCCGGCGTTATGGGATCGAGCCCCACATCAGGCTCCTCCTCTATGAGCCTGCTTCTTCCTCTCCCACTCCCCCTGCTTGTGTTCCCTCTCTCGCTGGCTGTCTCTATCTCTGTCAAATAAATAAATAAAATATTAAAAAAAAATATTAAAAAAAAAAAAAAAAAAGAATGATCATAATATAATCTGTTTAAAGAATAAGGCTGCAAATTGTATCCCTGATATTAAAATTACCTACAATATAATTTTTAAGTAGATTATAAGACATATATGTACCATAATCACGTATGCAGTATGATCCCACTTAATACGTCTTTATTTTATCTATGCATATTGGGATTATGGACATTTTTTCTCTCTGCTTAACTGTGGTTGTTTTCCTACAATGAATACATCCCTATTTTGTACTGGAATAATGTGTTTCAGTGTTGCGGGGGTGGGCACTGGGCCAACGGTGGAGGCTCAGTGGAGACTCTCCTCTCACCTTGGCGCTGCTCCCCAAGCCCAGACACCAAGGGTGAGCCTTGGCAGTGACCCAGGGGGACGAAGTGGAGGGCTCCTGTGGTAACAAATGAGGAAAAGCAGATAAGGCCCTGACAGCAATGCGTCGCTGAGAATCGGATCACTGGGTTACCACAGGTATGTGTAGAAGAGTTTGCCAAATCGAATATAGCTCGTGGGAACGGACTTTGAGGCCCCACCAGGCACTGTCAAAGATCACCTTCCCAGCATACTAGAAAGCATTCTCTGCCGGCAGATTGGTTCCTGTCAAATTATTTATAGGAGATTGGTTCACATACTCAAAATGATATGAATACTTCTAATTATATCCAAACATGCCAAATGTCAGAACAAATTATGCCGAGGGTCATGTTGCCAAATGTCCTGCCCTAACAAAGAGGAGAGAGCCGCGGCGTCAGCACACTGGTGCCTATATAAGCACGGGGACCCTGCCTGCCTTATCTCCACCAAGAACCCAGAGGTGAGTGATGGGGACCTTGAGGCTTGAAGGACCCCCAGGGACAGGAAGAGCTGACCCCATGGGCCACCTCTGAGCATGAAATTGTCCCTCCCCAGTCTGATTTTTATTTTCGGAGAGCCGAGCTTTAGAGCAGGGCAATTTTAATTCTGTAACTGTTTTACTGGAATGTCGAAGCTTCACTAATAAGAGACCTGTCGTTTTACAGTGTCAGCCACTTCTGAACCTGCGTTTCATCTGGAACTCCCGAGGTAAGCCCCCGCTTTCTGGGCGGGTGGATGACACAGGGCATTCAGGCTAACGAAGCCGGGAACAACTCTTAATTGAACACCATTTCCATGTTCCCGCTCTTGCCTCAGCAGGAGGTGCTTCCGAATGACTGCTTATAAATGAGAGGGAAATGCTGCTGCAGAATGCCTTCTCCTCTACACTCCCCTCACCTGAGCTCCAGGGTTGAAGGACCATTTGGGACAGAATGTATTCAGACAGGACCTGTCCAGGGGCAACAGACTATTCCATGCCAACCTCCCTCTCCTGCAAAGCACTGACCCTTAGACATCTTCCAGATATTTTTTAAACACCCCAGAAAAATCCTTATCAAAAAATGAAAAGACAAACATCTTGTGACAACCATAATGTTTTAGCTACTTTTGATGATTCATTGTTAATTGTTTTTAAAAAGACTGATTATTGCTCATCTAAAAAGTCCCCCAGTGGTACACCCACAGAGTGCTAAATACCGTGCCTAATTTAGGAGAGGTCCTGGACATTCCCCAAGTAATTTACACCTGAAAGGAAAGGAAAGACTCAACCAAGCTAAGAGGCCAACCCTGCAGAGGCGTATCTATCAACCAGAGGACAACGGTTTACATGTGATGAACCCTTACATTTCTCTTTTCTTTTTATTGATGGAAAGAAAAGAAGCCTAGGGAATGTATGTGGGAAGAAGGGCCTTCTTCATGCTGAAGCTCTCATTTCTCTGTGGTTAGATCTGTTACCTGGCAGTTGAAATCTCTCATGCAAAAAAAGAAAGTGTCAAAAGAGATTTTGGAATTAAGGCAACACTGTCTCTTGGTAACAAGCCAAATGACAAAACCACGTAGTACTAAGAATTTTTTATGAGGTTCTTTTAACAACCCACTGAGAGATTTAATACTAAATATTAACATAAAGTAGATATTAAAAATAACACAAGCCTTGGGGCACCTGGGTGGCTCAGCCTCTTGATTCGGCTCAGGTCATGATCTCAGGGTTGTGAGAGAGATCCCCGCATAGGGCTCTGTGCTCGGCGGGGATTCTGCTTGAGATTCTCTCTCTCCCTCTGCTCCCCACCCCCAAATAAATAAATCTTTAAAAAAATAATAATAATACGAGCCTTAAGAGAAAAAAAAATGGCCACCAATAAAGGTAAAGCAAGTTTTTGAAAGCTTTGGAAACATCGACCTTGCTTTGCACAAGACAAACCTTCTCTCCTAATGATATGGCTGTCCTGGTATATAGCAGATGCAAACATCATGCAAAAGGAAAAGTGGGGATTAAAGGAAGACAGCTGCTAGAGAACAATCCACCAGCTGTAGATATTGTTACAGTGGAAATCCACTGTAGGCACTCTGGCCTCAGCTGAGGACCAAGATATGTGATCCCAGAAGGAAATCTGCAAAGTACTAAGAATGAAGCCTCCAGTCACAACCTCATGCCCAACCAGTCCTTTGGCCTGTGTGAGAACACCGGTCAAGGACAGCCTGGGGGAGAACTGACAGCCTGAGCGATGGGGGGATGGGGGCGCAACGCCTCTTTCATGACTCATCCTAGCTCACAGGTATAACTTCTGGTTGCTATTTCCCCCTCTGCCCCAGTTCTTCCCCAAGGCAGAATCCTCTGCTAAACAAACCGCAGCCATGAGTGCGAGCTCGGACGCTGAGATGGCGGTTTTTGGCGAAGCTGCTCCCTTCCTCCGAAAATCAGAAAAGGAACGGATCGAGGCCCAAAACAAGCCCTTCGATGCTAAAACATCGGTCTTTGTCGCGGAGCCCAAGGCCTCCTATGTGAAGAGCACCATACAGAGCAAGGAAGGAGGGAAAGTAACAGTGAAGACAGAAGGTGGAGCAGTAAGTAAACACACAGGGAGAAAGCATTCCCAGTCGTCTTTCTCGGTCTCCTCATCAAGGTGAAGCTCTTCTTGCTGGGAAGCTCTAAGTTTCCTGCCATTCCAGACACTCTTCTGATCCTTTATGGATGCCCGATTTGGATGGCAGAGGAGGTTCCAGCAATCACCTCGGGTTCCCCCTTCCTGGCTACCCATAGGACTTCAACACACTAGAGTCAGCTGCCACCATATCCCTCAACTCCCCACTTCCCACTCTAAACCCCCAAACTTGGGGGAAACAGAAGGCAGCTTCTCCTGTCAGGAAACTACTGTTATTTGCTTAGCTAAATAATGTATTAGCATCCCCATTACTTCCCCCCAGATTGAAGTTTCTTGTAATGAATGGCCAAGAAAAACAAAGATATAAACCGATAAATAAACCTGGGACAGGGGAATGTGGGAAGAAAAAAAAATCTTTAAAAAAAGGTAGTATCCTAGTTCATCACAGGAGATGGATTTTCTTAGCATCAGACTCTGAAACAAATATAATTCCATGCCTTTATTTAAAGAATACTAAATAAATGAAAAGTGTCAGTAATTATAGTTTTATAAGCAAACCAAACAGACAAACCAACCTTACGTCCCATAATTAATACAATGTGGTCTCTCACTTTACTTGCCAGACTCTAACTGTCAGGGAGGACCAAGTCTTCCCCATGAACCCTCCGAAATACGACAAGATCGAGGACATGGCCATGATGACCCATCTGCACGAGCCCGGAGTGCTGTACAACCTCAAAGAGCGTTACGCAGCCTGGATGATCTACGTGAGCGCCCTTCAGCATCTCCCTACTCCGTCTATCTCTCTGAGTCAGGACAAGATCCACATGTTGCATTTTCTGATTTTCTCAGACCTACTCGGGCCTCTTCTGCGTCACCGTGAACCCCTACAAGTGGCTGCCGGTGTACAACGCAGAGGTGGTGGCCGCCTACCGAGGCAAGAAGCGCCAGGAGGCCCCGCCCCACATCTTCTCCATCTCCGACAACGCCTACCAGTTCATGCTGACGGGTGAGTGAATGACGCACCTGTTTCTGTGCAGAAATGCAGAAACAGAACCTTTAACAAACAGGCTGTCTGGGCCCTGATTGTAATAATACACTGCAGCTACATGGGGCTTCACTGTGTTTGAGGAACTTCCAGAGCTACAGTATCACATACCCCATTTTAGAGAGAGGAAAGAGAACTGGCTGAGCTCACTGACCTGCCCAAGCTAACGCAGCCAGTAAGCGGAAGTCAGGCAGAAACAATCAGCCGGCCTCTGTAAACGCGTCTGCCGCTTTCCCGTAGGTTTTCATTTCTGATTTCAACAGAAGAACAGTTCAAATCAATTATTTTAAAAATAAGCACATCCACGGCAATCAAGGAAAATAGTGACCAGCTACAGCTGGAAAGCTTTGTGAATTCTCATCTTAATTGTTAAAGGACACAGCCAATAGCGCCAGCCTTTGGGACAGAACAGGTGGAAAGAGCGAGCTACCACTTTCTTCTCGATGATTCTGAAGCATTTTCCTATTAGACTGGAAGAAAATAAAAATACCTCTTCCTCTGAAAATATTTTTGAAATCAAAGTCTGTTTTTCCTGTCTTATCAAAGCATAAACAAACAGCTTTGATATGCATTACAGGCCCAAGTGCAGCGTTAAAACCTTTTATCTTCACACGCCAAATGTACTGCCTTTGGAAATACTCTAAATTCCAGAGTTTCCTGTTGTTCCATAGGGTTTGGAAACTGAGAGGCTTTTGTTCTTTTTTGCTTTTTGTTTGTTTTGCAGCACTTGTTTTTTAAGTTGTCTGTTAAAGGAGAAGAAAGACAAGAAACAAATAAAATAGGAATCTCCCATTACAAATTGGCCAGCAATTCCACAAGGATTTCATGCCAGTAAACTGTCCTTTGGTCGTCAGCAGAAGCTAGCTACCTTCCAGAAATGATCCAAAGCCTGGCTCATTTTGGAGGGTTTAATACTCAGCAGCTGCACTTACTCTGCCATGCACACCACCAACCCCTACACCAAGGTCTCCACTCCCCAAGCTTTGGGGCTGCTCCAAATTCAAGATCACTTAAGGCTCCCAAACGTGATTTGCATATAAAACCATGCTGAACTGTGGCATCTGACCTGGTTCATGTTGTTTTTGCTTTGCCAAAAGAGGCTAGAACTTTGTTTTCTTATCAGTGCTCCCAAGAGATGTGATAACGATCTCTCATAATTTTTCTGCTATTGGAAAAAAAAATCAATTTGTGTATGTTCTAAAATCTATATCTACTGCTCTGAGTAGAACTCTGAAGTCCTCCAAAGTCTATATCCACATCAAAATAACATCCAGATTTGTATCTATTTCTCTGATTTTTAGATTTGAGAATTCACTCAAATAGAATTGGAGATTTGACATATCAGAAAATTGGTATGAATCCAAAATATCTGTCATACAACTAGTGATAATGTCTGTTTTTATTATTTAGAAATGTATATAAAATTTAAAGGAACATAAGACTAAATGAACACATTTACAATTTCAGATCCCTTCCCTATTTAGTGTTACCAGCACTCAAATTAGTCATATCAAGAACTGGGAGGAAGCCAGGTAGCGGAAAAATATATAAAGTAGAAGTCAGAAGACCCGAATATCTTTGACCTTAACAAGCTATGTAATTATTACTCCAAAAGTCACTGATTCCTCTCTGAGCCTCAGCTTCTTCATCTGTTTGTTAAATCAAAGAGCAGGCCTCGTTAACTTCTAAGATCCCTCGTGACTTCAAAATTCTATAATTCTTACTGAAGTATTGGTAGATGACATTATAGGTTGCCTGGGATTTTCTTTAAAATAATCCAGGGAGAATGAGACGGGAGTATAGAGGATATAAAATTGGCCAAGTGATAATAATTGTCGAAGCTGCATGATGGGGACATGGGGAGCTCTCTATGTTATTGTCTCTACTTGGTATGCGTTTGAAATTTATCATCACAAAGTCTTTAAAAATTTATAAGATACAAAAGGAAACAGATGAAAGCTTACCTCTCATCATCACAAATTTTACTCCAAGAACCAAGTGCTCTTTGGGGACTAACCACAAAACCAAAATCATAGGTGACAACTTCAAAATGTTAAAAGAACAAGCTGTGTTTGATCTAAACTGACTCAATATTCTTTACACTGAATGTTCTTTTCCTTTTTTAACTGATGGTCCTGATTTCTCTTTCACAGATCGTGAGAACCAGTCCATCCTGATCACGTACGTTATTCTTCCCTTCTCTGGTTTTGATGGTCTTAGATACAGACAACGTGAGCTGAAGTAGTTCTCATTTCTTCTCTGGTCTGTTTGACAGTGGAGAATCTGGTGCGGGGAAGACCGTGAACACCAAGCGTGTCATCCAGTACTTTGCGACAATTGCAGTCACTGGGGAGAAGAAGAAGGAGGAAGCTACTTCTGGCAAAATGCGGGTGGGTCTGGGGTCCGACTTAAGACTCTCAGGGCTCTCAGGAAGTCTGGAGCCCCAGAGGTGAGGACCACTCTTGCCTTTGCAGGGGACCCTTGAAGATCAAATCATCAGTGCCAACCCGCTCCTGGAGGCCTTTGGCAACGCCAAGACCGTGAGGAATGACAACTCCTCTCGCTTTGTAAGTCTCCTGGTCACAGAGGGGTCTTTGCAGCCCTTTAACATACCAGAGAAAGCATGTCTGAACTGTCGTTTCAATTGCATCCTTCTGTGTGCTTCAGCTTTTTAATACTAAATAGTCTTTCTCTTTCCAAGGGTAAATTCATTAGAATCCACTTTGGTACTACAGGGAAACTGGCTTCTGCAGATATTGAAACATGTGAGTAACAGACCACCAAAAATCAAGAGAGACGAGTGATTTCATGGCAGGATATTCA
Source organism: Ursus arctos (assembly GCF_023065955.2). Classification (NCBI taxonomy): domain Eukaryota; kingdom Metazoa; phylum Chordata; class Mammalia; order Carnivora; family Ursidae; genus Ursus; species Ursus arctos. Next base: position 7,774,684 of record NW_026622808.1, read on the forward strand.
GGAACACTTGGTATGTGCTGAGCCTGCTGCCAGTGTTGCCCAAGAGCTAATGCCAGACTTATCCATAAATCCACTGGGTGTGCTCCGTCAATCTCAATGTAGACTGATGGTTCTGGAGCACATTCTGAAATTCCTGCCACAGAAGCAACTCTGATATTTTTTCCAGGGCAAACACTAGGGCTACTTCTGGGTTCCTATGAGTTACTTATAGGTTTATAGTACTTCTCTGTGATTTGCTCTTCATCTGAGCTTTAGCAGGTGTTTCTAAGTAACCGCTCACCACGAAGTCACAGGTGATATAAGGAAGGAGGAGATATTACAGACTGATTATAATCCGGAGGTCATGGGTCCCCATATTAAAAATTTATTTTTACTAGAGCAGATAGGCTTCAGCCTCTACTCGTAGATGGTAAGAAACTTGGGCAGTTGCCATATGTATTTGGAATTCTTATAGGCAGCATCAAGAGGATGAATCATCAGGTAGAAATCTTAATGGAGTCTAATGTAATGCTCCCAGTTTTAGCAAAGACACTGAGGTTCATTTAATATTTCAGCAGCATCAGCGAGCAGGGGTGTCTCAGTCGGTTGAGCGTCTAACTGTTGATTTGGGCTCAGGTCATGATCTCAGGGTCGTAAGATCAAGCCCTGCAACAGGCTCTGCACTGAATGTGGAACCTGCTTAAGATTCTCTCACTCTGCCCCTCCCCCCACCTCACCCCTTTCCCTCCCTCTCACTCTCTCCCCTCTAAAAAAAAAAAAAAATATATATATATATATATATATATGTATATATATTTTTTAGGAACATTGATTCTTTTTCTAATTTAATATCCATTTCTATTTCCAGATCTTCTAGAAAAGTCTAGGGTTACTTTCCAGCTGAAGGCAGAAAGAAGCTACCATATTTTTTATCAGATCACTTCCAATAAGAAGCCAGATCTGATTGGTAAGGAAGAACTTAAATTCACGGATGAACATTAATATTTTTATTAACAATTTCTAACGTAAAATATATACCCTGAATTCTATGTCCCCAGAAATGCTCCTGATCACCACCAACCCATATGACTATGCCTTCGTCAGTCAAGGGGAGATCACCGTCCCCAGCATTGATGACCAAGAAGAGCTGATGGCCACAGATGTAAGTCACACACACACACACACACACACACACAGAGTAAAAAAAAATCCATTATGTGCAGGAACAGCCCACTGTAAGTGCGGTTACCTTAGCATACAGTATAAATTCTCCAAAATAAGTTAGTCTCTTCTGCTCTAGCTTTTGTCCTGTCATTTCTCCTGGCAGAGTGCCATTGACATCCTGGGCTTCACTCCTGAAGAGAAAGTCTCCATCTACAAGCTCACAGGGGCCGTGATGCATTATGGGAACATGAAGTTCAAGCAGAAGCAGCGGGAGGAGCAGGCCGAGCCAGATGGCACCGAAGGTACCAGATGAACCTCCTTCTGGGTCTGAATAAAGAATATGGCAGGAAAAAAAAGTCTATTCTAAACTCACATCTCCATTATAGCTGAACTACTGAAGGGCATATACATATTTACACAGACTGCACCCTCTCCTCACCCCCTTTCCTCCCTCATGTGTCCATATCTCCATCATTTCTAAACAGTCCAAGTAAGTTAAGATGAACCGTAATAGGTGCTTATAAAGACATATCTAAAAAGCACAACCGGGGCCAGATCATGAGAGAGAGAAAGAGACGGCACAGTGCTCCAGCTCTGCCATGGCAATGGTGGCTATGTACATGAGACAACTTGGCCTATTAGCGTACTTCAGCACTAGCAAGGTAAACTAGTGGCTGTGGAGACAGGATCTGCCCAACACAGAGCTGGGGGCAAAGGATGTCCCTAGACATCTGTGCACATCCCTAGACATCTGTGCACATGTGTGCGTTGTCTATATATAAGCCCGGAGGCACTCTAGGCAGTCAGATAAAAAAAGAACTGAGAAAGAAAAATCATGTATTCTGTGTGTAGAACATAAAGGACCTACCAAGGAAGCTAAAGATGTCTGCTCCTTGAAGCCTTTCCTGACCCGCGCCCCACCCCGCCCAAGATCTGACACATTCTCTCCCTCCTCTAAACTTTTCAGCAGTTACTGTGGTACCTGACCTGTGGCATTTACGTTATGGTCCTTGCTAGAATTTCAGAAAGACTCCGTAGGGGGCTCACAGTGAAATTTAATACCCACATTTTCAGATAATGAAACTGAACAAGTGGGTTTAAATTGGGAGGGCAAAACTGAAATAAGGATCCAAATATTGGGACTTTTATCTCTCCCTAACAGCAAATATTAAGATGTATTTATCTTTTCCCTCCAACCACACCTAATGCGTCTGCCTTAAGAGCAGGCACTATGGCCTTTGCCTTACATCATGTTGCCACAAACACTGGACATCTGTTAATTGTTGATGAATTTCTCAAAAGCTACTTGCAATAAATCCCCAAAGACCAGTATAACTATTTATTAGCAAGTAGGTGCTCTGATGTACACGGGAACCTCATCTGACCTTCTACAGAATTACTAAAAGCTTTTTATTTAAATAATAAAGAAAATGGATTGGAGAAAAATAGAAAATTAGGTTAAAGGGGATATCCACCATTAAACATTTCTTGAATTGTGTCTCTGCAGTTGCTGACAAGGCGGCCTATCTCCAGAACCTGAACTCTGCTGACCTGCTCAAAGCCCTCTGCTACCCCAGGGTCAAGGTCGGCAACGAGTACGTCACCAAAGGCCAGACGGTGCAGCAGGTGAGTGCACAACCTCAGTGAATGACCCCCATCCCAGGCCTTCAGAGCATGTCTTTAGTAGCACCAACAATCACTACTCTGTCCACGAAGGTGTACAACGCGGTGGGCGCTCTGGCCAAGGCCGTCTACGAGAAGATGTTTCTGTGGATGGTCGCCCGCATCAACCAGCAGCTAGACACCAAGCAGCCCAGACAGTACTTCATCGGGGTCTTGGACATCGCCGGCTTTGAGATCTTTGATGTGAGTTGTCATCATTTTAACAAAAAGTGAGAGAAAAACAATGTGGGCTCTGATATCCGAGGCACCCCTGTCCGTGTACGGGGCCCTCCTCCAACACGGCAGCTGGAACAGGAGTCACCCCCACAGACCAAGGCAGTAACAGAAATGTAATGACACCCATAACTGGCATCTGTGGAGGAGTCAGGGTATTTCTGGCACTCCACGAAGCACTTCAAAATGTTACCTCATTTAATCTCCAAAACAACCCACGAAAGGGTAACGAATATTACTACCAATTACATGTGGAGAAACAGAGATTTAAGAAAATGAAACCCCTTCCTAAAAATCCCACAGCCATTTAAGGCAAAGCCAGGACAAGAACCGAGATGTGCAGACAGGGCATCTCCCATGGAGGAGAAAGCACACAGTCTCTCCTGTTCCAGGTTCATCTGACACGTACTATTTCAGCTCTGGGGTATCAGCTGCATTATGTGTAAAATGTGGGTGTAAATTATTACAAAGACTCTTTCAGATCATCAATTACGACACAATATCAGGTCCCTACTTTCACAGACCTGGCAAAGGGAATCTGCCAGATGTTTGATATGAAGAGGAGAAAAACATGCCTATTATTCCGCTTTGTACATCAACTAAAAGGTCTTAGGGTAAGCTTTCCTTATCAGGTAACAGCCAAGAATGAAAATGTAAAATTTATCCTGATTTGGAGAGTGGAGTGGTAAAAGAAGTAAAGCTTTCCAATAAATTACTTTCACCCTCGAACTCAAACCATAACTCATAGGACCGCGGTTGTACTTTTCATATGCTTTTGCTATGCAATCTTAGACCTAGGGAGAAGCAGATCCCACCAGAAATCTTGCTGTATAATTGACACCTGTGCCTTTAAATAATCCCCAGAATTCATGATAAAAGCTCATGTCAAAAAAAAAAAAATGATTGTTTTTTTTCCTTGGGACTTCTGAAAGAACAAGTAGTTTGAATTTTATTTCATTACTGTATTCCATATTTTTTTAATAAAAGAATTTTTCAGTAATGAATTTTACTGCTAAAAAATCCATTTCATGTTGAAAATTTTGTTTCATTTAGTTCAACAGCTTCGAGCAGCTGTGCATCAACTTCACCAACGAGAAGCTGCAACAGTTCTTCAACCACCACATGTTCGTGCTGGAGCAGGAGGAGTACAAGAAGGAGGGCATCGAGTGGACGTTCATCGACTTCGGGATGGACCTGGCCGCCTGCATCGAGCTCATCGAGAAGGTCTGTTAGGCCTTCTTATTTGTTTTGTTAAGTAGCCTCCATGGGAGCTTGGGGCCTGAACTTAACAATCCTGAGATCAAAACCTGAGCTGAGATCGAGTCGGGCACTTACCCGACTGAGCCATCCCGGCACCCTGGTCTGTCTGACTTCTAAAGAAAGGTGGGCTGCGAGGATAACCTTCCCAAGTGTCTGAAGCAATTCTAGTAAGTATCACAGTGATCTCAGACAGACGGATATTAGAACAAACAGAATTACTGTTTAGAACTAACTTCCTCCTTTCAACTTTTACATAAGAAGTATCAGAGTGTTTAGTTTCATTCTGTTCTAACCAGTTTTGTTCTAATAGCAACTCAAAGCTGATTTTAAAGCAGCACTGAAAATTCCATTGGGACGATCTGCTCCACCAGCAGAACTACCTCACTAGTTCTGAATCTATCTCCATTATGATCCAAGACATCGGCAACATAAATAAGTCTTTTTTCTAGATAAAAATTAGTACACACATAACCCAGATAGGGCCTCTATGAAAGATAATCTGTTTGGAAGTCAAGAAGTCTAATTGTTTACACTTTTCCATAATCCAACTTTAAGGAGATTGAATTAAAAAGGTTTGGATTATTTATACTACTAAACTACTGCATATAAAGTAGACATTACTCTAAGTAAGTCCTTTTCATAACAAAATAAAACACTGACAGTAGATTAATTCATTAAATAGGCAAAAAGTGTGGTAATACAGAACATTTTAACAAACTGCGCACGTATGCTATGTTGACTGACATCTGGAGTTTGTATTCCACTATTCTTCTAACTGAAAGTGTTGCTATGGATTGAAGATGACAAGAAATGGTGGGAAAGTCACTCCAGTGATAACAAAAGGATTTCTTTGTGAGCTATGACCCTGGTTTATTTTATATATATATATATTTGGCAATTCTGATAATTCAATCAGATACAGCCACCATGTCTGCATCTTTTGGGAAAGATGGGTTGACACTAACGTCCACCTTTCTAAATTCAGCCACTGGGCATCTTCTCCATCCTGGAAGAGGAGTGCATGTTCCCCAAGGCCACAGACACCTCCTTCAAGAACAAGCTGTATGACCAGCATCTGGGCAAGTCGGCCAACTTCCAGAAGCCCAAGGTGGTCAAAGGCAAGGCCGAGGCTCACTTCTCTCTGATCCACTACGCCGGCACCGTGGACTACAACATTGGTGGCTGGCTGGACAAGAACAAGGACCCCCTGAATGACACTGTGGTTGGGCTGTACCAGAAGTCCGCGATGAAGACTCTGGCAAGTCTCTTTTCAACCTACGCTAGTGCTGAAGCAGGTACTTTCTGTGCCCTCGATCTAAATCAAGCCCATTCCCACCAAATGTTCATATAACATTCCAGGCTCTAGATTCTGCTCTAACTGATGGGTTTTGGGTTTTTTTTTCTACTTCAGACAGTGGCGCAAAGAAAGGTGCTAAGAAGAAGGGTTCTTCGTTTCAGACTGTGTCAGCCCTTTTCAGGGTAAAGTACAAATTTCACCCAACAACTCTATTCTGTTTCCCTGAATTATCATAACTATAGGGCTTAGGATAAACTAGGAGGGAATGGAATGTTCAAATACTCACTCTTATCATGATAGAGCCAATGTAACACTTCTTCTACAGGGTCAGATGCTCTCCCCATTATTCCGCATTACGATCATCTGACATTACGACCATCTGATGTGTTCAGGAATGCCAGAACAGCCTTAGAAGCTTTCTCATTATGTAATCAGGCTGGTTTTTAAAGAAGCATACCTGAACTTCAAAGCTGTCCCTGAGGAAAGCTGTTATCTTTATTCCACTAATGTTGCCCTTTGAGCATGCTCCTGAGATCCTCTCTGACAATGAACCAGAGACACACTCTTTAGCACATCCTTCCCTCAATACACATCTTTCTCTGAGGTGGATTTAACTTTTTGGAATGGCTGAACCATCTAAAGCCAAGCCTAGTGATTTAGATGGATGATTAAGCTAGAAAACATCTCTTAAGTTTAAAATAACAAATAATTTTACTACATATAACGTGACTTTGTTAGGCAGCTTAACAACTGACTCTTCCAAAGGGAAGTGTGTGAAACATCTGGACTCGTGGCTGCTTTGTCAGAATCTGAATGGCTAAGTCTCATTCCTTTTAAAACTAAAGGATATAACCCATGACTGAAACAGGAAAACTGGCCTGTTCTTTTTCTTTCTCGCTACCAATTTGCATTATCTCACCAAGTACACTCTTGCTTCATCAACTTAACCTTGTATATGTCTTCGAGATTAGAAGCCCACAGTACTTATTTTGTTTCCTAATAGTTAACTGAGATATGAAAAAAAAAAAAAAAGCAACTCTGCCTTCTCAAAGACTATACCTAAGAAATACTGAGAAATATTTACATGTGAGTTTTCTATAGTTGAGTAAAACAACATCACCGGTCATAAACAACTACTCTATTTCTGGAATAACGCCCCCCAGATGCTTCGGGCTGTGGATCATTCCCTGGCCCCCAAGATCCACCCACACAAGATTATATAGTCGTGTGATTTTAGACTCTTCAAAAAAAAAAAAAAAGTACAAACAAGAAGTCACAGGTTCCAAGGATAATAATAAGCTCAAGGAAGGAACGGGAAAGGTGGGTTACTGGGAACCTAGGTTCCCAGTGTAAATTACAACTGTGAAGATTACTAGCACTGAGACAGATGGAAGAGGCCTTAGAGGTAATCTCAACTCTTTCCAGATTAAGGCCCAGAGAGATGAATGGGATTTTAGAGTCGAGCAGCTCATCAGCGGCAGAATGAGACCACAGTCTTCTGTCTTCTGATTCCCAGTGGAGAACAATTCCTGAGCATCAAGGCCACAGGATTTACAGTTTGTTTATAGAACAGATCCTAGGTGTTATAAATGAATACCTTGGAGAGTTGCATTTCTTCCAAGAACTTTGGCCTTGTGCTTATTTGGCAGGCTAGAACGCTGGAGACCTTAAAAATACAGAGCAATTGAAGCCTTGGATGCTGATACCTAACAGTTAAGGGAGTGCCTAGGTTCACTCCAAATAACTACAAAAAAAGCAATCTGAGATACAACTTTCTCATCAAGTCCCTTCTGTCTGGTTTTCCAGGAGAATTTGAATAAGCTGATGACCAACCTGAGGAGCACTCACCCCCACTTTGTACGGTGCATCATCCCCAATGAAACCAAGACTCCAGGTAAGACCCATCTGATACCCAAACAACTCCAGGCTGTTTGCTTGAGACCATGAAGTAAGGCATGCGTATTCTGCCTTTTAGGGGCCATGGAGCATGAACTTGTCCTGCACCAGCTGCGGTGTAACGGGGTGCTGGAGGGGATCCGCATCTGCAGGAAGGGGTTCCCAAGCAGGATCCTTTATGGGGATTTTAAACAAAGGCCAGTCTCTCTTTGTTGTATTTCGCTGAATGTTGTGAACATTTTATCATCTTAATTGTTGTCCTCTGTTCGTTGTATTTCATGTGCCCTGCTTAGTAAATACTGTAAAATTAAGAAGTCAAATAATACTGTCTGGTGGTAGTAAAACAGGATAACAGTTCGAAGAGGTGGTATTTCTTACAAACAGGAAAGGACACATGCATTAGACTACAGAAAAATCACCCTGTTTTACTATCTGAACTTAAAGGACAGCTGGATTTTCTAATTTTACTTTTTCTCTCAGATTTTTGGGGTCATTTGGTTTCCCCATATAATACCTCCCTAATCATTCTTTTCTTTGTTTGACTGAACAGATACAAAGTTCTGAATGCAAGTGCTATTCCAGAAGGACAGTTCATTGACAGCAAGAAGGCCTCTGAGAAACTTCTTGCCTCTATTGATATTGATCACACCCAGTATAAATTTGGACATACCAAGGTATAACTGTCATTTATTCCTACCTGATCCATCCCTTCTGCCACTTCTGTGTCTCCTGTACCACGGGGAAGACTAGGGATTCTCCTTCTCTCCAGGTTTTCTTCAAAGCTGGCCTTCTGGGTCTCCTGGAAGAAATGAGAGATGAAAAGTTGGCCCAGATTATAACAAGAACTCAAGCCGTCTGCAGGGGATTCCTAATGAGGGTCGAATATCAGAAGATGTTGCAAAGGAGGTAACAACAGTGCAGATTATACGAATTATAAGGTCCCTTTGGGACTATCACTCGGCCTTTCTCATTTATTAACTTTCATTTTGTGGCTAATACATGCTTCTCGTGTGGTTCAGAATTCACTCCTACAACACAACCGCCTTTGCTTAACCCCTCACACTTGGAATCCCTCCAATTTCTCCCTATCCACCCACCTCACACAGAGCTGCCAGAATAATCTGCAATAAGCACAGTTTTCATCATGCCGTGCCTCAGTCTGTGGCTCCCCCTGGCCTCCCATGACAAATCCGTGTTGCCCTGCGTAGCTGTCAAGGCTCTCTGTATTCCCCCAGAACATCTGTCATTCCCAACCACGCAGCCTTTTCCAGCGAGCCTAAACAATTTGCTTATCTTCTGTTTTCATGTTTGCCCTAGCCTTTCCCCCCTCATCCTAATTTACCTATTTATCCATTCAGAACTTGCACTTCTCCTCTCTCCGGTGAGCCTCTTCCAGCTCTATCTACTCAGCACGGCTGCACTCCCTGCTCCCCCCACACACTCTTTGCATTCATTTTGCTGCTCTGTGCTTATTTGGATTTGCACTGTAAGTGCTCCCAAGTCCTTCCATGTGTCTGTATTATGGCTTGTGTCAGGTGTTTGCCTTCTCAGAGTCATGGTTCTTGTAATTTGGACCCATACAGAAACAGAATTTACATTTTATTAAGCTTGAAAAGGCATACAGCAAACCTTGCTAGTCTAGTGCTACGGTTTGCAGAAGGGGCATCTTTTATTACTATTTAAAAATTGTACTTAAAAAACAAATTTGGGTGCTCAATGTATGATAAATCACCTGCAGATATGAACAATCTAATTAAGCAAATAAGAATGAGGCATTTCAAAGAATTTGAGGAAAGCCAGTACATTATCTGAAAAAGCTAACAAAAGTTTACGAGTGGATAATTCACTGGTAATCAAAATAAGAGGAAAGGCTTTAAGAAAGACGTGCTAAATCCTAAATTCCTCAAGTGGGGCAACTCAGAAAGCACCCAATGTCATCTCACAGCTCACTCTGTAGGTCAACGGCCCAGCAGCACAACCAAATCACAAACGCCACGTCCGCTCCCAAATCACTAATACTGTAATATCTCAAGTGATCTTAAATTGGTATGTGTTTCTCACAGGTGCCAAGTATTCCCGCTCTAAGGTCTACTCTTTTGCTAGCGTGGTAAGGCTCTCGAGAACTCCACACGAGCAGTATACATTAGCAAACTGGTTACACTGAGCACTACTATGAGTGTGTCTACATCTGTATGAAGCCCGCATTTAACATACACAAAATCTGCTATATCATTTACACCCGGGGGACTATCACCTAGGGGAACTTGTGTGTAAAATAAATTACTGACAACAATAACACTGCCCCTAATGAATCAATCTACACTGGTATTTTTATGTCATTTCAGAGAAGCCGTTTTCTGCATCCAGTACAACATCCGCGCGTTCATGAACGTCAAGCACTGGCCCTGGATGAAACTCTTCTTCAGAATCAAGCCACTCCTCAAGAGCGCGGAGACCGAGAAGGAGATGGCCACCATGAAGGAAGAGTTTCAGAAGACCAAAGATGAGCTCGCCAAGTCAGAAGCGAAAAGGAAGGAACTGGAGGAAAAAATGGTCACTCTCTTAAAAGAGAAAAATGACCTGCAGCTCCAGGTTCAATCCGTGAGTATTCTGTATTCTGAATGCAACATGTTACTGAAGCGTTTCTGGAAGGCGTACATACTTCGGATTTACAAATAGCCTTGTCTTGAAAAAGAAAAAGCTCAAATTACTTTTTTTAGTATTTCACTTATCTTTCAGTAGTCCTATGAGGAAGATATGCACAATGACTTCCGAATTACAAGTGGAAAAGGGAGGACTGAAGAACATATTGAATAATATCACAAATCTAGCAGCCATGAAGGAAGCAGTTTAAAGGCGAGGCCCCAGACTGCAGTCACATCTTACCCGTTTGCCTTGCGTGCTTCATCCCAGCCTTACAAGGATCGTCCTATTCCCTGAACACAAGTCTAAGATTGTATTGAAATTAAAGACCATTATATTCTTTTTTAATCCAATTAGCCAACATATAGTATCTCATTAGTCTGAGGTAGAGTTCAGGGCTTCACCAGTTGCATATAACACCCAGTGCTCATCACATCATGTGTCCTCTTTAATGCCCGTCACCCAGTTACCCCATCCCTCCCCCCCTCCCCTCCAGCAACCCTGTTTTTTTCCTATAGTTAAGAATCTCTCATGGTTTGTCCCCCTCTCTGATTTCTTCCCATTCAGTTTTCCCTCCCTTCCTTTTGATCCTCTGCACTGTTTTTTATATTCCACATATGAGCAAAACCATATAATAACTGTCTTTCTCTGACGGACTTATTTCACTCAGCATAATACCCTCCGGTTCCATCCACATAGATGTAAATGGTAAAATTTCATTCTTTCTGATGGCTGAGTAATATTCCACTACATATATACCACATCTTCTTTATCCATTCATCTGTCAAATGGACATCTCAGCTCTTTCTACAGTTTGGCTATTGTGGACATTGCTGCTATAAACACTGGGATGCAGGTGCCCCTTATTCTTATTTCTCTCCATCCCTAACCCCGGAGATTTAGCTCAATAAATCTGTTTGCAGTTATGTGAACTGAACAATCAGAGTGTAAGGTAGACCCAAGTTCCTGCTGTGATTCTTCCTTTGACAGACATCCCAAGTTCATAAGGCTTCTGTTTACTAGCTCAGGAAGAAATCGTAATCAGGGTGGGAGATAGTCTGGACCAGGGCTCTGGCCAAGCATAACCTCCCATCTCCATGGTCCAAAAGCCCACCAGTGTCGTGAAGAAACCTGTGAAAAGGATAGTTTTCCTAAAATCTTTAAACTATTTTCAACTTGCCCTTCTGATACCTTCACTAACGTGAAGGTTACATTTTCCCAAAAACAGGACCAAGAGCCGCTTCAGTCTAGCGTCTCTTCACGGTTCTTATCATCAGTCAGTGAGTAAACATTTACTTAATACGTCACTATTAAAAACAAAAGCAAAGGAACCCTGGGAAGTCCCCTATTATCATCCATTTAAGCATTTAAAAAACATAAGCTACGAACAAAACAAACATTGAGTGAGAAGTTAAAGAAATTCCCCAAGCCAGAGTAATCTAATAAGGCTAAGCTGATTTTTGAGTTCTTCAGTCACTCATAAAAACTGTATGGAGCTATGTAATGCCTCAAAATTACACATTTTTATATATTCTAAAATTCATGTTGAGACTAACAGGTGATCCTTAAAACGCAAATGAAAACTGTGGACACTTACAGCACTGTTGTGGACTATCAGGAAGGTTGTGAGCATATAACAAATGGCGCATGGAAATGTATTCACAGGCATAAAACTATTTAAGTTCTTTTTCTTTTCCTTTTTAAATTCAGTCTAACAACTAGTTGCTTAAGGTGAACAGGGAATGATCAAAACCAAATCTAACCAATCTAAGTCAAAATCTTTGGGGACGCCTGGGTGGCTCAGTCGGTTAAGCGTCTGCCTTTGGCTCAGGTCATGATCTCAGGGTCCTGGGATTGAGACCCGTGTCGGGCTCCCTGCTCGGTGGGGAGCCTGCTTCTCCCTCTGCCTGCCACTCCCCCTGCTTGTGCGCTCTCACTCTCTCTCTGACAAATAAATAAAATCTTAAAAAAAAAATCTTTGACTATCACAGCTGAAATGTTCCCTAGCAATCATTTATCCCCCTCCCCAACTACATATGAGAAAACTGAGGATAAAGGCATAAAGTAATTTGCCTACATTCATCCATATGGAGACAAAACTGAGACAAGACCTCAGGCTTCCGATGGCCTATCACTCTTCTAGACATTACTTTGTAGTCAATTGCTTCAATCCAATCATTTTTCAGATTAATTTGCTTCTAAGTCTATAGTCTCGCTTTTAATTAGCTCCATTTCTCCAGGCCATGTAATAATGTTCAATTAAGTTTAATTTATATTCATACTGAAAAAGTCACCAGAAGTCAGCAAACACTACTATTTTGTGCAAAGAACAAGTTCAAAATCGTAACAAGCTCTCTAAAGACCTTAACGAATCTCTCCACAGGAGGCTGACGCTTTGGCTGATGCAGAGGAAAGGTGTGAGCAACTGATTAAAAACAAAATCCAGCTGGAGGCCAAGATCAAGGAAGTGACTGAGAGAGCAGAGGATGAGGAGGAGATCAACGCCGAGCTGACAGCCAAGAAGAGAAAACTAGAGGATGAGTGTTCAGAGCTCAAGAAAGACATTGACGACCTTGAGCTGACCCTGGCCAAGGTTGAAAAGGAGAAGCATGCCACAGAGAACAAGGTATGAATCCTATTCTGTTCTACCATACAGAGGTTCTGCCACCCTACTAAGATGCTTTAGAGCAGATACCATTTCTCCTTCTAATTTTTCAAGGTGAAAAACCTCACGGAAGAGATGGCAGGCCTGGACGAAACCATCGCAAAGCTGACCAAGGAGAAGAAGGCCCTCCAAGAGGCCCACCAGCAGACCCTGGATGACCTGCAGGCAGAAGAGGACAAAGTCAACACCCTGACCAAAGCTAAAATCAAGCTAGAGCAGCAAGTGGATGATGTGTGTTTTTTATATCCATTTGAAGGATTTTTTTTAAATACACTTTCAATGTTTAACATATTTTCCTTTCTCATTAGCTTGAAGGGTCTCTAGAGCAAGAAAAGAAACTTCGAATGGATCTAGAAAGAGCAAAGAGGAAACTAGAGGGTGACCTAAAACTGGCCCAGGAATCCACGATGGATGTAGAAAATGACAAGCAGCAACTTGATGAGAAACTCAAAAAGTAGGAACTCCAGAAAAAAATTCCATGTGATATCATCTTTCAGTTCATGAGTACTAATATGTCCTGTTCTTCTGTCTACAGGAAAGAATTGGAAATCAGCAATCTGCTAAGCAAAATTGAAGACGAGCAGGCAGTAGAAATTCAACTACAAAAGAAGATCAAAGAGCTGCAGGTGAACCATCTCATGTTCATTTTTTTTCTGTACCCCAAAAACCCTGAGATTGAGATGAGTTTATGTTAACGTTGATGTGTCCCTCCTAGGCCCGCATCGAGGAGCTGGAGGAGGAAATCGAGGCAGAGCGGGCCTCCCGGGCCAAAGCAGAGAAGCAGAGCTCTGACCTCTCCAGGGAACTGGAGGAGATCAGCGAGCGCCTGGAGGAAGCCGGCGGGGCCACTTCCGCCCAGATTGAGATGAACAAGAAGCGCGAGGCCGAGTTCCAGAAAATGCGCAGAGACCTGGAGGAGGCCACCCTGCAGCACGAAGCCATGGCGGCCACCCTGAGGAAGAAGCACGCAGACAGTGTGGCCGAGCTCGGGGAGCAGATCGACAACCTGCAGAGGGTCAAGCAGAAGCTGGAGAAGGAGAAGAGCGAGCTGAAGATGGAGATCGATGACCTCGCCAGTAACGCAGAGGCCATTTCCAAAGCCAAGGTACCCAATACCATCTCTAAATGATGGTAACTAAGAACCTGATGGAACATTCATTGTTCTGTCAGTAAACATTGTCTGCTGGCAGTTTATAGCACTAATCTAATATTCCCTATTCTAATATATTCCATTCTACTTCATTTTTGTTAGTGCTTGCTTATGACCTATTAAGACTATTTCAAAGCTCACTTTAAGCAACTGTCAGTATCATTAGAAAAAATGACGGGCTCCAACAATGGCCACTTCAGGGACATTCCACACTTACCATGCTTGAATCTTAGCCAGTCCCATTAAGTTGGTGCCATAACTTTCTACACACGCTTGAATTTATTCACTCTAAAAATACTTGAAGACCCAAGTTTTAACTTTTTTTACTGCATTCAGTGTCTCATCTTTCACTGCCACATGTCCTGTAGGGGAACCTTGAAAAGATGTGTCGCACTCTAGAAGATCAGGTGAGTGAACTTAAGACCAAGGAAGAGGAGCAGCAGCGGCTGATCAACGACCTTACGGCTCAGAGAGCGCGTCTGCAGACAGAAGCAGGTAAGGATCTTTCCCTGGGCCCTGAAACTACATGCTGGATAAAAGGGATTCCAGAGGTTCTGGAGAAACAGGAATACTCCCTCCCATTTTAGAGGGAAATAAACTGGTGGAATCTGCTGAGCAGGTCAGAAAGAATGCAAAGCAAGCATCAGCAGAATAGTTTACTTGCTACACTTCCATGGCATTTCTGCTTTTTACCTCCTGTTCTAATCAGTTCTATACTCATATTTAGAAACAGATAAAATATATATTTGATATATATGTATATAAATATATTGGTATACATACATTTGAAAGCTTAAGCTTATTTTTATGCCATTAACCAATTCATTTACTCTTAGGTGAATATTCCCGACAATTAGATGAGAAAGATGCTTTAGTCTCTCAGCTTTCAAGAAGCAAACAAGCATCTACACAGCAGATCGAGGAGCTGAAACGTCAGCTAGAAGAAGAAACTAAAGTGAGTTTTACCAAAGATCTTCTTGGCTGAGCAAATCTAAGCATGTTCAGTTAGGTTCTACTCTGGATATGTAAATTATGTATCACTGAATAAATGAATTTAAGTCACTGAACTAGTCTTTCCACAGGCCAAGAACGCCCTGGCCCACGCCCTGCAGTCCTCCCGCCACGACTGTGACCTGTTGCGGGAACAGTATGAGGAGGAGCAGGAGGGCAAGGCCGAGCTGCAGAGGGCGCTGTCCAAGGCCAACAGTGAGGTGGCCCAGTGGAGGACCAAATACGAGACGGACGCCATCCAGCGCACAGAGGAGCTAGAGGAGGCCAAGTACGTGCTGTGAACCCTGGGGGAGGAAAAGGACATGGTTTCCTAGCTGCACAACTCAGCAACACCCAGAAACACTATGATGATGATGTTGATGGTGGTAACATAACAATGATAGCAGACACTAATTATACTGAACGCACACTATGTGTCAAGTACTATATATACACATTAGCTCATTTAGTTTTCGTAGCAACAACCATGTTTTATCCCTCTGTTACAGATGAGGAAACAGGCTGTGAGAGGCTAACCAACTAACCCAAGGGCACATGATTAATAAACAGTACAGCTAGGATTAGAACCAGATCTTCTGATTCCAGAGCCCACCTTCTTAAGTACTGCAGTAGGAAGACAGAGCTCTTTAAACTCATGCTGGAGGCCACCAAATTGTATATAATGTCTAGGGTTGGTCTAAACAAAATAAAGCCTTAGTCTGTGTATAGACCAAAGAGGCCCTTCAAGTAGATCTTCCTGGGCTTCAGGGCAAAAGGCTTTTCTGTACCATAAGGATGTAGAGTTGGCACACAATGGGGAATGAAGAATGTAGGCGATTCAGAAGGAAAAAAGAAAACCTGCCTTCCTTAAACTGTCCTGATTTATCCATCAATTTCTTTCTCTAGTGAGAACTCCCAAATATATATTAAAAGAAACTATTTTTCTCTAGGGAAAAAATACATAAAATGAAATGGGAAGTCTGAGAAAGCAAATGAATATGATCAGCACGTTTTTGCCCAATAAAATACCTAGTTAGCCTCAAATCCTTTTTGGAATGAGATGAGATATATAAATCAATCAATAAAACTGTCCTGAATAATCATTTTCTGCAACCAGACTCAATCAGAAGTCCTGAAAACTCTGAATTACTTACGTAGTAAGACACATACAATGAAGCACTAAGAGCAGCCTATAAGAACTGAATCCAGGTACTCACAATTTTGGACCTTTCCATACAAGACCGATGGAGAAAGCAGTTCTGGCTGCCACAGTCTGGATAACCATATGTTATCTGCCATTATAGAAACAGGACTGTCAAAGGACGTTATTGCTTGCCCCTGTTCCAGACCACTCTCCTTAACTGCCTGGCTAACGTTTCAGGAAGAAGCTGGCCCAGCGTCTGCAAGAAGCTGAAGAGCACATAGAAGCCGTGAACGCCAAATGTGCTTCTCTAGAAAAGACAAAGCAGCGGCTCCAGAATGAAGTGGAGGATCTCATGCTGGATGTGGAGAGAACCAACGCGGCCTGCGCTGCCCTGGACAAGAAGCAGAGAAACTTCGACAAGGTGGCCCAACCTGCTTCAACTTTGTCAATGTTTACTTGGTCTCCCTTTTTCCTTGCAGCGGCTGACAATTCGCTGCTTTTCAGGTCCTGGCGGAGTGGAAACAGAAGTATGAGGAAACTCAGGCTGAACTTGAGGCCTCCCAGAAGGAGGCCCGTGCTCTCAGCACTGAGCTGTTCAAGGTCAAGAATGCCTACGAGGAATCCCTGGATCAAGTGGAAACCCTAAGGCGAGAGAACAAGAACTTGCAGCGTGAGTGCTCTTGAACTTCCATACCTCCAAGAGCCCTGGGAAGACCCTTCCATGTTGCATGAGACCAACCACTCCTCCCTTGTCTGTTCACCCACAGAGGAGATTTCTGACCTCACCGAACAGATTGCTGAGGGAGGGAAGCAAATCCATGAATTGGAGAAAATAAAGAAGCAAGTGGAACAAGAGAAATGTGACATTCAGGCTGCCTTAGAGGAAGCAGAGGTACATATTATGTTGCGCGGGAAAATCAAAGACATGGGTGAAAACTTGTCTGTGGATTGTATACGAACTTGTGGATGAACTTGTATAGCCTTTATGAAGGACAATTTGGCAACAGTTATCAAAAGCCTTAAAAATGTAATACTATGACCCATCAATTGTATAAGAATCTACCTCAAGAAAATTATCTTAAATGGAGGTAAATCTTTAAGCACAAAGATATCCAATCCAAGGACAAGATAAAGTTAACTATGGAACATTCATATGATGCAGTTATATACAACCATTAAATATAATTAATATGGGGAAATATTTACGGTACACAATAATTTTAAAGGAAAGACACATGTGACTATACACTATAATTTCATCATGCAAAAGTATATATAAATAGGAAAAAAAGACTAGGAAAATGTACATTAAAATGGTCATCTTTGGGTAGGGGGCACAACAGGAGGTTTTTCTTTGTTCTTATATATTGCCCTATGTTCTACAGTGAACATATATTTTGTAATCAGAAAAATATTATTAAATTGAGAATTTCTACAAACACAGAAACATTTTAATGTATAAAACAGATTGAGAGTTCGTGTTTACTACATGAGTTTAACTATAAGTTCTGTTAGTACTCACATGAATAATACATAGCACTTCATACTTTATAAAGCACCTTTATCACAGAGCTGCCCTAGATAATCTATGACGGAATAAACAAACAAAAACGATTACCTAGCAGGCTTCTGTAACTGTTGTATTGAATTCTGTAAAATCAGAAAACTGATGTTAGTAAGAGTTTGGCTCACAAGGGAATACACTCCAAATACTCAAGTTATTTTCCATTACTAATTGATCGCTGTTTTGTTAAGGCATCTCTTGAACATGAAGAGGGAAAGATCCTGCGCATCCAGCTGGAGTTGAACCAAGTCAAGTCTGAAGTCGACAGGAAACTTGCTGAGAAGGATGAAGAAATTGATCAGCTAAAGAGAAACCACATCAGGGTCGTGGAGTCGATGCAGAGTACCCTGGATGCTGAGATCAGGAGCAGGAATGATGCCATCAGAGTCAAGAAGAAGATGGAGGGAGACCTCAATGAGATGGAAATCCAGCTGAACCACGCCAACCGCCAGGCTGCAGAGGCCCTGAGGAACTACAGGAACACCCAAGGCATCTTGAAGGTAGACAGGTCCACATAAACAGCTAAGTCAGGGAAGTGACCCGTGCTCCATTCAGCAAAACATCTTTGTGCTAAACAACCCAGTTTTCTTTTAACAAATTATACAGCTCACAGTATGGAGACAGCTAAATTAAATATGCACAGAATATATTTTTACAGAAATGCTATACGAAAGAACAAACAGAAGCCCAGAGATAAGCTTTGATATGAGAGAAAGTACAAGACTTTGGTACCAATAAGCCTGAGGCTGAGTCTCAGCTGTGTTACTTACTTACTGGTTGCCTGATTTTAGGCAAATGATTTAACCTCTCAGAAACTCTGCTGCTGCTTCTACCAAATAAGAATGAAATTACCCACTTCGTAGGGTTCCTGTGAGAACCAAATGAGATAACAGATGTCAAGTACTAGGGAGAGCATATGGAAAATGCTCTATAAGTGACAGACATTAGTTACTCGCACATGAAAAAATAACCAGCTAATGGCATAAATAGAATGAGACTCTGTCTCCTGATCATTCTTGCTCACCTAAGCTGGTGACATCACCATTTCCACACTCATTCAAATGACAGGCCTGTCACTTCCTGCTCCTGGCGCCAGTACATTCTTCCAGTTCTCCTCCTGGGATGTTCACATCCTCTTCAGAGTGTCTAAGGATTTTTTTTTTTTTAAACAGGACACCCAGCTCCACCTGGATGACGCCCTCCGCGGCCAGGAGGACCTGAAGGAGCAGCTGGCCATGGTGGAGCGCAGAGCCAACCTGCTGCAGGCCGAGATCGAGGAGCTGCGGGCCACTCTGGAGCAGACGGAGAGGAGCAGGAAAATCGCAGAACAGGAGCTCCTGGATGCCAGTGAGCGCGTCCAGCTCCTGCACACCCAGGTAAGACCTCCACATCAGACAAATGCTGGAGTATTGTTAAGTGATGGATCAGAATGATAGTATGGAAATACTCCATTTTTATAAATACATGTATTAAAAAAAAAAGGATGGGGGGATATGCTCTAAAATATTAACTGCAGTTATCTTGGAATGATGGGATTGGAGGCAATTTTTTGGTGTCTGTTCCTATATATCTTTTTTAAGGTTTTCTACCCAAAAAAGGAGAGAGTTTTATTTAAAAATAAGGTTCGACTCATTAGATTTTGAAAACCATGATGTAGAATAAACTTGAATAAATATGATTTGTTAACACCAGAATCCAAAACTGTGCCACATAGTGTTTCTCTTCAGGAGTCCTTCTGCATTTAGCATTGTGTTTACTGCCTGTGCCTCATGCAGGATATTGCTGATCTGCCTGGACATTAAATGCAGGAGCACCAGGGAGTCATTTTAACAAGCAAAAGTACTTACCTCCAAACGTTTCCAAATACTCGTTGAGGCAGTGTTGATTCCCTTTGAGAAGCACTGGGTTAAAATTTTAATAAAATGTTTTCCTAAGATTAATTCACTATTCCCCCAGGCAGCAAACCATGAAAGTTAACAGAGAATAGATCCTTTCTAACTGAAACCTCACAATGCCAGGCACTCACAAAAAGAATCAATTATTTTCTATTATTTCCTATTTTCTTTTACTTCTTTTAAGGATAGAACACTAGTAATGTCTGATTGAAATATAATTGAAAGAGCAATTAATTAACATAGGCATTCTTAAATCTTGAAAGTCCTTATGCATAAATTAGATAGACACTGGGACGGGGGGGGGCTGTTCCAACCTTTCAAATGGTTAGTATTTTGCACTGACCAAATATTTAAAGTTGAGTAAACTGTTGCTGTCGGGTCCCCTGCACAAGCCAACAAGTAAGGCATCTGTAAAATTCCACACTGGCAAATAGTAAGTCTCATGAATTTCCATTGACTACTTGTAATAGAACACCAGCCTGATCAACACCAAGAAGAAATTGGAAAATGATGTTTCACAACTCCAGAGTGAAGTGGAAGAAGTCATTCAAGAATCACGCAATGCGGAAGAGAAGGCCAAGAAGGCCATCACTGATGTGAGCAAGCTAAGCATTGATTTCACTGACACATGTGTTACCTGACATTACTAGGTTTCCTTACTGTCTTGGTGTATTTGCTACATAGGCGGCCATGATGGCCGAGGAGCTGAAGAAGGAGCAGGACACCAGCGCCCACCTGGAGCGCATGAAGAAGAACATGGAGCAGACGGTGAAGGACCTGCAGCACCGTCTGGATGAGGCTGAGCAGCTGGCCCTGAAGGGCGGGAAGAAGCAGATCCAGAAACTGGAGGCCAGGGTGGGTCTCTCAATCTCTCTGAATCTGGGAAGGGGAATGGACACTCCCTCTATCTTTCTCTCTCCCTACGTATTGATGCCCATCTTTGTCCTGAGGCTGAGGACATCCGCCCAATATCTTCAGCAGGTCCTGAGCTAATTAATATCCCCCAAGACTGGCTGTATACATATCTTTCTTGGTTGCAGGTACGTGAGCTTGAAGGAGAGGTTGAAAATGAGCAGAAACGTAATGCTGAGGCTGTTAAAGGTTTGCGGAAACACGAGAGAAGAGTAAAGGAACTCACCTACCAGGTAAAGGGAATAACTTTCTAGAGTAGCCAGACTTCCTGCCCAAGGGAGACTGAGAATCTGGTAACTATTTATGTGGTGCTCACAAACAGATCCACCTGAACTCGATATATAAATATAAGGGGCAAATGATAAAATTGCTTATCTCAGACCCTTTCCTAAGTTAGGAAAGGCATGGAGGCCTTTAGAAAATAGCATACCAGAGAAAACGATACAGGTTTTAAAGCCAGATAATCCAGGTATTAGTCCTAATTTGGCCCTCTTAATTTTTTAACTTGGGTAGGTTACTTAACACTCTAAACCTTAGTTTCATTCCCTATAAAACAGAGTAACAAGCATGGGAGGCGAGGATCAGAGATGTGTAGAATTCGCTAACACAGTGCCTGCACAGAACGGACATTTAGCAAGAGTGGCTACTGTTAATACTACGGACAAAGGCTCAGAGTTGACCAAGTTTACCCCAGGCCCACCTGCCATCAGACCAAAGTGGTTTATCTTACCACCTATAGGAGGTTCATTTCATTGTACTGAATACAGACTGTTTTTTCAAACCCCCAGACTGAGGAAGACCGCAAGAATGTTCTCAGGCTGCAGGACTTGGTAGATAAATTACAGGCAAAGGTGAAATCATACAAGAGACAAGCTGAGGAGGCTGTGAGTATCTTTAAGCCCTTGAGGGAGGAAGAAAATTTCTTTTGGGGTAGAAAGTATAATAAGAGAATGTGTCAATGAGAAAAAAAGCAAAGTAAGAAAATACCACTCATATTTTTTAATTGTTTTGTTTTAATTTAAATTCAATTAATATACCACTCATATTTTAAGACAGATATTATAAACATGAATTTACCCTCAAATCCTGATTACAGAATAAGACTTTAAGAGGAGATATTTTTATCATTAAGCATTTTGTAAGGGTTGGGGGAAAAAAGCAAATTTCCAAACAACCCACCTTGATAGCTGCAAAGCTATACCATCACAACTGTAGTCCATGATAAATACTCCTCTCCCTCTAGAAATGCACAAAATCAAGCGTTCTCAAGAGGCAAACATAAATCTTTTACCCCAGCTGACTCCTTCGCACACTACCAGTATCATCAGGGGCTCATCTCTCCACATATACTATGGCAAATAAGGACATGCTGGAAGATTCTCCACCCTCACTTTTCCTGACTGTTCCCCATTCTTCCAGACCCAATGTGGTAGGTCGAAGTAGACAGGAAGTCAGGAGAGGGAAGAAGGAAGGGAGAGGCTCAAATGGTAATAGGTAAAACCAACAGATGCATGTTTCTTCTCAGACGCACTTTTTCCCTTTCTCTGTATACCAGAGTCAAAATGTATGACAGAACTTGTTAAGTGAGGTTGTCTCAAAGTTGAAATTTGACCTTGCATTTACTTACTAAACTGTCCAGGTACATGGCCCTCTTCCTTCTTTCCACCCAGTCCATGTATCACAAACACATTTCACATACACATGGGTTTGACACACTAAGGCTGTCCTTCCACTTCAAAAGTATTCTTCTTTCATTCTTTAGAATGAAAAAAAAAAAAAAATACACGACTGAAGTTACAAGTTCTGTCCAGATTTGAAGTCAGACATGGCAAACAGACCATAAGGGCATATCTGAGCTGAGGAAATGATCCTGTCTGGTGACAAGTGCAGTGAGAACCACAAAGTCTAATTCTCACAATTTTATCTTTCCTCTTAGGAGGAACAATCCAACGCTAATCTTGCTAAATTCCGCAAGCTCCAGCATGAACTGGAGGAGGCCGAGGAACGGGCTGACATTGCCGAGTCCCAGGTTAACAAGCTGCGGGTAAAGAGCCGGGAGGTTCACACGAAAATCAGTGGAGAGTGAACACAACTGCCTGATGCTGTCAAGGGGCTGAAGAAATGCACAAAATGTGCTATTCTGGGCCACTTATGATGTTTATTTTTCTCTTAATGTTGAATAATTAAAAACTCTAGTAAACTTATAAATTAAACCAAACTCATTTTTTCATTTGCAAAATTATTTACTCTCAAATACAGTCCTCACCTAGCTATTTTTTAATACTATATATGGCTTTGTAGACCATTCAGTATTTTGTACCCCCATCACCACCCAGCATCGCCTTTCCCACCCGTACCACCCACACACACACAAGTATCTTTTGCTGGACTTGATTTTATTAAACCTCTCTAGATTGTTATAAATCACTAAGGAAAACACTCCCTAAGGCTACTTCTCCAGACAGGATCCATTCACTGATCCACTCCACAAGTACTTATTGAGCATCTACTCTGTGCCAGGCACTATTCCGTGCTCTGCGGGTACAGCAGTGAGCAAAGAGAGTGTCTGCACTCTGGGAATTTACATTCTACAAGGGCAGAAAGGCAACCAACAAATAAAAAGGAACGTAATATGTCAGATGATAAGTACTAGTGGGAAATAAAGAAGTAGGGTCGGGCTCCCTGCTCAGCGCAGAGTCTGCTTCTCCCTCTCCCTCTGCCCTGCTCATGCACGTGCAGGTGTGCTCTCTCTCAAATAAATAAAATCTTAAAAAAAAAAAAAAAAAAAGACATTTGAGCAGAGACCTGCAGGAACCAAGAGAGTAAGCCAAGTGAGTATGTGAGGTCGTAATGCTTACAGACAGAGGGAAAAACAGAAAATGCACAGGCCCTGGGGCGGGGGCAGGCTGGCATGTCTCAGGGGCTGGCGGAGAATGAGCAAGATAAAGAGTTATAAGAAAGGAACCAGGGGCCAGATCATGTAGGGTCGGAGGGCCTTTCCACAGATTTATGTCCTTAGAGTGAGTTGTCAAAGCTTTGGCGGGTTTAAAGTAGAGAAGGCATATTAACACACATTTTTAAAAATTACTCTGGCTTCCCTGTTGAGAAAAAGACTGAAGGTGGCAAAGATGGAAACTGGGAGACTAGTTAGGAGCCTACGGTAAAATTAAAGATAACAAATGGCAGTGGCTCAGACTGGAGAAACAGCCCTGGGAAACGATGAGAGTGCAGGATGCTAGGTAAATTACGAAGGCAGCATACAAGGACATTCTGACCAACTGAATGAGGAAGTCAGAAAGGAAGAGAGAGGGGAAAAAATTTTTAAGAAAGGAGGGACAAAGGATAAGACAAGAAAGAAATGGTGGAGTGCAAACATTAGGAGTTTGGTCTCCAGAAAGAGGAGAATCAGTAGAGCAAAAACAGTGACCTAGGCAAAGATCGTATTTTATGGGCTCCTGTCCCTCTTCCAGCATCTACTCCCCCCTAGCTCCCAACCCTGTCAGCTTCAGTCTTTTACACTACAAACTGTACAGCCCATGATCTCAAATATGTCTAAGATTACTAACAAAAGTTTAAAATGAAAAAAAAATCAAAATAAATATAATAACTTTTCTTAAGGAAAATTTTAGATCAAAGAGAAAACCAAAACTACAATCACAAAAACTTCGAGGAGCAAACATGAGAGTAAATCTTTGTGACCCTGGTTTTGGCAAAGATCTCTTGTCTACACTGAAAGTACAAGCCAGGAAAGAAAAAACTGATAAATTGGACTTCATCAAAATATAGTTTCTGCTCTTTGAAAACACTGTTAAACAGGATGAAAAGACAAGCCACAGACTGAAAGTATTTGCAAATTACCTCCCTGATAAAGGACTAGTACCCAGAAGATTTGAAAAAGTCTAAAAACTCAAGAAAACAGATCACCCAATTTCTAAAGAGGCAAAAGATTTAAATAAACATTTCACCACCTCATACCTGACAGAATGACAGGCAAGAAACAAGTGTTGGCTAGGATGTGGAAAAAAGGGAGCCCTCATGCACTGGTATCGAAAATGCAAACTGGTGCAGCCACCATGGAAAACAGTATGCAGGTTCCTCAAAAATTTTTAAATAGAACTACCCTATCATCCAGCAATTCCACTTCTGGGTATTTACCTGAAAAAACTGAAAACACTAAGTTGAAAAGATATACGCACACCCCTCCACCCCGTGTTCACGGCACCATTATTTATAATAGCCAAACTGTAATATGCAGTCTTACATGCTGTGACATCCCTTCTGTTGAATTTTTGCAATGCAGTCATAAAGAATGTCCTTTTTTGCATAAAATGTATGATGGCTTCATCAGTATTTTTAAGGGCCTTCCTAATCCTTTGATATTGAACTCCTTCTTGTGAAAAACTTATTGGATCAGGGTCATTTTCAGTTCTTCAGTTGTCTGCTTGACTCTCTCTCTCCCTCTGTCCCTCCCTTCCCCTCTCTCCCTCCCCCACCCAAGTAAATAAATCCTTTTTAAAAAATCATGATGTGGAAGAAGGGTTAATACCACAAGAAACTTTTCATCATCTCTTAAATTTTAAAGGCAGGGCACAAAATCATGTCTATTGGCTGATATCCCAGTTGTGTGTTTAAAAACTTGTTTCGAAAAATCGTGTCTATGTTCACAAATATGGGGGGAAATGCAAAAGAGTTTAGCCCCAAATTTACATAAACTCTATGCTAAAATTTTAGGAGTGATTTTAAAAATCTTCCTTTGAGGTTTGATTCTATTTTTTGGTCTTTCTATAACGTAAACACTAGTTGTGGAGAATTTTTTTAAGTTTATTTATTTAAGCAATCTCTATACCCACAGTGAGGCTTGAATTCATGACCCCGAGGATCAGAAGCCGCAAGCTCCACGGACCGAGCCAACCAGAAGACCTGGTTTTGAAATTTTTTTAAAGGTTCTTTTTTTTTTTTTTTAATAAATAAAGAAATAAAAGTCACCTGTTCCTTGAGGAGATTTCACATCCACTTCTCATCAAAGACGTGGATATAACTGACTACAGAAAGGTGAAGAGGGAGAGGGTCATTTGATGGATGAGCCCATTAGCACAGCTGCTAAAAGCCTCTGCCCTTCATCCAAGCTTTCCGTGGGGATTAACATTCCAGGGCTAACACAGCAGCTGTCAGGGAGCAAACCTAACTTCTGCCTCCTGGCTGCGGCAGGGGTTTGGGCCCATGTCACACATACCAGCGTCCCCGGCCACCCTCACAGGTCACATTTTCCTAAGTGGGAGGCCCAAGAATCAGCCGTGGGCAGATGGAAAGAACCTTACTGAAAGGATGGACTTTACCAGCCTGATTCCTCCCTCCTGGCTCCCAGGGCCGCCTCCAAGATGCTGCTTCCGGAGCCCACAAGAAAAAACAAAGCCCGACCGGTGCTGAAGGTTAGAAAAACAGTCCCCTTGGGATGCCTGGGTGGCTCAGTCATTAAGCGTCTGCGGTTGGGCTCAGGTCATGATCCCAGGGTCCTGGGATCCAGCGCCCGTGCCCCGTGGGAAGCCTGCTTCTCCCTCTCCCACTCCCCCTGCTTGTGTTCTCTCTCTCTCTCGCTCTCTGTCAAATAAATAATTTTTTTTTAAACCCACTCAGTCTGTGATATTTAAAAAAAAAACACACACAGCCCCCTTTTGGAGAAAGCGCCAGAAAGGGGCTTTTCTTAGCTTATAGCAGCCTGACCCTCGCAGGAGGGCGGGCTGTGTTCTCAGCCCCTCACAGACACTAGGGTTCAAGGCGCGCTCTCTCGGGGGAGAGGGAGGTCCTAGTTTCAAGGGTTCAAAGGCCAAGGGCTCAAACTAGGAGACAGGGTGTGAAGACCGTGGTTGGGCAGGGTGCTGCCTTGGGCTACAGAATCCTACTCTTTCTCAGGACTCGGAAAAGTAATGCCGTTGACACCCACAGACTAGAACCCAAACAGGATTTGGCACGACGTAGTATATAGCTATGTTCGATTTAACCACTCGCCATGTGGAATTTGGGGGCTCAAGACTTTTCCAGAAATATTCCTCTGGCCCCGCCTTCAAATTCGCTCCCGAGTCCCAATTTCATCCCCTCCCCGCCGCACGGCCTCAGGGGGTTATTCCCTGTTACGTCCAGCACGAAAAAGTCGTGGGGATGCGGAGACACAAACCCCACACGCCTCACAGACCCCGACACACGCACACTCACCGGCCAGGTCTCGCCGTCGTCGCCTCCCGCCAGGTCCTAACCATGGCGGTGGGTCACTTCCGGCCTTTCCATCCAGCCACCGGGCTCCTCCCATGATGCCCTGGGGAGCACAGGAAATGACCCCTCCCCTCTCTGGGAATTGAAACATTGGTTGTTCCCAGTAAGGTGCTGTGTGTCTCAAAGCCCAGGGCAGGTGTATTTTCCCACGTTTTCAGAACCGTGACCCATCCATCCTGCCTCCAAACCCCAACTAGATTATACACTGAAAACCAGCTTTTTCTCCCCAATGCCTACCACAGTGTCTTCATGAGCCATTTGTTGAGTGGAGAGCAAACACCAAATTCTTTCTGTCCCTCCGACAGAGTGAAGCAGAGATGCTAATAGCGCTGACACTCAGAGCACAATAAAGAAGAATAAAGCTGCCATTATAATAACAACTGAAATTTAAAACCCGAAGTCCTTACCTTAGCCTGCAGGGCTCTAAACCATCTGGCCCCTGGCCACCTCTGCCACTTCATTCAGTGCTACGGGTTTCCCTGGCTCCCTTCGTGCCTGCCCTAATGGCCTTTTTTCCCTTCCTGTGCAGGCTCACTCACCTCCCAGAGCCTTTATTTCTGTTTCCTCTGCCTGGAATAATCTCCCTTTGATGTTCTGATGGTTTGCTCCTTCAATTCAATAGGTGTCGGCTGGAATATCACTCCTTCAGAGAAACCTTTCCCCATCAGTCTGTTTAGACACCGCACAGCCACTATATCCTTACCCTGCTTTTCCTTTCCTTAGGAGCATTTATCACTAATTGACATCAGACAGGTGTTTGTTGTCTATCCCTGACAACAATGCATAGGCACTTGAATGGAATCTCCGTGAAGGTAGAGACTTTGCCTATTTTGTTCCCCAGCACTTAAAATCCAGCGCATAGTAGATGCTCGATGAATGTTTGATGAATAAACGATTGAGTAAGTGCATGCTCAGTATGTTGCTGGTTCTGCGCGTTACAGCCTCAAAATTAATAGTTCCAGATATGAATTTTGTCACCATCCTGGCTCCATGGGAGATCTCAAGCTGGTTCCACGTAGCCCTATCTTAGCCAGGTTTGAGGGCTTTGCCATCATACCCCCAACAACCTTTCAGATAAGGTGATGAACTTATCTGGGTTTACCCAGGACTGTACTGATTTTAAAACTGAAAGTCTCAAGAACCTCTATAATTCCACACAAACTAGGAAGGTTGCTCACCCTGCTTTCCAGTATCCAGGCTCCATCCTGCTTCTTTTATTTTATTGTTGTGTGTGACTGTGTGTTTGAGGGGGTTGCTGTTGACTTGAGAGTGTTCTGAGCCATCTGAACAGGAATTTGGCTAAACGCAGTGGGAAGGATGGGAGGCGTGGATGGACAAAGGTCAGGCTGTGGTCAGCTGGCAAGCTTTACCAAATAGCATCATAAAAGACATGAAATAACAACAAAGACCTTGTCCTGGCTTCCAGGGCCCTCTGGCACTGACAGAGAGAGCTCTAGAGAAAGCTCCAGGTTTCTAAATCTCAGGCTGTCCTTGTAACATGGCCCCACCTACTCTTCCCTTTCCCAAACCATCCGCCTCACTTCCATGATGGCATACCCTACCACGTATCCATTAATTCAATTGTCCCAAGAACCCCATGAGTTATGTTTTATTATCACCCCCATCTTACAGATGAAGAAACAGACTCAGAAAAGTTAAATAACTTGCTGAAATTCACAGTTTAAATGACGACATCAGGATCTGGACTTCAGTATTGTGACTCTCACAGTCCACTCTTAGTTATTACTTTACAGATTTTAACCATATTTAGCCATATTAACACATTTTGGCTATGCCCAGCAAAGAATGTATACATTTTAGGGTATGTCATTTAAGACCCCCAACAGTAGTTATTAAAAGCAAGTAGTCATGCTGTTCCTCGTTCTAATGAGGCTTTAAGCAACGAAACTAACCAAACACAACTAATAGACAAAAATGACGAGCAAATGACAAGAAACCCTAACACTCGAAGGCATTGATCCAGGTTATGAGGCCAGTAAGGGAAGTCTCCAGTTTACCGAACAGACCTAGCCGATAGGATTTCTTCCTCAAACACCATGTTCCCAGGCTATCCACACCATCTCTCCATGTTGTTTCAGAGATGGATGCCTGGTTTGTGTGTAATTCTGAGAAGCGTTTATAATTCTGAGAGCATTCGTGTCTTACAGGATCTTACAAAGCCAGAAGCAGCTGTCTTGTACTAAAAAGACAAACCGGACTTGGAGACAAAGATGTTTGTCCTAGTTCCCATTCTGCCACTGACTAGCTGTGTGACTAGTCCCTTAACCTTGCCAAAGCCTCAGTTTTCCCACATGTAAAACTGATCAATCTATCTCCTTGTTGAGATTTCAGGAGCATCTATTTAAATGATTCTCTTGATAATCCCCTATCAACTGTGTTTTGCAAAATTTCCATGTATAACACCAGCGGGGAAGAAGGGTATAGGTTGCATCTGAACAAGTTCTGAACTAGGTCTCGTGGGTTTGAAGTAGAATGGAAGGGGGGCTGTTTCTATCTTTAGCGTTAACTAGGTACTTTGCCCAGAACCTGAATTTCTGAATCTGTAAGGTCGGAGTTGGATTAGATAATATTCTGGGTCCCCTCTGGTTCTGGAATCTAGTATTCTCACCCAAATCTTTAATTAGGCAATTCCGATGGGCATTAGTGTCATTCACTAATGTACCGGTTCTACGACATTCACCCAGAAATTTCTGTTTCTGGCTGAGAAACTTCCTGTTGCTTTTTGAAATTTCATCTGTTACATAAGCTCTTACATAGCTGTAAGGGGTAAGGTATGATTCCACCATCAGCACAATTAATTGCCCTTTGTTCTCAAGTAGCCCTCTGAGGAATGACCTTCGTCACACTTGTTTCCTAGTCCTCTCTATTTGGCCCTGCTACTGCTCTCTCTCTCCTTCTTGCACCATCGAAATTTACAGTTCCTCTGAATGCATCTTGTGTAGTGATTGGTGGAGAGATTTGCTCCTAGGAAAACCAGGAAACCTTTTTCCTCCTCCTTAACACCTGCTCACTCCTTAATCCCTTGCCTTCAAAGCTTCCACCCCCACCATCCTGCTGACATGAATGTCAAGATCACCTCCGTGACCAATCCAATGCCCTTTTTGGGTCTTGTTTTTCTCTGGCTTCTCTGCAGTGCTCTCCGTGAGATCCTCTCTCTTGAAAATATCACCTCCCTTGACTTCTTTTGACACTAATAATAAAGCTCCCTTCATCTTCGAGTGGACAAACTGATTTTGTAACGAGAAGGGAGAAAGCCCTCCTTCACAGAACTCGTCTCAGGTGTGGAAGAGATGGGAAGATGGTGTGCTGTGTGAGCTATGGACTATGGGGGATAGCAGTGGGATAAAGATAAGACCCCCCAAAGGGCGTATGAGTATAAAAATAGGTGGTCACCAAACTTGCTAAGGCCAAAAGAGGCCTTCTTTACTTGAGGACGTTTATTTTTTTTTTAGTAACCAGATGAATAAAATAGAGATAGAGGTCGATGGCAGAGCTAAAAGACTCCCATAACAGAGGGACAGCTGAGTACCAGCAGTGGTTGGGGGAGACACCCCAGGAGAAGAAACAAAATAAACCACCAGCATCCGTGTGAAGGAAAATGGACTTCGTAGAG
Source organism: Ursus arctos (assembly GCF_023065955.2). NCBI lineage: Eukaryota > Metazoa > Chordata > Mammalia > Carnivora > Ursidae > Ursus > Ursus arctos. The sequence continues at coordinate 7,805,040 of NW_026622808.1, forward strand.
TGATATTTCTCTTCCTTTTTTTAAGACTTTATTTATTTATTTATTTATTTATTTATTTATTTATTTGAGAGAGAGAAAGAGAGAGCACAAGCAGGGGAGCAGCAGAGGGAGAGGGAGAAGCAGACTCCCCGCTGAGTAGGGAGCCTGACACAGGGCTCGATCCCACAACCCTGGGACCATGACCTGAGCTGAAGGCTGACACTTAACTGACCGAGCCACCCAGGCACCCCTAGAGTGACATTTCTGATGCACACTTCGAATACTTAACTCTAGGGTATGAAATATAACCCTCTTCCGTGTCTCCCCTACAAAACCTTCAGTAAAGTCCACATTGCTCACTTGGGTTTTTGACGCTAAAGGATTATCTGCTTCGGTCTATGTCAAGGACGACACAGATGGAAACATAATGTTTGGCATGGGCTGGAAACAGACTGCATGAAGAGACAGCCATATCTAGATGGAGATGACAGTATTTCGTTTGATCCCCCACACCATCCTCATTGCTTGGGCAGAAACAGAATTATCTGCATGTTTTTGCAGCTACAGGGAAAACAACATAGTGGCTAAAAGAGGTAATGTGATTTGCCAAAGTCAATAAACGGCAGAAGTAAAATATGGACCCATGCGTTCTTTTGGCTTCAACAAGACCTCACTCAGTTATTTGCTTATCTACAGAATAACTTTTTCTCCCCATTCTTTCTGTCTTCATTCCCTCCTCCCACGTCCTAAACATGCAGCCTTCATCTGAGAGCTCAACCTCCTTAATGAGTTCAAGGGTCACCCCATACAGATGAAAGCCCCCCCCCCACTGCCCCCTTCCCCATAGACCTACCTCCCCATAGACCAACCTTGGCTTCTTTAAACTTTGAACACTTGTCTCTCCCTCCTGTCATCTCAGCCTCAATACGGCAAAAACGTAAACTCATCTTTCCCCTCTTCTGTATTTCCTCTGGACTGGGGTCATAGCCCCTAGATTCCCGGGCTGAAATGAGGGCCAGAAGAAAGGCAGGAAAGGTGCCTGGCAGTCATCAAAATCCTGTGGCTCCTGCCTTCAGGGTATTCCTTGCATTTTCTCTTTCCTTTCTTTTTTTTTTTTCTTAAATAGGCACCACACCCAATACGGAGCCCAACGTGGGGCTTGAACTCACGACCCTGAGATCAAGACCTGAGCTGAGATCAACAGTCAGACGCTTAACTGACTGAGCCACCCGGGCGCCTTTAAAAGGAAAGGGAATTTCCTTTTAAATCTCATTTCTATCTTACTTAATCAAGGCCCTCTTCCTTTGACACCATGATCATTTTTTGTATTCAATGCAAGTAGATTTTAATATACTGACATAACATGAAGTGAAGACTTCAGAAAATAAGCCTACAGCTCACAGAGGTCTTTTCACCTCCGGGGTTTAAAACTTTTCTCTTCTTGCTATGCTTACGTGGCACAGGGAGGCAGAAAAGCTTTGATCCACATAATGCTCGTCTCCTTGAATCTGCAGGTTGGATTCAGAGACAACCACTGTGACAGCCAGCCCTCCAGTGCTGCGGAGAGATCTCAGACAGATCTGAGATCGTAGGGACATCCAGGGAATAATTCCAACTCTCTAACTGCCTGCCTGCCCCACAGGTTCTGATGAGCCTGTGTAATCATTTGTACAAGTTCTACAAGGTTTTTTAAATAGTTGCTAAATGGCTCTAGGCTCCCCTGGGTTCTCTCCTGTCCATTAAATCCTACCATCAGTTCGAGAATCATCTTCAAATACATATACATACATATGTTCACTTTTCTACTTAGAAACTCAAGACGTTCCCCAGTGTTCACAGAACAATATCCTGACACTTCACTGGGCCTTGGAAGCTCTTCACAGACGAGCCCAGCTCACCTGTCAGCTCTCTACCTCCATACTACCCACCCCCCCACCAAACCTCTGCTCTAGGCGTGCCCGACCAACCTTCCCGAAACACACCCAGGGCACTCTTGTTTCAAATCCATGATCCCTAAGCCTAGAACCTCCTCCCTCTTCCTCTCACCCATGTAATAGTCCCCCTTCTTTAAGACAGGACACAGAATAGGGGCACCTGGGTGGCTCAGTCAGTTAAGCATCCAACTCTTGATTTCGGTTCAGGTGATGTTCTCGGGGTGGTACGATCGAGCCCCAAGTCAGGCTCCACACTCAGCTGGGACTCTGCTTGAGATTCCCTCTCTCCCTCTCTCTCTGCCCCTCCCCTGCTTGTGCTCATTCTCTCTCTCTCTCTAATAAATAAATAAATCTTAAAAAAAAAAAGATAGCACAGAGAATAAAGGAGAAAGCAAGGCTTTGGAATCAGAAACGCTGGATTTCAGTTCTAGTTCTATTGCCCACCTACTGTGGGGTCTTTTGGCCAATCCCTTAACCCTCTTTGGCCTCAGTTTCCCCTTTTGGAAAATGGGAATAATAATAACCTGAATATGAATACTATAAACCCCTCAGGCTTGTAGAGAAAATTAAACATAATAAAATATGCAAAACTGCTGTGTGAAGTACTACAAGAAGGTCATGGTGATCTCTACAGCTCCCACTCCCGTCCAGATCTCTTCCTCTTCCAAAGCAGTATCACTACATCGATAACAATTCTGATCAGATTTCGCATACACAACATGCTTTCGGGGTTTCAAATGCCCTGTACCTACATCTAATCGCATCCCACGCATTTTGGCACTTAGGTTGACCTCGGTAAAGCAGCTTATCCATATTCCCTATACGGGCTCTGTCTCCACATCCTTTATCAGCTCCTTGGGGCACCGACCCTGCTCCACGTCCCTATCTCCCACTGCAAGCGCGGAGCCCCGTGCCTCGCAGGCACTCCAAACTGATGTGCTTACAAAAGCGAAAGGTTATAGGCACAGGCTCTCAAGCCAGAGGTTGAGCAAAAGTTACTCCTCTTTCTTCACTGAGAGGCGGCTCCGAGCCCTGAATACGCGACTATTTGCGGTGAATCTCTGAGGCAGGGAACAGGGTTTGCCACGTTTCCTAAACTCAGTTAACTACTTTATTTCACAGCTTCCCTCCGAACCAGCATTCTGTCAAACCCGCTTCGGAAAACACCATGCAGAGGTCCTATTCCCTTCTGTTCCTCCTTTATTGACAATGCTATCCTGACTCACACCAATTGTCCTTTGGCAATCCCCCACCTGTACGAGACAATCCACAGGAGGACTGAATGAGAATCTTGATTCAGCAAACACTGCTCAGATACGATTGAAATTCTGTATCTGTACTGTATCAGTACAGTCATTCCGTACTGGTGTCAGTGGCTGTGAGTTCCTATACATTCGACCATCACTTACGTTTTAACAAAAAACAAAAAAACAAAAAAATCCCCCAAGCAACCATAAAAGTTGTCACAAAGACCGTGTATTTTCATTAGAACTCCAAAACGTTACTTGAAACTTACTGACTCTTACTTCAGCCTAATCCCAATGAATTTTGTAATCTGTTTCCCAGTCTACGGCAGATTCGAAAAAGCAAACTCAGGCTAGTAGAGGCAAGCATACTAACCACACCTGAGAGGCTGGCCATGAAGGTGAAGAAATAAAAAACTAAAAAATAAACACAATTCATAACAATCTAGAAACAATCAGTGCAGGGAAAAACCCACCAAAAAAACCCAATATCCCAGATGACCGCATTCCATCATCTCCCAGACAGCTGAGTGACCCAGAAAAAGTTAAATTCTATTCAAGATACAGATTTAAGAGCACAAGATGATACCTAATACATTTTAGAAAGCTCTCCTTCATCAGTGGATTTTTTTTGTATAAATAAATAAATAATGCTGGGTATGTTAAATGGTCCATGTTAAATTTTCCAGAAATTTCTGAGAACAGGTGCACACCATCTCACGTCAGTGCTAGATGGTTGAGATGGAGTTGCGGTCCGTGCTATTGATCGCCCATTGCTTGACAATTCGTCCTGTGGCTCTGCCCTTCCCTGACCTTCTTAGCACACTCTGCCCCAGTGCACTCAGCCCCTAGGACTCTCTAAGTCTCAAAGATCTGTGTCCAACGTCAAAATCCCTACGCAGCTGACTTGGCATTATCCAGCCTCCGCTGGTCATTTATCCAAGTAATTTAACAAGAGTGAGAGATCAGGGCTACGACGCATTTACATCTCATAAGTAAATGGTGATCCCCCAAATATAGCCAAGTTAGAGTGCTGGGCTGGCAGATTTGGGAGTATAAAGAGAGCTGGGGGCCCACACTCTTGAAACTGCTTCGCTACAGCATCTCAAGGTAAGTGCCCACAAGTGCCCACTTGTTTGCTCCATGTAGCTGTGATTAAACCTGATCAGGTTACTGCTCAAGGAGGACCAACCACACTGTAGTGTTTATTGAAGACCTACTAAGTGTGAGGTCCGGTGTTAAGGGCAAAATGGGTGACAAAACGGCAAGACAGGTAATTGCCTTTCAACAAAAAATAATAACCATAACCTGCAGAATAAAACAGAATATGATGCTTGACACCCCCTCTCCTGATGGTTTAGGTCAGTGTTATACCATGCAGTTACCAACCAAACATGTTAATTTGTGGTATATTTTCTGCAATTGCCTTGAAGTATTATTTGAAATTTTTATGGCTACTGGAAATTTTGTCCCCATGTCAGGATTTCTGGGAGATGATTGAAGGAAGAATTTCTCCCAAGCATTTGATTCATCCCAGGATTAACCATAGTCTGGTCATGATTGGCTGGTTTCCAGACTGGTCTTGCATGACATACCTTGTGAATTGTGGGCTGGGTTATGTCTGACACTGAAGGAACATCCAGGCTTGGGAGGCTTATGACATTTCAATTCCCGGCCACCATCTCTACCAGAGTACTTTCCTCATACGTTCACAGGGCTAAGAGGAATCTTGGAGCTGTTTCTGGTCCATCTATCCCATTTTACAGAAGAAACCAAAGTTCAAAGAAATTACAAGAGCTTCTTAACAGAGCCGGTATTAAGAGACTGAGATTCTGTCTCCAAGTCTTACTTCTTTTTTTTTTTTATAATGATTTTTTATTATATTATGTTAGTCACCAAGTCTTACTTCTTTTAAACTAAGGATTCGGGATATAATACGTAACCATTTCATTTTTTCCCTGAAAAAATTTGGTAAGACTTTTAGGGGATAGCTGGAGATTATCAGAGACTCATAAGAGAAAGAGAAGGAAGGGACAACTAAAAGAGTAAGCCAAGTGTTGAAATGTCTCTTCCTGCCCAAATGGCATTTCATGACATGTTCCCCTTGGTTCCACAAAAGCACTGCGTAATAAATGGGAAGTTTCTTTAAATTAAAATTGATGTTGAAATTTTTCTGAGTCTCACAGCTCCTGGATATCATCACGTAGGTCATAAACTCCTGGACTGGAGATACCTTAGTCCTAGATGAATTTTCAGTTGCTTTACCTACCCTCATCTTCTCTAGGAGGATTTAGAATACTTAAAGGAGTGCCCTTCCTAGACCCCTTAAAGGAGCCTTCCTACAATTCACCACTTTCTCTTACTGCCAAAAGAATTTGTTTACTGGCTCCAAGCATCCAGGTTACAATTTGGATCATCCCCCCTCCCTCCTTTCTTTTTTTCCTGACCACTCACAGCACCCTACTCTCAGCCTAAAGCATCATCTAAGTCCCCATAACATTTCATTTAGGCACTTTGAGAACTGGTGTTACTCTTCCTCGTTCGAAGATTTGTTTGAGCATTTCTCTTAACCCTTACTAAATTTTGCTTTCATGTAGGGCAGAGACAGTCTTTACTCTTCTCTACACCTCGTCTTAAGGAGCTGACGTGGTACTTTGCACACACAGGAGATACTTTGTTAAAATATATTAATCATATGTTGTATTTAACCCATTATTTAAAGAATAATCATTTAACCAAAGGGGGAAAATGGCCAATTTAATTCCATCCCACATCTACTGTGTACCTAATTAAAAGTAGAACTTGGAGCAAACACAGTTTTTATATTTATTTAAACTTTTTGTGGTTCATTTGGTCTTTGTTTTTGTTTGGTTTTGGTTTCTGAAATAACTCCCAAGAAGACACTTTGATCCTGAAGGAAACTGACCATCACTTTGGAAACCAAGAAGGTAAGAGTTAATTTCAACCAGATTGGGGAATGCAATAATTGAAATTAGCAAATATTGTTTCACATATTTTCATTCTTACTGCATTCATGAGAAGCTGGAAATTGAGGAAATTGAAACCAATTACTTAAGTATTCATAAGGCAGATTTCAAAATATGTAAGTTTTACCAAAAGAAGAATCGTTCCCCAAATTTGCTTATTATAGTAATAGGCATAAAACACAGTGCAGATTTTTGACCTGCAGGTTCCAGGTCACTATAGTTGGTTGGCCCAGAACATAATGCTTATACTGTCATGATTCTGTTTTCACACACGAGCTAACCTGCTGTTCCTTGAGCAGAGGAATCTGCACCCTTGAATCTACCCAGCTGTGCCTTTACTTACAAATAATGCTGAGAGAATAAAGAGAGATTAGTTCAAACCTACACTCAGGGAGGTAATAAAAAAAAATAAAAATAAACCCCTTTCCTTGCCGCCCCCTCTCCTGCAAAATGTGTGTTTAGTAGAGACAATTCTGGCTGAATTAGGACCAAGGAAAGCAAAGTATGATTGAGACATGACGCCTGATTGCTGACAAGATAGAGTGGCTGAGAAATCCCCAGGGGAGGGACAAAAGTCAAGAGCAAAGTCAGGTGCCCTGACAGTAAACAGAGGAAGGGGGAGCACTCAGAAGGTGGCAAATGGAGGTTAGGTGGGCTGGGATGGCTGTCTCAATGAGAAGACCCCTAAAGACAGGAACAGAGTTGGTCATTGAAGGGACACAGCTAGGCAGCGATATAAGCAGGCCAAGCTTTTGGAACTGAGAAGGAGCTAATTAGAGGACTTTGGGAGGGTAGAGTCCAGGCGCACCATGAGTCACGCCTGGAGATTTGGATCAGACCTAACAAGGCAAAGCTTATCAGCCAAGAATGAATGGTTTTATCGTTGGGTCCCAGAACACAGGTGCATAAATATGGCGAGAAGATTTGACTTAGCAACCGCACGCAGGCAGAGGATTGAGGGGCTTTGCTAGATGGTGAGCGGTGAGTCATCAGTGGGATGACACTGCCAGAAGGCAGTCACCACCTCGGGCATTACACCTGGGTCAAGAGAGGTGAGGGCACAGGCTGCCGGAGGGCGACATGTGGTTTGGATGTCACACTTTGGGAGATTAACAGGAGTGAGGTCACCATGACAGGAAAGGAGATGCAGAAGCACATCACGGAAGAAGCAGATGAAGATACAGCTGGGGCTGTGCAGCGTGGAGAAATAAAGCAAAGGAGAACGCAGAGAAGCCATCACATGGGAGCAGAGTCGTCCTGTGCGAAGGCGGTTTGACCTCCTTCTGCTGGTACCGAGAGCCGGAATGAGGACCGACTATCTTCAGGTTCCAGGAAGCCAGATTTCAATCTCATGCAAGAAGAATCTTCCACCTGTGAAAACTGCCCAAAAGGAAAAGAGCTGTCTGTCCCTGAAGGTGTTCAATAGGCGGGATAACGCCTTTGCGAGAATATTGCTGACACGACTCGTGTCTCATCTAGGTAGTAAGATTGGGAGATACTGGGTTCTGAGTCCTGGTGAGAATAGCGGCCAAAAGGAGAAAAGTCTGCACCTCCAAACGGGGCGTGATTTGAAACCCACACGAAAGTCTTGTTTCTCAGAGATGCCTAAAATTGAACTTGACCGAGAGCTATTACGGTTTCCCCCCAACTTCAGGCTTTATTCTTTTTTTTTTTTTTAAAGATTTTATTTATTTATTTATTTATTTATTTATTTGTCAGAGAGAGAGTCACAGCACAAGCAGGAGGAGCAGAGGGAGAGGGAGAAGCAGGCTCCCCGCTGAGCAGGGATTCCCCATGCAGGACTTGATCCCAGGACCCTGAGATCATGACCTGAACTGAAGGCAGACGCTTCACCGACTGAGGCACCCAGGTGACCCTCCTTAGATTTGTTTGTTAAAGTCACCCCACCCTGTATGCTTGCTATGAAATGTAGACCATCAGCTGAGACATTTGTTAGGTATTCAGAATTTCAACCCCACCCCAGACCTGCTGAATTAGAACACGCATTTCAGAAAGACGCCCAGTTGTATTCATACTCACACTAACGCGTGAGAAACACTGCCTTGTATCACCAGCATAAACAGATAGAACATATATTACCCTACGCGATCAATTTTAATTTTTTTTGCATTTTTCACAAAATATTATCTCTGAACTTGAAGAGCATTTTACAATCAATGAAACGAGTACTGTCATGAGATGCATTTTTTCTTTATTTCTGAAACTCAACATAATTTCTCTTACAATTGATGACAATTCAACTTTGATAAAATAATAGATTTAATGAACACATCATTAAAATTAAGAAATACTTGCCTGAAGTCGTTTTATGCATGACCAACGGGACCATGCTATGGTGTTAGGAAGCAAAATCATGACTAAGCTAGTGATTCCCAAACATCACAGGGTTTGAGGCTCTTGGAAAAATGGAAATTCCCAGCCACAGAGATTCTATTGCAGATGAATTAGATGTAGATCCTTTTCCAACATTTTGGGTACATGCTTAATGCTAAGTCATGCTAAATTATATTCGGTTATAAACCTACAACCTAGGCGGCGCCTGGGTGGCACAGTCATTAAGCGTCTGCCTTCGGCTCAGGGCGTGATCCCAGCGTTCTGGGATCAAGCCCCGCATCAGGCTTCTCCGCTGGGAGCCTGCTTCTCCCTCTCCCACTCCTGCTGCTTGTGTTCCCTCTCTTGCTGGCTGTCTCTCTCTCTGTCAAATAAATAAATAAAATCTTTAAAAAAAAAAAAAAAAAGGAAGGGGCGCCTGGGTGGCACAGCGGTTAAGCGTCTGCCTTCGGCTCAGGGCGTGATTCCGGAGTTCTGGGATCGAGCCCCACGTCAGGCTCTTCCGCTATGAGCCTGCTTCTTCCTCTCCCACTCCCCCTGCTTGTGTTCCCTCTCTCGCTGGCTGTCTCTCTCTCTGTTGAATAAATAAATAAAATCTTTAAAAAATAAATAAATAAATAAAATTTTTAAAAAAAGGAAAAGGAAACCTACAACCTGACAAGATTCCCTCATAGTACCACCATTCTCAAGAGTGCCCCCTGGATCTTTGAAGATCTCTAAGAGCTTTGCAGGAGGAACATGAGATCCAAACAATTTTCATAATGATACCCAGACCCTCTGCCTTTTTTCACTCTGTTAACCTAATGATGCAAAGTCAAGGCAAATCAAACTTCTGATGCTTTATTATAAATCAAGGAATGGCACCAAGCCAGACTAATAGTCATTGTCATGCAAAACAATTTATTTTATTTAAAAATTTTTACTTTAGGCTGGTGATGGGTAGTAAGGAGGGCACGTATTGCATGGTGCACTGGGTGTTATATGCAACTAATGAGTCCTCAAACTTTACATCAAAAAAAAATTTTTAAATTTAAAAAATTTAAAAAATTTAAAATAAATAAATAAAAATTTTTACTTAAAAATTCCTTAAAATTTCCAGCAGCAAAAATTATTAACTTTAGTATAATTCAATTCTTGCATACATGTACTCATAATTACTCTCTGTGATGAAATGGGAGGTCTGCATAAGGTACTCCAGCTCGTACTGGAGTTTGATGGTCGTCTCGAAGAAACGCACATGTACAGTTGTCTGAGTTGCAATATCAACTAGCCACTTTGTTCATGCAGCCCCGTTACTACTTGAAAGAACTTCTAGTGTGCTTATTATTTCAAGGAAAACAACTGACAGCATTTGTTACTGATGATAACATTTGAGCTCTCAACAAGAATTAGAATTTTGGAAACGTGCAACTGCTACCACTAACTTGACCATTTCCTAATACTTAAAGAATTTTCTAATGAAATCAGTGGAGATATTAATGATTGTGATTGTTTTATATTCTATAATGAAACGTGTCAACATTCAGAAGTTCTTTTTTTTATAATAATATTTTTGTATTGTATTATGTTAGTCACCATACAGTACATCCCTGGTTTTTGATGTAAAGTTCGATGATTCATTAGTTGTGTATAACACCCAGTGCACCATGCAATACGTGCCCTCCTTACTACCCATCACCGGTCTATCCCATTCCCCCACTCCCCTCCCCTCTGAAGCCCTCAGTTTGTTTCTCAGAGTCCATAGTCTCTCATGCTTCGTTCCCCCTTCTGATTACCCCCGCTTTCTTTAAAACATTCAGAAGTTCTGTATAACTCCATGAACCAATATTTTCCAAATGACTAATGTATGATGTTCATACCTGGGGAAAGATCCATCCAAAGTTGAAATACAGACCAATGGATTATAACATAACAGAGTACAAAATATTCATGGATACAGTTTCAGATTTTATTCCACATTGCAATTAGCCTTTAAGAAACTACCACTTGTCAAGTTCTGGCATAATATCTATGAAAAATATGCAAAATTATTTGAAAAGACAACAAAGGGGCACACTTGGCTGGCTCCGTCGGTTAGGCACGAGACTCTTGGTCTTGGGGTCATGATTCAAGCCCCATGTTAGGTGCAGAGATTACATAAATAAATACAAACATACATGTTTAAAAGAAAAGACAATGAAAATACTCTTTCCTTTTCCAAATTACATAACTGTGTAAGGGTGGATTGTCTGTATTTACTTTAACCAAAAACACCCACAAAAAACAAAAAGCCTTACAGTAACAGACTGAATACAGAAGCAGACATGAAAATCCAGCTGTCTTTTATTCAGTAGGCATTAAAGAAAGCTCTAAAGGGGAGCCTGGGTGGCTTAGTTGGTTAAACATCTGACTTCAGCTCAGGTCATGACCCTAGGGTCCTGGGATCGAGATCCTCTTAGCGGTGGGCTCCCTGCTCAGCTGGGAGTCTGCTCCTCCCTGTCCCCACAACCCCCCTCCCGCTCATGCTCTCTCACTCTCTTTTCTCTCTCAAATAAATAAATAAAATCCTTTTTAAAAAAAATACAGAAGAAAGTTGTAAAAATGAGAAACAATGCTACTCTTCCCACTAATTTATTTCCATTTTTGAAAAATAGTCATTTTCATAAAAATATGTTATTTATGTTGACATGCAATGTAATTTCTAATATGATAAATATCCGTAGATATGACCAATATAAAGCAAAGCTTGCTGGAGTCTCTATCTTTGAGAGTGTGAAGGGATTCTGAGAACACAGGGTTGGAGAACCACCATTATTGTAAAACCCACTTAAGCCACAACACTGGGGACCACCGTTAGGGAATGGGAAAGCTATGTGCACGAATTCTTTTTTTTTTTTTTTAAGATTTTTTTTATTTATTTGAGAGAAAGAGAGAGAGAGCAAGAGAGAGTGAGAAAGAGCACAAGCAGGGGGGAGGAGTAGGGAGCTGGACATGGGGCTCGATCCCAGGACCCTGGGATCATGACCTGAGCCGAAGGCAGATGCTTAACCGACTGAGCCCCCCAGGTGCCCCTGCACGAATCCGTCTTGATCCACTATCCAGGAACCGAGAAAGTTTGAACCGGCACAATGGCCACAGGCCAGGGGCCCTCTTTCTGGGAGTGCTACTGACTTCCAGTCTCCTTCTTTGAAAATCTAACCACCACAGTTCAGCAGAGACAGTGGCCAAAGTAAAATTACAATGTAACTTAGCCGAAGAAGGTCCAGAGGGAAGCCGATGATTCTCTTTGTAGGAATAAAACCCCAGAGCAGCGCAGGCAGGAATAATAAAACATGTTACCAAATGAAGAGCGATTTCATAACGGAGGAGCTTGGGGACTAGCTTCCAAGAGAGGACCGTAAAATGTTCAATTCTCCTACTTTCACTAGGAAACGTAAAAAGCCTTATTTAAAAAATATGAACTTTTCTTAAGAGAGCTATGGGGATACATGTGTGTGACTTCACTCTGTAATCAGTTACAGAAGAACGAGAGGGAAGGGAAAGGGGAGGAAAAAGGAAGGGAAGCGACGTGGGGAAAAGAAGTGGAGGGGCCCAGGGGTCAGAATCCAGAGGGAGCTGGACAAGCAGAATCCGAGAACCACACCATCTGCAGGGGCCTTAGAAATCAGCTCGACTTGCTGCTTCATTTTAAGTGGAAATACACAGGGGCCCAGAGAAGTTAAGTGGTTTGGCCGAGTTCAGCGCTGGGACTTTAAAGCCAGATTTTCTGGCTTCTAAGCAGGGAAAAATAGAGAAGGGCTGAAGAAAAGGGGGGATGGTTTGGGGCGGGAATGATAGGAGGGATGGGAGGGAGAAAGTGGAAGAGAGGGAGAGGCAGAGACAGAAAGGGTCTTACACACACACACACACACACACACACGCATGCATACACACACACCAGCCAGTGAGTTGTAAGGCAGATATTAAACTAATTAAACACTGCTTGTCACACTCTGACATTGCTATACACAACTGAAGTTTGGAGACCACTGCACCAGACCCAATACTTCTCGCTCGGCTATGTAATCCCCTGGAGATCTCATTGAATACACGGTTTCTGATTCGGCAATCCGGGGTGGGTCAGAGATGCTGCATTTCTTTTTTTTTTTTTTTTTTAAGATTTTATTTATTTATTTGACAGAGATAGAGACAGCCAGTGAGAGAGGGAACACAAGCAGGGGGAGTGGGAGAGGAAGAAGCAGGCTCATAGCAGAGGAGCCTGATGTGGGGCTCGATCCCATAACGCCGGGATCACGCCCTGAGCTGAAGGCAGACACTTTACCGCTGTGCCACCCAGGCGCCCCCAGAGATGCTGCATTTCTAACACACTCCTGAGCGGTACGATATAACAGATTCAAGGACCACACTTGTAGGAAGGCTCCAGGTCAGCCGTTCTCAGATATGGTCCCTGGACCAGCAGCATCAGCATTCCCTGGGAACTTGCTAGAAATGCAAATTCTCAGGCCCATCCCAGACCTAAGAATCGAAACCCCAGACCATCTGTGATTTAACAAGCCCTCCAGGTAACTCTGGTGCACGTTAGTGTTAATGCACGTTAAACCACTGCATTTGGCCATAATGCCTCCCATCAGCTTGCTACCTAGAATATACTAAGGAAGGGTGGCAAGACTTTACATTCAAGTCTTTACTATTCTTTGGGCTGTCTGAGATTTCTACTAGGAATTATCAACTTCCCAATAATTCTTTTCACATGCCCTTAAGATTTGGGGATGATGCTGAGATCATGGGGCTCAAACATGATGTGTAATTAAGGAAGTGCTTCTCAAATCCCCCTTCACTGGGCTCACCTTTAATGGGCTCACTCTAGTTGGTTCAGACTTCCTTCCATGCATGGGGCTGAACTAACAGATATCCCCCCCTAAATCAGCACTCAGGGATGAAAACAAGCCCTCAAATTTTTTCTGAGAGTACAGTCTCCCCTTTAGCTCACATCCACTTGCCCAATCTAAGCCCCTAGACCTGGTCCTGGATTCCTCAGGACCTAAATTAATCCCAGGAGGTTTTGACTTGGCCCCATCTGCACAGAAATAACAAGGTGGGGCCCTTCCCATTCAGGAGTCATGCAAGCTCCAGACTCAACCTTCTCCCTGGTCTTCCCAGCGCCCCCTGCAGTCATGAGCTCCGATGCAGAAATGGCCATTTTTGGAGAAGCAGCTCCCTACCTGCGGAAGCCAGAGAAGGAGAGAATCGAGGCACAAAACCGCCCATTTGATTCTAAGAAAGCCTGCTTTGCAGTGGATGATAAGGAAATGTACGTGAAAGGTATGATCCAGAGCAGGGAGAATGACAAAGTCACAGTCAAGACCCTGGATGACCGGGTAAGTGTTGATCTCAGATGTCCTCCATCACTTGCCTTTGGAGTGGGGTATTAGGAATCCACGTGCTGGTCCAGAGGAATCTGAAGATAGAACAAAATGTACACTTGCCTATTCGGTAGTGAAGCGACCGGTGAAAGCACCTATTTGCAAACACCTTCACTCCCACTTCTTTCACTTTTCCAGGACTTGGGCTTTGAGAGTTTTTGTGATGTTTGCTTCAGGGAAAAGGGAAGGTGTGGGTGGCAGAGGCTGGACCATTTAAAGGAGACATTGGTGCTGATCACTGCTGGGTGGGCCAGGCAAATATCCCTCCCTACGCTGCAGAGTGACCTCCTGAGAAAGCACTGGAGGTGATGCCTAGCTTAATGTTGAGAATTACAGTACATCGGTCAATTCAGTATTTACTGGACACGCACGTCTACCATCCGTCCCTTTGCAAATGGAAGCACATCTCAGCACCTGCTTTCCCAAAGTTTACCACCTAGTGTAGGAATCAAGATGTGTCTGGCAGGTATGACTGTCAGTTCACAAACTCAGGCATATGAGGAAGATCTGTCTTTTAGTTCTTGTTTGTTTGTTTATTGAACTTAACCTCTCGTTTCAGCCTCTTTTCACTGGGAGGGAGATAAATTTTCTTCACTCACCTTGGGATCCCCTCCTATGGTTGTGCCTCATTTTCAGGACGTTACACAGTACCACACTGAGGGTCTCACAACCACCCCACCACCCCCAAATGATCTGCTAAGAAACACGTCCCAGGGCTTGAAGCTTCAGGACGTACAGACTTTCCCATCTCCCCTCTGCTACTTTGGGTGTCTCTCTGGTGTAGGGTGGTGGGGCAAAAGAGTTTCCTTTCCTCAAGAGATTTGGTATGTACCAACCAATCCCCTTCCTTTTGTCTTTTCACTACAACCCTCAAAGCTTTTCTAAGGACTTAGGCTTTGGGAAAACAGAAGCCAGAAAGCCTTATAAGCTCTTTCTCTTTTCTGCCCTATTTTCTACCTCTTCTGAGTAATGGAGTGCACAGCCAGCTGTATATTTGAATGGGGGAGTCGGGGGCGGGGGGCAAACCCAGAGGAGGGTTTGAGACTAAGTAATAGTCTCAGAAATACTGTACAGCCACAGGCCATGCTACAAGTCAAATATTGTAACTATTAGAGCAGAGCTGCAAGGAATTATGGAAGCCTTGAAAAGACGGGGAGACAGGAAACGGGTCATGGAAGAGGAGTCACTTGAGCTGAACTTTGAGGGTTTCTGAACATAATTTCAGTGAAGATAGTCCAGACAAAGGAACCCACGTGAGCAGAAGTATTGAGGTGGAAATGCACAGAATACATTGGAGTATTCCCTTCCAACCATCCAACCTTTGTTGCATTGAAGGACTCAAAGCAAATGGGGTAAACAGAGGCAACCTTTCATGGCCTGGGCCATCCCGAGTCCCACCTGGACCCTGAGGGCTGAAGGGCTCTGTTGCTGTGTACACCTGCAACTCGTTCTTGGCACACACAAGGGCACACTGACCTGGGGGTGGGTGGGGTGGGCATCAGACCAGAACTGGCTATGAAGTTTGACCAGAACTGGGTTCATCAAGGACAGTTATTTGTGGATCATCTCTGGGAATGGAAATGACCCATGAAGCTACTCATGCTAATCGGGCGATTACACCGCAATCTCTCGCTACTTCCATCACACCAAGTACAGCAGGGTTCTAGCACTGGCTGTCCTCTCCATCATGTGCTTTTCCTCTCAATCCCCAGACACTCACTCTCAACAGTGACCAGGTGTTCCCCATGAACCCTCCGAAATTTGACAAGATCGAGGACATGGCCATGATGACCCACCTGCACGAGCCCGCGGTGCTGTACAACCTCAAAGAGCGTTACGCAGCCTGGATGATCTACGTGAGTTCATTCTCATGGCCTTCTGCTCATGCAGCTAGTTAATAGTTTGAAAAATAGATGATTAAGGTCCCCATGAAATGATTATATTCTTTTTTTTTTTTTTTCTTTTTGGTGTAGACCTACTCGGGCCTGTTCTGTGTCACCGTGAACCCCTACAAGTGGCTGCCGGTGTACAACCCCGAGGTGGTGGCCGCCTACCGAGGCAAGAAGCGCCAGGAGGCCCCGCCCCACATCTTCTCCATCTCTGACAACGCCTACCAGTTCATGCTGACGGGTGAGCAATTTCTTCAATCCCTATTTTTTTAAAATAGTTTCAGTTAATGATGCAAGCCCTTTAACTGGACTGGTTCTTAGTGAATTATTCAAGTCCTTCCGAGGCCTTGATCATCTGAATGGGGTGATGGTCAAGGTGACCTTCGGGAACTCTGATGATATGATGAAAAGCCAGAGGTTCATATCTCCCATTAGCAGCCACGGTGCATAGGCTAGTGCTCACGTCTAAAGCCTCGCTGTGCACCTGCTTATTTGGGGGAATGCAGGATGCAGGGAGAGGCCCTACCCCCACCTCCAAAGAACCGCCTTCCTCCCCCCAACATGAGCATGCTTAGAAGAAGAGAGACTAGATTAATAGCTGCTAGGGTGCAAACTTGGAGAACCGGGCATAGCAGTGTCTATAACCTACATTTCCAGAATGGCACAGGAAATAGACACGTGGTAATACTGTCATGTCACTGTGTTTCGAGTCACTTTTGTCTGTCCCACTTTCACCTGACTTGGTCTGCTACAGACTCAAGAGGCAGAAGCAAGCCTTCGAGATCTGAAGACCCTTGGAGTCATCTGTCAACCTCCGGTTGCCCAAACCTCAGCCCTTCCTCTCTCACACTCAAGCCTAGCCATTCCTGCACACTTAATATTTTTCTTCAAATTGACTGAAGCTACATCAGTTTTCAAAAGAGGATCGATAGCATTATTTGTATGAATTTCCTAGGGCTGCCGTATCAGTACCACAAAACGGGTGGCTGACACAGCAGAAACTATTGTCTCCAAGTCTGGAGGCGGGAAGTCCAAGGTTGGCGATGTCAGTGGGGTCCTCTCCTCCCCAGGGCTGAGAGGCAGAACCCGTTCCCTGCTTCTCTCGAAGTTTCTTGGTGGTTTGCTGGCCATCTTGGGGGTTCCTTGGTAGAAGCTCCACCCTGCTTACACAGTCACCTTTAGGTGGCATTCTCCCTGTGTGCATCTGTCTCCAAATCTCTCCTTTGGATAAGGCCCACGATTGTATTGGATTAGGGTGGATTAGGGCCCCCCACACTCCAGTATGACATCATCTTTTTAAAAAAATATTTTATTTATTTATTTGTTTATTTATTTATTTTTGAGAGAGAGAGAGCCCGAGCAGGGGGAGGGAGAAGCGGTCTCCCTGCTGAGCAGGGAGCCCGATGCAGGACTCGATCCCAGGACCCCGGGATCACAACCTGAGCCGAAGGCAGAGCTTAACCAACTGAGCCACCCAGGCGTCCCCCAATGTGACTTCATATTCACTAATAACATCTACAATGACTCAGTTTCCAAATAAGGTCATATTCTGAGCTCCTGGGGGTAAGAAACTAACAGATGAATTTGGGTAGCGGGGGATACAGTTCAACTCCTAAACTATTGTAAGGGGAAGACCATGATCACTTTCCACAAGTAGAGAGTAAAGGTAAAAGAAAAACCAAATGATAATCAGTGTCCATATATTATAATGAGAAGCTGCGCCTTCCCACAAGCCCGGAGTCTGAGACTTGCTCTCTTGGTTAAAAAAGGAGATGAGAAATTGCTGGCAAGCAGTTGAAGATCTATGAACAAGAATCCTTTTCCCGCTGTGGGATTCACTGGTCACTTGCCTCACGGTCCATGCTACACATCCCACATTCAGGAAATCTACGAAAATAGGAGGAAGATTAGCCACACCCAAGTCCCCACACTGCTAGTTCACAGCAAAGCTATGCACTCCAATCAGCCCCAATGTTGCCCTATTTTTGTATTCTGTGTGTTTGCTGTTTCTTTATTTTGTTTTCTCCCCTCTGCCTCTCCAGATCGGGACAATCAGTCCATCCTCATCACGTGAGTAACCTGAGTTTGCACCACGATGACTTGGAAGCCAGAGCCGTCCCTTGCACTCCTTTATCTTATTTGCTTCTGAACCGACAGCGGAGAATCCGGGGCGGGGAAGACGGTGAACACCAAGCGTGTCATCCAGTACTTCGCGACAATTGCGGTCACTGGGGACAAAAAGAAGGAGCAGCAACCAGGCAAGATGCAGGTGAGGAGCTCCCTGCATCTGGAGGTTTGCTGGAGCAAGGACAACTTAAAGACGGGGTGAGCACCCAGTGTATGCAGGGCTCAGTGCTCAGCAGAGATGCGCGGGACAGGGTCTGGTCCCACCCGTGCTTGTGGGGCAAGGCAGGAGGTGGTGCCACCTGGTGGACGCAGGCGGTAGCACTGGCTCCATCAGCAACAGCCCGGGGACCCTAAGCAGCTAGTCCTGTGCTCCCCTGAAGAACGGATGCTTTGGGGGGAGGGGGCGTCTCTCAGACAGGAGCGCACATCAGAATCACCAGGAGTGCTTCTTAACCACCGATTGCTAGGCCCTGGGCCCAGAATCTGATTGAAATTACTAACTCACATTCACAGTCCTGCTACTCTGCATTTCTCTCATGTTCCCGCCGTTCACACAAGGGGTCAGGGATCACACTTTGAGAAACACTGGGCGGGATAGTAGTTTGGAAATGGCTCTGGAGACAGAAGGATAAGCAGTCGTGGGTGGGGGGTGAGAGTAAAAATTCTGCTTTCTATGAGTGGACTTCTTTTTTTAAAAGATTTTATTTATTTATTTGAGAGAGAGCACGAGAGAGAGAGGGAGAGAACATGAGTTGGGGGCAGAGGGAGAGGGAGAATCAGACTCCCCGCTGAGCAGGGAACCCGACTCCGGGCTCCATCTCAGGACCCCGGGATCGTGAGCGGAGCCCAAGGTAGATGCTTCACCGACTGAGCCACCCAGGCGCCCCTATAAACAGACTTCCGAGCAATAATTCTCGTGACATATTTTTTGCGACTTAAAATTTTTTTTTGAGAACCACTATTTCTATTATACGATCCCTTGGGTGACTTTCATTGCTCAATTCTATGTCTACTTCTGCACCCAAATGTCTGTATTAGATGGGTCATGATGCATGCTGCAACAGAGGTATGTATTCTAAAAATCCATGATTTATAATGGAGTGTTATCAGAGATGAAAGGAGGTCTGAAAAATCAAGAGGAAACCTGGAATCTGGTGTGGCCAGAGTCACACTGATGCTATACCAAGGAGACCCTCTCCGGGATGGGACTCTGAAGCCTCCTTGGGTGGTGGGGACGGGTCCATGGGTACCTTCACCCATCGGCACTGACCACCAGCCTGGGCTGGTCAGTGTCTCTCCCAGGACTCTGCTCTGGGCAGTTTCAAGTCACCATGGGCTCCTTCAGAGGATACTCCAAAGTCCTTCTTTTGGTTTTTCTTGTTTATTATTAGGGGACTCTGGAAGATCAAATCATCCAGGCCAACCCCCTGCTTGAGGCTTTTGGAAACGCCAAGACCGTGAGAAATGACAACTCCTCAAGATTTGTAAGACCCAGTCTAATTTTAACTACCCCCCCCCCACCAAGAACCAAACTCTCTCCTCAAATGCTGGAGATATATATATTTTTTTAAAAACCCACATAAACTAGAGTATAGCCAGCCTTATTCTACCCTCAAGTCATTCAGATCAATTGAGCCCGGCTGGGATAATCGGATACTCTGAAGAACGTGTTAGCTCATTGTTGGCAGAGGGAGGATTTATCTGTCCATTCCTAACGAGGCTCATCACCTCAGAGCATCCTAAAGTCATGGTGATTCAAATTCCACAAGTAGGGAGAGATTCCTTTATGGTCTCACTAGGTGGAAGCATTTTAAAATGCTGAAGTCCATTGAGCAATCTCCATTGGCTTATTAGCCACGGAAACCTTAGTTTGAATTAAGGGAGCAGCTTTGAACTGCTCCAAGTCAGAAGGAATTGGGAGAAGGAAAAACCCGGGGAAGGCAGGAGAGCTCAAAACTTGGGACTACGTTGATGTAGATATTGAAGGATATGTTTCATCCTTCGACATTTCGCTTAAGATTTGTTCGCCCAAAGAGACCTTTACTTCCCCATGGGCAAATACACAAACATCCAGCCCTCCACCTAATCTCACTATACCACGAAATGAACAACTACCATGAGGCAAAGCCCTCACTTAATGCTTATATTTGCAAGACAATATCAGGACTCCACACATCTCAGGAGCTGGATAATCTCAAGCTTGTGTTTTATGGTTGCTTCTCAAGGAGAAAATGCTCACTGATAAGAAAGTGGAAGCAGCCATCAGAGACCCTGGGGATGAGCCTTGACCTTTCTTTCTTTCCCTTGGTCCTCTGTGCATTGCGCATCTGCACATGTGTCTTCCTAGTGCACAACTAAAAACTCTTGCTTGTAGGGGATCCGGGTGCGTGTTATACAGCAGAGATATGGTGCATCTACTTGCACCAAGTTATTGTGTTAACCTGGCACCAGCTTAAAATGGAAGACAATACCTTTAGATACGCCCACTGCCACTCCCATTTATTTAGTACTTGGGTCTCTCCTCTTGGCCCTGACCCAGAAGTCATGATTGCCCCGGTTAACCTATCCACCTTCCACCTACCAAACAAACATTTGCAGGCTAAAACTTCCATCATTTTCCACTGAGCAGCTAGCAATATTGAAGACCAACACCTACAGTTCACTCACACCTCCACTGACCCTTCACCAACTCTCCCCAAGCTTCATTTGGAAAATAGAAGATTACAGAGTGCTGACTATAGTCCAGACTCTGTGAGTCGATGAACAATGCAACACTGTTGCCTTCAGATTTGCTCATGGTGTGGTAGAAACCAGTCCCTCACAAAATTTCACCTCTTGCCTCCCCTCAAAAGGGGAGAACTCAGACTCTGAATGCGTATTTTGGGAGCCAGAGAGCCTGGCCTGAGCCTGGGAGCTAGGTTTGCTTATAGTAAGCAATAAGGAAAACCAAAGTGAGAAATCTCAGAAGGAACACCCAGAGGCAAAAGAAAGAAAGATAGAGGGAGAGAAAAAAGGAAGGGAGCGAGGGAGAAAGGAAGGAAGGAAAGGAAAGGAAGGAAGGAAGAAGTGTTGGCAAGATGGTGCAACCAGGCCTATCAAAGGTATCATGAAGGATTTGGGAATCCAGGTACCAGAGAACAGGATAAAATCCAAGGGGACTGTCTAAAGTAAGGTGATCCCAAGCAGAAGCTGGAGAGGGAACTCGTGGATGTCCCCAAAACTGGAGGGACAGGGCCAGATGCTTTGCATACAACATCTGAGTCTTGGCTAAGCCAGCTTGGGGACTCAGGTGCCAGGCAGACAGAGAGCAGGGAAGTCCTCCCCTTCTAGCATCACTTCCTCCCTGACCCTACCCTTCCCACCCATGGCTGGTAGCACCTGGCAAAAGGCAGCCACAGTACCATCTAAATCAAATAACTGTGATGTTTGTCAACCTGCCATTGGACAGGGGAAGTTCATTCGAATTCATTTTGGAGCCACAGGAAAGCTGGCATCAGCGGACATTGAAACCTGTGAGTCCCAACGCCATATTGGGCACCATGGTATTTGGCCACAGAGGCACTTCCTAGCAGAAACCACATTCTTTCTTATTACCCTTAGATCTCTTGGAAAAATCCAGAGTGACGTTTCAGTTATCCAGCGAGAGAAGCTATCACATTTTTTACCAAATCTTGTCAAACAAGAAGCCAGAACTCATCGGTAAGTTCTTAGGGTACTGGTCTCACCCTCCAAATCAGTCACGTTGGAAAAACACCCAGAGCGCACCATGCACATGTGAGATGCTAACAGGAACTTCGTGTTTTGCAGACTTGCTCCTCATTTCAACCAATCCCTTTGACTTCCCCTTCGTGAGCCAGGGAGAGGTCACCGTGGCCAGCATTAACGACAGTGAAGAACTTCTAGCGACTGATGTAAGCACTTTCTTTCCTTCCTTCTTCCTTTCAGCACAGAATTACTGAGTTTGTGAACTAAGAGGCACCCTAGCGATCTAATCAGAGACTGGGACCCAAGGATGCTCAGTGAACAGACCCGAGCTCTCAGAGATCAAGATGTCAAGGGAATTAGTCCAGAAGGCACCCCTCGCCACTCAGCTCCACCCCAGAAGATGCCGTGGGGAGACAGAAAGTTCTCCAAAACGGGCCTCCAGTTCCATTCCCCAGCATTTTAGAGTCAGGTTTTGCACGTATAAAGTTTGTTAAAGGTTTTGTTGGAAATTCTCGGGCTACAAAACCATCTGCATGGTTCTTTAAGAAAAATTTTTAAATACAGCAAAGTATAAAGCAGGAAAAACAACCCACTCTATAGCAGCAGACAGGCCACACCTCATGCTACCTGCCCCCATCAGGCTCACGTTCGGCTCCCACACGTCCTCGGCGCACCTGTCAGGCCTCCGGCCGTTAGCTTGTTTCCAAGGTTAATAACTAGAATAATAATAATAATAACAACAACAACAACAACTAAGTGCACTGAGCACTTACATGTGCTAGGAACAGAGGTAAATGGCTTTCCCTTCTTTATCTCATTTAAGCCCCCTCCAAAACCTCTTGTAAAATGCCCCCATTTTACCAAGAGGGAAGCTGAGTCTTAGAAAGAAAACACACGATTTGCTTCAAGACAGAGCTTGTCAATGACAGAACACTTGAAGCCAGGTCTGCCCAACCCCAGAACCTGCATTTTTTTAACTAATAGACACCATCTCTGAGCAATTCATCTCCCACGGAGCTTCTCCCACGGAGCTTCTCCTGGGTGGTCAGTTACGGCCGAGCAGAGGGGGAGTGCTCCCCACGAGGGACTGCATTCCCCAAGAGGCTCCCAGACAGGAACTCTTTCACCTGGTTCCTTCCAATGTGGAGTGAAAGGTTTTCCCTTTTAACCTACAGCAACCCCCTCCTACAGCATAGATATGCATCAGCTGGAGATGGGATATGGAGTCAAGGAGGCCATCATGGCTCAGAATCTCTCCTCCGCCAGGTGGGCTCCCGGCCTGGACTCTCCTTCTCCAGAAGGGGGCGCCACCCAAGAGAGCCTCATTGTCCAATACCGTCCCGCTGACACTGCCCTACCAGCTCACCAGACACGTTCCAGACATGTCAGCTCCCCCAGTGGGCATTGCTTATGCTCAGGCTGCAAGCTCCGTTACATAGTCAATACATAGACCCCAGAGAAGGATTTCCTAGTTTAAATCTTTGCAGTAGAAGACCGGCCGAGTGGCTATAAAACCAAGTCAGCTACTGCCTGTAGGCTCTGAAGTGACCCAGTGCTTGTTCCAGCCCCAGTTTGATCATCTGCTACCTGTGTGACTTGGGGCAGGTCTCTTAGCCCGTTAGAACCTCAGGTCTCACCTGGAACTTTGGAAAGATCTGCACACCTCTAAGGTTCTCATAGCGACGCAGTGAGATATGGATGGTGCCTTAGCCCACGCCTAGCACAAGGGGGCTCTGCAGAAGTTCTCCCCTTTCTTATTTGAAAAATGACGGCATTCTCTTCGATGACCTTCCCTTCCAGTTCGAATAGGCTGGGGCGCCATATTGTCTCAACCCTGAACACCACCAGAATTCCTGGCTTCCAATGCCAGACTCTCGAGGTGTTGGACACTATTTCTCAGACACTCTCCATGACCCTTCCTTCTCCTGGTATCACGTGATGGTTGCCAGTGACCTCATCCAGAAAACGGCCCTAAATCTATGTAAAGGATTCAAATCAGTCCTGATTGGATGGAAGAAAACAGAACGTTCACATTTTCTCCCATAGTCTCCACCCTCCCACACAAACATGTTAAAGAAATGGCTTTTAACCCCTAAGTTAACATACCACCCCGTCATCCACTTCTTTGGGCAAATGCTGTCTCACGGGCAGTACAGAAAGGGTGAGGTCTTTGCCAGGGAAAACTGAGTCCCTGTGACAACTGTCCTTTCTCTAACTCCCAGAACGCCATTGACATCCTGGGGTTCAGCTCAGAGGAGAAAGTCGGGATCTACAAGCTCACGGGGGCCGTGATGCATTATGGGAACATGAAGTTCAAGCAGAAGCAGCGGGAGGAGCAGGCAGAGCCGGACGGCACCGAAGGTAACCGCATCTGGGCAGAGACTGGCGTCTGACTCTGCCCCTATATTCATGGGTGGACGGGGCCCCGTGAGATGAGCTCTGGGTTCCTCCCGAGAGCTGCTTTTCGGAAGTTGCACAAATGGAAAGTGGGGTATCCAAGGCTCATTGTGCTTGCCCTGGGGAAGTCCACTCCTTCTGTCAAGGAATCTGATAGTGGTGGATCCTTGAGAAACAAAAGACATCATTCTCATGGACGAGTAATCACTGCCCACCTCGCTCTCACCATCGCAGTTCACCTGCTATCTTAAGGTAGACATTGACGAGAGGATATGGTTCTGTCACTTTCTCTCCGTGCACGTCATTATTCACATGCAGAATGCGGTCCTGAGCACCTGGGCCAGGTGAGGAAGTTTTCTCCTCCTGTTGCCTTCAATTCCATTCTGACATCTGTTGAACTTAACCCTGAACCAGGGACTGGTGTACGAACCTCCCCCCCTCCCCACTTCATGACTCTCACCTGGCTGATCTCTCCAACCCCCCCCCCACCCCCCGCCAGGTCCTGGAAACAGAGCAGATGGCAGTGGGAAGGACTACCAGCAGCAGGACCCACCCACCATGCGCCCTGCTCGTGCACCTCATCTCTCACGCTGTGTCTTTAATCTCTTTTATTAATTCCAAATGGACTGATTAGTGACCTCATTGCAGGAGTAATAAGTAGCCCATCAGCATTCACTGGTTTCCACCCCCGAGCAAGTGGAGGGGATTATGCAGGAAATGTACACCAGGGGGCGCCAATCCTCGGGGCCATCTTGGAATCCTGGCTGTGGCAGTGGTGTAAGATAAGGGGCCCCAGAGAAACTGTTCAGAGCCAGGGACACTTCTGATTGGGATAATCAAGGAAGGCTTCCTGGAGGAAGAGGGCACTGACATGGACTTTGAAGGATGGGTAGGATTCTGAAGAGGGGGAGCGGGAAGAAGGCGGTCTGGGCAGAGAGGAAGCATAACAACCAAGGGGGAAGAGGAAGGAATGTGAGGGGACTGAACAGCAGAGGGGTCCAATTTGGCTACAGAAGAGGATATGTGCGGTGGATTTGTAAGAGATGGGGATTAAAAAGCGGTTATTTTGGTATCAGTTGGAGAAGGCCTTGAGTGCGGGGATAAATGGTTTAGAACGTACATGGTAGGCACAGGGGGAAACCATGAACTCTCCACGTAGCAGGGGAAGTTCGTGGGAATTAATCTGTGAGCAGTCGGGCTTATCAAGAGAGTGGGACCATGAAAAGAAAGTGTATCAGGCTCCTCAGCAAGGGTGGATCATATGATAAATATCACGGCGGGGGCTCAGGCCCCCTTCCAGGCCCAGCTGCTGCGTGTTCCGTGTGTAGGAGCAGAAAGATGCTGCAAAGGGGAGAGTGGGGGCTATAATCCAGTCCTGAGGTCCTCTAACGATGATACCAATCCGAGTGAACATTTGCTGAAAGCTCACCCCACACCAGGCCCCCACTGCACGACAGCCCAACCCATGGGGTCCTGCCACAAACCCTCCCTCCAGTTTACAAATGAGAAAACTGAGTAGTAAGGAAGCAAAATCAAAATTTGAGCATCGGGCCCTCTGAGTCTAGAGCCCAGGCTCTCTGCCACTATACTCTTCCAAACGAGGGCGATGCCAGCTCTTTTGAAGCGGCAGGGAGCAGGATTTGGTCCCTGTCTGGCCACAGGCATGTGAGCAATGAGAAGAAAGGATGTAATCACCCCAAACTTGCAAGTTTGGGGTAACTAGAAGAAAACCATCCGCCGACATGGGCAGAGCAGAGAAAGGGATATTTTGAGCAAAGAGGAAAGCACACATTTGGCCTCTTATTAAGCACTTGACAAGTACTGCCCAGGATTTTCATTAGCTCAACTCCCCAGCCAGCAATAAGGTAATGGTCCCGACCAAGGAGGAGCTGTCCCTAGAGGAGCAGTATTTCTCTACCTTCTCGATGAGTTCAGTGCAGGCAGCCAGGTCCATTCCAAAGTCAGCTGAATCCCCAATGAACTCTATGAAATTGCCAAATCTCAATTGCTTTTGACCCTCTCCCAACCCACCAGAAGGCTGGGTCAAGGTTTTCTAGTTCTCTCTCAGCTATGAGCATGACATCCTGCAGAAATTTAGGGAGCTGCCTAACATATATTGCTAACTGTTGTTAACTGTCCGAATGGTGCCTCCTTTACTCATTCGCCATTTTGTGGAATTATCAGACTCCAGTATTACTGTGTAGCTGTATCCTCTTAAAAATGAAAGTTACAGGAGTGCCTGGGTGGCACAGCAATTAAACGTCTGCCTTCGGCTCAGGCGTGATCCCGGCGTTATGGGATCGAGCCCCGCATCAGGCTCCTCCGCTACGAGCCTGCTTCTTCCTCTCCCACTCCCCCTGCTTGTGTTCCCTCTCTCGCTGGCTGTCTCTATCTCTGTCGAATAAATAAATAAAATCTTAAATTTAAAAAAATGAAAGTCACGGGCACCTGGGTGGCTTAGTCGGTTAAGTGTCCCACTCTTGATTCCAGCTCAGGTCGTGATCTCAGGTCGGGAGATCGAGCCCCAGGTCAGGCTCTGTGCTGACCATGGAGCCTGCTTAGGATTCTCTCTCTCCCTCTCCCTACACCACTCCTCTGCTCTCCTCACTCTCTCTCTCAAAAAAAAAAAAAAAAAAGTAAAGAAATTTAAATATCAGTAGGTCAAGATTCAGTTCAAGATTGCATCTAGAAGGCAAACTAAAAGTTCTGGAAAACCTGCACCCCTAGATTATGAGATCGAAGCTTCCTTGGACAAGCCCAGTCCTGGTGCACGTAGGAGAACATAAAAACACCAAAAAGGATTATGGGAAACGTTTCTGGGAGGACCCGGGGCCTGATTCGCCATGTCAGCCACTGCCGTCTTTGTGTGACACCGTTTCCCTCTTCCTTCAGTGGCTGACAAAGCTGGCTACCTGATGGGTCTGAACTCTGCAGAAATGTTGAAAGGCTTGTGTTGTCCAAGAGTGAAGGTTGGGAACGAGTATGTCACCAAAGGGCAGAACGTCCAGCAGGTAATGGAGATGCTCTGTGTTCAGTTGACTCCATTTTTCTGCTATTTTAACCACCATCTTAAAATTCTCCCATTGCAGGTGTCAGAAGTACATAAGCAACTGGCCTCAGCATTAAGGGGAATTTCATTCTTAGGCCCCCAGGGTAGCTCAAGGAATGCACATCAAGGGGCACCATTGGGCACCAGGAGGGCTGGAGCCAGGAACTGAAGGGCCCTCTGGAGCTGGGCAGCCCCTCTGCAGCTCCTTCCCTGGGGCTCTGGGGATGGTCATTGCTCCCCTTCTCTTCTGCTTCCTCACTAAGCAGACAAACTCTCTCCACCTGTCCTGCCCACGGCCACCCCCTAGCTCCCAAGTTCACATCTCTGTAGTTCAGCCTCCTGCGGAGACTGAGACCAGTGTCTTTGACCCCAGTTCCAAATTCTCAGGAGAGACACTCTGTGTAACCGGACTTGGATCAGAAGTCCACCTCTGGTTGGGTTATGTGCAGCCAAGTTCTAGAGTCATGTGTTATAACCATGGTTGTTAGAAGACTATCTTTGTAAATGGGATAGTTCTCAAAAGAAGAACATCTTAACCTGGCAAGTGCTTTAAGGAATATTTAATATTAAGTTGGACTCTATGAAATTGCCATTCTCCAACCACTTTTGACCTTGAAGACATCATCAGCTTCATGCTTCAACTTTGAGGGTTGAGCGGGTGATCTTTCTTCAAGGTGACCAATTCGGTGGGCGCTCTGGCCAAGGCCGTCTACGAGAAGATGTTTCTGTGGATGGTCACCCGCATCAACCAGCAGCTGGACACCAAGCAGCCCAGACAGTACTTCATCGGGGTCTTGGACATCGCCGGCTTTGAGATCTTTGACGTGAGTTGTTTGGATAAATGCCCTTTTAAGGCCCTTCCATTTTGGTCTGCTTTGCCGAATCGCCACTGGATTTTCCAGACTCACTCCAACTCCTTGCTATTTCCAACACCTAGTTCAACAGCTTCGAGCAGCTGTGCATCAACTTCACCAACGAGAAGCTGCAACAGTTCTTCAACCACCACATGTTCGTGCTGGAGCAGGAGGAGTACAAGAAGGAGGGCATCGAGTGGGAGTTCATCGACTTCGGGATGGACCTGGCTGCCTGCATCGAGCTCATCGAGAAGGTAGAGAAATAGATGCTCTCCAGGGACAGCTCCTCCTTATTTGGGACCATCATCTCTTTGCTCTCACTCTACCCTGATGATAGAATGGTGATCCCAGCCCTACTCTTCCGGCCTTCAGATAGCTGAATCCCCTTGCACAGACAAGTGTTGGGAAAGCAGGCATAATTCAGACACCTAAGCAGGTCCATGGGTGGTTAAGATCCAAGGGCTCAGTTCTTCCCAAGAATGTGAACGGGAGCCCGGGAGAAACTGTGGTGTTTCATACCTTATTGACTTGTCCAAAGACCCAAAGACGACAGACTATGGAGCAGTGGAGTTCTCGGAATAATGTTACTATAAAAATAGTAGAGGAGGGGCTCCTGGCTGGCTCCATCGGTGAAGCGTCTGCCTTCAGCTCAGGTCTTGATCCCAAGGTCCTGGGATAGAGTCCCGCATCGGGCTCCCTGCTCAGCGGGGTGCCTGCTTCTCCCTCTCCCTCTGCCTGCCACTCCCCTGCTTGTGCTCTCTCTCTCTCAAATAAATAAATAAAATCTTAAAAATAAAAAATAAAAAAGCAGACAACATTAACTAAAAAAAAGGGAATTTCTGTAACATTTTGAGCACTGGTCATGTTGGAATGAGTTAATCTTCCTAAGGCGGCTACGGAGAAATCCAAACATGATTGTTTCAATATTACTATTATTTTATGTCTATGTACGTAACTTTACTTTTTCTGGGGGGTATGCCTATTGCTAAAAGTGAGTTATATTTATATACATACAGTTTAGTATCTCTCCATGTTCCTTTGTTCAACAAGCATTCATGAAGCATATACTCTGTCTAGTGCTGTGCCCCAGAGAGTTTGTGTTTGGCTCCTGCAGACAATGGAGTCATTGAAATGTACCATTAAATGCTGAGTCATGGTCTGTCATCCTACTTTCAGCCCATGGGCATCTTCTCCATCCTGGAAGAGGAGTGCATGTTCCCGAAGGCCACAGACACCTCCTTCAAGAACAAGCTGTATGACCAGCATCTGGGCAAGTCCAGCAACTTCCAGAAGCCCAAGCCTGCCAAAGGCAAGGCCGAGGCACACTTCTCTCTGGTCCACTACGCCGGGACCGTGGACTACAACATCACCGGCTGGCTCGACAAGAACAAGGACCCCCTGAACGAGACCGTGGTCGGGCTGTACCAGAAGTCTTCCCTAAAGCTGCTGTCCTTCCTTTTTTCCAACTATGCTGGTGCAGAAGCAGGTAAAATTCTCTCTCCACCCCCCACCCATGGGGAAAGTTCTGCGTAATTACTTATGACCCAGAGCTGCTCCTAGAAGAACCAGTATTCAAGTGTGAGCATCAGACTGAGCTGGATTTATTGGCCTGTCTCTGATATCCAATTTTCTTTCTCCTATTCTTCCTCCTTCTTGAGAGATTGAGTTCTGTAGAGGTAAACAGGGGACTCTCAGGGGACAAAATGGCCAATACCACATTTTTAAATAGCTTTTTAAAATTGAGATGGGGTGGCTGGCTGGCTCGGTCGGAGGACCATGCAGCTCTTGATTTGGGGGTTGTGAGTTGGAGCCCCACATTGGGTGTAGAGAGTACTTAACTAACTAAATAAAAACTTTAAAAATTGAGACATAACTCATATGCCATACAATTTACTCTTTAGAAAATTCAGCAGTTTTGAGTGTATTTACAGGGTGTTCAACCATCCCCATTATCGAATTCGAGAACATTTTCATCACGCCAGTTACCCCTTCGCGAGGTTCTGTCAACTACAAAGCTACTCTCTGTCTCTATGAAGTTGCTTATTCTGGTCATTTTGTGTAAATGGAATCATACACTACAGGGTTTTTGAGTCTGGCTTTTTTCATGTAGCAGAATGTCTCCAGGATTTGTCTGTGTTGGGACACACTTCTTTTTATAGATGAGTAATATTCCAAAATGGATAGCACACATTTTGTCTATCCACTCATGAGTTGATAGACATTTGGCTACTGTGGATCGTGCCGCTGTGAACATTTGTATACAAGTTTCTATATGGGCATATGCTGTCAGTTCTCTTGGATATATACCTAAGGAGTGGAATTGCTGAGTCATATGGTAACTCTATATTTAACTTCTTGGGGAACCTCCAGACTGTTTTCCAAAATGGTTGCACAAGCCAGTCTCACTTGTTACATTTACTTGCATTTTATTTTTTTTTAAGATTTTATTTATTAATTTGACAGAGACAGCCAGCGAGAGAGGGAACACAAGCAGGGGGAGTGGGAGAAGAAGAAGCAGGCTCCTAGCGGAGGAGCCCGATGTGGGGCTCGATCCCAGAACGCCAGGATCACGCCCTGAGCTGAAGGCAGACGCTTAATGACTGCGCCACCCAGGCGCCCCTACTTGCATTTTATTTTTAAAATAATTGCCACAATAGGGTTTTTAAATTATGGGCTGTCTTAAATACATCAATTTTAAAAATTAATGTACTTAATGTGAAAATATAGGCAATGTAATCATTCATTCTGTAATTAAAAACAGACAAGAAGGGGCGTTTGGGTGGCACAGTGAGTTAAGTGTCAGACTCTGGGTTTCAACACAGGTCATGATGTCAGGGTCCTGGGATCAAGCCCCGTGTCAGACTCCGTGCTCAGCATAGAGTCTGCTTGGGATTCTCTCTCCCTCTGCCCCTCCTCCTGCTCTCTCTCTCAAATAAATAAATAAATATTTTTAAAAAAGGAAAGAAAAGAAAAAAAACCCTTCAGCTCTGTTACATCAAAAGAAAACCAGAAAGTCCCATTTCAGGGTTTGAAGGATGTGGCCACCACTAAAAGAAGGGAATCCTTATGCACTGTTGGTGGGAAGGTAAATTGGTGCAGCCACTGTGGAAAACAGGATGCAGTTCCCTCAAAAATTAAAAATAAAATTACCATATGATCCAGCAGTCCATATCTGAAGGAAGCAAAGTCACTATCCTAAAGAGATTATCTACACCCCACGTTCACTGCAGCATTATTCACAATAGCCAAGACATGGAAACAACCCAAGTGTCCGTCCACAGATGAATGGATAAAGAAAATGTGGCATACTATTCAGCCATAAAAAAAGAGAAAATCTTGGATTTGCGACAACATGGATAGACCTCGAGGGTACTATGCTAAATGAAATAAATCAGAAAGAGAAGGACAAATCCTGTGTGATCTTGCTTATACGTGGAATCTAAGAAAACCAGACTCATGGAAACAGAGAGCAGACTTTGTGGTTGCCAGAGGTGGGGGTGAAGGGATGGGGGAATTGGATGAAGGTGTCAAAAGATATTAACTTCCATGGGCGCCTGGGTGGCGCAGTCGTTAAGGCGTCTGCCTTCGGCTCAGGGCGTGATCCCGGTGTTCCGGGATCGAGTCCCACATCGGGCTCCTCCGCTGGGAGCCTGCTTCTTCCTCTCCCACTCCCCCTGCTGTGTTCCCTCTGTCGCTGGCTGTCTCTATCTCTGTCAAATAAATAAATAAAATCTTTAAAAAAAAAAAAAAGCTGCAAAGTTCTCATCACAAGGAAAAAATTGTAACCATGTATGGGCACAGATGTTAAACTCAATGAGACTGTTTCAAAACGTATACATGTATCAAACCGTGATGTCAGTGCACGTGAAAGTTACACAGTGTTATATGTCAATGACATCTCAATAACCTTGGGGGTGGGGAGGGCTCAGGGCTACATCTGACCCACCCTCCGTGTCTGTCTCCAGGTGATTCCGGGGGGAGCAAGAAGAGCGGAAAGAAGAAAGGCTCGTCTTTCCAGACAGTGTCGGCGGTGTTCAGGGTTTGTGTTTTGGCAATTTCTACGTTGGGCTGTTCTTCTGGTCTGTGGAATAGCATTTGCTGAGGTACGTGTGCTTATTTTGATTTGTGTCCCAGGAAAATTTAAACAAGTTGATGACCAATTTAAGGAGCACTCACCCTCACTTTGTGCGGTGCCTGATTCCCAATGAGACCAAGACTCCCGGTGAGTGAGACTCCATCAGAACAGGACTCCCCGAAACGTGTGTAAACTTCCACGCGCGTGAGCGCGTGTGTGTTTCCCTGAGCGGAGGGTTATGGTGTCTATCACCTCTCAACGCCGTCTATGAACTGACATGGCCAGATTTAGCAAATACAACTACCAGATGCCCCGTTACGTTTGAATTTCAGATGAACAATGAAAAACGTCTTTGTGTAAGAATGACCCACGCGGCGTTTGGGATGCATGTACACTACAATATGATTTACCGAATCCGAAATTCAAACTCACCTTGGCGTCCTGTATTTTACCTGGCACCCCTCCTCTGAAGTCATATCCCAAATAGTCAAGTGCTTACAGAGGCACGTCAGATCCATGACATTCATAAGGTTCTCCAGGGGCTCTGTGACTCCTTTCCCCCAAAGACAACCACGGCATCTCGAGTATTCCACAGTTAAAACCCCTGTTTCCCAAGCCTATATGGTATAGAGTTACTCTATCATTTCTACTGCTTCCAACAGTGAGGTAAGTATAGTTCTGTCCATTTTACAGATGGGAAAACTGAGAAATGTAGATCTAGAACACTGGGCAGTACCATAGATCCTGAACCATCGCTCAGTCCCCGATGCACAACTATTCTTAGAAGGTAGTGGGGTCTCAGTGTCGTTTGTCACAAAGAGAAGAGCACACAGCCACACCGAGCTCTGGCTCCGAGGCAGCTCACTTACAGCTGATAGAGTTATCTACCCCAGACATGAGTAAGCATCCTCCCTCTGCAATGTGACAAGGGAGCAGAGGGTTTCAGAGGCTGGAAGGACACACACACACACACACACACACACACACACACACACACACACAAAACAAACCAGGTCCACCCGTTGCTGCCCATGGGAACCTTAGCTGCGTACTTTAGCTTTCCGGGCTATAAAACGAGGATTAAAGTGGTATTTCATGCATGCATTCACTTAGGTAGCTTTTCATTTATTTATTTAATGAGTGCTTATAAACTCTGTAAATATTAATTCACTCAACCTGTCTTAAGGGGGTTGTTGTAAGGATCGCATGAATGAGTGCATGTCAAGCATTTCAAGCAGGACCAAGCACCTTGTGAACGCTCAGTGTATCTGGCCGTCGATGATAATACTAATAGTCGTTATTAGTGTAATTACAAGAAGAGGAATAATTATGATAATAATGTTATATATGATAATAATCGTGAGAAATGATAACATCATGGGGAAATAATTGTATTATCACATTAATAATTATTAATTGCTTGTGATAGTATTACAGTATAATTACATCATTAATTCTTATGTTATTATTATTATTATTATTATTATTATTATTACTGAAAGCCAGACATTTCAGTTCTCCAAACAACCACATCTACTATGTGTAGCGGAATTCATCTACCATGAAAATCTAAGTCAAAGGCAAAAACCAGTGGGCTCACTGCTTGGACCCACGTTGTCTTTGCAAGCTGCACCCCTCCCAGGGAACCCAGCACAGCCCATGTCTCCTCCAGGCTTGGAACGGCGCTGTTTCTCTGGTTACGCATCAAACGAAATTGTTGGCTTGCGTGTCTTGTCACAAAGAAAGCAGATTTCCATGATTGTTCTGAGCACATGTCCACACCAACCAAACGTGCCATCCGTAAAGCGCCTGCTGCAAGTATCAGGCAACAGGGGTGGAGTGCCCCTCCCTGGGTTTAACCTGTGCCTCTAGGGGCCCCCAGGGGTCCGGGCAATCCACTGGTTCCCTTTTTCTCCTAGAAGGTGAATTGTGACGAAATCTCCAAGCCTTCCTCTCCATTTTGCTTCTCCTTCGTTGGCGCCTCTCTGTTTTCTTTCTCATTTCTGAGAATAGACTAAGACCCTACTACAGGAGCGTGGGCGAGGCTTTGGAAAGGACCTACTGGGGCCTCTTCACTTTCTAGAAGAGGGAGTTGAGACTGTGGAGATTGAAGTGCCTGCCCCAGGGCGTCGGGAGCTGGGGCTGGAGTCCTGGTCCTGGGTCAAACCACAAACTGATTCTCCCACACACCTGCCTGCAAAGCTGAGATGGCAGGAGAAGGGAGTTTGCTGGAGCTGATGAATGAGAGATAGAGAGAAAATTCTTTAGCAATAGTAACATGAGAAAGATAAGGCAATAGCTTGGGGGACTTTTTAAATGTTTTGCACATGGGTCAGAGGGCAGAGAGGATTGTCTTTGTGGGCCTTCCAGACACGTCACCGCCTGGGTTGGGAGGGACACGGGGAGAGCCCAGGGAGAAGTCAACCCAGTTCTGAGCCTGCAGGGGCCCAGGGGAAGGAGGGAGCCCAGTCTCAGCTCTGCGGCTACCCGGCAGGGCCCTCACCTCTCCCAGAAATGGGGGTGCACAACTGGCATCAGAGCCCCTCAAAAGCCTCATCCAAGAAATACTGGGAGCTGGACTTGGGGATCCCTCGGGTTCGCTCCCAGGAGAGGTCCCCTGAGTGTCTGATGTTTCTCCTTGGTCTTAACCACTACTTTCTCGAGAGAATCACTGGCCAGTGGAACCTTCAGGAATGATGGAAATGTTCCACGTCTGTGCCATCCACAACGGCAGCCACTGGATACATGACACGCAGCCGGTGGGGCTAAGAAAAGGAACTTTTCATCTTAATGAATTTAAATTTAAATAACCACATGTGGCCAGAAACTATCGTATCAGACAGCGCAGCTCCAACAGAACCTTGAAACTTGCGTAAATGAGTAGTCCTCTCTCCTCCCAGCCACCAAGGAAATCTGTGAGCCTTCTAGAAGTTTCCAGAAGGTTCATCAGAGACAGCTTTAGCCTTCCCTCTCCCCAGCAATCTAGGGAACCCACAAGGAAAAGCCATTATGCAGCTATAAGACGGCTCCTAACCACACACAGGGCCCCAGTACAGAATTTTCTCAGTCCCCGTTTGATTTGTGCCCGACCCAAGAGAGTCCCTGATAAGGGTTTGTCCCTGATAAGGGCTTGTCCCTGTGGGTCCTTGTCGTCCTCCCAGGGTTGGTGTCCCCCCCTTCCTTTCCAGAGCTCATGCTCAGCCGTCAGCAGATGACCACCCTGCATTCAACCCCTTGCGCCCTCTAAAGCACAGCTGTCCTCTCTGTTTCTCTGCTCCCACTAAAGGCAAAGCTTACAGATGTTACATCCTGACCTTGAGTCGACAAGGGCACATCACGTTATCTAATGGGAAGTCCAGAGGGTACCCATACTCATTCTAGCCTAGCTAAGACTCAAGGGCCAGGAACAGGGTAAAAGATCAATATTCTGGCTTTTAGCCCATAACAATGGGGTGCTCCAGTGTCCCCAGGAGGTTGGGATTATTTCTACTGGGGGACAGTAGATAGGCTCCAGCCTCTCCTGGCCCCTCCATCTTAGAGCCAGTACTAACTCTTTCCACTCAAGCCTCGGCGTGTGGGCGTGTCTCACGGAGGCCAGACCGTCAAAGACAAAGAAAATACCGCTGACATACCCCCGGAACATTCTCTCCCCAGGCGTGATGGACCATTACTTGGTCATACACCAACTACGCTGTAATGGGGTCCTCGAGGGCATCCGGATTTGCAGGAAAGGATTCCCCAGCCGCATCCTCTATGCTGACTTCAAACAGAGGTAGATTGCCTGGCTTTCCATCTCTCTCCTTTTTTCTTTTTTAAAGATTTTATTCATTTGGGGGCACCAGAGTGGTTCAGTCGATGAAGCATCTGCCTTTGGCTCAGGTCATGGTCCCGGGTCCTGGGATCAAGTCCCACATCGGGCTCCTTGCTCATTGGGGAGCCTGGTTCTCCCTCTCCCTCTGCCTGTGCTCTGCCTACTTGTGCTCTCTCTCTGTCTGTCTCTCAAATGAATAGAGAGAGAGAGAGAGAGAACATGAGAAGGGGGAGTAGCAGAGGGAGAGGGAGAAGCAGACTCCCCAGCTGAGCAGGGAGCCTGATGCGGGGTTCCATCCCAGGACCCTGGGACCATGACCTGAGCCTAAGGCAGACACTTCACCAACCCAGCCACCCAGGCACCCCACATCTCCTTCGGAGGGCACCTTGTGCGTTCCCCAGAGGAGCTCCTTGGGCTGGGTGTTTGGTGAGCTCACAGCTTCCCAGGGCTTCTGTGAGCCTTGTCTTTAGCTGGGGGGATGATCTATGCCCAAAGTGAGTGCCAGGCCAGCCCGAATGGGGTCCCAGAATCAGAGCCCCAGCCCTCCAGCTTGACTGTGCCCCTAGAGCAGTTTCTCACCTGCACCGTTGACGTTCCAGGCTAGATAATCCTGTCTTGCGGGGGCTTCATGTGTCTTGTAGGATTTTAACAGCATCCCTGGTCTCTATCTACAGTGTTGGGAGCAAACCACACCCCACCCACACTGGGACAATAAAAAATGTCTCCCGATATTGCCAGATGTCCCCTGGAGAGGGAGGACATGGGGGGGAGGGTTTAAATTGTCCCCAGTTGAGTTCCGCTGCTCCAGACCAGCTCTCTCCTCCCAGCTGCCATCTAGGCTCACAATTCCAGGCCCTGTCTGGAGTAGAGGAAGGGAGAGGACACTCGAGAGGTAGGAGGACCACAGGCCTGCAAGTCACAGATGATTTCAAGGTTCTTTTACATCAGATAAGAACTATTTCCCCTGAAAGCAAAATTCCAGCTGTGTACCCAGCTGTGTACCCCCTCTCCCAGACGAGCTGTACAATATTCCATTTCTTCCTAAGGCTGGAGTGGGAGAAGTTTCTAGAAGTCCTGGTCTTAGGTATGGGGTGGACCTTGTCTCAGGTATGGGGCCGTTCTTGGGGATTGAACCATTTAGGAAATTCTGTCCCTTGATGGAAACCACCTCCCAACGTAGCCCAGCCAGGCCAATGAGGGGGGGGCTAAGTAGATGCTAGGCCTGACACAGCTTCCAAAGCCAGATTGAAGGGAAGGGAAGGTGTCTCCTCTGCTTCCTGTGTGCTCGGCCAAGTGCTGGCAGACTCTTGTCACCTAAACCGTGGTGGCTTTCCAGGATCCGTGTTCCCTCAGGGGAGGGCATGGCTTTTCTGGCCTGGGTCATCACAGAATGCGCTAGGCCCTGGCAGGGGTGAGGCCCCTGGGCAGAGAGGAGCAGAGTGAGGCATTCAGGAAACTGCATGGAGGGAGCACCCTCCCAGCTCTGTGCGGCCAGAGGCCCTTCTCCCCCGAGTCCCCCTCCCATGCCCAGCTGCCGGCAGGTGTCCAACCAACCGAGTTCCACCCCCCAGGTACCGGATCCTCAACGCCAGCGCCATCCCTGAAGGGCAGTTTATTGACAGCAAAAATGCTTCTGAGAAGCTTCTGAGCTCCATCGACGTGGACCGGGAGCAGTATCGATTTGGCCACACCAAGGTGAGAACACACAAAGCTGGGACATCCCTCCACCCATGTCACCCACAGCCCTGGGCTGATTGTCGGCTGGTGGGGGAAGAAAGGGCCCCTTTCCCCGTCTGGCCAACCTGATGACCCCGTTGTGCAGGAGCCCACGCAGAAGGAGCTGGGGTCTAGGGATCGGGAATTCTGTCTCCATGTTGGTTTCCAGGTGTCTAAAGGCTTCATTGGAAGCCAGGCTCCCCTCCCTCCCAGCCTGGAAGAACACAATAGAAAGCTCTACGGTCCTAAGAGAGCAGAGCAAAGGCACTCTTACGTGGGACGATAGAGCCAAGGAGAGAGGAGAATGCAGCAAGGATTCCAGGAACAGTGAAAACTTGGAGGGAATGATTATTACAGAGATTTACTGAGCACGTGGGGATCCAGCCCTGTGACCCCCTCTTTATGCACCCTGCATTCAGTCCCCCCAATAACCCGAAGGTGGTAAGGCTAGTCCTGATCTCATGCGGTTACAGGGAGGGCAGGGAAATAAAGGCTCCCGGAGGGCAAGAAACTTGCTCGAGGTCACATGGACAGTAAGGGACAAAGGCCAGCTTCAAATCCTGCAGAGCTCTCCCTCCTGGAAAGAGCCAGACTGGGGCCTGTGGCCCCCAAGGGTGCCCTGCTTCCTTGGAATGTCCGTCCAGTGTGGGCCGTGGGTGAGGGGGCCTGGGGGTGGGACCAGTCTTCTCAGAGGGCAGACAGAGAGGAGGACAGAGAAGGCAGAACCGTCTGTGAATTTCTCCTAATCTGGGCACAGTTGAGCTCAGAGGGTACTTTCTGGACTCATCCTTGCCTCCTGTGTGTGAGGTCTGTCCGAATCGGTCTGTGTGGGTTGGAGGGACCTGGAGCGTCCTATGGAACAGGGCTCAGGAGAGGTCACCGCGGGGCCCAGCGGACTGCCAGTCCCAAGCCACGGCTATGAAGGCTGAGGCCTGGGCTGGGCAGAGACAGGCTCCCGGGAGGGCCCCGGGTTGCACAGCGGCTGAGAACACAGCAGGGCTCGTCTCTCCCCTGACTCAGGTGTTTTTCAAAGCCGGGCTTCTCGGCCTCCTGGAGGAGATGAGGGACGAGAAGCTGGCGACCCTGATGACACGTACGCAGGCCATATGCCGGGGATACCTGATGCGGGTGGAGTTCAAGAAGATGATGGAGAGGAGGTGATGCGGAAGGACCCTTGCCCTGCCTTATCCCGCCCTCCCTACTTCACAGCTGCTGGTCGCTTCCTGGTTTTAGTCTCGGGACATCGATGTCCTTGCTCATTCATTTAACCAACACCTGCCAAGCGGCCCTTCCGTGCTGGGGACCCTGCATCGCGCTGGGGATACAGAAAGGAACCCTGCCCTCCAGGAGCTCAGGGGTGGGTTGGAAGCAGACCCCCGCGTGGCTGACTGTAACACGCATGACAAGTGCAAGGTCAGAGTCACATTCAGGGCCATGGGGGATGCTGAGAACAAGCCCTCTACCTGGCCAGGAATTGGGGCAGGCTGAAGGGGTCAGCAAGAAGAAAAAGCCTTCTGAAGGAAGCTTTGCTTGGCCTGAGAAAGGATGGCCTGGAGGCCACCGTGGTGGGAGCAAAGAGGGAGAAGCACCCAACACAGGTTTCCCTGCACCATGTTAATGAGGCCAGACCCGGGCATCGGCTGGGAAGCCATGGCAGGTACATACAGGGACCAGCAAGAGGATCGAGTTTGCAGAAGAAGACAAGGACCTGAACTAAGACAGAGTCCGGTGGGGGGGAGCAGGGGATGGGTCCCAGGGACATTGAAGAGTCTTACTCCTTTGATAATTCACCAGCGGCACTGGTGGCTGGTTATGTGCGGGAATTTCAGGGACAGGGGAACTTGGGGGGAGGTCCATTCTCCCCAATTCCCTGATACCCTCTATAGCTCCAACCCTGGGGTTGCCACGTGGGCCACACCGTGCATTCGTCAAGAACACCTCGCGGGCTTCTAACTGGGTGAAGTGAATGGAAGCCAGCACAGAAATGGGGGAGAGGAGAGCCCTTGGCAGGGGCCGGTTTATGGGAAAGGGAAGCAAGTTTTCAGGCGCACGAGAGCTCTGGAGGATACAGAGTAGGAGGTAAGACAGGGGTCACTGGGACATAGGCAACAGTCGAAATCAGGAAAGTAGGCAAATTCTAGGAGAGCACGTGTTGGGGAGACGGTCTTGGGTCTCCCACAGATAAGCAGGAAGAGGGGAGCCCACACGGCAGAGTACAAGGAGGCAGGAATCATGGCATCAAAGGCCATGAGGTCTTTCAAAAAGGTGAGAGTCAGCCGTTCAACTGTGGGAGACAGGGGTGCCTGGGTGGCTCAGTTGGGCATCTGCCTTGGGCTCAGGTCATGATCCCAGGGTCCTGGGATGGAGTCCCACATTGGCTCCCTGCTCAGCGGGGAGCCTGCTTCTCCCTCTCCCTCTGCTGCTCCCCCTGCTGGTGCTCTCTCTCTCTCTCTGTGTCAAATAAATAGATAAAATCTTTTTTAAAAAAAATGTGGGAGACAGACTCGGTAGAGTAGAGATGAAGATGCTGGTGGCATTGGTCATCAGGACCTTAGGCACTGTATCTCCAGCAGGTGGTAGGGGCAGAAGTCTGGGGCGGGAGAGGGGAAGGCCCACAAATGGCCCCGTGGCCTCCCTCACCTCCCAACCTCTGTGCATGCCGTTGCCTCTGTCCTTCTCTGCAGAGCACACCCCAGGGCCCACAGGAGCCGCACAGCTCGGCTGCCCCTGCTTCCCACCTAGCGGGGAAGAGGGAAGCGCCTGGGTCTCCCGGGGCGGGTGCGGGCGGACACGACTCCTTGCTGTGGTTCATTAACGCAGTCGGACGGGGCGTACAGGGACTCCATCTTCTGCATCCAGTACAACATCCGCGCCTTCATGAACGTCAAGCACTGGCCCTGGATGAACCTTTTCTTCAAGATCAAGCCGCTCCTCAAGAGCGCGGAGGCTGAGCGAGAGATGGCCACCATGAAGGAAGACTTCGAGAGGACCAAGGAAGAGCTGGCCAGATCCGAGGCTCGCCGGAAGGAGCTGGAGGAGAAGATGGTGTCCCTGCTGCAGGAAAAGAATGACCTCCAACTGCAGGTCCAGTCTGTAAGTACCTTCCCGGTGAGGATAGAAAGGAGGGGCCTCAAGGGAGGCCCCAGCAGGTGCGTCTATTCAAGGGACAGTGGTGCCACCTAGTGGGCGAACGCAGTATTGCAGCGCCACCACGCCGGTCGGAGGAGGGAGGGGGCGGGGCTTAGCGGCCGCAGAGGTGCTGCGAAGCGTGTCTGGAAAGGGAATTTCTCTCACCCTCGTTTCTGTCTGGCCTCCACAGCGGAGTTAGACCTATTTTGCTGTGGGTATGAGGGGACTGTGTCTGTCCTCATAATTAAAACCTATCAGGAATGCACCAGATCTTTAAAAAAAAAAAAAAGTCATGTAAACAAATATTAAAGTAAGCACTAAAGCAATTCAAAGGAGGAATAATTTTATATATATATGAGTTTTGGTAACATGATTATACTAAAAAATGCTTTGAAGTTATGCATTTGTTAATCAAGGAAATAGGGGAAACCACTTACAGCCTGTAACGCTCTGGCAGCATAATTGTATCAGTTCACAATTTAAGGCGTTTATCATTTACCCTTTTTAATAAGCTCCCAAATGCCTTGCGTACAAAGCATTTTCTCCTCCCCTTTTTACTTTGCCAATCAGTACAGTGTGGTCGTTGGGAGCACTTTCCCAAGCCAAGTGGGCAAGAGGATAAGTTTTGGAATTAGATAGCTGAGTTTATAACCCAGACCCTCCACTTGATAGCTGTGTGGCCTCAGGCAAGTTACTTAGCCTCTCTGTGCCTTGTTTTTCTCATCTGTAAAATGGACACAGTAACAGCACACACATCATGGGGTTGTCGGGAGGATCGGATGAGTCCGTGTATGTGAAATGCCAAGCACATAGTATGTGGTCAATTAACACTGATGCTTATTCTTAGGCATAACCTTGAAATGTGGGTCTAGTTTTTACAACACTCTTGTACAAGAAGATACAGTCCGATCAGGTTTAAGAATAGAATTAGCTAATCTCGGCCTGTCCGAGAAACCCATCACAGAGCCTTCTGGGACGTATATCAACTTAACCACTGAATTCCTATTTTGAATTTTCTGTTCTGTGGCTCGAGGAGGCAGGCTCACGGGGGAGAGACCGCCCTCTCCCATTGGAAGTAAAAGGTAGTATTGGAAATACCAGTTAGCTTGTGGTGACTTCGAGTAGAGGAATCATTTTTCAATGGGTGGTAGAAGGAAGAGTGGGCACATTTGGGCAAATCGGCAGAAGCTTCGTGAACCGTATGGACTCCTTTGTTTGAAACTATTTCAGCTGAATTTCTATTAAGTGGATGCCCTTGGCGGCTAAAGAAAGGTATATGGATAATAGACAAGTGGTGTGTGTGCGTGTGTGTGTGCGCTGAGTGTGTGTGCACATGGGCGTGCACGTGCGTGTGTGCAGGTGTGCTTCTGTGCACGTGAGTGCGCGCGTGTGTGCGCGTGTGCACGTCTGTGCGCATCTGTGTGTGTGCGTGTTTGTGTGCACGTGTGTCTGTATGCCTGTGAATATGCGTGTGTGCACATGCACAGGCACGTCTATACATGTGTGTATGCACATGCGTGTGTGCGTGCACGAGTATGTATGTGCACGTGCGTGTGTGCATATGCGTGGGTGCTGATTGCACGAGTGCGCGTGTCTGTGCATGCACGTGCGAGTGTGTGCGCGCGCGTGTGTGTGCACACGAGTGTGTGTGCGTGCGCGTGTGACCCATTCCTTGGCTCAGGTCCAGATAGTGGGCTTCTGGAGGGCAGAGCACTTCCCGTGTACAGTTGGCTGAGAGTCTGACCAAAACACAACCATCTGGTTCTTTCAGGAAACAGAAAACCTGATCGACGCGGAGGAGCGCTGTGAGGGGCTCATCAAAAGCAAGATCCAACTGGAAGCCAAAGTCAAGGAGCTGAACGAGAGACTGGAAGAGGAAGAAGAGGTCAACTCTGAACTGGTGGCAAAGAAGAGGACCCTGGAAGATAAATGCTTGTCTCTCAAAAGGGACATCGACGACCTGGAGCTGACCCTGACGAAAGTGGAAAAGGAGAAGCATGCCACCGAGAACAAGGTGGGCAAACCGGGAGTCTCCTCGGCTTCCGGAACCATCCTTACTCCCTCGCAGGGAGGAGCAGACGTTGCCCGAAGTCAGAGGCAGGAGCGAGCGGACGGGCAGTGAGGTCCCACCGAGTTCCGTCCTTCTCTGCCTTGCTCTGTACCCTGCAGGCTCTTCTCAACCCTCCTCCTGCCTGGCTGGTTGGACCCCAAACTTCCAGCCCCCAACCCATCCCGCACAAAGCAAGAGATCTTCGACAAAGGTGGCGTCCTAGTAATCCCTGTTTGCTCATGGCTCAGGAAGAGCAAATCCAGGGGCCAGGAGGGTGACGAGGGAGGCAGGTGGCGAATGGGGCAGGAAGCTGGGTAACCCCACGCACTGGCCGGGATGGGGGCTAACAGGGACCCTCGTGTGTTACTGGCAGAGTATACACTGCTACAGCCTTCGGGAAAGCATTGGAAATACTTGGTCAAATTAAGGATCCTCACATTTTACAGAAATGCGTGAAAAACACAGCACTTGATTCCCATAATAATGGTAGCCAATGAGACAGACCAAGGGATGGGGTTGACCTGGTGTGAGATGACCCGGATTTTCCACGAGCAGCCAGGAGTCCAGATTTTATGTGAAATCGCACTTTTTTTTTCCAATACTGATAACGTATTCAGAAGCTATAAACTTAAGAAAACATGTCTGCGGCCAGATTCACCCCACAGGGCAGGAGTTTAACAGCCTCTGATCTGGAAGAGTGTTGCAGATAGAGCAAAGTTTAATTTAATACCTCAAGGCTTCACGTGTGGTGCCCCCGCCCCCCGCTTCCCGACGGCACAGGACTCCCCTTCTGGATGTTCTTGAATAGCACGTTGTATCTTTCCTTACTCTTCCTGCCTTATTCGGAACCCCAGTCCCCCAGCCTGGAATACACGTTCCCGTGGATCTATAATGATAGAGGGAGATCGACGGGCTGCCCTTCGGAAGCACCCCGTTCGCATCTATCAGTGTCCCCCTTGGAAGATACAACACTCCCTTCGAGGGAACGACCCTAACGGGAGGATGCGAGGCTGTGTGGCAGGTCAGCGGGGAAGTGAAGAGCTGGGAGGCTGCCGGTTTCAGGGTATGTTGCAGCCAACACAGAGGTAGAGACGCACTGGCCAAAAAAGAAAGAAAAGGGAAAAGGACGGGGCGGGGGGGGTGATCAATAGCTTCTGATTGAATTGTTGGAGCATTCGATTGGTGTTGATATTCTCCCAGGTAAAGAATCTTTCCGAAGAAATGACAGCACTCGAGGAAAACATTTCCAAACTGACCAGAGAGAAGAAGTGTCTGCAGGAAGCCCATCAGCGGACACTGGATGATCTGCAGGTAGAAGAAGATAAAGTCAACGGTCTCATGAAAATAAATGTCAAGCTGGAACAGCAAACAGATGACGTAAGGATATGTCACGACTGTGTTCTAGAGGCTGTTACCTGCAGAGACTGGGGTCCGGGGTGGGGGTCTAAGGTCTGATTCCCAAGCAGGTGAACTGAGTCCGGCCCTCAGTCCCCTCCACACGAGTCTGGGATGCTCCAGCCACTTAAATTCTGCAGCCTGTGTCTACCTTGTGAAACGGGGATACAACCAACCCTAACTGGGAGAGTTTCCACGGAAAGCTCAGCACGGGGGCGCCTGGGGGGCTCAGTCGGTGAAGCGTCTGCTTTTGGCTCAGGTCATGATCTCGGGGTCCTAGGATCGAG
This sequence comes from Ursus arctos, assembly GCF_023065955.2. Lineage (NCBI taxonomy): Eukaryota > Metazoa > Chordata > Mammalia > Carnivora > Ursidae > Ursus > Ursus arctos. The sequence continues at coordinate 7,849,422 of NW_026622808.1, forward strand.
TCCCGCATCGGGCTCCCTGCTCAGCGGGGAGCCTGCTTCTCCCTCTCCCTCTGTCCTTCCCCCTCCCCGCCTCCTGCTCATTCTCTCTCTCTCTCGCAAATAAATATATTAAATATTAAAAAAAAGAAAGAAAAGACAAGCTCAGCACGTAGAGTGTTCAGTAAAACATTAGCTGCTACTATCCCCATCATCATATCGTCATCATCGTTATCAACATTCATTTGGAGATCCTTGGGCTCCAAAAACTCCAATCCTGTTCTAACATTGTTAAAATTGAGTTATTTTTCTTTGGAGATTTTATTTTATTTATTTGACAGAGAGAGAGACAGCCAGTGAGAGAGGGAACACAAGCAGGGGGAGTGGGAGAGGAAGAAGCAGGCTTCCCGCTGAGCAGGGAGCCTGATGCGGGGATCGATCCCAAGACCCTGGGATCGTGACCTGAGCTGAAGGCAGACACTTCACCGACTGAGCCACCCAGGCGCCCCTAAAGTTGAGTTATTTTAACATTGTTAAAAATGAGTCCTGTTTGTGGCCGTGACAATTATCATTTTTCCCCCATCGTGTTACTTTTTTTCTTTTTCTTTTTTTTTTTTTGTTTCTGAGGTAGACTGCTGTGATTCATCAGTTGCGTATATGTTCTTGGTACAAGAGCCAGGCCTGACGTTTTCAGGCTTACTCACAACTGTGGCTAGAACTTGTCCAGACTGCATGTTTTCCTGAGGCCAGAGCAGGCGAGCTCCACCCCTACCTCCCTGTTCCCCACACCCACATGCATGCACGCACACACACACACACACACACACACAGAATTGCCCTAATCTCCCCACAGATGCATGGTGTCAGCTGGGAGCACTGACAGTGTGCAATCTAGACCTTCCTGAGCTTGGCCGTAGCAGAGCCCGGCCACGGACACCCCGCTTGCTCCTGTCTGCGCACGAGCATGCCCCTGTGGGCGCCATGATCCTACAGGGAAGGGACAGGCCAAGTAGGAATCAGCGCAAAGAGACACCAGAAGGCTTCTGAGAGATACAGCCCCCTGAGGTAGCCTTTGCTGCAGGAAGAGAGAGTGGGGACGCAGGGAGACTCTTGCTCCCTCCCGGGGCCACAGGCCAGCAGTCATGCCCCACGGGAGCTCAAGGAAGCCACCAGCACGGGTGCAGCCACACTGGCTCAAGGGGCCAGCTCCAACCTTTCTGTCCGTGTCTCCCCAGCTTGAGGGCTCCTTGGAGCAGGAGAAGAAACTGCGGGCAGACCTGGAGAGAGTAAAGAGGAAGCTGGAAGGGGACCTGAAAATGTCCCAGGAATCCATTATGGACCTGGAAAATGACAAGCTACAAGTGGAGGAGAAATTAAAGAAGTAGATATCTCATGTGTGACCTCTGTATTTGAGCCCAAATGCCAATGTAGCCCTCTACAAGGCTTGTATTTCCTGTTACTTTTTTAAAAAGTATGTATCTATGTATCTATTTGCAGGAAGGAGTTTGAAATCAGTCAGTTACAAACCAAAATTGACGATGAGCAAATGCACAGTTTACAATTACAAAAGAAGATCAAAGAACTGCAGGTAGAAGTTTCAAAACCTTCCTGACCCCGAAAACCGTCTGCAAGGGTCCCTCCTGCCCTTTTGCCTTTGTTTCTTTAGCTGCTCATTCTCTTCCTGTCCTCAGGGCTGGAGAAAATGTCCTGTCCTTCTCTTTATTTTTTTCTGAAATTAACACTTTAACTTTGTCAGTAGCACATACATAGATTTCCTTGAGAATATTACAGTGTTATCAATAAGGCTAAATGTGATTGATAAGGGTTCTTTGACCACCACCCCTAACCCTCCCTTCTCAGAAGTCACTCCCACTTTCAGGGGGATTGGGTATCCTACTGGATCTCTTGCTGTGGGTTTATGTATGCATTTAAGACCCAAAGGGGCTCCTGGCTGGCTCCGTCGGTGCAGGGTGCAACAGGGTTGTGAGTTCGAGCCCCATGTTGGGTATAGAGATTACTTAAAAATGAAATTAAAAAAAAAAAGGACCCAAAGAAACGATCTATGAGAGATATATAAATAATACACACATACATATGTATATGCACGTATATATTAAAATATAAAGGAACAAGGACATAAAAATATGCAAGCATATATTCTATATCTTTACATGTATATTTATGCATGTAAATATGTTCATTAAATATATGTATATTTTATAGTCTATCTATTTTATATTTTTTAGCTTAAATATGATATTACAGAGACTATGGTTCTGCAGCTTGCTCCTTTCAGGTAGCAATGTGTCCTCCAGAGACCCGTGGTAGACATGGGTTGAGTCTAACTGCCCCTTGAACTTCTGGAACATGGTTCCATCATGGTGGATTTGACCATTTCCCCACTAATGGACATTTAGATTGTTTCCAAGTTTATTCCTCACTAACTTAATGTTATCGTGTAGTCTTTTCTTTGTGGTGCCTACCCCCAGTCCCTCTCCACCCTGCCCCTCCCAAAGTGGGCTGCTCCCTCCCCCCAGCATTCCTGATGCAGTGACCCTTTCAGGCGCGCACAGAAGAGCTGGAGGAGGAAATCGAGGCAGAGCGGGCCTCCCGGGCCAAAGCAGAGAAGCAGCGCTCTGACCTCTCCCGGGAACTGGAGGAGATCAGTGAGCGCCTGGAAGAAGCCAGTGGGGCCACTTCTGCCCAGATCGAGATGAACAAGAAGCGCGAGGCCGAGTTCCAGAAGCTTCGCCGGGACCTGGAGGAGGCCACCCTCCAGCACGAAGCCACCACAGCCGCTCTTCGCAAGAAGCACGCAGACAGCGTGGCCGAGCTCGGGGAGCAGATCGACAACCTGCAGAGGGTCAAGCAGAAGCTGGAGAAGGAGAGGAGTGAGATGAAGATGGAGATCGATGACATGGCCAGTAACATGGAGACTGTCTCCAAGTCAAAGGTACCTGACCCCCTGCTCTTAGCAAACAAGAGGCAGCCACATCCACCTGCTCAGGGAGCAGATGTAATTCAATGCCCGAAACTCATTGTCTGTTCTAAACTGCAAGGCTCTCCCGCCTTCTGCCTGCTCCCAATCCCCCCAAATCCATTCCTGTCATTGGAGCTTGACCCAATGACCTACTATGACTCAAGATTTCATCATCCTTCCGGAGTTTCAGAAAGCTTTCAGAATCTTCCAATCCATCTGCCATTTTCTAGAACTAAACCTATGGATGGATTGCACCAAAGAGCCTTGCTGGGTATGGTCATCTACCTGCCGCCTCCTTAGCCCACAGTATCAATCCCTGGGAGGCATAACCAATGTGAAGTTATGCGTGAGAACCGGGGTAGGTCCAAGTTTTGTTACACTCGAAGCATGTAAAATTCAGGAGGGGAGGAACTCTTTAAGAAAATGTACACGAAATTATAAATACAAAGTTAGGCACGAAAGTAAATATTCATTTAGAGTGAGAAAAAGAAGTCACGAATTACTGACACCCTGGAGACTCAGACCATTTGCCAGAAATGCCTCCCTAGAAATACATTCTGCTTGCGTGTAGCTTTCTTCACCCGGAACCTTCTAAGCTACCTGCATGATTTAGGGCCCATGCAAGTGTAGGTCCTGAAGCTCAAACTTCACCAGCTTCCTGGTAAACCCACCCCTGTGTATGACTTCAAGGCAAAGGCTTCCTCAGAGCGTGACGATGTGCTCCTAGATTCACGGGGCCTCTTGTTGCCCTTGTGTAGGATCTGGGCACCCACACCCTGGGCTTCCTCTTGATCTCTTCCTCAATTCCTGTCTGCAACTCCTTTTTCTCTCTTGCGGGCTTCCCCATCTTTCTGCCCTTCTTGGCCTTTTCCTCCCTCTAAGGAGTTATGTCTGTATGTATTCTCTGTCTGTGTCTCTGTCTACACCCCCATCCCTGCCCGTTGCAGGCAGGCCAGATTGCAGGGTTGTCTGGGTTAGAAGAGAGGACAGCACATCCCACATGCAGCACTTCCTTGCTACCTTCCTTCCTCCATCAATGCTTCATGCTCTCTGTTCGCAATTTTAGAATCCAGTGGAAGAAGTACTTTATATTGCTTTATATTTTTGAAGTTGTTGTATCCTTTGATTTTTCTCCTTGTGAGTTGCTCTTTTTCAACTACCCTGGATAAAATCATTTTATGTTCATATGTCATTTTCTCAAAGATATCCTAAGCCCCTTGAGAACTTCCTTTGACTCTTAATATCCCTGCCTCTTCTGCCCCCATCTTATACTTCCCAGTCTGAGGAAAACTATATGCTCAACATATTTATTTTATGTTATATGAGGTAGGAGAAGGAAGTCTACAATATACTCAAGGTTTTTAAACAAACTCCACAAAAATATGGGCCAACTGAGGAGTGAATCCCTCAGTGCCACTTCCAGCATCAGGAATCTTTTGTATATAGTGCTTGCAAACAAACAAATTAGAAGGTAGTATTATTCATACGGCAACAGAATTACTTATATTACAAGAGGATTCCGGGGTTCCTTTGAGTAGCATTTTCTCAAAGGTTTTTTCACAAACCAGTTAATACTTACCTACCTAAGATAAGTAGATAGTTGAAAGCTATTGCTCCAACCTATTGGTGACTAAACAGTCATCACAGATAAAACTAAAGCAAATCCGAAGTGATTATAATTTTTTAACTGACATGTATGTGTTCTGCATTTTTATTTTCATTTTACCTGACAAGAAGCTAACCTATCCAACTTCCCAGTTCAGTACTGGACACCAGAAACCCGCTTTTTTCTATTCATGTTGGCTTTTTTTTTTTTTTTTAAGAGTAATGTGGAAAGAATGTGCCGGACAGTGGAAGACCAATTTAATGAGATCAAAGCCAAGGATGACCAGCAGACACAGTTAATCCATGATCTGAACATGCAGACGGCAAGACTGCAGACCCACAATGGTAAGGAGGGGCTGGGTTCCAGAAGCTACAGGCCATGGGTCGGCAACGGTCAGCAACACACATGCATCTCTTTGGTAGGGGAGCTGAGCCACCAACTGGAAGAGAAGGAGTGTCTGATTTCGCAACTAACCAAAGGCAAGCAGGCCCTCACCCAGCAGCTGGAGGAGCTTAAGAGGCAACTGGAAGAAGAAACCAAGGTAAGAATGCCTCTTTCTGAAAAGTCAGAGTCAGACCCTGAGAAGCCCCGAAAGCTGGTTGGAGGCAGGCCTGCAGCATGAAGTCCAATGCTTCTCCTCTCTGCTGTGTGGGAGGGTAGGAACCTGTTCTTTGAGGTCACAGGGCTTTGGCATTGGATCTCCTTCCTCAGAGCCAGGATGCTCCATCCTCTGGGCTCCTCTGTCCCTCACAGGGTGGTCTGATAAACACCCATCACCAGCCAGGGCCTCCTCTTCCCACCACTGCACCAGCTTGACCCTCTCTGTGTATTCTTTCACTCTGCTCAGCCATTCGTCTGTATGCCCTGTATTCGTCTGAGATGCCCTCCTCTTTCTTTCTCCTCACTCACGCGTCACCTGCTACAATACCCGATTTTAAGTTCTCCTCTTCCAGAAAGACTGCATGGCTTTAGGGAGAGACACACTTGGGACATATGCATAAGCACGGACCTCATCATCATATTCTTGACTTCCATATCTAGATATTTCTGCTCATTGTGCCTATCTCCCCTTTGATCTGCAAACTTCCAGGCAAGAATAATTTTTCCCTGGTGGTAAACAGTAGGTACAGTGCACAGTAGAACAATGCACACAGCAGGTGCCCAATAAATGCATTCAGTGCGTGTTCAAGCATTGCAATAGAAATCCAGGAGTCCTCCAAAACCGCGTTCTGTGATTTCGAGGTTGCCGTGCGCCAGCTAAGACTTACAAGGCAACCTTCTGGAATTTTCCTGAGCTCCACTTACTTCTTCTAAAAACAAAACCAAGCAGTTTATTCGTCTCCCTTCTTTCCACTCTATGGTAAGGGTCTTCGGTGGACTGGGGTGGGGGTTGTGGTAAGAACCAGGGCCGGAACAAGCAGTGAGGAGATCCATTACAGGAACCAGGCTGTCGTCCGGTGGGCATACAGTAACAGCTGAGTTCTCTTTTTTGCGCCAAGTTTTGCTATCTGTGTTTTCAAAAAAACAGAAATGCACATGTGACTGCTGGGTCAACAAAACTCTTTCTTTGATGGTGGGCTCAGAAAGTGTTTTGTGGGGCACCTGGCTGGCTCGGTCGGTAGACTGCAAAACTCTTGATCTCAGGGTTGTGAGTTCAAGCCCCATGTTGGATGTAGAGACTAGTTAAAATCTTAAAAAAGAGAGAGAGAGAATTTTGTGACCATCAAGATGAGAGCTAAATTGTCCTGAGCAGGCGGGAGTGAGCAAGGGAGGCCTCTGGGCACGTCCTCCCCTGCCCAGGAAGAAGAACCAGAGCCGTAGAAACAGAACAGCTCACATCAGAGTTCCCCGGGGTGGGGACACAGCCCCTGGTGACACCAAAGAATGATTTTGAGTTTTTTCACGGCGACATCTTTCCATAGTGTTGCATCAAGTAGCAAGAAATTGATCCCCTTTCTTTTTTTTTTTTTTTAAGATTATTTATTTATTCGACAGAGATAGAGACAGCCAGCGAGAGAGTGAACACAGCAGGGGGAGTGGGAGAGGAAGAAGCAGGCTCATAGCGGAGGAGCCCGATGTGGGGCTCGATCCCATAACGCCGGGATCACGCCCTGAGCCGAAGGCAGACGCTTAACCGCTGTGCCACCCAGGCGCCCCGAAATTGATCCCCTTTCTAATTCTGTTTCGATTCTTCTGCTTACATAAGGAAAAGAGCTCAATTTGGGTACCAACTCTCTAGCATGCGCTCGTTTTCCTTAATCAGGCATACAGAGTGGGCTTTAGGCATGGAGACACATGGCAAGTACCTGGCGGAAAGGTGACCAGTAACACTGCTTTACCCCTATTGCATTTCTTGTTACGGCTTCCTTCTGTGTGTGGCAAATGTTAGTGCTTTTCTATTTAATGTAGTTGAATAGTTTACTTTTATTTAAAATAAGGGAGTCAACTTGACAAAAACTAAATAAAACGGGACATATGCAGATATGGCAAAGTTTGCAAAGGCAGCTGGGAAACAGCTCACGTTGGGAGATGCTGGTTTAGAGGAAAAGACCTTGGCTTGGAAACTGGCTAAGTGTCTTTGCAATCTGTCACCACCACCGTCCTCCCGCAGGCCAAGAACGCCCTGGCCCACGCCCTGCAGTCCTCCCGCCACGACTGTGACCTGTTGCGGGAACAGTATGAAGAGGAGCAGGCGGCAAAGGCCGAGCTGCAAAGGTCAATGTCCAAGGCCAACAGCGAGGTGGCCCAGTGGAGGACCAAATACGAGACGGACGCCATCCAGCGCACGGAGGAGCTGGAGGAGGCCAAGTACGGGCTCCCCGGCGACAGCAGGAGAGGTGACCCCAAGACATGAGTGAAGGGACAGAGAATTTTTCCTGCCTTGAGACACTGTCCCTTCCTCCCCAGGACTTGGAGGTTTTGTTAGGGCGTCCCTGTCCTTCCCCTGGGGCTGTCTATTCCGTCTGGGTCCCTTGGTGGCTTCCTGGTGACCTGCTTTGCCGCCAAGCACTTTACGGTTCTTCACGTTCTACTTACACCCTGTCCACGCATCCCATTCTATGTCTTGTTCTTACCCAGTTCCAGCCCCGAATAGACTGTTCATTCTCGTCTGATCTGACGGTTAGCTCTGAAATAGTCCACCTTTGCCAAGAAAAAAATTTTTTTGTTCTCTTAGGAAAAAACTGGCCCAGAGGCTCCAGGAAGCAGAGGAAAACACCGAGGCAGTGAGCTCCAAGTGTGCCTCCCTGGAGAAAACCAAGCAGAGGCTCCAGGGGGAAGTGGATGACCTGATGTTGGACTTGGAACGCACCAACACAGCCCGCGCCATCCTGGACAGGAAGCAGAGGGACCTTGATAAGGTCTGCCCCCAAAGAGTCACGGCCTCTTATGCTGGATGTGCGAGAGGCACGCACATCTGGGAGGTCCGCCGAGCAACAAGTCATAGTGTCAGCCGTTGGGTTTTGCAACGTCTCTTTGCTTTTGTGACAGTCCCTGCAAAGTGAATTTTTAGTTCAAGCTAATCCAGATTACTCTGAGATCCAAATACCTTTAAGAATACAGCAGATGGGGGCGCCTGGGTGGCACAGCGGTTAAGCGCCTGCCTTCGGCTCAGGGCGTGATCCTGGCGTTCCGGGATCGAGCCCCACATCAGGTTCCTCCGCTGTGAGCCTGCTTCTTCCTCTCCCACTCCCCCTGCTTGTGTTCCCTCTCTCGCTGGCTGTCTCTATCTCTGTCGAATAAATAAATAAATAAATCTTTAAAAAAAAAAAAAAAGAATACAGCAGATGGCCCGTAGGAACATCAGAGTCTGGAGCCCGTGATCTAGAACAGGGCCCACCCTGTTTCTTGGGTCCCCAGGATGCAAGGGTAAAAGCTTGGCATTGCTGACAGACAGCCTTTGTTTTCGTGGGCTCTCCCAGGTGCCCTGGTCCTACCTGCTGTTCACGTGTCCCTGTGTCATCTCCCAGGTCCTTGCGGAGTGGAAGCAAAAACTGGACGAGAGTCAGGCTGAGTTGGAAGCTTCTCAAAAAAGCTCCAGGTCGCTTAGCACTGAAATCTTCAAGATGCAGAACGCCTATGAGGAAGTGGTAGATCAGCTGGAGACCCTGAGGCGGGAGAATAAAAATCTGCAAGGTGAGCTCCCCTCCGCATCCCAGGTGAGCACCTGTACCCCACCCTCTTGCCTCCTGCTTCCCACTGCCCCCGCAGAACCCTCCCGTCGGCTCCGTTGACCCTGGAGCTCAGCCCTGCTAATGTCACAAACACAGTCATAGCCAAGTGTCGTCCTGGAGCACGAAGAAGTGCTCACCTCTTAAGAGAACAAGAGTGCCCGTGGATTGTGTCATGTCCTTGGGCATGCCACTAAATGCCTTAGGACCTCTGACTCCTGACGTGCAAAATCAGAGCAGATCCGATGCCCCCTAAAGCCCCTTCCAGCTCCGAAAGACTCTGATTCTGTATTCTGTACGTTGTCTCCAGAATTTTCTTCCCCGGCCCTCGCCTCGACTGTTTTATATACTTTGTGAGGTTTTAGTGTTCTTGCCACTCCTCTCTCTGCATCGTTCAGGTGAAGCCACACACCTGTGTTGTGCCAAGACCTCACCTGAAGGGCTCCACTGTTTTTTCTCCTACATAAACGTGATTGAATCCCCATCCCCAAGTTGCCAGGCAGAATGCCTCTGCTGTCAGCTGGAGCCCGATCAAACCAGCTAAATCGAGCCTGTCCTTTGCAGAAGAGATTTCCGACTTAACCGAGCAGATTGCAGAAACTGGCAAGAGCCTCCAGGAAGTGGAAAAAACCAAGAAGCAGGTGGAGCAGGAAAAGTCAGACCTCCAGATGGCCTTAGAAGAGGTGGAGGCAAGTGTCGGGGAAGGTCGGGAGGGTAGCACGCCGAAGGCAGGGCGACTGGACCAGACCTTTGGGGCTGCTTCCTGCCAGGAGGGGCGAGACTCCGTGGGGAAGAACCTCCAGCCGTCCCTGGAGAAACAGCTGTGCTGTGATTCATCTCCTGGGTGTCCTCTAGTCCATCACATTACCCCTTTTGCAAATAAATAAATGCATTCATGATGTCCTCGATGTCTTCCTTGGGAAGCAAGAAATCAATCACCAGCAATCCTGAGAGCTGGCTCAGAATTCCTCGGCTCGGGATGCCCGGTGGCTTCGTCAGTTAAGCGTCTGCCATCAGCTCAGGTCATGATCCTAAGGTCCTGGGATCGAGCCCCACATCGGGCTCCTTGCACAGTGGGGAGACTGCTTCTCTCCCTGCTTGTGCTCTCTCTGTCTCTGACAAATAAATAAAATCTTAAAAAAAAAAATAAAGAATTCCTCGGCTTTAACAGAGTCACACTCCAGATGGTCTTTGGCCACTGGGATTTCTGTAAAGTCAAAATAGGCCCAGTGTCCTGAATGTGGCCAGTGCGGGGCGGATGGTGGAGCTGTTTCTAGGGAAATTTGCATCATGAAGGATAAGGGGAGAGCGATTACCCTGTCCTTTCAGAGAATCGGGTGGCTCCTGAGTTATGGTCCCCCTTAAAAGAGCCACACCCTGTAAAGGTTTCACTAATACAAAAAGGTGCTCTGTCCCTCTCCAGACATAAAGTTGTTAAGAACAGATACAAAGTTTTAGTTAGTTTCAGGTTCATTACTAGGAGGGACATTTGCGGAGGGACATTGTTTGACCTCTACTCATCTGTAGAATGAGTAGAATAATGCTCGTTTTATCCCAACGGGGAGGAAAATGCCCGTTCAAGAAGGGCGGCTGGCCACGATCCCTCAATCCCTCCTCTGCTTTGATCAGGGTTCCCTGGAACACGAAGAGAGCAAGATCCTGCGTGTCCAACTGGAGCTGAGCCAGGTGAAATCCGAGCTTGACCGCAGGGTCACCGAGAAGGATGAAGAAATTGAGCAGCTGAAAAGAAATAGCCAGAGGGCTGCAGAGGCCATGCAGAGTGTGCTGGATGCCGAGATCCGGAGCCGGAACGATGCCCTGAGGCTGAAGAAGAAGCTAGAGGGAGACCTCAACGAGATGGAGATCCAGCTGGGCCATTCTAGCCGCCAGGTGGCAGAGACCCAGAAACACCTGCGCACGGTGCAGGGCCAGCTCAAGGTGAGCCCGCAGGCTCTGGGGAACCTGGCTGCCGCTCAGCCTGTCCGCGGCTCTGGCCTCACATCTGGCTTTCCCTGCAGGACTCCCAGCTGCACCTGGATGACGCCCTGAGGAGCAATGAGGACCTCAAGGAGCAGCTGGCCATCGTGGAGCGCAGGAATGGCCTCTTGCTGGAGGAGCTGGAGGAGATGAAGGTGGCCTTGGAGCAGACGGAGCGGACCCGCAGGCTGTCGGAGCAGGAGCTGCTGGACGCCAGCGACCGCGTGCAGCTCCTGCACTCCCAGGTGCGTCCCTCCTCCCTCCACGCGGGGCCCACCCTGGTGGGGGGAAGGCAGTACCCACACTCGCGCAGTGGAAGGGAGCACCTGCCCTTCCTCCCAGACTAGCAGTCAAGACCAAGTTGCATTAAGCTTAGTCCTTGTGGGGGGCGCTTGGTAGAGCGCACGACTCCTGATCTCCGGGTTGGTAGTTCAAGCCTCACTTTGGGGGTAGAGATGACTTAAAAATAAAATCTTAAAAAAAAAGAAGAAGAAGAAGAAGAAAGCAAAGAGGCTTAGTTCTTGGAATAACTATGCTCCAGATGGACAGATTTCTGAGCTTTCTTTAATCTGGAGATAAAAGGTCATGCACGTTGTGGGAAAATCCGAGAAAGGAAGGATGAATTATTGCATCAAGGGGCTGGAGAAGGCTTCACGGAGGAAGCAACGTCTAAGCCACAATCTTACAAATTTAGAATTGTCTTTCAAAATAATTATTTTTATCACCTTTATGAAAGTTTTTGTCTTTTAAGGAGATAGAAATTTATTGAATATATGGCAAGGGAGCAGTGAGCAGGACAGCAGAGGAGAGGCTGTCTGCCACCTTTATAAAAGTTTTATAAAAAAATTCTTTGTTACAAAATATAGAGCGTACAAGCAAACAAATAGAAGAAAAATACCAACCACAGTGTTACCATCTTGAGATCTTTCATTCCAAGCTCTTGTCGATGTCTGCAATTATTATACTTTTGTAGAACCGTGATCAATATTTTTGCAACTTCTTATTTTCATTTAACGTGTCATGAACATATTTCCACACTTTTAAATAATCTTCTATGACTATTTTTTTTTAAAGATTTATTTATTTGAGAGAGAGAGAGAACGTGCATGGGGTAAGGGGCTGAAGGAGAAATCTTCAAGCAGATTCTCTGCCAAGCGTGGACCCCCATGCAGGGCTCACCCTCACGACCCTGAGATGATGACCTGAGCCGAAAGCAAGAATCAGTCACTTAACCAACTGAGTCACCCAGGCACCCCCCATGACTATTTTTAATGGCGGAAAAGTGATGTGTTACAGTAGGGTGAAAAGGCACTTTTATTTAATCAATTCTCCATGGCTGGATGTTTTTAATTATTCCCAATAAAATTTTTACCATTAGAAAGACTTCTATGATGAACTTACTTATAATTAAGTTTTCTCATTTTCTCATTATTATTTCCTTAACATTCCTGGAAGTAAATAGATTGCTGGAAGCAGAATTTCATGGTCTAACAATAAAGACATTTGCAATGTCTTGTAACCCAGCCTTCACAAAGTGGTCTCCATTTTTATTCTCATTAGGAAAATACGTAAGAGCTCTTGCCTCAAAATTCTCAAAGACCCTAGTTATATGTCTTTTAATCCTCACCAACTTTATGGTTGGGAAACATCTCACCTTTATAATTTTGATTTTCTTGGGGCACCTGCCTCAGTGGGTAGAATATCCAACTCTTGATCTCAGGGTCATGAGTTCGAGTCCCACGTTGGGCATGGAGCCTACTTAAAAAAAATAAAAGACGGGCGCCTGGGTGGCACAGCGGTTAAGCGTCTGCCTTCGGCTCAGGGCATGATCCCGGCGTGATGGGATCGAGCCCCACATCAGGCTCCTCCGCTATGAGCCTGCTTCTTCCTCTCCCACTCCCCCTGCTTGTGTTCCCTCTCTCTCTGGCTGTCTCTATCTCTGTCGAATAAATAAATAAAATCTTAAAAGAAAAAAAATGAAATAAAATAAAATGAAGTTTTGATTACTAATGAGTCATTATTTCTTCTGGTGTATTCTGCCTGTCTTTACTTTGTGCCCTGTTTTCTTACGTGTATGATTTTTCTTTTTCATATGTTAAGGAAGAGAATGTTTTTTTCAGCAACATGCATCATGAGTGTTTTCCACTTTGTCATGTCTATAATTCTATTTATGGTGTGTTTGGATCATTAGAACTATTTCTCATTTTATATACTTACATCTTCCCATCCTTTGCTACCCACCCGACCTTCTACTGGATAATCTCTTCTTCCTCAAATATGTGAAAGTCTGCCTTTATCAGTTACTCACTTATTTATGTGCAGTTCTTGGGTCTGTTTCAAGACCTCCTGTTTAGTCAGGAAAGAAACAGTGTCTAGCAAACCCCCACCCCGGGGTGAAAAGTAAGAAATATGATTGTGATTGATTTCCTTCCCCATGCAACTTTCTCCCCCTCGATTGTTCCAGGCGTCCAAAGCTAACCTACACCTCCGGCATTTGATTTTTCTATAGAACACGAGCCTGATAAATACCAAGAAGAAATTGGAAGCGGACATAGCCCAGTGCCAGGCAGATGTGGAGAACTCCATCCAGGAGTCCAGAAACGCGGAGGAGAAGGCCAAGAAGGCCATCACGGATGTGAGCTCTGTTCCTTCTTTTCAGAGCCGGTGTTTGGAGATAGGGAAGGGGCTTCCAGGCGGGGACAAGGCAAGTAGGCTTTGTCTCTTGCTGACCTGTAGTCAGTCATGCTGGCTTCCTAGAGAGAGGGAGTTAGACGAAGCCTCAGCCAAAACCAACCAACTGGGGAGGAGACGCATCACCAAGCATGGCGGAACGAGGGAGGCAGGATTAGCACTCACAGCATTGACCTTGACAGCATCCTCTCTATACTCCTGGTCGGGATGCCAGGTGACCCACTCATACTTTCTATGAACTTCACCAGGCGGCCATGATGGCCGAGGAGCTGAAGAAGGAGCAGGACACCAGTGCCCACCTGGAGCGCATGAAGAAGAACATGGAGCAGACGGTGAAGGACCTGCAGCACCGTCTGGACGAGGCTGAGCAGCTGGCCCTGAAGGGTGGGAAGAAGCAGATCCAGAAACTGGAGAACCGGGTAGGGCATCTCGAGAAGATGCTGGCCCTCAGCGATATCCGGTTCAGCCATCCGGGGAGAGCCACAGCCCAGAAACTAGGTTGCAGGAAAGTGGGTGCGGATGGAGGGCAGGCAAGTTTAGTCTGAGGACTAGTTGCAGAGCTGTCTGTGAGCCGATAGTCCCACCTAGTCCTCCTTCACTGGTTCACTGGTCCCTACACCCCAACACACACACACACACACACACACACACCCCTGCCTTACAACACTCAGGCCCCAAGAGCTGCTAAGTGAAGACATCCTGCTTTTATAGGAATTCAGATCCGCATAAGTGAGGGGAAATGTACTTTGCACTCATAACATTACATAGTTGGTGTAAGTTACATTCTGGACCAGCCTCCGCTTTGGTGAACAATGGCCCATCCTATGTGTGAAGGCTAGAGTCTCTCTTCACCTCCCACCCCCGGCTCCCATTCGTCCCAGATTTCTCAGTTTCTCAACGCAGTCAGGCCGAGCAATGCTGGTAAGCTTCTCGCTGGCTTGCTCTGTCCTACAGGGCAGGTGACTGGCCTTCCTCCCGGCCAAAGCCCCAGGGAAATTCTAACACACCCCCCCCCCCCCCACCCCGTGCAGAGGCAGTCCTGCTTTTTTCTGTACCTGGGAGCTTACTCGTATTTGTTTTTGTTTCTTTGCTAATGGCTCCCTTTGAGCTTGGACCCCTTGCTTTTCCCTTTAGACCTAGCGTGGTTTTATTTATTTTGCAAATGGACTCCATTACCAGCTGATGTTCTGGAAAAGGGCTGTGAGGGGGAGCTTGTTAGAAGGATCTCGATTGTCCCCCGCCCCAGGGAGGAAATAGTGGAGTGGGAGGAGAAGGGGGTAAGGGGCAGGCGAAGAGAAGGAGGTGACCTCTCCCAGCAGGGAAGCGCCCCAAATGCACTCAGGCTTCAGGCCAGCCTCCAAGGATGTGGTCCCCAGCACGCGTACACCATGAATGGGAACGATTTTTGTTTTTATTTTTTTTGCCTAAAAATGACAAGGTTATAGGCATGTGAATAACAAAAGTCAACACCAGAGAGGCCCGAACTTCTTCCCCCCAAATTCTTTAAATGCTTACTTTTCATGCGTCCCAGCCCTCCTCTATTGCCGAAGTTTAGCCCATCCTCACGGATCCCTCCACTGAGGGGGGATTAGAGCCCACGCCTCCCTCCCTCCGTGATTCTTTGTTTCCTGGGCCAGCCAGCCCCCCCTCATCACATGGGAGGCACCTCGACTGGCCTCCAGACCCAGCTGCCCCCTTATCTTTAGTTCCACAGACTCATAGAGGCCGCAAGAGCATTGCCAGGAACACAGATGTTTCGAAGAACCTAGTGGTAAACAGTTTCCAAGGGCTCATAGGGGGGCGGGGGTGGGGGCACGAGGAGCATTTTTGGAACAGCGCCCAGAGTTAGCCCGTTCCACTGGCGGATTCCAAGGTTGATTTGGTGAGTCCACGAGCCCAGAGCGGCCCGCGTCTGTGGCCGCTGGGATTCGCTGTGGCTGGCCATCACATTCCCGTCTTGGCTCTCTAGATCTAGACTGTGGCATTGGGGCCACAGTTAGTGACCTGTGTCCTCGGTGGCTGTCCTGTCCCCTCAAGACTTCAGGAAAGCCAGAAGCAGCTATGAAATGAACACCACCGGCAGAGCGCTCTATCATTTAAAACACACTTGCACACGCTTTGTCTAATTTGACCCCCACGTTTGAGGCAGGAGGAACAGGAATTACAGAAATTACAGTCTCCATCCTAAACACATAGAAACTCATTCTTGGGGCAGCCACTGGCGTGCTTTGAATCAGTCAGCTGCCCCCGGGGCTTGAACACACATTGACCGTTCCTGGCCCAGGCTCTGCCCATGACCCCCCCCCCCGTGGCCTCCCTTGACCAGGAATCAGGTCCCCTGAAATGCTCACGCAGGCTTCACCTGCAGAGACGAGTCAGGGCTGAAGCTGAGGCCTCGCCAAGCTGCTGGCCCTGGAGGAAGAGGCATCCTCGGCCGAGCCCAGCCTGGTGGCCCCACTGCAGGCACCGAATGCTGCATCTAGTTCTCATTTGCACAGAACCACTGCACCAACAGTGGTGGCTCTGTGACTACAAAGTGGTTCCCGAGCCCTAGGAGGAAATACTTTTACAAACTATAATTAGGGGATCCCGAGTTCAGGGATCCCGATCCTAAAATGATCCACCCACCCATGAGTCCGTGGGGGAAGCCCGGCTGCTCTGACCCGAACGCTGGGCTCTCCCCCAAAACCCAGGTGCGGGAGTTGGAAAGCGAGCTGGATGCTGAGCAGAAGAGGGGGGCCGAGGCTCTGAAGGGGGCCCACAAGTATGAACGCAAAGTCAAGGAGCTGACATACCAGGTAGGTGTCTCCAAAGCCTCAGGGAGTGCTGGGTTGCTCCGACCCCAGCAGAAAGCACGGTGGTGGCACGGTGCTATGTTTGCAGGCCGAGGAGGACCGCAAGAACATCCTCAGGCTCCAGGACCTGGTGGACAAGCTGCAGGCCAAAGTGAAGGCTTACAAGAGGCAGGCTGAGGAGGCCGTGAGTAGGGGGACCCCCTCCCAGGAGCCCGTGCCTGCCCAAGGACCCCCAGCCCTCAGCAGGAATCTGTCCTATCACAGAGCCCGAGACAGGGGTTTTCATTTGCAGGCTACAAACTCAGGGACGCCTTCCCTCCTCCCTCCCCTGGTCTGTGTTAAACAAGGCTGGCCACCCCCCAACTGCACCCCCTCGATGCCTTCTGCCTCATTTCATGTGTCCAGCCCCCTTACTTTATCCCCCACCCCAGAACATTCTAGCCCACCCTGCTAGCCCTACCTCATCCTGATGCCCCAGCCAGCTCAGCTCACCCCACCAGCCCTCCCTGCCCTGTCAGCCTGAACTTAGACGTCCCCCCAACCCCATTCCTGGTTCACAGCATCCCATCTTGTCCTGTCCCTCATCCCCACGGCCTCCTCCTTCCCACCCTCCCTAATGGCCACCCTCCCATCCATCCTTCCTGACCTGCCCTTGGTCAAATAGACCTCAGGGATATTATTACTAGCAGAAAGCTGGGCTGGGGGGCTAAGGGGTAGGCAGAACTTTTTCTGTTACAGAAAAGGAATAGTTTGGGAAACTCTAAGTTGAACAAAGTTGAACTGGTTGCTTTGGAGGATTTCTCAGATTTTGTAGGTGACGTGTAATACACTCTTCAAAGCGGACACTTTGAAGCCATTCTAGAATACAGCTTTGCCCCCCCCCCCGCGCCGGCCCAAACCAGAGTGGAACTTGGAACCTTTTTATTGTATGCAGAGCAGCCCACAGGACTGGTATTCTGATGAACAAAATTGGGGGGACCCTGAATACATGACTGGGCAGATGGCTTCTCTCCTTGTCCTGTTTCCCTCCCTGCCAGGGGCTGGTGGTTCCCCCCTGACCACAGGAAAGCAGATCTGAGCTGGTTAAATGGGGGGGTTGGGGGGAGGGATCTGTGTCCATTGGATGAGGGTGGTCACAGCAGAACTGCCTGGGAGGGAGGGTGCCCAGGAGCCCAGCTTCTTCAAGAACCTTCGGATTGCCCTCAGTACATGGGCACAGTGGCTTGGCCACCGACAGACAATGCAGGGAGAAGGCCAGGGCAAGGGGGATTGGGCCACTGGCCTCTGACCCTCCATGTGCCTTGGGAGGATTCAGGACTTGGGTCCCAGCCAAAGAGCCCCGTTGTGGGGGGCTTCCTCAGGCCCTTGCCCCCCCACCTCCCATTCAGGAGGAGCAGGCCAACACGCAGCTGTCCAAGTGCCGGAGGGTGCAGCACGAGCTGGAGGAGGCAGAGGAAGAGAGCGGACATTGCCGAGTCCCAGGTCAACAAGCTGCGGGCCAAGAGCCGAGATGTGGGGGGCCAGGTAAGAGCAGATGTCTTCCCCAGACGTCCTGAGGCCAGGACCAAGGAAGCACCCAGGGAGAGCATGGAGGGTGTCTCTTGGTGCCTCTTCCCTGCTGCTGGCCATGCACTCACAGATGGCTACTCCTCCAGCCAGACGCCTGGTGGTTCCAGAATCATGGGGCAATGAGCATCGGGGGACAGGGGGCCAGACGCCTTGTCACCCCCATCCCTCCCTGTCCTAAAAGGCGCTGCCCAGGAAGCCCCTGCTTTTCGAGGGATTCGCCCCTCTCCAGGGGCCCCAAGGCTTTGATTTTGCGATGTGAAAGGGGAAACAATGCCATCCCTCGGTATTTTTCTGGA
The DNA here is from genome assembly GCF_023065955.2 of Ursus arctos. Lineage (NCBI taxonomy): Eukaryota > Metazoa > Chordata > Mammalia > Carnivora > Ursidae > Ursus > Ursus arctos. The sequence continues at coordinate 7,867,481 of NW_026622808.1, forward strand.
AGTTCCAGCCTTTCCAGGTGCTCCACGTGAAGTCAGGACACAGCCTTGCCTTGGGTTTGACTCATTTCCTGATTGCTTTTCTCCCACAGAAGCTGGAAGAATGAGGCCTTCCTGATGCCCGTTGCCATGCGACGTACTGGGAGAGGGGAGGGACGATGTTGTGAGAAATAAAGTCTCCTGGCTCCTCGTCTCTCTGCCTCTGCGTGTTCATAATCACCGTCCATCCCGCTTGCTCAGGGTGCTTTGAGAGGTTTGCCCAATCTGCTGTGCATATAAAGAAATAAGGGATGTGAGAGTGGGCCTCCTGGCTCCAAGCAGGAAAGGTGGAGAGCCAACCCACAGCCAAGTAAATCACCCGGCTTCCTTCGCACTCAAGTAAAGCCCCTTTCGGATAACCGGAGCACATTTTCCTCCTCGGAACACAGAATTGTTTCAAATTCACTTCCCCGGCTTCTCTCTCAACTTTCAGACAGGGCAGCCGGGCCCATGTAGATTAAGCCCTGTGACTGTGGTTACCCAAGGCAGGGTGGAGACGAGATGCCCAGGGTCCCGGATTCCCAGGCAGTGCTTTCTGCTAAGAACCTGCTTTTCCATCCCGTCCCTCTGAGGGCCTGTGTTGTACATCCACTGCTCCCCGTGACATCCAAACAGGGAGTAGGTGCGCCCCAATGCATTCACTCCTGGGAAACACTGGGTAGGGGGTTCGCCTGCCTTCTCCTTCCGGCTGCATTCACTCTGGAACGTGAAAGGAGCAGGTGGGCCCCGAAAGCTGTTCAGTTCTAAAGTCCAGGCTGAGGCTGGCCCAGGCGCCAAGAGAGAAGCCCCAGCTGGTTTGGGGGCTCACTCCCAGATCCTCATTAGATTATGTTGATTTGCTTACATAAAAAGGATAGAGATGTAGCAAAATGGGATACGGACAAGATTAGGAGCTAGGACTAAATCTGAGCCTCGGCCTGATCACTTCATAGCTGTAAATGCATGGCCTTGGGTTGGCCTTGGGTGGGCCACACATTCTTACTTACCTCAATGATCATGCTGACTGGGGGCATGGGCTTGGGTTCTGGCAAACCTGGATGAAATCCCAGGGCTGTCACATGCTAACTGTGTGGCCTTGGGCAAGTCACTCTTCTCTCTGCGCCCCATTTTCCTTATTCTGTAAGGTGGAGATAATAAAAATCATAGCTTCGCTGGGACAGGTGAGGGGCTGGGGTGGTGACAAAGGGTATAGGGTTTCTTTTTGGGGTAATGAAATGTTCTAAAATTGATTATGGGGGTTGGATGGGTAGCTGTGAATATACTGAAACCCACTGAACTGTATAGTATGTGAATTTTATCTCAATAAAACCAAAACTAGCTTACTCTGTACCAGGCACCAAGATAAGTACACTATCTCCAAACATCTTGGATCATCCCTTCTCTCTAGCTTTCTAGATCCAATCCTCCTTTCCATCTCATCACCAGCCCATCCCACATACTTTCGACACAGTGGGGTTGGAAGCTGAAGGCAGTTGGCAGCAGTGATGGTGGCAGGAAACAATTCTGAGGTCAGGTGACCTCATATGTCTGACATTACCATCACTGTCATCACCATCACCATCATCCCTATTGTCACCACCACCATCAGCATCATCACCATCATCACCACCACCATCACCATCAACACCATCATTACCATCATCACCACCATCAGCATCATCAGTGTCACCACCATCAGCAGCATCACCATCATCAGCATCATCAACACCATCATCACCACCACCACCATCATCAGCATCATCACCATCACCATCATCACCACCACCACCATCATCATCACCACCACCATCAGCAGCATCACCACCATCTCCATCAGCATCACCACCATCATCAGCATCATCACTATCACCATCACTACCATCATCACCATCCACCACCATCAGCAGCATCACCATCATCATCACCATCATCACCATCACCATCGTCATCACCATCACCATCACCACCATCATCACTACCACCACCATCATCATCACCACCACCATGATCATCACCACCACCATCACCATCACCACCATCATCACTACCACCACCATCATCATCACCACCACCATCATCATCACCACCACCACCATCAGCAGCATCACCATCATCATCACCACCACCATCATCACCATCATCACCATCGTCATCACCATCACCATCACCACCATCATCACTACCACCACCATCATCATCAGTGCTAAACTTTAGGACTGGAAGAGTCTATTTAGGTCCTCAATTTTATAGACAAGGAAACTGAGGTCATTCTCAAGGTCCCCAGATATCAGCCCCAGTCCAGCCCTCCCAATAGTTTCAAATACTCAGAACCATTGTGTATGTGCTGCGTGTTCACATGCTCCTTTCTCTCCCTTCCATTCGAGCCACACAGCAAATGCATCAGATCAGGCTGACATCAGTCTCATTTTCTAGCAGTGTTGCAGACAGGCTGTGGCTTGTCCAGTGTTGAGAAGATGAGATCGCAGCTCTTCAGACTCTCCGTACTGCACAGTCTCACAGTGGTGGGTTTTGCCTCTGCATAGGCATGTGATGTAATGTTAAGAGCCCTGGGTCCCAACCTGCCTGGTTCTCAGACCTGCCCCACCACAAACTAGCTTTGTGATTTGGGGCAAGTGGCTTCGTGACTATAAGCCCCAGCTGCCTCCTATAAAATGGGGGTGTAACACTGTACTTTATAGGGTTATTTTGAGAAGTAAATAAGAGGATTCAAGAAGCACCCTCGGTCTAGAGCCTGGTGCATAGTTAGCACTCTGGGAACCTGTCATCATGGTAGGAAGGGGCGAGACGTGACCTCAGGACAGCGGTGGAGCGTAACACAGGGGTCCACACACACAACAGTCTGGGGTTTGGCTGTGTCTCTAAGAGGCTTCCTCTGGTTGGAGGAGATAATATACCATGCAGTTGGGGGTCATCAAAAGAAATTACGATGGAATTCCACTCCTCTCTGACATCCCAATGAAAGCAGATCGGGACCCCATCCCCTCAAACACTCCCTAGTTCACCTGGGGCTCCCTAAAATGAAGTCACCCCCACACATCGCTGTACTTACTTGGCTCCCCTATCCCAGCTCTGGGCCCCCAGATCTCTGAGTTAGAGAGAAAGAACATTCCTCTATCCTTCCCAGTGCATGACAATGTTTCTACTACATCGGAATCCTGATCATGGCATGAAGGGATGAATGAACGAGAATCTTCCATACCTAGGCACCAAGTATGTCCTGATGAGAATAAAATAAAAATAATTTTTTAAAAAATTTCTTTTCTAAGGATCAGAAGATTGAGTTCTATTTCCCAGCGTCTCCACATTGAATTCCAGCTGGAAGCTGGACCCTCAGCCTCTTTGGTTGGGCCCCTCTGGCCCCTCTAACGCTCTGGAAAACAAGAGGGTGGCAGAAGGTGCCTTGCCTCGGGTCGCCCCTGCGGAGAGGTAGAGCGAGCAAGGGAGCAAAGCTTCTGTTCCTGTCTTGGTGCGTCATACTTTCTAGAAGTCCTTGGGAGGGTCAGGTGATGTCTCTGAGCCTCAACATGGGGCTGGAAGTCTGGGCACTACCTACCTGTGGGATGGGGTTGTTGAAAAACATTTCCAGGTGATACTGTGCCGAAGGTTTCCTCAACGTTGCAGTATTGCCCACACTGAAGGTAGCATTGCTACGGTCCCACTAGCAATGACGGCGGGGAGAATGACATGGCCGCCACCATCATTAAATTATTCTTCAGTCGTGAAGCCCAGCCACCAAGCCCTGGACAAGGGGCTCTGGGCTTTGCAGAGCAGAACATACCCCGGCCCCTTCAAAACACAGCTTTTGCTGCCACCTCCTGGCTGTGGAAAGACACACCTTTCATTATGCAAATGACCTTGAGACTGCAAGGCTACGAAAGTCTCGAGCTTTTCCGAGAATCGGAGGTGTCCTTGGGAATCGTGATTGTCTAGCTGAGCGTTCGTAGAAGGCCCCATAGATCTCCAGATGGAGGGCTAGGACCAGCCAGGCCGAGAGAGTGAACGGCACTGGCAGCAGAAGCTGGGACCACCACCAAGGGTCTGCTCCCCAGGCCCCTTCTCCTCATCCCAGGAACCTCTCACAGGCTAGAAAAGCAGTGCTGGCCCCAGGGTAGAAGGCAGTACATTTTCAGAAACAGCCCCCTGCCCCTAACAGGGGAGGTGACCAGACCCTTAATGGCTCTGGGATGAAGGTAGCCCAGGGTAGTCCCAAAAGTCAAGTTCCTTGGCCCTTTTCCTAGCCATAAGACAAAGGATCAAGGTGCCCGCGCCTCAGCGAGATGGCCAAGATTAAGACCTGTGCCATTGGACCGACCCTTCGGACCCCTCCACCTTTCTCCAGCTCCCCAAGAGGTTGAAAGTTTCCTTGCCCTCTGGCTTGTGAGTGGGTCCAGCTAATGGGGAGCTGAGATAGAAAAACAGAAGGAAGGAGGAGAGCGAGGCCAGGGGTGTTTGTGACTTGCAGGCAAAGGTCCCATTTCCTAGCAGACGTGCGACTCCCCCCAGCCGTCTCTGTCCCCATCTCCAGTAACGGGTCCTCACCCCCACTGCTTGCACATTCAGGTCCAGGGTCATGGAGCCCTGAGGTATCAGACCTGGAGTCTGGCCGCAGCCCTGCTGTTTCCCGGTACCCGACCACAACTTTGGCAGGTCCATCTCCCGCAAACACTCCTCACATTATGCAGATCTGGGTGTGGCATCTATTTCCTGCTGAACCTGATGCAAGCCCCCCCGCGCCCCCCCCCCCCGCACATCTATTTCAGGGCTCCATGGCCCTCCTATGGAACAGGACCAGCAGACCATGCCAAGTTAAGAGGCACTGGCCAAGAAGAGGATGCAAAACAACCAAATCATTTATTCGGGGTCTTCAGGATTGAAATCCGGGAGGCAGCCAGTTTACCGGAATCCAAATTACAAGCAGGGAGTACAGGCTTATAAAGGCAACAATCACAAGAAGACATGGGTTATTTCGAAAGGATTATGATTGGCACTGACAGAGTTAAACTGACTATTGGCTATTCAGCGAACAGATGCTACATTATCTCAATTCCAGTGGGAAGTAGAAGGATGTGTTCCAGGAGGTAGCGGAGGTGCAATTCACAAGTTGCAATTGACAAAAGTCAAAAGTCCGCTGTGTTCCAAAAATTGAAACAGGAGGTGCAGGCAGACCTCCTTCCTCATCATCCCCCCACCTCCCCACCCTATCCTGAATGGCTCCCTTAGAGGTGGTTACTGCACTTTGGAGTCTCCTTTCAACAGACCACGACCTGGCTGCACTTTGCAGACGTCTCTGGGTCACGAATCCCAACCAAATAGCTAATTACACCTTCAATTTCATGGCATGCTTCAGCCTGGACAGAGCTTCACCAAAATCAAGCTTTTACGATTGCTTCCAGGTCCGTTTCTTTAAACTGGAACTCACATGCCTGCATAGCTCTTGAACCCAGTCCTTTCTTCTGGGATCCAGGGGCCACCAGTGGTGTCCTGGAACCAGCTCATATCAGCTCGCAAGAGCCAACTGTAAACATTTTAGGAATTTCCCGAGCCACTCATTCTACATTGCTATGATTAAAAATCAAATTACAGGAACTTACAAGGAGATGAAGCGTATTAAAAACAGAGGTCATTAAAAAATCAGAACTTCTGACTTCCTAATTATTTGCTGCATTTTCTTATTGTTTATGACCTTAAGGTTATTGACAACTGTTAAAACTGTGGTAGGAATACAATTCAATAGTGCTTCTCCGATGCCCACATTCAGGGACGTCATGCTGGTACCTTGCCATTGGCCATGGTGGAAATATTTACACCGCAGAGATGGGTGAATACTACACTGCAGGGCTGTTTTATCTGTTTGCATGTTACACATTCACCAGCACCAAGTGGAACCAATGGGGTCCAAGTTAAAACCAATCTGCAATTCTGTACATACAGATACTGGGGGTACGTAGGACTAGACCCACCCACTCCCTCACCAGCCTCCTAGCAGACCCACTAGGTCATCTCATTCAAGGCAGCAAACAGCGGTCTTCTCAGGGATAAGGATTTATATCCTGCAGAGTGTGGGGCAGGGCGGAGAACGAGAAGGAAAGTGGACTCTTGCTGCCCCAGCCCCAATTCCACCGCTCTACCCTGCTCGTAAGAATTCATTCTGCTCTGACAGAAAGTCAGCTTCGAGCGTCTAGAAAAACGAAGATTTATTGGTTGACCTAAATGAACATTCCAAGGGTAGTCAATCTTCAGGCTGGCTGGCCCCACCGATATGTAGTTGGGACTAGGTTTTCCCATGATTTCTGATTTTTCTTTCTTTTTTTTTTTTTTTTTTTTTTAGATTTTTTATTTATTTATGTGACAGAGAGACAGCCAGCGAGAGAGGGAACACAGCAGGCGGAGTGGGAGAGGAAGAAGCAGGCTCATAGCGGAGGAGCCCAATGTGGGACTCGATCCCAGTACGCCGGGATCACGCCCTGAGCCGAAGGCAGACGCTTTAACGACTGCGCCACCCAGGCGCCCCTGATTTTTCTCTTTCTTTCCGTATCTCAGTTCTGCTTTCCTCTAAATTAATTTTATTCCCAAGAAGCCTGCCCCTTCATGATTCCAAAACAGCCACGCTTATATCTTCTATCTTAAAATCTTACACCAGCAGCCGAAATGAAAGAAATTCTCTTTCCAGGCGCTTCTGCAAGCCCCCGGGGCTGGCTCTTGCTGGCTCTCATCATCCAAATGGCCAGGCCCTGGGTCACGAGGTGGTAGGAGGCTGGGAGCTTAAGGTCGGTTGGGTCTGAATCACCAGGGTCAGCCCCACCCAAACCCCACGAATGGAGAGTAACCAGGGGTGTTCCTTCCTCGTCCTGTTAGGTGAGGCTTCTGCTCCATGGGTCTGCTTCTCACTTCTGGAACTGGGCTGATGGTACCTTCCCACGGGACCATGGTGTGGGCCAATCCCCACAATGGCTGTGAACGTCTGGCACACAGTGGGCCACCTAGAAACGCCAGTTGGCATTTCACGTTCCCTTTCTCCCTTTACTTACCCCCCTGTCCCCCTCCACAAAAGAGCCCCTGTGGCTAATTTACGACTTTGAGCTATAAGATATTCACGGGGTAGCTCTTCTCACTCACCGTCCAACCAGCTGGGCCTCAGACCCAGCAGACACCCCTTGTCCTTCCACACTCCTGCTAAGTACAAGTCTAACTTCTCCTAACATCACATCATTTCCTCCCCCGACAGTGACCTGAATTCCATGTAGGGCCTCTCACTGCTGACAGAGGAGGAAGACAATTGCTCAGAGGCGCTGTCCCACAGCCCCGGGGGCTTCCTGTCCCATGAGTCAGGAAGGAGAGGTCCGGGTGGGACCAGACAAAACATCTGGTCCCAGATCAGGACGTGGCTGGGATCCGAACCCGGGGCCGGCCCACAGCAGGCGGTGGCCCGGACAGGGGCGGCACCCATGCAGTCAACAGGGAATTGAGACCAGCCAGGAGCTGTTCTAAGTACTGGGAACACAGTCGTGACATAAATGACAAGTGTGAGAAGTGCCTTCCTCTCAAAGACATTCCAAATTTATCCAAAATGTCAGCTGCTCCCCGGAGTGGCTTCTGATCGTACCTGCCTCACGTGCTCTCTCCCAGCCCTCCGGGAACACACAGCACGTCCCATCCTGCCCCGGGGAGGGCTGATTTCTCTCCCCCATGGCAGGGCCAGCTCCGTCAAGGGCCGGCCCCATCTTCGTCATCTTAGGATGCTTTAGCGTGGATGAGGCAGTCCTTAGACGTTGCCAGAAAGGATGACTGTTCCTAACAGCATTTTTATAAGAAAATCATTGCAAATAACCTAAAATGCTTAGTAATAGAGGACTGTCAGGATGCATTATGGGCATAATTACAATAAGAGCCGCTAACATTAACTGAGCTCTTTTTATGTGCTAGACACTTCTTTAAGCGCGTTACATGCATCATCTCATGCCTCACAAAACTCCTCTCTGCTACAGGCTCTTATTTTATTCTTTACAAGCATGGCTCAGAGAGGTTAAGAATTGGCCTGATGTCACACAGCCAGCAAGCGGTGGGGTTCAAGCTTGCGACCACCATGCAAGTCTAGGATTGCCTGAAGAGATACATACCTGTGTGTCTATATCAACGTATATATTAATGTTTTTACTAAAAGCAATTAAACAAACAAAATCTAAGTCAATATATCAGTACCGATCACAGCCCTGTGAAAACCTATGGATCTGTCAGGCAGGCCCCCGATCAGGGTAATGAAAAGGAATTTCTAATCTCTAAATCTTCATTTACCTGTGAAGTGGTGTCTAATTTCTTATAGTTATCCACCTGTGAGTTTTATGGCCCTGAGACGGGCAAACTCTTTACTAATTTGATGGATGAATCCTCACTGAGATGTTAAGCCGTGAGACTGGCCTTGCTCTGCTCCTTCCCAGCAAACACATTTTATAGGCTTTTCTGGAACAAAGCCTGGGGGGAGTCCCATTGGCTCTGGGCAGTCCCAGGAGACCAGGGAGGAGACCAGGAGGTGGTGAGGATGAGGGATCCTTGGGAGGAATGCCACGCAGGTGTTAACTCAGTCACAACGGCTCCCTCGTCTTGGCCTGGTCGGAGAACCCCTTCTTCCCTGCAAAGGAAGGACCCGTTTTTGGCTCTGTGCTACCTTCCAGCCCCGGGATGCTGTAAGGGACGGCAGATAGGAAGGCCCAGGTTACTCGTGGTGATTTGAGATGACTCCAGAAGGGGTAGGGGGGAGTCCTCCGAGGGGGGCGCTGGGGGCAGGAGGCTCACCAGGGCGTGAGGCCAGGTTGGCCAGATGCACGCCGCACCGTCCAGCTCTGGAGCGATTTCCTTCCTCTTTCCTGAAGAGTTTCCCAGAAGCATGAGCAATCTGCAAATTCCCCTGGGGCCAAAGCCAGCCTAGAAAATGCTGAAGGAAACAGCGCTAAGGGCCAAGAACGGGGGGGGGGGGGGGGGGGGGGAAGAGGGTGAAGAGAGAAGAGACCACGCAGGCTGAGGGCCAGGGAGTGGATAATGTCTCTAGTTGCAGCCTAAATTGGGGGGCGCGGGGTGGGAGAGGTTGGCGTGTAGAAACATTACTGCCTAAAGAGTAGTTGAGGAAACCGGTCCTACTAAGTCCAGAGAAGCAGCCTGGGAAGGGGAACGTGATCGCTAGCTTCAGAGACGTAGGGAGACATTCGTGAGAAGAGAGAACAGGCTCTAGTCTAGGGCCTTGCTACTCTCACTATGGTCTAGGTATCCCCTGGGAGCTTAGCAATGCAGAATTCGGGGTCCCTCCCGGACGTAGTGCGTCCACACCGCTGTGGCACCCAGGTTCATGGTCGGTGGACCCGTACCCACCACGGAACAGGACGCATTTCAGTGCGGCAGAACGGGCGTGCTGAGTGGCGTGTGGTGCGAGCTGTGAACTCATCGCGCCCGGTGGGTCTCAGAGTCACTTCTAGAGCTTATGAACCTGAAGACTGCCAAGCCCCAGGCCCGGAGTTTCTGGTTCATTTGTTCTGGGGAGGGACTGAGAATTTGCATTTCTCCTATGCTCCCATAGGATGAGGATGCTGCTGGTCCTGGGACATGGGGAGAGGACAGTCCAGAGCAGTGGGTAAGAGTTACAGCCCCAGGTGCTTAGGGTGTCCTCACCATGACTGTAGCCCAGCACAGAAGCAGGTGAAGGGGCGCCTGGGTGGCTCAGTTGTTAAGCGTCTGCCTTCGGCTCAGGACGTGATCCCGGCGTTCTGGGATCGAGCCCCGCATCAGGCTTTTCCGCTGGGAGCCTGCTTCTTCCTCTCCCACTCCCCTGCTGTGTTCCCTCTCTCGCTGGCTGTCTCTCTCTGTCAAATAAATAAATAAAATCTTTAAAAAAAAGAAGAAGAAGAAGCAGGTGAGCTCACTCTTTACAAAATGCCTTAACACTTAACACGATAGCCCTGTGAGGCACGTTGTTAGCTCACCGTTTCTGTTTCCGAGATCAGGAGACTGGTTGGCCCACCGTCCAGTGGCAGAAGAGATCCACATCCCCTGGTGGTTCAGACGGAATCTGAGGGGCTGTTTGGGTCTGATGGTTTTAAGGGTTCTCCTACCTTGAAGATGCTGGAGTCTCTTTGATGAATTCCAGCCAGCGGGCTTCAGCGGAGCGTGTCCAGATCTCTCTTGCCCCAGAGGTGAAGCTCTCCTCTCATTGGGAGTCAGGCTCTAGGCTAAAGTACTCAACGACCTTGAGCCACAGACCCTATCGTGGGCATTGCAGTGGTCTTCCCAGACTCCCCTTCAGTTGCTCAGGTGCCCATCGCTAGCACTACTGGGAATGGTGGTAGCTGACAGCTCTCAGCTGAGCCACTGCCCCCGCCCACTACCACCAGGAATTACACCTCACCCAGGATCAAGCCCCCTCCCCTTGGGCAGTCTGCATCCAATGACCCGGCAGAGAAGGGGTGAAGGATGATCCCCTTGCTCAAAGCAAGATAACAGCCCAGCTCCGGAGTCCCACCCCATCACTGCACCCGCGTGGGATGGGCTGAGATCTCCCTGTGGGTGCGACAGGATCCAACGTCTTCCATGCCCAGCCCTGCTTGCCTTCACTCCCCCACAGGTTGTTCAGGAGACCCAAAGAGATAGAGCTCATAGCTCCCCAACTCACTAGCCATTCATCTTGGGCATAGCAAACCTGTCTCCCCATCTGTGAAATGAAAAGAATAGGGGCGCCTGGATGGCACAGCGGTTAAGCGTCTGCCTTCGGCTCAGGGCGTGATCCCGGCGTTCTGGGATCGAGCCCCACATCAGGCTCTTCCGCTAGGAGCCTGCTTCTTCCTCTCCCACTCCCCCTGCTTGTGTTCCCTCTCTCGCTGGCTTCTCTATCTCTGTTGAATAAATAAATAAAATCTTAAAAAAAAAAAATAAATTAAAAAAAAAAAAAAGAACAGTAAAGCCCATCTCATAACTGGAGCCAGGATGGCAGAGATGGGGGGCCTCCCCAGATGGAGGTGGTCTGGGTCCCTGAATCACAGCACAGAGGACAGCTGCTCGGACGGCTGCTGATGGCCTCTCCGGAGAAATCCCACACGACCCTGTCACCAGCTAGGGCCAGCTCAGTAGCACCATCCAGTATCTGCCCTTCCTTTCTCCCTCTCTCTCTTCCCTGCCCTCCTCACTCTTGCTGTCCGAGGTGAAGCCAGCCAATAAAGCATCAGTGCATTAAGAAGGGTGGGGGGTGCCTGGGTGGCTCAGTCAGTAAAGCGTCCAACTCTTGACTTCAGCTCAGGTCATGATCTCAGGGTCGTGAGATCGAGCCCTGTGTCGGGCACAGAGTCTGCTTGAGATTCTCTCTCTCCCCCTGCCCTTCCCCCCGCTCATGTTCCCGCTCCTCGTTCTCTCTCTCTCTTAAAAATAGGGGGAGAGGATTAAAAGAGACAATGCATGATAAATGATTAGCAAGACCCAGGACGCACATTCTGCGCTCTGTAAGTGGTAGACATCACCATCACCTTCGTCATCATCATCTTGAAGGCTTATCGCTTCTTGGGAATTATCAAAAGTTTCTAGGTCCAATGGAGTCGACGTCATAGTGCATCCATTCTGGGAGTCTGGTTCACGGACCTCTGAAAGTCTTGATGTCTGCACGGTTACGACTGCTCTCATTGTAATTCTGACTCGTCACGTCCCGATTTCCCTGTGTCAGCATTAGTCCTGAGGGCACGAAAGCAATGGTCAGTGATGGGTGCCTTAGCCAAATCAAGGCAGTGGCACCAAGCTCTGCGAGGGCCATTGCCTTCTCTCTGCCTGGCGCTCTCAGAAAACACAAAATTCAGGTTGTCCTGAATTCCTTCCGCATGTCCTCAATCAGCAGTACGCGGTATTACTTTTATTAAACCACAACCCTTGAATACCTTTAAAATATTCTTTTTTGTAAATTTTAGTTATTTATTTGAGAGAGAGAGCACACAAGAAGGGGGAGCAGCAGGCAGAGGGAGAGGGAGAGGCAGGCTCCCCGCTGAACAGGGAGTCCGATGTGGGGCTCGATCCCAGAACCCTGAGATCATGACCTGAGCCAAAGGCAGACGCTTCACTGACTGAGCACCAGGCATCCCGAAAATTCAGATTTTTGAAAACTTGTATCTGCCACCCTGAGAGCTAGCGTTTCCTCAACACTCAAAGACATTTCTGATGATATTGGGGGGAGTGGAAATAAATGTGATGCTTTGATATTGTACAAGGAAATGTGTTAACATTGGAATATCTGTAACTCAGTGAACCACTATGTCCCCACTGACCAGATCACGCATAGGTACAAGATCTATTCAAAATGCAAAATAAGCCGATGGATTTTAACGGGACAGAGTATAAAGGTTGAAGGATATTAGAGTTCACATTGCAACTCACTTATAAGAAACTTCCAATGGTCAAAAAAGAACATTTGTAATTATCTGAAAAGCTATTAAAATATTCCTCCTTGGGGGACCTGGGTGGCTCAGTCGGTGATGCGTCTGCCTTCGGCTCAGGTCATGATCTCCGGGTCCTGGGATCGAGCCCCGCCGCGAGCTCCTTGCTCAGTGGGGAGCCTGCTTCTCCCTCTCCCTCTGCCTTCCCCCCAGCTCATGCTGTCTCTCTCTCTCAAATAAATGAATAGAATCTTAAAAATAAATAAAATAAAATATTCCTCTTTTTCCAACTATATATCTATGTGAGCCTAAATTTTCATCACATACTTTAGCAAAAAAGCCCAAAAAACTAAAAACCCCAACACTTACTGTAATAGATTTAATACTAGAAGCAGACATGAGAATCAGCTATCTTTTATTAAGGCAGAAATTAAGGCGATGTGCAAAATTGCGAAACAATGCTGCTCTTCTCATTCATCTTTCTTTATTTTGGAAATTGCACTGATTTTTTTAATAAAAGTATATTATTTGTGTTAATTGTAATGGGTCATTCTTATTTTATTTTATTATTTTTTTAAAAGATTTATTTATTTGTCAGAGGGAGAGAGCACTAGCAGGGGGAGCGGCAGGCAGAGGGAGAGGCTGAGCAGGGAGCCCAATGCAGGACCTGATCCCAGGACCCCGGGATCCTGACCTGAGCCAAAGGCAGATGTTTAACCCTCTGAGCCACCCAGGCGCCCCATAATTATTGTTATTTTAAATAATTAAATATTTTAAAATTTCTCTGTTCTGTTTTTTAGGACAGTAAATATCAGCAGGTATGATCCGCACAGACAAAAGTCCTTTGGGTTCCTCGTGAAGGGGTCCCGAGAACAAAACTTTTGAGAACTACTAGCACAGGACTTCAGCTAAGGCTTGAAAGGGACCTTCTGTGGCCCGAGCTTTGGAAAGCCATAGAGACGCCCCCCCCTTCTCTACTCCTCCCCCAGCATCCCCTCAACCTGCCCCCAGTGAGGCAACCCTCCCCAGGATGCAGGAGAGGAAAAAGGAAAAGGAAACCTTCTCTGACTTCTTTTCCTGGAATGTGCCCTGACCAGCCTCCCTGTGCGTGTCACACCCTGTCTTCCCAAACAAACGTCTGAGCGGGCGTCCCCATCACAGAAGATGCTGAGAATGTCTGGGCCAGGCGGGAGAGGAGAGGGGTGAGAGGGGCTATGGGGCAAGGAGCAAGAGCTGCTTCTCATCCACGCTTGGATGCTGATTCTGCGGCTTGTGGCCGAGACTCCAAGGAACAGCTTGAGGAGTGACCGTGAATGTCGCTCCCACACTGGGCACCTGGGGCTCTCTACCTGGGCTTTCCATAATCCCCGGTCTCCTTCCCAGCCCAGAAAGCAAGCCCATGGGGCACCTTCCCCAACCACCACATATCCCACAAGCTCACAAAAATGAGTTTCCATGGGGCGCCTGGGTGGCTCAGTCGGTTAAGCGTCTGCCTTTGACTCAGGTCATGGTCTCAGGGTCCTGGGATCGAGTCCCAAGTCGGGCTCCTTGCTTGGCAAGGTGCCTGCTTCTCCTTCCCCCTCTACCATTCCCCCCACCCCCACCCCGCTTGTGCTCTCTGGTTTTCTCTCTCTCTCTCTGTCAAATAAATAAAATCTTTAAAACGAAAACAAGTTTCCTGCTCAGCTTAAGGGAAGAATGGTATACATGGTCTGCTTGAGTTATAGAGCCCGGAGACGACGAGACAGACATGTACGTGCCCCATTTGTTTTTGTAAAAGGTTAGCGTAACCCAGGAGGGGCCCCCTGAGGCTCTGGAAAAACCCAGGGCAGTACAGATGGTGGTGAGACACTCAAATCAGGATCCCTTGTGTTTCTTGGCTCTAGACGCCCATGGGAGTGAAGCGTTTAGAGAAGAAATAATTCCAAACGTACCCAAACCCAGAGAGCAGAGAAAAGAACGCACGTGCCCCCGGCTCATTTTATGAAGCCAGCGTGATCTTTAATATCAAAACAAAAATTGTAGGTCAACCTCAACCGAGAAAGTGAACATAAAAGTGCAAAAAAAAAAAAAAAAAAAGCCCTCTAAAAATATGTTAGAAAATTGAATCCAGCAATATATAAAGAAAATGATGTATCCTGGGGTAAGGTTGGGTTTATTCCAGGATTGTAAATTCAATTTAACATTAGAAAATCAATTAGTGTTGGGGCTCCTGGCTGGCTCAGTTGGTTAAGGGTCTGACTTCGGCTCAGGTCATGATCCCAGGGTCCTGCGATCAAGCCCTGCATTGAGCTCGGCACTCAGCAGGGAGTCCGCTTCTCCGTCTTCCTCTGCCCCGTGCTTGTGCTCTCTCTCTCTCAATAAATAAAATCTTTAAATAAAATAAAATCTTCGGAAAAAAAAAAAAGAAAAGCAATTAGTGTTAACAGTCTACATACGTAGGGGCACCTGGGTGGCTAAGTCGGTTAAGTGCCTGACTCTTGATTTCAGCTCAGGGCTTGATCTCAGGGTCGTGAGTTCAAAGCCCCACATTGGGCTCCATGCTGGGTGTGTAGCCTACTTAAAAAAAAAAAAAATGTACTCTACATACACAGATTAAAGGAGAAAGATCATGATCATTTCAATGGTGCAAAAGAAATGTTTGATAAAACTTAACACCCGTTCACCATTTTTAAAAATTCTTCTTAATCTAGGAATAAAAGGGAACTTCCATGATCTGAGACAGAGTCCCTGCAGAAAGGCTGACAAAAACATCAGACCCTAATGGTGAAACGTTGAAAGCTCTTCCTTTACGATCAGGAATAAGGCATGGATTCCCACCGCCGTTCTTTCTTTCTTTTTTTTTTTTTTTAAGATTTTATTTATTTATTCGACAGAGAGACAGCCAGCGAGAGAGGGAACACAAGCGGGGGGAGTGGGAGAGGAAGAAGCAGGCTCATAGCGGAGGAGCCTGATGTGGGGCTCGATCCCAGAACGCTGGGATCACGCCCTGAGCCGAAGGCAGACGCTCAACCGCTGTGCCACCCAGGCGCCCCCCTACCGCCATTTTTTCTGTAGCTCAGAGTCCTACCTAATATAATACAACAGGGAAAGGAAACAAAAGAGACCAGGATTGGGAAGGGGGAACAGAATTGGCATTATTTGTTGTTTGTATACATAAAATTTCCCAAGGAATCCATATGTAAATATTAGAATTAATAAGAGGGCTTAGCAGGTAGCTGTTTTCAAAATCAAAATACACTAAATGCAATGAAGTAGCCACGATTATATCTCGGAACCAAAAAAAAAAAGGACACTACCGGAAAAACTGACGAAATCCAAATAAACTCTCAAGTTTATGTATTGGTAATGTATCAGTGTTGATTTCTTAGGTTTTTTTTTTTTTAAGATTTATTTATTTATTTATTTGAGAGAGAGAGAAAGCACGAGCAGAAGGGGCAGAGGGAGAAAGTCCCCAGCTGACTCCCCATTGAGCGTGGAGCAGGACGCAGGGCTCAATCCCACGACCCTGAGATCATGATCTGAGCCAAAATCAAGAGCTGGGTGCTCACCTGACTGAGCCATCCAGATGCCCCGATTTCTTAGTTTTGATAGCTGTGCCATGGTTATGTAAGATGTTAGCAGTGGGGGGAATTGAAAGAGGGGTACACAGCCACTCTCTGTATTCTTTGCAACTTTTCCATAAATCGAAATTCATCTAAAACCAAAAAATGTCTTTACAAAAAGACTTCTCTCAATGAAAATGCAAAAGAAAATTGTACTTGCGTATACCAGTATCAAACAGGTAGGAAAATGATTCTTTAAATTATATGCTTGTAATTGAGTATTTAAAAACTGAAGTTCCTGGCAGCGAATAAAACAAATCATGTTGCTTTCTTCTACGGAGAAAATAAAGAACTTTTTCCTCATGAGCTACTAAGAACACCTAACACAAAGATAGAGCACGTTCATTGACTATAAGAGGCAGTACATAAAGGTATCAACTCCTCCCAAATTAATTTAGAGATTCAGCACAGCCCAAATCAAAAATGACTACAGCCTTTTACATTTCTTCCTTAATCCCTCTTTCCTTGATCCCCTCCCTACATTCTCCTTTCTCTCCCTCTCTCTCCCCTCCCTTGGCAGAAATTAACAAGTTGCTTCTAAATTTTATAAGGAAACGTGTAAGATCTAGAATAACTAAAGAATTCTCTTTTTCAAAAGATTGTATTTATTTATTTTGAGAGAGAGAGAGAACACGAGCAGGGGGCAGGGAGAGGGAGAAGTAGGCTCCCTGCCGAACAGGGAGCCTGACTCAGGGCTCGATCCCAGGACCCTGAGATCATGACCTGAGCCAAAGGCAGATGCTTATCTGACTGAAACACCCAGGTGCCCCTAACTAAGGAATTTTTGAAGAAGAAACATGAGGAGGAGTAGGAGAGATTTTTTCCACCAAAAGGAACCCATAGGAGACTGGGAAGGATGTGTTTTTTAAAAAGTAGTTTACTTTTTTTAAAGATTTTATTTATTTATTTATTTGAGAGAGAGAGGGCATGAGCAGGGGGAGGGACAGAGAGAGAGAAAGAAGCAGGATCCCCACTGAGCAGGGAGCCCAAGGCAGGGCTCCATCCCAGGACCCCAGATCATGACCTGAGCCCAAGACAGAGGTTTAATCAGCTGAGCCACCCAGACGCCCCCCAAAATAGTGAATTTTAACAAACCATGTGCTACAGAAAATAGCTGATATTTACTGAGTGCTCATATGTACCAGGCACTGTCCTAAGCCTTTTTCGGTAAATAATAGTCATTCTATCCTCCCAGCAGGTAGCTACCATTCCAGCCCCATTCAGCGTCTGCAAGGAGCAGCAGCAAAGCCAAGGAACCCCAGTGAGAACAAGGTCCACAGTGGACTCCCTGGTCCCCAAAGGGCTCTGATGGCCAACACACTGCGGAGAGATTCAGACAGGCCCTGAGCTCCCCATCTGAGTTCCCCTGCCCTTCTACACACACTGTCTCCTCGGGGGGCCCAAGGGAACCATTGGAACCTCTGGGAGCGTGTTTCAGTTGCAAACTAGCCCCAGGCACTCACAGAGCTGGAAAGTGTTAGAAGGAAGGGGGCAGATGGGTTGGGGGGAGGAGATAGGGATGCAGAAAGAAGCTTCCTAAAGCATTAAGATTCCGACGGGTGCCAAGAACAAACTGGGAATTCCCAGAATATTTCCTTTTGTTTTTTCCTCTTCAGTGTGAGTGCCCTTCACAAAACCCTTGGCACCTAACAAGAGCAGCCAAAATTCTGTTTCCCAATGTGATACAAATCACCCCTTCTGCCCCCGCCTCCTCTTAGGGCCAAGGGAGAAACGCAGCAGTGAGCAGAAAGAGGACCGATGCCCTGGCTGTGCAGAGTCTAGGTGGCATCATGTCATGGGGGCTGGGAGGGGGTCTGTGGGGGGGCCAGGGGGCAGGGACTGTTAGTGTCCCCCCATGATAACCTACCACCCGGGCTGTTGGAACATCTGGAGAAAGGGTGACAAACTGGGCTTGCCTGTTTGCAGGTACCCCTCCTGGGAATCATTAGCCCAGGGTAACACCACCTTGGAGACCCACTTACCACTACCCAGGGCTGAGGACAGAGGAGGTGGGAACTGAGGGGTCTGGGACATCCCTGTAAGGTTTGTCCTTAGACTTCATCTTGTCCTGAAAAATTCGGGTTGCCCTTGAAGCTAGGGAACAAGGGGAAATGGTCTATCCCAGAGTGTGTGCCCTTCCAGTGCCAAACAACCCCAAGGGCAGTATGAATAAGAACTATTACTTATGTTTATGGAGTGCTTCCTACATTCTACAGAGTTCTCTATGTTCTACATAAAGTTCTTCTCAGCTTTTTACTCCCCCTAGACCACCATGGAGGGTGCCCACTTCGTGTTTGCAGAAACAGGGGTTAGAGTTCGCCCAAAGCCACCCTGTAGAAAGGGAGGGAGCCTGGATTTGGCCGTGGGGGTAACTCTAGAGCCCACACTCTGAGGCCTTTGTCACACTGGCCCTCAGGAGAGGGCCAGAAAGGCAGAGGGGCCCAGCCCGCTGTTCTCTGCAGCCCCGTGTCCCCTCTAGTCTTGGCTTGAGCCAGACAATAGGACCCCGTAGCCTCTGGGGTCACAAAGGGATCCTCAGGGCCACCGTGCTCCCCCTTCACTGGTTCTCTGCCCTACCTGGAGGTCCCTGGGGGCAAGTTCTCAGGGATGCAGTCAGTCCCTGCTTCTCCCTGTCACCTGGACCCCTGCCTGGTGGGCTCTGGGACCCCAGAGCAAGGCGCAATGCTCTGATGCAGATCTGGGAGGGTCGTAGTGGTTCTCAGAAAGCCATGTGCTGAGAGTCAGGCTCACAACATCCCAACCTCCCGAAGGCTGGCTTTATCATGGACGTCGCCGTGGGGACAATTCCAGCCCTTCCCCTCGGGCACGTACAAGGTACAGAATTGCTGGTGATAATCATTCAGCATGTGGGGTGGGGAGCGTCCCCCCAGTCTCTCTCTCTCTCTCCCTCCTATCTCCCTCCCTCTCTCTCTCTCTCTCTCTCTCTCTCTCACACACACACACACACACACACACACACACACACACACAATCTCCTTATTTCCTGCGTCCCACAATGGCTTTCCTTGTTTGACAGAAGAACAAAGCCTTTTTGAGCTTTCGCCTGTACAATCACCGCCAGCCTATTTCCAGGCACTCGTGAGAATCCGTTTCATTACCACGGGCCCCTCTTTCCGCCCGGCCAGTGTTTTAAGGCTGTTCTTCAACCACCCTATTCTCTCCGTGCAACGCGGACGCGTGTTCCTCAGACCCCCGCCGCTCTTCTCTGCTTTGCTCTCCCCTCTTTCGTCCTCCCTTTCATGGTTCCGACTGATCTCTGCCCAGTAGGTTTTGTGAAGTTTCCTGCTGCGATCCCTTCATCTTCAGCCTGCCTTGTCTGCAGTATTCTGGTAGTAGCGCCCCATGGTGGGGAACAGCCCCTTCCCATCCTCAGCCTGGGAAAGTTGCAGCAGGCCTGCCTGATTTCTATAACTGTGGGCCCATCAATTTTTTTCACCTCTCTGTTGGCTTTCCCCTCGCTGGGACCAGAATGTCAACCCCATGAGGACGGTACCCTTCCCGCCATGTTCCGTACTCCATCCCTGGTACCTAGGACAGCGCCAAGCACCCAGCAGCGGCTCAGTGAGTTCTGTAGAGTTCGTTCAGTGAGCTACCCAAGTCATCCTTAACTACTCAAGTCATATCCCAACAGCCATGCCTTCACGAGGGAAAGCAGAACGGCGTGGTTAAGACAGCGGGATATGAATGCTGCTCTGTCACCCGCCAGCCCGATGACCCTCAGGCAAGACATGTAGCTCCCCATGCCTTAATTTCCCCATCTGTAAAATGGGATTATCCGTAGTACCTACCTCGGGGTTATTGGAAAGAATAAATGGGTCAATGCGCATAAAACACCTAGAACTGTGTCTGGCATGAAGTGAGTTTCAGTAAATGTTAGCAATGACCATCGTTATATACTAGAGGCAAAAAGATGGGAAGGACATAATCTCAGCATGTGGGACAGCCGGATAAGCCGCTGTCAGGGAGGCAGGAACGAGGGGCTATAGGGCACCTGGAATGAAAGCAACTATCCCTACATTGGGGCGGGGGGGGGGCAGATTGGGAAAGGCCACGCTGAGTCTTGAGGGTTGACTAGGAGAAGGTCAGATGCTAGGCAGGGCATGTGAGTGAGGTATGAGAAGAGAGGGTAGTTTTGGACCAGCCTGTTAAAGACTTAAGTACATTTCAGTTAGTGTACAATTAAACAAAATGAAAGGAGATTTCCATGTGCACTGTGCAGAAGTCTGTCCTCAAAATATCCCTACACTAGGCTTTCCTTATTTCAGACTCATCTCAAAGTCCAGTAGAACTTGGCTTGAAGGTCACAGGGAGTGGTCACTTTTTCCGAGACCATTCTCCATAACTGGTGCCTTTTTAATTAGTTTTAAGATGTCTATTGATGTGATGAAATGTAAGACTATTATTTTAAAACACCTTAGAGGAAGCAAAATGAAATCTACAATTGAACCATATGATCAAATCACAAACCTCATAGTTTTGTGGGTTTTTTAAAGATTGATTGATTGATTGATTGATTGATTGATTTGAGAGGGAGCGAGCTTGAGGTGGGGAGGGGCAGAGGGAGAGGGAGAGAGAAACTTTAACAGGCTCTCCACTTAGCACAGAGCTGGATACAGGGCTTGATCTCAAGACCCTGAGAGCACAACCTGAGCTGAAATCAAGAGTGGGTCGCTCAACTGACTGAGCCACCCAGGCGCCCCTTTTTATTCTTCTATTCTTAGTGTGTTGACTTTTCTTCCACATGCTTGTAGCATCATGACCCCAGGATGGCTGTCCTTGCTCTAGACCTCACTTCTGCTTCCCAGATGGATAAAGGAGGGAAAGACCAGGACAGTGAGCTCTCGACTTGTCCCTTATATAAGGAAGACAAATTCTCCCAGAAGCCCGAAGAGGACACCCTCTTCTTGTCATCTGCCCAAACCAGATCACACGGACACGTCTAACTCAAGGAAGATGGGGAAATTCTGTATTTGGATTTCCAACTTCCATAGTTGGAGGCAGCAGGAGGAAGGGGAGGGGGCAGGAAAGGCTTGGGTAGGCAAATAACAGTTTCTGCCAGGAAAACCTTCACAGAGAAACCACAAGACATCAGACTGAAGGTTACTCAGGCCATTTCAGGCTGGGGAATTTTTGAAAATGGAGAAAAATTGCACATTTTTTGTAAAAGATTATATTTATCTATTTGAGAGAGAGAGAGAAAGAGAGAGCAAGCGAGCATGAGCAAGGGGAGAGGCAGGGGCAGAGGGACAAGCAGACTCCCTGCTGAGTGGGGAGCCTGACGTGGGGCTCGATCCCAGGGCCCTGAGATCAAGAGTCGGCCGCTCCACTGACTGCGCCACTCAGGAACCCTGGAAAAATGGCCCATTTTAAGCTAAGTTCAAACATTGGGTTCGACAGAGCTAGGGTAAGAAAAACCCTAGGCTGGAAAGGCCCTGTGCTAGAGGAAGAGGCACTGTGTTCAGACACATGGCCCCCACTTCTGTGACCCTACCAGAAAGTCAGTCCCAGGAACCTAGATGATGGGTTCCATTGTGGACAAGGCAGAAATCAGAGACTTTTCTGCTAATAGTATGGCTTCATCTGTTGTTAGGGATTAAAAGCCAGAGGCGGGGGCAAGTCCCACCTCATGCTGATCACACAAGCCCATCAATCTAGACCACGATTTTGTCAGGAATAAGGATGGGACTGAAGAGCCAAAACCACTTTCCCATCAGGAATATCCTTCCCCTAACCAGCTAAATTGTATCCTTTGCCCAAGTTATGTAAACACTTCCTACCCATTATTATGGGTCCAAGTATCTCATTCATGCCAA
This sequence comes from Ursus arctos, assembly GCF_023065955.2. Lineage (NCBI taxonomy): Eukaryota > Metazoa > Chordata > Mammalia > Carnivora > Ursidae > Ursus > Ursus arctos. The sequence goes on from NW_026622808.1 coordinate 7,889,348, forward strand.
ACTCATGGGGCTTTGGGCTCCCACACACGGGAAATCGGAAAGTGACAATTCAGTCAAAGCAAAAGCTTGGCGTGATACCATAAAAGGAAAAGAAAAACCCCCAAAGTTTTATGTGTGTCTCTGGACACGTGTTTGTGAGAAAACACACCCACACATAACGTTAAAAGGCCACACTGGCCTGATTACATCCTAAGCTGAGGCATGACTTGAAGTTCTGACCACATTCAAATGTTTTAACTCAATGTGATGTTGGATATCCGCAAGCCCTTTCCTTCGGCTGGACAAGGAAAGCCAAGCTGCTTGGCAAAAAGAATATAACTAACCCATCATCATGCTTCTGTGTTGGGAGACAGTTAAATGAGTCCAGCTTCAAATATCTCTGCATTTATCGCTCTATTCTCTATTCATTTATCCATCCACCCACCCACGTATCGTATCGTATCCTATCGTATCTTATCTTATCTTATCTTATCTTATCTTATCTTATCTTATCTGTCTTATCTTATCATCCCACCATCCGTCCACCCAAACACGAATTCATTTCCTTGGAGCTTTCACCATCCCCTCTTCTTCACATGGTGTCAAGCCTTCACTTTTCACAGGGAGTGCCTTTCCCCCTTTTCCATTTTGTGAAATCCCACTGATCCTTAAAATTTAGGTTCAATTCTTTTTTTTTTTTTTTAAGTAATCTCTACCTCCAACGTGGGGCTCAGACTCATGACCCCGAGACCAGGAGTCACGGGCTCTATCGACTGAGCCAGCCAGGGGCCCGTGGTTCAATTCTTCTTTGGAAGATCTTTCATAGACCCCCGCAGCCAGCTCACGGTGTTATCTTCCACCTTAATTTTGTGGTGCTTCTGATTTGTACCCCTCTTTTTCTAGGTCATAAATGACTGCCTTCAATATCTCTTCGCTGTTGGGCCGCATGGCTCTTGTCTCTTGCAATGGAAATATTCTGCATTATTTATCTCCCCAAGTAAATTGCAAGCTCTGTGAAGAGAGAGGCTATGGCTTTCTCCCCTTTGCAACCTCCCTCCTCAGCTTGCCTCTTACATAACGTTATGCAAATTGTAGGCACTCAACAAATAAACTTCGACGGGACATGCGTTTCCTCATCCGCTAAGTGGGGATAATATTGATGTTGTAGCAATATGTGAGGATTAACTGAGATAACACACATATACATGAAAGATTTCATTTATTTATTTGACAGAGAGAGACAGCCAGCGAGAAAGGGAACACAAGCAGGGGGAGTGGGAGAGGAAGAAGCAGGCTTCCCAGCAGAGCAAGGAGCCCAATGTGGGGCTCGATCCCAGGACCCTGGGATCACGCCCTGAGCCAAAGGCAGATGCTTAACGACTGAGCCACCCAGACGCCCCTGAGATAACATATATTAAAGAGCATCTTAAACTACAAAGTCCTAAAGACATTATTAGTGATAATATTGCTCTAATTTTAATTAAAAAAATAATGAATAACCATATGCCAAGTTATCTACAACCTGAATGAACAAGGATTCTTTGGTAACAAATTTCATTAGCACAGGGGCGCCTGGGTGGCCCAGTCCATTAGGCCTCCGACTCTTGATTTTGGCTCAGGTCATGATCTCAGGGTCGTGAGATCGAGAACCTGCATCGGGCTCCAAGCTCAGAGGGGAGTCTGCTTCTTTCCCTCTGCCTCTGCCCCTCGCCCCTCCCCCAACTTGCACGCTCTCTCCTCCCACCCCCACCTCCACCCCTAACCCCCCCATGCACATGTGCTCGCTCTCTCTCAAATAAATAAATCTTTAAAAGAAATATTTCATGAGTACATACGGAATCATTCCCTGCACAAGGTACCAGAGCTACAAGGTACATGAAATACAGTCCTTGTCTTTCAGGAGCTCGTGTTTTAGCAGAGAAGCGGGACTGTGCGTGAGGGTGCAGAAAGCACTAGAACACAGACACGAAGTGCTCCGAGACACTTAAGGGAGTCCTTAATTCTGCCCGGGGATTAGGAAACACTTCAAAGAGGAGTCATCACTTGAGCTGATCCTGGAAGATGAAAAGAAGTCCTGTAGATGGAGAGAGAGAAAAAAGAACATTCTAGAGAAGAAACAGCATAGACGTACAGGATGTTTTTGGGGAAGAGGAGGCAGGATTGTCTAATTGCACACTGAGGGCCCAGGGAAAGGGGTTGGGACATTCTAAGACCCAGGGGCTTATGCACAGATCAGCAGGGGCTCTATGAGTCACGGAGTCAAGTTAAGCAGGGTGGCCTTGATTCCAAAGGCCATGCAAAGCCACGGAGGAGGGAAATCGGTAGATTCTATTAACAAAGTGACTGTCAGGGGCATGCTTTTGGCTGCAAATAACAAAGACTCAGCTAAAACCAGAGTGAACAATAAAGAAATCCATTATCTCACTTAACTGGAAATTCAGGGAAAGGCGGGCTTCAGGCATAGAGTAATCAATCCCCCAAGATCCCCAATCTTCCTGCATCTCCACTGTGCAAACACTAGTTACCGCTTTATTCTTGAGGGGCTTAAGGGCAAAATGTCCAGTAACACATTCAGGCACAGCCAAATCCTGAAGCATCCTCCCAGCAGATACCCCTCTCCAGGTCTTGGGTCACATGGCCCTTTCAAAAGACAGAAGCAATTTGCCATGGCTGGCTTGCACCAGCCATCTGAGATGAATGATAACGGAGAGTCAGCCATGATGTCCACCACTGGTCACCAGCATGCAGATGGGCTCCAAGAGGGAGTGTGAAGACAGGGAGACCCATCGACAAGACAGTGCAAGATTACTGGCATTGGGGTGCCTGGGTGGCTCAGCCGGTTAAGCATCTGATTCTTGATGTTGGCTCAGGTCACGATCTCAGGGTCGTGAGATTGAGCCCCACGTTGGGCTCCATGCTGGGCAGGGAACCTGCTTAAAATTCTCTCTGTCTCTCTCCTCCCCCACCCCGCCCCTCTCTCCACTAGCTCACACTCTCACTCTCTCTCTCTCAAAAAAAAAGAAAAGAAAAAGATTACTGACATAAAGTAATCACACCTGGACCAGAGATGCTGCCGTGAGCAGGAAGGAGGAGGTGAAATTAAAGACACGTCTTACGTGTGAAAAAGAAGTTGCCAACTCATCATATGGGGAGTGAGAAGCCAGGAGTTGAGAAGGTTCCAAGCTTCCAACCACAGGTGATGGAGGGGTTAGTGCCTTATTGGCTGAGATGGGTGTCTGGGTGCCCTCCAGGCCTGCCTGACAAAGACTGAAAGCATGAGAAAGAGAGGATTCATCCATCTTCTCTCTTTCTCCAAGAGTCAGTACCGTGGAGTGGTTGAAGGACCGACTTTGGTGTCATGCGGCCAAGCCTCCTGTCACTTACGAACTGAGAACCTTGAGTGACCTTCCATCTCCTTACCTGTGAAGTGGCTATAATAATGCCTCGCTCATAGAATCGTGTGCGGGGCTAAATGCAGTGGCCGGCATATGAGACATCGTGGTGGAATAGATAGGGAAGGAGGCCAGGGTTCTAGCCCTAGTTAGGTCGCTCACTCACTGCCTGACCTCAGTCCAATGACTGCTCCTATCTGAACCTCCATTTGTTCATCTAAAAGACAGGGAAATACCCACTCATGGGGTTGCTATGACAATTGGGTTAGAAAAATATGGCAAGTGCTAACATGGACTCTGGTGGGTTTTGGCTGGTGACCTACATTCAATCAGATGCTTGTGCTCTTAGGCTTTAAAAGAGGGTGGAGAGAGGAACTGAAGCTAGGAGAGAGGTGGGGCTGGGGGTGACAGTCATGTGCAAGGGACAGTGGTCCCAGCCTCGGTGTCCAGGCCAGAGAGGTCAGCAGTGCAAGCTCTGGCTTCTGGAGTTTAAAGTTGCTGACACAGGGGTGCCTGGGTGGCTCAGTCGGCGAAGCCTCTGACTCTTGGATTCGGCTCAGGTCCTGATCTCAGGGTCCTGGGATCAACCCCACATTGGGCTCTGCACTCAGTGTGGAGTTTGCTAGAGATGGTCTTCCTTTTCTTCTCCCTCTGCTTCTCCCCTGCTTGTTCGCACTCTCAAATAAATAAATAAATAAATAAATAAATAAATAACATCTTAAAAAAAAATAATAAAGATGCTGGTACAGCCTTTTTCTTTTCTTTCTTTCTCCCTTCCTTCCTCCCTCCCTCCCTCCCTCCCTCCCTCCCTCCCTCCCTCTCTCTCTCTCTCTCTCTCTCTTTCTTTCTTTCTTTCTTTCTTTCTTTCTTCTTTCTTCTTTCTTTCATGGAACCTGTTCTGTGGCAAGCTTTTGCTATTCTGAGTGCAAAGCCCCATTTTGTTCCTGCCTATTTGCTCTGTCTGGTTATCTAATCTTTCTGAGAACTCTGTGCATTACCCAATAGCCTCAAAATTGTGTGTGGTTTTTTTCTGCTTTAATCTGCTTCAGTCCATTTCTGTGCTTATGCTAGGGATCCTGCTTACGCAAGCGCCCAGGAGGATGCCTGGCATGGAGTAGGAATTTCGAATTGATTCCTTTCTCCTTTTGGCTCCTGATTCTCCAAGTCTTCCCTTCCACTCAAGTTTTCTTTTCTTTTTTTAAGATTTTATTTATTTATTTGACAGAGAGAGACAGCGAGTGAGGGAACACAAGCAAGGGGAGTGTGAGCGGGAGAAGCAGCTTCCCGCGGAGCAGGGAGCCCAATGCGGGGCTCCATCCCAGGACCCTGGGATCATGACCTGAGCTGAAGGCAGACGCTAACGACTGAGCCACCCAGGCGCCCCTCCACTCAAGTTTTCTTTTAGCTACATGATGCTCTGATGAGTGGGAGGAAAGCCAGTCCCATGGCAAGAAAACACGGAGTGGCTCCATCCCATAACCGCTCTTCCCAGCAAAGATCATTCCACAGGCTAACAAACCTGGGGTGGAGAACTTGCCAGTTTTTTAAATGAAAGGGGTTTTGAGGACAAACATGTACTTGTTCACCAAACCCCAAAATGTGACACCAAGGGACATCTGTGAACGCTTAGGAGCAAAACCTGGGGAACTAAGAAACAGAAGTATCCATTTACGTGATAAGGATCTTTGGGATTTCAAAAATGGATGGACCTCATGAAGAACCCAGAAGAGGAAGGGTGTCACAAACTATCTGGGTTCACAAAAGGTTTCTTTAAGCCATGGATAGTGGAAGGGCATCAGATGGCGAAGAGGACACTGGGGAGTTTAAAGAAGTACATCCTTAATATTCTTGGATGAAAATTGCCTCTGGTTTCTGCAAAACACCCTACGTATGACTCAGAATATTCTTTCATTTTTCCAAAGCTGCTTCCCCAGGCTCTTTGCTATGAGACTCTCCAAATCTTCCAATAATTTGTTTCTTGCGTATGCTAACTAGAGTCTGTTTCTGTTGTTTGCAACCAAGGAACCCTGACAGATTCAACTCGTTATGGCCATAGTAACAATCCCTAATTGTTAGAAAGTTGCTGCTTTCGCAAGCTCAGCTCTCTGCTCCTTGTAACTTCTACCCCGTTTCTGTTTTCTGAAGCAACTGTTTCCTGTTTTCTGGAGCAACTTTGAGCCAATGTTCTCCATATGATGGCCTTTCAATTGTTTGAGGATAAGATACTTTCCCTTAGTCCTTTATTTCCTGGGATAAACAGCCCTGATCTCTCACCAGTGAATTAGAACGTAATTTCCAACTTTGTCAACATGCTGGTACCACTCCTCTGAACCCTTAAAATGTGACCCCCAACAGAGAAACATGAAAGTTATAATAGGATCATTGTTTCTCCTGGTCTCTTCCCTAATTACCTACACGACCACTTTTTTTTCCATAGCAACAGGACATTGTTGGATTATATTAACTGTATTGTCAGCTAAAACTATTTTTTAAAACTCATTGCTTCATCATATAAACCAGACAAAATCTTCGGAAATTACAAAATACAAATAAACAAAAGATAAATTGCAAAGGCTCTCACCACTCCCCACCTCGTGATAATCACTATAAAAACATTCTTGTAAAATCTTCCAGACTATTCCGTGTTTATTATGTTGTCTTTTCCATCGGCCATACACTACCCCAATGTAGGTTGTGTTTTTAACTAGTACCCTCTGGATAGGTTCTGTACATTTGTGTTTTGTTCGGCAATTGCACACAATGCTTGGATTAACATTCTTATACATCCATCTTCGTATATTCTCTGGCTACTTTCCCCACCTTTACTGAGATATCATTGACATTTAATATTGTCTAAGTTCCAGGCATTGATGTGACACATTTATATATTGTAAAATGATTTCCATCATAGCATTAGCTAACACTTCCCTCCCATCACATAGTTACCATGTCTTTTTTGCAGTGAGAACATTTAAAATCTACTCTCTTAGCAACTTCAAAGTATGTAATAGAGTATTATTAGCTATAATCACCTTGCTGTACATTACGTCTCCAGAACTTGTTAATCCTATAACCAGACGTTTGTACCATCTGACCAATATCTCCCCATCTCCCCCACCTTGCAGCCCCTGGTAACCCCCACTCTGAGCTTGGCTGTTTTAGGTTCTGCATATGAGTGATAACACACAGTATTTTTGCTTCTCTGTCTGACTTAGCATAACGGCTGATTTCTTTAAAATTCCTACGGGTTGGGGGACGCCTGGGTGGCTCAGTTGGTTAAGCATCCGACTCTTGGTTTTGGCTCAGGTCATGATCTCAGGGTCCTGGGATCGAGCCCTGCATCAGGCTCTGCATTTGGTTCAGAGTCTGCTTGGAATTTTCTCTGTCCCTCTGCCCCTCCCCCTGTGCGTGCTCTCTCTCTCTCTCTCTCTCTCATAAATAAATAAATAAATAAATAAATAAATAAATAAATAAAATATAAAAAATTCCTAGAAGTTGAATTGCTAATTCAAAAGATATGTTTCCTTGTGAGGCTTTTAATTATCTATCACCAAATTACCCTCCAGAAAACAATTTACACTCCCATCAGCCAATTATAAAAGGCTCTAAGACTCCCGAATTTTCACATGAGGTCCCGCCATGCCAGGTGTCTATAAGTCTTCATTGATTTTAAGCTACATGGAATACTGTATTTACACTTCTTTAATTGTATGCAATTGGCTCTAGTGTCTCTCTCCCACCCGTTGAGATGATTATTACACGAGCGCTTCAGTCTAACCTCTTGAGAGGCAAGGATGAGCTTGAAGAGCCTTGACGTTCTGTCAAGTCTGGGAATAGTCTTCCATTCTCATTTTGCAGCCCCTGCAAATCTGACTTAGTGTCTCTGCTGTTTTCACCCAAGTCACAGATGACACTGTTGAAAAGGCGGCCAAGAAGTGGGTCCCCCCACAATCTACGAGGCACGTCTTCAGCCTGAAAGATACTCATCTATGAGCCAACCCAACAGCTCGGGTGGCAATTTGCATGTCAATGAGTCTTTCTCAAGGGCCCACCCACAATCCAGCAACTAAGATGGCCAGCACCTCGGGATGGGGCTCCAACCCCCCGTTGAGTGTCTGCTCTGGTTCGTTGATACCCGGGGGCTGTCAACTGTTGAGTCTAGGATCATGCTTGCATCCATGTATCCAGCACCAAGGTGAAACAGATGTTAGTAGTTAGTCATATTTGTCTCGTAGATCCTTTTTTTAAGAGGAACTAGGATGTCTCAGACACAACTAAAATCCCACTCGCATCCCCTTCCCACCTCCAAACGGAGGAGTATGTCATTGCTTTCCATTTTGTACATTTACTATTTTTAAAGATTTTATTTATTTATTTGGGGAAGACAGTGATAGAGAGAGCACGAGTAAGGTGGAGGCATAGAGGGAAAGATAGAGGGGTTCGATCCCAGGACCCCAAGATCATGACCTGAGCCAAAGACAGATGCTTCACTGACTGAGCCCCCCAGGCATCCCATAATCTCACATTTAAAGAAAATCCCCTGCTGAAAAGGAATTGCTGTGTCATAGGGTGCGCGTGTCTTCAAATTTATATTACCCGTTTCCTCCACAAGTACCAGTTGGTTCCAATGTATATTCCTGCCAAGACCAGAGGAGTTCCTTCTTTCCCCCATTCTCCCAACATTTGGTATTGTCAGACGTCCCAACAGTTGCCAAACTTTTGGGTATGAAGCAGTTTCTCAAGATTTTAATTTGCATTCCCCTGAATATTAGTGACAGTGGGCATCTTTTCTTTTCTTTTTTTTTTTTTTTAAGATTTTATTTATTTATTTGACACACAGAGAGAGCACAAACAAGGGAGTGGCAGACAGAGGCAGAGGGAGAAGTAGGCTCCCTGCTGAGCAGAGAGCCTGATGCGGGCTCGATCCCAGGACACAGGGATCGAAACCTGAGCATAAAGCAGATGCTTCTTGGACTGAGCCACCTAGGTGCCCCAGGGCATCTTTTCCTAAGTGTTTTGGTTATTTTGAGTTTCTTCTTCTAGGAGCTGAGTTGTAACTGTGCCAGCCAGCCTCCAATATGGCCCCCAATCATCTCTACTGAGTGGTGTTCACACCCTTGTGTGGGCCCCTCCTGCCTTGTGCCGGGACTGGTGTGAGACTGATGGCATATGGCAAAAGAAATGGCATGTCACTTCCAAGGTTAGGTTATAAAAGACACTGCAGTTTCTCTCTTGGTTATTCTCTTTCTCTTGGATCACTCCATCTGGGAGAAGCCAGCTGCCATGCTGTGAGGATCCCTTTGGGGAGGCCCACATGGCAAGGAACTGAGGTCTCCAGAAAACAGCTACGTGAATAAATTTGGAAGTGAGTACAATCCGGATGACTCCAGCCTTGGAGACATCTTGCCTGTTAGAACTACCCAGCTGAGAGACCCCTGAATTCCCAGCTTTCTAGAAGACGATAAATGTTCGTTGTTTTAAACTGCTGTTTGGGGGTAATTTTTTTGCAGCAACAAATAACTAAAACAACGTTCTGGGGACTTTTTTCTATTGGGTTGTTTTTTCTCTTTCTTCCAGATCTGGAGAAATTGTTTTAAATATTCTTTTTTTTTAAAGATTTTATTTATTCATTTGACAGAGATAGAGACAGCCAGGGAGAGAGGGAACACAAGCAGGGGGAGTGGGAGAGGAAGAAGCAGGCTCCCAGCAGAGGAGTCCGATGTGGGACTCGATCCCAGAACGCCGGGATCACGCCCTGAGCCGAAGGCAGACGCTTAACGACTGAGCCACCCAGGCGCCCCTGTTTTTAATATTCTAAACACTAATCTTTTGTTGGTTACAGAAGAAATATCTTCTCCCAACCTTTGACTCATCTTTTTTGCCTTATTTTTGGTGCTTTTTGATAACAAAGCTTTAACATTTAATATAATCGAATTTAGCAGGGTTCCCCCCCTTTCTGTTTATGCTCTTCATACTTGAGGTTGAAAATCCTTCACTACTTCAATGATAAAAAAGATAGTGTTCTGCATTTTTCTTTAAATGGTTTAAAGAATTTTTAGATCTTTAATCAATCTGGAATAGTTGTTGAACTGAATTAACCAGACTCTTTCCTAACAGTTTTCTTTGTAATTCATTTTGAAAGAATTTGTTGTGGGGGCGCCTGGCTGGCTCAGTTGGAAGAGCGTGCAACTCTTGATCTCAGGGTCATGAGTTTGAGCCCCACGTAGGGTGTAGAGATCATTTAAATAAATACATTTTTTTAAAAAAGAGTTTAAAAAAATGTTGTTGTGCATTTTTCTTGGTGCTGACAAAGACCAGAACAAAATGATTATGAAGCAATGCTATTGTCCGCCTTCTTCTGACAAAACAAACTTATCCCTTCTTGTTTCTTTGATTGCTCCAAATATTGGGACAGGACATAGACACCAATGATTCGTCTTGGTGGGTCAGCATCCGAACCTCTTTGTCTTGAGAAGCCCACGCTCTTGTAAGTGTTAGTACAAAGCAAAGCTGAGTGTTGCTGACCCCCTCTTTCCCAGCCTCTCCTCCAGCAAGACTGTGAATGCATAACCTAGGATGTGCTAATCAGGCATATTCTTCTTGGAATTTTTTTTTTAATTTTAATTTTTTAAAGTCATCTCTACACCCAACACGGGGCTCGAACTCACAACCCTGAGATCAAGAGTCGCAGGCTCTACCGACCGAACCCACCAGGCGACCCTTCCTCTTAGGCTTTGAGTGCAAAGAATCATCAGCGATTATGAGGTCATGCTTTTCAAACTTGACTTTCAGTTTTTCTCTATACACACGCATCTATATTTGATATCACACCGTACATACCGTTTGGTGACTTCCTTTTTCTCATTCCAACAATATAAATAAGCATTTCCCCCATCAAAGGGACGGCACAAGACAACTTGCAACAAGGACATGTCATTCCAGCACACGATGTGCTATTCACATTCAAGTAACCCTGCTATTTGACTTAGAGGTTGATTCAAATTGTTCACTATTATAAACAACACTGCCAACTTCTGATTCAAATCGGCACAAGGCGGGGTGCCGGGGTGACTCCGTCGGTTGAGCGTCTACCTTGGGCTCAGATCATGATCCCAGAGTCCAGAGATCAAGCCCAGCATCAGGCTCTCTGTTCAGTGGGGAGCCTGCTTCTCCCTCTCCCTCTGCCTGCTGCTCCGCCTGCATGTGCTCTCTGTCAAATAAAGAAATAGAAATCTTTTTTAAAAAATGGCATATGATGAGCAAGTTCTACTATGACCTCTCCAATTCTCAAGAACTCATTCATCCAACAAATATTTCTTGAGGGTCTCCCATGGGTTATGCACTGTTCCCGTTGGTAAAGATAAAGAAATGAACAAAATGGACAGATGTCTCGACCTTTGTTGCAGTTTACATCCCGGTAGGGTGAACAGTAATGATGCGACATGTCCATAACATACACGCAAAGACACACGACACTCATAAAATACCAGTAATGATGGCAGGTCCCACTTACTAAATGTTTGCAACCTGCCAGTCATTGTGCCGGGCCTTTTGTGGGCAGTTAATGCACAGGCGCTATTTCATCAGCTCCGTTTTTTCGGAGAAGGCCACTGGCATTTTGCCTTTCTCCTGCCCCGCCATTAATGCAGGAAGACTTGAGGTTACATCGGTGATATCTATCTTCTACCCAAAGCCTATGATGGGAGCAAGAGGAAGATGCCACTTCCTAGAGCCGTGGCGTCCCAACTGACAGCTGGTGTTCGTCAAGGAAGTGGTCTAGGGTCTGTGCTTCCAAAGCCTCACTCTAGCTGTAGACTGGGAAGGACAAGGGACCCTGCTCCCATGAGAATACAGGCGATTTGTCTTCTACTCATTTGCAAACATCAGATCATATTTGTTCAAGAGCAAATTAAGAGATCAACAACAAACAAGCAAGCAGAAACAGACCCATAAATACAGGGAACAAATTGGTGGTTGCCAGAGGGTGTGGCGGGAGGAGTGGGAGGTCCAGGCTTCCAGTCATGCAACGAATAAGTCACAAGGATAAAAGGTATATCAGGAATACAGTCAATGATACTGTACCAGCATCATGTGGAGACAGGTGGCAGATACGCTTGTGAGCACAGCGTACCATAACTTGTCCACTCACTCTGTTGAATGCCTGAAAGTCACGTAACGTTGTGTGTCAACTATACTGCAATTTTTTTTAAAAAGCAAAAAAAAAAAGAAAAAAAGAAAATTAAGCGAACAAAAGCAACATGGGGTCCATGAAAAAAACAGAGAAGGAAAAAAAAACCAAAGCAGATGTGCGATTGGAGGTCTACAGGAAAAGCAAGCCACTGAGAGAGCCATCTGTTGGCAGATGGACAGGAAGACGTGGGCAAACTTTTTATGCATCCACCCTCAGATATAAGAAGACAGGAAATATCGAATCATAAGGGAAAAATAGACCCAGGTGAAAAGGCAACAGACCGAGATAAATAAAAGTAGCATTAAACGGGGGATAAAAGAGGAGTGCGAGGAAACCATAAACAAAAGCAGGGGTATCTGGGTGGCACAGTTGGTTAAGGGTCTGACTCTTGATTTTGGCTCGGGTCATGATCTTGAGGTTACAGGATCCAGCCCTGTGCCAGGCTCCATGCTGGGCGTGGAGTTGGCTTGGGATTCTCTCTCTCTTTCCCTCTGCCCCTCGCCATGGGCACACACTCTCTCTCTCTAAAAAAAAAAAAAAAAAAAAAAAAAAAAAAAAAAAAAAAAGCAGATTATAATTCACAGCTCCCTTCACAAAGGGTAGAATTGATGTTACAAAAAAAAAATGGATTGGACAATACCGTATGTTGGCAGAGCCCTGGAGCAACTAGGACTCTTGCACATTCCTTACGAGAAACGTGACAATATCCAATACGACGAACATAGTCTATGACCTAGTGGTTCCGTGGTAATTCCACTCCCAAGCAGATATGCACTAAGGCAATGGTTCCAAACTTGGTTCCTAAAATCCTGACGTCTGGGGGCCCCTGGGTGGCTCAGGCTCGGGTTAAGCAACCAACTCTTAATTTCAGCTCAGGTCATGAGCTCAGCGTCCTGAGATCAAGCCCCACGTCGGGCTCCACGCTCAGTAGGGAGTCTGCTTGAAGACTCTCTCCCTCTCCCTCTGCCCCTCCCTCAGCTTGTGTGCATGTGCTCTCTCTCTCGCTCTCAAATAAATAAATCAATCTTTTAAAAACATATAAAAAAATAAATAAAATCCTCATGTCCAAATCAGACACTGTATCAGTTACATCAGAACGTCTTGGGGATGTGAGCCAGCCAAGTTTGGGTACGACTGCTCTAGAGAAATCCTCGCGTGTGGGCACTGGATGACATGTTTCCAGCAGTGTTGTTTGCAATTGCAAGAATCCGGGAATTTCCCGGCGTCCGTGGGCAGAATTCATACGACATGGTGTATTCACACAATGAAATGCTACAGCACAGTAGAAACTAATTGCGGCCACATCCATCAACAGAGATGCATGCCACAGACGTAGTGTTAGGGAGGAAGCAGAAGCAACTCACAGAAGAGCACATACATGCATTTACATAAGGGAAAATTGCACTAACGGAACAATGCATTGTATAAAGATACGTATGTTTGTTGCAAGACTATGATAAGCCCAGGGGCGCCTGGGTAGCGCAGTCGTTAAAGCGTCTCCTTCGGCTCAGGGCGTGATCCCGGCGTTCGGGGATCGAGTCCCACATCGGGCTCCTCCGCTGGGAGCCTGCTTCTTCCTCTCTCACTCGCCTGCTGTGTTCCCTCTCTCGCTGGCTGTTTCTCTGTCACATAAATAAATAAAATCTTAAAAAAAAAAAAAAAGACTATGATAAGCCCAAACTTCAGAACAGTGGTTACGGGAGGGGAGGGAAGAGGGGGTTGGTTCTAAGAGACTGTTTATTGCTTGATTTTTTAAGCTGACAACGGCACTTATATTTGATAAATGTGTTATAAATATTACTCCATCGACTTTAATGATTTCATTAACTATTTTTAAAGAATCTTAAAATTGTGAAAAGTGAATATTCACGTGTAGGAACCAACTTGAAAAATTCTTTCAAGCTTCAGAGGAAAAGAATAAAGAAATCAAAAAATGAGGGAAAAAATCATAACCATACAGGGTACCAAATAGCCATAATTATATCTTTTTTTTTTAATTATAATGCAAGGGGGCGCCTGGGTGGCAGAGCGGTTAAGCGTCTGCCTTCGGCTCAGGGCATGATCCCGGCGTTATGGGATCAAGCCCCACATCAGGCTCTTCCGCTATCAGCCTGCTTCTTCCTCTCCTACTCCCCCTGCTTGTGTTCCCTCTCTCGCTGGCTGTCTCTATCTCTGTCGAATGAATAAATAAAATCTTTAAAAAATAAATAAATAAATTATAATGCAAGGAAAGTAGAAACTTAAAAAAAATCTCACCACTTAAAATTTAATTTAAGTAAGCTTAGAAGAGCATAAAAACTTCTGGAACCAAAAACCATGAAGAAGTATTTCTAAATCTGAAATGCAAACGAATGTAAAACTACATTAAGATTATCGGGTAAATATATTGGGTTAAACTGGTTGAAGCTAATTCCTTGCTCATGAACTTGAATATTTCCTGACGTAAATTCTTAGAAGTAGAATCACTGACATGTACAGATATTTTAAAAATGGTTGTTAAAAGCATGAACCAACAGGGAAGATTCTGTAAAAGCAAACATTCATATGGAAGAAAATTCTACAAAACCATAATGTCAGAGTTTGCTTTTGAATAGTGAACTGAGAGATGACTTGCTTTTTTACTTGTCTGTGTGTTTAATGACATAATAATGACAAAATGGAATTTTATAAGGTGTACGAGGTAATTGCAGCAAAGAGCACTCCTGGGTCTTCCCTGGAAAAGTTCGTTCATGGTGAAAACAATTTGCTTAGTACTGAAGAGCTAAGTTAAAAGAGTTGGCTTCCCAGCCAGAGCCTCGGAATCAAAGGACCTCATCATGGTGGCCAGCCTCCATTGACCCCCAGCATCCCTACCTCCTGGTATCCTCGCCCTTAGGTAGCTCCCCTTCCAACACTGTATGAGGATTGGTCTGGGAGACCAACAGAATGTGGTAGAAGATACTGACACTTTCATCTTGGTCATTCTCTTTCTTTTGGATGAATTGTTCTGGGGGAAGTCAGCTGCCATATTGTGAGAAGCCCTCTGGAGAGGCCCATGAAATGCAAAATTAAAGCCTCTGGCCTATGGGCACATTATGCCGCCATCTTGGGTGTGGCTCCTTTGGCCCCAGTCAAGCCTTCCAATGAAGCAACTCCAGCTGACATCCTAACTGAAACCACGTAAGAGACTTTAAGCCAGAACCACCCAGTTAGACCACACTTGTGTTCCAGACCCTCAGAACCTATGTGAGATAGAATAGGTTTTTTAAGTTTTTTTAACTTAAGTAACCTCTACACTCAATGTGGGGCTTGAACTCATGACCTTGAGATCAAGAGCCCCACACACTTCTGACTGAACCAACCAGGTGCCCCTTATTTGTCGTTTTAAGCTGCTAATTTTGGGGGTAATTTGATCCATAGCAACAGATAACTGATATACACTCTTAAACTGGGTCAGTAGCTTTAAGCACCAGAAGGAGATAAATGACGGGAAGACAAAAGGGGATGAGGAGGGACGTGTTTGAGAAGACACAGAATCCTTTATGAAGTAATTATACCTTCAACCATTGCCCCTATCTCAGGCCATATGGGGACTCTTGACCTGTCTTCTCAAATTGGAGGACACCAAGGGAGGTCCCTGTGAGGTAGAAGAGAAAGTCTGGGATGGGGCCATGTAACCCCTTTCTTCCTGAAGTCATTAACTGCCAGTTGGCAGCTCACTAGTGTGGGGTGGCCTCCTTGGGCACACAGAAGATGGTGCCTCACCCCTGCCATTTCATACAAGAACACCCATACAAGAAAGGCCCACCATCCTGGGTAATGGTGGGCTGACCCGGGAGAGCCAGTCCAGCTGACCAAGGAGGGAGTCTCCTACTGGGGGTTGGAGAGGCTGAGGGTCTGAAAGTTTGACCACCTGCCTTTGAAGGTCTACCCAGCCTAGGACCTTGGACAGACACTGTCAGGGTCATTGCCTAGACCAAGGACAGCATCACAGCCAAATCCTACCTGGGATCCCCACAAAAGCACAGCTACCACCAGACATGGAGGGACGAATCAAACAGAAGCCCAGCCTGGCAGAGAAAGGAGAGGTCCTCCTTGACTTCCCACAAGGGGGCTCTTGGAGCAGACACGAGGGACTGCAAGGAGGAAGGGAAGGAGCACCAATGGACAAAACTCTCCTCTGCTTCCCGAGCCCAGGGCAGGGGCTCTGCACCGGACTACCGTAGAAAATACCCACCTGAATGTGCCAGAAGGTTTCCTTGAAATGAAACTATATTAAACTGGAAATGGCTGGACACAGCTGATATTTATAAGATTGGGCTAACTTCAGTTTTTCCACTGCCGGGCATGAGTAGGGTTTTTTTTTTAGAGAAAAGGAAGTTAAATTTAAAAATAAAGTAAACCTCTTGTTGGCACAAGGCAAAGTGGAGATTGTTCAATTAAAGCTGTTAAATGAGCAGTGAGACCTGAGGCATATATCTGACTTCCTCTTGAATGCTAAGTTGGTCAAGGTCCCCATGTGGGCACGCTGCCCTCTTCTAAGACCTTCCACAATTATAAAGGCAGTTTAAAAAAAAAAAAAAACTGTCTACAGTCTCTTGCCCCCGTGTAAGTACCATCCCTTCTTCGATTCTAGACCAGCTGTCCAACGGAACTTTCCTTGATGGTGGAAGTGTCCTATGTCTGCCCTGTCCAATATGGCAGCCACTGACCACACGTGGCCACTGGGCACTGGGAAGGTGGCTGATGCCAACTGAGGGACTGACTCTAAAATTGTATTTTAATTAATTTAAACGTAAACAGCCACACGTGGTTAGTGCCACACACTGGACAGTGGGGTGCGAGATGGAGTCGGGTGTATTTCTTTCCACTGAACTTTCGGACGTTGGGGGGGCGTGTCCTTGTCCGTTTGCTGCCTCGATTTGGGTCGAGCTTTCTGACGCTTGCACACCACCCACCCATCCTTCCTGATGTGTCCTCAGAACCAAATCGAGGAGAGCATTTACAGTAATGCTTACATGGGGAAAATCTGAGCACGGACTGGATTCTGATAATATTAAGAAATGACTTAGGTCATTTCAAAGAGGAATTTGGGGCCTGAAACCAAGAGCTCTTAATGCTGTGATCAAATATTGAAATTCTCCATAGGATATAATAGTTACTCCATAGTGCCATGGTTTCCTGAGGAGATAGAAGATAAAAAAAGAAAGAGAGAAATTACTAAAATTGCATACTGAAGTATTTACAGATAAAATAACGTGCTGTCTGCAATTTGCTTTAGATAATGGAGTGGGGAGTGAACAGAGGAGACAAGATGGGTTGCTAATTGTTGAAGCTGTGTGATGGGTTCGTGAGCTTGCCTTCGATTAGTCTATTTTACACGTGTGTACTTTTTTAATTTAAAAAAATTGAGATGGGGGATGGGGTAACTGGGTGTTGGGCATTAAGGAGGGCACTTGATGGAGTGAGCACTGGGTGTTGTATGCAACTGATGAATCACTAAATTCTATCCCTGAGACTAATAATACACCGTATGTTAACTAACTTGAATTTAAATAAAATCTTTTTAAAAAGTAAGCATTTTAAACAAAATGGGAAAAGGCTTATACTATGATATCAAGTAGAGGAGAAAAGGGGCTACCCGGCTGGCTCAGTCAGCAGAGCCCGTGACTCTTGATCTTGGGGTCGTGAGTTTGAGCCCCACGTTGGGCGTGGAGCTTACAAAAAACTAACTAACTAAAAAACTACTAAAAAAAAAAAAAGAAGGGGGAAAAAGCAAGCCACAAGGGACTCCTGGGGGGCTCAGTCAGTGAAGCGTCTGCCTCGGGCTCAGGTCATGATCTCAGGGTCCTAGGATCGAGCCCATGGCTCACCTGCTTCTCCCTCTCTCCCTCCCCCTGCTTATGCTTCCTCTCTCGCTCTCTCTCTCGCTCTCAAATAAATAAAATCTTTTTACAAAGCCGCAAAATGATAAGCATACAATAAAATGAGGAATTCACTTAAACGGGAAGAAATACATAACGTCATGTCAGGTTAGGATCCAGATGGCGGAATTCAAATCCTGGCTGGAACACCAACCTGGTTTCGGGAATTGTTTTAGTTTTGCTCAACCTCTGTCTCCTTATCTGTGGAATGAGGCTCATACTGGAATGTACCCTTTAAAATTGCGGTGGAGAGTAAATGAGCCCATTTACGAAATCCTTGGCCAGCATCTGGAGAACAAGTCCCATCACTTCTATCTGGGAAATTGATTTGTAAGGGGCTGCTATGGTACCATCACCTTATCCAATTTTCCATCCAATTATCCAAGCTTCTTTTTATATCCAAGGAGGAAAATTAAAAAAATTAAAAGAACAGGGGCACCTGGGGGGCTCGGTCAGTGAAGCGTCTTAACTTCTGCTCAGGTCATGATCTCAGGTCCTGGGATCAAGTCTTGCATCGGGCTCTGAGCTCAGCAGTGGGTCTGCTTCTCCCTCTCCCTCTGCCCCTCCTCCCCATGCACGCACAAGCACACGCTCTCTCTTTCTCAAATAAATAAATAAAATATTTTTTAAAAAAATGAACAGAACAGTTCCTTCCGTTGCTACCTCTTGTGTTCTGAGAAACTGTTAGCAAAGTAATTGGATGACTTATCAGATGTTCTAAACTTTAGCAAAAGGAGAATTCCAGCTTATGTCTGGGTAAGTGGAATTCCCCGTGAAAACCCTGTTTTGTGGCCTTTGTGATACGTGTGAGGAAAGCATCTTCTGGAAGCTTCCTCTGGCCCACGGGGAGTAGGGGTGGTGGAGAGGGGTCTTGTGTCTGTGGTTCTCCTTATTAGTCTGACCCAAAAGGTCTCCACACTGATGGACAGACCTTTTGCAAGAGACGCAACACGTTTTCCCTTCCTACGAGGTTGGTGTCTTGTAACCAGCATATACCCTTCCATTGGCACTGCCTAGTTATGAGTCCCATCCGAGTGACAGTGATGCTTATGAAATTGTATTTCTAAAAGTTTTATTTATTTATTTGGGAGCGTGAGAGAGCACCAGCAGGGGGAGCAATAAAGGGAGAGGGAGAAGCAGGCTCCCCGCTGAGCAGGGAGCCCGACGTGGGGCTTGATCCTATGACCGACTGAGCCTCCCAGGTGCCTAAGAAATCAAAGTTCTTTCAGTAACATGAAAATCTCCCCTTATCCATTCCCTATCCCCTTTGCACTGGGTGATAGACATGTAAGGCCATAAAGTTCTGGTCCAGCTGTCTCTATTTTTGCTTAAGAATAATGACACTGAGGGGCGCCCGGGTGGCACAGCGGTTAAGCGTCTGCCTTTGGCTCAGGGCGTGATCCCGGCGTTGTGGGATCTAACCCCATGTCAGGCTCCTCCGCTATGAGCCTGCTTCTTCCTCTCCCACTCCCCCTGCTTGTGTTCCCTCTCTCGCTGGCTGTCTGTATCTCTGTCAAATAAATAAATAAAATCTTTAAAAAAAGAAAAGAATAATGACACTGTGTCTGTTACCCTGTTTTGGACTACTTTACAAAGACTGATTTCCGTTTTCTCCTCAACCATCAGTGGTAGTAAGTCAACTGAAACGACACTCAACCAGAGGGGGCGGGGAGAATATTGTGTGCGTAACCGAGAAGCCCAGGGGTAGGGTGAGCTTCAGGTACGGCTAACTCCAGATGCTGTATTATTTTCAGGAATTTCTCTCTCTCTCCATCACCAGGCTCAGCGTTCTGCTATACTGGCTTCATTCTCGGTCTCACTATAGCAAGGTGGTTTTCAGCAGCTCCGGACATATAATTGACCATCTTAGCCCCTCTGTTAGGGAAAGAAACACACCTCATTCCCAATCATTTGAGCCAAGTCCCAGCAACACCTTTCATTGGTCCAGAGAGGGTGATGTGGCCACCTCTGAACCGGTCGTTGAGATTTTGGTAGACTATTTTTGGTGCCAAAGCATAGGATTGACCCACTTTCACCACATAGATTTTGAGTTGAAGATGAATGGCTTCCCTTCAAAGCTCAAGAGGCTATTGAAAGAAGATGACAGATGGATACTAAGCAGACAAAAACAACAGCTGTCCACTCTGCAACCCATAACAATCTTTTTTTCGATGCCCTTTGATGCCATTGGCCAAACACATTCTTCCCTAACTTTGTGGCACTCTCCGTCCTTTGCCAGCAGCCTCATATTCCACTGTGTTGGCCTCTTGCCCAGGGAAATAAAATCTTCCTCAACACCATCAACGTCACCAGCTGTTTACTCCCAATATTCCCTCCTTTCTCTTTCAAAGTCACGGCCATCCGATGAATGAAAAGATGGAATACCATGGTATCTCCAAGCCTTCAGAGACTGTCTCGGAGCTGGAAAACTTCCAGAGACATCGTTCAGGCTTCTTTTGACCACACCATTGACCTACACATGGATCAGAAGAAGTAGATGATGGCTGGAGGTTCTGTGCAAATATTCCATCACATCCTGTATTTACGCTCCAGAAACACATGCCCCTCCAGCGTGCTGCACCTGGTCTCAGAAGGAAATCCCCTCATTCGGGGAATGTACAAGTGTTGTTGTTGTTGGTTTTTTTTTTCCACCCAGTTAGGGTTGGTTCTCTCAATATGTGTACCTACAGTATCGGGCATGGTGCTGAGGACACACCAGCTAGTCAATGATGCCTGCCCTGGTTCCCTTCTTGCCCTGTCCAACTGCCCTTAAAAAAACCAAAACCAGGGGTGCCTGGGTGGCTCAGTCGGTTAAGCATCCGACTGTTGGTTTTGGCTCAGGTCATGATCTCAGGGCCGTGAGATCGAGTCCCGCGTCAGGCTCCACGCTTGGAGGGGAGTCTGCTGGAGATTCTCTCCCTCTACGTCTCCCCCTGCTCATGCTCACTCTCTCTCTCAAATAAATAAATAAATCTTTAAAAAAAGAAAACATAAACAAAACCAAAAACCAACCAAACAAGCAAGAAAACTAAGTTAAGATGGAATCAGAAAAGAGGTACTGGGACTTTATCTGTAACGTATTTTTCGAGCTAGGTGGTAGGGTCTGTGAGTGCTTCTTGAATTCCCGGCTAGTCTTCTGAAATATTTCATAAATTAAATAAATTCTAAAATATGCAGGTTGCGGCTCAAGGTGACAAAGCAAAAAGCTAATCCCATTATATCACTCCCTGCTTGGCTCCCCAAGGCTCACAGGATGACGACAGCCCCTTGCAGGGCACACGAGATTCTGGCACACAAGGACTAAGATATGGCCCGGTCTTCCTTCTCCTTGCCTATTAAGGCCTGAATGTTTGTGTTCCCCACCCACCCCCCCAAAAAGTTTGTATGTTGAAGCTCTGATTAGGGTTAGATGCGGTCGTTCACGTGGAGCCCCCGTGATGGCATTAGTGTCCCTATGAGAAGAAGAACGGAGACCAAAGCTCTCTCCCCCTGCCCTGCAAGGACACAGCGAGAAGGTGGCTGTGTGCAAGCCTGGAGGGGAGCCCTCACCAGACTCTGAATCTGTAGGCACCTTGATCTGAGACTCCCCAGCCTCCTGAGAGGAATGCATATCTGACGTTGAAACACCCCATCCAAAGTATTTGGTGATAGCGTCTAACCCCCCCACCGCCAGCCATGGCTTCAGGTATCTTGAGCCACTCCCAGTTCCCTGAATGGGCTATGTTCGTTCTCAACTGGGTGTTTCAGAGCCTCTTCTCTCCCTTTCTTCACATGGCTAACTGCTATTCGCTCATTGCATTTGGTAGAATAAGCTGACAAAGAGGTTCCAGAACGTAGGGGCTTAAAGACTATACGTTTATTTTTGCTCTTGTAGTAAGTTCTGAGATGAGCTGTCCAGGTGAGTGGGCAGCTCAGCTCCTAGTGGTCATTCAAGGACCCAGGTTCCTTTCAGTTATTGCTCTGCCTGCTTCCAGAGCCTCATGGTCCCCTGCATGATTGAAGTTGGGTCACTTCCTCATGTAGATCCCACCTGCAGGAAGAAGGCCCACAGGGATGCTTTGAGGTCTAGACCAGGAAGTAGCCCTCATCATCTCCACACTTTCTATTGGTGATAACTAGTCATGGGATCACAACTAACTGCTGGGGATGCTGGGAAATGTAGTCCCTACTTCAGCAGCCATGTGCTTTCCTCTAGTTCTCCTATAATGAATGGAAGAAGGAATTTGAACCAGTGATTGAAGTTCAGACCTGGATTCCTGAATAGCCTTCACTGCCCTGACCTCCCTGTCTAAGTCAGATGTCCCTCTTACAAATACCTTGTGCGTTACAAAGCAGATATTTCTATGCTCACCTCTCACCTTCACCTGTCTCCTCATCTCCCCAGCTAGACTGTAAGCACCCTGTGTGAGATTGTAAACTCAATGCCTTGCACTTTTCTTCTGCACTTTTGAGTAAAAGGATGGAGGACCAGCTACTTAATTTGCAGGGCCCAGTACAAAATGAAAATGTGGAGCCCCTTGTTCAGAAGCGACAGAGAATTTTCAGATGACGGAAGAGCATTAAACCAAACCTGGCGTCCTTCTGGATGCAGGTCGCTGGGCACCCGCACAAGGCGTGCGCCCGTGACGCCAGCTTTGAAGGCGTGCACGAGCAAATGAATTGCATGGAGCAGCCCGCATCCTCCTTCCTAAGAGAAGCCATATAGCTGTTGTGTGATCTCGTGCAGTGGGTGGAGATGAGTCGAATCATGCTCATGAATATTGGAGAAGTCCATCCTTGTCCCTACAGGCTCAACTTAATAGGGATCACTTCAATGGTGAGGGCATTTCCCACGTTCCCTTGCTTGTCCTCTGGAGGGTGAGGACAGAGCCGCTCGTGGGCTGCCAAACACCCCAAAACCCAGCGGCATAGCATCCTGCCTTCCCCTCACCTGCGGGGGGCTCCTTCAGGGTGTCACCCTGCAGAATTCGTCATCATGACAATTTCTACCAGCCTCAGACACCCCTGGGGTTGCCGGGGAGACTCTGGAGTCCTTGCCAAGCAGTTCTCCAGCATCTGCTCAAACACCTCCAGCAACAGAGAACTTCCTACCTCCCCGGGCAGCTCCTTCTGTTTCTGACAGCTCCGCGGATGGAGTTCTTCCTAGAGTTGAGCCAAAACCTCCTTCCTCGTGACTTTCCCCGCTGGCTCAGAGCCACGCAGGAATTGTAATGCCGCCCCCACGCCCTTCAGGTGTCTAGAGGGCTCTGATGTCCACCTGAAGACAGAGGCTGCCAACAAGCAGCACAGAGATGGCATATGGACCACAGATGTATTGTGTTTAGCCCAGGCAAGACTCTTCTTCCTTCTTCTCCTTCTCCTTCTTTTTCTTCTCCTTCTCCTCCTCCTCCTCCTCCTCCTCCTCCTCCTCCTCCTCCTCCTCCTTCTCCTCCTCCTCCTCCTCCTTCTTCTTCTTTTTTGGCTGATTGGTTGCCAACGCTGAAAAATCTGGAGCGTTCATACAAAATGTAGAACTGAAGCCTCTAAAACTTAAAAGCTCTGGCAGTCCCAGGCTCTCGTCCCACAATCCTACTCGCCACTGAAGATACTGAAGCCTGGATATGGGGTGGGCAACTGCCACTCGCCATCACAGCCTGCTGCTTTGGCTACTCGATAACCATGCGTGGACTCTGAACTTCCGGTCAGAGCCCTTATATTGACAAGTATGTTGATATGCCCCTCCCCACCATGGGAGTAGCCACTGAGGTGGAAACCCAAGTTTTTAAACTGATTCCAGGAAAAGTTGTTTAAAGAGATATGATTCTTTTTCCCCTCTCCCTGTTCATAATGCAGACGTGTTGGCTGGTGTTCCAGCAGCTACCTTGTGACCATGAGGCAACCCTGAGGATGTGGGCCACGTATAGGAATGTGGAAACAAACAGATAGCAAGACGCTGGTTCATTAGCGATGACAGAACCATCACATCAGCTGTACCTACCTCTGAACTTCTTTTACCTAAAATAAATAAGTAAAAGCACAAACATATCTTGTGGAAACCACTCTTAAGTAGTTGTTGTTAGCAACTACAGGCAGTTCCTACCCGGTATATAATTTTTTTTTTTGGTCATTGCCTTTTCTTAAGTTAAGCTTTTGTTGGGGAAAACTCTCACCACACACAAACATAGATGCATAGTATCCACATGCAAAAAAATTAATGCAGACTCCCTATCTCACATCACACCCCAAAATTAACTCAAAAAAATCATCCACGTACATATGCAAGCTAAAACTACAAAACCCTTAGCAGAAAACATAAGAGTAAATCTTCACGAAGTTGGCTTAGGCAATGATTTCTTAGATGTCGCACACAAAAAAGCATAAGCAGTAGAAGAAAAAGAAAATCAGATTTCGTCAAAACTTAAAACGTTTGTCCTTCGAACAACACACTCCAGAAAGCGAAAAGACAACCCTCAAAACGGGGGTAAATATTTGCAGATCGTTTTCCTGATAAGGGACTTGCAGAATATAGAAAGAAGTTTCACAACTCAATTAAAAATATCTTTAAAAACCCCATTTAAAACTGTGCAAAGGGGGCGCCTGGGTAGCGCAGTCGTTAGGCGTCTGCCTTCGGCTCAGGGCGTGATCCCGGCGTTCCGGGATCGAGTCCCACATCGGGCTCCTCCGCTGGGAGCCTGCTTCTTCCTCTCCCACTCCCCCTGCTTGTGTTCCCTCTCTCACTGGCTGTCTATCTCTGTGAAATAAATAAATAAATAATCTTAAAAAAAAAAAAAACTGTGCAAAGTACTTGAATAGACATTTCCCCGAAGAAGATATACAAATGGCCAATAAGCACATGAAAAGAGGCTCAACATCATTAGCCATCAGGGAAATGCAAATCTCAACCACATAAGATGCCACTTCACACCCACTAGGATGGCTCGAATCAGAAATAACAAGAGTTGGCAAGGATGTGGAGAAGTTGGAAGCCTTGTGCTTTGCTGGTGGGAATGGAAAATGGCGCAGCTGCTGTGGGAACCGGCTTGGCAGGTCCTCGAAAAGCTATACATAGAATTACCATATGATCCAGCAATTCCACTCCTAGGTATATATCCAAAAGAACTGAAAGCAGGGACTCAAACAGATAACTTTTCTACCAGTGTTCACAGCAGCACGATGCAGAGATCGGTGTCTTGATGGGAAAAACAACCCAAGTGTCCATCCACGGATGAATGGACAAAGAAAATGCAATCTACCCATACAACGGAATGTCATTCAACACCAAGAATGAAGCACTGATATTAGCCACAATGTGGCTTACCCCAGAAAACACTATGCTAAGCGAAAGAACGCAGCCTTGCAAGATCACATGCTCTGTAATCCCCTTTATACGAAATGTCCAGAAGAGGCAAGTCTGTGGGGCAGACAAACATTACTGGCTGCCGGCGGTTGGTGAGAGGAGGAAAGGGGGAGGGGGTGACTGCCTTGGGGACAGGTTTTCTTTGGGGGATAAAAGTCTTCTAAATTTAGATGGTGGTCATGGTCACTCAACCCTGTTAAGAGACTAAAATTTATTGGATTATACACTTTGAATGGGTGGGTTTCATGGTGGGTAAATGATATCTCAATAAATCTGTGTTTTAGGGACACCTGGCTGGCTCAGTCCGTAGAGCACATGACTCCGGCTCTTGGCATTGTGAGTTCGAACCCCACGTTGGGGCTAGAGATGACTTAAAAAATAAAATCTTTTTCAAAAAATCTGTTTTAAAAAAATAGACTAATAAAAAAAAATCTCTCATTTACCTGCTCCAGCTTCAACACTTATTAACTTGAGGCCTGTTTCTTTCATCTCTGTCCCCACGCGCTCTCCCCTCTCCATATTATTTTGAAGCACATCCCAGACACCTTTCATACAGAATTTAAAATAGGAAAGTCCTAGTGGCGTGGCCATCGGCCGCATGGTTCCTGGCTGTGTGACACCCGTGGGGTTCTCCAGCCTTCCTGAACATGTTGCAAATAACACAGTACCCTGGAGGAAATCTCTTTCTGCTTAAACTTTTCGGCAACTAAGAATTTCCACTGTCGTATCCGCAGCTGACATTGACCTTTGGTGCAGAACTCATCAGGAGATCTGATGGAGCTGTGGGGAACTGGGGATCTGAAAAATAATGTTAGAGACTCACCCCTCTTTTTTTTTTTTTTTTTTAAGATTTTGTTTATTTATTTGTCAGAGAGAGAGCGCGCGCAAGCAGGGGGAGCGGCAGAGGGACAGGGAGAAGCAGACTCCCCACTGAGCAGGCAGCCCGATGCGGGACTCGATCCCAGGACCCTGAGACCATGACCTGAGCTGAAGGCAGACGCTTTACCGACTGAGCCACCCAGCCGTCCTGTGTTTTTAGTTTCCTTCTTATCTGTTGGAAATCCATAGAGGGCACGGACTGAGTGGGCACAGTGCCTGGCACAAGACAGGAAATCAAAGGAAAGCGTTTGTCCCCAGCTCTGGTGTGCCAGGGGGTTGCTTCTCTTCTTCAGATCGCTTTGGGAAGGAGCTTCCCTCCCCTCCTCGCTGTTCTGCTCCCTGGCGGAGGGTCAGGCAGAGTCAGATCCAGTGGTGCACCCAGAAACTTCAGTCCCTGGGGCTACACGCTTCTCCTTGCACTAAGTGAGATTTTCTCCCCAGGGCCCCAGTGGCCCCCTAGCTTGCTGTCCCCCTCTCTGGAGATAATGTCTTGAACCCCCCATGTAAAGGGATGGGTGACAAGCAAGTCCTCAGAGATGAGCTGAGCATCGTCTCATGTTCTCTTGTGGAGTCTCAGTCTCCTCTGGCACTTGGGATGATGACTGATATACAGTAAGTGCTCAATAAATGGTACTTCCATCGAGCAATGGGTCCCATCACCGTAGGCATTCTGACATACATTACAGTGGAGGTCCGGTGCGTCTCTTACCCCAAAGTTATTCTTCTCTCCCTTCTCCCTTGCTGTTAGAAGTAGCCTCTCCAGTTAGCTTTTGGGGTACTGGATATTCCTGTCCCCAGGCTGCCTCCCAGCAAGGGATAGCCATGGCCCAGATCTGGCCAATGAGATATAAAAGGAAATCCGTGGAAGGTGTCTGAGAAATGTTTCCTTCTGGTAAGAGAGATGTTTGGAAAGATTCCTCTCCTTTTGTGCTTTGGTGCTCTGGTGTGAAGATGAGATGTGTGGAGCCGGAGCAACCATCTTGCCACCATGAGGGAAGAGCCACATGGGCTGCAGAGACTGGGCTCCAATGCCTTGATATTAGTAATCACTGACACATTGATCCCACCCTGGAGCCAATCCACCTCTTGCCTTCTCATTAACTGGAATAATTCAATTCCTTTCATATTATCTCTCTCTTTTTTTTTATAGATGTTATTTATTTATTTATTTGAGAGAGAGAGAGAGAGGGAGGAGCAGACTCCCCACTGAGCAGACAGCCCAAGGTGGGGCTCGATCCTAGGACCCTGAGATCATGACCTGAGCTGAAGGCAGATCCTTAACTGACTGAGCCCCCAGGCACCCCCAATTCCTTCCATTTCAACGCTACTATAAATCTCACATTCTGTCACTTACAACCAAAAGTATCTTAAGTGTATTAAAAGTAGCTTAAGTAATATCATAAGCTTAAGATTCCTTAGAGGGGCGCCTGGTTGGCTCAGTCTGTGGAGTGTGGGACTGTTGATGTCGGGGTGATGAATTCAAGTCCTAAATTGGGTGCAGAGCTCACTTACAGAAAGAAACACAGAAACAAACAAAGAGAGAAAGAATCCTTACAAAACAGCAAACCTCATTTCACAGGGGAACAAGCTGAAGGCAATGTGGCAGGAGTTTTCAAGATACATTACCTATTTGAATCCTCATAAAAACACCGTGGGGCAGGTCTTAGCTCTATTTTCAGATTTCTTCGCAAGTTTAGAAGCTTAACCAACAGGTTCCAGCCACACAATGGCATGGGGGAGGCGGGACTTGAACCCAGGTCTCTCTAATCTAGATACGACATGCTTCCCGACGTTCTTCGGTGCTACCAGTCAGCACCAGGAGCCTTCTGGATGCGTCTGCACGCCGCCCATGTTGAGTCGGTAAAAATGCGGTAACCGTACTTCAGGTCATGTCAACCTGAACATAATGATGTTCATCGCTTAGAAAGTGCCTTTACGAACGAAATATTAGCCACGATGAAAAAGAGCGGTGGCGACAGCTGGATGAAATTCACAGTCCTAAGACCCGCGTGCCAATGCATATTTCTGTCTGTAGGCTCTCGGAGAATTTATATGCCCAATCCGCACTTCAATTGGTAATTGCCCAGCGTCTGTTCTTTTTAAATCTTTATTATTTTTTATTCTCTCCCAGATGTTGAGTTGAGCTGCCGTGATTTTGGGATTTCAGCGAGAGGTCCAGCTGCTGGGTTTGGGAAGTGTCCATGTTTTGTTTCTTTTCAGCCCTTCAACTTGAATTTATGATGAGGTTTTGATGAATGGTACCCTTCTCCCAGCCCCGCTCTCTTTACATATGTCTGTGTCTGCAATATCTTTGGTCTAATTATGCGGATGTGTCTCTTGGTAGAAAATTTATGTGATGCCTGTTGCCAGGAACCAGGAGCCGGGACCAGGGATTTGTGGTCTAAACAGCCTTGACCCCATTCTCTGCAGTATATCCAGAGTGAAGTTGGGGAGACCGGGCAGCTTGTTAATTTAGGGCTCCAGCAGGTTGAGGGTTTGGGCAAGTGTCAGCCCTGCAATGAATTGAGGCACAGCATGGGAATCAAGGATTTTGGGGGGGGGGCGGCAATCAAAATTAGGGGAAGGGGGTGGGGCTAGGAACAGATGGGGTGCATGGGTGGGGGTATTCACTATGTTCACCTAGATAGGATCTTACCTGCTGGTACTGTCTAATAAACTTGGTTAATTTACTTGTTAGTTGGCTTTCCAAGTAGATTTTAAGTTCCTTAAAGTCAGGAGCTATTCTAGTGATCTCTTGCCCTGTAACAAATCACCCCCGTATTCAGTGGCTTAAAGTGACAGTCGTCATCTTATTATCACTCAGTTTGTAGGAGCCAGGAATTCAGGAAGGTCTCCGCTGGGCAGGTCTGGCCTGCAGTTGGAATCACACAGCTCCCTGGGCTCAGTCTAACCCAGAGCCACGCGGGCAAGGGATTCATGGACGGGATGGGCCAGGCAGACACCCCCTTGCCCGGAGTTCCCACATGTGGGGCCACGGCCAGCACTCAGGGCGGTGAGGAAGGCTCCTAGGGTGTAGAATTTAAGGAAGCACCCCCCCCAAAACCACACCTACGCTTGCACGACTGTGAGAGCAATGCCTCCTAAAGGTTCGTGCCCCAGCCCCAGTCCTGTGTCAGCTGGATGTGTCCCCGCCTCCTTGCGAGAGGCACCCTAGTAAAGACCGCTGGCTCAGGGAAGCTCTGGAGAGAGCCATGTGTGAGCTGAGAACAGGCTACCCAGGAGGAGGGAAGACATCGTCTAAGAGAATAAAGAGAAGAGTGTGTAGAAAAGCCGAGAGAGAGAGAGAGAGAGAGAGAGAGAGAGCCTGGCTCTTTAGCAGGGCTATGATGATTAAATGACCCTGTCACACCAGGGTCTGGCATTGGCTCGTGCACAGCTGGTATTCTTCTGGGTCCTGCTGAGCGATCTCCTGGGAATTGCAGAAACCTGGGCTATGCACCAAGATTGGGGGGCGAGGGGTTAACCCCTCTGTGGAAAAGTTGAGGGAGACCCATCAGCTCCACTAGATAACAGCTTAGACTTACAGCCGATGGGGCTGCAACCAGGACTCCTCTTCCCCCCCCCCCCGCCGTGGGAGCAGAAATTGGGAGAAGTGGGGGAGGGAAGATGCTTTTGTACATCTTTTGGGGGGTTTCATTCTCTGTTTCACCAACGGACTTCGGTCTGCTGGGCTAACACCGCCCTAGTCCGATTCACCTCCTGCCTGAATTTTAACAGGCTCCTGCTTCTGCCCCCAGCCCTACAGAGGACACAGCAGCCAGAATGCTAGTCCAACGTAAACAGGTCTTGTCCTTCGCCTCCTCAAACCCCTGCAGTGGCTTCGTATTCACTGTGAGTGAAATCCTGAGTCCTCAAATCGCTGCAAGCCTTGCGTGGTCCGACCTCCCCTGTCCCCCCCATGCATCATAACTGACCTTACGAGGCAGCCGTTTCTCCCCACCCACACGACACCTACAGCTCCCAGAGGACAGGGATGGTTGCTTGTTTGGTAAACAGCCCTGACCAGTGCAGGAACGCCAGCTCGGTGTTTCCAGACCTTATGATGTATCAAGAGGGCTGTGGCCAGGTTTGGAAAGCTGGCTTAGGGAGAACAAGGATGGATGCAGGTGGTTATGGAGGGAGACACCGCAGCCCCTCTAAGCCCTTGACCGCGTGCTTGGCAGTCGCCACTAGGGGGAGCTCACGGCTTCTTCCCCTCCCATCACCCTGGTCGTTCTCCACCTCTGGGGAGGGAACGCAGGGATGGTGCCCAAGGGAGATACACCTGGTGGGGCAAGCAAAGTGGTCCTCGGGTCCAGGCTCTTCAGATTTCTCCTGGAAATTCTCGCAAGCCCTTCCTGTACTGGCATATTTCTGGCTCCTCTGGTTGGATTCCTGCCTCTCCAACCAAACGTGCCCAGCTGCACCTGGGCAGGGTCCACCTGCAAAAACCAGGCAGGAACAGGGCCAGGTGGGGGATGGAAGGAAGGCACGAGAACGCCGAAGTTGGGATGACGACCGGGAGCTTCCGGGCTCACTCTGGGGGGCTTGGGTACCTGCCCAACGTCCTTCGGTCTGGCAATCACCAACCAGCTCACGAGGGAGGTGGGATCACCATTTTTGTAGACAAGGACAAGACACCAGAGAAGTGACAAAGCCAAGGGTACACAGAGGTGAGTGGCGGGACTTGATTCAAAGTCATGGCTAGTGCCAGAGCCCCTGTTATGTCCCCCCCACAGTTCTGCCCCCAAGGAAGTTACGTAAGGGAACTTAACAGTCGCTGAGTCCTTCCCCCCACTGAACTTGAGAGCCTTTTGTTTTTAATATTCTAAGACTGAAAATAAACGTATTTTATTTAATGATTGCTTATTATAAACACGATGGTCAGTTTAGGAAACGCATCATTTATAGGAAGATTAATCACCATTTATCATAGTAGATGTATGTTATGTTCATTTTAAGCTTCTTTTTTTTCCCTTGATTTAATTTTTTGAGAACTTTTTCTTGATTTTAACCGTTGGTCACTAGTGAAAGTTCCTGTGAATAAATCCAAGATGTCCCTCTCCTCCCATCTCTGACCAGCTCTGATTAGCACTTTGTCTCTGGAACCTCTGACCCCCAGCCTCTGTATGACCTCATCCTCTTTTCTTGAGAAGGTCTGCTCTGTGTTTGACGAATGCTCTCCTCTCTTTTCTAACAATGCATCTTTTATATAAAAGGCTCCCATTGGGGTGCCTGGGTAGCTCAGTGAGTTAAGTGTCTGCCTTCGGCTCAGGTCATGATCTCAGGGTCCTGGGATGGAGCCCTGAGCAGGGAATCTGCTTCTCCCTCTGCCCCTCCCCCTACTTGTGTGCGCTTTCTGTCTCTCTCAAATAAATAAAATCTTAAAAAAAAAAAAAAAAAGGACCCCATTTAGGGAGAAGACCCTGCAGCGTGGGATTTAAACCCAGTTTATTAGGAAGCAGGAGCCAAGCATGAAAACGATGGGGATTTGTTGTCAGGGATATGAGCCAGTATTTCTCCCTCACCGTAGTGAGCCCCGAGAAGAGCGCGTCCAAGAAAGGTTGTCAGGTGTCAGGCCACACCTTCAGGCTCTGCTTTGAACCCGCTTCCTGCCAAGACCGTAAGGGTTTTGCTCCGAGAAAGAGCTGCCCGCTCCTCTGGATTCCTCTTCCTGCCAGCTGCAGACCGCCGTGCCTCTCCCGAGAGCTTTCTGGCTCCTTTGGTCTGCTCTTGTCTGCTGGGCCAAAGGAGACATCACTTGCTGGTGCTATTGGAGCTGGAGCGATCACAGGCCAGTGCAGATGTGCGGGTGGGCGGTGGGCGTGGGGGCGGGGAGCAGACAGACCGATCAAAGCTGCTAGGGATATAGCCCCTCTTCTCCACCCCCCACCCCGCCCCATTGGCACACTTGAACTTGCTGAATTACATGAGTTCAGCTGATAAACCCTCCTTGCAGAAAGGCTCCCAAGAGAAAGCGCTTGCTGTGAATGCACTCATCAGATTGAGCGAGAAGTTGTGAAGGCACCTTTCCCTGAAATGCGATAATCCCGTTTCCAATTTACTGATTACGCAATAAGAAAACGTCTTCGTTAATTTCATAAGGAAAGCACATTAGCCTACTTACAGATCTCAGGCTTCCCTGTGAAATCATGAATAATATCCATTCCCTTCGATAAATGGAACCCATATGAAAATCAAGAATAATTACTTTGTTTATTAACATTCAGTGATTATCATTTCAAAAGCAATTAAAAAAAATACAGCGCAAATCTGAGATGGGGCCCCAAGGTAGTGATTTGCATGAAGTAAAACAACGCTCATTTGAACCTGGGCAATTTAAATTCCGTGTTTTCTAAGGAGGCTACCTGTCGCCAGTTTATGTACCAGTGAATCAAATCGTAACCGAGAGTCCCAGGTTTTGGTGGATGAATGGATCCAGGGTCACTCCCAAGTATGTCTTCCCCAAAGGCCCAGAGGACGATTGTCCTTTCCCCTGTTTCCCACTTCTCTGGTATATCTTTGGTGAG
Organism: Ursus arctos; assembly: GCF_023065955.2. Classification (NCBI taxonomy): domain Eukaryota; kingdom Metazoa; phylum Chordata; class Mammalia; order Carnivora; family Ursidae; genus Ursus; species Ursus arctos. The sequence goes on from NW_026622808.1 coordinate 7,921,558, forward strand.
GGGAAGGTGGGAGCAGAGGGCAAAATCCATCCCACAACAGGGGCTGGTGGCCTCAGGTGTGTGAATTCGACCAGTATGAATCTGACTTCCTAACCTGCTCTGTGCTCTCCAAACTTCCCGTGCCCACCGTGATAGGCTGAATAAATTGTCCCCTTCTCCAAAGACAGCCGCATCCTAATCATCCCTGGGACTTATGAAGATGTTACTTTGTTTGGCCAAAAACAGACAGACAAACAAACAAAAAATTGCAGATGTGGGCCCCTGGGTGGCTCAGTCGGTGAAGCGTCTGCCTTCGGCTCAGGGCATGATCCCAGGGTCCTGGAATCGAGTCCCGCATCGGGCTCCCTGCTCAGCGAGGACTCTGCTTCTCCCTCTCCCTCTCCCCCCTCTCCCCTGCTCATGCTCTGTCTGTCTCTCAAATAAATAAATAGAATCTTTTTAAAAATTGCAGGTGTGATTCAGTTAAGGATTTTGAGATGGCGAGATTACTCTGGAATGATCTGGGTGGCCCCTAAATGCTATCACATGCAGCCTCATAAAAGGGAGGTGGAGGGAGATTTTACTCTACACAGAGGAGGAGGAAGAAGCCACGTGACCAGAGGTGCAAGGATTGGAATGATGTGCCCACGAGCCAAGGGTATACCAACAGCCACCAGAGAGGCAGGAAAAGGCAAGAAACACACTCTCCCCTGTAGCCTTTGAAGGAAGCACGGTCCTGCCAAGACTTGAATTCCAGTCCCGTAAAGCTGATTTTGAACTTCTGGCCTCCACCGCTGTTAAGAGAAAAATGTGCATGGCTGAAAGTGGAGCTTGTCATAATTTGTCAACAGCAGCCATAGGACATTGTCAGAGTCCCCCCCGGTTTGTGACCCTTGCCAGGTCTGCAGACCAATACCGTAACTGTTTGCTGACATTTTTGTTTAAATCAATTCTGAGCTAACCGAGCTATTTACCTTCACCTGTGCCAGCAGCGATATTTGTGAAATCCCAAGTTGGATACCCATCGACACATGCAACTTCGCATCGCTGTTAAATGCTCATGCCTGCGTCCTCTACAATTATCTAATGAACCAACAGACCACCGGCGGGAGTGACCCCCCCTTTGTGAAACACTGACCCAGCTCCGCACAGCTCGGGAGGCATCCAGCGTGCAGCTGGGCTTTCAAAACTGCTTTGTTAAGTTCGAATTTCACTTGAAAACGATCAGGGGGAAAAAAAAAGGAAAGAATCAGCCCCTTTAAAAATAGAAGCCATTTCTCCTGCAAATTTTCACAGAGCCAGATTTTAAAATGCAGAATTTAGCAGAATCTGAAGTCGTTGTGGTGGAGTTACTGACATATAGATAAGGACCCTTAAAGGGGAAGGAGGGAGCCATGGAGTGTGCTAGCAAGAAGCTGGATCTGGTGACGGAATCCAGCTAAGAGCCTGAACCAGGATATTGGTGCTGTCTGCGTTTTGCTCTCTTTCTGCCTCAGGACCGAGGGCCACGTAGGTAAAGCAGGGTTTGCTGGACAAGGGAGGGTGCAAGGATTTTTGAGGCTGAGAGATGGGGAGGGGGTAGAATTGATAAATCCCCCACCTGGAGCAAAATATGCCTCAAGCAGGGGAATGGGCAAAGCAGCAGACTTTTATCTCGAAAGTCGAACCTCGAAAAATGGGCACAGCCCGGGGAGATCTCCAGCTCCCAGAGGAGAGTCAGGCTTGTCCTGCTTAAGCCTGGGAGTAGATAGCGCCAAGCAGAGGGTAACGACGTTAAACTCTGAAAGGGGCCAGTCCTGGATCTGGACTTCTTTACCCATTTGTTTAAACATTGTTTGGTCCCGAGGCGTTGTGCATGGGGGCAGGGCTTCCCACACATCTGATGGGAGAAAACCTCGATAAATGAATAGATTCTCTTTTATTTTTTCTAATATTTTATTTATTTATTTGAGAGAGAGAGCAGAGACAGTGACAGAGAGAAAGAGGGGGGAGGAGAGGGAGAAGCAGGCTCCCCGTGGAGCAGGGAGCCCGATGAGGGACTCAATCCCAGGACCCTGGGATCATGACCTGAGCCAAAGGCAGATGCTTCACTGACTGAGCCATCCAGGCGCCCCTAGATTCTCTCTTTTAATATATATGTTGTTTTTGCTGTTGAGAAAAGTATTCTGAAAACAAAATACCGAAAGGTCTATAGCTTGGATCCCGAGCCTATGGTCGGAGGGTCCACCAGCCAAACCTGGGGAAAACCAAGCCTCTGACCTCACCCAAGTCAGCGGCCACATGGACCCCCTGTACCTCTATACCTCGGCGCTGATCTGTCTGGGCAGTGTCACCCCAAGGCCCCAGGAGGACCTCTCTCCCTGCAGTCAGTGCCGTGCTGGCCTGAGGCTGGTGGAATGCTGTGATTTGAACCTGCCCAGCATCATCCTTCTTTTTCTGGGTCCAGTATCCAAGAACCTCCCTTTGGTAAAATTTACTTGGTATTGTTGCATGGAGCTGAGCCAGCCCCCTTAGTTTCTAGGGGTGGCCATACATCACAGGTTAAGCCAATCAGCATATCCCATCTCGTTGTCCGCGGTAAACATTTGAGGGACGGGTCAGAGAGAGAGAGAAAATCAGGCTCCCAAATTTACTTCAAATGCTGGAAGAAAGGCTATCCATCCTGGTGTTGCTGGGGGCCAGGGTAGTGAGAGAGCTTTATAAGAGTAAATCTGACACAGAGTTACATCAAATCAGAAGATAGCAGAGTTAAAGTAGAGAGATCACAATGTTGTTTGAGACCCTGGATCCAGCCGTGCCTGAAGCTTCATATCGCTGCACCCTTCATTTACATGAATCAATGTCTTATTCTTGTTTCCTTTTTTCTCCCTTTTTTAAAGTTGGATTTTCTGTTACTTCATTTGAAAGTATTCTGATAAATTAAGGCCGAGGCACAAGCCGCACCTTTGGGGGAATATTTCTTCTAGAGAGGTGTATTACAATAAGGTGTGTCTGCCGGCTTTGGCTAGGGCATGGCCAGACTCTCCAAGTTCAGCCTGGATTGTAGTCCCCACTTGCCCCATCTGCTGGGTTTCCTCGAGCAGGGATTCATCTGCATCACCATATGAGGCAGTGGCATGACTCAGAAAGGGTTTTCTCCTCGTCGTAGCCAGCCTCCAACACGGCCTCCCACGATCTTCACCTCCTTCTACTTGCACCCTCGTAAAGGCCTTCGCAGCCCCATGCAGGGCGGACTGTGTAACCAAGATGTTGTGGATAGGAGACGGGTAACTTCCAAAGCTAGGTCATTGTAGATACTGCAGCTCTGCCTTATTGGCTCGTGGACCCCTCTGTCTGGGGGGAACCCAGCTGCCATGTCTGGGGGACACCCAAGAACCCCGTGTTGAAGAACGGAGGCGTCTGCCGACAGCCTCCACAGGCCTCACGAGCCATGTGAAGGAGCCACTTTGGAAGCAGGTCCCCCAGGGAGAGTCAAGCCTTTGGATGAATCAGGTCCGGCAACCTCCGGAGAGACCCCAAGCCAGGAGCATCCCTGCACCTGGTCCTGAATCCTGTTGGTTTAAGCCACTGTGTTTTGCAGCCGTTGGTTTCCACGACAATGGGTCACTAACACACTCTTCTCCATCAGTCTCCTCTCCACCTCCCCCCACCACCCCTTCCCCCTCTCCTTCCATTTCTTCCTCCTGGCTACCTTTCCTGACGTCTTGACCAGGCTACCCACCCTGCTAGCTGCAGCCCTTCATCTCATCCTCTTTCTTCAATTGCTATTTTCTCTCTTGAAGAATCACCCTTTGGTGCAGTCCCCACAATTCCTCTCCTGTCTCCTGGTCCGGGCCCCCCTCCCCCACCTGGAGAAATGGCTTCTTCTCCTTCCTATGTCCCCAACCCCTTTCCTCTCGACAAACATCGCGACAACAATGACAGTTGATCGTCCTCGCTCTAAGGGAGTCGATTTCTTTATGTCTCCCAGTAGATGGGGAAATTGGGGGTTTTGTTTTGAGGCTGTCGTCCTTGCCTTCACCCCATCTCCCCCGAAGCACAGAGGGGGAAAATCTCCCACGTCCCCCTCCTGTGGAGAAGTCCAGGCAGCCTGGGAAGCCCGGGGAATGCTGATTTTTCACAGGGCTCTTGCCATGGCAGAAGGGGGGCTGGGGAGCAGTATGCCACGATCGTCATGGCAACACGCTCCCTGGTGGGTCCTGGGCTGCACTCCCAGGCAGGGAAAGCGGCTCCCAAGTGTGTGTCCCTCATGCAGAGGGCCTCGGAAGGCAAGGCTGCCTGGGAAACAGACAGGGCTGAGGCAGCAGGCCTTGCAGGTGTCCCACCCCCAGAGGCGCACAGCGGGGTGGGCAAAGCCAGCGAGTCTGGACTGGGAATGTGGTGAACTTGACCCCGGACCTACCGAGACCCACCTGCCTGGGCGGCTCTTTGCCCTCCCCTGCACTATTTTTGCTCCCTTTGGAGGTAGTCAGCTTAGGGCTACAGGTGACTCCTGCCTTTGGAAAGGAAGGTGGGCAAACTCTATCATGCGTGGTTCACTGTGTCAGGGGTTCCCAAACTTGGCTGTACCCGGAGATTTTTAAAAGAAGCTTGTCGCCTGGTTCCCACCAGGTATGGACTACAATCTGGCCATCAGGATTTTTATTTTTTTTTTTCATTTCTAGCTGATCGTAATGGGTAGCAGAGGGTGGGAAGCACTATACTCAGCTGGGTTTGTGCATGAGAACTGTCCAGAACTCCTCAGCCCAAATCTTTCCGAGTTGGTCCCAAGCCTCTGACGTTGTCACAAGCTCCCCGTGATCCCGGTGAGCCACTAATTCAGGATAACATGACGCAAGGCGTTTAGACTGGACGGTCGGTAAGGAATGTGGGAGGCTCGGGGTTAAAGCGGAGACATCCATACACCTTGATTTACCTGTGGCAGGTGGGTCTGGATGGGGAGGGTGCTACCTTGAACCTATGGAGTTAAAACTGGTATGTGTAGTGGGGCGCCTGGGTGGCTCAGTCGTTAAGGGTTCTGGGATCGAGCCCCGCATCAGGCTCCCTGCTCCGCTGGGAGCCTGGTTCTTCCTCTCCCACTCCCCCTGTGTTCCCTCTCTCGCTGGCTGTCTCTCTGTCCAATAAATAAATAAAAAATCTTAAAAAAAAAACAACTGGTATGTGCAGAGACTGAAAGCGATCTGGCGTAATCTTTGCATGGCTCAGTCTGATACCAACTCGCTAGGAGACAATTGGCTCTGGACTAAGATACTTTTTACTTTCTGGAGTCTTTTTTCGTGATTCTTCCGGATCTCTCTCTCGCCATTGTCAAGCTGTCGTTTCCTCCTGCTGTCAAGATACCTTGTTCCACATACGGTAAACTGAAAGACTAGATTAGAAAAGCTTGTTTGATGAGAGACTATGGACTATGAGAAACAAACTGAGGGCTACAGAGGGGAGGGGGGTGGGGGAATGGGATAGGCCGGTGATGGGTAGTAAGGAGGGCACGTATTGCATGGTGCACTGGGTGTTATACACAACTAATGAATCATCGAGCCTTACATCGGAAACCGGGGATGTACTGTATGGTGACTAACATAATATAATAAAAAATCATTATAAAAAAAAAAAGAAAAGCTTGTTTGTTAGGATTATTCGAAGACGTGAGTTCGTCTCAGGCTCTACGGAGGTTCTGAAGGACTTTCGTTGAGACTCAGGTGCACTGAGAAGGCGTGGGTGCCGATGCTTCCTGTTTTATTCTGGAAAATGTCAAGCCTATAAAAAGGAGGGAAAATAGAATAATGAACCCGCATTGTCAAAGTAGTCCCACTCGGAGGATTAACAACATCGAGCGCATTTCTTGCCTTGCTTGTTCAAAGTCCCTTTTGCCTAGTCCTCGCTGAATTCTGGATTCCTGGAGGAGCTGGATCTGGGGCTCTGGGAGAGCAGAGAGTGCTACATCATCACCCTCAACCTCGAATAACCACCGATGACCCTTGCCCCCTGCCCTTTTGCTTCCCTGAGGTCACTCAGGGTGTTTGCCGGCAAGGGCAGCTGTGAAGGGCAGTTTGCTGGAAGGTTCTCTCGAGGCGCACGTTCTGCCCAGGCTCCAGGCTGCCCTACGGGTCCGCGCGGAGTTCTTCATGCTTCTCAGGCTCTGACCTTCAGGTGACCATGAGAAGGGCTTGGACAAGCCTCCTTTGCTTGACTGGGAGGTCCTGCTGGGGAAGGCAAGGGGAATGCAAGCCTGCGTTTTTACCAGTCTGGAGTCTAAATAGGCATTCTTTCCATCTCCTTTTGAGACGAGGCCTGGAACTTTCCAGAGACCACTCTCTGGCTTCAGAAGTGGAGTCTCTTCCGGTCTGCACCCAGCCCCGTGCACGTTGGTGGAGCTGGACCCTTGAGCAGGAACATTCCCCAGATGGCCTCCGTGACCGCTCGTTCCCACGGTCTCATGAAACAGGTATCACCACCTCTCCCGTGCAGACGAGAAGATTCTACAGATGGAGTTTTCAAGAGGTGAAGCCACTTGTCCTAGGCGTGTAATTAGTCAGCAAAAATTTGGGACTCGGGCGAGCCTCATAATTGGAGCCTTCATTAATAAACGGAGAGCTAATTATAGTCATCGAAGAGACTGTTCCTTTTCTGTTGTGATTAATGCCGAATTTATTTTTAGTCTTCAGAAGAATAGAGAGGCTCGTGGTGGGGTTTTGTTCTGAGGAAGAAACGTGCGACTCCTGACAGTCTCCCTCGGCCAGGCACTTGTGTGCGTTTTGGAAAGCTGAAGAGTCTCCAGGGACTGGGGTCAACCAGAACGCCTTTGAAGGAACACTCTAGAACTACTTTCGCACCTTGTTAAGAGGGGCACTGCTTATGGATGAAAACCCCAGCTTCAGCCACGCTGTTGGGAAAGTAATTGAGGTCGGGCTTGCCTTTGGGGTAAGAAAAGCAGGGGAGGATACTCTTCAAAAGGCAGTCCAAACTTTAGATATGTTAATGAGGCCATCGAGTTGGAGGTGGGTCCTGGCCCTTCAGGCTTTCAGAGTTTCTCTTCACTGTGGCTTTGCACATCTCTGCAGGGCTCCTTGGTGGGTATTTTGTTGTTACTTACTCCCAAAGGGCAAGCTCTTTTCCACACTTCCCTGCTGCCTCGGGGCGGGGGGGGGGGGGGGGGGGATGGGGCAGAAAGTTCTTTGGCCGCCCACCCGCCAAGACCAGTAAAAAGAAGGACTTCTGTTTCTGAATGTGATTTTGGGTCCCACGCAGTGTCCCTAATTCCTTCTCTCTTTCTCTTTCCTTCCCTCCAGGCTTCTTTTTGCAAACGAAGCCCCCAGCTTTCTGGGGGAAGCACGGGGGAGGGGTTCGCTAGGGGAAAGGTGGGCCTGCTTGTTTTTCCCCTCCTCCTTCTCTCTTCCAGCCCCGTCCCTTTTTCTTACTCCGTGTTCTCTGTCTCTCCTCTTCCCCACAAATTGTTTCCTCTCCGTGTTTATCTATTTACGTGCTCTGCCTCCCACATTCCGCTGGCCCCTGGCCCTGTCCTGCTTCCCTGCCATCCTTTCAAATGGCTGGATAGGACACAACTGTGAACCCTTCTTACTGCTAAACGACGAGGTTCTCTGATGGTACAGGTGACGCCTGGAAATGGATGACCACCTTGATGTTTAAGGGCGGTCTGCCCTAGCACGGTGTTTCTCCGAGTACAGGCGGAGGACTCCAGCAGGATAATCTGAAAGTTTGTTAAAAACCCTGGGTTTCCTGGGTCCCATCCCTGACCCACCGGATCAGAATCTCTGGGAGTGAGGCTCAGGAATAGACATCGTTTTTTGACAATGTCCTTGAGTGATTTTTTTTTTTAAGATTTTATTTATTTATTTGAGAGAAAGTGAGAGAGAGAGAGAGCGAGCACACATGTGGACGTGGGGAGGGGCAGAGGGAGAAGCAGACTCCACAGAGCAGAGACCCCCATGTGGGACTCGATCCCAGGACCCCGGGATCAAGACCTGAGCTGAAGGCAGACGCTTAACCAACTGAGCCACCCAGGCACCCCTGTCCTCGAGTGAGTCTTAGACACTCTGTCAAAAACCAAAGTCTGCATACTGAATACAACAAAATAGAAGACGAGTGTATAGCAGTGCTTTCAACTGCAAACTAGGGAGCTCAGGGCCAGAGGAGCAATGAGCTCAGAGTTGCTCACGGACTAAGGGGTTTTTAAGGGTAAATGTACAAGTTGTTTGGCCTTTTCCAGCCGATTGGTTATCTGGTGGCCTTCTTTCTTGTTTGGCGGAGGGTAGCAGAGTCAGGGGAGCGAGGAAGTCTGGAGATGGCATGAGCAGACTTGGCATTAGGGGATTGGCTGCTGTTCTCGAAAGGCGGTACAATCCTGTAAGGTCAGGTTGAGTTCTCCTTTCCGTGCCTGCACGGACCGTTTCTATTTCGTCCCTGACAGAAGTGACTCCATTTTAGTTTGGTTCAACAACCCTGAAGTTTCCGAATCTCTGGCTGGACCTGTCTCCGATTCCAGATGGAAGAACCCGGGAGGAGACAAACAGATCTTGCTGGCCCAACGCTGGGTTCCTCCCAGACTCCAGGAGGAGAACTGGACCCAGTTATTTTCTCCAAAGTCATGATTCCACAAAAGCTTATTTCCAGTACGCTGAATTTCTTTTCCGGCCCACTGTCTTCTTGAAGCTGACTCTCACGATCCCTGAATCCCAGGACGTACACAGAACATCTACGACGGTACAGGGAGACAATATGTAAAATCCTCCGCTTGTAAATAATATCGATCTTAACGTAACCCTTCTAATATTTGCATTTTGTGTATCATAATACACCTATTTGTTTCGTGGTTCATGTATTTACTTCATAAGTAATAGAAATACACATATTTGGGAGTTTTACTGATGGAGCTCTATACCCAGAGAAGTTTGGAGAGTAGCACTCTAGAATCTAGATTATATGTTCTTTGAGGTCAGGGACTATAATATTTTCTTTTCTTGATTTTTTTAAAGTAACTTTTTAAGTAAATTTTTTTTAAAGTAAATTAAAAAAATTTTTTTCTTTAAAGATTTTATTTATTTATTTGACAGAGAGAGAGACAGCCAGCGAGAGAGGGAACACAGCAGGGGGAGTGGGAGAGGAAGAAGCAGGCTCACAGCAGAGGAGCCTGAGGTGGGGCTCGATCCCATAATGCCAGGATCACGCCCTGAGCCGAAGGCAGACGCTTAACCGCTGTGCCACCCAGGCGCCCCCTTTTTTTTTAATTAAAAAAAAAAAATCTTTTCTTGAATTTTTTTAAATTCAAGCCCAGCGTGGGGCTTGAGTTCAGGACCCCAAGGTCAAGAGTCACATGCTTTACCCGACTGAGCCAGCCAGGCGCCCCATACCCACTCTGCTGTTGATGGACTTTGGGCTGTTTTCAGCTTTGGGCTGTTATGCGTGTTGCTGCTATGAACACGGTACGTGTCTCTCGGTGAACATACGCGCACATCTCAGTTGGGCGTATACCTACAAGGGGTATCGATGAGTCATAGAGGATGCTATGAACCAACTTTGCCGAACATCTCATTTTCCAGGGGGCTCCGGCCAGCAGTGTGGGAGAGCTCGTGCCACGTTGGGTTCTCCTCAGTGCGCGGCATTTCCTCTTTTGGGTTGATGTTTACCATACATCTTGTAAATTTCTATTTTTATTTATAAATACATCCCTACTTGTTCCATTTTCTTTTCTCTTTTTTTTTTTAATTTTCATGGCTGTATATTGCGACCTCCTTAGGATTTTGATTCGTTTTTCTAGATGATTAATGAGGTCGAGCACTTTTGAGGTGCTGTTATTATTGGCCATTTGGGTATCTTTTCGTGAATTGTCTGTTCAAGTCTTTTGCCTTTTTCTCTAAGGAGACACCCATATTTTTCCTTCTGACCTACAGGAATTTGCTATTTGTACGGCTGTGTTTGTCTCGCTAGCCCCAAGCCCAGCACCCCGTCCATATCCTAGTCTGTGCCTAACCGTTCTGTTCTTCAGTTTGCTGTTGATGAAGGAGCACGAAAGGGAGGCGGGGACCCTGGACGAATGAATGAGGCCTTTATAGATTCTTGTCTACGTTTTGGTTTATGTAACAGCTTTATTGAGGTATAATTTACATACCAAAACCTTTTCCGTGTTTCAAGTGTGCAATTCAATGATTTCCTGAGTTGTGCAACCGTTACCACAATTAAATTTTAGAGCATTGTCGTCACCCCAAAAAGAAACCTCGTGACCCTTTACTTATTCCCTATTACCCCCAGCCCCGGGGCAACTACTCACCTGTTTACCGTCTCTTATAGATTTGACTTTTCTGGACTTTTCTTATAAATGCAATGGTAGAGTATGTAGCCTTTTTCTTTTTCTTTTTTTTTTTTTTAGTTTATTTATTTACTTTTGGTAATCTCTATGCCCAACATGGGGCTCGAACTCATGACCCTGAGATCACGCGCTGTATGCTCTTCTGACTGGGCCCGCCGGGTGCCCCACCCTACGTAGCCTTTTGTATCTGGCTTTTTTCACTTTGTGTAGTGTCTTTGTGGTTCCTCCATATTGTAGCTTGTGTCATTATTCCAGTCCTTTCTTGGCTGAGTGAATATTCCACTCATTGGGGCGTCTGGGTGGCTCAGTCGGTGAAGCGTCTGCCTTCGGCTCAGGTCATGATCTCAGGGTCCTGGGATCGAGTCCCGCATCGGGTTCCCTGCTCAGCGGGGAGTCTGCTTCTCCCTCTCCCTCTGCCTGCCGCTCCCCACTCCTCCCCGCTTGGCTTTCTCTCTCTCTGTCAAATAAACAAATACAATCTAAAAAAAAAAAAGGAATATTCCACTGTATGGGTACACCACATCTTGTCGATCCATCCATCAATTGTTGGGTAGTTGTGTGATTTCCGCTTTTTGGCTATTCTAAATAGTGCTGCTATGAACACTGCAAGTTTTTGTGTGGCCGTTTGTTTTCATTTCTCTTAGGTCGATACCTAAGAGAAGGGAATTGCGGGGTCACATGGCAAATTTATGTTTAACTTTTTTAAGAACCCGAAACCCTGATATTTCTCTGCCGTCCATAGGCTAATGATGGAAAGGCATCGAAGACTGTCTGGGGTAGAAAAGAAATCCCCACCAGCTCACGGTTATCATATAAATGCACAGTGTCGAGAGAAAGCGAAGAGAGACTAAAGCCTGCTTTTAGGAGTTTATAGTCTAATCCAGATGTTCTAACACATGTGTTTATGGAGTAACTTGGCAATATGGAAAATCTGAAAATGAGCAGGGGCTCAGACCTGCTCCTATTGCAAAATGAATTCAGGAAGTGCCAAATGCCTACCTTTTTTTTTTTTTTTTTGCAAGACTTAGTGTTAGCCTTTAAAAGGGGAAGATAGAAATTAAAACAAACGTGTTTTCCCTCCCTTGTCTTACCGAGTGAGAGACTACGCAGTAAAATAAGTTAGTTTCAAAGAAGTTAAATAAGTAAAGATTTCAAATAGAATTTTAAGATAGTAATAGAAGATCAGGGGAGGGGCGCCTGGGTGGCTCAGTCGGTGAAGCGTCTGCCTTCAGCTCAGGTCATGATCTCAGGGTCCTGGGATCGAGTCCTGCATCGGGTTCCCTGCTCAGTGGGGAGCCTGCTTCTCCCTCTCCCTCTGCCTGCTGCTCCCCTTGCTTGTGCTCTGTGTGTGTGTGTCAAATAAATAAAATCTTAAAAAAAAAAAAGAAAAAATGAAGATTAGGGGAGGAGGAAGGCAAGGGGGAGATAGATGAGAGAAAAACTCATCTTTCTTTCAAGATCTTGTGAGAAAACCCAGAAACCCAGAGTGTGTTTCTTTAACATTTTTGGCATCCCGAAGATATATTGGCCTTATTATGGCCTTGGAAATCTTAGTTCAAAAAACGTGTTAGATAATAAACCACTAAGACCATTGGACTAGATCGATAAGAATTGCTAATATTTGAGTACTTAATATGACAGGTATTGGCATAGTTTACATTTGTACTTATTTAATCCTCTTAATAACGATGATGTACACACTACTACCATCTTCTAATGATGAGGAAAATGAAGCTCAGAGAGGTTAAGTCAGTAGCCCAAGGGCACACAGCTAGAGAGTGGCAGAACTGAGGTTTGAAGACAGGGAGGCCAGAGTCTACACTGAGCCATTAACTACGTTTAACCATCTCAAGTCCCATGTTCCAGTTACTGGATTCAGACGCCAATCCCAGATGGGGAAATAGACCCGAAGGTATTGGGGTGTTAGGTGCCAGTGACTTCATAAATAAGAAATCAGGGACAGAAGTTCTCCTGACTGCTAGGCCAGTCCATTCTGTCCAGACTGACCCTGGGTATCGACCAGAGAGCCAATATCAATCTTGGTGCTGCAGAATCATCCGGGTTAGGTCACTGGGAGCTGGAGTGTTTGGGATGCGCTGTAAACTGAGATTTCTCAAAGTCAACATTGGATCACAGGTCACTCACAGGCACCATAGAAGTTTCGGAGCCGCAGAAGGCTCTGGACTGGCTGTCCTAAATTAAATTGGGCCTTATTATCAGATATGAAACCTGGGGTCAGTCTGCTAACAGTCGCATACCCCCCCTCCCCCACCAACCCCATTCAAGAAATTTGAGGCCCTTGTAACCGATCAGGTCAGTTACTTTTCGTGACTGTTTCCTACACCAAATTTTGCAGCTCTGCTTTAAGCAACGCCCTGTGGTGACTGCGGCCCAGAGTTTGTTTCCCCGTTCTAGCCAAGCAAGGGTTCGTGCATTTGCAATCGATGGGCTATTATAAGCAATCTGCATTTGTCAGCTTGCCCGTGGCCAGAGGCCAGGCTGAGGCAGTTCAAGGTAAGACGGGCTTGAATGCAGACTATGGCTCAAGGTGGATTTTCCAAAGCTAGGGTGGGCCTAGGCACGAGCATCTAAAAAAGTTACTCAGGTGATTGTAATGTGCAGTCAGGATTGAAAACCACTGAAAGATCTTAAGGCCACAATAGCCCAGCCTGACTGGTGTTGTAAGGGGGTATCCAGGCAAACACAAGAGATGAGGCGAGGGGAGGTATTGTGGATAGTCTGAAGGGCACAGGCTGAGAAGAAGTCTGTACTGAATTTAATAGGCAACAGGAGCCAGGGAAGATTACTGAGCAGGATCTAAGGGAAGGCCATTTGAAGCAGGCAGACAGATTAAAGGGTCCACTTATTTACGGTTTAGGAAACAGACTTTAAGTTTCCCTTTAGAGTAGGCTAGCGAAGACATCCACTTTCTTTTACTTCTAAACCCTCGGTTCAAGGCCCTTTCTTTAGCAGCCAGGTCCTCTGGTCCCTGGAGAGCAGGCACTTGTCCAGATGATCTTCGTAGGTACCTGGCTCATTGCATGGCAGGTGTGGCAGCCTCCCACGGTTTGTTGACTGAGTAAATGAGTGTAGACCTCTAGAGCCCGCATTGCAGGAGGACTGGTACCCTGGGGCCGGCCTCCCCTTTGCATGCAAAGGGGTGGGGGCTGTTCCTCTCACCTTTCCCCCTTCCTCCATTTATCCTCAACGGCCTGCTCCCAATCCCACCAGCTCCCAACTCCGTCGCCAGCCCGCTCCGTTCCTCCAGGGTGACACACTGCCACCCGGCCTCCCGGCTCTGGCGCCAGGCTTCAAACCTGTCCTTCACCCATTGTTCAGTTTCCGGTGAGTCAAGTTCAACCCCAGGTTCAACCCCGACAGTGGCGGCCACAGACACATTCCCTCGCAGGCACCCCGGAGGAGGCGCCCGCCGCCCGCCGGCCGCCACCAGACCTACAAAGGCGGCACAGAAGGGCGTTTCTGTTCCAGAGGCTTTCGGAGGCGGGGGTGTGAGCGCCGAGACCCCTCCCCAGCGACCTGCCCCCTCGGCGAAGGAGCGCCCAGCCCTCGGCGGGCGTGGCCGCCCTGGTCCAGCCCCCGCCCCGCCCACTCGCCTCCGCGCGAGCCCCAGCTCGGCCACCCCGCCGCCAGCCCCTCTCGGCGGACGCCCGGTCGCTCCCTCTCCGCGGAGCCGGGCCCCCGGCGATGCTCCGGATCCCACCTCCCCCAGGAGCTGCGCATTTCCGCGCGCCCGGGCGGCCCCGGCTCCGGCCGGCCCTCGCGGCCGCAGCCCGCGCTCCTCGTCCCCGGGAAGTTGTCTCCGGAGCCCGCGGCGCCTGGGTCTCCTCCCCCTGAGCCCCGCCCCCCCGCCCAGAGCTGGATCTGCGAGCTGCCCGGCCCGGGGGCGTCGCCGCTTGCTCCGCGAAGCCTGCGAGTCTCCGCTGCCCTGCGCGGAGCGCGCGTCCCCCGCTTGGCCGGGGACCTCCCGCGCACCCCCGAGACGGCGCGCGCCCAGAGCGCGGGAGCCCGGAGCGCCGGGCGCCTGGGACCCCGCGGAGCCACTGCCCAGCCCGCGGGGCTCGGCAGGGATGCAGGCTGCGCTGTGAGCCCGGGCGCCAAGGCCATGTCCGGCGCCCGCTGCCGGACCCTGTACCCCTTCTCCGGGGAGCGCCACGGCCAGGGGCTGCGCTTCGCCGCGGGCGAGCTGATCACGCTGCTGCAGGTCCCGGACGGCGGCTGGTGGGAAGGCGAGAAGGAGGACGGGCTCCGCGGCTGGTTCCCGGCAAGCTACGTGCAGTTGCTGGAGGTAAGGGGCGAGGGCCGGGGGCCGGAAGACCCGGGGCTGCGGTGCTCGGCGCGCCCGCGTACCTGTTGCCCGCACCGGGGATGCCGGAGCCGCCCCTGTCCGAGGGGCGCCGCGGGGCTGGCCGGGGGCAGCCGCTGCGCGCCCGATCCTGCGGACGGCGGAGGCAGCGGGCGCCCCTCCGGGCTGGGCAGCGCAGCGAGCGCCCCCGGAGCGCCCCCCGTGCGGGGCCTCCCGAGCACATCGTGGCCGCCCTGAGGAAGGAGAACTTGTTGCCTGTGTGAGTTCGGGAGCGGGCGAGCGGACGGGCGGACGGGCGCGCTCCCGACGGTGGCAGGGGCCGGCGGAGGGCTGCGGAGCCCGGCGGTCTAGGGAAGACGCGCAGCGGATCGGGATCGGAAAAGTGGCATCACTCCGGTCCCGGAGCCTGCCGACCCGTGGACGGTCGTGCTGCCCCGGGTCAGGCTGCCCGGCCGCCTCGGAGCCGCCCACTTGCTGGTCAGCTGAGCCTGGCTGGCCACCAGCCCGAGCCGCCCGCCAGATCCAGGGGTGCCGCAGCGCCCCTCCCCTGGTCCAGCGTCCCCAGGCTAAGGTCCAGAGCCTGAGAGTGGCCTGTTCCTGGGGTTCTGGCCTGCCCCCAGGACTGCACAGGACCTGCTGAGCCAAGTCGGCTGGCTGTTTATTGTCTGGGTGACAGTTGGGAGGCCTCCCTGTCCTCTAATCGCTGAGCTCATGGTCACAGCCGGAGTGGGCTCCGAAGTTTCCAAAGTCCTTTGGTGGGGGCGGGGAGGGGGGAGGGAGGAGTGACCTGGCCTTTCGTAAAAAGCTGCCTAACCCCAGGCTTGTTGTACAGACTTCAGTGGGCAGTGACCCCCAACTGTGTAAGTAAGTATATGTCAAAGGTTCTGCAGAAACACCTCCCCAATCAGGGAGTCTGATTTTATTTATAATTTGACCCCGACCTACTTCACAAAGAACAGAGTAACAAGTTTGGAGAGAAATTGCTGGGTGGGACTCAAAGAAAAAAAAAAAAAGGACAGAAAGAAAGAATGATAGATGGATGGGGCTAAATGATTATGGGTGAGTTTGGTGAGAAATATCCCGTGGAAATATTACCAGAATGAGAGCCTGGCCTCCTGGAGGTACAAAATCCCTCCCCAAATGGGTTGGTAGCATTCGAGCCAAATTTAGGCTGAAAGATTTCCTGGCCTGGCAGAAGAGTAGGTTCCAGAACCCTCGTGGTTCTGTGTTTTGAGAAACCTGTGTGCCTGGGACAGGCTCAGGTGTGCCCCTCAGCTTACCCGGTTCCTTTCCCGGGATTCAGATGGGAAAGAAAGCAAGTGTGTCCCTTCTTGGGAAGACCTGAAGCCTCCTGGTTCCTGGCTCAGAAGCCCTGGGACAGACTCCTGTTTCAGAGTTCCTCTGGTGGCCACACTTTTTCCAGGAAATCCTGATGTGGAAATCTGGCTGTTGGATGTCTGTCCGGTGAGGAGCGTCCCTGGCTGGTTGCAGCCAGCTGTGTTTTGGGTGGGGGCGAGGCTGGGGGTGGGGGTGTTGGTAGGCTGCGCTGGCAAGCAAGGACCGGCTCTGTTTTTTTCTTCGGGAAAGGGAGGGTGAACCAGACCCAGGAGACATGCAGAGTGATCTCCTGGGACAGTCTTGGGTAGATCAGTCCCGGCCCGTGTTGCCTACAAGCTTTGGAAATCTCTGGTGCTTGGTGAGGGGCTTTTAGACCAACCCCCCATGGTGACGTGCCCAGAAGTGCCCGTCTGTGGGAGCACCACTGCTGGGAGGGGCTTCCATTTCTTGAGCACCTACTAGGCGCCGGTCCCCCTGACAGCTGTGTGAAGGGGGAGGCCCCATCCCCATTTCTCAGGCAAGCACGAGAGGTGAAGGCACTTGCCCTGGGGGTGATCTTGCATATTGGCCCAGAGGCTCCGATGGCTGAATTACCCCGTGACTGCGTCTGTTTTAAATAGGGCAGTGTGGGCTCAAGTGCTGAAAAGCAGGAGGGAAGGATCTGGATCCTTGAGGGAAAGGGGAAGGCAGGCCTCCAGGTCAGCGAGCTGGTGACAGCACCCCTAAGGGGAGGCTGCGCACGGGGCTACGGTGAGGGCAGCTGCTCCTTCCCGCCCGGAGCATCCCTCCTGCTAACCCTTAAGTTTGCTGCTGTCACAGGGAGGCTGCTGGCTTTCCCGCAAGTGGAGGCATGGGTGCACCTGAGCCCTGGGACTTTACAGGTCAAGGCAGGTGCAGTTTCCCGAGGAAGGATTGCAGATCAGGCCGTCTGTGTCTGGGAACCTGGTTGCTGAGCAGGCTGGACCCCCAGGCTGAGGGCTTGGAGGCTGGTGGGTAGAGTCCCTTGGGATGAGGTGAGTCCTCGAAGCCAGACTTGGTTAGGCGACAGTGCAGAGCTCCCAAGGGAGTCTCTGTCGGCAGATTGGCCCCTGTATGAAGTCATGAGTCTGGAGAAGCCCTGGCCAGGTGTTCATCAAGGCCGGAAGTTGGTGCCGCAGCTGGGAGGCTGGGCAAGGGGCCCGGAGTTGGACAAGCTCATGGGATGTTGGCCAGCAGGTGCCTGGCCCTGAGCCTGCTGGGGGCGTGGAGATCAGAAGGCCAGGGGAGGGGCGCCTGGGTGGCGCAGTCGTTAAGCGTCTGCCTTTGGCTCAGGGCGTGATCCCGGCGTTCTGGGATCGAGCCCCACATCAGGCTCCTCCGCTAAGAGCCTGCTTCTTCCTCTCCCACTCCCCCTGCTTGTGTTCCCTCTCTCGCTGGCTGTCTCTCTCTGTAAAATAAATAAATAAAATCTTAAAAAAAAAAAAAAAAAAAAAAAAAGGCCAGGGGAGCTGTTGGGGAGACAGGTCCAGGCAGAAGGGATGGCACCAGCCTCCTGGGGGAAGAGTGTGATGCTGGGGACACAGCTGGGCGCGGGGGACCTTTGGCTCTCTGGTGGAAAGAGGGATCCCCATATTGGCGGAAGGGTATTACGGGTCGAGAGCAGCGTATGCAAAATGGGCGCTCCCCGAGGATTTCTTTCTTGTTCCTCCGAAGAAAGGGGAACTGAGAGGCCCTGGCTTTGCAAAAAGTGTACCCCACGGAGGCAGCTGGGAGCTAACTCGAACAGGGCTCAGAGATCTGCCTGGGAGGCCAGCCAGCCCTGGGGGAGGGGCCAGCTCGGGGTCCTGGCTCCCCGGGGGAGTGTCTTGGGTCAGGCCGCCAAGGAAATGGTAGAAGGGTGCAGCATAGCCTTGGCTTCCAGAAAGCGGCCTCCAGGAAACCGTCAGCCCAAGTGGAGAAGGGGGGCGGGTGTGGGGGGACCCTGGTGGGGCCAAGGGCTGGCCGCAAGGATCTGGGCTCCTCAGAGGAGGGAACCCAATGGCTGGGCATGTCCGGTGGGCAGAAGGCCAGGAATTCCCGTGACCTGCTCTTAACCTTGAATGGAGAAAATAAATTCGGGACGTGGAAGATACTGGAAGGCATCTGCAGAAACCCCTCAGAGCTTTTGGGAAATACTAATTCTGGGGCTAAATAAGATGCGAATGCAAACACAGCATAGCTTTCTTCGACTGAGGTGCTGTTCTTAGAAGTCACCATCTGGCTGTGGGGTGTAGACCTCGGAAGCGCTAACAATGGGACCCTGTTTGCCAGCAGAATTAGGTGGCTGCAGGGGGTCACCCTTGAACCCCATCTCCTTCTCTTCACCTTCTGTCCTCCCATTTTGGGTTCACGTGGTATCCAGCCGGAACCTTCAAGGTGTGGGTGTGAGAAAGAGAAATGAGGAGATGCGGTGATGGGGAGCTGGGGAGCTGGGCTGGGTTGTGGGTAATTGAGGAACGATGGTTTATCCATTGCTGTGGAACCCCAAGACTTGGGCCACCCCAAGACTTCGTGTTGCAAAACACCCGTTTACTCTTCCCTCGCACGTCACTCTGAGTCGACGGGGCTCCACTGGGTGGTTCTTCTGCTGGTCTGTCTTGGCGTCTGTCGTGTATTTGCAGTCAGATGGTGGGGGGGTGGGGGGGCTGGGAACTCCAAAATGGCGTCTTCACTCCCATGTCTGGTGCCTTGGTGTTCTTCCAAGGGGGCCTTTCTCTCCGCATGGTGTCTTATCCTCCAGGGCCCTTCCACATGGCCTTTGTCTTTCGCGGGGAGTTGGAGTCTTTCCACGGTGGCTGGCTTCCAAGAATGCAAACTGCAAATTGCCAGGCCTTCTCAGGGCTCGGGCTCACAACAGGCACATCCCTTCTGGACCATGTTATTGGTAAAGTGAGTCACAGGACCAGTTGGGATTCTGTGTGGGAGGGAGGTGCCTACAGGTGTGGATACAGGTGTGGAAGCAGGTGCATTGAGGGCCCTTTTGCACACCGGCAGCTCTGGAAGGGTAAGGAGAACACATCTGGGACAGTGATCCATTAAAGAGGGACAGTGCCAGCCCAGACTGATGAGAGAGAGAGAGAGAGAGAGACAGAGCCCCCAGAAGGAGGTAAAGGGCAGGAGACTTGGCTGTGGTTCTGCTAGAAAATTCTCCATTGCCATCCCCAGAGGAGATTCTCTCTCTCTCTCTTTTTTTTAAAGACGCCAGGGATTTCTTCATAAAGGCCACCTGATACATGTTGCAGCCGCATTGGAAACCAGATTTTCCTGTCCCTAAAGCCTGGGTCTGTCCACTGGGCCATTGGTATGGCGGTCCAGGCTTCTCGGGTGTGGGGGTGCTCTTTGGAGCTGGTGATTAATAGACACAGTGTATCCGAGCTGTCTGATATCTAGTAGCTGCTTGCTATGTTACACAGATTGAGCCTTGGATTCTGGACCGTGAGAATTACAGAAAGGTGGGTGTGACCGTGTCCCTCACTGCAGGATTTTTTCTTAAGGTAGTTTTCAGCTCTGTTCTTAAAGCTGTAATGAGGGCTGGGGCTCCCAGAGGATGTGACCATGACCGAAGAGACCCAACGGGCTTGCTGCTGTCGTCACTCAGTCATCCCGCCCTTTGATTTGGGGGCCGCGCCCCGCATTTGCAGCTCCTGCTGTTTGAAAATCTACCTTCAGCTCACCCCTCTGCCCGCCTCCGCGTGGGAGGGCGTCGCGTCTCTGGTCAAGTGGCCACCCCACAGGACTTCAAAGCAGTGGGCAGGGCTTACGGATTCTGTGGATTCAGGGCATCCTCACAAAAGTTCCCTTAGCAACAAGTCGGCAGGAATCCCTGACATGTGTTCACCACCACGTGAATCTCTGCCCATCGCCACCTAGAAACATGAATGAGATGCTGACCATCTTGGGCTCTCTCAGCCTGGAAAAAAAAAACCCCAGCTTTCATCCGACGGGCTGATTGACCTCATCTGCGAGCACGGGTGCCGGTCCCCACTTGCCCGGAGAAAGGAGAGGTTTGGTAGACCAGGAAGCCCTGTATCTGTGGGAGGCATGGGGGATTTTTGTGCGGCCGCTTCGGGGGACATGGTTCTCGCAGTCGGCTCCCTGATTACTCACAGCGGCAAGGCAGCCCACGGCAGGCTTTCTAACACAATTCCAGGACCGATCCCCCCCCCTTGTGCTTAATTGCAAAATTAGTATATTCCTCTCTCCCTGCAATGGTGAGACTTGTGGGGTGGTGTTTACACCTGGAGAGAAGTGGAAATGGTGGCCGGCGGGGGGTGGGGTGGGGTGGGTGTCTGGCTTGTCCTTTGGTGACATCACGGAGGGGTAAGTGCAACAGGTGTATGGACTTGTGAGGGGTTTTGGGGGGTTCCTGGGGACTCATTGCCTCCTCCCTGCACACTTCGCGTCTCCCCTGTCTACTGTCTGATAAAGATGTGTTTTATTAGGTGACCCTTCCTGGTTGACTGTATTTGCTTTACTTCTTGAGCTGGTAGCTAGACTCAGTCCCCAGGGACTTTTGTCTTTTGTCCAGACTAAGCTCATAATCTCTCTGTCCCCTTGGATGCCTTCTACCCCCACCTGCCAAACCACAGTGAAACCACTATCTCTCTATCCCCCACCTGGCCTGCCACTCTCCCCCTTAACCTTTTCTTCTCTCTCTCTGTCTTTTTTAAAGATTTTATTTATTTATTTGAGAACGAGAGCAGGAGAGAGAGAGAGCATGAGCAGGGTGGAGGGCTGTAGAGGGAGAGGGAGAAGCAGGCTCCCCGCTGAGCAGGGAGCCCGATGCGGGACTCGATCCCAGGACCCTGGGATCATGACCTGAGCCGAAGGCAGATGCTTCACCGACTGAACCCCCAGGCATCCCTGACCTCCTCTTCTCCTGTTCATTGGGTTAGCAAGCCTTGTCTGCTCTCCCTTCGAAACATTTCTCAGAGCCTTCCCTTTCTGCACTTGTGCTGGCATCCTTTATCTGTAAAGGGCTAGGAAACATTTTCGGTTTTGCGGGCCAAGAGGCAAAGTGGAGTTACAGCCGCGTCGCTGGGATTTGCGGAGCGCCAGAGGCGGTGAGAAGCCAGGAAAGTGCCCCATATGGGCTCTGTCACAACTACTCAGCTCTGTCGTCGGAGTGTGAAGCCGCCATAGATGATCTGAGAACCGATGGGTGTGGTTGAGTTCCAATAAAACTTTATTTATAGATACCGAGATCTGACTTCGTTACAGTTTTCCTGGGCCCTTGCGGTGTTCTTCATCTTTGGCTTCGTCTTCAATCGTTTAAAGATGTAAAAGGCATTCTTAGCTATGGGCTGGATGTAGTTTAGAAGTTCAGAAGTCGATCACTCATTCATTCAACAAACCCTGAGTGTCTGGGAGGGGATGTGCGTTCTTTGGTAAGTGCGGGAGGGGAAGTAGTGACAGACACAGCAAAGAAGCTTACACTTCGTTGGGGAGAGGGTACACACACACACAAAAGAGATAATTTTCAAGTACCGTGAGGCCAATAAAACAGGGTACTGTGCTGGAGTGGGGTGTGGGGTGCAGGAGGGGGTTCGATAAGACCCTCGGGGAAGCTTCTCGGAGTCGGTGATACCTGAGCAGAGATCTTATGATACAGAGCCATGTATCTGGGGAGAAGTGATTTGAAGCAGAGGGCATCACGAATGCAAATACCCTGAAGAGCGGTGTTTGTGTGATATATTTGCGAGAACCAGAATGTTTTAGAATGGTTGGAAAGCAGGGAACGGGGCAGGAGAGGTGGGATGGGACAGAGAGAGAGGCAGGATATTTGCATATTTGTTGTTGTGCTTCCCTCACCCCCGACTGTATACATGCATACCTATAACTTGATTTTTCTCTAAGAGTCCCTGTTCTGCCCCGTAGAAGAAATGTACTATGAAATAATTTGGAATTTCTTGCCCTTTCCCCCAGGTTTGCATTTCTGGCGTATTGACACTCCCACCACGGCTTGATTTCAAGCTTCTAAAGACTTTTAAAAATAGAACACATTTGACATATGACATTGTGTAAAGTTAAGGCATTCAGCATGCTAATGGGATTCGTTTCTATATTGCAATAGGATTGCCATCGTAGTGATACGTTGCGGCCCCTTGCATAATTATCCGTTCTTTTTCCTGGTTGGTAGCTAGTTCTCCAAGTGCCGCAGGAACCCTGTGGTCTGATGGCAGGGGAGGGCGCGCTCTGATTTGTCTTGGAAAGCTCATCTGGGCTGTGGTGTGGAGACTGGCCGTGAAGAGGGTGGGAAGGGAAGCTAGGTGGTGGCAGTGGAGTGTATTGTACAGGTCGAGTCAAAAGCACTGGCAGGGGACGCCTGGGTGGCACAGCGGTTAAGCATCTGCCTTCGGCTCAGGGCGTGATCCCGGCGATCTGGGATCGAGCCCCACATCAGGCTCCTCCGCTATGAGCCTGCTTCTTCCTCTCCCACTCCCCCTGCTTGTGTTCCCTCTCTCGCTGTCTGTCTCTATCTCTGTCGAATAAATAAATAAAATCTTAAAAAAAAACAAAAAACAAAAAACAAAACAAAACATAAAACAGAAAAGCACTGGCTGGTGACTTGACTCGGTGGGGGGGGGCGGTGGGCCTCATATCTTGCAGGTTGGTGGTGATACCCTTTTCCTACTGGCTTCTCCTTATCTGTGAATCGTCTGTCCGTTCTGCCACCAGAGACTTCCTTGAAAACATGAGGCAAAGGCAAATACAAATCGGGAAAAAGTTAATATCCTTAATGCAGAAAGTGCTCTTATAAATTATTAAAACAAAAACAAAGGATCACATCCATATGAGAATGGGCAAAGACCTTGGGTGGTCACTTGATAATAAAAGATAGGCAAAGTCATCAGCGTATTCAGTCTCCCTAGTAATCAGAGTGGCAAATTTTTAATTATTATTTAAAAAATTTTTTTGGAAAGTTTTTTTATTTTTTTTAAGCCATGTCCATACCCAACATGGGGCTCGAACTCATGACCCTGAGATCAAGAGTCGCGTGCTCTTCCGACTGAGCCAGCCAGGTGCCCCGAAGAGTGGCACATTTTTAAGAAGATACTTGCTTTAATGCAAACTGTTGAAATTGAAAAAGAATGAGCATTGGCAAGGAATGGTGTGGGAAAATTGTGCTCGGCTCCCTGGGGGGTATTTTTTTTTTTTTAAAGATTTTATTTATTTATTTGTCAGAGAGAAAGAGAGCACAAGCAGGGGAGCGGCGGGCAGAGCAGGCAGAAGCAGAGGGAGAAGCAGGGTCCCCACTGAACAAGGAGCCTGATGTGGGACTGTATCCCAGGACCCGGGATCATGACCTGAGCCAAGAGCAGACGCCCAAACGCCCGAGCCACCCAAGCGTCCCTCCCTGGAGGGTAATTGGGCAATATACTTTAAAAGCCTTCACAATATACATGCCCTCTGATCTAGCAATTCCATTTCTAGAAATTGGGGCTCAGGAAGCATCTGATAGGCAAGGTGTGGGCGTCAGGAATCCCGTGGTAGCACTGTTTCTAATACTTGAGCTTAAATTGGCCACAACCTGTCCAACCAGAATGAACTGGTTAAAATAATGCTCACTTGTGCTGAGCATGAGGTCAGGCGGGCAGGAGGGACTCAATACGTATATTGAGGCTGAATTTAACGGAAGAAAGAATTTGGTCAATGATGCTAAATGTTTTGTGGAGTTAGCATACTTCAGATCTCGCCTTATGACAAGGCAAAAAGAGATGGTGTGTCCAGGAATGAATTGCTTTTTAAAAGCAGGGACTGTGTGTACCATGCCTTCTGTAAGTATCCTTTCGTGGAGAGAACAGGTTGAAGGAGTACTTGCTGGCCCAGGGCCATGTTCTTTTACATATTCTCAGTGACAGCAAATCTTTGTCTTTTGGGGGAGGAGGGGTGGTTTTGATTTCTTTCTTTCTTTTTTCTTTTCTTTTTTTTCTTTTTTTTTTTTTGGTAACAGCCAAAATTCATTTGGAGCCAAGTCTGGTCTATCTGCACGTGTGACTATCTGTCTATCACCTTGGTGCAAAAAGGATTTAGAGCAGTTTACGGAAAGGCTTGCAGCACAATGAGATAAAAGCGTAAATAACACGAGGTAATCTGGAAAGGAGAAGAGGAGGGGATTGTCGGAGTGAAGTCTGAAGAGCGAAGAGGGTCGGTGAATTAAGCAACGCTGTTCGGGGTTTTCGAGAAGTCCTACCCACGGGTCATCATGCGATTGAGCAGTTCTCCATGGGGAGTCGAGGAAGGGTTCTGAGAAAGTGCTGGTTTTGCGGGCGATGTGCTGTATCAGTCAGGACGGCATAGGATGTGCTGCCATAATGAACAACCCCCAGATCTCAGTGAGTGAAACAGCCTAAGTCTGCTTCTTCCTCAGGCTGCACGTCTGTCGCAAGTTGGTTTGGGGCCACGAGACCCTCCAGGGCCCAGGATGAAGGAGTGAGCACCGTCTGGAATCTTGCTGGTCCCTCACGCTTCTGCCCAGAAGTGACATCTGATACTTGTGCTTATATTTAATTGACCAAAGCACGCCTAACGTGGTAGCTGGCCGTCCCACCATGTGCTCACGAGGAGAGGAGCAACCTGCATCGATGTGGACGTGCTCTCACTCGGGGAGGGTGCCCCGGTTCTGCACTGTTTCAGGCTCAGTATTTTCTGCTTCTACCTTCCGCTGTGCTTCCCAGGACGGAATCCCATGCTTCTGGAACAAGGTTCTCAAAATGCATTCCCTGGGTCTTGTTGGTTGCAGACCCTGCCTCTGTAGGCCTGGGAGGGGGCCTGAGGTGCTGCGTGTCTGACAGGCTCCCACGGCTGCAGGGTCTTCATCACATTGCAGACCTTATCAGGTCCCCCTAGCTCCTTAGAGCCAGGATGAGCTCTTAATCGTTCTTGCAAAGCTGCTGTCCCCTTCTCCAAGCTGTCCTGCCGTGTAGCACTCTGCTGGGCACAGGAATAGATACTCTGCATTTTGAACACATGCGACCGTTTCCTGACCCCTGGACTTCCTATGATTTTTTTTTTCTTTCTTTGTGGTCAATACATCTGTCATGATTTCTGGTTCACCAAAACCCAAACATTTATATTTGAGCACCTACTATGTGCCAGCTCTCCACAGGGCTCCGTGAGCTACAGCCAAGAAAGGGAACGGAGGTTAGCGGCTCGTCTTTGGGGAGCCCTTAAGGATGTGCTGTCCCGCGGCGCCTGGGTGGCGTAGTCGTTAAAGCGTCTGCCTTCGGCTCAGGGCGTGATCCCGGCGTGCCGGGATCGAGTCCCACATCGGGCTCCTCCGCTGGGAGCCTGCTTCTTCCTCTCTCACTCGTCTGCTGTGTTCCCTCTCTCGCTGGCTGTCTCTATGTCACATAAATAAAAATAAAATCTTTAAAAAAAAAAAAAAAAAAAAGGATGTGCTGTCCCCTCCAGGGTGACGCTGGCAGGTGACCTCACACTTGTGCTGTTGGAATGAAAACCCTTCCGGGTGTTTTGCATCCGTGGGTCTGTCTCTGATGCCTTAATCCCTCCTCCCTTCTCATTTGCTTGTCAAATGCACAGAGAACTCCAGGATTAGTCAACAACAACAACAACAAAACCTAATTAGGTTGTAAAAACTCTTTAGAGATGATATTTTAAAAATTCTACAGCGAGGAGCCCTTGTCCTAATTTAATCATGACAGAGGATCCTTATTTTAGTAGGGCTCAGGGAGGAGTGTCACCGAGCCCATTTGTTTTTGATTCGTAATGTAATTTAGAAATAGAAAGAGGAAGTTTGAGTCTACTGTTCTCATTTAGCTGCAAGCCTTTGTTGTGCTCGGAGTGAAAAATAAAACTTAAGTTGCATTGTTGATCGACAAGGACCCACTCAACACGGGATCCGCTCATCTGATACTCCAGTCTAATACTTTCACGTATTTATTTATTTTTAGAGATTTTATTTTTTTTCAAGGATTTTATTTATTTATTTGACAGAGATAGACAGCGAGAGAGGGAACACAAGCTGGGGGAGAGGGAGAGGAAGAAGCAGGGTCATAGCAGGGGAGCCTGATGTGGGGCTCGATCCCACAACGCCGGGATCACGCCCTGAGCCGAAGGCAGACGCTTAACCGCTGTGCCACCCAGGCGCCCCGAGATTTTATTTTTTTTTAAGCAGTCTTGACACGCTGCGTGGTGGGGCTCGAAGTCACAGCCCCGAGATCAAGAGTCATGCACGTTCCATTGACCGAGCCGGCCAGGAACCCCTCGTGTTTTCATATTACAAGGGAGGGTCTGAGTACCTGGGGCTTGTCTTCTGCTGTCAGCACACGCTGAGAACCTACCTGTACCGTGTCATTTCTGATCCAGTAGGCCTGGGGTTGGGCCCCAGACTCTAGCATTTTCTAACTAGCTCCCATGTGATGATGCCATTGGTGGTGGTATTGGTGTCGCGGGCGACAATTTGAGTAGCAAAGCGTTTTTTTTGTTAAAGATTTCATTTATTTTATTTGAGAGAGAGAGAGAGAGAGAGAAAGCACAAGTGGGGGTGGGAAGGGCAGAGGGAGAGGGAGAAGTAGGTTCCCCGCTGAGCAGGGAGCCTGACCCGGGGCTCGATCCCAGGACCTGAGCCAAAGGCAGATTCTCAACCACCTGAGCCACCCAGGCGACCCGAGTAACAAAGCATTTGAATCACCTAAGGGGTGTTTACATTTGCCTGTAGGCCACGATGACATCCTGGGATTAGATTGGATTTTTTTACCTTTTTAAAAATTTTCTTATTTTAGTGGATTATAGGAGGCTACCCAGGGTGATAGAGAGAGCACAGGCTTTGGAATGAGACCCCCTCTTTGAATCTGTTTAATCTGAGGACAGAAAGAAGGAGGTGGTAAGCAGGTGGGATGGGGAGGGTGGTGGCCGGCCTTCCTGTTTGCCCGGGGTGTGTGTGGGGCGGTCCCTCCAGCACGCGGTGGTGGTCGCAGTGGCGGTGCTCAGGAACGCTTTGCGGGGGCCTTTGCTGCGACCAGGGCTGGGAGCTGGCTACAGAGAAGGAAAGGCTGGGGAGCACGGCGGTCAGTGACACGAGAGTGGCAGGCCAGGGTCTTGACTGCCGGGTGGGGGGGAGGGGTTGAGAGTCGGCTTGGTCTTGCCAGCTACCAGCAGTGTTAGGAAAAACATCCCGCGGGGGTGTGACCCCCTATCTTGAGGAGTTTATCAGTTCCCAGGGGATGCTGCATGCCTGGTGTGATTTGGTTGGTGGGCTGGAATGTGAGCCCTGCAGCGACCCCCCCGGGTGGACCGCCCAGACCACGTTCAAGGGCCCCTTGAGTGCCAGGCAAGAGCATGGGAGCTCTGGGTTCAAGTCCAGACTCAGCCCTTGCTGCCTGTGAGACCCCGGGCAATCCGCAGGATCTTGTCCAGTCTTAGGGGGGGCTCCCGTGAGGGGCCGGGAGAGCCTGGGGGAAGCCTGGCACCTCGTACACATGCCGTAAATGGAGTTTACACCCCGTGAGCTCTGGGCATCGTTCCTAGTTGAATGCCGCCTGTTAACTGGGGCTTCTACTTGGGCCGTAGTGGGGTGGGAGACACCTTTTCCCATGCGCCCCTCGGAGGTCATCGTGCAAGACTGGTTGCCGTACTGTGGTCAAGGCCTGGGGCCTGTGGGCACACAGCGCCCGCCCTAGCATCTTATTAAATGCACATTCGCTTTCAGAAGGTCTAGGGTGGCCCCTGGGATTCTGCATTCGTCACTGGCTCCCAGGGGACGCTGTGGCTGCTGGCCTCGGGCACACGTGCTTTTTTGGGGGGGTGGGGCTGGGGGGTTTCAGGATACGGGTCCTAGGTAAGCCTGCAGCCGTGGGCCATGGGAGCTGATTTGAAACCCCCTCCTGATGGTTGATGCTGGTGAGGCTGGGCTGATTAGTGGGGATTGCTTCTTACTTGGGTCTGATGGGTCTCTGACCCCGACGCCCCTGGAAGAGGCCGTTCTGGTAATGAGGCGAAGGCGGAATGCAAGACGCAAGACCTTTTGTAGGTTTCTCATTGTCTTTACGATATAATAGGCCTTAGCTTTTGTTTGCAAGGCCATTCAGGACTGGCCTCTGCCTGCCTCCCCAGCGGTGTTTTTAACCTTGTCTTCCCAAGGGGGAATGCTACCACTTAATTCTGGGATGCAACCTTGCTTCCTTTTTGCTGGGTCCTCGTGCGGCCCGGCTCTTCTCCCCGAGGTCACCTTCCTCCCCACCCTCTCTCCTGCTCCGCTCCCCTCTCTTTCTGTTTTATTTTATTTTATTTAGTGTTTTAAAGGTTTTATTTTTAAGTAATCTCCACCCCCAGTGTGGGGCTCGAACTCACGACCCTGAGATTGAGTCACATGATCTTCCGACTGAGCCCACTAGGCACCCCTGTATTTTAACGTCTCTATTGAGTTATAATTCATATACCATTGAAAGTGTATGATTCAGTGACTTTTTTTTTATAATTAATATACCATTGAAAGTGTACAATTCAGTGATTTTTTAAAAAAATATTTATTTGAGAGAGAGGGAGAGAGAGGCAGAGAGAGAGGGACAGGCGGACTCCCCCGCTGAGCAGGGAGCCTGACCTGGGGCTCAATCCAGGGATTCCAAGATCATGACCTGAGCTGAAGGTAGACGCTTAGCCTACTGAGCCACCTAGGCACCCGTTAGGGATATATATATAGGGATATGTATATTTCTTTTTTTTTATAATTTCTTTTTTATAATTTCTTTCTTTTTTTTTTTTTTAGCATATTCATTGCAGGGTACAACCATTACCATGATCAGTTTCAGGTCATTGCATCACTGTCCTTACCCATCAGCAGCCACACCCCATCTCCCCCTAGGCAGTTTACTTAAAGATAAAAATCTTAGGGGTGCCTGGGTGGCTCAGTTGTTAAGCGTCTGCCTTGGGCTCAGGGCATGATCCCAGAGTCCTGGGATCGAGCCCCGCATCAGGCTCCTCCGCTATGAGCCTGCTTCTTCCTCTCCCACTCCCCCTGCTTGTGTTCCCTCTCTTGCTGGCTGTCTCTCTCTCTGTCAAATAAAGAAATAAAATCTTAAAAAAAAAAGATAAAAATCTTAAAATTATAAACGAAGGATCATGGTTCAGTCATTTCCACTAATGTAGACAAGATGCTGGGTTTGCTACCCATGAGATTTAGTTGGCTTCACACGGGGGAAAAATAATAAGAGTTTGGAGAGTGACATTCTTAGGGAATCTCTCTCTTCACCCACGCATCTCACGCCTGTGGAGTGTGGGTAACGACATTGGGGGAGAGCGTGTTCACGACTCAGGCAGCCTCCCCGCTGTGGGAGCAGGAAACTGAGTCCATGAAGTAGGACTGTCACCTTTACTGTTTCCTGCTGGAGAGAGGAAACAGGTGTTGAGGAAATGAACCTCCCTCCAGGCCGATGGGATTCCTGGGGCGCTCCTAGAGTCCCAGACTGGGAGCTCCCCTGAGTTCGTAGTATGTCGGGAGGCAGTCAGGGGTCACGCTGTTCAGGGCTGATCAGATCTGGGTTTGGTTGCATTGATTACCTGACCTTGGACCTCAGTTTCCTTATCTTTGAAATGGGGACACTGAGGCCCGCATCAGAGCATCATTGCAAGTTAGAACTGTCTCCTTTGGGCGTAAATGCTCTGCGGACGGTGTGGTGTCCAGACAAGGTCTGTGTTGGTGGCCGCTGCTGATTCCGGCTTCTCATCCGTCACCCAGAGTGCTGGCTATTAATGTTTGGTTTTTCTTAGTGAAAGAAACCTCTTGGTCGCCCTTTCTGGTGGTGACTGTGTCTTTCTGGCTTTTGGTCACTGTCACCTTAACTCGTTTCATTAAAAAAAACTTCTAAAAAAATTTATTTATTTGAGAGAGGGAGAAGGAGAAGCAGACTCCCCGCTGAGCAGGGATCCCGCCGCGGGGCTTGATCCCAGGACGCTGAGATCGAGCCCCGCTGAGCAGGGATCCCGCCGCGGGGCTCGATCCCAGGACGCTGAGATCATGACCTGAGCAGAAGATAGACGCTTCACCGACCGAGCCCGCGGGTGCCCCTAACTCATTTTATAGTTTAGCCCCTCCAAGTCCCTTTTCGCCAGGCTTCGCATCACGAAGTTGTACTTCCCCGAGGAATCGTGGCCCTTGTAGGGAAGAATCTTTGGCTTTGTCATGATATATTTAGATCGCAGACTTAAACAGAAATTCTCATTTTGAAAGGTCTTCTGAATCTCCTCCCGTGAGGACCCTCCCTGGGTACCATAAACCTTCCTGGGTGTGACCAAGATTGGAATCTTACCTGCAGGTTGGTAATTAAGGGGGATCTTATCCTGGAGCACGTGGCAGATAAACCAGCCTGTAAACGCCGAGGATGCACTAACAGCCCCCCCCCCCCCCCCCCGACTGGGCGGGTTCCTTGCCAGAGTGAGGGTAAATGCCCTGCTTTGGATATTTTAAAGTTGATGTGTTTTGTGACCTGGCGGAGGGGACATGGAGTCCTTCCTTGGCTAGCCAGCTGCAACGTTTGAGCTCCGTTGTGGGTTCTTTGAAGAGGACAGAAGGCCACCGTCATGGGGGAAGCCCAACTGCGCCTCAGTTCCTGTCTCCCCTGCGCCTATAATCTGATCCTTCAAGGTAGCCCTTTGGGGGCTTTCTGCTCGTCCTTGGTCTCGGGAGAACAGAGGAAAAGTCTTCCCTCTGGGCTCACGGCAGCCCAGCCAAGGGAGAAGGCAGAGTCTTCCTGGATCTGACTCCCTGCTTTGAACAGAGGAGACAATCTTTGGTCTTTAGAACCAAAAAAAATAGAGTGGTGTCCGCTTGCCACTCTGGCCTGGTGATGAATGCATGCTGATGGAGAGTTTGGGATCAGGGAGACGGTGAGCTGGGGTTTTGGGTGCTCAGGCGGAGAGGAGGCTGGGAGACCTGGTCTGTGTGTGCCCTCGAGGAACCCAGTGGTGGGGGTAGCGTCAGAGATCCTGATAAAGTTTGGAATTGCAGACGGACCTGCTTAGCCTCGCCCAGGAGAAAGTAGCCAGGATGAAAATAGAGCCAGGCTGCTTCCTCATTCCGCGTGTATTTGGTGGGGGGGAGACCCAGCCCGCGGGGAGATGTCAGATATAGGGCTTAACCAAAGCATTGCCAGGCACTCCGGCGGGCCTGGAGAGGCTGCTGGCCCGAGTCCTTTGCTCTTGACCAGGACCGTGGCCCCACAAGACAGCTATGCTCCAGCATGAATGGGAGGCAGGGGAGCCAGAGCTTGTCTGAAAGTCTGTTTCCCAGACCTGCCGTTCGCTGGTGCTGGCTCTTGGAAGTCTGTATGCCAGGGCTGCTGCCCTCAGTGGCTCCATCACTCCCTTTCCTCTTTGGGCGACTCCTCCAGGAAGCCCCCCGGGGTTCTGTGGGACTCCACTGGAGAAGCCCAGTGTTTTGTGCCACCAAATGCTCACGTTCCTCTCTGCCCAGCCGCGTTGCTCTAGGGGGTGCTAGACTCAAGTGCAGCTCTGGTTTGATTCCCAGGGGCTTACGGGGGGCTAGTTGGGGTGCTTCGTTGCTCAGGGTGGCTGGTCCGCTTTATTCTTAGTCTCGGGGAAATGGTTTCTCTGCGAAGCAGGAGAAGGTGTAAATTATGCTTCACTGCAAATCATCGAGACTATATATATATTCGGCTACAGCTGCAAGTCTTGCAAATGAGGACCGATGTGAGATGCGGGGAAGCTGGAGAGGGTTGCCGTGTGGACGCGCGCCGCGGGTGTGATTGATAATCACAGAGTCACCTGTCTTTGCGTTTCTCCTGGTTTCTGCGGGAGGGAGGAAGGGAAGTCGTTCTGGGAGGTGGGAAGGTCGGGGGGAAGCGGTCTGAGGATGCTGGACCTCCCCCTGGGACTGAGCAAGGTTTCCGAGGACCCGATCCTTAGGAAGGATTTCTGAGCCAGGAAACCCCAGGCGTGGGGCTCGTGTTTGCATGCTCGCACGGCCATCTGTGATGTCCTCGAAAGCGCGAGCGCTGTAGAATCCCCTCCATCAGATCTCCGTTGCCCCGAGCGCCAAGGTGGCCCAGAGACGGCACCTGACCTGCCTCCCCAGCCTCTTCGCTTGCTCTCTGGACACACAGCCCTTTGCACCTGCGCCTTCGCAGAGCTGCCGCCTCTGGCTGGAGTCCCTTCGCTGTCAGGGCTGCCTGGGGCTTGAGGATCTTCATCCAGACGCAGGACAGGTTGGTCATTCTTCCTTTGGCTTCCATGGGCACCCCGCCCCGCCCTTCAATTACCGCATCGGGTCGCAGTGACTTGCCCTCTTTGCACTCTGAGCTCCTCTGGGGCAGGACAGTTGCTGGAGAAATCTCTGTAACCGCTCCAGCCCGGCACAGTGCTTGGCCTAGCCGAGGTCTGGCTCAGTGAGGGTTTGATGGCTGGATGCACGGACAGGTGTACGAAGAGGATAAAGAGAGAGCTTATCTTAGAGAATTGGGTGCGTCTTGCTCTGATTTTGGCTCGTGGCTTAAGCAGTCTCCCGCCAAATAGGTGTGAATGGCCTTGTCACCAGGTGAGGTTTGGGGTGATGGAAGGCCAAGGTTGGGGGGGGAGGGTAGCCAGGTGGGCTCCGAATGCTGAACATCAAAGTAAGGCCTCTGGGTCCTGGCGAACAAGGCATTTTGTTTTGCAAGAGTGAAGGACAGAAGATGAGAGGATGTCCCATGGACTGGTCTTCTCCCTGCCGCCCCGTCCTGCTTCTCAGCTGCGGGGACAGCTGGGTGTAGCCGAGGGGTCCGTGGACAGCCGTCAGGAGTCTAGTTGGAGGACCCCCCCCCACACACACCTCTTGGCCCTTTGACCTTGCACAATTCAACCAAAATCTCTGACCAGCGTCTTCATCGGTCTGAGAGTGGTGACACTCGTCCCGCTGGCTCTTGGGTTGAGGGGCTTTTCAAGGTGACCGTGGACGTGACCGTGGTTTGAAATTCCGGGTAAGCTGATACCGATGCGTGGCCTGCTCAGAGAGTCTGTGCAGGAAATGGGCAGGGGCCTGGTGCCCGTGGACCCCGCTGTCCCCACCCTTCCTGGTGGCCTTGCCCCACCCACTCAGTCCTCTGCTGGGTGGTCTGTCCCCCTCGGGCCCCCTGGAACTTGCTTCTGAGGCTGTCTTCTGAGACCTCCTTGTCCCCTGCTCAGGCAATTAGAAAAGCCGTTGAGGGCCCTGGGGAGGCCGTCGACAGGACTCAGGTCCCTGGGATCGGAGGGCTCTTTGTCCGTGGGGAAGCAGGTGAGTGGCTGGGGGTGGGGGGGGTTGGGGGTTATGTCCGGTGCAGCCAGAGACAGTACAAGGCAGTGGGGGCACTCGGGCCCTGGGATGGGCTGAATTACCCAGGCCCCCACTCTGCCCCCAAATTCATGAGCTGAGGCCTAACCCCCAGCACCCCAGAAGGTAACTATTCGGAGGCAGAGTCCTTAAAGAGGTAGTAATTAGGTTAAAACGAGGTCCTGGAAGAAGAGGAGATCAGGACTCAGACACACACAGAGGGAAGACCAGGTGAAGACACGGGGGGAAGGCGGCCAAGGAGGGAGCCCTCAGGAGAACCCAGCCCTGCCCACATCTGGATTGCCCACTTCTGGACTCAGAACTGGGAGACCATAGATTTCTCTTGCTTGCGCCTCTCGTCCCGTGGCACTTTGTTCTGGCGGCCCGATCCGAGTCCTGCAGGACCTTGAACCTGGATTTGGATAGGAGACTTCTTTTTTTTAAAGATTTTATTTTATTTATTTGAGAGATTGAGAGAGAGAGAGAGAGAACAAGCAGGAGTGGGGGGGGCAGAGGGAGAGGGAGAAGCAGACTCCCCACTGAGCAGGGAGCCTGATGCGGGGCTCGATCCCAGGACCCTGGGATCATGTCAAAGGCAGATGCTTAACCGACGGAGCCACCCAGGCGCCCCTGGGCAGGAGACTTCTTTATATGGTTCTCTGTGGGATCAAAACCTTGCAGTGACCAGGGATGCTGTGCTTGTCCCGTTCTGCTCCTTACACGTGTCCCTAGCGGGCATTCTGTATGTGCTGTGATCACGTGTATCTTCTTCATTAACATGTGAGCCCCACCGGGGTGGAGCTGTGTGTCTGGTTTCTCCACGCAGGGTCCCCACCAGCGAGCACGAGTCAAGGGGTCGTGTCCTCTGGAAGAACCCTGGCAGAAACGGTGGCCTGAAGTTACATTCCATACTCTGGCCCTACATCCAGAATTTTTCATTAAAATAGCTGGTTTTCTGCAGGCGGGTCTCGGCTTAGAGCTCATGCCCCGTGGGGACGAGCTGGTGTTTCTACAGACCGTGTCCCATCTACTCTGTAACCTCTACTCAGCCACCCCATGCGATAAACACACGGGAAAGTCCGAGAAGAAAGCTTCATTTATTAGTTTCCGATTGCTCTCGTGGACTGAGCCTCAGACCACATTCGTCTGCCCACGAGGTCGTACCAGCCGGTGAGTCTGCACGTGGCCAGCGTCCGGAGGGTTAACTCAGAGAGGCCAGGGGTTTGATCTCTGCAGTGACAGGGGCTGGCCCAGACTTGGGGACTCAGTCCTGTCTGGGGAATGAACGATTCCGTCATTACAAAGCGCGGAGAAGTGAATGCAACGATTCCGTTATTACAAAGCGCGGAGAAGTGAATGCAACGATTCCGTCATTACAAAGCGCGCAGAAGTGAATGCTGAGCATTTGCTGGCCCCTGCGTCGCTGTCCTGTCCCTCTGCTTGCTGCTCTGTTGACCTCCCTGGGCTGCTGCCGGTTCTGTCTCTCTCTGCAGCCCCTGCTGAAGGCATCCTGTTAGCGGTTCCCTGTGAGAGGAGGGGCCTCCTTTATCCAGCAGGCCCCCCACTGGCCTGACACGCAGAGGGTCCCCGATTTGGGGAAACTCTTTTCTTGCCTAAGGATCTTTGGCTCCTTCCCATTTCTCTTCCTCTGTATCCAATTTTCTCTTGGGTTTTCTCCCTGTCCCCTCCCTTCTTAAGATTTGTGGTAAAACTCACATAACAGAACTTAGCAGGGTGACACGCTCAAGTACACAACTCGGGAATGTTTAGTACACGCGCGATGTTCTGTGATCTGGTTACAGAGCAGTTTCAACCCCCCCCCCCCCCCGAGAAGGGAACCACAGCCCCAGGAAGCAGTCCCACCCCATTCCACTTTCTCCACCCCGCTCCCCAGCCCCTGCCAGCCACCGATCTGTTCTCTGTGCCTGTGGATTTGACTCCTGGGCATTTCATGTCCACTGGAGTCCCACGGTATGTGGCCTTTCGTGTCTGGTATCTTCCACTCGGCGTGATGTCTTCACACGCCATTCGTGCTGTGGTACGTGTCCGGCCTTTGCGCCTTGTCGGGGCCGAGGCCCCTCGTGTTGGAGGCACACGTCGCGTCTGCGGGTGCCGTCCTCAGCCGGTGGACATCGGGTTGGCACCCCGCCCTTCTCCCTCTTCTCTCGTGCTGCCTCCAAATGCAGACTCGAGTCCGGGGCCGGGCCGCGCGTATTGCCAGCTGTGTTTGGAGACATGAGAAAGCGGGTTCACGGTCTGTTTCTTCCTCCACGTGTGCTTGGTTTCCGTCCAGCCTCTGTTTGCTCATCCACGAAATGGGCATAAAAGGCTCTGCCCTCCTGACTCAGCCCTGCCGGCTGTTCTGGGACACCCCACCCTACTGTGTGAGTGTGAGTCGTTCGCCAGCCGGAAAGGCAGATGTCAGGCCGTGGTTTTCCCCGTTCCTCATTTTTCCTTTGATTTTTCTCACTTTCTCCTCTGCTTCCCTTTTTCCATCTGTTGCTGAGTGGCTGCCTTTGAACCCCCTTTCCCTGGCTTCTGCCGTCCTGTCTCTTTAGCTGGCCTGGGGGATGCCGCGCGAACGGGGTGAGCGAGCGGGCGTCCTTGCGGAGGGTCTGCGTCCACCTGCCTTAGAGACTTTGTTGGCACACAGCTTTGAGGCCTTTTGCAGGCCAGGAAGTAGCCAGATTGGTGGATACCTGGGCAGATAGTAGAATCCAAAGAAACAGACCCAAGGGACACTTGGAGGAAAGTGGCAGAAGGAGGCATGCGCTTTTCTCGGTAGCTTGCCTCGCGAGGGCTAAATCGTCGGTGGTCTGGTGCGTGTTGTCCCAGCTGAAGTTGCAACTTCTCGAAGGCGAGAGAGCAGCGGCTGACTTCTCTGTCTTCCTCTTCGTGCTTGCTCGTGGCGCCCTTGCTAGGGTTCCGGACATAGGAGATCCCAACTCTGCTCGCTTAGTCTGCTAGTGGTTACGGAGAGCTTTTGGGCAAGATGTCCCATTTGTCTTCTCAACAGCCTGGCCAGGTGGGGTCCCGCTTCTCAGATACACAACCTGAAGGCTCAGAGAGGTTAAGCAACTGGCTTAGGTTGCACAGCCAGCCGGCGTTGCGTTGAGCTCTCTGCTTGGAAACCAGCGTTTCCCACCGCCTCCCCCCTCCCTCGCGGGGGGTTCACAGCAGATAAAAACCATGTGGCGGCACTTCTTTGGGGAGATGAGAAATGCATGCTTGTGCGCTTGGACCTGCTTCATTCTGGTGATTTTTGTTTTTCGACATCTTAGAATCGTCAAGTCCAGGTTGTGTCGAAGTTGCAGGTGGCTTTTGCGATGACTCATTTGGTACGGATTCCTCCTTTCACAATCTACTTCAGAGAAGCTGTAAGGGACACCGATTTCCTGCAAAATTGGTGCGTTCCTCATTTGCTACCAGAGGGTCTGACTTAAGGAACTCTTGTCATTTCGTGGTGACAGGCGCGGAGCCAGCTCAGAACGTTGTTGCTGCTTGGGCTCAGGGTCTGGGTTCGCTGCCGCAGCTCCGCGTTGGACGGAGTCACTGAAAAGTCTGGCTCCGACTGGGTCTGGCGGGAGGGGTGGGGGTGTCGGAGGGAGCGAGCCCGGGGAAAGCTTGCCCAGAGGAAATTCGGTCAAGATGTTCAGTTTTAGCACCTCTGGTTTTCTTCCAGATCAGAAGAGGAAAAGATTCTGACTCAAGTCTCAGGGTTTTCCATGAATGGAGCTCAGAGATGGATGGAGCCTGGGCGCTTTGTGGCTCGCGTGGAGCTCCAGAGAGAAAAGCGGGTGCCTGGCTGTCAGGAGGGGCTTTTGCCCTTGGCTGGGCCCTCAGCAAATCGCTGAGCTTCAAAAACCTGGGACACAAGTGGTATTTGCTGGCTCAGCCACAGAAAGTGCCCACTAGCCTTTGAGCTGTTCAGGGACCTGTGGTGGCATTTTGTGTGTATGTGTTGGGGCGGGGGGACGGGGCAGGGAAGTGGTATTTTGAAGCCTAGAGACTTCTCTGAGGTGAGAGAATTGCTGGCTATAAGCTAGAAGGTTAAAAGGGCACCTTCCTCACAGCGCAACCCTTTGGCACGTTAACAAGATGAGGAGTTCATTCACGGAAAGAAAGCTGAGCCCCTACAGCGTGCATCCCGCAAAGCCAGAGATCCCATAGCAGATAGAGTTGACGTTCTACAGTGAGGGCTACAGACAGTAAACAAGACTAAGTAAGCTGGGTGACGATTAAGGAGATTGGTCATTTTAAATGGGATGGGGGGGGAGGATATCTGAGCCAAGCCTGGGAAGATACGAGGGAACAAGTGTGTGTGGATTTCTGGGACAAGAGCATTCCAGCCAGAAGGTAGAAGGCAGAGCAAGTGCAAAGGCCCTGTGGCCTGGGCAGACCTGGAGTCCAGGAACAATAGTGAGGTCAGGGTGGGTGAGGAAGAGGGAGTGTGTGGGGGGTGGGGAATGTTGGGGATGGTGGGAGGGGCCCAGGGCAGGAGGACTTTGGAGACGCTCAAGAGGACCTGACTTTTCCTCCACATGCCAGGAGCGTCATTGGAGGGGCCATTGAACAGAGGATCCGTGTGACCTGACTCAGCATTTACAAGGATCACTCTGCTTTGCTAAGAGGGGATCTGGGTGGGGGCGCCTGGGTGGCTCAGTCGGTTGAGCATCTGACTCTTGGTCTAGCTCGGGTCTTGGTCTCAGGGTTGTGAGTTCAAGCCCCATGGATCTGGGGGATGCAGGAGAGGGGAGCAGGGATCAAAAGAGGATGAGGGATGAGTACAGAGATTGTCACAGTAACATGAATGAGAGGTGATGGTGGCTTGACCAGGGCAGTAGCTGTTGACGTGGTTGGTGCAATTGGGTTTTGGATGCATTTTGAGGGTGAAACCAATGGAATCTGGTGATGCATTGGACGTGTATAGCTTGAGAGATAAACTGAAGATAATTCCAAGGGTTTTGGCTTGAGCAATTGGAAAGAAGGAGCTGATATTAAATGAGAAAGCGAGGGGCGCCTGGGTGTCTCAGTTGATGAAGCGTCTCCCTTTGGCTCAGATCACGATCCTGGGGTCCTGGGATCGAAGCCCGTGTCTGGCTCCCCGCTCAGTGGGGCGTCTGCTTCTCCCTCTCCCTCTCCCCCTTGCCCCAGCTCCTGTTCTCTTGCTCTCAAGCTTGCTCTCTCTCAAATAAATAAAATCTTTAAAACAGTTAAAAACAATAAATGGGAAAGTGAGGATTGGAAGGTGTGGGTTTTGGGAAGGATATCAAGAGTTTGTTTTGGCACGAAAGCTTGAGATTCTTCTATCTATTCAAGTAATGATACTGAGTGGGTATTTGGAAAGGTGAGGCTTGAGTCCAGGGAAGTGGGCTGCAGGTATAACTTTGAACTCGTCATGGCGACTTGGTGTTGGTCTTCAGGCTGCCATATTGGATGAGATCACCTAGGAAGTGGGGTGGACAGAGAAGAGAAGGGGGCCAGGGATGGGGCCCAGAGGCACCCCAAAAGCGGGTGAGGGGAAAACCTGCTACAACAGAGAAGGTTCAGCCACGAGGTGGGAGGGAAACCAGGAGACCAGAACGTTCCACTGGGCTCTGAGAAGGGGGCTCACAGTCACGGGGACATGGGGGCTCTGGAGGCTTAGAAACTAGGCACACCCCCAACAAGATAAGGTTTGCAGCCTCAGACGGATTCGAATTTTCTTCTGCTGTCTGCCTCCTTTCAGTACAGATGTAGACATATGTGCATGTTTACATATGTGCATGTTTACATTACTGCATAACCACCGTGGAGGTCCCCTCCACGGACATTTGGGGCAGGAAATACGGTCTCACTGTCTCATGTGGTGCCGAGGGGGAGAATCTTTTAAATTATTAACTTTTAATCACATTAATAACATATGAATTAAACAACACATCTGCCATGGGGAGAAGCTTGTTCTTGGACAAAATACCCTAGCTCTGACCAGTGATTGCCGGTGGCCCACCAGAGGGTCACGATACGCAAATGGATCAGCGATTTATCTGTGGTATTAAAATTTCATGGTGGTCAGGGAGTGATGAGGGATGATGTGTCTTCAGAGGCTTCTGAGAGAATGTTGTCTTAAGAAAAAGCGTTGAGAAGCCAGAATTAGACTAACCCCCATTGCCCACCTCCCAAGCCCCTTGTGAAAATAGATCCTAATGATTTGTGGGTTTGGTTCTTCATTGAAATAAATAACAAGAATGTGTTATTTTAAAAAGATTTATTTATTTCAGAGAGAGAGAGAGAGAGAGAGAGAGAGTGAGCACGAGCCGGGGGTGGGGCGGAGGGAGAGGGAGAGAGAGAATCTCAAGCAGGTTCCCTGCTAAGTGTGGAGCCCCACGCGGAGCTTGATCTCATGACCCTGAGATCACAACCTGAGCCGAAATCAAGAGTCTGACGCTTCACCAACTGAGCCACCCAGGCGCCCATACAATGTATTTTTTTTTAAAGATTTTTATTTTTAAGTAATCTCTACATGCAACATGGGGCTCGAACCCACAACCCTGAGATCGAGAGTCAGACGCTCTTCTGACTGAGCCAGCCAGGCATCCCCACAAGAATGTATCCTTTCTCCATTTCTTTTTTTTTTTTTCACTCGGTAACATATCTTGAAGATAATTTCTTGTTAGCACATGTCCATCCGTGGCTGTCTGTAAAACCCACGTACTCTTCTGTTCTATGGATTCAACAGTGTGTATTTTGTATTGACCGATTGAGGATTTCTCAGGTTTTCTTTTGCTCCCCTGCCCCCGCCCTTTGTTGCAATTAAAGATGCCATCTTAGTAGTCGTTTTGCGTGTGTGTGTGTGTGTGGGGGGGTGACTGTTTCTCGAGGGTCACGGTGGGAGCAGGCGCTCTGGGTGATGGGGCCAGAGGTCCTCGGAATGGGCTGCAGTCTTAGAAGTGGGAGGTGGGGAGAGGGACGGCTGGGCACCCAGCCTGCTTCAGGCTCTGTGACAGGGCCTTGGGCACCTTGTCTCCTTAATCTTTATGACAGCCACGGAAGACAGGACCGTTTTTCACGCATTATTTTAGCTATGCAAAAGTTGGAGGTTTAGGAGTGGTGGAATGACGCGTGGAAGTCACACTGCAGGTAGTGAAAGAGGGAGGACACGGACCCGGGTCTCTGTCCACGGTGCTCAGGGTGGCAGGTGGGAATAACCGTGGGGGTCTTTCTTGGCCGACCAAGCCCCAGGGCGACTGCCAGACGGAGCTCGTGGTGGGCCAGCTCCTGGCTTTATCCATAGGCTGGTCTTCTTTTATTCAGGGAAGGGTTCCATATTTTCCAGATATGAGAGTGCACGAATTTGCTTTTATGATCCCGTGCTTTCACTCACGAGGCAGAATAGGCAATAATTTCCTTTAAAAAAAAAAAATCAGTTCATTGTGTATTACGTAAAAAAGCAAGCTAGGAAACACGCACAATAAAATTTCGAATTTGTGTAAAAACAGGTGTGTGCACATGCGTGTGCATGGGTGTGCGTGTGCGTGCGTGTGTGCATATAAAGGAAGATGTGGGGGAGCATGCATTGGAATGCGGGTGGTATCTTGCTGAGTGAAGAGACGATGAGTGCGCATGGTTGCTTTTCTGGGCTTTCTGCAGTTAGCCCCTCTCCTCGCTTTCCTTCAGATAATATGTATGAATATTGTAACTGGGGAAACGAAATACATTGTGACAGAGAAGCATCAATATTTATTTCAGTAGTAAAAGGAAACACCCTTGTGTTCATTGCAGAGTTATTCACAGTAGCCAAGATGTGGGAACAACCTGAGTGCTTGCTGGAGGCTAAAGCAGTTGTGATTTATATATGTTATAAATGTATACATTTAGGCATGTATCTAAATATATACATATTTTATATATATAAACATGCAATGGAATACTATTCAACCGTGAGAAAGAAGGAAATCCTGCCATTTGCAACAACATGGATGATCCTTTTTTTTTTTTTTAAGGATTTTATTTATTTATTTGAGAGAGAGCATGAGCTGAGGGAGAAGCAGACTCCACGCTGAGCGGGGAGCCTGATGCTGGACTCGATCCCAGGAGCCTGGGATCATGACCTGAGCCGAAGGCAGACGCCCAACCCGCTGAGCCACCCAGGCACCCCTCCTTCTCTATTGTAGAAGCAAGAGGAAGTCGCTCAGCCTGTCGGAGGGCAGCTTCCTCCCAACAGAGAGAGCCAGGCTTGTGATCCTGGCTGCACCTTGGGACACATAGCTTGACATGGGTGCCCAGCCGCACCCAGGCCGGTGATGGACGTCAGACCAGGTGAAGCTCCCCACGGCTTCCAGGGAGCACCCGAGAGTGAGAAGCTGAGCAATTAAGGGGTGGGGAGGGGCCGATGGGTGGCAGTGCTGCGGCGTTGTTAGTGACCTCTGTTATGTCCCAGAACTTTCTTTGCCCCAGACAAGGGGCTGTGAGAACGCTTTACCCTCATTCTGTAATTTAGCCCATACACGCTGTGAGGTGAGTGCTTTTCATGTGCTCCCTGGGCAGGTGAGGCATGAGTGGAGCATGGTGTCTGCGGGCACCTGGCTGGCAGGCGGGGTCCCAGGTCTGTGCAATTGAACCGGAGCTCGAAGTCTCAGTGTAAAGCAGCAGGGACAAGGGGGAGATGGCGGGGTGGGGAGCGGTTTGCTGAGAGGGTTCTGGGAATGCCGAGGATGTCAGGGGGCCGGGGGCTTGTCCGGGCTCAGAGCACCGCCCTCGTGGCTGATGTGGACTGGACGGATTGAGGTGTGAGACGTGGAATGAAAAGAACAGTAGTTAGCAGGTGCTGACTGAAATGTGTGAGGAAGCTCTTCTTTCTTGCAGCTTCGTGCTAGTCCGTGTCTTCCTCTCTAAAGCATTCTGTTAAAAAGATTTTACTTATTTATTTGAGAGGGAGAGAGCACAAGCAGGGGGGCAGCAGGCAGAGGGAGAGGGAAAAGCGACTCCCCGCTGAGCAAGGAGCCCGATGCAGGACTCGATCCCAGGACGCTGGGACCATGACCTGAGCCGAAGGCAGACGCTTCTCTGACCGAGCCACCCAGGCGTCCCTCTAAAGCATTTTTATATCTAGATACTATTTCTTTACACCTTGTTCGTATATTTTCCTCTCTAAAACGTTTTTACTAGGTGAAAAATATAGGCTCTTTTCTTATAACAAATCA
Source organism: Ursus arctos (assembly GCF_023065955.2). Classification (NCBI taxonomy): domain Eukaryota; kingdom Metazoa; phylum Chordata; class Mammalia; order Carnivora; family Ursidae; genus Ursus; species Ursus arctos. Next base: position 7,963,983 of record NW_026622808.1, read on the forward strand.
GGGATTCATAGAAAAATACAGACTGATGGGCGTGGCTCTGTTTTCTCTCATGTTAAACCCACCTGCGAAAGCATCGTGACAAATGGTCAGCGATATAAAAAAATTCGAATTAAAAAAAAAATGACCCATGAAGCAAACTGGGCCTTTTATTTTTCTTCTTCTTCTTATTTTCGCTTAAAATATCAGGCGATACGAGTTCCCCCGGAGAGCTTGTCAAGAGTGAGCATGATGGGGACCCCAGGGTGCTCGCAGGATAAATGAAGTTCTTCAAATATATTCAGGAAGTGACAGCCAGGAGTGGTTCACACCATTCATAAAATATGCAGCTCCCTACGAGAGAGAGAGAGAGAGAGAGAGAGAGAGAGGGGATTCATGTGATTTCCCCCCCCCCGAAACAAATCCACCAGCCCTCCGAACACAGGCTGTGTGATTCTAACACTGGGCAGCTCCCACATGCCCAGGCCTGGCTGCCAGAGCAGGGATGGTCGCAAGCCAAGTCACTGCTCTCAGTTGCACCCCCAGAGGGGCCCAGCCTGTGCCTGGGGATGTTCGCGCCTTCAGAGCGAGAGCCCCTGGAAGCATTCCGCGAGGATGCTGGGAAGACGTTTTAGGAGGCAGATTGGCAAATCTGACATTTTGTCTTCCGCGTCTGCGTTTCTCGCTGGATGTTTCTGGCGGGGACTGGAGGGCGCATTTGACTTACGTATGATACTTAATCATGGAGTGGAACGAGGGTGGTCTGTCCAGATTCACTGTTGGCCGGTCAGCTGAAATGTGGGAATGTGAGCCTGTGGGAAGCTCAAGGTCAAAGTCTGTGACCTTCCTTCCCGGTGACGTGGTGGCATTCTGTTGTAATGCAGAAGTTAGGGGACGAGGAAGAAATCTGCTGTGGTAGGTGTCTGTTGTATGTTGTCTCTTATTCTCTTTGTTCGGGTAATAACGCCTCAGTTTTCCTACGGAAGACCGAAGGTGCAGTGGATTCATGGATCGTGAACGGTTGGTTGGACCTGGTGCTACCCCGAACTCGTGCACACATGCCGCAGGCTTGACCTGACTCCCCCCTACCTCGCCCTGGCCATCGTGATGCAGGAACGGGCACATGACTGCTGCTGGTCCCCCTCCCTGGGACCTTTTGCTGTACACTGGGGAAAGACATGCTGCTCTCCCCCTCCGCCCCGACATTGTTAAACTAGCAGGGTTATAAACTTGGAGCTGCCATGACCGCCCATGCTAATGCTTGGGGAGCATCTGAGAATGAAGGTAACATAAAAGAAAGCAGAACTCAGATCACATTGTTTGAGCACCTAGATCCATCAGTACCTGAAGGCACTCCTGTGCTCCCGAGTTATGTAGGCCAGTAAATACTGCCGTTCCTCCATTGTGTGTGTGTGTGTGTGTGTGTGTGTGTGTGTGTGTGTCTAAAACAGTTTGGTTCTGGGGCGCCTGGGTGGCTCAGTCAGTGAAGCATCTGCCTTTGGCTCAGATCATGATCCCGGGGTCCTGGGATGGAACCCACTCTGCAGAGGAGTCTGCTTCTCCCTCTCTCTCTGCTCCTCCCCCTGCTCATTCTCTCTCTCTCTCAAATAAATAAATAAAATCTTAAAAAAAAAAATAAACAATCTGGTTCAGGTTCTGTGGCTTATGACCCTTTGTGTTGGGTCTAAAACAACTACGTCATGCACTTTCCACATCGTAGGGGAGAGTACCATATTGTGAACACTGACGGGCTTTGCCCGGTGGCAAGGATGGAGAGACCGCCAAAGGAGTTGGGGTTCCCAGGTCCTGGGGAGCCTTTGTCCTCACTGGCTGGGTAACTTGGGTGAGTATCTCTTAATCTTTCTGAGCCACAGCTCCCAGCACCTGAAAAATGGGACAGTAAGGGAGTTGTTCTTGGGGGTGTCTTTCAGCTCTATACGATCCTGTAACAGTTTTACTTGATGTCCTTTTTATTTTATTTTATTTTATTTTTTATTTTATTTTATTATTTTATTTTATTTTATTTTATTTTATTTTATTTTATTTTATTTTATTTTATTGAGAGAGCGTGTGCATGAGTGGGGGTGGGGCGCACAGGGAAATAATCTCAAGCAGGCTCGAGGCTCAGTGTGGAGCCTGATGCGGGGCTTGATCTCACGACCCTGAGATGATGACCTGAGCTGAAATCAAGAGCCCAACGCTTAACTGACTGAGCCACCCGGGCGCCCCTCACCCTGTGATTTTAATTTGGTAACTAAGGATGCTGAGTGTCCTCTAAATAGTCTTCTTGGCCCTTTGGGTTTCCTGTCTTTGTAACCTGCCTAAGGACGACTTTTAAAATTTTGCGGTGAGGGTGGGATGAGGGAAGGAGTTGACTGGTGGGAGGGCCCAAGAGTGTATTCCTGTGACAGTATTAATCTGGGGTGCCTGCCATGAACTGGGGACGTGCGCTCACAGCCTGAAAGGGCTTCCCAGCAAGGAAGTGCTGATTTGTCTAAAAACTCATCCCCAAACTGGGTAAAGCAAGGGAGCTTTTGAAGCCTGTGGCTTGCCGCCTTATCTTTTCATCATTCCATCCGTTCTGTGACTTTCTTTGCAATGAGTGTTAGTCTAGCGGGAGGACTCAGAATCATCAGCAGATTTATCGGATCTGGCCAGCCAGCTGACAGAGGAAGTGTGACTCTGAGCTCCCCGTGGTCCCATCAGACCTGTCCTCTTATTGAGGAGTGAGGGGGCCAGAGCAAGGGTGGAGGTTCTCAGGGCGGGTGACAAATGGATCTTTGACACATGATTTCCCTGGTCAGTTACAGGGTTGGCGGGTCTTGAATTCCAGGGCTTTAGGCCCCGTCCTCAGCATCCCCAGCATCCCCAGCCCCGTTGGAGGTCTAGCACTGCGGGGTTGCAAGCAGAGAGGATTTCCTCCTGGTCCTCCTCCCTGGGGCCCTGTCTGTCTCCTCCTATGACCAGGCACGTGTGGCCTTGTCATGAAGAATGGGCTTGAGGGGGGATGGAGGGAGATGGGGGACGAGGTCGCCCATGACTTCGTTGAGTTTTCTGTTTCTTATCAGTTGTCATTTTGGGAGGGAGCTACTGGGTAGGGGGAAGTGGTCCCCACGATGCGATGCCCCCGGGCCTCCCAAAGAGCCTGTGGGCCAGTGGTGGTTGTGTCTGATTTCTGCCATTGGAGGAGGGTCCAGAGGGAAAGAAGCCATTGTGGCGGTAGTGGGGAATTTAAAGAGGGACTGTTGGCACAGGTGGGGAAGGGGGTGGGGGATGGGGAGGCAGGCCTTTGGGGACAAGAGCGGGGAGCAACCACAGGAAACTGGAGAGAGAGATCGGGGGTGGGGTAATGGCAGCCTGGTGGGGACAAGTCACAGCCACGCCACAGCCTGCAGACAGATTCCTGGAGAAATGACCCGGCCTCGTTCCCCTGTCCTCGTCTCCTACCTGCCTGCCCATTGGCTGAGCCGACCTGGAAGCTGGTGGACAAGGGGGTCCTCACACGCAATCCATACAGGTCAGCCTCTCGGTGCACAGAGCGGGCAGGAGAAGGGCCAAGGGTAGATCCCAGATATTCACTCTGGAGGAATATATTTTAAAACTCATTGTCAGTTTGGAAGGGACCTTTGACCTAGGAGCTGAAGTCAAATCAAGTGCATGGGGGGGCGTATGGATCTCAGACATAGAGACCCTTCCTCTGCTGGGCCTAAGTCAGGAAGCTGGGAGGGGGGCACTCCTGGGTCTTGCCACCTGGGGGCTGGGAGCAACAGAAGCCCCTTGGAGGAATCGTGGGGCCGGGAGGTGGGGGAAGCCAGAATGAGCTCCCCAGGATGGGGGTACCCGAGAAGTCTGCTCGTGAGGGAGATGTTATCAGAGATGGAAAGAGAGAGAGGGAGGGAGATGGTGGCAGAGCCAAGAATGAGCTGAACAAGGAGCGTCTGCGCAGAGTTGGAGAAGAAGCCAGCCCACAGAGGCTGGCTCGTGGGGCGAGAAAGTTCCACAGGCACAAGGCTGTGTGTACAGGGGGCTGAGGGTAAGCCAGGTGCCCGAGCCAGGAGACGTTCTGCCCTTGGAACTTGACCTCTGGCGATCGTGTGCTCACCCCTGACTCTGGGACGGAGTGGTTCCAAGTGTAGAGGCTGGAGCCAGAGTGCTGGAGACCTTGGGCAGGTGACTTAACCTCTCTGTGCCTTGGATTTCTCATCTGGAAACAGTACCATAATCGGATCTATCTCGTAGGGCGTTGTATTTAATTCCAATGAATAGACAAACGGAAGCTTTAGAATAACGCTCAGCACAGAGGAACCGGCAACCATTGTTATCTATCAACAGGATTGTTATTTAAAAAATACCCATTGCTGGGGCCCGGGTTAACCCAGCATGCCTTGGAGGCAGGGCGTAGACATTAGCATATTTTTAAAGCTCTGGATGTTTCTGGTGTGTAGTTAAGAGTGGAGAGCCATTGCTTTAGGGCTAACCTCAGGCTCTCTGATACTGGAAAGGGCTTAATGGAATAGTTTCGGGGTGGGAGCGGGAGGGAGAGAAGAGGGTACCACCAGGACAGAGAAAATGGGAGGGAAGCCATGCTCCAAATTGATCCTTGAGATAGCTGTGGGAAACGAGCCAAGGAGGTTGGCTTGAGTTCGCTTCTGGTTGGAGGCTGGCCATTTGTCACAGAGACCGCTGTTTGAAACTTACCATTTACACATTAGTATGAATAAGTTTATTAGGACCTGTGCATTCTCAATAGGGCAGAGCTGGACGAGAGCCTGAGGACATGGGTATCGGGAAGGAAGGGTGTTGGGGGGATCAGGGGAAGAGAGAAGAAGCCTTTTTATTTCAGGTTTTGTTTGTCGTCTGGACAAGTCAGACGCGCAGTAGGACTTTGGGAGTGGACGGTCCCATGAAGCGTCGTGTGGGTTCTAGGTGTCTGTTTGGTGGGCAGCCCGGGTTGAGTTGATGGTGGCTTCACTTTTTACGAGATGTTTCTCCGGGGCGGGTAGGGAGGGTTTTCCTAGAACTCAGTGCACTGAGCACCTCTGTCCAACTGTAACGAAGACGTTTTCTGGCCGGCTCGGAGCATCCCTGAGAGGCCGCATAGTATGGTCCTTAAGAACACAGGGAACCCGACGGGCTCCAACTGTTTTGAATCCCTGCCTGGTCCCTCTCCCCTGCAGCAATCTGCTCACACCTCTCAGTGCATCAGTTGCCTCATCTGTGAAATGGGCACAATAATGGGGCTTACCTCGTAGCATTGTTGGAAGATTCGAAGGAGTTAATACGTGTAAGTAATTTAGAACCGTGGTTCATGGGGTTTCTTTGTCTTCTTTATAAAACATTATGTATTACTTATTTTTAAAAAATTTTTATGTATGTATGTAAATTGTATGTGTGGCGTGGGGCTTGAACGCTCGACCCTGAGATCAAGGGTCCCATGTTGAAGACAGAGATCAAATCTCTCTCTTCTGTGATTCCGGCATAGTCTTTAAGCTGGTCCCGTGTACCCTGTGGAGTGAAGTATGAAGCACCAGGAGATGGGGAATGGACCCCAGTTCAGATCTTGGCTGCGGGCCCTTGAATGAGTCACTCCCGTCTGGGTGGGCCTTATTTCAGCCTGTGTAAAATTAAGCTGGTAATACTGGGAGCAATAAGGGTTAAGAGATAAGTGTCTATGGAATCAATTCTTCACGTGGAAGTGCTGTTCTAGAAACTGGGCACTATTATTAATCCTACCATAGTCCACCAGAATGCTGTAGCCAGTGCCGACCGCATAATAATGAGAGATCATCGCTGCCTTCCAGGAGGGAAGGGAAAAAGGGCCAGGACTTGAAGTTGCAAGTGGCAGAAATCCAGTCCACACGTTTCAGCCAAAAGAAGAGGGGGAGGAGAGGTTAATTTATGAGCTCGTGTTTTAGGGTGGAGTTCAGGGATGACTGGCTCCAGGGGCTCACATAATGTCCACAGGGCACCGTCTCTCACCTCTAATTGGCTCTCCTCTGCGAGTGTATCAACTATGAGACAACTCGTAACTTCCTCCCAGATTGGTAACCTACCTTGGGGGAAATCCCCCCAAAAATGAGAGGGTATCTTACTTAGTAGGCGGATCAAAATAAAAGCTACAGCAATTCACTTTAGAAAGCAGTCAGCTCCCCCCAAAGGAACCCCATACCCATGAATAGTCACCCCCATTCTCCCTCCCTTCCCCCCAGGCACCACGAAGCTTCTGCTGTCCATCTCTGCGGATTTAACTGTTCTGGGCTTTTTATATAAATGGAATCCTGCGCTCTGGGTCCTTTTGTGCTTGGCTGCTTTCTCTTATCTTGGTGTCTCCAAGGTGCATCCTGAGATCGTGACCTGAGCCGAGATCTGGAGTCGGACGCTTCACCGACTGGGCCACTTGGGCTTCCCTAATCCGTAATTCTGAAATGTTATTTATGAAAGCTGCAAAACTATACCTTCGTGTTTTCATCCTTTGGCTGTGGAATTCTAAAATGCTACCAGATGGGATATGGTACCCCCTTAAAAATAGACCCTCTTCTGTCGAACGTCTGGAGCAGGAAGTTGGCTTGAGGGTTCGTCCAGGCGCCTGAGGGATGCGGTGCCCTGAGGGAGACTCCTGCCCCCCTCCACGGTGATGCTTGACCAGCAGTAAAGGGTCATCAGAGGGATAGGGGTGAAGAGCCCAGGGTACCTAAAACCAGCAAAGCCACCCTTACCCCCAGCGCCAAAACGCAATCAAGAAATTAGAAGACACAAAAACCAGATGATTCTGACTCTCTTTCCCAAGCTCCCTGGTCAAAAATGCCTGTTGTAGGTAATAATTGAGGTTTTGTGAGCTCCAGGGCCACGAGTGATGGGCTCTCACAGCACCTCTGTGAGCTTGGACGGGCCCTTTACTCCTTCCACCATCCTGATGTTATGGCCGAGGACACGGGAGCCCTGGGATTTGGGATTTGCCCCAGGTTAAGAAGTGGCCGTTAGCTTAGGACAGATGGAGCGAGCATTCGGATGTCTTAACTCGGAGTTCTGTCCTGTTTTGTTATGAGCTCTTGGCCCTGTTTGTACTCATTTTAAAATCTAGATAAGAGTATCCTGATTTTTTTCTTTTTTTTTCTAAGAATCACATTAGAGAGTTGGAGCTTGGGTTTGGGATGCTTTGATAAAATCACAGTTGGATCTTTGGCAAGAGAGAGAAGAATGGCCGTGTGAACCCCCCTCCCCCACCCCCTCCTGTGTGTACAAGTGCAGTTATCCAATATATTTTCAGAAGTCTCTTCTTCTGTGTTTGTGTAGACCCCGCTCGGCTGGTCTTAGAGTCTCCCTTTGGGCCGTACGAGGAAATACAGGGATGTTCCGGTGACTCTTAAATCGCTAGTGGATTCCAAACTGGTAAATAGTCCAGCTGGGTGACGGAAAACCATTCACAGAAACTTCTGGGATGTTTCCTTCTGTGGGAGTGTTTTTAAAAAGCAACTTATTTGAGGTTCTCTGAGAGTTTCTGCAAGTTCAGGGAAGCAGCTGTGTATTTATATTTCACTAGGATTAGACACCATGGACACCTACATCCCTCCTCCACCAAAAAAAATACACCCAAACCCCAGTACTGTGGCTTTGCCTGAAGTATGAAAACAACGATTTATTCATAAGCCAAAACCCAGACACATCCACCCAGTGCATCTTGGGCAAGTCTGATGAAGTGTCCTGATGAAAACACTGTAAGATGTTTTCAAGTGAATTGGGTAGGTATGGATACAGGTTTTGGCTTCCTCCGTGCTTATGGAAATTCTTGACTTAATAGGTAAATCTCAATTTAGCACACTCAAAGGAGCATGGATTCTGGAAGAGCTGAAGTCCTAAAATAAGGAAATTTTATTATCTCGCTGCAGGAAAACGAGAGCTCTTTTGAGCTGTTGCCCCTCGGCAGTGATGTGTCCGGACTGTTCTATACTGAGATGGTCAGTTTCCCAGCACCTGGAAGGCCTGGGAATCTGCATTTCTGGCAAGTTCCCAGTGATGCTGGTCTGTGGCCCCCTCTCTGAGGGGCAAGGCTCTGGAGAATTCCCTCCCCATCTCTTGAGAGGGTTTTGCTTTGTAAAGAAAGATAGGAAGATCCGTCCCGGTTCTGAAGACGACCCTGAGGTCCCTTCCATGATGAATGCCTGCTGGTTCAAAGGCCCTGGGGCTCATGCTCTGGACCCTTCCCAGGAAGACCCTGGCTTTGGACCAGCAGGGGCAAGTTCTCATCATTGAGGTGTTCTTCTTGCTGTCCCACAGAGATAGAATAATGTGCCTCTTCCCTTCACCGAGCCCTAGGGCTTTGCTCTGGGATTTACACCCCTTTGAAGGCGAGGAGATGGCCCTCGTTTCTGGGGGGTGGGGGGTCTCAGAAGCCATAGTCACACGCTGCCTCTGGCTGCCCGTCCTGACCCAGCCCCTCCATCTGCTCAGCAGAGGTGGGGGTGGTGTCCCTGGCAGGAGCAGAGGACCCACGGTTGCCCCTCTCCCCCAAGCCAGAATCAGGCCACCGATTGGGTTGACATGCCCAGGTAGGAACTCAGAACGTGGTCCTGGGGGTCTCAGCCTCAGTTCTGACAACAACACCAGGCAGGGCGGGCTTCAAGGTCAAGTTCCTCCAAGCCTCTGCCTCCTTCCTTAACTCACTGTATTAGCAAAGGCTCTTGCATGCTGCCTGGGCTCCCCTGGGCACCTTTCACTTAGACTAACCTGAGTATGACTTACTGCAAAGGAGTATGGGGGTTCTCTTGTTCTTCGCACACGTCCTTCCCAGTGCTTCCCGTGCACAGAGATGGTTTCTTTCCATCGGAGCATTCCTTACCACTTCCTGTCCCCGTGCCCCCGGCAGACAGCCCCAGACGGCAGCGTGTGTGGAGCTCTGAGCTGAACAAGGCGCAGTGCCAGCGATGGGCTGTGGGTTTCCTTTTGGTCTTCCACTCTCTGCCTGGGGGAGCCGGCCTTTCTCGCACTGTCTCGGTGGAATGGCCCGACCATATTCCTTTTCAGGAACTGCCATATGTGTTTCTAGTAAACGCCCATGATCTTTGGTACCAAGGGGCTTCTGTTGTGTGCTTCCCCCCCTTCCTCGCCTAGATGGTGGTGTCTGTTGGGGGGTTTGGTTTCTAGAAGGTTCTGGTCAGGAGGCAGGCAGGAGTGATCAATCTGGCCGCTCGTATCTGCCATATAATTTTCTTCTTGCTTCAAGAAAGACTGTATTTTTTCTTAGAAATTTAACATCCATTGCTGTGCGTGAACACATTCATTTCCAGATCCTTTCTTATCTGATATCAGGGGTTCTGCAGAGATGGGCTGGCTGCTTTGGACCCATCTCCCAACTTGGCATGCAAATCACTCTGATAGACCCAGGCTCCCAGATGCCTATCCCGAGGCCTCCTGGTCATGCTGTGATCGGAGTCTGGGGCTGGTTCCCTGGGCCCGGCACTGCCCCTAAGAGGCGGGGTCCGTCTGTCCTCCTGGGCACTTTTCACTGAGCTCCTCGGCCGCTGTGGGCAGGACACACTCCTGGCTCTGTTTTAGAAACAGTGAGGAGTGCAAGTGGGCACAGCGGCAGATTTCTCAGCTTCGAACAGGATGCCGAAACGGGACCAGTCCCCCGCGTCCCCCGTCCCTTGGTGTCATTGGCCCTACGAGAGTCTCCTGTGATCACATTTCAGGAGGGTGCTGGTCTGTTTCCTCCATGCTGCTGTGGTGTGAAGCTTGCTGTCTGGTGGGGGCCCCTGACCCTCCTCAGCCCCGGGCCAAGTCAGGGTTAGGGATGGGGCTGGCTCTGCCTGAGCCCCTGCTCCCTGGGCTGCTTTCCCCTCCAGACTCATCAGCTTGAACTGGGACAGTGTCCTTGGAGCCCAGCAGACAAGAGCCCCTGTCCTTGTTTGTTCTGGCTGCCAGAACAACGTAGCACAGACTGGGCAGGATGAAGGGGGGCTTCCACAAGACCTTTATTTCTTCTCCCTTCTGCAGGTTGGAAGTTCAAGGTCAAAGTGTCGGCAGGGCTGATGTCCTCTGAGGCTTCTCTCCTTGGCCTGTGAGAAGTGGCTGGCCTCTCCCTGTGACTTCCCCTCCGTGCCTGGGGGGCCTAATCTCCTCTTCTCGTGAGGACCCCAGTCCTATTGAATGAGAGCCCACTCTGATGACTTCATTTTGACTTAATCACCTCTTGGCACTTTTTAAATTTATCTATATCTGTTTGAGAGAGAGCAAGAGAGCGGGGTGGGAAGGGGCAGAAGGAAAGGCAGAGAGAGAGAGCTTCTCAAGCAGACTCCATGCTGAGCGCGGAGCCCGATGCGGGGCTCGATCCCATGACCCTGAGATCATGACTTGAGCTGAAATCAAGAGTCAGACGCTTAACCGACTGAGCCACCTGGGCGCCCCGACTTAATCACCTTTTTGAAGGCCTGCCTCCAAATAGGGTCATGTGCCTGAGGCTAGGGGGTTCGGACTTCAACATACACAAACATCGTGGGGTTCACAACTCAGCTCCTATCACACACTCTTTTGTGCTCATCGGCACCCCTGTGAGTTCAGCCTGTGCCGACATCCAGAACCGTAGGGCTTGATCGAGGTTGCCTGGGATTTTAGAAAATAGTAAAATTTATGCACGTTTGGAATGCACAGGGGACCTCCGAAAACCGTTTTCTGTAAGAATTACGATGGCTTCAGTGTTCTTGTTTTATGTTAGGTTTTCTCGTTTAAACCTTTAAAAATACGTAGTTAACTTGCTGTGTACTTACTATATAGTGTGTTTTATTGACTTTATTGTGTGTGTGTGTTTCTTCTGATAATGGGAAAGGTTTACAGCCTGCTTTTAGTTCTAGTAGTTGTCTTGGTGACTAACTGTACGACTTTATAATATCCTCCGTCCCTGGCTCGTTAGGTATACTTACTCACCCACCACTGCGAGCGGTGAGAAAATGATTCCGAAGAGTGATAATCCGAACAGAAATAACGAATGCGTACTATACTTTATTTAAAACAGTTTTTTAAAATTTAACCATCTCTGCAGCCCTGTGTTGGAAGGAATTTATTGTATCCGTTTTAAAGGGGAGGGACTCACAGAGCGCCTGCCCAGGGCCACTTGGGTTAGTACCTTTTTTTTTTGTTTGTTTTTTTAAGATTTTATTTATTTATTTGAGAGTGCATGAGAACAGGAGTTGGGGGGAGGGGCAGAGGGAGAGGGAGAAGCAAACTCCCGGCTGAGCAGGGAGCCCGATGTGGGACTCCATCCCAGGACCCCGGGATCATGACTTGAGCCGAAGGTCTTAATTGACTGAGCCACCCAGGGGTCCCAACTTGGGTTAGTATTTAGCAGAAGTGGGATTTGACCTGGAGTCCGCGTGATTACAAAGTTCTGCCTCTAATTCTGTCTTGTTAGGCCTGCACATTTGGGGTGATGCCCCCCACTGCCCCCCTCACTCCCTTTGATTTCTTTGGAGCTGGGCTCTTTGGAGGAGAGAATTCAGAGCTTAAGGGTGTGGACCCTCCCTCGAGCAGTGCTTCGGCTGTCCCCTGGTTGTGGCCTGTGGGCAGCCTCCCAAATCAGGGAATTCCAAAAGTAGGTCAGGGTCCGTGGGAGACACATAGACGTAGCTGTATGTTGGTACACGCAGACATACACACGTAGACAGACAGACGTATAGACAGACACACATACACACACACAAGTACATACATTTTTAAGGAGGGTTTTTACGGGGAATTGGTCTTAGGCTGTTGTCTCCACAGCTAGAGTTGGAAGCCCACAGGACAGGCAGAGTCAGGAAGGGGGGTCATGAGCGGGAGACCCGTGGGAATGGATTGAAGTTGCCTCTGATCTTGGTGGTACGGAGACCCTACAGAAGCCGGGCCCCTTGGCCTTGGAGTGAGCCCCACGCACTTGGCCCCTGAGTCAGAGAAGCTGAAGGAGGGTCTGGGACATGTCAGCCACAGCCTGCATGAGCTGCGGGGTGGCTGCCATTTGCTTTTTGCCGTCCAGAACTCCCCAGAATCTTCCTATGGTGTGCCCTAACCCAGAACATTCCAGAAAATGAGCTCTGGCAAATGACGTTCAGCGTGGCCAGGCTCACACCTTAGAAGTCCATCACACAGCCAGGTGGTGGGAAGACAGCAGCTTGGGGTATCAGAATGACCTAAATTTAGGGAAACTGATCTATGCCTTTTCCATGGAGGACGGGGATAATGATGCCATTACCTTCTCTGTGGAGCGTTATTCACGGATGTCGAGGGCCCCGCTTTGCTCCTGGATGGAAGGTAAGACATCTGTAGTTCTTGACACTATCCAGGAGCATAACATCTCCCCATAATTAAGTCTCACTTTATCTCCTCAATAAATGGCTTCTTGTGTATTCCCTGCGTCAAGTTCATTCCCAGGAAGTTGATCTGCCTTCTTGTTATTGTGAATAAAACTAAATTGTGTTTTAAAATTGGTTATTGATTATCTGTGTTTCCAGAAGGATGTTAGTAAATAGTCATGTTCCGTCTTTAATGGGAATTCCCCTGGGGTTTCCTCGTAACTCGGATACTGGCTGTTGGTTTTAGATAGCATGCGTATTTCCGATTTAGCATTTTAATCTCCTTTTTATGTGTGTTATTCTGTGTCCTTATGGTGAGTCTAAGACGAAGCTGGTCTTAATACCAAGGAGAGGTATTTTTGAAGCTACAAATAGATGTGGAATTTTATCAAAGGGTGCATGGCCAGCATCTCTCAAGATGATTGTGTACAGTTTTATTTAAAAATAATACGATTACCAATATTCCTAGTTTTCCTAGCAGGACTGAATGTCGACATCAGAGGCAACTCGGTAGAAAGAGCATAGGATTGAGTGTCTGGGAACGTGGATTCTAGTGCTAGCTTGTTTTTGTTTTTTTTTTTTTCTTTTTTTTAAAGATTTTATTTATTTATTTGACAGGGACAGAGACAGCCAGCGAGAGAGGGAACACAAGCAGGGGGAGTGGGAGAGGAAGAAGCAGGCTCCCAGCGGAGGAGCCTGATGTGGGGCTCGATCCCATAACGCCAGGATCACGCCCTGAGCCGAAGGCAGACGCTTAACCGCTGTGCCACCCAGGCGCCCCTAGCTTGGTTTTTTTATTATGAATTTGACCTCGGACAAGGCAGTATGTTTCATTTTCCCCCTGAACAGTGCCCCACACCTGCGTTCTCTGATCTGTAAAATGGGTGTAGTTATGCTTTCCTTTCCTAACATAGAGTTGGAAGGATAAGGACGAATCCATAGTCTCTTCCCCACGTTGATTTCAATGCTTTCCCATCTGCAAAAGAACCTTGAAAAAAGGAAGTCTGGGGGCATCGTGATCCCGTGACCTGGGATCCTGTGATCATTGAGACCGTCAACCAGCAGTTCGTTTTTCATTCACTCATTTGTCCAACAAATATTGATTGAGCAACTGTAGCGTGCTAGGAATTGTTCCAGACGCTGGGAACACAGCAGTAAACAAAGTAGACCAATCCCTGCACCCTGGAGCTTACATCCCAAACAACGAACAGAGAAACACTGGGAAAATCGATAAAGGAGGGTGAGGGGTGGAGTGTGAGGCAGGGTCCAGGCAGGCTTAACTTTTAAGTGGGGTGGTCAGAGAAGACCTCACTGAGGTGACATTTGAGCAGAGGAGGGAATGAGCCGGGTGCAGGTCTGGGGGAAAACTGTTCTGTGCAGAGGGACGGCATGTGCAAAGGCCCTGAGGTACAACAGCAATGCCAATGCAGCTCGAGCTGGGCGAGTGGGCCGGAGGCGAGGGAAAGGGTTTGAGGTCTGAGAGGTCGAGGAGGGTCAGGTCACGCAAGACCTTGCTTCCTGTCCTAAATCAATCACTCTGGCTGCCTGTGGAGAGTGGTTAGAAGCTGGTGGTGGGTGGAGACAGGCAGACCTGAAGAGATGGTGGTCCAGTCCGGGATGACAGCTGCAGATGGGGTGGGAGGTATCGGATTTGGGGTCCAGTTTGAAGAAGGCACTCGCGGGGTGTGCTGGCGAGTTGCACGTTTCCTGTAGGGACAGCTAGTTGGCTCTTCCTGCGAGAAGAAAATGTGTCTGCCACTCTCATTACAGTCTGGGGCGATGGGGCCTGTGTTGTGCTGAGTCGGGGGAAACTGAGGCCCCCCCCAGCACGTCTCCACACCTCTGGTTGGGTTTGGATATCTGCGGGAGAAATTCCGCTCTGGGGCCCGGCCCAGAAGTGCAGGCCGTGGTGTGGCCTGCCCCACAGAGGGGCAGCTCCCCACAAGCCCTGTGTCCCCGAGGGTCATCGAGCCCTACACCACCCCTGTAAGAGTCGGCATTAGTCACGGAATACTTGGCCACGGGTGACACCGTGATTCAGTAATAAAAGACAGACAACATTTGGGAAGCATTTGCCTTAATTTTCATTTCAGGGCGTCTTGTCCTCCCTCAGACAGCCCTTTGTGTTCTTATGAGGCGCGGGACCCACCCACGTGCTCCAGGGGGGGCCAAGTTGCTCATTTATACCCTCGTGCTCTCAACTACCCCAACTCAGAACTGGAAAAAGTCTCTTCTCTCCCCCTGCGGGCTTCAGGTCTTCCCCGCTCTTTCCTGCCACTCTTCTCCCCTTTGGATCAAATGCTGAAAATTTCGTTCCCAGAGCTGCTTTCAGGCTGGAGCTCAGAGCAGTGCAAAACCCCCCACTGGGGCTGGCGGGAGGGGGGGCTTCCCACCCTGCTCCCCCCTTACCCCCCCAGCTCTGAGGCCTGCCTGCTCGCCGGGCACAGAGCTCAGAAGATAGTAGCAGAGCTTATTGGTGCAAAGGAGAGAAAAGGACGAGATAGTTTCCTCCACGCGAAGACAGGAAAGCACACGTTAAAAATAACACCAACAGGCGAAATCGGGAACACAAACAAACGTAAGCCAGCAGGGCGTGATGGGGCGTTCGTAACCGCCGCCTGGCCTGCCTCTAGTAGTTCCGGAGAAATCTCCGGCCAGCGCCGTGTCCCGGGAGCCTTCCTCTGGGGGGCCAGTCTGAGTAATGGGCAGAGGCTTAAAGTCGGAGCCATCTGGAAGGCTAGTTTTGTTTTTTTATGTATTTTTATTTATTTTTTATTTTTTAAGATTTTATTTATTTGAGAGAGAGAGAGAATGAGCATGAGCGGGGGGAGGGGCAGAGGGAGAAGCAGGCTCCCCGTGGAGCAGGGAGCCCGATGGGAACTTGATCCCAGGACCCTGAGATCATGACCTGAGCCGAAGGCAGACGCTTCACTGACCGAGCCCCCCAGGTGTCCCAGGAAGGCTAGTTTGAGGAAGAGAGAAAGGACTCATCTTGAGGATGTATGTGGGAGGGTCTATCTGTCTGTCTTTTGGAGGAGGATGCCTTCAGGGGAGAAAGGCTCAAGCTTTGGGGGTGTGAGAGGAATTGAAACCCTATGGAGAAAGGGAGGAAGGAGTCCTGTTTTGGCCACTGCCTGTGATTTGTATGAAAGAGTGAATAAGACTTTTTTTTTTTTTTAATGATTTTTTATTATATTATGTTAGTCACCATACAGTACATCCCCGGTTTCCGATGTAAGGCTCGATGATTCATTAGTTGTGTATAACACCCAGTGCACCATGCAATACGTGCCCTCCTTACTACCCATCACCGGTCTATCCCATTCCCCCACCCCGCTCCCCTCTGAGGCCCTCAGTTTGTTTCTCAGAGTCCATAGTCTCTCATGTTTCATTCCCCCTTCTGATTACCCCCCCTTTCTTTATCCCTTTCTTCCCCTACCGATCATCCTAGTTCTTATGTTCCATAGATGAGAGAAATCATATGATAACTGTCTTTCTCTGCTTGACTTATTTCACTTAGCAGTATCTCCTCCAGTGCCGTCCATGTTGTAGCAAATGTTGAGAACTCGTTCTTTCTGATAGCTGAGTCATATTCCATCGTATATATGGACCACAACTTCTTAATCCAGTCATCTGTTGAAGGGCATCTCGGCTCCTGAAAGAGTGAATAAGACTTTTAAGTTTTGCTGTGAGTTGGGAGTGAAGTCCTCTCTCCCCCGCGCTGCCACCCCCTTTTAAAGAGACTTTAAAGATCCAGTCCCCTTTGGGACATCTGACTGGCTCCGTTGGCGAGACATGCAACTCTTGATCTCAGGGTTGTGGGTTCGAGCCCCACGTTGGGTCTATGTAGAGATGACTTAAAAATAAAAAAAATCTTGAAAAAAAAAAGACTAAAAAATCAAATTGCTTTTAAATAATTTTTGGTCGCCTGAGTGAGGTTCCTTCGGATGCAATGCTGGGTGGAGACCAGACCACGGCTGCGTGGACGGCCTTTGATGACAGGTGGCCATCTGCGTGTGTCCCTGTACATACGTATCTATGCAGGGTGGGGCGGGGTTGAAGGTCACGGATTCGGTGGCTGGTGGCTGGGTTATATGGTAACTATGGTTAACCTTTCGAGGAACTGCCAGAAGATTTTCCAACGCCGCTGACCGCTTTACGGCCCCACCTGTACGAGGGTCTAATTCCTCCGCATCCTTCCAGCGCTCGCTAATATCTGTCTTCTCCATCAGGGCTCTTCTCGCGGGTGAGACGTGCGTTTTCATTGTGGTTTTGATTTGCATTTTCCCAGAGGCTAGTGGTATTGAACATGTCTTCACGTGCTTACTGGCTTCCTGTGTCTGGGGAGAAAGGTCTTGTCAGAATCTCTGCCCATTTTTCTGTAACCGAGTTAAATTACCGATGTCGTTTTATTTTACTGAGTTGTAAGTGTTCCTGATGTCTTCCAGATAAAAGTCCCTTATCAGATAGACGTTTGGCAGAAATTTCTTTCTGTTCTCTGTGGGTTGTCTTTTCACTTTCTTTTTTTTATTAAAGATTTTATTTATTTATTCGACAGAGAGAGAGACAGCCAGCGAGAGAGGGAACACAAGCAGGGGGAGTGGGAGAGGAAGAAGCAGGCTCATAGCAGAGGAGCCTGACGTGGGGCTCGATCCCACAACGCTGGGATCACGCCCTGAGCCGAGGGCAGACGCTTAACCGCTGTGCCACCCAGGCGCCCCTGTCTTTTCACTTTCTTGATGGTTTCCTTTGAAGCACGAGTTTTTAATTTGGATGATGTCGACTTTATTATTATTATTTTTTCCCTTCTCTTGCGTGTGGCTTTCGTTCTACCTAAGAAACTGTGGCCAAGTTGAGGTCGTGAACATTGACACCTGTTTTCTTCTAGAGTTTTACAGGTTGGGCTCTTATATTGGGGATTTAGATCTGCCTCGAGGTACTGTTTGTAAACGGTGTGAGAAAGGGGTCCGGCTTCATCTTCTGGCTGGCGGCTCTCTTGTCCCAGCACCCCTTAGTTGAAAAGGCCGTCTTCTCTCCGTGTTATGGTCTTGGCCCTTTTGCCCTCAGGGTTTAGCTATGTTATTTGTTTGAAGTCTCTGGGTGGGGAAGCATCTACAGACCCACAGGGAGAAAGCAAGTCAATCAAGGATCCCTTATGTTTGGGGAAAAAAAATGCTTTTGTTTGGAATTCTAGACAAGATTTCGATGGAAACCGTCACTGAAAATGAAAATCACCAGCAAACGATGTGGTTGAATAGATAGATGTGAGGAAACGTGGAGTTCTACGAATCTGGCCCAGTTGGCAGGGGGAGCGGGGGTGAGGGGAGGCGCTTGGCCTCCGCCAGCTCTGGAATTCGATGGGGTGTGGATCGAAAATCAGAGCTGACTGCATCAAGTGTGGGAACCCAGGCTGCGGGGCCGGGAGCACGGGGAGCCCCGTGTCCCACCCCAGCCCACGCTCCCCCAATTGGCTCCTTAGCAGCAGGAGGTCAGCACCGGGACAGCCGGGCACGGGGAGCAGCCGGCTGTGAGACTCTGTGCCAGTTCTTCCTTGGCCTTGATGCAGGAGGGGGATTAGAGAATTATTTCTTCTAGAAGCCTCCGCCGCAGAACGGAATCCTGGATTGCCGAGGCCTCTGCCTCCCATGCGTGGGGGGTTGGGCGGCTCCACCGCCCCAGAACTGTGGGTGTGGGCCGGGAGGATGCAAGCACGGCCTCCTGTGTGACTCAGGGCCCCGGCCCTGGGCAAGGTCATGTGCTGGGGTCCCCAGGCCTGGCCCGGCTCCCGGGGACACTGGACGCGCCCCCCCACACCCGCACTGCTGCTCCCGGGATTCCACCCCAGCTGAACCCCCAAGAGCAAAGGATTAGCTAAGTCCCAGATGTTTAGATCCCTAACTCAGTGTTTGCTTGTGTTCTGTCGCTCCCCGAGGTGGTCCAGGAGCTGGCTCAGATCTTGGTGTGGTTCTCGTGTTGAATCAGCATTTTCCGGGACAGGCTTGGGGGTTCCAGGATTTACTCGGAGCTTTCTGCCCTGGGTTCCCCTCAGCCCCGGTTGGAACCTGCCCAGTCTTGGGGGCTCAGGGCGGTGGAGACGGCGGCCCTCCTCTTGGACGGGAATCCAATCAGGACTTGGGGGAATTCTCTGCCCTGGTTCAGGTGAGTGTTTTTCAAAATCAAGTTCCCCAGTTGTAGCCTCCAGCCCTGAGTCGTTCCCTCTGTGAGTGCACGGTTGAAATGCTTTCAGGGGAGCTGAGTGGGGCTGGTGGTGGTGAGGGTTCTGGAACCCAGGAAAAGAGAGCATTCCCTGCAGTATTGCAGACCCAGGTTTCTTCCAGAGCCTGGAGTCAGCTAGCGAAAGCTCCAGCCCCTGGCTGGCCACCCCCAGCTGGCCTGTCTTCACACTACAGACTGTGCAACAGGGGGAGGGCCATGCGGTGACCTCTGGAACCCAGGAGTCCCCCTGATGGAAGCTGGAGCCTTTCATCAATGTGGTGATGGGTTCAGATGTCAGGGGCCACGTAGGCCACTGAGATCCCAGGATTACATGCCACTGGAAACAGGCAGCGTCAGCCAATCGTAGGGAGCGCAGGCCCAGCTGGAAATCCCAAATCTCCCCATCTTAGAATGTCAGTATTGATTCAGATGGAAAACAACAGCAGACAAGACAGTGAGTTGGCCAAAACCTACCAACAGCCTCTTTGTAACACTTCTCTCTGCATAAGAAATGGGGTGCTAGGGACAGGTGGTGACTCACCAGGTTGCCAGTCCAATAAGCAGCCTGCACTCACACTCTGGTTTCTAGACTCCCAGGCTCTGGAGCAGTGTCCGGTCAACCTTACCAGTACCCTCCAGTCAAGCAAACGGAGACCCCCATGAGGTCAAGGAAGACCATTCAGCTTAGTAAGGGGCTGAGCTGGGATTTGACCCCAGCACTGGCTGGCTCTGTCCGTCCTGCTGTCCCTGGGATGAGCATTGGCGTCTGCTCCATTCGGGAGCATTTTTTCTTCCCACAGTTCCACCCTGGGATTGGTTCCCAATCCTTGAAAAACAGAGCTGTCGCTTGACCAGTGAGTGGCTTCTCCGAATTCTGGGGACTTTTCGGGAGCAGGAGGAGATCCCGAGGGCATGCATGTGTGAGTGTGCACGTGAATTCTGTCCTGCTTCTTCACGCCCATTCATCGTTCCCGGTTTCTCCGAGAGGTCTGCGGATTTCCCCAGAAGGAGTCGCAGCCGGCGCTTTTCCCGGTCTCAGAAGCAACCCCCCTTAGCAAGAAAGACGCACTTAACCCGTGTCCTTCCTGAGCCACCGGCTCGGTCGCCGGTGACATGGGGTCTCCAGGCTCAGCCCCTACGGTGGGTCCCCTGCAGATTTGAGGGGCACCCTGGGAGGGTGAGCCAGGACCACAGACTGGCAGCACCCTCGGCCAGACCCGGGGAGCCCCCCTTGGATGCATGATGGGGAGTCTGGTGGAGGGTCGTGTGTGTGTGTGTGTGTGTGTGTGTGTGTGTGTGTGTGTGTGTGAGGGTTGGGGGCAGGGGCCAGGAAGTGGTCATAAGTAAAGCAGGGCGGAGGGGCTTCTCAGAGATTTACTAGCTAAATATTTTCCGGATGTTTTCATCGTCCTTTAAGGCTGATCCAGAGGCGGACTTAACAGGACTTAGCCTGACTTCTCCAGTGGCTCCCACCCTCCACCACCCCCTGACCCCTCGCACTCTGGCCTCCTTCCCAGCACCACCCGGACGCCGCCCCATTGCCCTCGTACCATTCCCTCCTCGTTTCATCGTACCGTCTCCTCTCCCTGTTTTTAGTCATATTACACGCAGAGTCGTACGACCTGATTTCTTTCTTGATGCTTAACATTTATTGAATATCTTTCTTTGTTAGTATGCGTGTCTAAAGCATTCTTTTTGGTGTCTGCTATTAGTTCATGGTTTGGGTGAACTATTTATTATTTATAATCCCCTAGTGATGGACACTGAGGTTGCTTCCTTTTTTTTTGTTTTTGGCTGTTGAAATCCCTGGCGCTGACCGTCCTCGTGATGACATCTCCTCACACTGTGATTGGTTTGCTCTTCGGAAAGGTTGTACCAATTCACAGCCCTTGGAATGACTAATGCTCCACTCATTGGCCAAGGCTGGGATTGGTGGTCCTGCAGAGAGCTTTTTTTCCCCCTCTCACCCCCCCTTTTTTCTTCTTTGTTTTAAGAGAGAAAAACATAAAAACAGAACTCGTAGTGACAAATGCTACCGGCGCCCTTATGGGTCATGTTCATTCCAGTGCCTCGCTCCTGCCTGTCCGTCCACAGTCCGTGAGCAACGAGCAGGGGGCCGCTGTCATGGAAAGAGTGTGCTGGCTCAAAGGTCCATGTGCCAACCTTGGCTCTGTTATTCAGCAACCTGCGGAAAAGCTCTTGTCTTCTCGGTGCTTCTGTTTTCTAATCTTTACCATGGGAATAATCATACTTGCTCCACATCCTTGGCACGTCGCGGGTGACGAGTCAATATTTATTTTAAGACCTCCCCCAGCGACTCTGGCTTCCGTAGCTTCTCTTCCGTCCCTCTGACGCCCCCAGAATGTCCTGCCACCCCCACTTGTCACTGAACCCACCACAGACGGCTGTCATATTGCAGACTCAAGAGATGCGTGACTTTGGCTCTTTGGGTACCATCGTGGCAATCCAGGCTCTCATACGGGTCCTTCCTCTGCCCTTGGACATCTGGAAGTGTTGGGTGGATGAATATCGGGGTCCTGTGCGCCCCTTGTGGGGAGGTATTCCCAGTGCAGGTGGTACTGGGGTGGGCAGGTGGTGATGGGGGGCTATGTCTCCCGCCAGGCCCCGTGCCCGTGTGTGGGGTGCAGAGCATATCTGGGCTCCTTCCTTCGGGACCGATAAGGAGCCGTGTCATGCAAGCTGCATTTCCTCGAGGACCCTGTCCTGTGGGTCTCCCCTGGGAGCGGGGGTGCAGCCCGCGGTGCGAGAGAGGGCCAGTGTGCATGGGGCGGTCCAGTTCTCGTCTGCTGCCCGCCTGGCCTCTCCCTGTTGGAAGCTGTGCAAGGCCCCGCCACGAGGGGCTGGTCGGAGCCGGGAGCCGTGTGGGGAGCCCTCTTGGGCACAGGGACGGCTCTGTTTCCTCCTCCGCCTCGCCAGGGGCCCCCATTCACGGCAAGGAGAGTCACGCATTCCCCCTTGAGATAAGAATAGAGCCCAACTGTGCCGCGGGACAGAGTCCGGCTTCTTCTGCCGGCCCTGCGAGGCCTGGCAAGGGCTCCCAGATGGTACTGGCATGAGTGGGCCCTGGCGGCCTGCCCCGCCAGCCCCTTGTGCATTGTGCGGCTGGGACACTGGGTGCAGTGTGCATGCGTGCCCGCCCGGCCCCCCCGGAGACCAGTGTCTCCAGGCTCTGCTCAGGATGGAGGGGTTTGGCCTGCGGTCAGCTGCCCCGGGGCTCTGCTGTGCGCCTTCCCTTCCCTGGGGTCCCGGTCTCCACCCTCCCGGCCTCCATACCTCTCTGAGTAGCCACTGCTGTTTATTCCTGGAAGGGAGGCAGAGAGCCCTGGCTGGGAGCGTGGGGAGGAGAGTGGGCTGGGTGTTAAAGGCGGCATCCTGGCGACTCCATGGCCTCCTTCTGCAAGCCTAAGGTGCAGGAGACACGAACAAGCAGGGGCCACTGATGGTGTGTGACGGATGGGGTGCTGGGGCTTCCGTCCTCAGCCCCGCCTGTGTCCGAGGTGGCAGAGGGAACAGCCTCGTGTCACTGCAGCGGCGGGACTGGACCAGGGGCTCTTAACCCGGCGTGGGGCCCGGAGTGTTCCTGGGTTCTCCTGTGACCGGGTTGGGGGGATCCTTAGTGTTGTTTCCAGCCTTCAGATGCGGGGGGCAGGGCTTCTCAAAGTTGGTCCCCGGACCAGCTGCAGGAACAGTGGAGATGCACATTCCCAGGCCCCACCCCGGGCCTGCTCTGGCAGAACCTGGCCACAGGGCCCGGAAATTGTGTTTGACACCCTCCCCAGGGGGGTTCTGATGCACACAGCTGCCCCAGGACCACTGGTCTAATAAGTGAGCTGTTTGCAAACAGGTTTCAGCGCTCTCCCCGGTGGGTCAGGTGACTCAGCTGAGTGCCCAGGGCCACGACTGTGTCCTGCTGGGCACACAGTCCACCGACAGGCGTTCAGATCAAGAGAGCTGAAACTATCTGTTTGAACACGGAGACTCCCATTCAACCTAAAAAAAACCACAAAAACTCAAAAAACTTACAACTTGCGCGTTTTCACACATTCCAGTTGATTCTACAACTGGATGAGGTCGCGTTTTGGGTTTCTGGGTGAAAACACTGAGCCGTGTGTCCGGCAGTGGCTGGTCGGTGCCACGGAGGTGTGACGGGAAGCCAGGGTTTTCCGCCTTGAGCCGGGGGCTTTCCAGTAAGTGTGCAGGCGGCCGTGAGGCCAGTGCGGCGAGGCTGTCCCTTCTGGTGGGGGGCGCCTGGCCTGATCTAAAAAGCGCGTTAACGAGTATTTGAATAGGGCCGCACGCAGGCATGCAAGTGTTTGGGGGAAGGGCTTCAGTATCTGAGTCTCTGTCTCAACCTGTGAGGGTTCCTGAAAGTCGCTGGCTTGGGCACCAGCCGCTCTTGCAGGAAGAAAGTGCTAGAAGGGAAGTCTCCCGGGGCAGGGCAGGATGCACAGACACGCGGCTGGACCGTTTCTGAGGCTTTCGGGGTTTCCGCGGCACGGTCCCCTGGGTGGGCGGGGAGAGCGGTGCCACCTTTGTTTGCAGGCGAGAGAACGCCTCCTCTTGGGGGATTCCGATCACACCTCCCGCCCCCCGCCTTGTGTCAAGGGTCCCCCACCTCCCCGGTCCTCCCCGTGAGACCCAGTCTCAGTGGCTGCCGAGACTTGGTTGGAAGGAACGGGCGGGAGGAGCATAGGGCAGAGGCCGATGACCGAGAGCAGTCTTGGGAGCACCCGATTAGATCTCCAGGATCTAGGTACCCGTGGCCTCTCGGGTGGGTAGAACGTTTCCAGAGGGATCTGCCGATGCAGAAATATGTAGTAATAATAGACAGCATTTATATAGCGTGCACTGTCTTGTAGGCACCGTGCTAAGCAGTGTGCCTGCATTCGTTACCTCAGTTAATAATCACAAGACACACAAGGTGTGACCAGGCCCATTTTACAGATGGGGAAGTTCTAGGATTTGTACCCGAACCATCTCTAGCCGGAGCCTGCGATTGAAGCCGCTGGTTGCTCTGTACTCCTTTTCTGCATCCCTGTCCCGGAGAGGGGAGTGGGGACCCCTCATCGCCTCCACTTACCCCCCCAACATACCTGCACACCCAGTTGAGCAGCTAGGTGTCCCCAGTTTGGGGTCCCAGCAGGCCCTTGCTTTCATGGAGCAGCTGTGAAGGGGAGCAAATGGTGAGGAGGGATGGGAGGGGCGGTGAGGTGGGGTGGGGAGAGGAGGTACCCGGGGATGCCTTTTCTTCACACCTCCTTCCCCGGCCCCCAGCTGCTGACTCGGATCCATGTGCTTTTGGGATCTTCTGCTGGCCATCTGGGGATCGAGTCCTGGTCTAGCTGAACCATTTGGGGGAGACTCAGTCGTGGGACAGGAAGGAAAAGCTGTGATGTTCCAGCTTTTCAAGTCCTCGCAACTCTGCAGGGGGGTGGGGGGGAGAGGCGACCGGAAGAGTTTAGGGCAAGGCGGAGGGAGGCGGACGGCGGCTGGACCAGCTCCTGGTGGCTGTCTCTTCCACTAGAGCCTGGGGCCAGCCCCAGGCCAGCTGGCTTACAGCTGGATGCGTGGTGGGAGGAGACGGGAGGGTCCACAGGCCAAGACGCTGTCAGGGAAGTGTACCCAAAGTCAGCCTTGACTTTCCTCCAAACAGGAAAAGCCTGGGTGCTCCGCTCCCTTGCATTTCCCCGGGGGTTAGCGGTGCTGGTAAGAGTTCCGTGTTGGGGTCAGAGGCGTGAGGACCCTGGGTGTGACCCCCTCTCCTGCCCATCCTTTGCCATCAGGCTGCCATGGGCCCTGGAGTGAGCACAGCCCGGTGAGAGCAGTCACCCCGCCTAGCAGAGATGCTCAGATCAGAGGAGATGGGAGCCTGTAGGGCCCCCTCAGTCCTGGGGTGGGCATTGCCCCTGGAGATGTCGCGAGTGAAACGTGGAGCGGACCAGTTAGCTGAGAAGGCCCTGAAACCAGTGGGTGCTTTGGGCCGGCAGCTGGACCGGCTATAAGGACAGTCCGTGGGTGGCTTCCAGAGTTGTGGTTTCTGGTGCTGAGAAGAGCACAGTTTCAGTGAACCCGGGTCATAGTGGTCGTGGTGGTGATGGCGATGATGGTGGAAGGGGCGGGCAGTGGGAGGAAGGAAGCCGACCAGGGACCTTGACCAAGTACCAGACCCTCTCGGGAGGGTCCCCCGGTGCCGTCCTCCACCCCGCAGGCTTCATGTTCCGTGATGCTGGGCACGCTCGCAGGAATCCCACAAGACGAGTGTCTGCTCCTTTGCACCCTTCTCGAATGAGTTGTCTTTTTTTTTTTTTTTAAAGATTTTATTTATTTATGTGACAGAGAGACAGCCAGCTAGAGAGGGAACACAAGCAGGGGGAGTGGGAGAGGAAGAAGCAGGCTCATAGCGGAGGAGCCTGATGTGGGACTCGATCCCGGAACGCCAGGATCACGCCCTGAGCCGAAGGCAGACGCTTTAACGACTGTGCTACCCAGGCGCCCCCTCGAATGAGTTGTCTTAACGTCTACCCCCTGAATAAAATGTGTGCTTTGTGGGAGCAGCGTGCCTGGGGGCAGGCTTGTGGTGAGCTCCAGGAACTGCTGGGTGAACTCGTGAATGGCAGAAGGAAGGAAGGGGGGCAGAAGAGCTAGAAAGATCTTCCACTGCGGACATCTCGCACTGTTGAAAATTTTCACCCACCCTTCAGTCCACCCCAAACTCCTGGCTCCCCTTACTTTGTTCTGTCTGTCTCCTTGTCACCTTCTCATATTCTTATAGTTTACTTATCTCTGTTTTGATTCTCTGCCCCGCCCCCCATGCCCATGCTGGGAGAACACTAGGTTTTTCCCCTCTGTTTTGTTCACCGATGTGCCCAAGTGTCCAGGAACAGCTCCGGGCAGTCCTCCCTCCGGGCACTCAAATGCTCGCTATGCATTTGTCAGATGAATGAATGGGTGGAAAGGCCCCGGAAAGCACTTGCTAGTGTCCAGTGGGAGGGATAGACCCGCGTGCCCTGGGAGGTGCCCGCACAGTCTGGCCACCTGCCCTCGGCCCTGCTCCATCCTCGTGCTGTGCGGGTTCCTGGAGGAGGACCACGCCGCCAGCTCCGGGATGCGACATCCTTCCTGAATCCCCCTGTGGACGGTCAGAGCCTCAAGGGCTGACCAGGTAGAGAGTGAGCAGAGCTGGGAACTGTTTGCAGCTCAGGATTTTGGAGCCTGTTAGGACCGCATTCCTGAATCCCGCCCGCCCCCTCCCTGCCCTGCTACTCCGTTCCCGCCCTGTGGGCCGTGGGAAGTGGAAAATGCCTGGTTGAGCAATTGAGGGCGAAGGCGAGATCCCTGTTTACTCAGCCTCTGTCATCTGGCCTTGCAGCTAGTGCCCGGCTTACCAGCTTAATCCAGGGTAGTCTCGGCGGCCCCCACACCCTGGGTGCTTCCCATTCCTCTCGGGGTCATGTCCAGACCCAGAATCCCAGCCCAGATCTCCAACAGCGTCCCCTGGCGGGAACCTGCAACCCTGAGGGCAGCAAGCCTGCTTCCAGGCTCTGCTCAGGGGTTTGCTCTCGGCCTCCTGACTCCGCCGCGGCCGCTGTGTCTCCAGACATCACACCTGCTCCTTCCTCCAGGTCCAGGCCCCCTGCAGCCTTCCAGTAAAAAGGCAGGTGTGTCCTTCTAGCTGCTTGGGTCACAGCCCCCACCCTCTTCCCACGTTCAGTTTGCCAGGTAAGCGTGTAGGCTCCTCCTTCCAAATAGATTTTTAGAAAACGCAGCCACTCTGGCCACCCCCACTGCCATCCTCTTGGTGAGCCGAAGCCTCTGTCCTTGGGCCTCTGGAGTCTTGTGGTTACTGCCTGGCTGCTCGGCCAGGGTCCCGTCTGTTCTTAACTAACAAGTTGGATTGTGTCCCACGTCTCCTCGGGACATGGCGGCGGGTCCCTACGATGCGGTGGGAGTAGAGCTGAGCAAGCCCTCACGATGGCTGGCAGGACACCACGTGACCTCTGTGTCTGTCTCCTGCCCCCATCTCACTCCTCCCTCCCCTGCCAACCAGACTCCACGGTGTCCCTGCAAACGTTCCAGGCATGCTTTCTTGCGAGGGCCTTTGCAGCCCACGTGGGTCCCCCAGAGATGTCCGGCCCGGAGCCCAGGTCGGGTAGTCTGGTTTTGCAGGTGCGGTGAAGTTAAGGCTGTCGGGATGAGGAGGGGGTCCTGGGCTATCTGGGGGGGGGCAGCGTGATGTCAGGGGTCCTTTATATAAGAGGCAGGCTGGACAGCTGGGTCAGGAGTAGATGTGACATCAGAAGTGGGAGCTGAGCAATGCTAGGAAGGGGCCACCCGCCAGGACGACGCGGTAGCATCTGGAAGCTCAGCCAGGCAAAGGCGAGGGAGCCGTTCTCTCCCGGGGCCTCTGGAAGGGGCCAGCCCTGCTAATATCTTGGCTTCAGACCTGCGGGACCCCTTCGGGCTTCTGACCTCCAGAACCCTCAGACCATAGATCTGTGCTGGTTTGAGCCCCTTGGTTTGGGGTAATTTGGGACCGTAGTCCCCTCCAGGAAAGGAACCCACCAGTTGCTCTCAGCATCTTCTCACTCTGCCGTGCCCACTTGTGTTTCCTGTTCTCCTTGCTTTTTTCCATCACTTCCCGCCTTCCGGCAGAACCGGGCCTCCTGCCCGTGTGCGACGCTTCTCGTGGCCTGGGCGTCTGCCCTCATGAGGACGCGGGTCCCACTCTGACGTGGATCTTTGTTCTGGGACCAGTGCGTCCATCAGAAAGTTCTTTGTCGGGTGGATGAGTGGATGAGCGTTCCCTGGCCTGGAATGCCCTCTTTTTCTACCCTGTCCTCTAATAAGGCCATTCCCGGGGTCCCTTCTCACGAGGCTTCTCCCCAGTCAGGGCTTTCTGTTGGTTTTTCTTGCTGAACACGCAGTGGCTACAGGTGGCCCGGCCGTTTGCCCTGCTGTCTGTGGGAGACCACGAGGTAGTCAGGCACGGCAAGGCATTGGTTTTATCTGTGTGTTTCTTTTTTTAATTTAAGAGACAGAGAGAGCATGAGTAGGGGTGGGGAGGGGGAGAGGGAGAGGGAGAAGCAGACTCCCCGCGGAGCAGGGAGCCCGAGGCGGGACTCGATCCCAGGACCCTGAGCCGAACGCAGACGCTTCACCGACGGGGCTACCCAGGTGCCCCGTGTCTGGGGAGCGTCGTCAGAGTCTGAGGGCTCCACGGGTCCCTAGCCCTCTCCTCTCCTCTCACCAGAGCAAGATGGAGATGCTTGGTTCTGCTCAAGCCCGAGGTCCAGCTGGGCTCATTTCCAGAGCCTCCTGGGCTCAGACATCCTGCTGCTTCCTTGCCTCTGCTTAGTCGCCTGTCTGGGGGCTCCTGTCTCCACTGCCGCCCCCCAGGACAACCGGTGCCTTGCTCACAGCCGGCATGCGGGACCTGCAGAGTTGGGGCGTGAGGCAAGGTCTTAAGAGAAGTTAGGAGGTTCCCCCCCAGGGACCAACGACCCAGGACCAGGGTCCAGGGAGGGGGGAAGCTGAGGGGTTTGGCTGGTCAACAGCAGCTTGCTTGGAGGCTGGTGTGTTTGGAAGAAGGAAAGGAAGAAAAGATACGAAACAACAGTTAGGAGGGGTAAGCAGGTGGGGCAAGGACTGCGTGCCTACGATGGGCGCTTCAGGCTGGGGGGCCCCCAAAGGGTATAGTGCACGGTTGGGAGGAGCCCCGAAGGACGGGGGGACGCGCGCTCTGGGGCGAGGGTTGCTTCCCCAGGAAGCAGCTGCAGGCCGTAGCGGGGGACCAGTTGGCTGCTCGGGAAGACTCCTTCCCGCTGTCTTCTCTGGGGAAGACACGTTTTTGAAACACTTCCTGCGTTGGGGAGGAAGGTGATATTTTGCCCCCCTCCCCCCAGACTGCTGATGAAGTGTGCGAAGCTAGAAACCCACAGCTGTGTTTTTGCACCGCTCCCCCCGCACCCCCGCCCGCCCTGGACACCCGCCCCGTCCCACGGGGGGCTCCCCTCCCTCCTGCCTCCTCCTTCCCCGGTCCTCCCCCTGCCGGCTGGTGACTCACTCCGCTCTTGTGCAACAGTGGCAAGCTCCTGCTTTCTGAGAAGGGCTGTTTTCCTCCATGCCACGAGCTCCCCTCCTGATTTATGGCTTTGCATTTGGGCTAATGCTTTCCACATTTAGGTCTGAAGAGGAGTGCGTGGCTCGTTCGTGCAACCACCGAAACCCCAGTGCCCAGCTTGGGTCTGGCACCGGAGAGGACAGGCAGCCGGCCAGACGGAGGGACAGGGGGTGGGCAGCGTGGAGCGTCCTGCGTCCAGCCGGCCAGGGCTCCCCCCACCTCCGCCAGCCTCCCTGCCTCCAAGGGGGAGGCAGAGGGAGGAGTGCAGCCTCCGCTCCAGCCTTGCCTGGTCCGCGTTCTCGCGCCTGTGGTTCCCGCGAAGGGCACACATCTGGGGTCGTGTAGAGACATGATCGCTCCGAGCCTGGTGGCTTCACACTAAAGAAGCCACAGCGTTTGGAAGGGAGAGGCCCGAGTCTCAGGGTGTGGAAAAACGTTATCTTTGTGGTTTTAAAAGCCATCGCCCAACACTGTGTGTGTGTGTGTGTGGTTTCTTCTTTTTCTTTGTAGAACAATAATATTACCTTTGTTGCTATGGCGTTGTTGTGGGGGTGGCTCATTGGACTCAGACCCGATGCAGGCTGGTGTCTGGGTGCATAGCGATGATTAGACAGCAGCCGCAGGACTCCTTTTATTTTCTTGCATGGACCGAGGGGGCTGGCCGGGGAGCGTGGAGCGGTGGCTGATGGAGACGGGGGGAGGACACCCTTGGTCATTTCCAAGGCTGGAGCGCAGATCTGCCCAGGGCCCGTAGTTGAGGCAATCGTCCTCGGAGGCCCTGGCCCCTGGGGGAGGGGGTGCCCACGACAGGGAGAGAGGGAATGCAGGTGACCGTGTGGCACCTTGGGCCCACTCCCCTGGCAGGTGCTGTCTGCCCACTGAGATTGTAGCATCAGTGCAGGGGAGGGTGTGTCTGGGGCGCGTTTTAAACTTTCTGTGGCATCTACACTCCAGAAGCCTATCTTCCTCTGTTAATCTGAGGCTTCTCGAATATAGATCGGGTCTGCTCTTTGAAAGGTCCTGAAGAATCTAAAGTCAAAACCTGGCCTCCTTCCCACAGCTGACCTCTCCCTGTCGTTTCTCTTCCCCAGACGCAAACACGTTACCAGTTTCCCGCAGGTCCTTCCAGAAACTGTGCAGGTGTCTACAAACACCGTCCCGTTTCCCTCGCGCAGGTGCCAGCCCCCCCTTGCTCTGCGCCTTGCTGCTGCTGCTGTGGGTTTTAAAACCGAAATCTCTTTCTCTTGGAGTTTAGTCAATAGAAAGGATCCTCATTCTCTCATGCCTTCCCGAACTGGTTTCACTGAGGGGAATATGCATTGCTTTCTAGTCTTTTCCTGTTACCTTTACTGGCTGTAGATGTGTGTCCGTTGTGCTGTGCATGGGTGAGTATCTCTGAAGGATGAATTCCTGAGGTTGAAAGGCTGGAGCAAAGAGGATAAGCATCTATAATTTTTTGGTAAGATTTATTTATTAGAGAGAGAGAGCGAGAGCAGGGGGAGGGGCAGAGGGAGAAGGGAGAGAGAGAATCCTAAGCAGACTCCCTGCAGAGTTTGGAGTCTGATGTGGGGCTCGATCCCACGACCCTGAGATCATGACCTGAGCCGAAATCAAGAGTCGGACGCTTCACTGACTGAGCCACAGAGGCACCCCAGTGTCTGTAATTTTGATGGAAAGTGCCGGATTGCCTCCAAGGGGGCAGCCCTGGCTTACCCCCCTACCAGCAATGTCTAGGAGTACCCACGTCCCACAGCCTTGCCAGCCCAGGTGTTTTCAAATTTTAAAGATTTCTGTGCGGAGGAATTCTGTGTCTTTGCTTTCGGTCGATTTCCTCTCCCCGTCTGTCCCCACACTGCCGCTCTGGGGGGCATGTGAGTGCGTGGGGTTCTCTAGCCCCCCAAGGGGCCCCACAGGGAGCGGACCCTCTGCCCCGCAGAGCCTTCTGAGTGGTGGTCTAGCGCCTCTGCAGGCTGACGGCTTGCTTTACACGGGTCTCGAGGGAGGCCTGCCTTCCACATCTGAATTTTCTGCTCTTGATAGCATCACGAGAATCCGTTTCTGAGCTGCTCCCCTTGTCTTCCCCTGCTTCTTCCTCTCTGATCTCCACCTCCCCCCACCTCCCCCCTGCACGAGGCAGTTGCCTCACCCTGCTACTTCTGCTTCTGACTTTCCAAAGATAGAGTCTTTGCACTGGGCAGGCAGGCCTGGCTGGGCCAGAAATCTGTAGACACCACGTCTGGTGGTACGTCTTAAGACACATGCTCAAGAGGGAATTCCAGGGTAGAATGGGGTGCGCTGGCTGCAGTTTTCTCCCTCTGAGTTTCTCTAGGCAGGGGCCTGGAGGTGGAGCTGGAGCCAGGCATGCTCGGAGAGATAGTCCAAGCCAGCACAGTCCAGTAGAACTTTCTAGAATGACGGAAATGCTCTGTGTTTGTGCCACAAAGGACGGTGGCCACTAACACGTGGCACTTGAGATGAGGCGAGGGTGACTGAGGACCTGGGTCTTCAGTTTTACTTTTAATTAATTCTATTGCAATAGTTCTATGGACAGCTCGCCCCTGTGCTGCGTACTTTTCCGGACGAGAAGGGACGTCTCAGAAGCAGAGCGTGTTTGGTCTGTATTGCCTAAAGGCAAAATAGGTGGGCTTAGGGAGGGTCCCACATTCCCACCTGGAATACTGGCCTTCCTTGAAGAACGTGGATATCCACGGATAATCAGCGGGCACTCAGCGCTGTGGACACAGACGTGAGCAGAGCAGGCCAGTCCTGTCCAAATGGAGCATCTCGTGCTGCTTTCCAATCCACAAGTTAAACACACATGCATGCGTTTAGAAAAATCGTGGGCCTTGGACACTTGGAACTTGACCTTGTGGTGTTCACGAGGACGGGTGTGTTTGTTTCCTATAGCTGCTGTTTTGAATTGCCAAGGATTGAGTAGCTGAAAACTGCACACTTTCTCATAGTTCTGAAGGCCCAAAGCCTGAAATGAGCCTTTTTTTTTTTTTTTTAAGATTTATTTATTTGATAGAGAGGGACGGGGAGGAACGGAGAAGGAGAGAGAGAGAGAATCTCAAGCAGACTCCGTGCTAGCCCGACAAGGGGCTCGATCTCACGATGCTGAGATCGTGACCTGTGCCGAAACCAAGAGTCGGACGCTTAACCGACTGTACCCCCTGGGCGCCCCTGGAAATGAGTCTTTTAAAGCTAAAATTAAGGTGTCAGGCTGGTTCCTTCTGGAGGCTCTGGGGGCAGGTGGTGTCCGTGTCTTTGCTTTGCCGTGTTCTAGAGGCTCTTTCCTTGGCTCACATCATACTGCCTTTTCTCCTTGACTCTGACCTCCCATGGCGTCTTCCCTCTTTGCTCTTCCTGTCTCCCTCTTAGAAAGATCCTTGTGTTTGTGTTTTGGGGCCCACCCAGACAACCCAGCATGACCTCCCCTCCTCCGAATCCTTGACTTCATCACACCCACCAAGTCCCTTTGGTCTCCCAGTAAGTATCCGGCTGCACCTGTGTTTGGGGGATCATCTTCGGTCTGTCACAGGTACTCGCTTTCAAGACTCAAAAGAGCAGTTTGTGTGAGAGGAGGGGTATTCCCTGAGTCGCTCACATCTCAGATGTTCTGAACTGGGGTGAAAGGGCAGGGTTTAAGCAGCCGTGTTGTAGGTCTGAGGTGCTGAAAAGCAGTGGGTCTCAAATTTGGTGGGTCCCCGAGTCACCTAGGACACGTGGGAAAAGGACAGAGGCCCAAACCCTGTCCCACTCCGATCCTCAGCGAGGTCTGGAAAGCATCGCTCTTAGGAGTAATTCCAGGGATTAGCTGTGTGCATGCCGGGGGGAGGTGGAACCTCTCTTGTCTTCTGTAAGCAGCCTGAGCAAGGCTCAAGACCAGAGCAAGGAGACCAGAGGAGGGGCTGCTGACTGAATGAGGAGCTGTTGCCTGTGTCTCACCTGAGAGGCAAGAGAAAGTGTGGCTTCCAGAAGCAGAGATGGTGCTCCGAGTGGAGGGAAGGGCCTTAGGAGCGGTGCAATGGTAGGAACAAGAAGGCCACGTTTGGGGACATGGAGGCCATTTGGGGCCAGAAGGGGCAGGGACGGGGAATTGATTGGACAAGGGGAATTCTCACAAGTTGAGCCTGCTGGCGATCGCGGGGTTGCCGGGAGGGCAGAGGCAGGTCTCTGTCTGTGACGCCGTCAGGGGCGGAGTAGACAAAGGCCTGGCCTGGGTGGTGGCGGGAGAGAGAGACGGGATGATCGCGAGAGGTTTAAGAGGATATGTGAATATGACGTCAGTCTGACAACCCATTTATAATAAGTGAGCAGAGCGTGTCGGGCGCTCTACTCCGTGGGCACAGGGCGAGGGCTGTCACAGGATGGAGAGCAGGCCCCATGAGGGCCTTGGTGTCATACGTCTCCTTTGGGGCGAGGTGGCCTGGTGGGAGTTAGATGGTAAGCAGACAAACACGAATCGGCAAGAGACACAACACCAGTGGGACTGGCTGTGGAGAGTTCAGTCGGTTCCCGTGATCGGGAATCAGTCCCTCCTGGCTTCTTTAGACGGAGTGTTCACGGAGGGCCTCTCTGAGGAGGTGACATTTCAGCCGATGTCTATACCCGCCATGCGAAGAGCTGGGGGGGAAGACGGGGGGAGGGCCAGGGTCACGGCCACAAGGAAGGGCCAAACCCACCCCATCCGAGGAGCTGCTAAGTCAGCACGGTCCGCAGAGCTTTCTGCAGAGAAGGAAATGGAATTGGACATTTTATTTTAGTTTTAGCCGGTTTAAACTTAGCTTTCAGTAGCCACGTGAGGCTGGTGTTCTCTGCGTTGAACAACCCAGAGCTAAAGGTCTGTGTGGCCGATGTCAATCAGGTAAGGTGAGCTAGAGAGAAGGCAGGTGCTCTCGCTTCTCTTTTCTAACACAGTGCAAAGCCTTTGGATGGTTTTACTGAAAGGTTGACATGAGGTGATTAATGTTGTGTAAGTTCACTCTGGCTGCCACGTTGTGGAGTGAATTGGAGGGGGTAAGGGTGGGACAGGAGACCAGGGAGGTCCTTGTAATGAGACCAGGAGCGCTGTGCTGCGGGTGCCTTGGGAACAGGGTGTCTGCCGTGGAGACAGAGCCACGGAGAATTTTGGATGGCCTTTGGAGGTAGATCCGACAGGAGTGGACAGGGAGGGGATGGGGGAGATGGGAGAATTAAAAAAAATTTTTTTTATTTTAAAGATTATTTATTTATTTATCTATTAGAGAGGGAGAGAGAGAGAACGAGCAGGGGGAGAGGGAGACGCAGACTCCCCGCTGAGCAGGGAGCCCCATGCGGGGCTCGATCCCAATGACCTGAGCCGAAGGCAGACGCTTTACCGACTGAGCCACCCAAGTGCCCCAAGATGGGAGAATTTGACGCTCCTAGATTTTGGGGTTAAGGAGCAGGATGGATCGTGCTGCCTTTTGCCAAAAGGAGGCATGGAGAGCAGGTTTTGTTTTGATTTGATTTGTCTTCGGAAGTGAGGAATTGGCTTCTTTTGGAGGGTTTGGTAGAGATTTCTCCTGAAGGTCCCTGTAGAGACGGCAAGTAGCCAGGTGGGCATGGGGAAAAGTCGGGGCGGGAGATGAGAATTTCAGGTCATCAGGGGATGGAGGGTATATAATGCTTTGGGACAGGGTCACGCCGCTAAAGAGAGTGAGTATTTAGGGAAGAGAGGGAAGGGCTGGAGCTTGCTGCCTCATTTAAGATTGAGCATAGGAGGAAGATCCAGAAAGACGACTCGAGATTTGTGAAATGCCATGGAAGCCAAGCCAAGTCATGGTTTCCAGAAGGAGGAAATGATGGGGTAGCTGCTGATTGGCCAAAGACTCGAGAAGAATCCAGGATAAGCAGCATGGCGGTCCTGGGTGGCATTGGGAGAGCAGGCTCAGTGGAGGGGGTCGGAGAGAGGAGGAGCTGAGAAAGCAGAGCTCACGACCATCTGTAACTCTTCTGGTGAAAATATTTGCTGTGACGGGAAGCAGAGGAATGGGTCGGGCTTTGGAGGAGTGCGGTCAAAGGATAGATTTCTCTCTCTCTCTCTCTCTTTTTAAAGTGAGGTAGGAAGCAGGTAGTTTGCCTTTGCCAGGAGGAGGGCCTTTCCGCCACCGTGATGGGAGGGAGGGCTGTGAACGTGGGCAGTGCTGTGGGGAGGGTGGGATTTGGGCCATGAGTTAATGAGCAGTTACTGTCAGATCGCGCCCGTCGTTCTCAGCGACGTGTGAGGCAGGACCCTTACGTGAGTCGTTCTGAAGACGGAAAACAGTCCACGGGGTAACTTGAGCCGAGCTGCTACATGGCTTGAGCTCTGCTTCTCAAAACGTGAGCGTGCGAATGGATCACCCCGGGATTTGTTACCATGCCGATTCGGGTTTCTGATGAGCTCCCAGGTCATGTGGCTGCTGCTGTCCTCGGAGCCCACTTTGAGTAGCAAGACCCCACAGGGCTAATGTGGCCAGAGACGCCTGATTATTAGCCCACGGGACTTACGCTTAGGGCAGAGGGGCAAGCGTTGAATCCCTGGCTGAGATTCGTGGCCATGCATTTAAAGCAGGTCCTCTCAAGGTTAGAATGATCTGGGGAATTTAAGAAAACAAAACCAAACCCCCCAAGACAGGATCTGGGCATTTTGATTTTGGTTGAGCTTCTGAATTAAGTGGTATCGTGTGGATTCCCAGGGCACCTTGTTTTTTAAAAGCTCCCCTGGTGATTCTAGTGTTGATCTCGGCTCGAGCAACACTGATCTAAAATAGGTCAAGGGGATGACCGTGGGAGCAGGTGGCCATGGGGGGTGGAGGCAGGGATGCCTCTAGCATGTGTGGGCTCCTGTCCATATAAACAATTTGAGTCACCCCAAGTCAACACACTAAGGCTATTTGAGCTGTCTGATCTTCCA
Organism: Ursus arctos; assembly: GCF_023065955.2. Taxonomy (NCBI): domain Eukaryota; kingdom Metazoa; phylum Chordata; class Mammalia; order Carnivora; family Ursidae; genus Ursus; species Ursus arctos. The sequence continues at coordinate 7,999,555 of NW_026622808.1, forward strand.
TAGCCCTACAGAAGAATGACCATGTCAGCCAGCAGGAGCAATGGGCTCCCCAGGCTCGCCTTCTGGAATCTTCATGGGATCCTGGGATGCCTCTCAGGGCATCTGGTCTACCTTATGTATGGGCTTCATGGGTTGGGGGACCCATTTGGGCCTGGGGAGGGAGTTTCTCAGATGTTTTTGGCAGTCCCTACTGGTCCTGGGCCCCTCAGATAGTTTCAGCGAAGGCACTCAAGCTGAGGGGCCCCCTTGATCCATGCAGCCCGGTCAAGAGCAAAGCTGGTTGAAAAACTGAGAGCCCAACTTGTACGATGAATCGTCTCATTGCAATGACAAGAATCGCGATAGAAGCCAGGGACCAGAGCATCTCTTCGTGTGGCAAGGAACTAATGCCTCCACAGCCAGCAAGGGCCCGAGGTCTGCCAACAGCCACGTGATCAACCTTGGAAGCGGACTGTCTGCCAGTTGAGCCTTGGGGTGACTATAGTCGCGGTGGGCACCATGATTGTGGCCTCGCGAGAAACCCCGAGTGAGGCTCAGGGTTTGGGCCAACTGGATGGACCCAGATCTGAGCCCCAGAAACCAAGATGATAAATGTTTGTTGTTTGAAGCTGTTTAAGTTTTGGGTGAGTTTGTTACGCAGCTGGAAATAACTAACAGAAGGGGCCAAGGCCGCGTCTCCAGAAGATTCCATCTCTTGGCTTTACTTTCCTCTCTGTTGGCTCCATCTTCCACCTTAGCAGCCCCCTCAGAAGGATTCTACACTCTTGGTGATTCTTAAAAAGAATAGAAATAAGAAAAAAAAAGAAGGAAATTCAGCGGGTGGGCAGCTTTCAAATGGAGCGTGGGATGACATGGTGGGGAGGTCATGTCAACCCCATGCCCACCATGTGGCTGACAAAGGAACGAGTGGGGCCCAGAGGAAAGCCAGAGCCAGTTGCTTTGTCAGGGAAGAGAAGGGAAATCTACCCCAGATGATCACCGGTGGGACATGGAAGTCACGGGGTCCTTGGTGTAAGCCTGGGCGGGATTTGGGAACCTGCCTGCACCTTCGAGGCAGGGAGGGAATCCAAATGGTTAGCATCGTGGACATCAATGGAAAGGCCTCAATGCATGAAGGCCAAGGCTTTGAGGAGACCAGGGGGCATGAGGGCTGCGTAGAGGCCTGTGGGGTGGGGCGTTCCAGGCTTTTCCTGTGTGCGCCCGCATCTGAGCAGAGACGGTAAGGCAGGAACACGCAGGAAGAGGGAGACCATTCTTTTGATCACTCCGGTGGCGAGATTTCGATCGTGTGTGCTCATAGGAGACAGGGTTGCAGGCTGGGCTAGATGGACAATGAAGACCTCGATTCAACTTTCTGCCAAACGTGCATAATTCCAGCGAATCTTTTTTTTTTTTTTAAGATTTTATTTATTTATTTGACAGAGAGACAGCCAGCGAGAGAGGGAACACAAACAGGGGGAATGGGAGAGGAAGAAGCAGGCTCCCAGTGGAGGACCCCGATGTGGGGCTCGATCCCAGAACGCCGGGATCACGCCCTGAGCCGAAGGCTGACGCTTAATGACTGTGCTACCCAGGCGCCCCCAGCGAATCTTTCAACCAGAAATTTCCGTAGCCTCCTTCTGGGTCTTTAGAACTCTCACCAAGGAGGTGAAGAGATGGATCTCAGGCCCCTTCTTTCTTCTCTCCCTTTTCCTTCTTGGTCTCCTATGCAGGTCTCACTGCAGGCGAGCGTGGAAGAGGGGACAAGCGCAAAGGGCAACCCTACCCGCCTGGGGTGGATGGGGCGTTGTGGTTTTTGCGTCCGCTATGGAAGCCCCTCCTGCTTTCCTGGCCAGGGTGAGGGTGGGGGGGGTCCCCGTGCGTCTCTCTCCTCCGGGTCCCTTCTCCTTCCAGCAACTCTGGCTGCCCGGCCCCCCAGAGGAGCTCCCCGGGGAGGAGAGGGGGGCACTGGGAGCATCCTGATACAGGAGATGGGGGACACCCCTGGGTCTCCCAGGCAGAAGGAAGTGGCTTCCAATGCACATCTTTACCCGGCCTTCCTTCCTGACCCGAGTGAGGCCTGACGTTGCCAGATGTGGGCCTGCTGGGTCCACCTGCAGATTCGACCGAAGGCATGGAGCCCGCGTTGAGTTTTTACAGTCCCGAGGTCGCGGGTTTATAAAAACCTGCAAAACAGAGCAGCCTGGAAGGGAGCCCACGGAGCTCGCGGAGGCCACGGCTTGGCATTTGCACCTGTGCCCCTTGAGACCTTCGCACCAGCTTCGCCCACCTTACACGCCCTGCGAGTTCTGGGTGTCCCAGGGAACGCGGCCTGTGGAAGGTCGAGACCCGGCAGAGACCCTTCCGAGTGTGTGAGCACCCTGAGATGGGAGAGTGTCCTCTCTGCTCTGCTCTCTTCCTCCTGTTCTGTGCTAGAAATATTTATTGACCCCCTCCTGAGCAAGATGTAGAGATGGCAGTGGGTGGCCCTCCGCATCAGCTTCCAGTCCTTGGGGTGGGGGATGGGGGGGACAGCTGTAAGCAGTAAAAATATGCAGAATGTCACAGGGGCTCAGAACAGGGCGAGGAGGACCTCCCTGTGAAAGGAGGCACAGGCTTCCCAGAGGCCCGGGAGGGAAGGACAGCTCAGGCTCAGGGACCAGCATAAGCAAAGGCACAGAGGTTCCACAGGGGTGCTCGGGAACGCAACCAGGGAACTTGCTTTAGTACGGTCTGTTGTGTTTTGGTTTAGAAAATGTTTGGTCTGGCCTGGCGGAGGGATGGGAGGTCGGGTCCCCTAGAGTCAGGTGGCCTTTCAGGGCCAGAGGCTGTGGCCAGGGGATGGAGTGTACTAAGTGGCTGGTTCGTGGGCCCTCGTCCCGGGTCTGGGGGTGGGACGTGTTGCCCACCCCTGAGAATGGAGAGGTGTGGCTCCCCACGGGAAAAAGGGGGTGATAGCACCAGAAGAAGGAAACTGGGGCGGGGATATGCAGGCAGAGTCAACACACGTTCACCACTGGCCTCCCTGAATGTTAAAGAGCCTGGAAGGATTTGTGGGTTTTATTCTGTGTGCCATGCAGGGCCTGCCAGAGGTGGTTTTGGGTAGATGGACGCTGTCCCGGCAAACGGAAGAGGGACGGCGGGGGCAGAAAGTTCGGAGAGATTTTAGTGGTGGGATGGACAGGACTTGGGAAGTCCCTTCCTTACCCTTTTCCCAAATGTGATAGTTAACTTCTTCTTTTTACTTCCTCTACTGCCGGCCCTTCACGGTCACCTGGGGGGTGGGAACGGAGTTGGAAACGAATCCACAGGGACTGCTTTTAAGAAGTTCAAAGCGAGGGTTAAAATAAAGAAGGTGTATGAAACTCATGGTCTTTAAAGGCCACTTCAGAAGTGAAGGAGTGTGGGGAATTTTGTCGATGGAAACATTGACGAGGCCTGATTTGGGGTTTGGGCTTCTGGGGGGGCTAGGAATCCATTCATCCATCCATCCATCCATCCATCCATCCATCCATCCATCCATCCTGTGTCTACATAGATGGGAGGGGGTGGTTTGGGAATGGAATTTGGTTTTGGACACGTTGCATTTGAGACATCAGCGGCCTCTGTCGTGGAGGACGAATACAGTTTATCCCGTGAATTGGGGCCTGGGACAGGATTGGGGAGTGAGCCATAAGGACGCAGACGAGGGACTGCCAGAGGCTGATCTCAGAGTCCCTGCGTTAGGCTGGTGCTTAGCTGCCCGTGGAGCAGGTGCCATGTTCTCCTTGGTGTCATGGCTACCGTTGCGGACCGTCTTCTAAACCTGGGAAGAGAGAATGCCAACAAAAAGTGGCCCCGCATTTGCAGGCTGCTGTGATGAGCCCACGTGCCCATCACTTTGCGGGTTAAGGATGTGTTCCCGTTCTCTCAAGCCAGTGGATGCCGTAGCCACTAGGAGATCTGGAAGAGGCAGGGAACGATTCTCCCGTAGGACCTGCAGAGTGAGCGCAGCCCTTTGACTCTGTGATTTCTGATTTCTGGTTTCCGGCTTCCAGAATTGTCAGAGAAAGAGAAAACAGCGTGTGTAGGTGGAAGCCACCGAGACTGTGATCATCTGTTACCGCAGCTGAAGGAGACTAATACGTGAGCGTTTGTCGAGGGCAGCCTGCCCACCCTTGGATGTCGTCATGGCCCTGGGGAAAAGTCCCTGGTCAAATAACGTTGAACCTCGAACACACGGACATTGATTCGTTCTTGCAACACGTTTTTGTTGAGCCTGTGTTGCATGGATATTGATAACAAAGGCCCCGCCCTCACTGCTTCGATTCTCCTGGGGAGGGGCGCCTGGGGGTCTCAGTCGGTGAAGCGTCTGCCTTCAGCTCGGGTCATGATCCTGGCGTCCTGGGATCGAGCCCCACGTCGGCTCCCTGCTCAGCGGGGTGTCTGCTTCTCCCTCTGCCTCTGCCCCTCCCCTCGCTCCTGCTCTCACTCACTCTCTCTCTCTCTCTCTCTTCAAATAAATAAATAAAGTCTTAAAAAAACAGAACAGAACAAGGTTCTCCCAGGGAAAGTAGACAGTAAACTAACTATATATTGTGATATCGGGCTAGTGAGGTACTGTTTCCTTCTTGGGGGTGCTATTTTCGATGGGTTTGGTGAAGAGGGTCTGTGGTCACTAATATTTAACAGACCGGGATAAAATGAAGACACAAGCCTGTGGGTATATCTGAGGAATGAATGTTCCAGGGGGAGGGAACGTCAGTGCGCACGGGCCAAGAAGTGGGCACGTGCTTGGCCCCTCCACTGTGTCTGGAATCGAGGGAGGGAGAGACGTGGAGGCCAGTGTGGACACGGGCTTTTACTCTGCGGAAGAGGGGAATCCACTGGAGAGATTTGAAGGAGGGTGTGATTTTTTTTTTTTCTAATTGAGATGAAATTCACCCAACATCAAATTAGCCATTTTAAAGCATATAATTCACTGGTATTTAGCACATCTGCGATCAACATTTTCATCGCCCCCAACGGAGACCTCCTTGTACCCATGAAACAGCCCCTGCCCACCGCCCGGCGATCGCCAATCTGCTCTCGGTCTCTGCGGATGATCTGTTGTGACATGATTATGGAGAGTTGCTCTGGCTGCTGGGTGGGGAGGGTGGCGGCCGCAGGTGGAGGTGACGGAGAAAGATGGCAAGTAATGTTGGATTCAGGATGCCATCGTTCCATCACAGCATTAAGGCATCCGAGAAGACGTGACTTCATCCCCGTTTGATGGTGGAGCCCCCCCTTTTTAAGGAGTATTCCAGAATACACAACAATGATGGAGCAGGAAGAGTACTGGTTCTAGAATTCTGGAGAACCAAGTTCTGAGGTCCCCACCTCCGACTTCTGACCTTAGTCCAGTCCCTTCACCTCTGGGCATTCCTCATTCTCATCCAGACGCTGGGGATGTCCATTAGCTTCGAGATTCCACGATTCCGTGACCTTGTGCCTGAGGAGAAATCACGGTCACTTGTGGAGATGCTCCTGCATCTGGGGAAAGCGGGCACCCTCTTCATGGCAGCCCACCTGGATTTCTCCTCACCCCCCAGGCTCCGAAAGCCAGGAGGAGGCTGTATACAGGGCTCGCATGATCTCGTTGGGAGGTGGACTTAGCTTTCAGGCAAACTGAATTTCCACACAAGTTAGGTGGCTTGAGAGAGCCGGTATCGGAAGCCTGCATCATTGGCCCCCTCCGAGACTTCCAGCATCTCGGTCGGTCGGGAGGTGTGCTGCCAGAGAGCGGTTCTTAATAATCCGGAAGTTTGCGAGATTAACTTTTCGTGTGTGAAGGGCAGCGAAGTCAAGGTTATCGCCATCCCAACACGCCCCTCCTTGCATTGCACTGTGTGTGTGTCTCCCTTGTTTTTCCATGCTTTAAACTCAGAAGAATTTGTTTTAATCTTAGGCGAAAGCAGTAACACGCACGGGGTTGAAAACGAAATCAAATAGGTACCCAAGGGCTAAGCATGCCGGGCAGCCCTCAGGGGGACAAAACTGATACCCAGTGGTGGCTTCTTAAGGACTTGGTTCAAACCAGGGGTTAAAATGAACGCCCTATGAAAGTCACGGTCTTGGGGGTGCCTGGGTGACTCAGTCGCTGAAGCGTCTGCCTTCAGCTTAGGGCGTGATCTCGGGGTCCTGGGACTGAGCCCCACGTGGGGCTCCCTGCTCAGCGGAGAGTCTGCTTCTCCCTCTCCCCCTGCTTGTGCTCTCTCTCTCAAATAAATAAATAAAATCTAAAAAAAAAAAAAAAAAGTCATGGTCTTTAAAAACTTTTTTTCCCCCCTCTTCTCCTTCCATAAGCCTATGGGAGCACTTTGTCTTGGTCTTTAGGCAGGAACGGCTGTACTTCCCCCGAGCTGGTGGCTTCTTTGGAGGGACACCGAGGACCATTTAGCCAAACGCATCCCCCTCCTCGCACTGGCTGCAAAGTTCTGTGCCAGATTTGGGGCCCACCTCGTGTGCTGGAAGATTGGACTAAAGAAGCCCCTGACTTCTCCCAGACTTACTGTATATATTTTTTAAGATTTATGTCTTTTTTCCCCCTTTCATTGAAGTATAATTGACATGCAATGTGACAACAGTTTCGGTTATACAGCGTAGTGATTCGACAACTCTGTATGTTACGTCGTGCTCACCCCAAGCACGGCTACCCGCCGTCAGTGCTGTTAGAACACATCGACTGTATTCCCCATGCTGTTCCTTTCATCCCCGGGACTTATTCACTCCGTAACTGGAAGGCTGGACCTCCCACTCCCCTTCATCTTTCTTTCTTTTTTTTTTTTTTTTAAGATTTTATTTATTTATTTATTTGACAGAGAGAGACATAGCCAGCGAGAGAGGGAACACAGGCAGGGGGAGTGGGAGAGGAAGAAGCAGGCTCCTAGCGGAGGAGCCTGATGTGGGGCTCGAACCCAGAACGCTGGGATCACGCCCTGAGCCGAAGGCAGACGCTTAACCGCTGTGCCACCCAGGCGCCCCCCCCCCTTCATCTTTCTTTTTCTACCCTGTTTTCACTTAATTTGCCAGCGTGGGTGTCTGATCCGGGAAGATGTAGCTTGGGGACTGTGACTGATTGTCTTCTCCAGTCCTGATGGTGCCAGAGAAGCTTTGTTTGGGGTTCCCCTGCATCCTGCCAGCCTGTCTCTGCTCCGGCATGGGATGTCCCTTTTCTGGGTTTGGTGCCTCCCTGTACCCCCTCCCCCAGCATGGGAAGCAGCCGCTGCACAAGGGGACGATGGCATGGCCGTTTGCCCTGTGTCGTTAAGGATGATTTATTTCTCCGGCGGCGACCGTGGTGCCTGAGGGTTTACCATGAGTCCGTTCAGATTACAGGCTGAACTTGTAAAATGGTGCCCTGCAAATTAGTGCCGCGTGGAGTGTCCCTCTTGCTGGGCACTCGCGTGTCCCAGGAGGCAGCGAAGGGCCGAGGCACCTGCTTCCTTCTTCCTTCCTTCCTAATTCAGCGAAGCTTTGTTGAATTTCTTCAGTGTGCAGAGCGGGTCTGCGGGGGCTGTGGGCAGTGTAGACACCCAGCGTGGATGCTTGGCTCTCTGTGTCCCAGGAGCTTACAAGCTGGCTGCCCAGCTGGGACAGACACAGGCCATGTCCCAGCATCATCCGACGGGGTGGTGGTGATGAGGGCCCCTGAAATAGCATCCTGATCCCCGTCCTCGGGCAGAGGGCAGCCTGCTCAGCAGACATGGGGCCAGTCTGTGTGTGCAACCCTCCCGGGGACACCCGGCTGAGCTCACTCTGCCGCCCGCACGGGTGGGACACCCTGGCACTCTGGACTCCCGTTCTCCAGTGGATTTTTCCTTTTGGGTTTTTCCCACGCACACCCGAACCTCGTGACTGACTCTCGAGAAACTATGTGGGAACCGCGGCTTTTCTGTTTGCTGAGAGGGGAGAAAACTGTTTCATGTAACCACTGGGTTTTATGGACCCTTCGCGGTCCCTGCCAGTGCCCTGAGGAGGGTCTTTGTGGAACTGACAGCATCATCCAGTAGCTTCGGGGCCAGTTACGGTTTTCTAGGATGGTGTGCTGAATCCTGTAGGGTCTAGGCCTGCTCCTAATGCTGGGATCTTTTTGGCAATCTTGTCATGCCCCTTACTGCCCTGTCCCCTTTCCTCTCTTGCGGTCACTCAGCTGGGCCAGGATCCTTCCCTGGAATGAGAGGCTATGCGGTGTCTTCCAAAGGCTGCCTCTCACCCTCTCCGGACATGTGTGTGACGGGACACCGCTCAGCCTGGGAGGATGCTCGGTCCACACCGCAGGCTCTCCTGGGATTATTCCTTCCACGTGCCACCCTTCAGGATTTGTGAACGAGCTCGGGCCTGAAATCAGCAATTCTTGTTGATTTCAACTGCTGACGCAAGGCCAGTGTATCCCCTTTCCACGTCCTGCTTAATTCCCTGCGCTCGGCTTTCACTCCCACTCTGGGACCAGCCCCTCTGTCTGTGGAGAGAGCCCCGGGACGGGCCCAGGTCCCTCTCGATGGTTTGGTTAGCAGGGACCGTGCCAGGTATGACGAATGCTGTGCAGAAGCGAAGCAGACACGCTCGCGGCTCCCAGAGCCTTGGAGGGACCCCCGCAGACCCTGTTGATCTCCCAGATGCAATCAGCGCCAGAGCCCGCGCATTCTAGGCTGATTAGCTAATGACTTTGGACTGGGCGAGTGCAGTGCCGAAAATGTGACTCACCCAGCTGCAGGTATGGACGGCAGTGGGCATGCTCCGTTGCCATGGGAATGCAAGCTCGGCTTCATGTCAAAGCAGAAAGAATTCACGTCCACTCCTCTGGGGTGTGGATGCTTCTGCTCTCCCCCAGACTGTGGTGTGGTCCTCACCGCTGCACCCCGCCCCCTGCCCTCAATCCACTGTCACTCCTTCCTTCCTGGGGGGCGTCCTGGCCCCCGTCGCTGCCCAGTAAATGCAGCCACCGTCCCCGCAGTCATGCCTCTGATGCTTCCTCGCAAGTCCCAGTGACCTAGTTACATGGGAGGAGAAGCAGAAATCTGAATGCTTTCTTGAGGTGCGGCCGTGTGACAAGGTGACAAGAGCCTGGCTTTATAGTTGGACAGATTTGGTTCAATGTCTGCTGTCACTCAGGAGCTCTGTAACCTCGGGAAAATATTTTTCCTCCTCTTCCGTGTCCTCAGAGGTAAATTGGGGCAGGCCCTACCTTGCCGGGCTGCACAGGGACGAGATGAAAGCATGTCACCATGCTTGGCGTATCGCTCTGTGAGCAATCACTCTCCTTTCCTTCCATCTCCCGACAGCCCCAGGGGGCTCAGGATCGATGCTGAAGATCAGGTCAGCTAGGAGGCGGACACTCCCAGGGACGCCCGTCCAGACTGCGATTTCTCCGGGCTGTGGACCCTAGCGTCTACCTTGGCCCAGTTGGGTGTTGTGTCGCAAACACCAGAAACCGATTCTGGTTGATGTCAGCAAAGTGGAATTTACTGCAGAGAAACTGAAGCTCACGGGATGGGCAGGAGGCTGGGGAAACCCGAAAACAGAAACGGAGCTGCTCAGGGGTGTGAGGCGCGGAGGTAGGGCTCACAGGACAGTCTTACGGCAAAGGTGGTGTGGTCAGGTTTGCTTCGTTGCGATGGGCGAAGTCCGTCCATCTCCCAGAGCGTCCGCCGAGAGCATCTGGAGGCGAGCATGGGTCACACACACCTTTGGCCTGTGAGAGACCCCTTTGGATTTGTGGTGGCAGAGCTGGTCTGGGGATGAACGGTCCTGCAGAGAAAGTGGGCGATGGGGGAGAGAGAATTCCCTGAACGCAATGGGGTGCTGTCAAGAGGGATAGAGGACACTGGGTAGCTTTAGGAACACATGTCTGTCACAAGGATCTTGGACAAAACTCACTTTGGGCTTCTTTCCTGAAGATGAGAGATTTGAACTATGTGATCTCAGTGGAACTCCTACCTCCCGTCCTCCGTCTCTTTCCCTTCCTTCCTTCCTTCTTTCTTTCTTTCTTTTCTCTTTTCTTTCTTTTTCTTTCTTTCTTCTTCCTTCCTTCCTTCCTTCCTTCCTTCCTTCCTTCCTTCCTTCCTCTTTTTTAAGATTTATTTATTCTTAGAGAGAAAGAGAGACCACGAGCTGGAAGCAGAGGGAGACAGAATCTCAAACAGACTCCCCTCTGAGCACAGAGTCCGATGCAGGGCTCAACCTCACGACCCCGAGATCATGACCCAAGCTGAAACCAAGAGTCAGATGCTCAATTGTCTGAGCCACGCAGGGCCCCGACCCTGTGGTTTCTCATAGGACTGCTCTGATGACTGTTGGCATCTCTTTCCACAGGGAGGAAATGTGAATGAGCGATAATTAGGCTGCTTAGTCTCCATTCTCCCCGTGAAACCTTCTGCTCCCTTGTGCGTGTAATTAATAACTGATGTTTTCTAAAATCCACTCAATTTTTAATAAAATTTGTCCACAGAAAATTACAGAGATTGTAATAAATGTATCTGCCATGCATATTTTTATTTATTTATTTATTTATTTATTTATTTATTTATTTATTTATTTTTAAGTGGGTTCCTACATGGGTCTTGAACTCATGACCCTGAGATCAGGAGTTGCGTGCTCTACCGACTGAGCCAGCCAGGCGCCCCCATGCATATATTTTTTTTAAAAAAGATGTATTTATTTATTGAAGAGAGACAGAGAACCCGAGTGGGAGGAGGGGCAGAGGGAGAGAGAGAATCCCAAGCAGGCTGGACGGTCAGCGCAGAGCCTGATGTGGGGCTCGATCTCTCGACCCTGAGATCACAAACTGAGCTGAAATCAGGAGTCGGACGCTTAACCGACTGAGCCACCCAGGCACAGCGCCACCCCCCCATCTTTCTAAATCCACTTTCCTGAGCTATAATTTGTTTCATGTGCCGAGGTCCTCAAGTGGTCTGAACTGTTTTCTAAAAGTTTTAAAGTTTTGTGTTTGACGTTCAGATCTTTGCCCCATCTGTAATTTCTTTCTCCTGTTTGCTCGAAGGTAGGGGCACATTTGCACTCAGGACCCTGCAGTCAGGGTCACATACGATACGGACTGAGCCAGCCAGGTGCCCGTAAACTGTTATTTCTCATCTTCTCCCCAATTTACTGTCTGCTCCCCAGTTCCCAATATTACACATTGCCTTTTGAGTTTCTTCTTATAGGAGATTAGACCTGGCCCTTCTACCGCCACTGTACCCCACCCCCTGCCCCCATGTGCACACATAACCTCTTTCCTTACCCCCCCAAAATGGTGATACCATGATGTTTGGTTATATGACAGTCTGCTGTTTTCATTAGTATGCCCGCGGAGATTAATTAGAACTGAACTCCTTCTCGGTATCTGCTTCTTTGATAGGACACTTTTTTTAATTTTCCCTAGTTAATCAAAGAAATTCAAATAAATAAAATAAAAAAACAATTGCTTTTTTATTGGCTTGGTGTTCTCAGTCTCTTGGACCAGTTCTTCCCCCGGACTCTTCACCAGACCGATAAAGTCCCCCTGAATACTGTCAGCACTGTTGGAAGAAATATAGCAGGTCTGCCGTGTCACCAGTGATAGGTGATGAGTCTGTCTGCTCTGGTTTTGGTCTGTTCTTCAGGTCCGTGGTCGCCTGTCATCCTGGACTGTTCCTTCACCAGCATCTGATTACTTCCCTTTGCTTCTCTTCTGCTTTTGGCCATTCCTGGGGTCTCCCGTTTTCCTCTTTCTGGATTTTCTCCCTTGCTCTCCTCCAGTAGCTTGCTGGAAAAAAGTGGGTCTGATCTTCAACCCACAGTATTATCAGTATGGCTTGTCGCCTGGCCTATGGCTGTCCCCGAGTCTAAGAGCTCTGAGCTCGTTTCCCTCGAGAATCTTGACATTTCCTGCCCTGGGCAGTTGGGGGAGTCACTTGGCGGCCAAGCGTGGGGAGGGATTTAGGGGGCTCTCCCTCTACCTCCTTTTACTATTTCCACCTCATCGATACCTCGCGCCTGTGAGTCTTCCTGGGCCTTTCTGAGGTTCTGCCTTATACAGTGGTTTGTTTCTTGTTGCTCCCTCCCTCCCAAGGCAATAAAGTTGTCAGTTTTCTCCTCTAGGCTTGGTCTTGACCATTTATCTGTTTGTGTTCCACTCTCCAAAATGTGTGGCCGTGTCGCCCTGACTGTCAACTCTTATTTCCTTTTTATTTCTCTCGGTGGTTTTGTCCCTTTTCTTTTTTCCCATTTTTAATGGGATTTCAGGAAAGCGTGGGGGATAAACTGCCTGTTTTTGTCTGCCATTTTAACCGTACGTTTTGTATTTTATGTTCGTAGCTAGTGTTTAGGAATACTGTTTGTTTTTATAAGTAGACCTTCAGTGGTCTTATTGGTTCAGATAGTTTTTAGAATTTCCTGGATTTTCGGGGTAGACAATGAGATGGTATGAGGGTGTCAGCAGTTTTTTACTTGGCAACCCTTATATTTTTTTCTGTCTTTTTATTGCCTTAATGTGTTACGGGATCTTCAGTAAAGTGTTGAAAAGAAGCAGTGGGGGGGGGCGCCTGGGTGGCACAGCGGTTAAGCGTCTGCCTTCGGCTCAGGGCGTGATCCCGACGTTATGGGATCGAGCCCCACATCAGGCTCCTCCGCTATGAGCCTGCTTCTTCCTCTCCCACTCCCCCTGCTTGTGTTCCCTCTCTCGCTGGCTGTCTCTATCTCTGTCGAATAAATAAATAAAATCTTAAAAAAGGAAACGAAAAGAAAAGAAAAGAAGCAGTGGGGGTAGGTAGCCTTGTCTGACTCCTGACTTTAAAGGAAAACTCCCAGTGTGTTCCATTAAACATGAGATTTATTCTAATTTTGGATAGTTACAGTTTATCAGACAGAAAATTTCCTTTCCGGTCCTAATTTGTGAGGAGTTTTAATGGTCAGATGCTTTTCTGCATCTAGATTATTGCATTTTTTTTTTCTTATACTCTTCTAATGTGACGAGTTTAACTAGTACGTTTTCTGGTGTTTTACTATCCGTCCTTGCTCAGGATTGAGTCATGTTTCTTTAGGATTTTTACAGTTATGCCCTGTGAGGTGAGGAGGCAGGCTTTTAATTCTTTTAATTCTTACATTGTTTTTCTTTGAAGGTCGGTACGTGGTAGTATAAAAGGAACTGAGTGTTCTTCTCTCTCAGTGTTTTTCTGGAAGAGAGCATATAAGACAAATGTCTTTTCCGGGCGCCTGGGTGGCAGAGCGGTTAAGCGTCTGCCTTCGGCTCAGGGCGTGATCCCGGCGTTGTGGGATCGAGCCCCACATCAGGCTCCTCCACTGGGAGCCTGCTTCTTCCTCTCCCACTCCCCCTGCTTGTGTTCCCTCTCTCGCTGGCTGTCTCTGTCTCTGTCAAATAAATAAATAAAATCTTTAAAAAAAAAAAAGACAAATGTCTTTTCTTTCAAAGGTTGAGAAGCTTCTCGGTAGAACCACATAAACCTGGTGTAGCTTTTGAAGATACATTTTAGACTGCTGGATCAATTCCTTTGAAGGTTATAGATCTACTCAGGGTTTCTATTTCTTCTTGAGTCAATTTGGAATTTGTCATTTTTCTGGAAGACGATCGATGGCAGGAGAAAGCAAATGACCAGCAGCTCCAAGACTTGTGGGAAGATAACATGTTCAGCGAGTCACGCTACCAACACCTGGGAGGGGGGAGGGGGGAGGTCAAAGTGAACGCGTGTCCCAGGGTTTTGTATTATTCAGGAGGAAAAGAGAGCTATTGATCGTCTTTATGCTTGGAGTCGAGAGTACATGTTAAAAATATCAGTGTAACCCCCTGGTCACTTAAGTAGTATAAATAGACTATAAATGCCAAGTTTGCAGGGGCAGGAAGGAGAATAAAGAGAATGCAATTAAGCTGATAGAAAGCAAGACAGGAGGAAGCAGGAAGAGCAAAGAGAAAAGCCTGGTAAAGAGAAAGCATGTCATGGTGATGACCTTTAGGGTTTTTTCCCGTAGTGGTGGACACCCAGGTCACTCTGTGCCTGTCTTCTCTCTCTCTGTCTCTCTTTCTTTGTCTCTCGGGGGCCAGACTTTTCCCAGGACCAGGCTGCGTCACTCATCTGTGTATACTCGGTGCCTGATATACAGTAGGTGTCCAGTAAATGTTTGGATGAGCTTGACCAACAAATACATAGGTGAACACGTGAGCCAATACACCCTTGCAGGTAGAGCTCCTCCAGCAGCTTCTGTGGCCCCAGGGAGACATCTTAATCTGCACTTACCTTGGTTGATGCATTACTTGGGACTGAAGCAGGGGCTGCAGCCTTGGATTTGATGGGGAGAAGAGTCAGTGTGAGTTGTCTAGACTGAAACCACAATAAATTCCTCGGCCGTGGAGCTGTTATGCGCTTGGTCTGGACCAGGGTGGCCTGTAGGCTGCAAACGAGTGCTTCTCAAGCATTACCACGCTCACGATTGGAGGGCGCTTGATGCAGGAGGTCTGGGGAGGGGCCGGGACGCTGCATTTCTGACAAGCTCATGGACCGTGTTTTGGAGCAAGGCTGCAGGCTGGCACCTGTGCCGAGGCTTTCCCTGGATGCCTGGGGACAACACGGTGGCCCTGTGCTTGGAGCGCAGGCTCAGATGGAAACATTCTAACTTCCGGGCCTGTTAGCCATGAACAAGAACGCTCCAAGCCCGTGCTGGCCGGGGAGGGGTACCCTGGGCCTCCACCTGTGCGTGGGGGATGGGGCCCGACTCCAGCTCTGCCCGGGGCCCCGGGGCGGAAGGAGTTTGCCGAGCTCCCTGCTCAGTGAGCACACTCTTCCTCATTTTCCCGTTTCTCAGGCTGAGCCACATGGCTTGTGCAGACACGTCGCATCCTGGGAAGCTCTCGTCTTCGTGATTCACATGTCACTTGTCACCGTTCTCCGGCACTGGCACGTTTTATTTGTGCAATCAAAATCCCATTTCCTTGCCTCGTTCCTGCGAGGCTGCTCCTTGCTGTCACTCTCGTCCCCAGGTAGGGAGGGCCTCCTCTTGGGTTCCTGTTGAGCTGTCTGCCTTGGGCGAGACAGGCAGCCTGGCACCCGACTCTCAGAATCCCCACACGGGCTGGAGACCATGACGTCCCGACACCCACTTTTTTCCTTTTTGGTCTTCCTGTGTTTAGAGAAATGGCACAAAACCAGTGGGCAATGTCCCAAATTGCAGCTAAGCCACTAATGTACTGATCCTGGGGCCAGACAGACCACGGGCGCCAGCCTGAGCTCAGGTCTCTTTCCCTGCTGTCCCCGTCACATCTCGGAAGAGGTGCAGACAAGCTGTCCATTCTCTGCATATCGACTCCCGTGCATTCGAGTCTGGGAGGCTTGTGGACCGAACAATCTTCTGTCAGTAAGTGACGGGACCTGGGGTTTCTATGGGTGTGGTGTGGCTCCAGGGTTTTGTTTTTTTTTAAGATTTTATGTATTTATTTGAGAGAGAGAGCACAAGAAGGGGGAATGGCAGAGGGAGAGGGAGAAGCAGACTCCCCACTGAGCAGGGAGCCCGATGCGGGACTCGATCCCAGGACCCTGAGACCATGACTTGAGCTGAAGGCAGATGCTTCACCAACTGAGCCATCCAGGTGCCCCTGGCTCCAGGGTTTTACAGAAAGAGTATTTTTGAGGGCCTCAGAGGGGAGGGGGGTGGGGGAATGGGATAGACCGGTGATGGGTAGTAAGGAGGGCACGTATTGCATGGTGCACTGGGTGTTATACACAACTAATGAATCATCGAGCCTTACATCGGAAACCGGGGATGTACTGTATGGTGACTAACATAATATAATAAAAAATCATAAAAAAATAAAAATAAAAATAAAAGTCACCTGGCGGGGGGGAAGCCAGGACATTGAGAAAGAAAAAAAAAAAAAAAAGAGTATTTTTAAGCCAGAGGAACCTCTGACATAGCAAGACGGTATGAAACTGGGGTGCCTTCAGGGCTGTCCTGAGCCCGTGGGCAGGGGACACCTGCCCGAGTGCTGCCTTGGACAGCGGCGAGCTTTGTCCTTCTGCTTTTCCTAGGACGGGCAGAGGTGATGCAGTCCAAAGGGATGGGGCTCATCACCCCCGGCCCGGCTGCTGTGACGTGGACTGTGGTTAAAACGGGGCTGCTGGTGGGGGTCTGCATGCCAGCTTTGGCTCACGGGGCCCCAGCCTTCCCTTTTCTCTGCACCTCGGCTGAATAAGCTGTCTGCCCAGGCAGGTCGGTGGGGACACCAGAGCAGCCCTGTTATGTCAGCGCCACGTTGGAATCACCCAGTGAGCTTGGAAGACGGCCATCTCCAGGTCTCTCCCCTCGAGAGCTAAATGTTTAAGGGGTCGGGGCATCAGGGCGATTTGGAAGCTTCCAGAGGATTCTCACAGGCAGCCAGGGTTGAAAGCCACTGTCTCAGAGGATGGCGGAGAAGGCGGCCGCAGTTCTCTCGCTCCTACCAGATGCAACTTCAGTTCATCCTTCTAGATTTTTCGGGGCATGGTTGAAACCTTAATTTTTTCCATGGGAAATTTCTGGGTTTTTATAGGTAGGCTCCTGGTCTCTGACATGTACTCTGATGGGCTGGGCTGCACCTGTCTGTCCCCTGATGGCACACGTGGCCGAGTACGTGTGCTCCTCACACCCCGCGTCTGCTGGTTTTCTGTGCTTGTTCTTGGCCCCGGAGGCAGAGCCCAGCTCTGTTGGAATAACGCTACTGCACGCAGACCCCGGGGGATTCTGTTCTCTGTTCTCCGGTGCCCGCTGGGAACACCGCACTGGTGGCCTCCGACGGGGACCCTCTGATTGATGACTGAGTGACTCTGTGGTTGGGTCGGACCCGAGGGTGGCGAGGTGCTGGGTAGGGATGGGGAAGTGGGAGTCCGGAGTCTAGTCCCCGTGTTAGAGAAATGGCACATCTCGTGTGTTCTCCCATTTCCCAGGTGATGACCTGCCTGTGAGGGAGCCTCTCCCCCTCTCTCCCCAGCAGCCTCTTGATTTTGGAATCAGGCCAGAGGGATGGCCTCTTCGCTGGTATTCTCTCTCTCTCGGGTCAGTCCAGAAGCCTGTGAAAGGCAGAGACTGGGAATGACGAGGGTGCAAGGAGCCAAGCTGGGCGCTGATCCGGGAGTGACTCTTGGGGAGGACGGAGCGGTGCTCTTTATGTCCTAGTTACCTGCTGTTTCCTAACCAACCTTAGTGAACATGCAACTGTTTAAAATCAGCCTCTGAAAACGCCTGAGTCACCTTGTCTACCGCCGTCTTGGGGGCCGCCAGTGTTACGGGGACGTCTGGGCTTTGGGGGAATCCCGTGTCACTGCACTGTTTCGTGATCCAGGTCTGCACACCGCAGCGGAAAGCTTCCGAGTTTGGTTTTGGTCCCCATGTTTCCCCAGAGCTGCCGGCCCTGCGTCCTGCATGTGTCCTGACACAGCATTTCCACGTGGCTGACTCTCGGGTTGCGGTCAGAGCCGGGGGACTGTCTCCCCGCCTCTCCATTCTCATTGGGGTGGCTTAGGGCCGGGTCTCCTTGACACCTTTGACTTGTGGCACAGTCTGACCCCTGCTTCCCTGACCAGACTCCTCTTCTCTGTGTGATAAAATCTCCCTTGGCCTTGCTCTTAGAGGGACCCTTGGGATTGGGGCGCCTGGGTGGCTAAGTCTGTGAAGCGTCTGCCTTCGGCTCAGGTCATGATCCCAGGGTCCTGGGATCCAGTCCCACATCGAGCCCTGCTTTGGGCCCCTAGCTCAGCGGGGAGCCTGCTTCTCCCTCTGCCTGCCTCCCCCCCCGGCTGTGCTCTTGTTCCCTCTCTCTCTCTTTCTCTCTTCCCCTGGCTTAAAAAAAGAAAAAGTACACTTGGGATTGCATTTAGGGGCCACCTGGATAATCCAGGATCACCTTCTCGTTTCAGAATCCTTAACTGCATCTGTGAAGACCCTCGTTTTGCAAATAACAGAATATTCATGTCTGGCTGTGGTTCCTGAGACTGGCAGGACCCCCCCCCTTTGGAGCCCACGTGGTTTCTAGGCCACCGGCTCAGCCATGGCGTGCTTAGAAATGCCAAAGTGTGCCATTGAGGCTCTCCTTGTGCCCTGGCCTCTGGTGCAAGGATCCCAAGTGTGATTGCCCCCCGGGTCACAGAGATGCTGACCCAGGAGGTCCCAGAAGGTGGAGATGGAGTGAGAGGGCTGAGACATCATCGTAGCAGCTGTTACCATCGGCCCCTTGTAGTTGAAAATCCCATTATCTGAGCATCTTTGAACTTCTGCTGGCATTTACATGACTCACTTGAATCTGGTGAAAGCTGTGTTTGAGGAAGTGAGGGTGAGCACCCCCGCGAGAGTGGGGCCCTCTTTGGCACTGTCTTGGGAGGGAGGTGACTCACTGGGGTCTGAGCAGCAAAGGGTCTGCTGTGACTACAGGAGGAAAAAAGCCCTTCCTCCGCCCCCCTGCCTGCCCCTCAGAAGCGGGGGCCCTGGGCTGGGTGTCCCGAAGGGAGCTTGAATCCAACGCGGGGAGCTAGAAATGCACGCACACGGCTGGGGCACGCGGCCGACCATTCGAACCTCGGTTTCCTCCCCTGTGAAATGGGTGTAATTAGCCTGCCTCGCGGGGCGGAGCGAAGAAGGAGTGGATGTGCGTCTGTAAACCGACACGAACGGCCGGGCCCATGCTGGGTGTCACGTAAGTGTTTCCTGCTGTGGTTGCAGTGATCTGAACACAGAGATGGTTGAAGGTGCCTTGTCTCCCTCGTTGGCGTGGGTGTTCCATGATGTAACGCACGTCCGTGCTCAGAGCGGGCCCTTCCCGTGCTCCCCGCGTTGGGTTCAACTCCCTGGGGGCAAGGCCCTCTGTGTCCCCGGTCTCAAGGGGTGTGTAGGCTCACAGTAAATGTGCAGCGAGCGTTGCCGGATGGACAATTGAATCAGTCTGTGGGTGGCCTCTAGACAGAGGTGGTCCCAGGCCCCCAAGTATCTCAGACTTCCTGCGTCCCTGCTTTGGGGCAGACACGTGGCTTTGGCAGAAAATGTTGGATGGTTGCCACAGAGGAGCTAAATAAGGACTTTGCTGTGTCAGACAGAGAGGGTAGACTAGCAGGGGCTCGCCTGGGGGTACAGAGCACAGGGACGCATGTGGGGGTACCCGTAACCACGCCAGATGCCGCCGCCGTGCCTCTGCTCGCCATTTCCATGGGGCTGGATGGGAGTGGGGACTCCTACTGTCAGAACGACACAGAAGTGGCGGAAGGAGGCCCTGCCTACCTGTCCCTGCAGGGGAATCCCCAGGAAACCACCACTGGGGAAAC
The DNA here is from genome assembly GCF_023065955.2 of Ursus arctos. Classification (NCBI taxonomy): domain Eukaryota; kingdom Metazoa; phylum Chordata; class Mammalia; order Carnivora; family Ursidae; genus Ursus; species Ursus arctos. Next base: position 8,018,826 of record NW_026622808.1, read on the forward strand.
CCAGCCAGCAGATGGGACCTCGGGGTGATGGGGACGTTGCCCTTGATGGGGGACCAACCTCCGGGGAGGGGAGTGGGGAAAACTCCCTGCTATCTTTGGGGCTGGGCAGGGCCTCCTAAGAGGCCCTACCCTTCCTCCCCTTGCGCCCCACTCCCTCCCTTCCTCCCCTTCCTCCCCTTCCCCCCGACCCCCCCTTCCTCCCCTTACCCCCTTTCTCTCCTTCCTCCCTTTCCCCCTTCCTCTCCTTCCTCCCCTTCCCCCATTCACCCCCTTCCTCCCCTCCTCCCCTTCCTCCCCTTCCCTCCTTACCCCCCTTCCTCCCTTCCCCCCCCTTCTCCCAGGGTGCCCGGCTGCTATAGGCCTCACCCCAAGATTGCAGGACTGCCCTGGGTTACCTGTAGGAGCCCAGAACTGAGGTCTGTGGAGTCTTCGGGAATTCTCATCAGCTAGTGGTGGGTCCGTTCCCCCCAGGGGAGGGAAGAGCGGGGATGGGGACCCGAGTGGCCACACTGGCTTGCTAGTTTAGTGATTTCTGAGGCCAGAAAGCAGCCCAACAGCAAAGCAGAATTCGCCATGTTATTCGAAGTTATCCACATAAAGAAATTTATTACTTTTCTTATCGAATGATAAGCGACAGTATTACGTTCGGGCGAACAGCATGGCGCTCCCATATTTTTATACGTTACGAAACGGTCCCCGCTAGGTGCCGTCTGTCCTCACACGAAGTTATCACAGTATTACTGACTATATTCCCTATGCCGTCCTTTCAGCCCCATGACTTATTTATTTTATAACTGGCAGTTTGCGCCTCTTAATCCCCTTCGCATAAAGAATTCGGATGATCTATGTCCACTGCGTTTCTGTGCCTTCTAGAAGCAAGATGCGTGTTTCTAACGTCTTCTGTGTATGTTCTGTGTTTCAAACGAGAAGCATTTGAGGATGATTCTGGGTTAGAGAATCCGCATGCAAGTATTTAACGGGATGGTAAAAAAAATGCCTCCTTCGTTGTGGGTCATAGCTTCCTCCCACAGTTGACCTCTGTGTGCGAAATGGACTTGAGTCGGGGTCATGGGACCAGCTCAGGTCTGGTCGGCATGAGGCTGTGCCGCGGTGTCTCAGCTTTGGCACCACTGACATTTGGGGCCGGGTCATTCTTTGTTGTGGGCGAACGGTCTTCTGCATCATCGGTGTTGAGCGGCGTCCCTGCCCTCTGCGTATCAGACGCTGGGAGCTCCCTGTGGTGGGCGTAATAACGACCACCCCACCCCCCAGCCCCATACACACATATCCAAGATGTCCCCGGCTTAGTCCCTGCCACCGGTGGGTATGTGAGCTTACACGGCTAGAGACTTGGGGTTGCAGATCAGATGACTGTGGGATGGGGAAATTCTCCTGCACTATCCCTGTGGGCCCAGGACAACCAGAAGGGTGCGCGTGGAGAGGACTGGCCAGACCATTGCTGGCTTTGAAGATGGAGGGGGCCAGCCGCCAAGGAGTGCAGGCCGTCTCTAGAATCTGACAAAGACAAGGGAACGGATTCTTCCCTGGAGCCACCACAGGGACACAGCTCTGTCACCACCTTGGTTTTAGCCCAGGGAGACCCACTGCTGAGCCCTAGAACCCTAAGGTTAGTGTTGCCTCAAGCCCCTGAGTTTGGGGCTACTTGTTACAGCAGCAAGAGAGGACAGACACATCGCCCACCACTCCCACGCGCATGGTGGGAGCTGGGAAATGTCTCTGGAATCGTCTCTGGTTCCGAAACACTGGTTCTGTGGAGCGCCATATTGTTTCCCCAGAAGCCATCAGAGGAAAGGGTTTCTGTGTTCTGTGATGAAAATGAGGCCGGGAGTGAGGATGCCCGCCCAGCAGGGTTGGCTCTGGGAGGAACCAGTGGTATAAAAGGGGGTGGGTGCACAGCCGCTCCCCCAACTCCCCCCCCCCGCCCCCCGGCTCCTGGAGCTGTCACTCTGTCATTAACGGCCTAGTGTTCTGTTGGTGCTTGTGCATATTTGGACAGGACTCGAAAAGAAGCTGAGCTATCTTCAACTGCACCATAAAAGAGGATATAAAAACTCCATAAAACACTGAAATGTCAGCCGAAGCAGTATTGCTAGTGGAGGCCTCAGCTAGGAGGGACAGCACGCTGGGCGTCCGTGGGAGTCGTGGGCGGGGAGGAGAGGCTGGGGAGCCCAGCCCACGCTGGGGGCCACCAAGCCCGGGCTCTGGGCCAAACACGCAGCCCCCTGGACCCAGCCCTGATGCTGGGATTCTGTGTATTTTGCTGAATATGACATTCATATGGTTCTGATTTCTTCTCTGCGATCCGTCATCTCTGTGTGCCGTTGGGGCCAGAAACCAGGCGGCTTTGAAGTTGTTGTTCTGGGGTGAGTAGGGAGTCGTGCTTGTCCAGGGTTCACTGGGACAAGCATGAGGTGCCCTTTGATTTGAGAAGCGTTCCAGGAGTGGAGCAGCAAGTGGACTGGCTGGCGAGGTGGGTTCTGGAAAGGAGGGATGGATCTGCTCAGCCGCGGGCCCCTGCCCGGTTCTCAGTTTGTAGACGCCACTCTTCCCCCAATGGGTCGCGGTCGAAACAACAGGTGGGTCCATGTTTTTACCTGCTGCTTGCTTCTTGAGGTCCTCAGACGGAGCTGTGGCCTTGTCCTCGCAGGTGCTTGGGGCAGACAAGAAGCAGAAGTCAGAAGAGAAATTAAAAATTAAGAAAAAAAAAAAGGATGAGTCCAGCAACAAGGAGGAAATGGAGAAAGACATGGTCTGTTTCCCTAGCGTTTTGATATCGAAGGGACACAGGCCAGACCCTTCCGTGATGGGCTGGCCTCGCTGGATCCAGCCCGTAGATGGAGGCTGGTGGTTCCCAAATTTCGGGGTGTGTTAGACTCACGGCCCAGGAGGCCTTGTTAAAACAGACTGTGGGGCCCCAGAGTTTCTGGTTCGGGAGGGCTAGGATGAGACCCAAGGCTTTGTACTTTCAAACAAATGCCCCTGGTCCAAGGTTGAGAGCCGTGGCCTAGGACAAGAAGAGGGTCTTTGCAATGAAAAATGGTACTGATAATGGACAGTTCTCAGAACTCTGCAGTGGATGCATGGGGACCCCGTGTTTGATCTGAACACCACAAGGAGACTGTGCCATCCTCTAATGATTTTACCCCCAAGGTGACAATTTTTTTTTTTTAAGGTTTTATTTATTAGAGACAGAGAGAGAGTGCACCCGAGCAGGGGTGGGAAGGGAGGGGTAGAGGAAGAGGGAGAAGCAGACTCCCCACTGAGCAGGGAGCCTGATGCAGGGCTGGATCCCAGGACCTTGAGATCATGACCTGAGCCGAAGGCAGATGCTTAATGGACTGAGCCACCCAGGCGCCCCCCAAAATTGTTTTTTCAATGGTCATGCAGTGAAACAGACTTTTTTGGGTGAACGGTTGTACATATATATAGATTCATGTAACCACACCCTCGACCAGGATATAGAATAATCCCGTCACCCCAAGAACCTCCCTCGTGTTCCCCGTCTGCTCTCACACCCTCCCCCGCCCCCCACGAGCCATCCATCCCTGTAGCTTTGTCTTTCTGAGCACATCACGTAAATGGGATCGTACGGTACGTAACCGTACGAGCCTGGCTTCTCAGCGGACACCTGTGAGACGCTCCAGGTCACTACACGTATCCATAGTCAACTCCTTTGTGTCGGGAGCCGTGACCCGCCGTGTGGATGTACCATGCCTTGCTCTCCATTCCCTGTTGATGGTCTTTGGGTTGCTTCCCAGTGTGGGGTTATTGTGAATAAAGCTGCTATGCACCTTTGTGCCTAAGACTTCGTGTTGGACCTGTGTTTCCCTTCTCTTGGGTACATACCCGGGAGAGGGATGGTTGGCTCGTATGGTGAGTACGTACGTTCACGTTCTAGAAAACCGCCACCTGCTCTCCAGAGGGGCTGTGCCATTCTGCATTCCCGCAGCAGCGTATGGGGGTTCCAGCTGCTCTGCGCCCTCACTGGCCCTGGGGGTTGGCATTCTTCTTAATTTTCGTCCTTCTAGATCAGGGGCTGATTTTTAAAATGTGTGAATGACTCGCAGAAAGGCTCAGAGTTGCCCAAGGCCCCCAGCCTCTTGGTGGCTCCTTGATCCAAACCTTTCGCCTTGGTGGCTGGGAATGTTCTGGGTGGTGGCTGTGTTGATCAGGAGCTAAGAAGCTGGAGCTGGAGGCTCTGAGTGTGACTGGAGCTCCAACAACGTTCAGGGCCCGTGTGGCCGAGTAAGGTGTATGCCCAGGGACTGGGGAAGCAAGAAGAAAGTCGAACAAAGAGATGACCCAGTAGGAAAGACACACATCCTAGCATCACAGAGGCGGCAGGCACTAGGGTGCTTCTCCATCCCTTGCCCCCCCCCCGCCCCCCCACTCCTTGATTTTTAGGCTGAGGCTCAGGCAAAGTAGCCCACCGAAAGTACTCACTGTGTCTCTTGATTCTGTGCCCGTGGCCTGCCGTGGCCTTGTTTCTAGAAGCATCCTTGATAGCCTCAGGGCCACAAGCTACTTCCCCTTGGTGCTTGAGGAGTAGAGATTTTGCAAGTTGAGGTACCTGGTCAAGGTCATCATAGCTCCTTCGTGCCTTGGCCTCAGGTCCGCTCCAGGCTGAAGTTGGCTTTAGGAAGGGGCTTAGTGTGGGGAGCTGTGGTCATAGCTGAAACCAGAACGGGTGACTTAATGGGAAGCAGGGAGGTTCAACGAGGGGAAGGTCCTTTCTCCAGAGGCTGTCCCACCCACCCTCGAGGGGACCGGGCAAGCTGCCCTGGAAGGCTGTTGGACATGCTTTCCCGATTGCAGAATACTTCTCTTTCATTTTGAATATCATTTGTTTGGTTGCCACGGCAACGCCAAGTCTCTATTTTAATGCTAACCTGCGTGGCTGCAACTTTCTATATATAAATGCTGCTTTGCACAGTGAATTAGCTGATGCCACGGGGAGCAGCGGATGTGGAGACGGTGGCAGAAAATGACCAGCGTGTCAGCTTTGCAAGAGGAGGGACTGCGGAGTTGAGGTGAGTTGGAGCCCCGGGAAAGTGCTCGAAGTTCCTCGGAGCCCAGAGAGAGCCAGGTGGCTGGCCATGCCCCGGGGGAGGGAAGCCCGCCCTGGAGAGTCTCTGCGGGCAGGTGCTTGGCTCTGCGATGGAGGGACGCAGGCTGATGCTTCTGTTTGCCCACCTGTCTGCCCTGAGTGTGGGTTGCATGGGGACCCCAGGGCTTGGGAAAGGACAAACCACTTGGGCAGCGGGGCTATCTGAGGGGGTGAGCTCGATGGGAAGTGAGTAGTTCTTGTTGCCTTCAACTTACCTTGGCTCTCTCTTCTGGATCTTCCCTTCTGTCTTGCTTGTTCCTTAATTCCTGAGTGTGGCCGGGCCTTCTCAGGGCCACACCATTCCAAATGTGCAGGTAGAGTCCTCAGGAGAAGCCTGGAAGGGGCTTTCGGGAATCAGCAGGGTCAGCTCCCCTCGGGTTCTAGATGAGGAAGAAGCCCAGAGAGGTGCTGTGTTCTGCCAGATGTCACACAGCCGGTCAGGGACAGAGTGGGACAGCAACCAGGTCCACGGGGATCTTCTGACTGGGACACCTGTGTCTTGTGGGGACGCGTAAGAGCTACGGGGGCTGAAGAGAGGGAGGCCTAAGTTGGGGGGTAGGTCACAAACAGAGGATTACATAAGAGCATCTGAAGTCACTTGAGGCTTCTGGAAAGTGCGTGCAGCTGAGAGTCTGGGGAACTCGGATTCGTGTGGATTCAGCCACTTCCCATGTGACAGTTGTGTTAGCTTTTCTCGGTTTCCCCACCTGAGCACCGGGTATGCAAAATCTCTTTCTTCGCCAGCTCTGTTAGGGACTGTGTTCAGGTCCTGAGCGGGGAGCGATGCGTCCATGCACTGAGCAGTTTGGAAACCACACAGCTCCGTCTCCCCGCCGGGGCAGGGAAGGGGGTGCTGCCGGGAGCAGAGGGGTTCTCCAAAGATTGGGCTTTGTGCTGTGAAGCAAAATGCCGTGTAATTTTATCATAATTAGGAGGTCTCACTCAGGCTTCCTCTTTTTGGAGATCAAGCATTGGATGGAGATTTTAAGTGGACTGGATCAGAGACTTGGACCCTGTTCTCGAAAAGAGAAGACCCAAGGACGCTAAGTGCCCGTGAGTGGTACACAGTCCTCTGAAGCTGGGAGAACCGGGAGCATTTCTCTCTGCTTGTTTGGGGGGAGGTCCAGAGAAGTACCGCAAAGGAAACCTTTATAGGCATTTCGGATGGGGAGGAAGGTGGAGGAGGGGAACCTCATGAAAGGAGGTCGGGGCGAGGTAAAGCAGTGGTCCTGGAACCATGGCTCACACAGTGTATATGACCAGTGTTCAGCATAAAAAGTCGAACGGCAAAATCTCAGCATATATTGCATGCCGTAGGGTACGCACTGCGACACAAAGTTTGTGCTTTCTGTGTGTATGTTGGGCCGTGAGGTCAAATAGGCTTTTCACTGGGGGTCAGACTTCGAAAAACAGAGTTGGGGAACTGCTGGCTTTGGGTGGTTGCCTGAATGAGCCCGAATTTTCTCCTGCAGGGAGACGGCTGTGGCTCTCCTTTCCAGGGAAGAGCCGGAAGGAGAAGGGAAGGCTTCTCGGGGGGAGCCCCGTGCAAGCATCACTTTCGAGACACTCAGGTGGTGCCCTGTGCAGCCTGGATGGGGCGGCAGGACAGTTGGGAAGTGTGAGGTCTGGGGACAGGGAGGGGACAGCCCTTCTCTCAGGGTCTGAGGTCAGGAGGAAAGCCCCCTGTGGCCGGATTGAGAAGGACACTGTGATTCTTGCTGCGACTGCCCCCATCACCCCGCATCCGTCCCAGAGGTCCCGAATACACGTTCCCAGGCTCCAGAGCCCTGCGGGTTTGGGTCCTGCAGTCCTCCCATGAGCACGGGTCCAGCCTTCCTTCCCACTCGCTGTGGTGCAAGGGTGCAAGGGTGCTAGCTTCCAGCGGCTTGGTCTTGCTGCCCCAAGAGAATCTCTCTGCTTATGGGGGCAACTGTGTCACCTTGCCTTCAGACGCATGGATGCGCGTCTGTCCTTCCCAAGGCTGCTGTGCCTGGCTCACTCACTTGGTTCCCCAATCTCTGATCTTCATTCAGATTGCTCAGTGCGCAGCTCTGACCACCATCTCTGCCCCACTCCCCAGCTGGTGGCGTGTGCCTCAGTCCTTAGGTTGTTTTGCTTCCTCACGCACCTCTCTTGTCCTGTGCTTCCCTTCCAAGGAAGGCTAGACCCAGGCTGGGGCGCCTAGCTCTGGGGAGAGGGGACATTGGCTACACATTTGCAGCCTTTAGAATCCCTGGATGCTGGCGTCCAGCTGCACCCAGCAGGTGTTGGCGGTAAGAGGTCTCTGAGAAGGGATGGTTAGCGTAGCGTGGCAGCAACTAATTCATACTCTTTACAAACCAGGGAGGCCTTTCTTGAAACAACTGCTTATTCAGATACCCAGCAATTCACGACGAACGGCACATTGGTGACCAGCGGGCACAATCGAGTTCAGGACTGGGGGAGGTTCTCTTGTCGTTTTGTTTTGTTTTCGCCCATGGTTTCATTTTCAAATTGTTGAGTCGGTTTGCCAACATCTACAAATCATCAGATTTCACATTAGATATTAAGATACCCGGCGTCTCTTGCAAAAAAAAAAAAAAAAAAGAGAAGCTTTGGTGACGCCAAGCCGAGGGGTAGGTTTTCCAGTTTGCCGTAGTCCCCACCCATCTCTGCTGTTCACCAGCACTGAGACCAATAACGGAACAGTGGCCATCATTCTTTTTTTACATTGGGGTAAAATTGGTATATGACAGTCGTAAGTGCCAGGTGTACAGTGTTCTGCTTGGACATCTGTCTATGCTATAAAGTGGTCACCCCCAAAAGTCCAGTTAACATCCATCACCGAACAAATGACCCCTCTACCCATTTTGCCCCTCCCCCCAAAGCCCCCTTCCGCTCTGGTCAACATCAGTGGGTTTTCTGTGTCTGTGATTGCACATATGAGTGAAATCATGTGGTTTTTTTTTTTTCCTTCTGCCTTATCTTAATTAGCATGATACCCCTCTAGATCTCTCCATTAGTTCTGCTCTTTTCTTTATTATTTCTTTTCTTCTAACTTCAGGCTTCATTTGTTCTTTTTCTAGTTCCTTTAAGTGTAATGTTAGATTGTTTGAGATTTTTCTTGTTTATCGGGTGGGCCTGGATCGCTATGAACTTGCCTGTTAGAACTGCTTTTGCTGCATCCCGTGGATTTTCTGGGTTTTTTTGTTGTTGTTTGTTATTGTTGTTGTTTTTTTGGTTTTTTTTTGTTTTTTGGGGGGCATTATTTGATTTCTTCTTTATTTTCCGATGAAGAGCCATGTTATTTCATCTCCCCACATTTTTGTGGTTTTTCCAGTTTTCTCCTTGTAATTGATTTTTCGTTTCGTACCATTGTGGTCGGACAGGGTGCTTGATAGGATTTCCATCTTCTTGAATTTTTTGAGACTTGTTCTGTGGCCTAACATTTGATCTCTCCTGGAATATGTTCCATCTGCACTTGAGAAGAATGTGTGCTCTGTTGCCTTTGGATGGAATGTTCTGCGTATCTGTGGCTCGGAGCGTGGATAGAGTGTCTACACCTGTTACTGTCATGTTCCATCCTTCGAAGACCAAGAGTGGGAGGAAAGGCGGGGATCCCCCCTGGCTGAAGAAAAGGAGTTGAGGGTTTTGCCCCACACCACTCCTGGCAGAGTCCCATGCCTGCTTTGAGGGCTGGAGGAGTATTTCTGTTTGTGGGATCCCAGCAAATCCTAATAATCCCTTTTGATCCAGCCATCGGCTATTCAGCACTTCTGTCTGTGGGTCTTGTTGGTGCAACAGTGGTGAGCAAACCCCAGTGCTTTTGACTGTCCTAGAGATAAAGGTAGTCCCTGGGCTGTCTTCCTATGGGAGAAGAGGAGTGTGACCCTAGCAGACAAGGCCAGCGATTGAATGATGTCGAGAGAGATCAGGTTGGCTGCTCAAGCGTATCTGAGGTAACCACACATTCATGCACTGGGAGTCCTTGGGTGAGAATAATATACTAGTTCTTTAAAAAGTATGGGTCAGAGCCAACCACATATGTACATTTCACATCAAGCATTGGTCCCTCAGACTGCTTTCGTCATAGATGGTCACCTCTGGCCTCTGCCCACTTTCTCTCTGGCTGAAAAACTTTAATTACGCTTGTAGACCATTGAGGCAACTTGAGAGAGTGAGTCTTTCCTGAATGTATTTACTTGGAGAGCCCTAGGCCCATGAGAGGCTTGTTTCAGAGACCCAGCCAAGCTACTGATGATCCTTCCCCAAGCCTGTCCGGTTCATTTGTGATTTGGGGGCCCCTGACAGGATTCAGTGTAGAAGTAAGTTCCACGCCCTTCATGGAGCCCAGTGCAGAGCTTGAATTCATGACCCTGAGATCAAGACCTGAGCTAAGATCAAGAGTCAGACACTTAACTGACTGAGCCACCCAGGCACCCCTGCTCTTCCTGTACCCCTCACATGGGTGGCCAGGTGACCCCAGGAAGATACGGCACCCACTTTCTAGGGGGACTGACAAATCCTACTCAGAGACTTGGGGGGATCTCCATCAATACCACGTATGTTCATTGGGTGTGTTTTCTGTATCTGGGGACACATTTGAGTAGGACAGTGTTCTAGATCTTGGGGAGTGAGGACCGCTCATCGTAGGCCATGCAAACAAGAGCAACCATGGAGGTAGGAGTGGACTGGCTCGCATGGGAGGGAAGGTGGGGCTGGGGGCAGGGGCTGGATCTCCTAAGGGACAGAATGAAGGGACGCACCAGGCCCACCAGACAAAGCAGGGCGGGTCCACATCCTCCTGGAGCTTTGAACCCAGGCCGATCTGCCATGCTGCCTCTGCTGCTTCGTGTGGATGGGCGGGGGCTGCCATCCTGCATGGAAGCCGCTCACAGTGACTCAGTTTGTGGTGCTCAGTCAATATCTCTCTTGGGTGTGGTTCATGCCAGCTGCCCATTAGGGCTCTTTTCTGTGGAGATGTTTATCTTGGTACTTCCCTTCCCTCCTCCAGCACCTCTCCCTCCAGTTAGCACATGAGGCCTCCCACGGGCAATCAGCCACCAACTTCTGCCACGGAAGTTGGTAGTTAGGGGCTTGGCCGGTCTTGGCCTCACTCACTGTAACTTCTCCCTGGAGTATTTGCCCTTGGAGAGAGGATTCTTGACAGTCTGTCGGCGGTAGCCTGCAGTGAGGAGGGAATGGCATTGTTCTTGGAGCCGGGACACTGGGTTCAAACTGGTTCTGTGGTCTTCTGAGTCGTGAGACCTTGGGGAAGACCTCCATTTACTCGATTGTAGAAGGAAAATAAGAATACTTCTCTCCAGCGTTCTCGTAAGGGTCAACTAGGCTGTGAGATGTGTAAGTGGCCAGCTTTCCAGAGATGCCGACGGACATGGCGTGGGCTGGGCTCCCTGGATTTTACTGTTCCCTTCTGATGGTCCTCTAAACCCTAATCTTGGCCGCTGAGCATAGGGATTCCATTTCATGTGCAATTCCTCTCGCTCCTTTGATGAGCTTGGTCTGTGTCAGGGATGTTAGAAAGTTCCCATCTGCACAGCTGAGCCCAGGCTGTTGGGAAAACCCAGTGGGTGCCATAGGAGTGACAGTGCTGTGACCTCAGTTGTTGACAGCTTTCCCCAAGGGTTACTCAGTGACTTAACGGGGATGGGAAGGTATGGGGCAAAGCTGACATTTATGCAGTTGCTACTGTGTTTTTGGCCCTCTGGTCTTTGCAAGAATTCTGTGAAGGAGATGGTGGTATTTCCATTTTTACATGCAGGAAAGAGAAAAGATGATTTCAAAGAGGTGAAGTGACTTGCCTGAGGTTACACGGCTGGAAAGCCATGGAAGGTATACTTGAACTTCCTCTGTGCCTGGCTAAAGGTTAGAAGCTGGGGTTGGGGACAAGCCAATGGATGCCTGTGGCTGGTTTCTGGGGGTTGTCTCTGCTGTTTATCCTCGCCCACACCCCCAAAACATGCATGCTCACCTTGTTTTGGAAATCCCTGTTGCAGAGTGGGGGTTGTGGTTTCTAGAAGTTTCTGGAATCTTCCGGACCTCCTCATTGGAATGGGGCTTTGCATTTCAATGAGTGGAAAAAGAGGCCAAAGAGGATTTGCCAAAGGGAAAATCAAGTGCGTTTATTCACTCCCCTTCAGTCCCCTTGTGTACACAGATGTTTCCTCTCTGGGCCCCCTCCCTACACGGGGGCTCACTGGCCACAGACGGATGGGAAGTGGCTCGTGGTTGAGCAGAGAGCTGGACTCATTGGAGGTTGGCTTGCACAGAGCAGTGTTGGGACCGACTTGGGGGCCGTCCTAGGTGGGGCTTTGGCTCTTGCTGAGTTCTGTGTCTAAAACTAGTCCTCTAACCGTGCCAGCAACATCAGCACCAAATTTAGGGTGGCCGGAGAGCAAGAAGGTGGGGGCTCTGCGCTGGGCTGGGGGACACTTGGCATCCAGTTTCCATCTGTCTCTGGGCTCAGTTTCCCAATCTGTGAAATGGCAGCATGGGATCAAATGATCTCTGGGGTCCCTTCCATCTAATTTTTGTGTCCGCCTTGCATTGGACCAGAAAGTTCTTTACTGTTGCCCATTTTGTCTTAATTCATTTTCTTAAAAATAACCCTCCCAAGTCTCCTTATCATTTGAAACATAGTATAACGAACTCATTTTACGGGATGGCAACTGAGAAGGGAGCTATCAAGGGGGATTTTATTAGCAAATATTGTCTAAATATTTGAAATAGGGCTGTATTTGTACATTAGTTCATAATGGAATAAAGTAAAAGATTAAAAAAACGCATTAAAATTGGGGTACCTGGGTGTCTCAGTCATTTAAGCATCTGACTCTTGATTTCAGCTCAGGTCATGATACCAGGGTTGTGAGCTTGAGCCCCGCATTGGGCTCTGTGCTGTGGGGAGCTGGCTTAAGTTTCTCTCTCTCCCTCTCCCTCTGCCCCTTCTCCCCTCAAAAAAAAGCATTAAAATTAATATGCTCATTACAGAAAATGGAAAAATAAAGAAAAACAGGAATAAGAAAGAATATTTTGCATTCTTTTCATTCCCCCCCCCTTTTTTGGGCTGTATATATTTGTCTACATAATTGGGATCATATGGTATATTTTAGAATTGGATATGCTGATTTGGGTGGAAGGCAGTGTTTTCCTGACTGTAAAAATAATTTTATAAACACGTTTAAAAAAAAAAAAAGAAAAATGTTGACTTGCACGGTTAAAAGTAAATAAACCTTTTAAATGTGATAAAATGAAAACAAGTAAAACAGTTGGAGAAATCCCAGACTACAGCGATGACCTGCGTTCACATTTTCCTGTGTTCCCTCCGTGTTTCATTGGCGGGGGTGGGGGATGGGGTGTGGGGCACATCATTTCCCACCTTTGACATCGTGCAGCGTGCTTGGGTTCTTAAAGCGGGAATAGCTCTTAGAAGGTGATACGAAAGGGGGTTTTGGTGACCGAGAGCATTTTCCGTTGGGTGGCTGATTGGTCTTTCCTGATCTGGGGAGGAGGGATGGCTTGGTTCATTCAGTGGGAGTTTTAATTATGCCAAAGGTCATTCTTCTAGTTCCTGAGCAAACAGAGCAAACATTCTTCGAGTTCCTCTACACAGCACGGCATCTCTGGGGTGCTTGTCCCCAAAGGTCCAGTGGCTACCACAGTGTCAGTGCATGCTTGGGCAGAAAATACAGGATTGGGGAACGGTGCTCCCCACACATGGCTGGAGGCTTCCTCTGTCTTGGCCTTGAAGGATGTTGCAGGAGACCTGGGTAGCCTGATGGCAGGAGGAGGACAGCTGAGGGAGACATCGGTCACTGGGCTTCACCCCACTGGCTGGGTTTCTGAGCTGGGGGTCTACACCGAGTAAGAAATGCCTCACGGATGCATTTCTATGGCGATTCCCCGGGGCCCTCACACTTACGTTGATCTCTCTCTCAGTGCCTGGAGAGTACGTGGGTGGTTTGTTCACCTGCGTGCTTCGAGAATGCTTTCTGTCTCTTTCATGTGAAATATTGCTACAGCTTGGCTGGATGTATATGTCTTGAATCTCCGATGTTCGGAACAAAAACTCATGTTTGCAGCTCAGTTTGGTCCACCCTTCGGCAAAGGCTTATTGAACTCCCACAGTGATGAACGAGACAATGACCACGCCCCATGAAGCTTTGACTTGGGTGGGAATATGCCTTCTTGCACTTTCTAGCACTTTCAGAGGGCTGATGCCAGCCCCTTGGCCAGTCCCTGCCTTATGGAGCTTTGATTCCCATGGGAAGTGCCCATAGTAGCAGCAGAAGAAAAGTCTGAGGAACCACGGATTTCCCAGGCAACCTTTCTCTTTGCCTCTTGGCGGCCATGATTTTTAAAATTCTCTGTTATGGGGCGCCTGGGTGGCACAGCGGTTAAGCGTCTGCCTTCGGCTCAGGGCGTGATCCTGACGTTCTGGGATCGAGCCCCACATGAGGCTCCTCCGCTATGAGCCTGCTTCTTCCTCTCCCACTCCCCCTGCTTGTGTTCCCTCTCTCGCTGGCTGTCTCTGTCTCTGTCGAATAAATAAATAAAATCTTTAAAAATAAAATAAAATTCTCTGTTATTTTTGCAGTTCATTATTGATTTTCGTCTATGTGGTCCGGTCTTTTCTAATGGAACACTTCCTAAACGTGCATTACTTTTTCATTTCCTTTTTTTTTTTTTTTTTTAAACCTTTGCAGTTTGGGGAGATCCTTTGAAGGCCTGCATTTTATTGATTTAACTTTTTAAAAATCTTCATTTACCCACAACCCCTAATGTGGATTTAAGTGAGCGATTTTGGTACAGTCCTGATCTCATCTGTTTTTGTTTTTGTGTCATCCTTCTTATTTTGGCCATCTTTTTCCGTAACAATTTTCTGTTCCTCTTTCAAAGAGGATTTCTTGCTTTCTTGCAGTTTCCTGACGTTGTCTTCTGAATTGCCTTCGGAGAGGTGCTCTTCCCTTGAGCCTTTAGGGTGGTGCTTTCTCACCCTTTCCCCGTGTTCCCGTGCTCCTCTCTTCCTTCTCCAGCAAGGTGGTGTCTGTGTAGACGTTGCATGTACCGTCGGACGCCATGTACATTGTGTATCGTTGGCCTTGGCACTGTGCATGCAGGGAAGGTTGAATCCCCTTCAGAGGTGCTTACCTGTAGGGTCGGTGGTGCGCACACCTCAAAGCCAGGGCTGTCACGTGGCCCTCACTGTGGGAAGTCCTCCGTTTCTCCCTGGACTGCCCTCTTAGGCCTCCCAGCGGTGACTCGGGCACACACTGGCGACCTCGCCCCTGCAGTTGTGGGTATGTGGTCAGTGGAGAATTCGAGCCTGGTTTTCTAGGTTTCAAAAAAGAACCTCCGTAGACCGTGTCACGGCTGCTCTGTGGTCATTTTACACATAGCCTGGAACTGTTTCTTTAAGTGGGCCGAGGTTACCACTAAGGATATCGTAAGATCCTTGTAGACCGTGTTGTGATGACAGTTTTTAAGGCACGTTTATTTACGTGTGTAATAGGGAAGGTAACCAACCTCATCACCTCCGTATTCCGTAGCTGTTACTGCTTAGGGTCAGGCTAAATTCAAGCTCGTTATAAGACAGATAAAAAAAAATCCTGGGTAAATAATAGGGCAGCTTGAGGCATAGTGATGGCAGAGTTGAGACAGGGGAACATGAATGGCCGGAGTTTGGTGGGGGATGATGACCTGAGGTATCCCTTGGGTCCGGACCCAAGCCTGTTAGAGTGGGTGCCATTTCTGATGTGTCCACTTGATCTTGGGACTCTTTTGTGGAGTGGAACACATGGGAACCTCAGGAGGGGCCTCGGACCCACCCTCGCTGAGGGCAAGAAGCAAGCTGCCAGGCCCCTCATAGGAGCCATCCATGGGCCCAGTGGGCCCGGGCCACCCACTGCCTCCTCACAGCCCTGTCCTCTCTCTCCTCCCTCTTCTATAATGGCATCTGTCTCAATGTCTTACCTCCCGTCCCCGCATGTCCTCAGGCTCCCCAGCTCCTCATATGCTTGGGACTAGATTTCCACACCCACCTCACTCGCCTGCTCCTCTTTCTAGAATTGGCAGGGGGAGCATCCCTCCATCATCGGTGAGCGTCTTCTTCCGTCTCTCTCGTGGACACCACTACCTGTTCTTGTGACCCCGTCCTCATGTGCTTTCTAGAACTCATTCCCAGAACTCGCGTCCAATTCTTGCCCATCATGGAGCCAGCCCCCGAGTGGGAGGGTCAAGGCCGCATTGGAGAGGAGAAGCACGGAGACCTGGTTCTTGCCTTTGAGGGTCTCGGAGAGGGGCCCAGGGCGTGCTGTCTGTACTTATGGGGGGGCACGCGGCGGGGGGGGATTGGGCCCAAGGAGGGTCAGGGGGAAGTCATTCTGCTGCTAAGTGAGAGCACTTCTCGGGGCTCAGCTCTCCATTCTTGCTTCATAAACTGAGTCCGCATGCGCGATACCCCAGTCCCATGTGTCAAGGGCCACACACAGCCCAGCTGCACCCTGATCAAGCACTCGGAGCTTGAGTATGGAGGCCTTTGTAAATGCTACTGTATATCCCCAATCTGGCTTCTACCATCGCCGGATCTCCCTGAGTTCTGGGTCCAGCTTCTCTTGTCCCCTTCAGGGTAGCCTTTTACTTCCTCCCACTCCCCCCACATCTGCTCAGTCACTGAGGCCTATTCTTCTTCTCACTTACTGCCCCTCCATTCCGGTCAAGCCCTTCCTTTTCATCTGTGCTGTCAGGCCAAGGCTGTATCTTCTGAGAAGCCTTCTCCGACCGCCCCAGCCGAGCACGATCTCGTCCTTCTCTGGATTCTGAAAGCTCTTATTGTCTGCCGACTTTATCGCTTGGCCCTTACGACGGACTCCCTTGTGTAGTTATTTCTGCTTTTCCCCTTGTGTCTGTCTGTGCCTTATCTTCCAACTTGTAGAAGCCAAGTCCCTCTTGTATTACACTTGCCCGCGTCTTCCACAGCATTTGGGAAGAGGTTGCTGGTAACCACCAGTTGCTTGATTGATCTATAGCCAAGGGGCTGCCTATGACGGGGTTGGGAGTGTCTTCGAGACCCCCCCCCCAAGATTGCATGGTCTGGTGAATAATTTTTCCCTTCACGACCTCATGAAGCCTTTAGAAAATGTGAGTCATCGCCCTACCCCGTCTTTCTTATTAATTATTGTGATAAGACAACACGACTCGTGGTACTGAGGACAAGGGTTTTCAGCTCACTTGAGACAACGAATAATAGCAACGGGGTTGGCTGCATCGGACTCCATGAAACTTGGGGAAAATGGAGCTCCGTGGAAGTGATTGTCGGTCTTCCCTTTTTTGGATCACGAGTTTCCCTCTGTCCCTCGTTTGTCCACGTGACCCCTGATGTAGGAACCTACCTATTTGCAGAGACCACAAGGAGAACAATTTGCGCTTTTCTGAAGCCAACTCAAATGATAGAAGATTATCTATAAAGCAAAACTCAAGGGACCTCTGGTTTGAGATGCTGGGATCACCCCAAACCATAAACCCCTGAGAATGTCTTTATGAGTTTTATACACCCCGAGATACTCGTGTTGGTGAATCCTAAAGGATAAAACATTTGTGGGCCTCTGGTTTGTTCTGCTTAGCTCAGGTCAGAGCAGATTAGCCTCCCGGTTCATAAAGATCCAGAAAGATCTCTCGCCATTGGCTGGAGGCCGTCCTGGGAACCGTGATGACAATCTCTGTGTGTTGCCTATAGCGGTGCGTTATTGTCTGTGCTTGTATCTATTCATGCGTGTGATGCAGTGTCAAAGCTGAATAGCCTTAAAACTGTCCCCTCTTTGCTGTTATAAAACCAAAAAGTTATGGTCTGTGAGAGCTTCCATGGGTATTTTAATTCCACGAAACCCGAAGGACCCAAGGCGAAGGACTTGGCTGTCTGGGTGTGGATGCAATTTTGCTTTTACCTTCTTGTGGGTGGGAGCCCTTTTCCAGGAGCAGAGACGAACCATACTTCTGTCCGGGCCTTCCGCTGGCAGGGCTGCCCTCCAAGGTCACGGTGTGGTGACCACCAGGTCCCCCTTCCCACACCAAGGGAGGAAGAGGACAGTAACTCAGCCCTTGGAGGACTCCTCACCTCTCACTTTATAAATGTAGATTTAAGCCTCGAATTTCTCTTGTGTTTAGGAAGAGAGAAAGGAGGCGATGGATCCCATAACTGGTTTTCTCCCCTACATTTTTCTTTTTATACCCTGGTGTCGGGATGATTTCTCCAAAGCACAACATTGGTGGTGTTTCCTCCCGTGCTACAAACCCGTCAGTGTTTTCCGGCTTACAGATAGGAGTCTGATTTCTTAGCCTTGGTGCTCTCGTGGTCTCTCACAACTGGACTCCATCCGTAACTACTCCTTCTGTCACCTTCTATGCCCTTGAATCCTGATGGAAGTGACCCTCACGTCTGCCCACACTGCTTCCCCTCCGGGCCTTTGCTCCTGTGGCCACGTGGCCTGGAGTATCATTCCCTTAGTTCATTCCTCCTACCCATCCATCCCGACCCATCCCGAGAGCCTCTGTTTACTCCTCTGTTAAATGGGGACGATACTAGAAACCTCCTTGTTGGCTTGTTGGACGAATTACAGGACCCAAGGCACAGAGTGAGAGCTCGCTCGTTGTCACCCCTGCAGCGGATCGGAGCCTGACAAGCAGAGCGGGGAAGTAGAGCCCGCCGAGCAGCCCACCCCAGGCTTTGAGAAGGAAGAGATGAGCTCTGCCTCTAGGGGTGGAAAGAAAAGACCAGAAAGGAGGAAGTCCATGTGTCCAGGGGGAGGCATGTTGCCACTGGCCCTCTAAGTGTGCCCCCCCAGCAGACAAGCCTGTGGTTGACATTAGGATGCTGGCTTTGCTGCCTCAGTTTCCCCAAGACTGAACACTGAAGCTGACAGAGGCCCCGGCCTTGTCTTCTCATCAGCTTCACCAGCAGCCTGGGGAGGCTTCTCTCTGGGTGCATACTTTGCCTCTCCGGAGGTTGTGTCCCCAGGTATCTCATGATGTGGCTTATGTCACACTGGCCGGGGGCCCTTGATCTAAACTCTCTCTGTGGGTCCCGGACGTGTGTGTGTGTGTGTGTGTGTGTGTGTGTGTGTGTGTTAAAACAGACATGACATAAAATCTACCCTTTTAACCATTTTTTTTAAAGATTTTATTTTATTTATTTGACAGAGAGAGACAGCCAGCGAGAGAGGGAACACAAGCAGGGGGAGTGGGAGAGGAAGAAGCAGGCTCCCAGCGGAGGAGCCTGATGCGGGGCTCGATCCCAGGACCCGGGGATCACGCCCTGAGCCGAAGGCAGGCACTCAACGACTGTGCCACCCAGGCGCCCCAACCCTTTTAATCATTTTTAAGCATAGAGTTCTGTGGCATCAAGCGCCTTCACAATGTCATGCACCCGTCACCATCCGCCTCCAGACTCTGTCATCTTGCTAACGGACACTCTCTCTCCATTAAACACTAATGCCCCATCCCCAGCCCCTTGCCCCTTTCTCTCGTCTCCCCCTGGCCCTTGGCAATCGCCACTCTATTTTTTTGGTCTCTATGAATTTATTCTATTCTAAGCCCCTCCTAAAGTTGGATCCCACAGTATCTGCCTATTCGTGACTGGGCTCTCCTGCTTCACCTAATGTCTCTAGGCTCACCTGCACCGGAGCCTGGGTCGGGATTTCCTTTCTACGGTTGAACACCATGCCACTGTGTAGATACACGCCACGTTTTGTTTATCCGTTCATCCATGAGCAGACACACTTGGGTTGTGTGCATTCTCTTGGGTGAATACGTGGAAGTGGAATTGCTGGAGCCAATGGTAATTCTGTGTGTCCCTTTTTCAGGAGCCGCCATATTGTTTTCCATGGTGTCTGCTCCATTTTACATTCCCACCAGCAAGGTTCCACTTTGCCCACCTCCTCGCCTGGGCCTCCTCTTCTCTGACCTTTCTGGTTTTATTCATTTGTTTGTTGGTAGTGGCTGTCCTCGTGGGTGGGAGGCGATTCCTCATTTGGGTTTTCATGTGCATTTCCCTAGTGAGGAGTAATACTGAGCACCTTTCCGTATGCCCATTGGCCATTTGTATGCCTTCTTGGGAAAACTGCCCTTTGCCCATGTTTTTGTGTGTGACCGGGGAAACTTCAGCTCCTACTCTTTCAGCCACTGTTGATCGTAACAAAAACAACTGGCTTTATTGGATACTTTGGTCCACTTTGCTCTGTGCTCAGTGTTTATGTGGATTTCCCCCCTTAATCCTCCCAACAACCTTTTGAGACAGGCACTGCCAGTCATCTCCTTTTTACAGTCAAAGAAATCCGAAGCTTCGAGGCCCTACCCGAGGTATCACAGCTGGTAGGTAGTGACTACAAGAGCTCAAGAGTCCTCAGACTCTGTCCCTAGGTGATCGTTCTGATTTCCTAGCCCCGACCCGAGGAGCTGGCACGGAACCCTCTTCATAAATACACAGTTCCCCCATACATTTGAGAGAATGCTATTTATAGGAAACCATCCAGACCTCACAACTTCGCGATCCCTCGGGAAAACCATATTTACTTCGATAGCAAGGCTCATTTCCTGAAATCACAAAGGTTTACATTGAAAGCATAGAAATGTGTGGATTTGAAGTGCTACCCTTCAGCTGCTCGAAAAGCTGTCTGAGTGGAGTGATTTGATATATTCACGCAGGATCCAAGTCTCTTGCTTGAACTCATTCAGTTGGTGACGCCATATTGAGCTCAGGGTCCAGTCCTTCCTCCACTTGCAGCCAACAGCTTTGTGACCCTAAAGCCCTTTTCCTCTGAGACGCATGTCATCGCCCCTCTGGTCACCCACTGTGTCCAGGTTTGGAGATGGCGAGGGAAAAAGAGCGAAGGCGGGAGACCCTCGTCTTGCCCCTCTGGGGGCACCAGCTTTTCAGCCCGGATGGGTCTAACACAGAGTTTCTTTGGGGGAGCATTCCTCATTCTTCGTAGGTTGGTTTTTATCTGGCCTTGGGTTCACACAGCTGGGGCTGGGGCCGAGGCCAGAGCCGTGACTTAGGGTTGGGAAGAAGTTGGCGGAACATTCCCCAGCAGGGCTTGGGCAGGCCCAGGGAGTCCCGCCTAAAATATAGTGGACAAAGGAGCTCTTGTCCCCAGGCCTGGGGGTGGGAGGCATCTGGTCAGTGACACAAGCTTGGCCATTGTATGTCGTGACCTCGGCCAACTTTTTTTTAGCTGAGAAAGGGGAAAAAGAGAGAGAGTGAAAAAAAATTAAAGAAAAAAAAGCCTCCAGAAACTTCGCAACTGGAAAGTCCAGAATGCGTCGTTGATTTCCTCACAGGACCTGGAGCAGATTTGGAAGGAACTGTGCAATGTAGCCTGTTCTTTGTGAAAGAACGGCAGCGCTGAAAGCCACAGGAACGCCCTCTGGGGTGTCCCCGGCACTGACCCTTGGCACGGTGGCTTGCATCAGCCCCATTTCCCGCAGAGGGTGCCATGGAGAGGAAGCTGGCAGGGGCCTGGCCCTGGGTCTGGGGACTCCACGCGGGACCCAGGACTCTGCTCTGAGTTAGCAGCCCTGCAGGGAAGAAGATTAGCTCTTCTCTGATGGTAAGAATCGATCCGAAAGGCTCAGCTTTTTCTGCGTGTTTCTGAACTAACTTGGGTATTTTCGGACCTCTGAGAAGGGGAGCTTAGAAGCCCTCAGGGGGCCCAGTGCTCCTGTAAGGCATGAGCTGGGAGAAGAAGACTTGTGTGAGATCGGGAAGGGGGAGGAACAAGATGTGATGTCAAAAGCAGTTGTTGGTGGAGGGAGAGGGAGGCAGCTGCCCAGTTACCTGGGCCGTGGTTCCGTGGAGATGTGTGACCATGTGGTGGCGTGGCTTGTGGGGACTGACGGCCGCATCTCACCTCCCTCACTTCTCCCAGATCTGAAGCTTGGCTTCTACTGGTCTGCCCACCTGCTGTCTACACGGCCTGGTTCCAGCCGGGACTGTCTGAAGGGAAAGCTTGTTGGGGGTACCCCCTGGGTAGTCGAGTTGTCTGCCCAGAGAGCCTGGTGTCTATATTGTGGTTCTGGGCTGTGCTGGGTGCTTCTGTCTGGTTTGGTGGTGGCAGGGGTGGGCCATGGTAACGGGCATGCATGGATGCTGTCCTGAGACTTAAGAATGGCATAGCCTTATTTTGCCCATCTTCCTGCCTCTGGAAGTTAGACACCCCCCTTTCTTGGAAAGAGGGACCTCCCATCAGCCAAGACTCTGGTGACCACTCTCTGAAGGCTCTGGACAGCCAAGGGGGGTCCGATTCGAATGGGAAGCCTCATCTGTGTCTGCAACCAGCCTTCTTCCAGAATGTTGTCTCCTGCCCACTGGGTCAGACAGCACCTCTCATTTTGGTGTGGCTTCTGATGAAGGCCTGAAACTGTGCCAGGAAGAGGGAGATAGTGCTCGTCATTCGAGGGCACCTGGAAAGTTCACAGCAGGGCTTCTCGGAGATTAAAGCGCGTCTGAATCGCCCAGGGACCTTTAACATACAGAGCCTGGTGCTCGGGGGGAGCCTGGGACTCTGCATTCGTAGCCAGTTCCCAGAGGACAGCCCTGAGGCTGGTACAGGGTCCACGCTTGGGGAAGGACGGTCTGTAAAGAAACCAGACCCATCAGTCATGTTCTGATGGGAGTACTGGGAGCACTGGTGGGTTCTCATGGGTCTGGCCTTGGCTGTGGGCCGTGGCAGGGAAGTTCACGGAGAAGAAGGCATCAGCCAAGAAGATGTACCCAGAGGGGCGTTCAGGGAGCGGGGTGAGAGCCCAGGGAAGCCTCTTGGCAGAGACGGGGGCATGCTGTGCCCGAGCTGACGTGGTGGGTATGTTCAGGTCCTGGTGTGGTGCGTGGTGAACAGCTTGTCTGCTGGTAGCCTCAGAACAGGCCTGTGTCGCGGGGGGCGCCTGGGTGGTTCAGTCGGTTAAGGTCATGATCTCAGGGTCCTGGGATTGAGCCCCGCGTCAGGCTCCCTGCTCAGTGGGGAGTCTCCTTTCTCCCTCTGCACTTCCCCCTGCTTGTGCTCTCTCTCTCTCTCAAATAAATAAATAAAATCCTCAAACAAACAACTAAAAAGAACAAGCCTGTGTGGGGTGTGGGGCGAGTTCCAGCTTCAGACACAGGGGAGCCCAGGATGCCGGGGCAGGAATCTGGTCGCTGGGCAGATAGAGCTCAGCCTTGAGTGTGGCTCTCGGAATGACAGGCAAGGGGCTGACATAGGTCCATCAGACTAGAAGAACTCCCCGAAACTCGCCGCGGTGAGACGAAGAGCCACAGTCTGAGGGTCTGAGGCAGAATCCCAGTGTTCGGGGCCCAGTCTGCTGCCGTGAACCCGTGTCTACCCTTGCACGAGACTTTCCCCTCTTACAAAACAGCACGTCCTTACAAAGCAGGTGTACTAAGACCGACATCAGAATCCTTGCGTCTTAGAAAAGAGAGAAAGAGAAACCAAAGGAAGCCCTAGGAGACCATCTGGTCCAACTTCTGTATTTTCGAGATAAGGAAATCGAGGCCTCCCCGCAGAGGTGAAGTGTTTGCTCAAGATCTCACAGCAAGACAGCAGCAGCCCCCGCCGGGCACGCCGGCCTCCCCGCTCACATCCCGTGTGTTCTCTGCACGGGGCCCCCAGAGCAGTGGTGGGTCCCCGCTCTCAGCAGTGGTGTCCCCGGCTGTCACCGTCTGTCTGGTTTTCTGTGCACCAGACGTGGATCTTCAAACACGTCCGCTGCCCTGGGTTGGTTGGAACTGTACCCCTTGCTGACTGTGCAAGCAGTTCCAGCCTCGATTAGCCTTAATCTCCCTCCAGTGCCCGGAGCTCAGAAGCAATTAGGACGCCCTGGGAACCAGCTCTCAGAGCCCGGAGTCTTTGATGGGAGTCACTGGGAGCTCGGGCCGCCAGCACAGGCACTGAGATGAGACTCCTTGGTGAGAACCCTGGCTGCCCCTGGGTTTTAGTGCCCGTGGACCCGCTTCTAGCGGCCACCAAGCTGGGCCAGCCGGATGGCAGCCACAGGCGGGCCTTAGACGCCCACCTTTGTGCCCTAGTGAGCCCCAGTCCTCCATTCTTTAGAGGGGTGCTGACTCCCCGAGGACACCAGCTTGGGCCCCCGAGCATCTGTGGGCCGCAGCCGCGTCACCTGCCCTTGGAGCCCCTTTCTGGCAGGCAGGCTGCTTGGCGGAAAGTTCCAAGCACGTGACCACCTAAGCTAGCGACTTTCAGTTCCGTTCCTCTCCTCTGAACTTGGAGTCTGTTCTGAATGGAACAGAATGCTTGGTAAATTGGGGGGGGGGGTTCTTCAGGGGCTTGAGAAGGTGCTAGAAACCCTGGCGTGAGGCATTCTGGGATTTTGTACCTTCATACGAAAGGGGGCTTCATTAGGATTCTCCCCACTCCCTCCACCCCCCCGCCCCCAACCCCCAACACCAAGTGTTGGCAAAATTGTCTTGTTCCCCAGCTCGCTCCTCTGCAAAGGGAATTTTGACCAGGAGTCGTGTGGAGGGATCTCACCCTACCGGGAGCTGCCTAGGGAGCACGTGCTGGTGAATAATACTCTACTTGTCTTTCCAAAAGCATCTCCTAGGGCAGGGTAATCGATTTCATTACCGAAATACACTAGTGTAGAAAATCGGGGTGCAGTTTTTTTTTAAGATTTAAAAAAATCCTTATTTTATTTATTTATCAAAGAGAGAGAGAGTGAGCGAGCCCAAGCAGGGGGAGTGGGAGAGGGAGAAGCAGGCTTCCCGCTGAGCTGGGAGGCCGATGCGGGACTTGAACCCAGGACCCTGGGATCATGACCTGAGCCGAAGGCAGATGCTTCACCGACTGAGCCACCCAGGTGCTCCTCCAGGGTGCATTTTGAGATCCTTCAGGACAAAGGGAAGTGCTACCCCCCCCCCCCCGCCCACCTCCTTCTGACAGATAGGGGCATTGGAGCCCTAACGAGGCCAGGACAGTGACTCGTGGCAAAGGGGAAGAGAAGTCCGTGTTCAGCCTCCCCGTACGGGTTTGCGGTAAAGCTCACAGCTTAGTGAACCCTGGTTTGGGCATGCATTTTAATGACTTTCAAGTTTCATAAATCGCTTTGCTTCATGGGTGTCTCAGCATATCTTTCCCATCAGTTCCAAGTCGGGTTTGGCTGAGGAAATTTTCACTCTCTGGACCAAAAAGGTTTGGGGGACACGTATGGGGGGAGGAAGGTAACGTGACATGAACATTCATGTTCTTGCTCGGAGGGCTCTGTCCTCTCGAGTTTATGGGGCAGCTGCTTTTTCAAGTCTGTGCTGGTCACGTCAGTGCCTTGAAATGTCCCTTGTGGTGGTTTTGGGTCCTGTTATGTAACACGTTCCTCAGGTCGTAGAACCCCGGTGTTGGAGGGCTGGCAGCCCCTGGTTCTACAGACGAAGAGACAGAGGCCCAGGGAGGCCCAGGGAACTGCGTAAGTTACAGCTTGCTGTCGGGGAACACGGTCTCCTTACGCCTGGGCTTGTGTGCTTTCTGCCGATGCTTCTGGGGTCCCGAGGTTGGAGGCAGGATATCAGAATGGCCCACGCTATTTTTATCTGCCGGAGACGGGGTAGGAGGAAAGCAGCCAACATTCCTCGAAGTTTAGAGTTTGAATAAAATGTCTCAGTAAATCATGCGCTGGTGAACAGACTCATTCAGGTTTTCCTGCTCAGAAGCCAAAAGCCCCAACAGGAGGCTGGGGGCTCACCGCCTCGCCCTTTATAACTTTGAAACATCAGGGCCAGACAGAGCTCAGAAATGGGACCAAAGTTACGGGCTTTCTTTGGGGCTCCCCAAGCCCCCCTAGGCTCTAAGATGGGGTGGCAGGTGCAACTTCCCATCTTATTCCTAGAGCTGTTCTCCGTGTTTCTGGAGCGCCTGTGGGAACCGCCTTCCCACACGGGAGCCTGAACGTGGCCATGAGGCCATCGGGCACCTGTTCTAAACCTCGGGACGGAGCAGGACTGACACGTCATGGTGTTCGGTCAAAGCGGAGATTCTCCCAAGAGATGCCAGAGGGTGGGCATGTCCCAGTTCCCTGTCTTGTTGTACGGGGTTGCTGGACAGATACCAGCAGCAGAAGCACGAGCCATCTCGGATAGGGGATGTCTGCTGCCATCCAGATTTCCGCATTTTGTGCCCTGTCTCCTTTGGAACCCTATTCGTCGGCCCCTCTGTCTTCTCTCTGGACGGCAGGTGCACCGGTCTTTCTCCGGTGTCCGTGAAATAAGGGCTCTCACAGGAATGTCACTTCCTACAGGAAGGATTCCTGCCTGCCCTCTGCTGCTTGACCTGTAGACACTTCAGGGCTGTGAATGGCTTCTGACACGGTGGGGGTGATGGGGGGGGTCCAACTCATCCTTGCTCTTGCAAGGATGTTTGTTCGCAAAATTGTTTGTCGGCCCTCGCCCCACTGGAGACCCCGTGTTTTCCAGCCTAGCAAAGCTTCCCTGTGAGGGTTGACTTCCTGTACCCTCGAGGGGACTACACTGTAATTGTGTTCATCAAAATTCCTGGTTAACCAGATCACTCCATTCCTTTTTCGGATCAGAAAAGAGAGTTTATTGTTCTCTGTCCTCTCCCCGCCCCGTCCTGAAAAACAGGCCCCGTGAGTTGATTGGCCCCCACGAGGCACTGGGGGCTTACAGATGGCTCTGCAGAGAGGACGGAACCCTCGCCGAGTCCTTTAGGAGCTAGACACGTGTGGGGTGCGTGCATGGATTGGCACGGCTGGCAGCTCTATGGGTGCTGGGGGAAGGCTCCCCCGGCATTGGTGCCCGCCTCTCGGAGTGGTGCCAGTGACTGCCAGGTGTAAAGCCTCCTCTAGCAGTTTCGTGGATGGAGGTCAGTGATGGGTGGGATGGGGTAGGTAGCTGATGCCGGCAAGCGTGAGTGTGGCAGGCGTTCCACGGGGGCTGGAGCTGGGGACCTTGAGTGAGTCACCCTTTGGACACTTGTCACTACGATCCACAAGGACGTGTCATGGGGGCCGAGGTCTGGCATGAGTGAGTGATGGATGCCGGTCACTGGCATGTGGGTTATTGTTGCAAGCATGACCCCTTCCAGCCATTCACCCTGAGCGGGAGGCCCGAGGACACGTGGGTTGTGTTGGGTTTGCAAGAGTCCTGGGGACGTTTGCACTGAAGTGATGAAAGCCCGCTTTGGAAAGTTCCTTTAAGGGACTCACAGAAGCCATGCCACAGGTGATTTTGACTAAGAGTGGTTTGAATATGCACGGGAAGAGTTCTGGCAAAACCTCCAAGAGTCGGTCCCATTCACCGAGAAATCTTGCACTTGGAGGAGCGGAAGAAGAAAGGCATCCTTCCTGGCTCTCTTTGGCTTCTTGTTGGTAAAAGCTGGAGGTGAGCCTTACGTGCTTGACCCCCTCTTCATGCAGGGGTCCAACCAGAGTGGCCCAAGGTGATGCAGAGAGGTCAGGTCAGGACTCCCTGTGGAAGCCGATTGCCCATGGGGCCAACAAAAGGAGGTCAGACTCACAGCACCCGAATCCAAGAAAGGTCTGCGGTCCCCAAGGACCCTTCCCTTCTGTCACGGTCCCGCTGGCTTTCCCCAGGAAGGTGATGAGAGCAGATCTTCGATGCCAGAGCTTGGGAGCAAATTGGCGAGGCCATCGGGACCAAGAGGAAGAAGGGAAGGCCTCTTGTTGGGGTAGGAAGAGAGGCGTTCTGATTTCATTTCCCTAGGTGCCCTCGTTTTACTTTGTCTTACCCTCTTGATCTTTTCTAGTAGTTTCTGGAATTTGTGATCCAAGCTTTTGCCTTGGTTTATACCGTATATGGAGAATAGCGACGGGTACGCAGAGCCCTGTAATTAGATTGACGATGATGGTTTGCACATTCTTAAAGCTGCTTTCGGTGGTCAGCCCGGGACCTTTTTACCTTAATTCTTCACCTTTGTCGTCATCTCTCCGGCAGCTGTGGGGCGTCTTCTAAGCACTTCTGAGGAGGACACACAAGTCCCCAGTCCCATTGTCTGCGGACCTATATTCCCTGAACCACTGTCCGTGGAGAAACATCTTTCTTTCCCCCTCCTCTCCTCTCCCCTCCCCTTTCCTTCCTTTGCTTCTTTCTTTTTCTTTCTTTCTTTTCTTTCTTTCTTTCTTTCTTTCTTTCTTTCTTTCTTTCTTTCTTTCTCATTCTATCCATTTATTTGAGAGAGAGAGCATGAGCAGGGGGAGGGGCAGAAGGAGAGGGAGAAGCAGACTCCCGCCGAGCAGGGAGCCCCATGCAGGACTTGATCTCAGGACCCCCTGGGACCACCACCCGAGCCAAAGGCAGACACTTAGCTGACGGACCTACCTAGGTGCCCCAAGGAACGTAGTTCCATGGAAGACCGCTCGGCCACATAGCAGGGTCTCCGCATTTCCCACGTGGCAATCCAGATGTATCTTTTGAAATGAAGTTACAGAGAAACCAGAAACCAGCTTTATTTATTTATTTATTTTTTACTCGTTTACTGGGGACGCCCTTCTCCTATGCAAACCATTATGGGACTTTCTCCTTATCTTTGCCGTGTAAATACATCGTTCACGGTGTGCCTGCCACGGGCTTATAAAATCCGTTCTCCGTGCAGCAGTGTGAGACCTGCCACGCTGCATGTACGTGTCTTCTTTTAGCTGAGGAAAGGTTTTTTCCCCTCCTGTCAACCATGGTTTATTGTTTCTTTTCTCTTCTTCGGGCGGACCTAGCATCTGTATCTTGCCTTGTTCTTCTGGTCCTCTGTTCTTTTTTTTTTTTTTTTTTTTGGTGCATTTCCTTTGCATTCCAGGAAAAATTCGTACTTTGGCTTTCTACATAACTAATGCTTTCCTTTTTTCCCCCTCTTTGCAAGACAAATTCCACATTCTGTTGCAACCTCCGTGGATGTTCCTTTGTGGCGACCTCGTAAATTTCCCTACAATTTTGTTAATTTCCTGTCCCCTTTTTATAGCATTCGTTTCCTTTTTCCAGTCCGCTTGCCTTGTTTGCGTTAGTTTGTCCGATCCTCATGATTTTTTTGCTCTTGTATCGTGGATGCTCTCTATCTTCCTGCTTTCTATCGAGGTTGCTAAACACTTTCCTGGAATTTTCCGTCTGGATACCATATGAGGTCATGGTTAGAAGTTTGTGTCTCCCCGGAGGCTTCTGGATACTGTTCCTCGATTTATTTTCTGCAGTGAAAGAAACTATGTTATCTTGTCTTCCCCCACCTCCCTGTATTCAACTTGAATAGGCCATTCATCGGGATCCATTAAGAGCTGGGATTTGTTACAGGTGGGGCACGTGGCGCTTGGACTGTCATTCTGCCCACTTGTTTGGTGAAAGCCTCAGGTCTGTTTGGAGCCAGTTTCTACTACGATTCCAAGTTTCCATTGGTCCCTCCATCCCTCCAGCCAGTGTTCTGGGCGCTGTGCCGGGACTAATGCTAGGGACAGCATGGACCTGGCCACGTCTTCCCGAACCTTACAGCCTGTTTCTCTGTTGTGTGGTCTCCCCTTCTCCTCCTCCCACTGGCCAGGTCTCCAAATCTCTCCCCCTTAGAAGAACATGACAACGTTGCATGGGTCCATCCTCTCCCCGCCAGCCTAGGAAACTACTCGTGAGGACTTCACTTCCCAGGATGCACTGAGCCCTCGCCGGGGACCCTTACTTCCTCCCCAGCTCTCCTCTGTGAGTCGCTCTCACACTGGATAGAAAGGCTTCCCGAGCTGGAGAGAACGGTACTTTCTCCCCAGTGAGACAGAGCACAGGCGCCCCATACCCTTAAAGGCGCAGATCCTGAGGCAGGCGGCATCACCGTGGGAGCTGGGGCCCTGCCTCCTGCTTTGTGTCTTAACCCATGGCCAGGGGAGATGACCTTTCTTTCGGTGGCCGTCCCCAGCTTTGCGTCAGGGTCTCTCCACCCCGAACAGGTGTCTGGCAGCAAGATGTGGAGCGGACGTGACTCTCCAGTCCCCGGCCCAGCTGGGGCTTGGTCGTCTTGGTGGCTCGCTTGCAGCCCCTGTCACTACTGCTCATTGGCTGAACCCCCCACTTGAGGGACAGTGAGGCCAGCCCTGGCCCCTGGGTCCTGGACTGCTCAGGGTGCTCCTGTACCACAGTGGTTTCGGGGACTGATGCCTCCCAGCACACCTGGCCAAGGCCCGGCTGCTTCCGGGTGTCCTGGCTGGCTGTGCGTTTGGGAAGAGAGAACTTGCTGGAGAGTTCTTTGTGGAGGAGCCTTCAAGCAGTGCCAATCACAGCACCCGGCTCATTAGCAGTCATTGCCATGGCAACGGGTCTGCCAGAAAGTGGCTCGTTAGGCTGACAACTTCAGAGATGTTATATATAGATCTGGGTGTGGGGGGGAGTGGGGGTGTGGGGCCCCGTGGATATGCCTTTCTCTAGAGCTCCTATTGCTTCTGGGCTTGGGGTGTGAGAAGACGCAGAATGGGGGGACCTTAAAACCGTCTGATCTGGCTGCTAAAGCATTTGACGACTGCCCGTGACTATCTCAAGTAGCATTTGCTCACATCTGTAGAAGGTAAGAGTCAGGTGTTCCCAGAAGCCTCCTGAGGGGGAAGGAGTCCTGGGCTGAACTTGACGCGGAGTGGAGGCCGTGGGGGGCTGAGTGGGGGGGTTAGTACCGCCTGGAGACTACAGAGACCGATTGAATCCCTCTTAAAAGAAGTCTCGTTTGAAGGGCTTGGGGATGGCAGCCTTTTCCTTAATAAGTAGCCATGCAGCTAAGCACTGTCTTTCTATAAACTGTGCTCATTAAAATTTTATGTCCCCAGTTTTGATTTCAGAAGCACGCTTTCTCTCAAGTGCTTTCTCTAAAGCTGCACACCAGCCCGTTCTGAGTTCAGGGGGCATGAGGCCCCCCGAGGATGCATGTTTCGAAAGACAGCTTCCCAGGTTCCAGGTCAACCTGGCGTTTGGAGCAGAGCCGAGGAATCTGCATTTTTAACGCACATCCCAGGGGACCGACTGGGGGTTCCAGGGACCACCCTTTGAGAAACACTGCTGTAAGCAGCAGTGGGGGTGTAGATTTTATTTTCAGTCTCTGGGTGACTTTCCTTTGCTTGCCTGCTCTTTTTTCTTCCCCGAGGAGGACCAGTAGCCATCATCAAGAGGAAAATTTCTTCGGTGCTGCTGTTTTAAATAAGGAGACAAGGAAGTTAGCCTGCAGCTGGGAACGTGACTGCTCGGGTGTGGGTGGTGGGTGGGTGGGTGTGCTCATCTCCTGGGAAGGCATATGCTCATTTGGAGACTGTGAGACAGGCAGGAGAAGCAGGCCTGGGTTGTGACCCTCCTTGGTGGGAGCTGGGGTATCAGGTGGTCGAGGGAAGAAGTAGAGCCACCCCTGGCTAGCTGGGGAGAGGTGGACAGAGGGAACCTGGGTGTAGGGAACTGGACAGAAGTCTCTGGGGCAAGGCTAGTATCTCAAAGTTTGGGCTCATCATTTGTTTAGCTGGCCGCGTTGGACAAGTTATTACATTCTCTGAGTCTTCGATTCCTCATTTTAAAATGGGAACGTGGCGGGTTTAAATTGCCAAAACTAGAGATAACGTGTGTAAAGCATCTGGCCCAGTCCTTGGAGCACTTTCGACATTTGGGGCATGATAAAAGTCATTATCGATGGACGCAAATGGGATCTGAGCTCGTATGTTTCTTGATTACTGGCTAGATTAGGGCTTTGAGTCGTCTAGAAGCCCCCTGATGCTCTATAGGAAATAGGGTGAGGGCGTGCATGCACACATGACTCCATTTTGGGGGGCAGGAGATCCATAGTTATCTTCAGATTCTCAGAGGATGGGTCTCCATAAACAGTTGAGCAGGTTGTTGACTGAACAAGGGGATCCAGGGGAGGCTGAAATCCAGCCTTGTGCTCAGGGCGATGGCCCATTTGGAGGAAGATGCAGCATTTTATGATTCCCACAAAGCCATGATATGCATCAGGTTAAGAATTTCTGAGTTGGAGGAAACTGCCTTCACCCTCCCCCCTCACTCCCACTCTCTCGGATCTTGTTCATTGTAGGTAGGCCCCGCGTGTCTGGGCCTGTGTCACCTCTGCTTCTAATCCCGATTCCCATGGCAAGGAGCTGCCAGAATGGAAGGAGAGAGGCCACGGGACTAGGGAAGGGAAGGGAAGGATTTAACTTGAAGGAAGCTAGTTGGAAGAATAAGTTAGACAGAGACTGTAATTATTGGGTCATTTATGCTGCATTGTCTTGGTGGCTGGGAGGCAGCTCTCCCAGGAGGCCCATCCCTCCAAGGCCATGAGCGATGAGGGAATGTGGGTGCTTTGGGCCTTTTCAGTGAGAGCCTGCAGGTGGGGAGTCCAACTTCTGTCTGCTCTGCAGCTTAAAAGTGATTTTTTTTTAAATTGTAAAGTACACCTGACATAAAATTTATCATGAGTGATGTCTATACATTCATAGTATGGTGCAACATTCATACCACCCCAAAGAGGAAACCCTGTACCCATCCTCCCCCCCCCCCCCCGCCAAGTCCCTGGTGACCCCACTCATTTGCTTTCTGTTTTTCTGGATTTCCCTCTTCTGGGGATTTCGTATAAATGGAATCGTATGCATGGCTTCAAGGCTCATCCATGTGGTAGCGTGCAGCAGAGACTCCTTCCTTCCGACGGCTGGCTGTCTCTGGATGTGCTGGGTTTTGTTGACCCGCTCCTCAGTTGATGGACCCTTAGGTCCTGTCTGCCTCTTGGCCGTTGCGGGTAACGCTGCTGTGAATGTGGAATTACAAGTGTTTGAGTGCCGTTTTCAGTTCTCTTGGTACATACCCAGGTGTCTCTGCGTCTTTTGACTCCTGACGTGTTTCAGGCCGCCAACGGGGGGAGCTTCTTTCTGGGAGACATCAAAGGCAAGGGGACTGTGGCGGCCGCGGGGGGATGGGGGCAGAGCACAGTCAGGTGGCAGACAGAGCAGGAGAGCTGAGGTCATGCTGGAGGGGGATGTGGGGACGGCCTTTGCTGCGTTGGCCAAATCAGGAAGTAGGCTGAGCTGGCCCTGGGGCCTTCCTCGCTCCTCCCCTTCTCTTCCAGCTCCTCTTGGCCCTTCCTGGCTTGGTAGCAGAGATGCCTCCCTCTGCAGACAACTTCTGTAGGGTTAGGGCACGGAGGGTCCAGCATTTCCTAGATGGGCGAGACCTCATGGTACCTCCTTGGTCATCAGTGTCCTCCAGGGGAAGCCAGGGCTTGTTCTGAGCCCACAGAGGTGGATGAATCCCCTAGAGTCATTCTCAAGAGAAAAGCACCGTGCAGACGGGACAGGTGTCCTTGTTTGCTGTCCCCCGGGTGGGGCACGGAGGGTCGGGAGTTTGCTCCGCTCACTCCACCAGCCCCGCTGAGGAGCAGTCTCCTTGCCACCCACGCAGCCTTCTCAGCAGATCCAGCTGGTCAACCTCCGAACGTGTTCCCTCCCCAGCAGGTGTGTGCTTGCCTCCCTGAGCTGCAGAGTCTTGGAAACAGAGGTCTGGGCAGACGTGACTGTTACTGGTGACATTTCAGGCGTGGTGGGGCAGGCTGGTGTGGGCCCCGACCTTCACCTGTCAGGGAGCAGAGGCTGTGTGAAGCTGGTGTCGCTGGGCACTTAAACACACTCCCTCCCGCTGGGACCCCGCGCTCCCTCCTAGGTGTCTTCACAGCAGGGCTCCTGTCCTCCTCCTCTGTTGTGTAGACATGTAGATAGATGTAGTCGGCTGAATCACTTTCCTATGGTGCGGCTGCCCAGGGGCTGAGTCAGGAAGGAGGCCCAGGCCTGAGGGCTGTTTGCACAGTGCTTCTTGGTCCCTCTCCCCTCTGTACCCTATTTCGGGCCATGTCTGTCTCTGGCCCTTGCTTAATACCCTTTAACAATTTCCCATTTCCTCCCAGGCGGCTGGGAGAAGCACCAGCATGGCCTTCCCATCTTGGACGCTCGAAGACATCAGACTGCAGCAGAAGCAGCCTGGCGTCGTACCCTCTGGTTCTAGAATATTTTGCTCTGAAGTTAAGCCTCCTAAACCTCCCTATTCCTCAGCCGAGATGCACGTCTCTTGTGTGTGGGGATATTTTATACACGTGCGCGTGCACACGTGAGACCCTGTGTGCATGTATTTGGACCACCTTGCAATCCAGGAGAGGCCAGAGCACGCGTCTGGAGGCCCAGGTAAACATGCTCAGATGTGAGTTTGGACCCAGTGGATGTGCTCTGTTGATGTCTGGCACCTGG
This sequence comes from Ursus arctos, assembly GCF_023065955.2. Lineage (NCBI taxonomy): Eukaryota > Metazoa > Chordata > Mammalia > Carnivora > Ursidae > Ursus > Ursus arctos. The sequence goes on from NW_026622808.1 coordinate 8,052,196, forward strand.
TAGTTTAAAGACCTCCTTCCATACTGAATCAGAGGCATGTCGGGTTAACAGCTGTCGTTACCGAGGGTCCCAGGAGCATCCAGGATGGACCCGATCCCTGCTGAGGGCATGCAGGGCACACAGGAAGCAGAAGTAGCTGGTTGTGCAGCCTTCAGACAGCAGGAGAGCAGGGCGGGCAGGGAGCTGCGTGTCCATACTGCTTGCTTGGAACCTCTTTGCTAGTTTTCCTAAGTAGCCGTCGTTAGTGACCAAAGCTTTCTCTGTGGGCGTGGCGGAGAGCGGCCGAGGACATTTAGGAGCGGATTCATTTTAATACATCTGAACAGAGTCCAGCTTTGCTGAGAAATTCCCGGTCCCTCTCCTTGTATGGTTGGATCCGCTTAGCCATCTTCAGAAGGCACAGCCACTGTGTGGGCTAATTTGGACCCTCTTTCCTTATTTTTATATGTTCTTTAGCTCGCTGATTATTTTTGTTGTTTGAGGGACATTTGGATGCAAGAGAGAAGTGAAAAGGAGAGAAGAAAATGTCCCCCTCATGCCAACGTCGGAAGTCACCACTCTTGTAGCCTCTGTGGGTACACCTGCTTTCTCTTTCTTATATATATATATATTTTTTTTTTATTTCCCTCTGATTTGTATTTTTAAGAAGAGTACTCCTCTCTGAGCAAAAGATTAAACCAGGGCACGTGGGTGGCTCAGTCGGTGAAGCGTCTGCCTTCGGCTCAGGTCATGATCTCAGGGTCCTGGGATCGAGTCCTGCATAGGGTTCCCTGCTCAACGGGGAGTCTGCTTCTCCCTCTTCCTCTGCCCATCCCCCCTGCTCATGCGCTCACTCTCTCTCTCTCAAATAAATAAATAAAAATCTTTAAGGAAAAAGATTAAACCACGCATAAGTGCACATGATGGAAAGGGAGCTGTGGTTTGGGCCGTGGGTCCCAGTTTTCTCCAGGTTCCCCAGAGAGATTTGGACACTGGACCAGGAAAGCCCCCCTTGCCCTTCATCCATTCTTGGCGTCTAAAGAAGGCTTTCGATCTCGCTCTGCTGAGACTTCTGTGAATTAACTTCTGGTAGGTTTGCACAGCAGGTGGTGGTCCTGGGGGTCCAGGCTTTGGATTCCACAGTGGGCACGCGTGAGGACCGGGCCCCTGCAGCCAGCACAGCCCACCTGGCGAGCGCTCTCCAGGGGGGCTGTCGGGGAGAAGGTCCAGCTCTGCTCTCCGTCCTCTGTGGGAAGCTGTTCCTTCCTCAGTGGCTCTGAAGCAGCAAGCAGTCCTCACATCTCATGCTCGGGCAAGCCCCCAGTCACATGTGTGTGGCCTGTGACCTTCTCCCTGGCTCCTCCCCGCAGGGAGGCCAGTGGGCCACCTCCCGTCCCCCCCACCAGCATCACTCTTCCAAAGTGACTTCTGCTGCCTCTGACTTCCTGGCCCAGAACCGGTTGAAACCCAGTCGCCAAAGGGCCCGGCACGTGTGACCTTTTCTCTCCTCTTCCACAGAAGCCTGGAATGGTCCCCCCTCCGCCCGGAGAGGAAAGCCACATTGTCGTCCTTCCACCTGGCTGGCAGAGCTACTTGTCTCCCCAGGGCCGGCGTTACTATGTCAACACGGCCACCAATGGTGAGTCCCGTGCCGGGGAGCGTGCTGCACCGGCCCCCGCCTTTCCATCTCCCTCTCACTTCTCCCGGTGGCTAGGCTTTTGCCTCGGAAACTGGCTCAGAGGCTGCGGTGGGTTCTCGCTTTTCCCCACGGTGCTGGGTGGTGGGGGTCTGCACCAGATCGGGAATCCCACCGGGGTTCGGGGGGTCCTCCCTGGAAACTCACAACCGCCCCGGGCGTCTCTGTTGAGCCCAACCTCACGGTCTAGGGCTGTTTTCCGAACCCGGATCTCGAAAGATTTCTCTGGTCAACCGCTGGCTTGAGTCACGTTAACCAGGTTTAGCTACTGCGTGATTATCGTGGAACGTGGAATGTCCTGATGAGACAGACGTTCCCAAGAGAGGGCCGCAAGCGAGGGGTTTCCCTAAGTTCACCATGGATCGCTTATTCTTCCCGAAGTACCTCACTGGCTGGCATTTCTTGGAATGTTCTTTGGGGAAATGCTGGGGCTACTTGGGAATTATTTATTCTAATAGATAACACAAGTCCTGTGTGCATTTCTAAGTTGCGTTAGGACCACACCTCTGTGTCCCCAGTGATTGTGGGCTTCCTGGGCCTTCACGGGGACTCCAGGACCCCAGCAGGTGGGCTCTCGAGTAGGCTGCAAGAGGGCTGGAGAAGGTTTATAGAGGGAGGCACAGCAGGTTCCCTAGCAAGGCCGTCTTGCGCAGGGCAGAACCAGTGTAGCCAGTGAGGCCAAGAGCTCTGTCTCTTGACCTTCATGCCTCCCCGGAGGATGGAAACACAGAAGGTGAAATGTGGGGGGCATCACAGATCTGTGTGCCAAGACAGCTTGCAAAATATAATCCATATCCATGTGTTGGCTCAGACTTGGCCCCTCACTTCCTTGTCTGCACGCACCTGACGTAATGGTCACCTCTGCCTACAGTGGGACCCTGAGTACGGGGCATGGTGACAGCCCTGCACTCAGGTGTCCCGGTAACTGGAAAGAAAGCTTCTCTTTAGAGGGAGCAGCTCCCCTCCGGGGTGGCTGGTCCTTTCACATCCCCTGGCAACTGGCCTTCCTCTAGGAGCGAGTTCCAGCTAAAGAGGTAACTGGGGTTTCTAGGAAAAGGGAAGTGGAACTATTTCTGGTCATTCTAATCTTAAGCTTCCTCAAAACAAACACATGAGTAGCTTTGCGCTGTTACCGGGCTTTGAAGTTTCAGAGGAAAGTGTATATAGACACAGCTCCCATCTGTGAAATGCAGAAACTGGACCATATGATCCTGAGATCAGCAAGGCTTTGGGCCCGTTCTCATCCAGAATTAGCCTCGCCGTTTCGAAGGGGCTGGAGGTGGGGGAGTGGTAGAAGAGGCTTTCTAAAACTCTGCATTTTTGTCTTTTTTTTTTTTTTTTTTTTTTTAATTAGAGAGTGGTATATTCTTGGTTAAAAAAAAAATCTCAATGGGTACTAAAAAAAAAAAAAAGAAGTAAAAATCCCTGGTTCCATTCCCTAAAGCTATTGATCATGCATTTAACTGTCCAGATATCCGTATATTCTCTCACTGCCTAAGCGTATGCACGCTTATTCTTTTTAATACATTGGAAAAACGATCCATGTTCTAGAAATTGCTCAGAGAGCGTATTGTGGCCATCTTTCTAGCTACATATTTTCTAGCATACATACTAGTCCAGTTCATTTTGTAACATGCTGTGGGATAGCCTGTTGCAAGGGTATGCTACTGTTAACTCTCCCCTCTTCATTCAGAGGATATTAAAGTCCCGTGTTACAGTAACTGACGGGATCTAGCAGGTTTTTTTCTGAGGCCAAGACTTCAGCACATGCCCAGGGACGGGGTCTGGGGATATAGCGTCCCCAAGACGTTCCAGGTCAAGGGCTGGCAAACTTTTTTCTGTAACTGGCCAGGTAGTATGTTTTTTTTGTCCTTGAGGTGCCTGTGGTCTCTGTCACCGCGCCTCAGCTCTGTCCTTGTCGTGCAAAAGCAGCCGTGGTCCTGTGGAAACCCACACGTGAAGCCGTGTTCCAGTAAAACTTTATTTACGGACACTAGAACATGAATTTCAAGTAACTTTTGCATGTTATGAAACATTTTCCTTTTGATTCTTTTTCAAGCACTTTTTTAAAAAGCTTTTATTTATTTGAGAGAGAGGGTGAGTGACAGAGAGAGAGCCCAAGTGCGGGGGTGGGGTGGGGTGGGGTAGGGTGGGGGAGAGGCAGAGAGAGGAGCAGACTCCCCGCTGATCAGGGACTCTGGCTGCAGGGGTCGATCCCAGGATCCTGGGACCATGACCTGAGCCGAAAACAGATGCTTAACCAACTGAGCCACCTGGGCAACCCCCCCCCCCCCCTTTTCAAGCACGTAAGATGATCTTAGTGCAGTTCACGGACTATATGGTAAAGGGGGGTGGGCCCTCGAGCTACTGACTCCTGCTGTAGGCTCTCCATTATCTCTGGCAGAACTGGCCCCCCTTCCCCTTCCCCACCTTCCCATGCTCTCAGTCATCCTGGCTCCTTGGTCTTGCATTCTAGAAACATGCCACTTTTATTCACTATTTAATTCATCCTTATCTGTTGGATTGATTCATTCATTCAACAAACACTTACTGGGACTCACCCAAGTCCCAGGCAGGCCGTTGGATGCTGGGGATATAAAAATAATAATAAAGAAGCGTCCCTCCCCTCAAAGAGCTTAGCTTCTTAACACTGGAAGCAGATTTGGAATGAATACGTACTTGGTTACCCTCGTGAGCAGGGCTGTGAAGGAGAAGTCCAAGGTGTTGTGAGAGTGTGTTCCGGAGAGACCCTGGGAGATCAAGAGAGGCTTCTTGGAGGAGGAGACGCCCTGCAGCTAAGATGGGAGGGCTGAAGAAGGGGGGTTGGGGGTGGGAAATGCCTTTCTGAAGGCAAAGCCATAGTCAATGCTGGGAGGGATCGTGCAGACCCTTGAAAAGCCTATTAAGGATTTTGTTCCTTAGCCTAAGGGAACAGGAAGCCAAGCTGTCTTTCTGATTCTCCTCTGGACCGCTGGCTTTCTTAGACCAGCTTTGTCTGGCTGCCGGGCTGCTGCTGACATTTTTGGATCTGACCCCCTTTCTGCAGGAAGTACCTATCAGAGCAGCTGCTCGCTGTCCTCGCGCTGCGTCTCTGTGACCTCCTGACTCCTGGGGGCATTTGAGTCTGTGTCTCTTCCCGGCCGGGCCAGCCACATCCACATTTCTGCTCCAGCTCTGGGCCTCCCCTGCCCTGCGCGACTCAGGCCAAGGCCGTGCACCCTGCTCCGGCTGCCGCGCACCATTCCTCTCGTCTTCTACCCGTCTCCCTCTCTTCCAGATAATTCTCGTGTCCCTTAATCCCCAGTCCCTTCGCAGAGCGCGCTTGGGTGCCATAGATGTTCTGTTCCCGTTTCTGCACCACATACAAATGTAGCTGGTTTAAAGCCCCGTTTACAGTTGGAGCCTTTGCTCTGGCTAGTCTGCTTATTTTCAGATCCACTTAGGATTTTAGGGACGGGGATTGTCTTGGTGCCGGCCGCTGTGGGGGTCTGTAAGGAAGCAAAGTCAAACGGAAGGCCGTCTCCGTCTCTAACACCGCAGTCCTCGAGGAGTCAGAGAAACCCAGATGCTGACGAGCGTTGTGGGTGTTAGTGTGGACATCTGGGGGCTCGAAGAAGAGGGTCCGCAGCTTTACTGGGTACCAGATATGTCTCGGAAGAGGGGCCCCTGACTCAGGGATTCCACATAGAGGTTGCCATGCAGCGAAGGCCAGACAGCCAGGGAACGCCGATGTGTTCGGCGTGAGCAGAGAGCCAAACGGTGAGAGGGAGTCAGAGGTCTGACCCACCATTGACCCCAGGAGGCACTCTAAGGAGCTGGGACTTTGCCCTCTGGGCAACGGAAAGCTCTGGAAGGAATCAAAGCAGCGGCCTGACATGATCAGAATACTGTGGCAAGATTGCTTTTGCAGCAGAGTGAAGGATTTAGGGGCGGTCAGCATGGATCGGGCAGATGAAATGAGAAGAGAAGTAATGAGGTCAGCACTGTATCTGCAGCTGTGGCTCGGGAGGGGGAGGTGGGGTCCGGCAGACAGGATGTGGCAGGGAAAGAGAACGCTCGGGTTCTTCTGAGCTTCCTGCTTTGTGTGATGGAGCCATGCGCTGAGGGCCAGGGACCCGAGGGAGGAAGAGTTTGGAGGAGGCAAGATGGATCCCTGTTGCATGCGTGGTTCCTTGGGGAATATTCAGGGAAAGGTGGCCAGCCACATGGGTCTGTGACTCAGGGGATACCTGGGCTAGAGATGAGAATCTGGGGAGCCATGTGGTGGTGCCTGGCTTGGCACACAGCAGAATGGATTTGACCCCTAACTTGCCCCCCTTGGCCTGGCACCATTGTGCAGTGACCAACCTATACAACCACACTTGGCAGTCCAGAATTTTCATTTCATCAGCCAAGAAACAAGGCCGTGAAATGCAGGAGATCACTCAGGGCGAGCATCTAGGAGAGAGCCCTGCAGAAAAACATTCAAGGGAGGGGCGAAGGAGACTGAAATAATTGTCAGTGATAAGAAGAAGCCAGGAGAAATAAGGTAATATCACGAAAGGCAGAGGAGAAAAGATTAAGAAGGGACATTTGGAGACAGACTGAAATATAGATCAGACTTATGGTAGAGGTTATATTTTAAATCACTGGGGGGAATCACAGATTATTTAATAAATACCATTGGGCCAGATGGCTAACAGGAAGTTCCAGTGGGTACGTTAATGCGGTAATGCTGTTGTTTTCATAAAAACTCAGCGAGGCCATCAAAGTGTGCTTTAAGAGACTCTGAGAAGTCCCCAACTCCCCTTATCTCTCCAGGGTGTTTTGTCATGCAAGGGGGCCCTGAGCTCTGGCCCCAGGACCCTCAGGGGTTCTAGTATCAAGACAGGCTTGTGCTATATTCCCACCAAAACTTGAGTATTGCCAAAAAATGGGGTTGTGTTTAGTTTCTGGATATTGAGTTATTGCTAATAGCCTATCCTTTTCAGGGACCTGAGTTAGTGTTAAGGGGGACCTCTTATTTGCGCAATCGGTAATTGCATTTCAAGAGATGGAGCGTAATGTTGTTTTGTTCCTTTAATAACTGGAAGGCCTGATATGCTCATGTGATCACTTAGCAGCGATGTGGTCATAGGTGTTCAGGTCCTCTTTTCGGAGAGATGCTGACTTTTTAGATACCGTTTAGGATCTATTTTACCGTTTGGACGTTGAAGGGGTATTTCAAGCCAGTAATGAAGGCCAAGATTAGTTTTGTGTAATGTAGGAGTCAAAATAAAGGAAGAAGATCACTCCAGGGGGATGTCTTAGCTCTGTTTCTCTAGAAAGCAGAGCCTGAGGCAAGGATTAAGTGTAAACACTTTATTTAGGCTGTATAAGCCCAGGGCAGTGAGAGTGGGTGAGAGAGGGAAGATGTCACGTGATGCTGGCTAGCGTTGACAGTGAACCGCAGAGAGATCCAACAGGTCTGTTCAGGTCGTACCCAACAGGTGTGTTCACTTCTTTGGGAGGGTTACAGAGAAGAGCCGTGCCTTTGAAGTCCATGGGAGAGCAGAGGTGTCTGATCTGCTCACCTCCCTCTCATCTCCTATTTCCCGTGGGCCAAGCATCTTCCCCTTGGAGAGCTATTTCCCCCACACTTTTGGGTTGTATCATCTGGCCCCCAGAAAGCCTGACTCCAGCCCCACAGAGTGATGCTTCATCCAAGCCCTGGGTGGATGGTCAGTGCAGCATGGGGAGAGGTATCAACCAAAATAGAAGGAGGTAATTGATGGAAACATGAGAAGGAGCCCGAGGTCTGTGTCCCAGGGCGGGGATTCCTAAAGCACTAGCAGCTGTGGTGTATGTCTAACTCTTGTGTCAGATTTTGATGACTCGAGTGTTCATGGAGTTTCATTGGCCAATAACTTCTGCTCCATAGTCACCCTAGGGAGGACCTTCCAGGTCATCTCACATAGGGGTCGGCAAACTAGGGCCCTTGGGTCAAATTCAGCTTGCAGCCTATTTTTGTCAGTAAAGTTTTATTGAACACGGCCATGCTCTTTTGTTTGCCTGTTGTCTGAGGCTGCTTTCACACTATGATGGCGGAGTAGAGACGAGACACAGTGTGGTCACAAAGCCAGAAATATTTACTGTCTGGCCCTTGAAAGAAAAAGTTGGGTGATCCCTGGTCTAGCAAATAGAGCCCATCGATGGTACACATGAGTGAGTGGAGACCCCCATGTGGTACAGGGACTTGAGCCAAGTTACCTGGCCATTCATAGGCCAGGCTATGCCTGGATCCCATCTTTCCATCCTTCCTCCCTCCCCCATTGCCTCAGTATTCAGGAGAAGGGGCATAGGGGGTGATGACTTAATTTGCAAAAAGGATAACTGAACTCATGAATTAGCAGGAAAAAAAATCTAAAATGATTTTTATTTTTTAAGGGAAGCCCAAGTATCTTCTTAGAGCATCAGCTGAAACCCAGGGGAGCTGGGAGTTGTGTTTTGTTTTTTTGTTTTTTGTTTTTTTTTAATTTATTCGACAGAGATAGAGACAGCCAACGAGAGAGGGAACACAAGCAGGGGGAGTGGGAGAGGAAGAAGCAGGCTCATAGCGGAGGAGCCTGATGTGGGGCTCGATCCCAGAACGCCAGGATCACGCCCCGAGCCGAAGGCAGATGCTTAACCGCTGTGCCACCCAGGCGCCCCTGGGAGTTGTTTTTTAAGCTCTTTTTGATAAAGCACCCATATGTGTAAATGTTGTATTATGTTTCTGAGTGAAGCTTGGAGAAGTATACTAGGATTTGAGCTTTTGGAGTCATGTGCCAAATAGCCAGTACTTTCCTTGATTTCTTGTTTTAATTTTTCTTTAAATGAGTAGATTCCCATTTAACTTTATTACACCAGGAGCTAATGGGAGTTTCTGGGTAAGTCTTCCAGAAGAACACTTTCCAAAGCATTCTTTGAGCTTTTCTTTGTTACAAATAATTGGATACTTTTCTAGCTCCCCGGATAGAACAGCCCTAATAATTCCCTGTGAATAAAGGTTGCCCTGAGAAACTTCTATATTCAGAAGCATCTATCTGTTTTCTTCTGTCCATCTGCGTTGAACAAATGTGAGACGAGAAAGATGCTTTTGTTTGGCACATTCAGTAGATTGAGTAGCTCGGTGTGTGTGTGTGTGTGTGTGTGTGTGTGTGTATGTGTGTGTGTGTATGTGTGTGTTCATACGTGCTGCTTATTTTGGCTTTATTATTTTTATTTAACGGACTCTAGTGCAAAGCTGTTAGACCTTAAAATTTAGTATTAATCTGCTTCTGTGTGGGTTTTGTTTTTTTCTTGCAGAGAATCCATTTTAATTTTTTTTTTTTAAAGATTTTATTTATTTGACAGAGAAACAGCCAGCAAGAGAGGGAACACAAGCAGGGGGAGTGGGAGAGGAAGAAGCAGGCTCCCAGCGGAGGAGCCTGATGTGGGGCTCGATCCCAGGACTCTGGGATCACGCCCTGAGCCGAAGGCAGACGCCTAACGACTGAGCCACCCAGGCGCCCCCCATTTTAATTTGTAACATCAAGGTACCACTTTCGTGCACAACACATTCCTCCTATCTCAGCTGTTCTCAAGACCCGTCCTCTCTTGGAATTTTGGCAAATGCCAAGTGGGTGAGGGAGTCACGCACACTTCTAGTACGTAGAAGACCCCTAAAAATCAAAAGACAAAGGAGACAAAAGGAATGTATTGTTTGTTGTATTCTAGGAAGTGGAGTGACTCTGAAAACCTGCTTATCGGTCAGCAGTGTAAGAACGGTCCTCATTGGCTGTTTGGTGGGGTCGCCGATGGGCAGCAAATCGTTCAGATACGGAAGTGAAACAAAAAGGGAAGGTGTGGGTTATGGCCCAGCAATTCCACTCCTAGATACGTACCCAAGAGAATTTAAAACGTGCGCACGAAAACCTATACGTGAGCGTTCATAGCGCCAGTCTTCGTAGTGGCCAGAAACACCCCAGATATCTATCACATGATGAGTAGATAAACGAAATCTGCTGTGTCCCTAGTGGGAGATTATTGAGGCATCAAGTACTGGTAAACACCTGCCACAACATGGAGGAACCCTGAAAACATCACGCTAAGTACAAGAAACCAGACACAAAAGGCCATGAACTGTATGATTCCATTTACACGAGACACCCAGAATAGGCCAAAAACCATAGACCCAGAAAGTAGATTCGTGGTTTCCAGGAACGGGGAGAGGGGAGAATGGGAGTGAGTCCTGATGGGTACAGGGTTTCATTCTGAGCTGATGAAAGTATTCTAAAATTAGATAGTTGGTAATATTTGCGCAAGTCTGTGACTGTACTCAAAACCGTTCCTATTATGTGCTTTTAGAGAGAACAATTTATGGTCTGTAAATTACATCACAGCAAAGACAGTCATGTGATGTCTTGGTTAGGGCTTCCTTCTGCCTGATTCCCAAACTTTGGTGGGGGCTAGAAGCCCCTAGGGAGTTCGTTAAAAAATACCATTAACCTACTGGATCCGAATCTATTATTCGGAAAGAGTAAGAAAGTCTGTTTTCTATTTTTACGTGTTTTCTAATGGCTACCACCTATTTTTGACTTGCAAGGAGACAATAAGATTGATGAAGGCATCGTCAGTGGATCAGATTATTATGAAGTTGAGGAGCAAATTTAAATCCAATTTTCTTTTCCCGAGATAAAGTGAAAGAATACAGTTTTCTTCAAACAGGTCAACCCATGTTATAGTCTCAAGGTTAGAGGCTGTATTACCGTAAGATACTCTAGTTAAGGTTGATTCTCGTGGAGGAACTCCTTAAAGACAGATCCGTCATTTTTACGCTGGCAAGATAGAGATTGAGCATAAAACTACGGAGGAAGACCCTTCAACCTGGCTGACGTTCATACTTTTCACTGTTGTCAAGGTAACTGACTCGTGGATATTTTCTCGCCTTTCTTCCGATCCCGAAACAATGTCATGGCAGTTCTTTTAATTTCAAAGCTCAAGTCAAAAGCTCAGTTTTTTTGAAATCTCAGCATTTTTGCCTCTTTATTTAAGATTTTATTTATTTATTTGACAGAAAGAGAGCAAAGAGCTGGGGAAAGGTGCGGAGGGAGAGGAAGAAGCAGACTCCCCACTGAGCAGGGAGAGCCCAGTGCGGGGCTCGATCCCAGGACCCCGGGATCTTGACCTGAGCCACAGGCAGACGCTTAACCTGACTGAGCCACCCAGGCGCCCCAACATTTTTGCCATTTAAAAAAGCCCTGTGGACTCTCGTTTCAACTTTGCTCCTAGGTACCATTGAGTCAGAGAATTTGGGGCTTGTATTCTTTTTGTTTTCCCATTCTGTCGAGCACTCGGATGTCCAGACCGAGCAAACGCCATCCTTGTCTTCGGGGAACTTGAAGAGTCTAGTGAAATAGTTCGGGCCTTCGATAGGGTGAGAAGTCATAAGCTGTCTACTTTTCGTATTGTTCTACTCTGGAGGTTGGTAGGCTGGGGCTTCCAAACTTGCTTCCGCTTTGGCTAGGAAGTGAGTGCCAGTGTAGAGTTCCTGTCCCCTCCCCACGCCCCGTGACCTAGCAGGGTTCGGTGGCTAATCCATCCAAACCAGGTCAACCCAACCATATTGGTGGTTGGGATCTCTACCCGTCATTCCCTTGACCAGTATTCTTTCATTAAAGGCCAAAAAAAAGAGGACAAGATGAGTGTGAGTTGTGTCCCCATAGGCGTGATGTTTGCTTGGCTTGGACTCTTTAAAATACAGCGCTGACCCACGATGACTGAATTTCGAGGGCAATGGCGTGATCATGCCTTTGTGTGTGCTGGTAGGAGATGTGATGGCCAGGGCAGGGTCAGAACCTTCCAGATCTTGCTGAGCTGTCCTAAAGCAATGCAGGCATAGGGGAGGTCACCTGCTGGATGGTCTCGAGGCCAGAGGCCTTCCACAGAAGCACTTTATTCTGTGCACGCAGTGCCTTAAAATGTTCAACGAGTTGCCAATATTGACAAATCCGAAAGCCTTCTGTGACCGTCTGGTGACTTGTCTTCTCTCGAAGAATCAGGAGCAGTGGCCGCGTCAGACCCACCTCCCTGCCTGAACACAGCCGGGTGGGGCTGAGAAGGTTGCCACTGCCCCCGACTTTTCTTACACTCCGTTTGGTTCACGTGTGCATTTTCCACGTCCGGTTTCTGTGGGTGCTGGGAGTTTTGACCTGTGTTCAGACAGCCTCGTGGTTTTGCACCAAGCACCACAGAGAGAGATGGCGTGAGGCACCGAATTGGGAAGATAGGTTATAAACGCTCCGGGGAATCAGAGATTAAGAAAGGGGACGAGGGGGGCGCCTGGGTGGCTCAGTCGTTAAGCGTCTGCCTTAGGCTCAGGGCGTGATCCTGGCGTTATGGGATCGAGCCCCACGTCAGGTTTCTCCGCTGGGAGCCTGCTTCTTCCTCTCCCACTCCCCCTGCTTGTGTTCCCTTTCTTGCTGGCTGTCTCTCTCTCTGTCAAATAAATAAAGTCTTAAAAAAAAAGAAAAAGAAAAAAAAAAGAGAGGGGACGAGGGAAGAGAATCAGGAACCCAAGAAGAAATGCCCAGCTGAGTGCCTTTTTCAGCGAGGACCTACCAGCTCGTCTCACACTCGGCCTTATTCCTGGAGGTCTTCTGTGCACCTGACTATCGGTGCAGGAAGCATTGTCTTTCTGGGACTGCTGTGAGGCCGGTGTGTGTGTGTCGGGGGCCGTGGGAGCCCGTGGCTGCAGCAGGAAGGTGGGGTCTGGACAGGGCAACCAGGTAGCTGTTTAAAGGGTGAGGGCCCATGGAGCTCGTCGGTGGAACTCTTTGCAAAAATGGGAAGTATCTGCAGGATGCATTCTGATCAGTGAGTGGGCAAGGACGGAGTGAATTGATTATCAAGCAACAAGTGTTTGTTAAATGCCTTGTCTGTGCTCAGCTCCCAATTATCCACTTGGACGGCTTCTTGCAGGGGCGGTGTGGGCGAATACAATGCAAATGGCTACATGTTTGCAAAGACCGAATGCTTCCTGAAGTGGAGAGGAGATTGTTAAAGGGGACTTTCCTTGTGGGTTGGAGTCAATTTTCTTTCCTGCTCGAATAGACCTCTCGGAAGGTCCCTTCCAGCTCTGAGAGTCCATGAAACGAGGAGTCGCGACACCAAATGCTCATCACCCACTGTTTGGGAACGCGCCTCCGTATGTAAAGCTGGCGTGGTTTCCTGATGATCAGATCTGTATTATCGGAGGGAAATCTTGGAGTGGGGTAACAGCTTTTTTGTTATTTCAGTCCGAGTCGGATTCCAGAGTAGGCAATGCTCATGCAAGAGGCGTGGGAGAACAGGGTGAGAAGTTAGTCATGCAAAACACATGTGTTTAATGCATGCCGCTCCTTGGGAGCAGCGTGCTGGGCTATGCACGGGGGCACGGAGACCCCGCACTGGAAGGATCTTGTCCTCCCACGTGGCAGCCCCCCCTGATCACTGCTGTTGAATGAAGCTCCTGCCATCTTGCCAGCTCTAGTTAGTGCCTGTCTGCATGGCCAAGGAGACCCTCAGCCCGAAAAGAACTAGCTCCGATAATGGGGGAGAGTGGAAATGATCTTGTGGTCTGGAATAGGGATGGGCTCTGGAACAATATGCTAGAGGGGGTCCTGCCCCCCCCCAGGCATTTACCTTTTAGTGGCCATTGCGGGGACCTAGTGTAGGGGTTTCTGGTGACTAGGGGCGCTTGGGTTGGGGAGGTCGGAGCAGAAGTGGGTTTTTTGGACACAGAGACAAACGCACAAGGGAAGACGATGTGAAGACCCAAGGAGGGTACCATCTGTGAGCCCCAGGCATGACTGAGGTGATGAACTGTGGAATAGACTCTCCCTCACGGCCCTCAGAAGGAACCCACCCTGCCAACCCCGGGATCTCGGACTTCTGGCCCCCGCCAGAACTGGGACACAACACAATTCTGTTGTTTAAGCCCCCTAGCTGGAGGTGTTTTTGGTTGGGGCAGCCCCAGAAAACCAACACACTTCCCAGGTCCCAGCATAACAGGCCACCAGGTGGTGTCGTGTCCTCCATGAGGCCATGGAGAGGTGCCATCTGTTCCCTCTGTTCCTGACACCTGCCTGGCCTGAAGGTAAAGTAGCCCCAGCAGCGGAAAGGTAGCCTGCTTTTCCTGTTGCATTGCCAGCCCCTTGGTGAACGCAGGGCGTGGGCTCCGGCTTAAAATAGCTCCCTGGGTCCCAGAATTCTGGCGGCTCCGAGAGAAGGAGGTACAGAAGAGCTTTTATGTAAGCTGCAGGAAAGAGACCCGTAAAGCAGTTGATTTACAGATACTGTAGATTCTTCTCGCCTCTGTGCTTGAGTATACCAGAGAGGACTGGGCTGGCGGTCACATCCACAGCTCTGTCCCTTTCTGGTCCGGTCAGTCCTTGGCGTATCCCCAGCATCCTCAAGTCTGGATTCCCCATCCCTGCAAGAGCGGGTTAGGCTGGTTTTGAAAGCCCTTTCAAGCTCTGTATGTCCCCCCACCGAGGGACAGACCCCGCTGGCCAGGCAGGTGGTCCCGCTCCCTGCCACCACCCCTCTTCGGTCCCTGATGCCTGCTGGTTGGGGTGCCCCCTCGCTCCCATGGCACAGCTTTGCCTCCAGGTGCGGGGAGAGGTGTCGGTCCACGGTGGTTCTTTCCCAGTGATGGATCAGGGAGGACTCTGTTGCCTCTTTTGACTTTTCCGTGTTCTCCAACCTTTTCTCCTGGGACCTAGATTACTTTTGTAAGTAGGATAAAAATAATTCCTCTGAGATGGAGGAGAGGACGGGAGCTGCTCATTCCCCAGATCTCAGCCTGTCCTCCTGGGTTCCTCCCCTTCTGCTTTCTCAGACGCCCGTTTCCCCTTGTCCTCTCTCTTCTCCTGCGGGAGTCCTCTCGTGGGATCTTGGAGCACTGCTAAGCTTTGGGGTCCCTTTCAGGGCCAAGGTGCACAAATCAGAGCCCTGGTCTCATTTACATGGGGGTGAGGAGCACCCAGGGTGCTGGGCCGTGTGCTGTCTGCCAGGAAGGGAGGAGGGTGCCAGGCTGGGAGTTAAGAAGGAACTCCTCCCTCCTTCTCTTCGCCCCGCCCCCCCCATCCTCCCGGTCCCGAGATGAAGACTTCAGTTGCTTTGTGCTGCTGGTATAGAAACGTGATATGTGTTGATGGAGGGGGGCGGCTGGTTACAGGAAGGGGTGCTCAGCGGACAGCAGGGGTAGAGCCTTGGGAAGCGGAACAGAACGGAGCAGGGAGCACACAGCGCTTTGGACACCAGGTCCCCGCCCTACAAAGAGTGCATGCCCGTGAACTCCCACTCCCGTGACCAGATATGCAAATGCCAAATCTTCCTGGCTGGCGGACTTTAGAGGCAGAGAGGAGGCCTGAATACGGGTGGTCCTGGTGGTCCTGGGGGATTTCTTTTTTGCTCTCGGAGCATCGGCTGATGCTGGGGGTCACTTTTCTTTTTCTGGATCTCTTGGGCTACATCGACTATAGGCTGCAGTTTTTAACAGCGACACCTGTTTGGTGCCCAGTGGGTGCTTTCAAGTCAGGAGGAATCTGAGGTTGTTTTGATGGTTGCATCTCTAAAAAGAAATTTATTTTTATTTTTCCTTTTTTTTTTTTTTTTAATGGCCTTCCCTCCAACACCTGGGGATGGGAGGAGGCGCTGTTGCAGAGAGACTGCTGCCCTTCCTCGGCAACCCCGAGGCTTGTGCATCTCACAGTGGAGTTCCTGGACCAGCAGCATCCACACCATCTGGGAACTTCCTAGAAATGCAGTTTCTCGGGCCCCACCCCAGACCTTCTGATTCAAAAACTCTGGGAGTGGGGTCCTGTGGTCTGAGCTTTCGCCAGCCCTCCAGGTGATGGAGAAGCATTACCATACTTCCAGCCCACCTCAAAGGCTGGCCCTTGTTGGTAGCATTCTAGAATTTTCCATAGTGGGTAAGACTGGCAGGCCTCTTGGCAGAGAGGTTTTTTCCCACCCTGCTCGTGCTGGTTCTCAAAGACTCTTATTTTTCATCAACCCTAGAATGCTACCTATTTCTTCCCCCATTTCATGTGCTCCTCTCTGTCCTGAATGCCCTTCTTGATGTTGGAGAAGAGCTTATTTTGCCTAGAATTTCCGTCCGTGTTTTGCAGTGTTGGTTCCTGATAAGGACCTCCCCGCAGAGGGGGCCCTTTATGATTCGGGGGCTGGATGGTCTTCCCTGGGAATCTTGCACGGCTTGGAAGGTGCCTTGGTGGCCGCACCTCAGAGAGAGGGTGGCTTATTTCTATTCCCCAAAATAACTGTGGCTTTCTGACGGCTTCCTCTGTCTTGTGAAAAACAACACTCTCCACGATTTCAAGCATTATTTATAAACGTACAGTCACACCTTTTACTGGAAAGACTTCTAAATTGGGAGTAGCGATGCAGCATGGCTGAAGTTCACAAATGCCAAGTTTCTCAGAAAACAGATCCCAAAGGTGGTGTGCGAATGGAAGGTAGCACGTAGCGGGAAGAGAAGCTTCTGGACAGTTGAGCGGTGTGATTTTTCCATGGAGCGATTATGGGAGTCCTCCTTGGGTTATGTTAAGAAGCTGCCATGCAGCCTGGTCACAGAAGAATATTCTAGAATGTTTCAGAAGAATATTCTGGAATATTCCAGAAGAACATTCCAGGATCTAAGGGCCGTAGGGCTGGCGTTGGCTGTTTACAGGGCAATGCAGTTTGGTGGTTATCTGTGGGCAGGGAGTACTTCTTATAGGAACAGAAGCTTGTGGGGGAAAAAGGGGGCATTTATTAGAAGGGTATAGGACATCTCTTAGAAGCCTCTGCTAAAGGACTGGAAATCAGCTGTTGGTCCAGTTTCTGGGACCTTGGGATGCCTTAGGCCCACTTGTTTCTCTGGGTTTAGTTCATACCTCTTTTTCTCTTTTTTTCTTTAGTAGCCGTTTAGCAGAAACTGGCTGCTAACGGCTGAAGACATCCTCCCAAGTCCTGCTCTGTGCCTCCTCGCTGGTGCAAACAGTAGGGGCCAAGTAGGCACGCCCCAGGTGTGGGTCTGCAAGAAAGACCTCTGGCGTTTGGAGCCTTCTTAGAGAAAGGTCTCGATTAGGTGTAACAAGTAGTTCTGTTTTTTAAAGTGATGTTTTAGGATTCTGATGGGGATTTTTTTATAGAGGGTCCGGTCAGCCTTTAGCTTTTTGGATTCTTCCCTTTTGAGGTCACACTTAAAAAGGCCTTTGCCAGCGAGAAGAGGGGAACATATGCTTCTGGTACTCTCGTGGACTGTTTTATCCCCCCTTAAAATTTTCAAGCCAGAAAAAACTTCATTTCAGAAAATGTGTGAGAAATGGATCGACCTTAATATTTTTTTCAGATTGTTGGCCTCATGTTCTCCCAGCATTTGTTGATGGATTCAGCCTTCTCTGTTGCCCTGAAAAGCCCCGCTTGACCATATGCTAACCTAGTCTGCTTGGGTTATTTCTTGTTTTTCTTTTCTCCTGTCTTTGAATTTATTCCTGCACCAACACGACCCGGTGTTGTCTGTCTTTCGTGGGAAATTATCATGTACTTGGTAAAACATTCAAAGGGGCTGTGCTGTGAAAATACAGTTGTTGTACTTTGTTTTTTTTTTGTTTTTTTTTGTTTTTTTTTAATTCTAGAGAGAGTGAGTGAGCTCGAGCTGGGAGAGGGGCAGAGGGAGAGAGAGAATCTCGAACAGACTCCTGCTGAGAGCAGAGCTCGATGCGGGGCTTGATCCCGTGACCCATGAGATCATGACTTGAGCCAAAACCAGGAGTCAGACGCGTCACCGACTGAGCCCCCCGGGCTCCCCACTTTGCTTTGATTTTTAAGAATTAGCCAGCATCGAATACTTCTTGTGTATTCTTCGAGCGATGTTCTGTGCACATACTTTTGATTTAATTTGCTTTCTTTTTTTTTTTAAAGATTTTATTTATTTATTCGACAGGATAGAGACAGCCAGCGAGAGAGGGAACACAAGCAGGGGGAGTGGGAGAGGAAGAAGCCGGCTCATAGCGGAGGAGCCTGACGTGGGGCTCGATCCCACAACGCCGGGATCACGCCCTGAGCCGAAGGCAGACGCTTAACCACTGTGCCACCCAGGCGCCCCTAATTTGCTTTCTAAAATGCATCCGAGAACCTTCTGTGCACGGGTCACTTAGCAGTGTGCGTTGGACAGGCCGTCCACGTCAGCACTCCCAGGTCCCGCGTGCAATGCCATCCTGCCAACACAGCGTGGTGCCCCCGGGCATTTACAGCGTTTCTCTGGAGAGTTCCCCCCTCTCGCAAAAGGTGTCCCCAAGCACCTCTTTATACTTACATCGTTGCACACCCGAAACTGTTGTTAGGTCGAAGGGTCTGTGTGTTTGCGATTTTGATCCCTATCTCCGAGCTGCTTTTCCAAGACATTCCCCAACCTGTTTTTCCGGATCCTTGCTAACGAGGGGTTATCAGTCTGATGCTATATGTCCAGTGAGTAAGAAAACAGCGTCTTGTCATCTTAGGTTGGGTTCCTCCAACTTTGGGGGAGGGCGAACATCTTTTCCTCTTGGGTATTTGCCATTGTATTTTTTTAAACTGCCCGTGTATGTTGCCTTTTAGATTGGACTGCTTGCGTAATTTGTAATTCATGCTACGTGAAGGGGCTTGGTGCTGTGTCTGTTCTCCCTAGTCTTTGGGTTTCCGTCTGTTTGTTTTTCTTTTTATCTACACACACACACACACACACACACACACACACACACACACTCATTTTTAAAAAAGCAGCCATTGGCCATATAACCGAACTCCGTTCTCACGGTCTCACTTTGACCTGAGTCAGCATTCATTCATCAAACAGCAACTGCTTACTATACGCGGTACCCGAGAGATGGATCCATTGAATTAACAGAGCCCCAGAGTTTTCGGGAAGCAGCTCTGGGAATCTGTATTTTTACCAAGTGGTCCCAATGATCCCGATGAGTAACCAAGTCTGGGAAACAAGGTTGGAGCTTTGCCGGGTGCCTGTGCTTGGGTCCCGGGTCCCAAGGGTCTAGGCTTTGGTTTTGTATAAAGTCTCTTTCTTGGGACCCCCCCCCCCCACATTTTCTCCACCATAAGATGGGTGGGTCATAATATCCGCAAGGTGGCAGGTGGCTACCACTGCCTGTTGGCTCCTACAAGACACTTGTTCCTATGTTGCGATCAATGCTTGTTACCCATCAACGCAAGTTCAGGGACTCATGGTGTGTTGGCCCAGATCTGTACTCTGTAAGGAGCTCGGTGCCCCAGGGATCGTAAAGGGTTTGAAGGACAGGCTCAGAGAGTTCCAGGCACCCTACTGCCTGTGTCCCCACTAGAATTCCTCTGGCCTCTGCTGGTCCTGCCTCTGGCCACCTTGTTATCCCATTGGTATCACCAGCCTCTGAACTGGCCTTAACAGCCCGTGCCGCGCCTGGATCCCAGGCTTGCTGAAAGGACCCTTGGAGCTGCTGGTAGACCACCGCTAGTGATGTTTCTCCAGTTAACCGAGGGACAGATACCCCTACGGCTCAGAAATGCTAAAGAAGGCATTCGAGGACCCTCTTTCCCCCAGCGCCAGAGAGGGGCCCTTCCCTCCCTCTCCCTTTGGGGGATGTGTTCTAAGGGGTGGACTTGGGATCTCAATGTCTGTCTATGACACCAGTGCCTGAGCTCCTAGGCACATAAGGGCAGCTCCGAGCTGAGGGGTGTTTTAAGCACCAGGGGCAGGTGTACAATCCATTTCTTTCCCTTTCCAGAAGAGCAGAGTCCTGGTGTCACCCCTTCCTCGAGCAGGAGGACTCTCAGTGCTCAGGGGGGCCGCTGAACTGTGTGTGCTGCCTAAGACTCTTAGACCCTGGGAATTGGGGGCCGTTAGCTAGCACCTCCCTGCTTCTGCTCCCACGCCCCCAGGCTTGACTCCCTCCATGCAGTTCTGGCTGGTGCTCAGGATGCAGACTCTGGGGTCCAGTGGCCACAGTGAAGTCTTCCCATGCTGCCTGAAAGTAGAGGTGAGGCTCAGTAGCCCTCCTGCTGGTAGATCAGACCTAGGTGAGCCCGCAGAATGTAGTTCTTCTGCTGACAGCCCACAGATGGCTGTTTGCAAAAAGCCTGTGTCTCTGTTTGCTGAGAGGCTGCCTGCTGTGTCCCTGCTGCTGGGGATCTGAGCTGTGTGAACAGGGCTGGGGGTGGTGATGGAAGCCTCATGGAAGGTGGATCCGCGCAAAGCTTCCCAAGTGAGAAGCTGTCCATCCTGGGTGTCACTCCATGGTTCGGGAATTGTCTCTCTGCCCACGGGATCTGAAACCAACACGGAGGGGTCTGGTTCTAGAGCTGAGGGCAGGGGGCCGGGGTCATTGCCTGAGCACTCCCTTCCCTGACCTTTCCTGAGAGAGACATTCCTGGATCCCAGTGGTGTCCTAGCTCTCGGTGGTGGTGGTGGTGGTGGTGGTGCCATCTTTACCTGGACGGACCCTGCCACACTCATGCCACGCTCCCCAGCTCCTGCTGCTCCTTCTGGAGGGGGTTCTGGAAGGGCCCAAGCTTGTCCCCATCTCTGGAGGACTGACAGGGTGGACGGGGAGAGAAGCATTCACAGGTGATGCATCTAGGGCCCCAGATGTGCTGAGGGGACATGTGGTGGCTGAGTCCAGGAAGCCTGTTCAGATGCAGGGCCTGGCACAGCGGCCACCACTGGATCTTGCCACGTCTCTGCTTCAAGCCCTGCAGTGGCTGCCCCCACATCGCTGGGCCGCACCCCCAGAGTGGCTGATTCCGGAGCTCTACGCTGCGACCCGAGGCTTTGCATTTCTAGTGATGTTAATGCTGCTGGTCCAGGACCCCGCTGTGAGAGATCCCTCCCACGTTCTATCAGCACTGGGCTGTGTGATCTGATAGTTGTGACAGAGAGTCACTCCTAAGGCTGGGTGCTAAAAGGCATCGTGGGTTCTCCCTGCTCTCTAGGCACACACATTTTGGGGGGGAAGTCAGTCCCATGGCGTGAGCAGCCCTGTGCAAGGAACTTTGGCCCCTGCCCTCATCCATGTGAGTGAGACATCTTGCAAGTGGCTCCTCCAGCCCCACTCAAGCCTTAAGATTGAGACACAGCCCCAGCTAAGACTCTGACTGTGAACTCACAGGAGAGCCTGAGCCGGACCCACCCCACTGAGCGCTCCTGGATTCCTGACCCTCTGGAACTGGGTGACATAAATGCTTGTTGATTCAAGCTGCTGGGTTTGGGGTGATTTCTGAGGCAGCAAGAGATACTTAGTACTTTCTGAACTTGACTCAAATGTGCCTTGCTCCGGGAGGCCTTCCTTGGCCACCCTTTCTAAAATTACATCCCTTTTGAATACTATTTTTTATTCCCCTTCCCTACTTTATTCTTTGGCAGGTACCTCCAGCTAACCTGATCTGTTTTAATTCCTTATTTACCTTCCTTCTGGCGTGACTCCCTTCACTGCCATCAGACGTTTTTAAATTTTCACTCATGGAAAATTTTATGTGTTGGTATTTCCAAACTAGACAGGAGAGCATCGTGAGTACTAGAACGAAAGCCGAGGGAGGAGGATGTTTGATCCGTTCTGTTTCCTGCAGTGTCCGCAGGGCACAGAATACTGCCGGACGCAGAGTAGGCCTTCGAGTACAGTGCTGTTATATTCAGTAATAGAATTTATTATGTTATATCAAATATTGACCATGTCGCAAATGTTTCTGATATTTATGTGAAATTAATGTAACAGTACTTTTGATTTTGAGGATGATTCTCACGCAGAGAGTGGTGTGCAGACTAAACCAGCAGTGTTTTGCCACAGCTCCCGGAGCCCCAGCACAGAGCTCGGGGTGTTGGTGTCACTGGCCCATGGGGGCGGGGGGGGGGGTCCCTGCTGGCAGATTGAGTCACAGGTCTGCTGCTTCTCACCAAGGCCTCAGCTGCTTCCTTTAGAAAATGGAAATGGGGGATGCCTGGGGGGCTCAGTTGGTGAAGCGTCTGCCTTCGGCTCAGGTCATGATCCCAGGGTCCCGGGATCAAGCCCCGCGTTGGGCTCCCTGCTCATTGGGGAGTCTGCTTTTCCCTCTCCCCCTCCCCATGGCTCGTGTTCTCTTTCTCAAATAAATAAATAAAATCTTAAAAGAAAATGGAAATGATAGCACCCATTACGTAGTGATTTTGGGACCACTGAAGGAGATGCCCAGTGCGGGGCGGCTTGAGGTAGACCAGGCGTGAATGCATGTTCAGAGAGCAGTGGTTCGTTTCCTGCAGAGAGCCTGTGGTCAGAGGTCAGGTTTCATTTAATTATAAGACAGGGCTGGGAATGTCCTGTCGCCAGAGACCCCTCATTGCTGTGACTGCAAAGCCAGGAGCAGAGGAGACACTGGGACATGGGAGGGAATCAGAGCGTCTGTTGCCGAGTTCCCCAAGGGAGAGATGAGCGCGACCCTCCGGGCGCCAGCCTGGGCTCTGTGGGGTGCTGCAGCTACCCTTGGTGGAGGCCGGCCTCATTGTAGAGTCTGCGTCTGCTGGCCTACGCTGAACCAAGGCGCGGGGATGGGGATGTCCCCTGATTCTTCTGGGACCCGCCTTCCTGGTTGGGGTGCAGGATGTGGCCAAGGTCTCCTCCAGAGACCATTTCCATTTTCTTTTAAGATTTTATTTATTTATTTGAGAAAGAGAGCACGAGCCATGGGGAGGGGCAGAGGGAGAGGGAGAAGCAGATTGCCCGCTGAGCAGGCGGGTGGGTGGGGGGGACTAGCTTCCAGGGCAGGAGGGGCAGGGGCTGGAGAAGGGAGCAGCAGGGCTGCTATCGGGCTAGGGAAAACGGAGCACAGCCCAGCAGACCCTCCTGGTGAGGAAAATGGGAAGAGAAGCCATGGTTGGGGCCACCCCCAAAGAAGAGAAGGGAAGAGACAGGAAGTAGTGGAGAGGAGAGAGATGAAGAAGCACAATTAGAAAGATTAAGAAGGAAGAATTTTTTTTTTTAGAAGGAAAGGAGAAGGGGACTGCAGGAATCTCAGAGCCCAACCGGGACCCAAAGGGGCCCAATTCTCTTCTAGCCAGTACCTCTGGTAATTTCACCTGGTAGCCACCGGGGGCAGCAGAGAGCCACCACACAGCAAAGGATGGGGACCAATCAAGAATGGGAGTGCGTGGGGGGGCAGTACAGGGAGGAGGGGGTGGTGGGTGGGTGGGTGGGACGGCGAGGGGCAGGGCTAACACATTGCCCAAGGCAAATCACCAGGACCTGTGGCTGAGATCCAGGGGGTCCTTGTGGCTTTCCCACTGGAATGGATGCGGCTATTTCTAAGGCAAGGAGGATGTAGTCTTAACAGGGGCAGTGAAGCCCAGAAGTAACCGTGTGAAGTTAGTAACTGCTGCCTCACTTCCTGTTGTATTATTAGCATTATTATTGTGGTCATTATTATTTAAAGGAGGGGCCCTCTGGGCTTTGAAGCCCAGGCTTTCATCTCCGTCTGTCTTTCCACTATACTTTCTCCAAGAGTTTTATTCTCCAAGGCAGTCATTGCTGTCCACTGATGGGGAAATTACAAATCTCTGGCCCAGAGCGTCGATGGCTAGGAGAGCAACCTCCCTGGGCCGGTTCGATCCACGGGCCGGTTGATCTGTGTGGCTCTTCTCGTTTCAGTGGCGGAGGTCTGGACGAGTTAGGGTTGCCATTGGGGAAAAACATGTTTTCATGGAGTGAGCTGGATACACAGTGTCTCCAAGAACACGTCTCACTTCTTCCACTCTGACCTTGCCGCGCCCCCCTCAGCCTTTGGGGGCGTGCCTGGCAACGCCTCTCATCCTGGGAGCCTGGGTGTTTCTGGAACCACCTGAAACCCCAGGGGTAGAACCCACGGTCCATCAGGCCCCGAGCTGCTGTTTCAGCTTTGTTCTGTCGAGGAGCCTGGCGTGCTGGAAACAGATTAGGGAACCTTTTATTGGAAAAGGCCTAGAAATGGCTTCCTCCCTGTGGGTGGTGTGGTCATCTGGGGTGATGTTTCCTGCTGCTGGTGAGGTCACTCAGCCAGCGTCCCCGTGGCTCGCTCCAGACGTCCGCCCGGCCTGGCCTGGCTGCCTTCCAGCCTCAGGCTGGCCATGGCTCTGTGTTTTGGGTTAGCCAGAGGTGGCCTGGATGAGGAGGTGGGCTGGGCTGGATCCTTCAGGCTGTTCTCTTGCGCTCATCAGTTCGACCTGAGAGTTGTGGTTCTTGTGGGAAGGAGGGGCTCCAGCTTCTGGGGGACCTGTGAGTGACCCCGGCCAGCCAGTGCGGCGGAAGGGGCCTTCTTGACGACAAGCCTGCATCTTCCTGTGCCCCCTGGGCACACGATGCCGCCCTGGCTCCTCTACTCTGTCGTTAGGATTCGCAGTGGGGAGATGAAGGGGACCCACGGGGCAGCTGAACCACACCACTGTCCCCCCACCCCGTGGTGCGAGTCACCTCTCCCCGCAGCCCTCTGGTGTTACTCCATCTGCCCCCGGGAGTCACTGTGGTGTGCTTTTCTTTGGACCCATGAGTGCAGCTCCTGTCCACATAGAATTCGATTTCATCTTGACCGAAGAGAGCTGGCGCACCCTCATCGACCCTGCGTATCGGCAGCCCAGCTGACCTAGGAGCGTTTGCCGTCCTGCTCCCAGCCGACTTTCCCAGGCTCCCATGGGTCCGAAGGGGCTGCCGGGTCTTCTCTGAAATCAGGGCGGTGACATCAGCCAGCAAAGGGGTGGAGGCAGCAGCACAGAGTGGACATTTCCGTGGGGACCTTTTCCGAGAGTTGACCGTTGGGCAAGGCAGCTCCCTTTGGCCACAGGCAGTGCCCCGAGAGGGACTCAGCTGGGAGCCTCTGCCGCCGGAGACACATGGGTGGTACACTAGGGCACTGACTCTAGAAAGTTTGGGCATTTGGCAGCAGGGGAGAAATGCAGTCTGGGAAGGCTGCATGGTGGAAGAGGCATTTTAGTTGAGACGTGACTAAGGAATAAGATTCTGCCCTGCAGGGATGGGGTGGGGGTGAGGGAACGACTCATGTTCCAGCAAATGTGCTGGAGTTAAGTGAGTGGGAAGTTAATCTGGACAGACAGACAGGGACAGGGGCTGTGAGATTTGGATGGTTATTCTGTGTGCTGGGTGGGGGAGGAGTCAGCCAAGAATTGTCCTTGTGTGTGTGTGTGACCTGTAGCTGGGGGGGGGGGTGAGCCCCCCCCCCGCCCCTCCTCCCACAGGAAGCCACTCAGCCTGTTCTTCTGGTCACTCCTAGACCTGAAGGGACTATAATCCCCTCCCCCACCCCGGGAGCCATAAGCTCCTTAAACCCAAACAATGGGTTTAAGGTTTTAAGACCCCTGATGAAAGCTGGAGGGCAGGAGTGTTAGGGCCAAAAAGACCAGTTTGAGCCCAACCCTTTCGTTTTGGATGAAGAATCAGAGGACCAGAGAGGTGGTGTGACTCGCTCAGGGCTGCACAGCAGCTGACAGGCAGAGGTGAGGCAGGAACCCAATTCTCTTGAATGCTGATTGAGAGAAGCCACTGAAAAGCTGTGCTTGGTTTTGTCTTGAGTATCTGAGACCATCGCGATTTTAGTAATAGAGTTTTTGATTAAATAATGGGATGTCCACGTAATGGACCAACTAAAAATAACTTTATATGGGCATTTGGCACGAATACAGTGATTGCCTTGAGTGGATGCCGTTATCGATCTCCTTTTACAGAGGAGGAAACCAAGGAGCCAGGAAGACAGATAGCTTGGCCCAGGTTCCGCAGGTCACCGCTGTTAAGACCAGTTAACCGCTGTGCGCTCCAGCCGCTTACAGGGTTTGGAAAGATACAAGAGTTGATACATGGAAAGGAAATCCAGTAGGTTTTTTTTTTTTTATTTTAAAGATGTATATGTGCCTCCAAAATATATCGCTGAAGATACCAAAGTGTTGATAGTAAAGATTTCTGAGCCATGGGACTATGGATGCTTCTTCTTTTTCTTTTCCTTTCTTTTCTTTTTTCCTTTCTTTTCTTTTTTCTTTTCTTTTCTTTTCTTTTCTTTTCTTTTCTTTTCTTCTTTCTTTTCCTTTCCCTTCCTTTCCCTCCCTTTCCTTTTCTTTCTTTCTTTCTTTCTTTCTTTCTTTCTTTCTTTCTTTCTTTCTTTCCTTCCTCATTCATTCATTCATTCATTTTTAAGATTTTATGTATTTGAGAGAGTGAGTGAGCACGGGCAGGAGCAGAGGGAGAGGCAGACTCCCTGCTGAGCAGGGAGCCCGAAGTGGGACTCGATCCCAGGACCCTGAGATCATGACCTGAGCCGAAGGCAGACGCTTCACTGAGCCCCCCAGGCGCCCCATGTGCAGCTCCTTTCTCTGTGTTTTTCTACACTGTCTAATTGTATAGAGTAAGGAAGGATTGTTTTTATCACCGGATAACTTTGTAAGAAGTCTCTGCTCGCAGGGGTGACATGGCTAACACCGTGTTCGGGGGGCGAGCCCACAGCTCCCGTCTTAGCTGTACTCCTGGCTGGCCGGTGTAGGTGGGTATCTGGGGAGGGAGACGAGGCCAGTCTAACGCAGCCATTGTAGGCCTGTAGAGCTGGGTAGGACTTGGGAAATCACCCCTATTTGACAGAGAACCCCACCCACCCCCCTTGTCTCTGTATAGACCCCAGACCAGGGCTCCTTCCTCTGGCTTGGGGGTTTCAGGTGGCAGTGGGCATGTGGGAGAAATGCCCAGGTGGCAGCTGGGGTTCACGGGCACGAGGCAGACGTGGAGGGTGTGAGTTGTCAGCCTTGGGGGATTGGAGGGGCAGTGGGGGATGTTTCCAAGGATCCCAGCCAGAAGGCCACCTCCGGCTCGCAGCTGTGTGGAGAAGGGTCTCCAGTAAAGAGAAACTGTGTTGTCATGGGAGGCGTGGGAGGGGGATGATGTGGGAGCAGAAAGCCAGCTCCTGCTTCCTGGGGGTTGGGCAGGGAGGTGGCCGGCTGGGTCTCTCTGTTCTCCAGCTCTGTTCTGTGACCCTCTGAGGTTGTGCCCTATGAGCGTCTCAAAGTGACTGTGTTTCTTTCTTTGACCAGAGACCACCTGGGAACGTCCCAGCAGTTCTTCTGGGATTCCAGCCAGCCCTGGCCCTCACAGGAGCTCTCTGCCTCCAACAGGTACTGTGCACTCACTACTTCGGGGCAACTGGGGGGGACCATACACCTACCTTCCTTGGAAAGGCCAAGACTCTGGGGTCTGGGTTCTGGAACCTGGCTGGGGATCTTACTGACCAAACCCAGGCAGGGAGCAGTTTAGAGGGTTAGGAGGGTGGGCTCTCCCTGGCAATGTTGGCAGCAACCTGATGGCTCACCCCTCACTCCCTCTCGGGTCCTTAGGGAGGGAGGACGGCTGGGTGAGGTGAGTCATCAGGGCTGTGCCCTGTCTGCTGGTGTGGGTACCCAAAGTGGGGGCAGAACTGCTCTGCATATTCTGGAGCGCATCAAAAAGTAAAAGTTAAAGGAGGCAGATTTTTATGGGGCAGCTTTCGAATAGAATGTTCTAGAAGGCACTTGGGATTTGTTGTCAGGGTGTGAGTTCTTCATCTGCCAAGGCAATCAAGCGGAAGTGGTTGAGGTCGACATTCCTATTGTAGTTGGGGGTTTTGTTCTGAGACGCCAGGAGGCAGGATGATTTAGAGCCCTTTACCCATCGGTCCGGATCCCAGCCCTCAGAACCCCGCCCCCCAGTCGGTTGTGGCTCTCCCACACTAGACTGTGCCCTCCCCAAGGGCGTACACTCTGTCTCCCCTTGTCTTCTCTGGAATCCTCCATCCACAGACATGGGCTGGCTTGTGTTGAGGGAACTCACCAATGTCTCCGCAATCGCGGGGGGCATGAACCCCATTTGTTGGTTTTTGGACTTTACTCATCAACCAGACGGCAAAGCCCAGACGTCGTGGTTCTAGTGTCGGCCTGGAATTTAAATGTTGGCCCCTTCGAAAATGTGGCAGCCTGGTGTAGCCGGACTGAGATGGGAGGCACGCGGGAGGGGAGAGGCGAGCAGGGGAGGGGAGAAGCAGCAGCTTACCTGGAGGGCGGTGAGGGCCTGCACAACCTTCACGGGGCCCCAGGTCATCGGAGGTCTACAGACCTTACCTCGCCCATCACAGGTGACCAAGGGAAGAGCTGACATAATGACCGAATGAGGGGTTCGTGAATGCGTGAGCGCACGTGTGCAGACAGGCGTCGGAAGGGCGAGCGAGACTTTTAACCCTTCGATCCAAGGAAGGGTCTCGAGTGCAAAGAGTCTTTAGACGTTCTCTACCACTGATACATTGGGAACTTAAAGTATATGATACATCTCATGTAAAGCTGTATGATCAAAGTATATCATCTCGGGACATGAGAATTGCCGGAGCAGAATTCAGAAAGCAACATGGTAGGAAAATAGAGCTCTGGAGAATTAGCTGAGGCATGGGAGAGGGGGCGAGCAGGTGTTCTAGGCTTTTTAAATTTTTTTTTTTTTTTAAAGATTTTATTTATTTATTCGACAGGATAGAGACAGCCAGCGAGAGAGGGAACACAAGCAGGGGGAGTGGGAGAGGAAGAAGCAGGCTCATAGCGGAGGAGCCTGATGTGGGGCTCGATCCCACACCGCCGGGATCGCGCCCTGAGCCGAAGGCAGACGCTTAACTGCTGTGCCACCCAGGCGCCCCCGTTTTTGTTTTTTTTTAACAATAGAGATGCCCGCGTGAATAAAGGGAGGTGTGGCCCTCTATCCCAGCCAGGCTCGGGGCCAGCCAGACGCCAGAAAGAAAACAACCCAGCTGTCGCTTCGGGGCCGGAGTGGTTGGTGTGCGGGGCAGGGCAGGACAGGACAGCAGCGCAGGCTGGGGGAGGCCTGGGCGTGGGCAGGTGTCAGGTGTGAGCTGCCCCGGCCTGTCGTGGCCTGTGCCACATTGACGGGCTGGTGGGGCTGGTGGAGCTGGGTGAGGAACTTGCCCTTTGCGTCAGTGGGGTCACCTCGCCAAAGCCTGCTCTCCCCGGCGCAGTCCCCCTCAGCAGCCTGTCCTCCCTGTGCTGTGTGGGGGCCGTCCCCCAGAATGGGGACTGGGAGGAGCTGGATCGGGCCCAGTGAGACAGTTTCCTGCCTTCCCCTGACCGGCACAACCGGACGCCTGTCCACCGACCACTGAGCTGGGTGCTGGGGCTCTGAGGGGGGCCGAGAAGGGTGGGGAGATGGGCAAAGAGGGTCAGACCCACTGATGAGAATTGTCAAGAGGGCCACGGCGGTAGACGTAGCGTGTGGTCGCCGACGTGCCCTCCCCTGCCCCCAGCCGCAGGGGGCTGGGACCCCTGTTCTGAGCGTGCGGGGATCCAGGGCTGGCAGGTTCTCTGCCAGAAAGGGCTTTGGAGCCACGCACAGCTGGAAGTTCCGCCTCATCTTGGGCCCTTGGGAGACGCGGCGGGGTGTCAGCGCTGTGATGAAGACCGTGTTTCATTCGGTGCTTCCTCCCTCCCTTGTGTTTGTCCGCAGCATCTGTACCCGCTAGTTAGGTTTTCCTGCCCCTGGTACAGTGGTTCTCACCCCGGGGGTGATTTGGCCAGGGATGCATGGCCCAGGGCAGCACTGCACCCCCCCCCCCCGAAGGGTTATCCAGCCCCACGTGTCGGGAGTGCCGGGGTTGAGGAGCTCTGTCCCCGGGTGACTCAGAATGTTCAGCTCCTTTCAAGGGACGGGTGACAGACGGTGGCCCATCGAAATGAGAAGCAGCAGCACAATCTGCAGAAGCCTCGTTCACTGGCTCAGAGATCCACCTTTCGTGGATTCCGTGGAAGTCAGATGCACCCCGCAGTCAGCGTGTACCCCTCGTTCAAGGAGAGGCCCCTTTGTTTTCTTCCCTCGTGGTACTGAACGTCAGGGTGCCTCTCCCAGTCGTGGTGTATTAGATTGAGATTTAGAAATGATGGCTGGTCAGACTGGGGCCTCGGGCACCCCGGCACCCCGCGTCTCCTCGCCGGGCCTCGATGGACCCATTGACACAGCGCGAGGGCCTGGAGGGAGGCTGGGCCCAGGTCCTGTCCAGCCCTGCGTGGATCACGATTCCTGATTCTCTCCACCCTGGGACACATGTCCCCTCTGTGTCCACGCTCAGGGAGGGAAGGGAAGAGACCTACCGGTGAGGCTGTAGGAGCCTCCGTGATGTTTTGACATCTTCTTTTCTAGCTTTTGAACAAAACCTCTTTGCTAAAGAATGAAATAGGAGCCACGTGGGCCCCTATGTCTACGGGGTACGCTAGGTTTTTTTCTGGATACTCTCATTCAGTTTTACAGGCAGCTTTCAGGAGATGGAAGACTCTCCGGGGACGTGAGGTTGCTGGAGCTTAACCATCCCCCATCCTCCACGCTCCTGGGGTTGTCGACTCCCCTCCTGGGGACCACTCCGAGCCCCCCGATCTCAGCCCCTCTTGTTGTGTTCATGCTTCTGCAAATGCAGCAGTGGTGGGGATTGCAAACCTTTCCTTCAGAGACTGTGCCGATGCTGTTCTCAGTGCCGGGGATCGTGCCACAGACAAGCCACACTTGTGTGGTCCCTGCTCCCAGGAACCCACATTCCAGCGGGGGGCTTGGGCAAACATGTAAACGTGAAATATGTCAGATTGCCCTTGCGTGTTTAATGCCCAAGGCATTAAAGTAGGACAGTGGGACAGAGTGGGACTAGGGAGTCAGGGACGGCCCCAGGGAGAAGATGGGTATGTGTGTGGGGCAGTGGTGAAGTATTCTGGGCCGGGAACAGCAAGTGCAAAGGCCCTGGGACAGGAGGGACGTTGGCATGTTGGAGAACACAAAGCCAGGCCAGTGGGGCTGGAGGGTGGGGGACAAGGGGGAGAGTGGTAGGTGATGAGGGGAGAGCAGTCCGCAGGGACAGAAACTCCTGGGTCCCCCAGGCTACAGGAAGGTGGTGGGATTTCATCCTGAGCAGGGTGGTTGGAAGTGAGGGTTAGAGCGACAAGCAGTGGAGGTGTCTGGTCTTCATGAGACACCGACTTCTCAAAGCAGCCAGCCCGTCCTTGGCTGTGTCAGGATTGCTCTTGGTTAACAGTGATGGGCGTTGCACTGGGGGATGCGGCGGGGTAGGGGGTGAGAGTAGCGTGGAAAACTCAGTCACATCCATCAACCACAGATATCCTGTGTGGTCGTTTCTGAAAAAGAACATGGAAAAGCAGGTCAGGAAGAATATCCGCAGAAACCCCAAACGAACCCAGCCAAGGCCAGCCCAGTCAGCCTCCCCTTCGTGGAGGCAGAGGGGTGAAGAGGTCCGTGGGGCTCTTTAACTCTTGAGTTGTGGCTGTGTGAGCCTGCGGAGAGGGCTTGAACAGCCACCTGTGGACTGTGGCTGCTTTTTCTTCTTAGTGCAGGTCAGTCAAACGCTGGAAACAAAGCCCAGCCCGGTGACCAGCTGGGGAGTGAGATCTGGGAGCACGCCCAGTGCCCCCCACCAAGGGGATTCTGCTCTTTGAATGTCGGGTGCCGCTTAGAGGCTTAGTGCTGGGCTGGGGACTTTTCCTCCACCTCCTCCTTTAAGACCACCGGCGTCGGGAGCCGGGTTTATCCCACGGCTTTACTGGAGGCGTTTCACGCCAGGTTTTCTGGGTGAGGTCTGCGTGAGTAGTAAAGTTTAAACCCAAACAGAATAGCAAAGGCTCTATTCAGTAACTGCTGCGAATATTAAATGTGATCCTTGGGCTGGTTTAACATGCAGTGTGGACGCAGTGATTTATGGGCAGAGTGAGAAACAAGGTTCTGGGAGTTTCGAGGATGCGTCACTGGGGAAAATGAAGGATGCTGCCAAGCAGCGTGGTCCAGTCGAACTTTCTGGGGTAACAGAAATGGTGCCATATCTACGCTGTCCACGGCGGGTAGCGTCAGGCACGTGGCTAGTGGACACGTGAAATGTGTCCAGTGCAGCTGAGGAACTGAATTCTTAATTTTACTTTCCTTAATATATGTTTTTTAAATTTTGGAGTAATTTTAGGTTTACAGAAGAATTACAAAGCCAGTCCAGAGAGTTCCTATACACCCTGGCCTCAGTTTCCCCGACGGTTAATATCCTATGTAACTGGGGTGTGCTTGTCGAAAGAAAGAAATGAATGTCGTATGTCACCGTTAACTAAATTTTATGTGGACGTCCCCAGTGTTTCCACTACTGTCCTCTTTCTGTTCTGGGATCCAATCCTGGATACCAGATGGCATTTATATTTTATCTAAATTTAATTGGTTAGAGGGGCTCCTGGGTGACTCAGTTGGTGAAGCGTCTGCCTTTGGCTCAGGTCATGATCTCGGGGTCGTGGGTTCGAGCCCCGCATCGGGCTCTCTGCTCAGTGGGAGTCTGCTTCTCCCTCCCACTCTCTCTCTGTGCTCTCTGTCTCGCTCAATTATATAAATAAATAAAATCTTTAAAAAAATAATTAAATTGGTTAGAATTTACATAGCTGCCTATGGCTCGTGGCCTATCTCATCAGCCGGGTCAGGTGTGGAGAGGGAATTCCTTTCTGAGCTTCTGGGCCTGGGAAGTGCATTGAGCTTTGGTCTGTGCCTTTTGTAAAGGCTGGAGGAAATCCCGTCTCTTACTTACGGAGTCGCCCTGCTGGTGAGGGGGTGGGAGTTGTCAGGAAACCTGGGTTTGCATTCTGGCTTTGCCCGGCCTGCGGGCTTGAGCCCCCTGAGGGATCATCCTTAGGTGAAGGGCCTGTCTCCAGATGACAGGGGAGTGAGCAAGGGATCTCCCTTGCAGATCGGGGAGGGTCTGCCAGCCAGTTAGGACGAGTGCGTGTCAACAGACAGCTCTGCTTCCCCTGAGCAGAGGCCCCTGGGCAGGGGGCTCACCCACACCCACACCCTCTCCAGATCAGAAAACCCTAAAGCGGACCTCCCCGGGTCCTGCAGAGTTAGCAAGTGACCAGGCCCGGAGCTGTTTCCGTGGCCCTCAGCTGGACCTCACCACTGACGTCAGGGAAGGCCGGGGGCCAGGACACCTCCCATGGGAAGGGGGCTCGCGCGTTCCTTACCGCGTTCTTGTCAGCTCAGGCCCCAGAGGACCTCACCGAAACCTGTTTAACCATCGACGCCCTGGACAGTAGCCACAGGCTTTCAATCGTGCACAGCAGATGTATGGTGGGTTCTATTTTGGGGAATACGGTTTACATTTTAGACAATCAGGGAAGACCATAAAGACCAGGTGGCCAGACAGATGTTTCAAGACCGGAAGATTATAATGTAACGCTGGTCCCCCAAACAGAGCGAGCGGGTAGACGCAACTTTCCTCGACCACCCGGGGTGTGGTGAGGGCGTGAGACAGGGATTGTGCCCACGGTCCCATCAGAGGTGCTGAGCACAACGCTGGCCCCGGTGTGTGGTTCACTCGACTTCAAAACCCGCCTCCTTACAGCCACAGCTGTTCCCAAAGTGGGTTCCGTGGCATTCTTGCGTTTCTTCCCCAAATGGGTTCTGCATGCATGTAAATGTGGGAATACCACACACGGTGTTGCCTTGTTTGAGGCTCACCGAGCACATCGGCATATGGGAATACTTATTTTATAGGGCTTCGCAGATGTTGGGTTGGTTTTCTGCAGATGGAAGGTTTGTGGTAACCCCGCAATGAGCAAGAATGTCAGTGCCATGTTTTCTAGCAGCGTTTGCTCGCTTCACGTCTCTGTGTCATGTTTGGGTCATGCTCTTCGATGTTTCAGGCTTTTTCATTCTGATTATATTTATGATGCTGACCTGCTCCGTGATCCGTGATCTTTGATGTTACCACTGTAATGGTGTGGGGACAACCACAAGCCGTGTACCTACAGGACAATGAACTTCACTGATAAATGTTGTATGTGTTGTGACTGCTCCGCCGACCAGCTATTCCCCCATCTCTCCCTCTCCTTGGCCTCCCTGTTCCCTCATATTGAAATGAGGCCAGTTAATAATAACCCTACAGTGGCCGCTAAGTGTTCAAGGGAAAGGAAGAGTCACGTGTCTCTCACTTTAACTCAAAAGCTAGAAATGGTGATGCTTAGTGAGGAAGGCGTGTTGAAAGCCGAGATTGGCCGAAAGCTTGGCCTCTTGCACCAAAGTGAGCCAAGCTGTGAACGCAGAGGAAAAGTTCTGGAAGGAAATTAAATGGCTACTCCGGTGAACACACGAATGATAGTAAAGAGAACCAGGCTTCTTGCTGATGTGGAGAGAATCTCCGTGGTCTGGGTAGAAGATCAGACCAGCCCCAACGTTCCGTTGAGCCAACAGCCTAACCCAGAGCAAGGCCCTAATGCTCAGCAGTTCTGTGAAGGCCGAGAGAGGTGAGGAAGCCACAGAAGGAAAGTCTGAAGCTAGCAAAGGTGGGTTCCGGAGGTTTAGGGAAAGAAGCCGTCCCCATGGCATAAATGTTCAAGGTCAAGCAGCGAGTGCTGACGTAGAGCCTGCAGCAAGTTCTCCAGAAGATCGAGCTAAGATCACTAGTGAAGGTGGCTACACTCAGCAACAGATCTTCCGCGGAGAGGAAACAGCCTTCTGTTGGAAGAAGACGCCACCTGGAACTTCCATAGCTGGAGAGGAGAAGTCAACGCCCGGCTTCAAAACTTCAAAGAACAGGCAGACTCTCTTGCTAGGGGCTCACGCAACCGTGACTTTAAGTTGAAGCCAGTGCTCGTTGGCCATTCTGAGAATCCCAGGCCCTTCAGAATGCTGCGAAGTCTGCTCTGCCTGTGCTCTGTCCGTGGAACCACAAAGCCTGCGCGACAGCACGTCCCTCTATGACACAGTTTACTGAAGAAGCCCACTGTAGAGACCCCCTGCTCAGAAACAAGGATTCTTGTCAAAATATGGCTGCCTGTTGACCATGCACCTGGTCTCCGCAGAGCTCTGGTGGAGATGGGCAGTGACATGCATGTTGTTCGCAGGCCTGACAACGCGGCGATCATCTGCCCCCCGTGGGTCAAGGACTCATTTGACCTTCGAGTTTTATTATTTAAGAAATCTGCTTTGTGAGGCTCTAGCTGCCACAGAGAGTGACTCTTCTGATGGATCTGGGCAAGGTACATTGGAACCTTCTGGAAAGGATTCACCATTCTAGATGCCTTTCAGGACATTGGTGATTCAAGGGAAGAAGTGAAAATATCCACACGAGCAGGAGTTTGGAGGAAGTCGATGCCAGTGCTCAAGGATGACTCTGAGGGATCAAGACTCGAGTGGAGGAGGTCCGTGCAGATGCAGCAGAAAGAGCGAGACCTAGAATCAGAAGAGGAGCCAGGAGGTGGGACTGAATGTCTGCAAACTCACAATCAAACTTGGAGAGATGAGGAGTTGTTTCTTATGGATGAGCAAAGAACATGGTTTCTTGAGATGGAATGTTCTCCTGGTGAAGATGCTTTGAAGATCGTTGAAACGACAACAAGGGATTGAGAATATTCCCTGAGCTTAGTCGGTAAAGCCACAGCACGTTTTGAGAAGACGGGCTCCGATTCTGAAAGAAGTTCTCCTGTGGGTCAAATGCTATCAAACAGCGTCGCGGGCTACAGAGAAATCACTCATGAAAGGAAGAGTCCATTGATGCAGCAAATTTCACTGTTGTCGTATTTTAAGAAATTGCCACTGTCACCCCAGCCTTCAGCAGCCATCAACACTGAGGCAAGACCCTCCACCAGCAAAAAGAGGAGGACCGGCTGAAAGCTCAGATGACGGCTAATGGTTTGTTTTGTTTTGTTTTTAGCCATCAAGCATTTTTAAATTAAGTATGTACATTGGTTTTTTTTTTAGACATAATGTTATTGCAGACTTTAGTGTAAACATAACTTTTATGTGCGCTGAGAAATTAAAACACTCATTCGACTCTCCTTGTTGAGATGTTCGCTTTATTGCATTGGTCCGGAACCCAACCAGTCTCTGAAGTGTGCCTGTATAAAAAGGCCTCCTGTAATAAAGAAGTTTATATCTGAATAAAGGGGGCACTTGTCCCAAAGTCTTTGGATCATAAGACTCTACCCTTTACCTTCAGTGCTTCACGCTTAGAACAAGCATCCTGCCGGTTTGGTATCTTGTATCGCACGCCTGGGAAACTCTGTGTTCCGCCATGTTGAATGTATGAATTGGAGGAGGGGGTGGGTCTTAGGAACAAGGCCTTGGGGCCCCTGGGTTTCTTCTTGAGCTTGAGAAAAGAAGCTACATGTTTATTCCAGAAAGAAGGGAGATTGGGGCCAGACCTAAAGGCGGCAGAAAGGGGGCTGTCTCCAGGGCTGATTTTCTTGTTTGAAAGAGTAAGTCTACTCTTTGGGGTCTTTCAAGGAAAGAAACGTGGACAGTGGGGCGTGGAGGTTGGAGCTTTCTCTACTGGGGGCCTGGAGGGGAAGCAGAGCTCCTGGGAGTGTGAATTCTGGATAGCAGACGATGCTGGCTCTTCTCTGTTGCTTGGCCTCTCTCGACAACTCTTGCTACGCCCCTATTCTGTTTTTATTATCCTCTCCCTCTGCTTCCTGAAGGCCTCCTTTCCCTTTCTACCCAAATACCTGCACCCTCCTCTCATGACTCATCTCACAAGCCCTCTCCCCGTTTAACTGCCCACAAAGAGGAATGAAATGTGTGCATGTGTGTTTATATTTGTGTTTGAAATTATGAAAGTTACTACGTAAGAGCTTTCTGTTCCCTTTTTCTTATCTTAAAAACAGCTGAATTTGGCATTTTACTTTTTTTTTTTTTGTATTCCCAGACTGAATTATGTTCCTTATGGTTATGATCAGCCCTTGACCAGTTTTATTATAATCCCCCCCCACCCCCTGGAGGTTTCAGAAGCACCCACTTCTGGCCTTCCTTGTTTTTCATCTAACCCCTGGTAAGCTGAGAGCCCAGAGAACTGGAAATAATCAGGGACGCTTATGGGTGAGCCATAACTGTTCAGATCTCCACCGATCACTTTTCTGAGTGTGCCTGGGACTGGTAGAGTGAAACACAGCAAGACAAGGGCGGGGAGAGCTGCTGGACGGGGAGATATGGTTGGATGGGAAATTATCTTTTCTTTCCCAGTAATTGTTTTGACATGGAAAGTAATTAGCCAGCAGCTGACAGCTCAGAACTGAAGTGAGAACAAGAGAACGGATTAGGGGCACAATGCCCCTGCATTGGCAGTTCCTGGCTGCCCATTCGTGTGGTGGGCAGGGCGCCTGGGGGATGCTGGAAGCAAAGACAGATAGCGGTGTACTGAGGGTGAGCTTTGACATGCTGTGAGGGGAGGAGGTGGGTGTCCGAAGGAGCTGGGGACAGCCATGGTGTGTACAGGGACTCAGTGTCATCAAAGGTAGTGACTGCTTCCAAGCTAAGACCTGCTCTGGTAAGAATTGACCTATTTCATGGAACTGTGGTTCGGTTCTTCTGTTGTCTTTGGTAGATATTCAGAATCAGGTAATGCTGACTTTTGGATAATCAACTGGGAAATTTACCACGTTTCCAAACTCTTGGTGTAATTTGGGTTTAGGTATTTCTTTGTTGAGCGTTTGAACGAATTTGCCCATAAAACCGTCTGGGTCCAGTGCCTTTTGGAGGGAGATCATTTTTCAAAGGTTTTACTCCTTTTGGTGTTTCTAGTGTCCTTTGAAACCGTGTTTGATCATTTGATTCTTATGGAAGGTTATGTATTTATTAGCATGTAGTTATAAATCCTATGCCCTTGCATTTAAAAAAGAAATCTCTTGCGAGATCTGCATCTGTTTTCTTTCTAACTCCACGTTCTGAGCATTCATGTGCTCTCTCAGGCTCAGATTAGATGGGCTGACCTGCTTTTTTATTGTTGTGATTCCCCCCCCATAGCCACCCCCACACAGAGAACTCGCCTGAGTTGCAAATGGCATCCTGTTTCCATTCATTTCTAGTGCCATGTTTATACCCCCGTCTCCGTTTTCCTTTGGTTTACTTTATTGGCTTTCAAATGTCTTTCTGACTTCTTAATTTGCATGGTTAGTCCATTTATTTGTATTTGCTTGGTTTCAGTAATGGAATAATGAAGGCTATGGATTTCCCCCCAAATGTAATTCAAGCCTTATGCCATCTGTTTTGATATGTTCTTGCTGATTATTTGCTAAATATTGTGTAATTGTGGTTTTAAATTCTTCTTTGACCTGACACTCAGAGGGCATTTTCTTAAATTTCCAAGTGTTTGGGAATTGGAGGGATGGGGACCTTGTGTATTTGTTCGTTCATTATTAATACCTGCTTTTATTGCTCTCTGGTCAAAGAGTGTGGCCTTCTTTTTTTTATGCCTTTTGCAATTTATCAATACCTTATTCGTGGCTTCAGCTTGCCCAGGCTTTTTAAAATGTTCCGTGGCTTGTTGGCAAAAGATGTTATCTTGGGCGTCTGGGTGGCTCAGTCGATTAAGCGTCTGCCTTCAGCTCGGGTCATGATCCCGGAGTCCTGGCATCGAGCCCCAGGTCAGGTTCCCTGCTCAGCGGGGAGTCTGCTTCTTCCTCTGCCCCTCCCCCCCGCTCATCTCTTTCTCTCTCAAATAAATAAATAAATAAAATCTTAAAAAAAAAAAAAGATGTTATCTTTGTTTGTAGTCCCTGATGTTTCATATCTAGTTCATTCAGCCTCTAAATGAAATTACTAAGATGTTCGTATCCTCACTTTTGTCTACTGCTCGGTCTCGACTGAAAGCAGCAGACTAAGGTTTTCTCCTGTTGGCTTTAGAGTCTCTGTGTTTCATGCATTTCAGTGCTATGCCGTTTGATAAATGACAGTGACGCCTTCATTGTGGGTTGTATCTGTCACCCGTCTAGTGCCCTTCCTGGCATAGCTTATGCCGACATGAGTAGCTTCTCCTCGATCCCCTTCACGTTCTCTGATGCTCTTGGGATCCCACCCCCAGCTCCCCTTAGCCAGCGGGCTCATGCGTAGTAGCAGCATTTAACCGGCTGCCAGGGGGCCCGAGTGCAGAGCAGGGCTATGACTGGCCATGCAGGTTCATTTCTTGGTGGTTGTTGCTTCCCCAAGCCACTGCACTGGGGGCCAGCCGTGTGCCCTGTGTCTGTGCCTGTCCCTCTTCCCGAGTATCAGGCCAGCCCTGCAGACCTTGAAGAAGCCCAGCTGCCCAGAGGGGTCTGAGGAGGGGGTCTGTGTTTCTGCTCGCAGGGGGCGCTGGATTTTTCACGACAAATGGCGGAAAATGGGGGACATCCCCCGCATGAAAACGGTCCTGTGTGGGGGTGTCTTCATCACCCCATTGCTTGCATCCGGCAAATCAGTAGATGTCAGTGACTTTCGGCCAACCTCTCCCCTTGCTTCCTGCCGTACCTTAGGGCGTGCCCAATGAGAACCATGGGTTGGACCTCAGCTTGTCTATCTTCTCCAGTTCGACCCGCATAGTCTATATGTTGCAATTCCTCCCAGCCTGGGGCATGCGCAAAGTATGCTTGCCTGGTGTCTAGAGACCACACAGGCTTGGGGCTCGAGGCCGGTGGAGAAGCAGAAGCAGTGGCCGTCCCTCCCTCCGTCTACCCCTCTCCCCTTTTCACGAATTACTTCATGACTCAGAGCCCCCTTTCACAAGTACTGCCCCCGTTTGATTTTCATACCAACAGAGTAGGTTTGGAGACTGGGTAGAATTCTCCCCATTTCCCAGATCTGGAAGCTGAGGCTCACGGAGGAGGAACTGCTCCCTGAGCTCACGCAACCCTGTCTGCGAGAGAGCAGCATCCCTTCTGGGAACTGAGATCGCACGGGTCCCCGGGTGTACTTGTGTCATCAGGAACATGCGAGACTGTTGCTGGAAGCTTCGAATCAGCATTGATGGAAATATGCCGTGGAAACTGGCAGATGCTACAAGCCAGCCCCACCCCCACCCCCTTAAGAGAGCAGGTTGATCAGAACGCCTTGGGAGCATGAGTGAGTGTTGTAGGGGTAGAATTTTACAGCCTTGATTTTTTTTTTTTTTTAACTTTTGGAAAACTGAGACTCAAAACGGATGGCCTGTCATCCCCCCTGGCTATTAATCGGCAAAACCAAATTTCATAGAAACTGGTAAACCCAGTGCTTTTTGCATTCTATACTGGCATGACAGTGCTGTGAGGGCCAGGGTGGAGGTGTTCCTCCGGGGAGCTGCCGGCAGGTGGCGGAGGGCCGTCTGACTCCGTGGAAAGAGCCCGGACGGACCCTGGACCCGCAGCAGTGGCCACAACTGATGTGGCATTTTCAGTGACAGCTGTTGGACTGCAGTGACCCCACATCCTGTTATGAAGCGTGTCTGCATCTGGTTCAGAAAGAAACGTGGTCCCCCAAGAGTTCCGCATTTGGGAACTGGGGATTAGAGAGATGCTTGCGGCCCATTTCCAGCTCCGTGAACCCCGGTCAGATCCCGAGAGAGATGGTCCTGGCCGTGCGAGACGTCTCAAAGGCTGGCAGGCAGTGACATAGGAGAAGGGACCACGGTTGCAGGCAGCTGGCGTTGCCCGTGATGTGGCCGGCGTGGTATCTGAGCAGTGTTTCTCTCCCACAGTGAATGGATACCACGTGGCAGGGACCCCAGCGCACCCTCCCGAGACTGCCCACATGAGTGTCCGAAAATCCACCGGTGATTCCCAGGTAAGGGGTCGTGTTACGGGAGGTAGGTAGGGGTCGCCCGCTTGGCAGGCCCAGGGAGGTGTCGTGAAGACGACACCGAATGGGGGTCCAGGTGACCACAACCCGGGGCTGCCCCAGGTAGAAAGTGACTGGGATATGTGGGTCATTCCCGTGTCCCATGATTGGGGAGAATGGGCGATTGTGGTTTGTTGGTTTTCTCTAGAAGTTGGGGTGGTTGCCGTGGGGTGACAGTGGTGGGTGGTAACCATCGTTAGGGCAGGGGAGTCCATCCTGCCGTCTGGATTCCTGATACATACCGTCTCGGGTTCTGTCACTTTAAGAAAATGGATGGGGCAGGCCGCTTCCTTTTTCTACACACCCCCTTTCCCCAACGTCACACTTCACCCAGAAGGGAAGTTTGTAAAATGTTTTCTCACCTTTAATCGTCTAGCACGGAGACCTCAATGGGATGGGAGGAAACGGGGGAATGGTTTAAGATTCAGTCCCATCCTGTTTTCTCATTCATCCGATCCGTTGACACCTGTACAGACACCTGTCTGTACCTTTCCCATCTTCCAGGCGAGGCCACTGTCTCAGGCCGCTAATTAAGCGACTCGTACAGGTGACTCGAGTACTGAGTGGTCAGTCCGGACCTCGATGCCAAGCCCCGCTGTGTTCCAAGTTGCGCTAAGCTGCGTCTAAGGAATTGAGGACTGGCTTATGTACTCTCTCCGTCAGTTGCATCCAGGAGCTGTTCTTAATGCGGACTCCAGACTCCGCCAGCCCTTTCCAGGCCCCAGGGGAGAGGGTGGCGATGGGGACACTGCTGTGGTGTCCAGGATGACAACAGCTGTTTGTTACGCCCAGCAGCGGGTCCCATGCGCCAGCCGTTGCAAGGAAGGCCTCGTGATCTGTTGCTGCAGCTGGCTACAATGTGGCACTTCGCTTTACTGCAGCCAAGAGCGTTCCTTTCTGGAAACTTCATGACGTTGTCTCAGGAGGCTGAGCATGGGCTCAGCTTCGGTTCAGCTAGCACCCTAGAAAAGAATGTGGACGTCCTTGTGGGCCGCAGCTTCTTACATTCTGCGGGACTCGCTCGTCCCCCAGCCTCTTGTTAAAATGTAGATTCTGATCCAGGAGGTCTAGGAAGGATCCTGAGCTTCTGTTTCCAGCCAGGCCCCGGATGATGCTTGGTGATGCTGGTGATGCTGGTGATGGTGATGATTGTGATGATGCTGGTGACTCTGGTGATATTGGTGATGCTGGTGATGGTGATGACGGTGATGATGCTGGTGATGCTGGTGACGGTGATGATGCTGGTGACGCTGGTGATGCTGGTGATGCTGATGCTGGTGATGGTGATGATGCTGGTGATGCTTGTTGATGCTGGTGATGCTTGTTGATGCTGGTGATGCTGGTGATGCTGATGCTGGTGATGGCTGGTGACGGTGGTGATGCTGGTGATGCTGGTGACAGTGATGATGCTGGTGATGCTGGTGATGGTGGTGATGCTGATGCTGGTGATGCTGGTGATGGTGGTGATGCTGATGCTGGTGATGCTGGTGATCCTGATGATGCTGGTGACGCTGGTGATGCTGATGCTGGTGATGGTGGTGATGCTGATGCTGGTGATGGTGGTGATGCTGATGCTGGTGATGGTGATGCTGGTGATGCTGATGATGCTGGTGATGCTGATGATGCTGATGCTGGTGATGGTGATGCTGGTGATGCTGATGATGCTGGTGATGCTGATGATGCTGGTGATGCTGATGATGCTGATGACGGTGGTGATGCTGGTGACGGTGATGATGCTGGTGATGCTGGTCAGAGGACCGTGCCATGAGCAAGGACGATCTGGGCGTGGTCGATAGTACACAGTGTGTGTGTGTGTGTGTATCCCCTCCACTCCCCTGCTCGGGGCACACATCATGCACATCCCTGACATTGTGTGTCTTCTGCCAAGCCCCCCCCTCCCCCCCCCCCCCCCGCTGTTCCCACACAGCCTCTATCAGTCATTTGGCATGAAGCTGATTGACTGCCTGGCTGCGGACTGTTTTCTGAAGACATCGGCTGAAGTTCTGTTACCACACACCTGAACGAGCCACTGCTCCCCCACCCCCAAAATACTGTGGAATTGTTACCAAAACTTTTTGTTTTTGACGTTTATTGCTATAACCTTCTGAGAAGCTGCTTGGACCCAGGAATATCCCCGTCCAGCACCTGTTCTTGGGATACGTCCAGGGGTTCTGATTGGTGTGGAATGTTCGCTCAAGCATTATTTACGGGCCTGCTGCCGTGCACCCAGCCGAACTGTCCGGCCCCAGGGATCAGCGTGGCCGAGTTCGGCACTGCATAGCCAGCCCGCTCTGTTGGGCAGACACGAGAAAGCGCATTTCTGAAGAAAATGTCCTGAATTTAGGGAAAGGCTGAGAACCTAATAATATTGAGCGGGAAAAGCAGCACGCACACTCCACACATGGCCAGTCTTATTGGGAAGAGGAAATCCACGTGTTCGCAAAGACCAATGACTGGAAGAAAAAGAA
This sequence comes from Ursus arctos, assembly GCF_023065955.2. Lineage (NCBI taxonomy): Eukaryota > Metazoa > Chordata > Mammalia > Carnivora > Ursidae > Ursus > Ursus arctos. Next base: position 8,094,987 of record NW_026622808.1, read on the forward strand.
ACCAGATGGTGACGTTGGCTCTGTCTGCGTCTAAGAGTGATTCTCTGTCGGGGACATTTGTTTGGAGACGTTTCGGTTGTCACAGCTGGGGAAGGGGTGCTGCTGGCTAGCAGCTAGCGAGGAGGGTTCTAGAGTATGACCAGTCATCCCACAATGCACAGGACAGCGCCCCGCAACAAAGAGTTGCCCAGTTCGAAAATGCAGTGGTGTTGAGGTTGAGAAACCTTGGTCTAAAGGACTTTTTATTTTTATACGTTGCAGTATCTTTCACGTTCCCTACAATGAACCATTTTACTTGAATAGAAGGCACGTACGATGCGGCGTACCGGTACTTGGGGGTGTGGGGCTGCCCAGCCGTGGAGACCCAGGAGGGGGCAGGGAGAGACTGCCTTAAGGGGCCGGTGGAGTGTATTCTTTCTGGATGATAACGCGGAGAGTGGATTATCATCAAAGTATCGTAAATAACGCAGCGCGTGGAGAGAGCAAATCTGCAGTTGCGCACCGGTTCCAGAACCGGAAGGTAGCGTGTTATTTTTTTAGGTCGTGGAAGGTTCTCCACAAAGGTGCTTGGGGCCAATCATGGAAATAGGATGAGAAGTTTTCGTGTTTACGGACAGAGCTGACAACAAATGATCTCCAAGTATATGTGCTGCTTTTAAGCGTGTAGTGTTTACTCACGCGGTCCCAGGCTGCCGATTATAATAGGTAATGATTACGGCGGAGTAATACCTGAAGAATGAATGAATGAGCAGATGAACGCAGAGCCATTTGAGATACAGGCTTGGGGGTCGGCCCAGCAGCTTGCCCAGGGTTTGCTCAAAGCCCTGTGTGTGCTTTTTTCCGTGAGCTGTTCCCCCTTAAACAAGCTCGTCAGGGAAATTAGAATGTCGGGGGGTGTACGGGCGGGGAGCACATACCTGATCTTCCCGGCAACCAGGAACGTGTCCCCAATGTGCCCTGTCATGGGCAGGACTGCCAATGGGGTGCCCTGCAGCCAGTGGGGTGCCTGCCGGCTCCGCCCCTAGTCCTGGGAGACCAGATGGCTGGGCACAGGTGGTGGTGATCTGGCGCCACCCAGTGGAGGTCTCCAGCCTGCCACCCTGCGGTGGGCTGCCAGGTACTGGATAAATGGGGCCCACCTGCCTGGGTGGGCGCAGAGGCTGAGTTTTGCTGGCCTTTGCAGAAGCACGTCCTGGCCTGTCCCCTGCCTGCCCGCCTGTGATGGGATCCCTCGGATCCCTGTGCAGCTGGGGTGGGTAAGGGACCTGCCCACCAGAGCCCATGCCCTTTTGTGACCAACCTTTCTGTTGTTCTGGCTTCCTATACGGGAGAAGAGAACAGGGGTGGGACCGAGGGCTTGGAAACTTAAGGGTCCCATCGGAGAAGGGAGCTTGAGGTGGAGGTAAGATGCTGAGACTCACCCATCTGACGGGGACCCCCTCAGTCCAGCAACACATGTTCCTTTGAGCGTCTCCTTCGTGGCCAGGCACTGAGTCGCGGGCAAACAGAGCCCCTGCCTTGGTGAAGGCTTGTAGCTGGTGCCGGAGAAGACAGGAGATATGTGATCATTTTCGTGTCGGCCTTGAGAAGTGCTGGAGGAAGTGTGTGCTCTGGGCACCTGCTTGGGTGGCCGGGGGATGCTAGAAATGTCAGTGATGGGCTCTAGAGGGAGAGATAGTAAGCTAAGACTGGACAGATGAGTGAGGGATTAGCTTGGCTCAGGGTGGTGGTGGGGAATAGCCTTCCAGGTGGAGGAAACAGCACGTGTGGATGCCTAGAGGAGGGGAAGGAGAGCAATGGTTTTCAACGAACCCGCAGAGGCTGGGTGGGGCTGTGATTTACTGAATCAGCATGTGCAGGGAGGGTGGAAGGGGGGTGGGGGGCAGGGGGGAGGGCTAGAGGGGTCTGTACAGGCTCTTTTGAGGACCTTGGGTTTATTCCAGCAGCAGTACCGGGAAGTCATCGAGAGGTTTCACTCTGGATCCTGCCTGCCGGGGAGGTGGGATCCAGGCTATTCACGGGGCCTGGAGCCAGGGTCAGAAGACACGCCCAGCCCGGGCTGGTGGGTCAGTTGTGAACGGCTCGCTGCAGGCCACCCAGCACTGTTCTGTAGGTCACCACCACCGTGGGCCCTCACCTCACAGAAACAGCAGAGTGGCCCAGGTGAGAGGGGGAGAACAGACTGGGGAGCAACTTTTAAAAAGGGAAGGAGAAAAACTTTCTAGAATCATAGGCAAAGGACATTAAAAAAAACAAAACAAAAACCCTTTTATTATGCACATTGGCAATCATTTAGAAAAGTAGAAGTCATGCTCTGATAAAGTCCCAGGGACTAGTCATTTAACTGCAATGATTATTGGGCCAGTCTTGTTTCATTCATATCCCCATTCCCTCCCCCTTCCTGTGCCCCCCAGATTATTTTAAAGCAAAGCCCTGACATATTGTTTTATTTTATTATTTTATTTTTTTATTTTTATGTTTATTTTTTTTAAAGATTTTATTTATTTGACAGAGACAGCCAGCGAGAGAGGGAACACAAGCAGGGGGAGTGGGGGAGGAAGAAGCAGGCTTCCAGCAGAGGAGCCTGTTGTGGGGCTCGATCCCATAACACCAGGATCACGCCCTGAGCTGAAGGCAGACGCTTAACGACTGCGCTACCCAGGCGCCCCTATTTTATTATTTTAAAGATTTTATTTATTTGACAGAGAGCGAGTGAGAGAGCACAAGCAGGGGGGGCCCCAGAGAGAAAGGGAGAAGCAGGCTCTCCGCTGAGCATGGAACCCACTGCGGGGCTCGATCCCAGGACCCTGGAATCAGAATCTGAGCCAAAGGCAGACGCTTAGGCCGCTGAGCCACCCAGGAACCCCCTGACATACTGTTTTAACTGGGAACATTTCAGAGCATATCTGCGTAGGGGAAGACATGGCCGCACCATCCTTAGCCCACATAAAGAGACGTTACTGTGGTATTATCATCTAATATTTATAATTCATATTCAGACTCCCCATTTGTCCTCAACATGTCTTTTATAGCTGCCTGTTATTTCTCCCCAGTCCAGGGTCCATTCCAGTTCTGCACGTGGATACATTGTTGGCTGGATTCTCTTTTGTTTCATCTCATTTATAGCTTTTAGCTTCTTTTTATCTAGACTGTATTTTTTTTAAGATTTTATTTATTTATTTGACAGAGATAGAGACAGCCAGCGAGAGAGGGAACACAAGCAGGGGGAGTGGGAGAGGAAGAAGCAGGCTCATAGTGGAGGAGCCTGATGTGGGGCTCGATCCCCGAACGCCGGGATCACGCCCTGAGCCGAAGGCAGACGCTTAACCGCTGTGCCACCCAGGCGCTCCTATCTAGACTGTATTTGCCGCACATTTGATCTTTCGTCTTACCCCACAGTGACTCTATGTGGCAAGAGTGCAGGTCAGTTTAGAATGACCACATGCTTAGTCTAATTGTTTTCTTAGGCTTAGACTTGGGGCTAACAGCTCTGGCAAGAATATCTACCACCTGGGGCCTCCCAGGTTAGCCCCCTACCAGTCATGCTAACCCGGAGTTTGAGCTCCCAGTTAATGCGATGACTGCTTTGTGGGGGTACATTTTCCCTTTCTAATTAGCCCAGTAATCTAGGGCGTGATAGGGTGAGACCATGGGCATATCCTGTTCCTTCACAGGCTTTCCACTCAATGCTTTAAGCATCCGTGGTGACCGTGGCCTGAATCCATTTTGACTTTGGGGTTTGCAAGTGGTGATTTTGTGATGCTTTATCCATTTTTATGGGCATTCTTCCTTAAAGAAATACTGCCCCCTTTCTCTCTCACTGCCTTTTGAAGTTACTCATTTGTAGTCATTATTCATAATCATGCTTAAATTGTCCCAAATTTGGCTTTTTGGAACTTCTCTCTGCTGGCGCCTGGGTCGTTTTGCGAGATCACTTCGTTCTTTGCACAGTCTCTAATCTCCCAGAATAATAAGATGTTCCAGATCGACCTGGAATCTAGAATGAGCCATTTCTCCAAGGAGCCTGGTTCCTCTTAGTACAGAGTAATATTTAGAAACCAACTTCTAGCTAGTAGGTAGTCTCCCTGTGATGGAGGAGTTATTCCTTTGGGGCCCTTTTGTAAAGTGCTACCGTGATATGTGTGTGTGTGTGTGTGGACATATACACGTATGTATATATAGTGCATGTATGTGTCACGTGTTTATGTGGATGACGTTGAAAACATAGGCACGGACCATTGGCAGCAGGCACAGAGCCCAAGGTGCTTGGAAGAGCCTGGGGACACCCTGCTCAGCCCTGGCTGAGACCACAGCTCCGGGAGGGCAGAGGGTGGGAAGGTGCCAACGCCCCCCGACAATGCCATTACTTGCGCTCCTGTCCTGGCCCGAGTTACGCCAACCTCTGTGTCCGGCTTCATACCATAGAGCCTCAGACACAGTGGTCCCCAAATCCAGGTTTGTGAATGATGGAGCTCTTTCCCCACCCCTGCAGAGACACTTGGAAAACAAGAGGGTATCCCCAGCCTCGAAGTGGGGAGCTGGGAATTTAGAGAAGAGAGATATTCAGCTCGGGGCTCTAATTTCCTCCACTGACCACAACAGAGGCTCCCCTCCCACATCCCCCTCCCAGGCCTTGTTGTACCTGCAAGAGAGCCCTGCACCTGTCACAGGATAGCGGCACTTGAGCCCCTGCCTCGCAGCCTCCATCCTCCTCCCAGGTGGCCCAGGTGGCAGACGCCCTGGGGGACCCCTGATAGCTCAGGAGGGTCCAGGGTAGGCGAGCTGGATGTGTTGATGCTTTGAAAATGTTTATCGAAGCTGTAATTGGTCACAAGCTTGAGGTCGCCCCAGAGCCTGCTGGGACTGCTAAAGTGGCTGTCAGAAGCAGGGGAGCTTTGATGAATGACAGAATGTAGATCAGTGTCTCCCCAAGGGCGGCCCCCAGATTCTCCTTCAAAGGCGCTACCTCCCCCACAAAGAGCTGCTGGGTCAGCTCTGGGAGGTGCGGCTGGGACCCGATTTGGGGCCAATTCCTGTGCATTCTGATGCCCTCCAAAGCTTGTGGACCGCTGATAGCAACCAGTGAAAGTGAGAGAAGGCACATGGCTTGGCAGGCGACAAGGCTAGTGAGTTTATTCTCTTGTCTGTGACGCGGGTGATCTGTAGAGCCCCTTTTAGCTAGACAGTCTGAGGGTAACGGCTCCCGTGACCTGACTTTCTTACCAGCCCAGGTAGGTCTGGACGGGAGTAAGGGGATGGGCAGACCATGAGCAGAGGGCTCTGCCAAGCTCCCTGTTCTGTGTGGCGAGCAGAGGGGGTCCTGAGACAGAGCTGACCCCATACCCAGACGCTCATTCTGCTGGTGGTCTGGGGCTGTGCCCACCCGGGATGGCGTGGGGGGCTGCTGGTTCCCTGAGGCTGGCCGGAGAAGCCTCTCTGACGTCCGTGTCCTGAGGTTCCACCAGAGAAAGAAGGCTGTGGGTCCCAGGACACGGATATAATGACCCCCCGACAGTGCCCTGGGGTGAGCCTGCTTACCCGCTCATGGAGCGACTCAGGACAGGAGTGGCCATCACATGCCCTGCTCGGAGAGCCTCTCGAGTCCCTAATGTAACTGCTAATAATGGGACAACGAAGACCCAGAACTGACCCTCCCCCCTTGAGGCCCACAGGCTGCTAGGACCAATGTGGTGTTTTCAGCTGGTAATCCTTAACGTTCTGTACCAGAACCATCCTGGGACTGGGGCGAGCTGCTTAGGGCTCATGGGCTCGGACACATTTGGGATTAGTGGTGTCTTTGCTGGCGGCAGGAAGACCTAAAAAAGGCAATCCAAAGGCTGAATGAATGCAAGTGGAAAGACAGGCGGCTGTGCTGAGAAATCCCTCCCTCCTCTCGGGGTCCGGAGAGCTGCACGTCCCCGAGATGGCCAAGTGCCCCCTGTGCACGTTGCATGGATTGAGAGTTGGCTGCGTTGGTCCCCGGGGGATTCCTGTTCTGAGTCCCCGGTGCCAGGAGGTGGTGGCCTGCTTTAACTCTCTGCTCCCCCCGGGGCAGCTTTTGCACGTTGAGGCGGCAGGCAGCACGCTTACCAGCAGAGGGCAGGTGACGGGTTAACTCCCCAAATCAGGGACCAGGAGAAGAGGAGGGAGACCTGGTTTGGAGCAGCTCCCTCAGAGCCTGTGCTGGAGGCTTCCTCCCATTCGCCTGCAAGCCCGGCCGCCCCCTGCCGTGGGAGCAGCATGGGGTCAGGGGCACTCCCGCCTGCCCTCTTCCAGAATATGGTGACTTAAGGGTTAATGGGATCGCGAGCGTCCCCGGACTTCCCCCAACACGGGGCTTTCAGGGAGCCTGAATAGAAGAACTGAAATGTCCAGTATGGAGAACAGCTTCGATGATGTCTCTTGCCTCTCTCCCCAGAACCTGGGATCCTCATCACCAGGCAAAAAGCAGAGCAAGGAAAACACCATCACGGTAAGTGACGACCGCCGGGTGCCCACAGGTTGGGGCGAGCTGGGGCTTTTCTGCCATGCTGGGTGGTTGCCATGGCAATGTGGACCGCTGAGTGCAAGCCCAGCCTAGCATCTGGGAAGTTCCAAAGCTTGGATGGCACCCGAAATTGCCCCTGCCTCCCTCCCCCCACCCCCACTCCTACCCCCACCCCCTCCCCGGGCTTTCTGTTGATGTCACCTTTCACTTTTTTCTCTCCGGGTGACCAAGTGCAGGCAGGGTGGGAATGATGCAGAAGCCATTTTTGCAGGGCGGGTGGGGGGGGGGGTTTACACAAGCCCAGGCGGGTTGGAGGGGGTGGACCGTGCTCCGTGCCAGCGATGTGACATGTAAATTACAGCCACAGCACGGTTGCTTTCGTGCGGGGTGACTTGTGGAAGATGTCAAAGTTAAAAACAAGAGAAAGCACCCTAAGAATAGAGTTCCGGACAGGAGCAGGCAGCTCGTGCCTGGGGTGGCCAGACTGCCTCCTGGGGCTCTTCAAGAAGCCTGCCATGCCCCCACGGGCAAGCTGAGGGGGGCCCCCCCAACACACACACACACACACACACACACACACACACACACACACCCCAGCCCCGTGTTGGGGAAAGTGGGCAAACGCCTTGTCTAGCTGCTCGGGCTGCAAGAACTTGGAGACATGAGAAGTGTGGTCCTGGGTGTGCTGCTTTGTTGCGAGTGCAGGGGAGTGGGGAATGGGGGACCTGCTCCCCCAGGCTCTAGCACAGGCAGTTCTGAGCCATTCTGACCACCCCCACGGAGATGAGACCGAGAGTGGGTACGCTTCCCTGGCTTGTGCAGGTGGAAATCCTGCTCTGGAAGAAAAGAGAGGGTTGGGTACACAGTGGCATCAACCACAATGTTTGTGGCCGCTTCGTGTGCATTTAGTATGCACCGGTAGTGTTCTGAGCAGCTCGTTGAGCTGTCCACTCGCTGTGTGAAGTGGAGGTGACAGGACCAGCCTCGTATGGTGCTTGTGAATGAGAGCTCTGGAGTCAGAGGGTCTGTTAAAGCACCTACTGGCTGCACAGCGGCCCGGGGCGAGTTTCTCTGCCCCGTTGTGCCTCAGTGTCCATGTCTGTACAATGGGGCCATGGTGGGTGTGTGTGCCCTGGGGATGGGGTGAGGACTAAATGAGTCTGTATGCAGAAAGCACTTAGAACAGAGCCTGGCACATAGTAAGTGCTTAGTGCACACTCGTCTTCTCAACCCTGTTTACAGATGGCAAAACTGAGGCAGGCAGCCATGCCTCGCCTGGCTGGGAAGCATCAGGATTGAAGACCTGTGCTCTCCCCTGCCTGTGGAGGAGAGTGGGGCCTGGGGCAGGGCGTGAGCCGACCCCAGGGGCACACCTCCTGAGGGCATCATCCTTATCTTCGAAGTGTCACTAAATGCCCCAGAGCAAAGCAGGAGCCCCCTAAAGTTCCCTGAAACAGCGGGGGAAGAGGGAGAAGAAGGGGGGGTGGTATATGAGCATTGTAGAAGAAAAGTAAAAGGACCGATGCAAAGTGTAAAGCACTTAGCTGATGGGGATGGTCCTGGGGCCCCTAGGTGGGGCCCGAGTCACCTGCTGTGCCCTGGCTTTGACCCTGAGCGTGGGGCTGGGTCCCAGTCTGCTCTTCAGCACACCGTGTTCCTTGTCTGTCCCTGCCTCGCGTCTTCCCTCCTCCTTCCCACTGACCTAGATCAGAGCTTCTCAGAGCTAGCCTGCAAAGTAGAGCCGGCAGCCGAAGCCTCTGGGACACTTGTTTAAAATGCAAGTTCCTCGACGGGTTCCTAGACACTTAGTTTGATCTGGGGCCCAGCAGGGACGTTGGCGTTGTAACCAACATCCCCAGGGGTTTTAAATAAACACTTAAGCCTCCGGGAATTTTTGCCGGAGAAACTGAGGACAGGAGGGACTGGCCAGAGGGCACAGAGCAGGCAACGTGCAGAGACCCAGACTTGAGCCGGGTCTGCCTGCTGCCTGCCCAGCCCCCCCCCCCCCCCCCCCGCACATGTCTGGGCCGAGATGGGTGAAGGCCTTGTGCTGCCTTTCTTTCCTGTCCCCATAACACTCGCTCTCCCTGCCCTGCTCCCAGCCCTCCTTCTGGCCTCTGCTCCTCCAGAACTCAGTTTCCCAGGGAGGAGACCCTGCAGGGCCACTGGACAGGGTGGGGGAAAGGAGGGGCCCAGCTCCCGGGGCACAGGCTAACCTCTGGGGTGAGCAATCGCCCACGTTGTCAGATCCCGCCGAGCGGCCGTTTGCAGGCGTTCGCTCAGATGCCCACTGGGCAGCCAAGGGCCGTGCATCAGGTCCTGGGCTGCGTCCTGTGGGGCTGAGGAGCCAGCGTTGAGCTGGAGTCTGACATCCCAGCTTCCCCTCCCACTGGTGGCCCGCAGCAAGCTTTGGGCAGGGCCAGCTGCAGAGTGGGTTCCTTGATGAAGAGTGACAGGCAAGAATGGCAGCTCACAGCCCTCGGCACAGACATGTGTGTCAGAAATCTAGAGGATTCCAGAGGAGACGACAGCAAAGCCACCCAGCCACAGTCCTCTCCTGGAAAGAGGAATCTGGGGGGCTCCTGTGGTCTTCAGCCTCTGCTTTCTGATGCGGCCCATCGGACGCCCTGGATCCCTGGAGGGGAGCTGGTGGGCTGGATGAGAGCCCTTGGGGTCCCTTCTTTTCTGCTTCCACAGACCCTGACTGAGTTCTCCTCTTCCACACCCTCCCAGATCAGGCTCCCTCCAGAAGCAAATCAGAGCCAGCTGCCAGATAGGTGGGTGGGGGACCGCGGCCTGTGGCCTGCGGTGAGCCTCTGTGCTGGGCCGGGACTGGGGGCCGCGGGGGATGCGCTCAGGCCTCCCCACGTCAGGCCCCTGGGGTGGGTTGCACTGTGTTCAGCAGCTGTCATGCTGTGGCCAGGGGCCTTAAGTGGCAGCTGCAGCCCCCTTAGAGCGCCCCAAAGAGTTCCCGGCTGCCCCTGGCTGAGCCCCAGCTGCACAGAGAGCCCCTGGCCGTCAGAGAGGGAAGGGGGTTACGCTGTGTATCCGAGGGTTGGAGAAAACAGTTGGTGTCAGCATGAAGATACTACTGGTCGGGGAGGTGATCTCAGGAGGAGCGAGGGTGGGGGTGGCTCCCGGAACTTCTCCCTAACAGTAGTCATCGGGAGGCAAACCCCCTCTCCTGCTCCATGTTGAGCACCCTTTCCTACGCAAGCCCCTGCCTTGGGTGGGGTGTGGAGGGTAGCATGACAAGAGTTAAAAACAGCCGGAATTGCCTGACTTCAGACACGGACTCTACCAGCTGTGTGATCTTGCAGAACTTACTTAACCTCTCTGTGCCTTAGTTTGCTCCTCTGTAGAACTGCCTGGCGGGTAAAGCAGTTCGGGCAATGGCTGGCACTGTTCTTCTCAGAGCAGAAGGCGGTTCCTTAGCATGTCCCCTGTGTTTGCGGGGAGGGGGATGCCATCGAGGCTCTTGCCGTGCCCAGGAGGCCTTGGGGGGAGGGCAGGCTTTGTCCCGGAAAGAAAATGTCCCCCGGGGGGCGGCACGGGAAACCACACCTGGAGGTTTCCATGGGGAAAGGCTTCTCTACTTGCCCTTCTTTTGGGTTAGATCCTTTCATTCTGGGGGACTGTCCTGCACATCACGGGACGCTTACCAGCATCCCTGGCCTCTACCCCCTAGGAGCAGCACCCCCTCCCCCCCCATTTTGTAACAACCACAAATGTCTCCACATTTTGTAACAACCACAATGTCTCCATTGGTCTTGCCACATGGCCCCGGGTGGGGGTGGGGTGGTGAGAGAGCAAAATCAGCCCTGGTCGACAGTCCCTGAGTTCACTTCTCGGTGGTGGGAGGTCTCCCTGCAATATCTCTCCTGTTCTGCTTGTCCTCTGTGCTGCACTGCTCGGAGCCAGCATCACTCGTTCCCCCACTGTGGGTGCATCCTCAGACCCCGGCCCGTCTCCTCTCTGCGGCCTTCTGTACCTCCCACCCCCTGTCTGCCTCACCCTAACCCTCTTATTACCTAAAACTCGCTCGGATTCCTTCCCCCAAGCCCCAGGCCTTCCTGCCGCCCCAGCACCCATGCTTACCCCAGTGGTAGATTTATCCCAGTCGTGCAGTCACTTAGGTAATTGTTTGCCTTCCTGGCGAAACTATAAAACCATCGAGGACAGAGACCATTCCATCCGTCTCTGGTCTGCGGTCATTGCACCGAGAAACACTTCTGAGCACCCCCCGGGGGGGCCTGTGCTTGCCAGGGATTAGGGAAACAGCAGGGAAAAGGGTCTCCCTCCCCTTGTGGAGCATACGGTCTGGCCGATTAAACAGTCGTGAGAAGTGTAATTACAAATGTATGTGTGCAAACTGCTGGAAAGATCTAGCATCGCGCGGGGCACGCTAGAAACATTCGCATGTGTTCAGCGGATGAGCGGGCGTTGCACTGAATAAGCAGTGTGGTTGACGGCTTGAGCTCCGCGTGCAGCCCAGCCCAGGTTCAGATTCTTAGCTTCCGTGATCTTCTGTCCCCTCCTGTAAAAAGAAGCCCATGGTACCCAACTCGTGGGGTTGCTGGGATGATGACGTGGGAATGCGTGCAAGGCTCCTGGCGGGGTGGTGGAGGAAGGGCTCCCCAGGAATTCCCAGGGGGCTGGCGGGGTGCAGTTCTTGAGCTTCCCACCAGGGGGTGCAGGGCTTGGAGGAGCATTGGGGAACTCCGTGTGGGCCGGCTGGGAGCAGACATCCCCAAACCAGAGTTGGTAGAGGTGGGGGCAGGCACCCTGGGGCCCTGGCCAGTCCATCCAAGGACCGGTGTCCCCACAAAGTGGTAGAGGCAATGCCAGGGAAGAGTCTTTATCTTCCCCCTCCCCCTCCCCCAGCCCAGCCAGCTCCCCTTCAGTGGTTGTTACTGGGCCATATGTGGGACCCCTCGCCCCTAGCCCCCAACAGGGTGTTCTAGAAACTAGACATTTGTGTCCACTTCCGAGTACCTCCGTTCCCTCTGGTTCCGTGACCTTAATGCCCAGTCTCATGTCACTGTTGATTTGTCATTAGATTTGGTTGACATTTTTACAGACCCCATTATTAAGCAAAATAAGGATGTCCTGTGATCGCCATTTTTTGTCCAAACAAGAACAGCCAGCACGTGAAATAAGGAATATGCAGAACTTTGGAATCCAACCCTTGTTTTCCATGATTCCCCAGGAGACCCACGCAGCAGTGGCTTGTCAAAGCCCCAGTGGGAAACTCCCCCCTGGACACCCCTAGAGTGTGTCAGCCTGAAAAGAGGGTGTGGGGAGACCGTTGCCTGTTGCTAGGCGTCCCTGAGGGGCTGGCCTCCCCCACCGCCCACGGCAGGCTCCTGCAGGGACCAGGAGGAAATTCCCCACCCCGGGGGGTCCCTCGGGCCTCCACCTTGACCTTGCTGAAATTCAGTGCTCCCCATCTCCAGCATTCTCTGGGTCCTCCCTGCCCCGGTCTTTCCTACGTGCCGTGCTTCCCTCCAGAGTGGACATCTCGGCCTTTCCTTCGACCAGATGTGCGCATCCCGGGGGAGGGGGCTCCTGTCCTTGGCCGGAACTGCAAGAGAGACCCGGGCCCCTGGCAGCCGGGGCAGGATGGGGGGTGATGCACGTGCTCTATAGCTGCCTATGAGCCCCTGAACCCCAAGGTCATGGCTGGGGGCCCGTGGGCCTGAGTTGCTTTGCCACACACAGTGCTGCTGTCGACGCTGTCCTCACTGTTATTCCCATTCACTTTGAATCACGGGCCAACATTTAAACATGGAGATGCTTCCCACAGTCATCCCGATTTTCAGCCCCTCTTGGGTCATGTCACCTGACAGATGACCCACTGGACTCCTCCTGCCGGCTTGCCAACAGTTAGCAGGAGCGAAGGGGAATCTGCTCGTTAGATCTCCGCAGACCTCACTCCTTCCCAAAGTGGAGGCCGGTCACCCCCACCCAAACTGCAGTTTCTAGGCCGGCAGCCCCTCGCCCGTTTGCACGGCTGCCTCGCACTGGAGTTCGTGGCCTCTGTCCAGAACCCCAGGGTTTTGTGCACAGTTCCTGCCTCGAACATCAGGTGGCTCCCACTTCTGCAGGTGCGGGCTCCGCGGTGAGGCTTACAGACTACAGGGCTCCGGCCTCGCCTCCCCGAGGTGCTCCCACAAAGAACTCCAATGAACAGGCTCCCCAGGAGGGGATCCCAGGCTTGAAGCGACGCCAGCAAGAGCAGTGGCAAAACCATTTCCACCTGGCAGGGAAAGCCGGGACACCGCGGACATGCTTGGGCAGGACAGTCTGAGACAGGCCGTAGGAATGTCTTCACTGCCCTCTCCTGGGCAAGGGCCAGCCTCAAGCACGCAGCCTGCGAGATCGCTTTCAACTCTCTTTGTCCGTGGAATACATCTGGTCATTAAAACGCACACAATACCTCTGGCCGCGTAGTTCCTTTCTCTGGAAGCAGGTGATGTTGTCAGCTTCCAGAAGTATTCTATACATAAATAACCAAATGCATGCGTATTTTCTCCCCTTCTCTCTCTCTCTGCGCAAATGGTAGCATACTCTAAATACTATTCCACGTCTTGTTTTTTTTCTCCCCCATTTAATAGTAGGACCTGGCACACCTTCCGTATCAACACCTAAGAACTTTCTCCCAGTGTCTTCTGCTGCCCATGCAAATCCCAGAGATGCCCCCCTGTCCCGTGCTCTGTTGAACTGCTCCCCTGCTCCTGGACAGTGGGGTTGTGTTTTTGCTGCAACAGATTGGTCTGAAAGACCGTGCGCATGCGTGACTGCATGCATACGCGGATACCTCTGTAGGGCGTGCTCTTTGAAGGGCAGTCACTGGTTTGGGGCTCAGGTCATGTGCGGTTTTGATAGATCCTGTTACACTGCCCTTCAGAGTGCTGGGACCGGTTCCAGTCCCTCTGGGGTGGGCACGAGCGCTCTTGCCCCTCATTTGAAACGCGGGCCCTTAGAGCATCCAACCGGAGACCTCGGTGATGCCATGCTCCAGGGGCAGAGCCTTCCCAGCTGCTCCCGGCCCTGCAGGCAAGGCATTTTCTTTCTTGTTCTGTGCCCTGCAGATAAACTGCGTGACGTTCCCTCACCCAGACACGATGCCGGAGCAGCAGCTGCTGAAGCCGACCGAGTGGAGCTATTGTGACTATTTCTGGGTAAGTGTGCCTCAGTTTCCCCCACCGTGGGACCCCACCCGCCCCGCGGATCAAGAGTAGACACCCAGAAGGGGCATGTGAAGGCTCTGGAGCTCAAAGGAGAGGGTCCTCTCCTGTTGAAACCTGGTGGTAGATTTAACATCCGAGGCAGGAATTTTAAGACCGTTTTTGAGTCCAGATCATTCCATAAATCTCGGAGAATCAATAGGCTTTTCATTCAGGGCAACACGGAAGCCCCGGACAGAGCACAGATAAGCGCCGGACTCTTGATCTCCACCCAGGTCTCGCTCTCAGGCTTGTGAGTTCAAGCCCCGCGCTGGGCTCTAGCCTGGGGGCGGAGTCTACTTTAAAGAAAAAGGCTAAGACGGTACATTTTATCTTATGTGTATTTTCCCAGAATTAAGTAAGTCTCTTTGGACAAATGCACAGCCCACCTGCTCAGAAACTCTAGCAGTGGCCCTTGGCGGGTGCATTTAAAGTCAGCAATGACTGTCAAAGTGGGATCGCCTCATTCTGGATTCGCATAGCACTGATGGTGGCTCAGCCTTGTGAACATGTGAAAAACCACCGCCTTTAGGAGGCAAAAACCCAACTTTTTCAGGAACAAAATAAAACAAACAGAATAAGAGCTCTTTGTTAAACCACCGTGCGGAATGGGTTGCTACCGTGTTTCGATTTGCTAGCCAAGCCCCAGACAGAAGTGCTCTGTTCTGTTGACAAGTCACTTGTGCTCTCGAAGATACGCAGTGATTCCTGTTGGCCCCGCTGTGTTTCTTCCAAGTCTTGGGGTGGGGGGGGGGGTCTGTGCAGGGGCAGCAGGCATCGTGAGGAAGGTTCCGTGGGGCAGCAGAGGCCAGAGTGTATGAGACTCTGCAGGTCCTATGAGCACGCTGGGTTCCGTTCTGTCTGCCGCAGGAAGATGCTGGAATAGGATGTGATGTGGTTTAGAAGCAGTGTGCAGGGAGGGCTGGGAGCGGGCCGGGGTGGACGTCCAGGTGCAGGAGCCCAGGAAGGATGGTGGCAGCCACGGAGATGAGGAGAGGTGGCTGAGTTTACAGACGTCATCCCTAAAGAGGGGTGCAGGACGCAGAGCATTCAGGGGAAACTAGCTGGAGCCCTGGGAGTGCGCACCCCGGGAGCTGGATGTCAGCATGCGTGGGGTTTCACGCAGGGGCACTGGGGAGCCTTGGGGCCCTGCCGCTGCCGGCATCCGAGAGAGCCATGTTTGTGCATTCCCGTCCTCATTCGGGCTCTGCCGGGATCTGCTGCTTACTCTGGGTTTTATTTTCCCGACCACCACCTTTTGCTCTAATGGACATCTCCCTGCTGACACGGTCATTCGAGCCCACCGTTTCTGGCTGGTTTTCCCGAGTGTGGACACATCGCTCAGCACATCTGTCCCAAGTGGGAGGCAGGTTGAGGCTCGGTATTTTGGGGGATCTTTCTTTTGCTTTTATCAAAGTGTACCATTTACACGATGACGTGTACAAATCTCAAACATACTTAGAGAAGCTTTTAATTGGCTGGAGGCGTGTGCCGTGACATGGTGTATGGTGGTGATCTCTCTGTCACAAGAGGCACTAGCAGTGTGGCCCAGCGGGCTTTGCGTCAGGACAGCCGAGGAAAGGGGATCCCACATTGGGGGGGAGTTGGCGAGGGGCTGTCCATAAACTTTTCAAATGCTTGATGATAGACAGTGGGGTTCTCTCCACACATCACCCACCCCTTTCTGAAATTCCCTTTCCCTAAAACATCTGCTCTGGAAGGGGTCTTGGAGATGCAACCCGGTCCTGTTGTAAAGTGGGGTGCTGGGGGGGGGGGCACAGCCTAGGATTGGAAGGGCCGGACTGTGTCACCCGGGGCTGAGCTGAGACAAGGACTAGGTCTTTTGGACCTTGGGACAGGGTCCTCACTTATGCACCTGTCTGATATCAAAGGATGCATTTGTAACCCCTTGCATTGAGTACCAAAGCATCGGACTCTGGATTCCTAGTGGGGAAGGACGTGGCTGTAGGTGGGCTACCGGCCTGGGGCTGAGAAGTCTCTGAGAGCCGTGTGGGCAGACATCAAGATGAATGTCCTGCAGGGAACGCTGAGCCTAGGGGCTGCCGGGAGGGAGGCAGGCAGGAAGGAGGTATTCAGGTGTCCTTGAGGACGTGTAGGCAAAACAAAAGAAAACATTTAATTTTGGAATTTTGAGAGTGATTGCTTGCAAAATGGATCCAGTACTGAGCTCCCATTTCATTGACTTGGCCATCTTCCCCGGGTCCTGACTTACGTAAAAGTTGACTCGTATTAGGTACCATTTACCGAGCTTTTAGTATCTGGCGAGCACTGTGCTAAGCCGTTTCCAGAAGTCGCTTATCCTGAAATGACCACAGGAGGTGGGCGCCAGTATTGCCCAGTTTCACAGATGAAGCAGGTCAGGCTGGACCGAGCAGAGAGTTTGCCCGAAGCTTCCCAGCTGATGGATGTCAACCTTGGCACCCTGCCGTTTTCCACAACTCTGGCCTCCCTGGAATCCGGTCCCTCCCAGAAGCCCCTGTGATCTTGTATGAATGTGTGTGGGAGGGCGCCACTGCCTGGCAGGTGCAGGGGACCGACAGGAGACGGGAGGGCTTACGGTTAGGGTCACCTGCCCCCAGGGCTGTCCCAGCGCAGTGTCAGGCCACCAAGACTCCCCAGAGCCTCCAGCCAGCCTCAGCGGCTACACGGTTGGAAGCCTTAGGTGTGCTCCTGGCCATGTGCCCTTCTTCCTCTTCTTTCCCAGGTTGGGAGAATTGAGGGCCATGGGCGTGGGGGGCGGGGGGCTGCAGCTACAGGGGCTCAAGCATCAGCAATGCACGTGAAAGCAGGGGACAGCGGGAGAGATGGGAGCTGGGACAGTGGCCACAGCCTCCTTCTTGGGCTGAGGTCCACTCGCCAGCAGCACCCGGGTCCCTTCGGGGACTGCCTTCCCCATGCTCCATTCCCTGCGGCTCTGGGCACCCCTGTCTCCTAACCTCTCGTGCTTCTGTGTCCCTTCTAGGCTGACAAGAAGGACCCCCAAGGCAATGGCACCGTGGCCGGGTTTGAGCTCCTGCTTCAGAAGCAGCTGAAGGGCAAGCAGATGCAGAAGGAAATGTCAGAGTTCATCCGGGAGAGGTGAGGCCCCGGGCCCCTCCCAGCTCCCGGGTGCAGACAGCGCCCCCTTGGCCCTGAGCCTGGGGTCGGTGAGTGGCCTGGAGGAGCACTGGCCGCCTGGCACTGGGCCTGGTTGGCACCATGGGGAGCATGAGACCAGGGGACACCAGCTGTGGCTCTTGGGACAGCTCTAACCTGCAGTTGTGTCTCTTTGACCTCTGTGATAGATTTAAGGTTTGGACCAACATTTCTTTTTAATTGGTAGATTTTATATTAAAAGCAGCCTCTCTGGCTTGTCTTGAGAAGGCCGAAATTCTGGCAAGAATGGGTCACACAACAATGGGCCGGAGCCAAATGGCAGCACCCCGTAGAGGGAGCATGAGGTCTGGTTTGTCACAGTCTCCACCGCTCCCTACTGTCTCCCCACATAGACTGCTTACTCCCTCACTTCCCTGCGTGGCCCTCATTGGAAGCACTGTCCCCATGATAACAAAAAGGGAGAATGTTGCCTTGTAATTCATCTTTGAACCCAAACCGTGTCCCAGAGCGGGACATATAGAATGCACTCCCGCATCCTTGCCTTTGGGGAACTCAGGTGAGGTCACTGTGACAGGTGCAGGGGTTCTGATGGTGGTTTTGCCGAAGGATGGTTTGTCTGAACATAAATGAGGAAACAATAAATTCAGCCCGATGGAAACAGGAAAAAGTAAGGAGGAGAAGTTCCTTCTCCACCTCCCACCTTTCAGTCCCTCCAAGTTCTGAGATGTTATAAGTCACATGCTTACCTGCACACACGTGTGCATCCACCCCCCCATGTGTGCACACGCACGTACACACAACTTTCCATCCGGAGTTTCCAGGGCACGCTGGAAATATTTACAGTAAATGGCAATATATTAAAAAAAAATTTTTAATGATAATGTAGTTGTAATTCTTTGGCATTTTAAAGCACCTCTTTTCCTTAGGAGGCCTATTTTCTATTTGTGTAATCAAATCTCTATTTTATGAGCCATTATGCTGGTAGGGAATGGAGAGGACGCGTGGCTCACGTGCGAGCAAACAGTAGCATAAAGCAGGTGGATAGGAAAGTGGCCATAAAACCAGAGTCTGAACGCACGTACCGTGTTGTCCTTTCATAAAAATGTCGTGTTAGCAGATAAACGGAATCTGCCATTTGAGAGCACTCTGGCCTTCCGTGAGGAATGCAGGCTTTTCTCAGGAGGCCTTCCCGACCCGGGAGAGGCGAGAGGGGAGGTGGCTGTGCTGGGGCCAGGGTTGCCGTGGCCCCGGCATAGGGCAGCTGGGCAGGGCTGGGAGGGGATGCCAGTGCTGGCTCCGGCGACAGGCTGCGTGCCTGGCGTGTGCGGTTGGCGTTGAGGAACTTTGGACGTGTGAAGCGAGGCGTGGTTGGACCTGCTTTCAAGAGAGAGGTGTTGGCCGCAGGCTGGAGGCTGCACACTGGCTGCACATGTCACCCTGGGGAGGGCAGAGCGATGGCAACGGAGTGACAGACCAGAAGAGAGACTCCAGTGGGACCCAGAGCCTGGCCAGAGGAGGCAGTGAGGGCAGAGCCATGAGAGAGGGAACGTGGCTGTGGGTCTCTCAGGGCAAAGCAGAAAATCAGCTTACTCAGAATGTTGCCAGGGGACTCGGTCGGGCCCCCCGGTCCACATCACTGCACCCATGGGCCATCAGCTTCCAAGCTGCCGAAAGCAGGTGCTGCGGCCCCCGGAGTGTCTCTGCGGCCTTCCCGTTTGCCAGCTGATGGGCCTGGGGCTTCGGAGTGGTGGCCCCGGGTGCCCCAGCACGGTCCAGAGGACCACTCAGGTGGTGAGCGTTGCCTTTGACAACACTCTAACACGATGTGCCAGATAACACAGAACACTCCGCAGAGGGCCGCCTGGAAAGTGTGTCAAGGGCCCGCCTGCTGGAAGCGAAATCCAATGCAACTTCCGTCTCTAGGGAAATGGAATCAGCCCCAGCTCGGGGCAGTGCCTGGTTTCCATGGTAATACTTGTGCCCTGCAGGCTTGACAGTTGGAGGCAGGGGGGAGGGGAGGGGGGCTGGGAGGCTGCAGGGGGAGGTGCTGTTCCTGCTTCCCAGGGGCCGTGACCACCTTGGAGGGTCTAGGCCCGGAGTGCTGGGGCCGGAAGGGAAGCAGCACCAGGCGTCCCTGGGGTCCATCATAAGTTAACGTCATGGATCTAAGGGCCTCCCGTGTGTCCAGCCCTGGGCTGGGAGCCGTGTGAATGAGAGCGTTTTTTCACGGCCCGGGAGACAGGTGGAAATATCCTGCGTACAGAGAGGGGACGGAGATTCACACAAGTTCGTCCAGCCAACAGAGATTTGTAAGCACGTGCTGTGGTTGGGTGGAGAGACAAGGGCCTCGACCTCTCAGAGCGTGTGGTCTAGTGGGTTCCTTTCCTTGGTCAGTAAGTGCTAGGGCTGCAGCCCCACAGTCTGGTGCTAGACAGCTGACGTGTTGGGTTTTCTCCCTTGCAGGATAAAGATTGAAGAAGAGTACGCGAAAAACCTAGCTAAGCTCTCTCAGAACTCCTTGGCTGCGCAGGAGGAAGGGTGAGTGGGGAGGACAGTGATGGGAATGGGGAGGAACCACAAATGGCAAAGGGGGATTCCTCCTCACCGATCGCTGATCACTGCGCGGTCCCACTGAAATGGGGGAGTCTACGTAGGCCTGGCTCCCAGTGGGCAAATTCTACATTATCTTCTCTCTTGTGACCAAGGGCCTCCCGCCAGATCCTGGCGTTTGTCAGTACCCCCTCTGCCCTGTGCCCTGGTAGCTGGACACCAGCCCCCAGACACTCACCCCAGTGCCCCACTCTCTGAGATCAGACTGGTGAGACACTGGGGGGGGAGAAGATTCTGGACCCAGGCCCTTGTTTAGAATTCTCTCCCATGGGCCCGAGGCCCAGGATCCCCTCCATCTCCAGCTGCAGCGGTCCAGACCTCCTTGGGTAAGACCTGGGCTGGGGGAGGCTCAGCCCCACCCTCCCAGCCACAGAGGGGTCCCTGGCGGTGGAAGACTTAAGGCTTCTCTGCTCATCTCTTGACAAAGTCTTGCAGCCTGCCATGGGAATGTAAAACGGTGTAGCCACCATGGAAAACAATTTGGCCGTGCCTCGGAGCACTGACCAGGTTTACCGTACAACCCGGCAATTCCGCTCGTAGGTTTAGACCCGGAAGAATTGAGAACACATACTCAAATACATGTACCCGCGTGTTTGTAACAGCACAATCCGATAGCCAAAACGTGCAAACGACCCAAATGTCCGTCCAGGGACAGATGGATGACAACTGTGTCCATCCGCACTGGGTTTATGGATAGGTGATGGGATATTATTTTGCCATAAGAAGGGATCCAGTCCTGATCCAGGCCCCCATGGAGATGAACCCCAGAAACATTATCCTGAGTGGAAGAAGTGGGACGAGAAGATTGCATGTCATAGGATTCCTTTTACGTGAAATGTGCACAATAGGCAAAGCCAGAGGCAGAATGACGCAGGTGGTGGCCGGGGGATCGGGAAATGGAGGGTAACAGCTTCCTGGGTTCGGAGTTTCCTTTCTGGGGTGTATATCCGTCTGCTGGGGCTGCTATCATGGAATCGCACAGACCGGGTAGCTTCCACCACACAAATGTGATTTATCCTGGTTCTGGACGTCCAGGATCACGGTGCCGGCAGGGTTGGTGCCTGGCGAGGACTGCCTTCTCCCTACGGTCTTCCTCCGCGTGGAGAGAGAACAGGCTCTCTGGAGTCTCTTCTTATAAGGACGTGAATCCTGTTGAATCAGGGGTTTACCCCTTTGACCACATTTGACCTTAATTACTTCCTTAGAGGCCCCATCTCCAAATAACAGCCACACTGGGGTGGGGGTCTTAGGGCTTCAACATATGAATTTGGGGTGGGGGGTCTTAGGGCTTCAACATATGAATTTGGGGTGGGGGAGCTTAGGGCTTCAACATATGAATTTGGGGTGGGGGAGCTTAGGGCTTCAACATATGAATTTGGGGTGGGGGAGCTTAGGGCTTCAACATATGAATTTGGGAAGGCCACACTGGGGTGCGGGGCTTAGGGCTTCAGCATATGAATTTGGGGGGTCCAAAACAGGGGGATACAAATGTTTTGGACCAGGAGAGAGGTGGTGGTTCACAATATGGTGAATGTACTGAATGCGGTGGGCTCGTTCTCTTTAAAACAGCTGATTTCACCTAACGTGAATTTTGCCTCTGTCATAAAAACGATCAGACTCGGGAGGGGAGAGTTGGACGGTCCCCTGAGGTCTCCTCCCCAGTGCCTCCCTCCCTCCCGGGGCAGGCTGTGTTGGAACCCCTCCTGCCAGGGGAAGTGAGCCCCGAGGACGGAGGAGGGACCTCCTGTCGTGGGTGGTTGTGGTCGTCAGAGGGCCGCGATGTGCAGTCCAGATCTGCCCGCGCAGCTTGAAGCCTTCAGGGGACCGGCGTGCCAGTCCAATGTGGCTTTCATTCAGGCATCTCTGCGTGGGCTCGCCGTGCGGCCAAAAGGCCGCCTCTCTGTGGTTTGCCACTGACCCGGTGGGCCACGGGGCGGCCCCTGCAGGGCCAGGGGCTCTTCCGCAGAAGTGAGCTCACCCTCGGTGGCCCCCTTCTGCCCTGCGCACTGGGCTGCAAGACAGGAGCGGGAAGTGGGGGGGGGGGGGGGGAGTCGCCCCTGCGCCCTGGCACGGAGGCTTTCCTGGATATCCCCCTGCCCTGCAAACGCAGTGCTGCTCTCCAGTTTTCCGGCTTCCACCTCCTCGGCCTGGGCTGCTGCCAGGGACACTGCATCCTGCCAACAGGCTCAGCATATGCTCCCAGCTGCACGAGCCAGGACTGCGCCACCATGCCGTGTGCACACATGCGCTTAAAACACCAGCAGCCCAGCACACGCCCGCTCGCATGCATCCACGCCGTGGCCCTGCAACACGGTCGGGAACGCGCACCCTGTCGCGGCTGCACGCAGACGCTCCTCCCAGTGGGCTCCGTCGGGGTGTGTGTGCGTGGGGGTGAACAGGGGGCCCCTCCCCCGCAACGTGCAGCAGTGCTGCTTTGCATTTACACCCAGCTTTGGGCATTAGCAGGGTGCACATTGCAGGTTTCAAAGCGCAGTGCTAGAGCCCAGCACTTCGGGGCAGCCTGGGAAGGTGCTGGTGGGGGAGGCGGGGGTGTGGCGGGGGGCGGGGCATTGAGCGCCGCGCCCACATTCCATTCCGAGTCTATGTGCGCTGGTGGTATATTCCTTCTTTCGTTTTTCTCGCCTGCGTGGAAAGGAAATGGGATTGGGGGCTTTCCTCGTTGGTAATGGTCACGGTAGCGTGCATTCCGCTTTGGCGTGACTCAGACTGTGTGTTGCGATGGAAATGTATCTCCGGTTTTATTTCTTTCATTAACCTCTCACCGGATGAAAAAAAAATCTGTCTTCAAGTGAGAGGATTTCTCAATTGCTTTTTCCCCCTAAATTGTGAAGTGGCTCCAGGGGGCCTGGAGTTCTGGGGTTGGGGGAGCGGGGGCGGAGGGAGGAATGTGCTCGCTCAGACAGGCCCATCTGAGTGTTTGCAGAGACGCCCCCTCCCCCCGACCTGTGAATGCCCAGCCTGCGGGGGCGGGCAGAGGACCTTGTCCTGAGCAGGACACTGGGCTTTTCCTCCTTCCCCACAGCCACACCCAGGTGACATTCTCAGACCACTAAAGCCATCAGGAGGCCAGTTACTGACCATGTGCCCTGCTGACCTTAGGCTCAGACTGGGCCCCAGCCAGGGCCTTTTTGGCTTCTAGGCTCCTGTGTAGCTCGGCTGCAGGGCCAGACCGTCT
The DNA here is from genome assembly GCF_023065955.2 of Ursus arctos. Classification (NCBI taxonomy): domain Eukaryota; kingdom Metazoa; phylum Chordata; class Mammalia; order Carnivora; family Ursidae; genus Ursus; species Ursus arctos. The sequence continues at coordinate 8,117,626 of NW_026622808.1, forward strand.
CTGTCGGCCTTTTTTCGAGGTCCCACTCCTCCCAGGCCTGCGTTTGCGTGGTACCAGCTCTCCCTCCAAATCTGTGACCCATCTTGAGATAATCCCCGTGTATGGGGTCAGGGCAGGGACAAGAGTTCTTTTTTTCCCCCTGTGGGTATACAGTTGCCTCTGACCATTTGTTGAGAAGACCGTCCTCGGTCCCTCACGGAGATGCTTGGCAGCAGGCAGGGCTGTGTGGTACCTTCTGTTTGCGAAGGGCTTCTCCCTGAAAAGGTGGCCGGCCGTCTTCCTTGATCGACCAGCAAGCCTTTGCACTGCCCATCTGTGAACAGGGATGGGTGCCGGGAAGGCACGGGGACAGTGACATGCAGGTGTCAGGGCCCGTCCTACAGCTGCACACCACCTTCCTCTCGCATGTCCCCTGGTTCTCTGAGTTTCCAGATGTCTCTCCAGCCTCTGCCACCCCCTGCCCACTCAGCTCCTGAGATCGTCACTCGGTTGGGGTTGGCTCACGTGGAGACCCGCCGTCTCCCTGGGAAGGGGCCGAGATCTCTGATCGGAGGCCAGTGCGACTGTGTGGGTCTGACGTTCTCTCTCGTGTTGCAGTTCCCTGGGAGAGGCGTGGGCCCAGGTGAAGAAGAGCCTCGCGGATGAAGCAGAAGTCCATCTCAAGTTCTCCGCCAAGGTAAGCCAGCCCCGCGGCCTCTCTGTGTTGGTCGTGCGCAGCCGTGTGCCGCTGAGTGGCTCGCGGTGGTCTCTCTGGTGTGTCCTGTCGGCTCCTTTCCGTGGTCCGTGGTGTAGATAGATTGCCAGTGCGGGGAAGAGAGGGACAAAAGGAACCACTGGCCAGGTGCCCACCGTCTCCCCGTGCGGTAGCATCAGGAGGCATAAATGTCCCGTCAGCAGCTCGGAGAATCGTAGAAGGTTCATAAGTGCTAATAGTCATAAGTACTTACTACCTTTGTGTTTAATATAATTTGCTAAGTTTATTTATTTTTTATTTTTTTATTTTTTTAAGATTTTATTTATTTATTTGACAGAGAGAGAGACAGCCAGCGAGAGAGGGAACACAAGCAGGGGAAGTGGGAGAGGAAGAAGCAGGCTCATAGTGGAGGAGCCTGATGTGGGGCTCGATCCCACAACGCCGGGATCACGCCCTGAGCCGAAGGCAGACGCCTAACCGCTGTGCCACCCAGGCGCCCCTAATTTGCTAAGTTTAGATCATTGCATTTTTAACACCGGCCATCTTTAACACCCAGCTCACAAAATTCCTATAAATTTAGCATTTGGCTCTTCCGAGCCGCCCCAGCACACCTCAGTCCCTTGGGGACCCCCACTCTCCTTCTCAGGCTTTCGGAGGAATATTCGGGCACGTTCTATTTCCTCATGCTCTCGGAAGGGGCTAGACTGTACCACAGGGAGAATCTTTTGGTTTGGTTCGGTTTGTTAGTGTCACACAGTGTCACACTGGGTAACTGACCCTTCTTTCATTTGGTCCTAGAGGCTCTAGCATCATGACCTTGAGGATAGCACGGTTTCTGTCCTGTTCACTCTGCCCTCCGAACCCAGGGCGATGTCTGGGGCACAGCAGATGCTCGATAAATGTTCTCCGAAGTGATGAATGAACAGGACAACTGACTAGCTCCTCCCGACACCCCTGTCTTTTTAAGCCTACTTTTTCTCAGGATTTCTCTGTGTTTCCAAATGTTCCTCTCTTCCCCACTCCCCGGCTCATATCTCCAAATTCCATCTCAGGCTCTTACCTACTCTACAGGGGAAAAAATAAACCTAGTGTCTAAATGAAATAATTCATACTAAAGTGTACATGACTGATGGGGCTACCCACTAGCATGGTTACCTTTTAAAGGAAGAGGGACCCCTTGAGAGTAGCACCATTCTCAGTGACCTTTGTCTCCTGGGATCCACACTCTTCCCACTGTCCCCGGTCAGACACAGCGCCTGATAGGGCACTCAGGCAAAACATTTAAACTCTGAGCCGCCTTTTGGGAAGGTAGCATCTCCCAAAAGCGGCTGCTTCTCCCTGACTCCCACACTCTGTGCTCATGGTTCCATCTGTTTTCCAGAGCTTTCCTCATAAGAATCGCCATTCTGGGCTTTGGGGTCCCCCTAAGATGTGCACTGTTGGGGGACAGGAATCCAGCTTTGTACACGTCCAGCCCCACCCTGTGATGGTCCCCGCTGCACATAGGGCAGAATGAAGGGGTCAAATGATTGGGCCCCACGGAGGGGCTCTATAAAGATCTGGGGTGGGAGGAAGAAACTGTTAGAAGCCCCCCGCTTCTGAAGGATGTTAGCACCCCGAGATTGGGTTGACTCGTGACTCAGCCATGAGTGAGACTTTCTGGGCTCACAGCGAGCACCCCTAACCCAGCCACCGAGCACTTTGCGGGACATTCGCCAGTCGAGCATGGGGAGGGGGCTCCACGAGGCATCTTTTTTCCTGTCTTGCACAAAGCAGTGAGTTATTTTCAAGCTCCTGACCGGGGAGTGTTCCCTTCAGGCCTCCCTTCTCATGTCCCGACCCCAGGGGCTCCTTCCTCTGCGGGGGCAGAAGTCTTTACTGATGAGGGGGAGGGACGAGGGGGGCTGCCCCGTGTGCAGTAGAGCTGAATTGACACCCTCTGAAAGGTCACCTGCTGGGTCCCCAGGAACCCTGGTGGTCCTTCCTGCTTATCATCAGAACCTTCCGGTTTGACTGTTCCCGGAGCGCTCAGCAGTGACGAAACACTCCAGCCCAGATCCCACCGGTGACGGGCTCCGTCCCACGGGATGTCCGTGGCAGGTCGTGGATTCCGAGGTCACCCACACTTCTGTCTGACGTAGCTGCAAATCAGGAGTTCCCACGGCACCCTCCTCATGTTTGATGACTTGCCGAATGGCTCACAGAACTTACAGAAACACGCACTTAGGTTTACCGGTTTATTCCATACTAAAGGACATCATGAAGGATACAGGCGAACAGCAGGGTGAAGGGGTGCATAGGGCGAGGTCCAGAAGAGTCCTGAGCGCAGGAACGTCTGTCCCCATGGAGCTGGAGTGCTCACCAACCCAAAAGCTCTCTAAACCCTCTGATTTGTAGATTTTTGTAGAATTTTTATCATGTAGGCACGATTGCTTATTAATGCACTTGCTGGGTCCCCTTCCCTCCCCAGGGGATGGAGGAGAAGCTGAAAGTCTCAAGCTTCTAGTCATGGCTTAGGCTTTCTGATGACCCAGCCCTCCTCCTGAAGCTCTCCAGGAGACCCCCAAGGTCACCTCATTAGAACAGAAGATGCTCCTGTCATCTAAGAAATGGCAAGGGGTTTAGGAGTTCTGTGTCAGGGACCAGGGTCAGAGACCAAATATTAGCACGAAAGACGCTCCTAGCCCCCTGTGCTACTTTGGAGATGACAACGCTTTCAGGAGTTCTAGCGGGCAGGTGGGGACAAAGACCAAAATACATATTTGTTGTATCCGGGTATTCCAGTGGGTAAGCATTCTAGAAGCTTCTGTGCAGGGAGTAACTCCTTTCCGTTGGTTTTATCAACCACCATACCAGTCAGCGTCTGCATTTCCCAAATGAGGGGGCTCAGAAAGGCTCCATCACTGCTCGTGGTCACACAGCCTCAGGCTCTGTTCTGGAGGAAGGTGAGGGCAAGACTCAGTCAATTGGCGACTTGCCCCCCAGACCTTCTTTCTGGGCAGACCAGTGGCATTTAAAGTACAAAGGACTTCACCATGCAGCTGATGGGGGGGAGCTTGTGATGAATGTTCACGAAAACCAGATGTTCGATGAGCACTTTGCTGCCTCCAGCCTGTCCGTCCGTGTTGGTGGCCTTAGGAAACCCGAGTAGCAGCCCCGTGGGGGGACGGTGATTCCTCGAAGGCAAAGGGGCTCCGAGGATTTATTCATCTGCGTGGAATCACATGGCTCTGTATGCCCGAAACTCATTTTAGCATCTGCTTCCAGGGGGCTCATTGAAATTCCACTCTGAATGTTCCGGGTCGGGGGTAAGAGCTCTTTAAGGAATGCAGTTTCGTTAGGGCAATCTTTCAGGCTTTGCTCGTCTCCTGGTTCCAGCCGCCGTTCGTGGCAACAGGCTGTGAAAGAAATAAGATTGCTGTATGCAAAGGAGGTGATAGCTGGCTTCAGCTGAGGAAGGGAAAACAGAAAAATTCTTACTGATGGAAGGGAAGTCTAATCATGCAGGAGAGGCCGTGCATGCAGACGGGAGATTTGGGTTGGGGGGGTGGGCAGTGGGAGTCAAGCGATGTGAGTTTTATGTCCGTGCTTTCCCTAACAAGCTGTGACCTGGGACGAGTCTTCGCATCTCTAGGCTTCCTTCTTTTTTTTTTTTTTTTTTTTTTTTTTCATGGGTGGAATGAAGAGTTTGGATCAGATCAGTGACTTGAAGCTTCTTTGGCTGGGACCCCCAGTCACACATTTTCCATGGGCAGCCAGAACACGCAGGCGTCCGCACCCAGATAGCCATGTACAGATACTCACACACGTGCATCGCCAAGACACACATTTCCCAAAGCTGCCCTTGTCCTTCTACCTAAAATGCACCCTGGGGGGCGCCTGGGTGGCACAGCGGTTAAAGCGTCTGCCTTCGGCTCAGGGCGTGATCCCGGCGTTATGGGATCGAGCCCCACATCAGGCTCCTCCGCTATGAGCCTGCTTCTTCCTCTCCCACTCCCCCGCTTGTGTTCCCTCTCTCGCTGGCTGTCTCTCTCTCTGTCAAATAAATAAATAAATAAATCTTTTAAAAAATAAAAATAAAATAAAATGCACCCTGGTGCTCTCTGTTTCTCATCCGAAAGCTGGTCCCGACCCTGCGCTGATGCTAAGCTAATTTCACAAGTCTCCGGCCAGTTCAGGAGGTCACGAGGACAAGCGTCCAGGAAGGCCTTCTGTCCCTGGGCAAAGATACTCAGCCCTTAAGAACAAATAGAAAAGGACACCCGGCCAGTGTTCTTAAAGAAACAACTAGTCTTTTAAAAGCACTTAAGCTACAGGAGAATCCAGGGTTCACTGTCTATGGGATTGCATGCCTGGGGCAGCAAGTAGCATTTTGTTTCCAGAAAGTCATTTGGAATCTGGGGGACACATGTTGGGGTATTGGCAGGTTCTTGGGCCCTTCCCCAGACCACAGAACCTCGCGCTGGGACCCAGGAATCCTGACTGTTGAAAAGACCCTCTGGGTAGCTCCGGGGCACATGGAAGTCTGGAAGTCAACTCACTTCCTAGGCTCTCGGAAAGCGACCCCCGAGTTACCGAGTCAACAGCCTAAGTTCACCCTCATCGCCTGCCCCCCCATCCCCCGATCAGGAACAGGTTCCCACATCAGCTAAGTGATGCCACTCCTCCGCCAACACCTGATCTATATGGAAAAGGGACCTGCATGTTCTGGGCAGCTCCCAATTGTGTAGCATCCTGCACGCTGCCACCAGGTGGGAGTATTTTCCTATGCAAGGCAACTTCTTGGGCTCAGAGAAATAGGAGGCATTTACAACTCACATTAGGGGGAGGGGGGTGTTTGAATGACTTGCCCCCTATTAGCCTTTGAAGGTCATCCAACGACAAAGGCGTCCACCTCTCTCCCAGGCATTGGGCACTGAAGATTTTGTCATTCTTCCACATAGTCGAAGGGGCACCCACCCCACGTCTGCTCTGACCAGAGGCTGTGGACACAGTGGGGCAAAGCCAGCAGGGCTTCTGCCCTCTCGGAGCTCATAATCACTTGTATTTGGTGGTTTAGAACTACAAACACTGAGGTCTTGGGGTCTCCAGAGAAAAACGTAATGTAGCAAGAGCCTGGTGAGGAGGAAGAGAGAGAAGTCCTAGAACCCGTGTTGGGAGGTCCCATATTCAGGAAGGTTCAGCTGTGCTTCCCAAAGGTTCTCTGGGAGCAGGTGCAGGCCGAGGGACCCTGGAAGGCTGTCGGGGGGGGCCACAGGAGGCCGAGCCGGGGGGGCCTCTGGGAGGTCGAGCCAGGGGGGCTCTGGAGGCTGAGCCGGGGGGTTCCAGGAGGCTGAGTCTGAGAGCCCAGGCCAGCTGGGCTCTGGGCTGCTCACCCGGCTCAGACCGCATTAGGCCCACACTGATCTGTAAAAGCTCTCCTTCCAAAGGGAGTGGAGTAGGGAAAAGAGAAAGCATAAAAGAGCAGGAAAGAGCTTGAAAAACCAGCGCCGCTCTGGGCCTCGGGAGTACGAGGCCAGCTCCCTCCGGTCAGGGGGAGACGTACCTGCCTCCACGCAGGCTGGAGAGGTGAGCTTCTCCTGGCCTCGGGCAGTTCCAACCATGGCTTCCTCCAACTTTGAACCGTGTCCAGACCGTCCTTGTAGCCTCGGGCCCCTGGCCCATAGCAGTTGTTCAGCAAATAGAACTGACCTGAGCTCATCTCATTAAATGGCACGCATGTGGCAGTCACAGTGCCCAGTGCTTGGGACATGGAGACGGTGGCTTGGCTTCTGCCCCCAGAACAATCCCAGTTTGGAAAGTAAGCGGCGTCAGCTCAGGACCTGAGCAAAGTCCTATGAGCAGCAGTGGGCGCCTGGAGGAGGCAGGAGGCAGCCGACAAAGGGCTCGGAAAGGCTTGGACACTAAGCCCTCAGTCCGTTGGTGTGAATCCTGGGGTCTAGCCAGCTCAGGTGACCCCCCAACCCGAAACCTGACGCGTGGCCCCTTGTGTCTTCCCTCCTGTCGGGGGGGCCAGGCCTCTGCTCCCGGCCCCACCCTCACCTGTGGAGTGAGGAAGAGTGCCCCCCCCACCCCCCCGCCGCTGACATCCTGGGTCCTGAGCGTGTCCCCCCCACTCTCCTTCACAGCTGCACAGCGAGGTGGAGAAACCCCTGATGAACTTCCGAGAGAACTTCAAGAAGGACATGAAGAAGTGTGACCACCACATCGCCGATCTCCGCAAGCAGCTGGCCAGCCGCTACGCCGCGGTGGAGAAGGTGGGGGGCCCGGGAGGCCGGGGGGGCCGGGCCTGCTGGCGGGGGGCGGGCTGGGCCCCAGCAGGGCTCCGCGTGCCAAGGCAGAGGCCTCCATCCCCGGGGGGCGGGATTGGGGTGGGGATGGGGGGCGTGCCAGCCTCCAGCCCACACCGGAGGACCCCCCACCCCCAGCCCACCCCAGCTGAAGGGCAGGTAGGAGCTGCTTCTCCGGGGCACTCGGGTCACCGCCAGAGGGCCGGGAGGGGATAGAGTGGGGCTCCCTCAGGCGTGGGAGGTGAGGTACCCCATCCTTCTGGTCCACACGTGGCCCTTTTTCTGGGCCTCACTGGGCAGAATCCATCCTGACTGAGTCACTCCCCTGCCAGAGGCCTGGGAGGTCTGACCTGGCTGGGAGCTGCTGCTGACCCCAGTGCCTTGGGCAAGGGTGCGGGACAGGGGGCGCATACTGTGGCAGGCACCCCACACCCTGCCCGCTGCCACCATCAAAGCGCCCCTCTGGCCCCAGAACGGGGTGGCTGCTGGGAAAAGAGGTCCACGAACACGGGGAGAGGAGAGGACTCCTACCCAGCAAAGGGGAGGCCGGGCCACGTACCCCGCGGGGCCGTCCTGGCTCAGGGCCCCGTGAGCAGCTTCCCTGTGTCGTTGGACCCCAGGCCCGGAAGGCCCTCACGGAGCGGCAGAGGGACCTGGAGGTGAAGACCCAGCAGCTGGAGATCAAGCTGAGCAATAAGACGGAGGAGGACATCAAGAAGGCGCGGAGGAAGTCCACGCAGGCTGGTGAGCGGGGCCGCAGGCGCCCTGCCTCTCCGCTCCCCACCCGGGCCCTGGGGGCGCAGAAGGCGGAGGCCTGGGAGGTGGGGTCCCCACGAAGGTGCAGCCCGCGGACCAGGCTGCGGTGGGGGGCCGTGGTGCTGTGTCCAGGTGCTGCCGGGGGGCGGGGGGCTGCCCCGGACCTCGGGCCCGGGGGGGGGGGGGGGCACAAACTCGTCCACGCGCCCAGAGCTCAGGGCTCCTGTCCCTGCGTCCCCAGCGAGCGATGCTCCCGGGGCTGGCCTCTGGCGATGGGGGGGGGGGGCGCCCCTCCCCCAAGGAGTCTGACATTTTGTTCCGCGAAAGAACCAGAGTTCAGATTCTCTTGCAAAGATTTTTCCCCCAGTGAGTCGGTTTCTGCCTCCACCTTGTGGTAAAAATTAGCCGGTGCACAAGGAGGAGGAGGAAGGCCTGTTAGAACCAGTAAAAAAAAAAAAACAAAAAAAAAACCATAGTCCCTATTTCTTCAGAAAGTCCCAAGTTGAAGGGCACGCAAGGACAATGCTGTTTATCGCTTTCTGGGACTAAAGCGTGTGCTGTCATTAGGGTCTGGAGCCGATGGTCTCCGAGTCCTTCTCACCTGAATTTCTGGTGAACCGGGCACAGTTAACTCATTATAGAACGATGCAGCCACTGTCTGGACGTGACGACACGGTGGTGGAGAAATCGTCACAAAGCAGTGTGACATAAACACGACACTTGATTGAAAAATCTTACAATGCACGGCGATAACCGGATCCAGAAATAGAAGGCGTAATATTTTTTTTTAAGATTTTTATTTATTTATTCGACAGAGATAGAGACAGCCAGCGAGAGAGGGAACACGAGCAGGGGGAGTGGGAGAGGAAGAAGCAGGCTCATAGCAGAGGAGCCTGACGTGGGGCTCGATCCCATAACGCCGGGATCACGCCCTGAGCTGAAGGCAGACGCCTAACGACTGAGCCACCCAGGCGCCCCTAGTGTTTGAATTCTTAACAATGTTTCTTAACATTTAAATGTATACACATTAGATCGTCGTCTTTTCTATGTTCTTCCTGAACTTATATTTTTATCGATATTCCTTCGCGATAGCTCTGTTCCGTCACCTATTTGCCCATCCATTCCCGTCCGTAAGACTTTCTAAATGGGTGAATGGCGTCCACATGAGCTGCGACTGGACCCGAATTTATTTCGTGATTCTCCTGATTGACTTTCGTAGGACTTTGAGATGCTGGTGGGTGTTCGGCGATGTTGTCAGTGTAACGGCGTGTATGTGAGACTCAGTCCGCGGGGGAGAGAACGTAGATGTGAGTTTCTGGGTCAGAGTGTTGTGTTTGGATGGCTGGTTCCGGAGTGTTGTCCAGAAAGGGGTCTCCATCAGGGGCACGTGAAGATGCCCGTTCCCTAAACTCTGGTCAGCACTGCGTGAGATCAGACTTTGACATCCTAGCTGTCTGGTGAGAAACACTATTTTGTTGGCAATTTACGTTTCGTTTTGAGTGAATTTGAGCTTTTTTTTTTTAAGATTTTATTTATTTATTGGACAGAGAGAGACAGCCAGCGAGAGAGGGAACACAGGCAGGGGGAGTGGGAGAGGGAAGAGCAGGCTTCCTGCTGATCGGGGTGCCCGATGCGGGGCTCGATCCCAGGACCTTGGGATCATACCCTGAGCCGAAGGCAGATGCTTAATGACTGAGCCACCCAGGTTCCCCTGAATTTAAGCTTTTTAAAAATAGACTTCTCTATGTCATCTGTGACTTTTTTCTGGGAACTGATGAACTCCTATCTTCTCCTCTGTTTCTCTTATTCTGACAGATTGATTGGTGAAGATTAATTACATGTGAGGAAAATTAACGTTCTGTGGTTTGAATTGCAAATATTTTTCCCAGGTTGCCATTTATCATTTAATTTTTTTTTCTGTATAGTTCCTTCTCCTCCCTCTCTCTCTGGCTTATTTTCTTCCTGAATTTTTTTGTAGAACGGTCTTTGCCCCTAAGTTCTGGGTTTTGTGACTGACTTAGAAAGATTTTCCTTTCTCAATGTATTTTATATCTTTTTTTTTTTTTTTAAGATTTTACTTATTTATTCGACAGAGATAGAGACAGCCAGCGAGAGAGGGAACACAAGCAGGGGGCGTGGGAGAGGAAGAAGCAGGCTCATAGCGGAGGAGCCTGATGTGGGGCTCGATCCCATAACACCGGGATCACGCCCTGAGCCGAAGGCAGACGCTTAACCGCTGTGCCACCCAGGCGCCCCTCTCAATGTATTTTGATTACTTTTCTTCTTTGGCCTCGGGTTTAAGAAATAAATACGTACCTACGTGACCCACCAAGTGTTTATTTGAACTCACACCACCGCTTTTTGCCGTGTTCCTCAAGGTCTGATTTTTGTGTGTGTGTTCGTTTCTTCCGTATCCTAGATATTTTGCTGTCCTCTCGTATTCTAGTTAATTGGTTCTTTGTTTTCATTTCTCCCGTGTTCTAGTTATTTTGCTATTTCGTTTCTCTCTCATTCTAGATAGTCTTGCTATTCGTGGTTTCTAATCAATTTCAGCCAAATTCAGAAAACATGACATTTTCACGACCTAGGGCTTTGCCCCCTTTGGTTTCTGGTCTTCCCGTTTGTGTCTCGGTGCGTTGCGTGGCCATCAGAAAACACAGTCTCTTATCCCTACCGTTGGAATTAGGTTGTGATGGAAGTGACTCGTCCTTGTCCTTGGATCTAACCGTGAAAAGTTCTACCTTTCCGAAACGCTTTCTGTGTGCCGAGCGCCCAGCCCCATGCCTCCGAGCATCCACGTCCAAGCCCCTGGTCCTACCAGCCCCTGCAGGGAGGTATTTCTGTACCCTTCATGGGTGAGGAGGCGGATGGATGACAGACGGTGACAGACAGGTGACAGATAGTCACAGAGCGCTGGGACCCAGAATCCCACCGTCTTCTTCCAAAGACACTGCTTGTCCCCGTGTTGCTGGACGGCCCGTAACGCAGAAGATGCCGGCTCTTTTTCCCTCCCTGTCCCTCCGTTCCCTTCCCTCCCTCATCTGTCCCAAAGCCACTGGAAGGGAGCGCGTCTGGACCCTCAAGGGGCTTGATCACATTTTGTCATCATTACTGTCACCCTAGCTTGTGTTACTGTTGAACCAACTCTACCAAGCACTAGACTGGTATCGACCTACTTTATCTTCGCCATGACTCCGTGAAGATACTGTTGCTCTCCCATTTTATAGGCGATAAGCCTGAGGCACAGGCAGGTTAACTGTCCACGATTGATCGCACAGCTCCTAGACAGTGGAGCTGGTAGGACCGCCCAGATAGTCTGGGTCCAGAACCCGAGTCCTTAATTCGTTCTGTTCAGAAGGGTCCCCTCGGGCTGGCTTCGTGGAGAGAAGACCCCGTCTCCTACAGCTACCCGATTTCCAGAGCACTTTCTCGAGATCGGGATCAGCAAAGAGGACTGTGGGAGTTTGAGTATCCGTACGTTTGTAGGGTGACGAGCGGACCCCCGCCTCGTTGGTCAGGCACGGGCTCCTGGTGGGAATGTATTTGCACGTACTTTCTTCTCTCCAGGTCAGTCCTTTCTTAGGATCAGGGACCCTTTCCCTGGCGGTGGATCAAGTGCCCTTGGTTGGGTTCTGTTTCTCGGGCTCCTCTCCGGGCTAGCGATGTAGTCCAGTGGAGGGGGTACTGAGCTGGGCCCTCGGTCATGGGGACGCGAGTCTCCCCGATTTCTTTCACTTCTGTTTCAGAATACACACGAGCCGAGGGATGTGGTTAGAGGAATAGCTTTGAATCTGCCGGCATGACTAGAATGAGAGTGAATCGGTTAGCTTGGGGTTGGCTTATGCGTCTTTCCCTTCGCGAACACAGACCATGATTCTGCTGATCCGAAAACCAGGGCTCCTGGTGCTGGTACACTTTAGTGATGTGTGCAAATGCCGTACGGTTGGTTTCCTTTCTAATTGCGAAATGTTTCAAATGTCCCTGCCGTTCCGGGGAATAACCTACCAGCCGTCACGATTGGAGAGTTAGGTTTATTTCACATCTCTCTGTTTTATGAAATCAAACGCCGTGGGAAGGGCTCCTTCCCTCCCACCCACCCTCTCTGTTTCCCCAAGTGGCCACTGTCCCGGGATTGGGGTGTAATGTGCCAGTGCGTGTGAGTGACCACAGACCACCAGACACGTTATTTGGTGTTTCGGAATTATATTCCAGCATGTGTATGCACACACGTGTGCCCGCACACTTGGGACTTCCAGACTTTTCTTCTTGAACTCTTAGCTACTTCTAGGTTGCTTATGACACGTGTTTTAACCGAGGAGGACTCTCCAGTGTCACGTGACACTGCTCTCTCTAGAGAGGGGAGCATTTCTTGGGCTCATGGTAGGATTGGGGGGCTCCTAAGAGCACCCCCATATACACACTGAGAAACCCTCATCCTGAATTCTTGGTATCTGGGGTCAAAGCTCAGATGGACAGTCCTGATGCGGGGTTGCCCCCTTTTCCTTCACGCTGCTCCCCCCCCCCCATTTCCCAGCGGCCTCCACGACCCAGGGAGAAGAGAGGCCATGGGGCGCAGGGGGGCAGGGCAGCCGTGGGGAGCAGGGGACAGAGTGCGATGGTGGCTGGTGGTCTTTTCCAGGAGATGACCTCATGCGCTGTGTGGACCTGTACAACCAAGCCCAGTCCAAGTGGTTCGAAGAGATGGTGACCACCACACTGGTGAGGGGACAGAGACGTGTGAGCTTGTCAACGCAGGGGCTGGCGGGATGCTGGCGGGCATGCGGGGGATGGGGTGGAGGTGGCCACAGAGCCGGTCACTAGATCATCTCTACCGCTGAGGTCGAAACCTTGACTCTGGGCCAGCCTGTGTGGATTCAGATCCGGCTTTGGCCCTTCGAGCTGTGTGAACACTGGCAAGGGCTGGGTCTTACTGTATCCTCTTTGACTGTCCCCTTCAGGGGTCAGGGTCAACCAGAGATGCCCTCAAGCAAATGTGCATTGGGGCCTTTAGGACAAATAGCCAAGTCACAGGAAGCGTGACCCTCCCACCCCCAGAAGGGTTGCCCGTCCTCGATAGAGGACACATACGGAGTGAGGTTGGGGTAGCTGTTCAGGAGAAATGGGAGTAGAGGCCTCTGACCAAGGGGTGCAGGGAATAGGCATCAGACCCCCGTTTTTGTCTTCCTATTTTTTAAAAAATTTTCTTATTTGAGAGAGAGAGTGCAGTGGGTAGGGACAGAGGGAGAGAGAGAGAATCGCAAGTGGACTCCATGCTGAGCGCGAAGCCGGACGTGGGGCTCAATCCCACGACCCTGAGATCCAGACCTGAGCCGAAACCAAGAGTCGGAACCGATGGGGCCCCCCAGGCGCCTCCTGAGTATTTCTCATGAAGGGACAGTGTCTCCTCCTCAGTGAGCACCTGTTGGGTTGGCCAGTGAGGTGTGCTTGGCACTGGGGCCATTGGGTTGGACGAGAAAGGAGGCCTGGCACCAGGTCCTGACTGCATTGTCCCACTGCCCAAAGCTACCCTCGTCCATCCGGCACAGGACAGACGAACTCTCTGCGTGCCCAGGTGTCAGCCCACCAGAGCAGATTAGAGCTCTCCCCCAGGGACAGTGACCTAGTCTTCCTCCTGCTTAAGCTCCTGATTAAACCCCCCGCTTTACCCTTCTTCCCAGTTAATCACCTGGGCTGTGACCTAGTTGTGCACAGAAGAGCAGTCTGATCCCCTAAATTCCAAAGATGCAGAACCGTCTAGAAACCAAAGGACAAACCCTTTCTCTTCCACTTGACCATGGCCATCTGACTCCTACCACCCCCCCTCACCCCCGCTTCCCCTGGCCGAGTCTCTAGTCTGCACTTTAGAATTAGATGGAGAGAGGAAAGGAGGCTGCTTGGCAGAGGCCCAGGGACAAAGCCCCAAGAGTCCGAGGCACAGAATCTCTACATGTGACCCCTGTGTGCACCCCATTGGGGAACTGGGGCCGGGGCTGCCCTGGGGCAGAATCCGGACTCTGGTTCGAACCCCACTTCTCCCATAATGCTTTGGGCAAGTGATGTTACAGATAAGAACCTTTCTCTAAATGACCGAGAACAACTAAGTAACGCGTGGGAAGCTGTTTGCTCCCACCGCGCCCAGCAGAGCTGGATTCAGGAAACAGCGGCTGCTGGGTCACCACCTCCCCCTCCCCGCGAGACGCTGGGCGAGTTCAGCCCCCGAGGGTCCGCTGGGACCCGCTGGGAGCAGGCAGTGCCTTGCGTTTTGCAGACAGCGTGGGCCGGGCCCCACGAGGTGGGAGGGTCCCCGCATGCAGGGCGCGGGCTCAGGGCTGTCTGGTCTCCGCCTGGGCAGGAGCTGGAGCGGCTGGAGGTGGAGAGGGTGGAGATGATCCGGCAGCACCTGTGTCAGTACACGCAGCTGCGGCACGAGACGGACATGTTCAACCAAAGCGTGAGTCGCCTGCCCTGGGCCCAGGCCGGTAGGACCCCCAGGGGGTGGGGGTGGGGGAGCCGGGGCCAGAGGAGAGCCACCTGACGCTGGGGAGCGGTGGGCTGAGTAGCCCGTCTGAATGAATCTGTCCCAAAGGGGGCAGGTGCTTGGGCCCGTGGGCCCCCCCTTGGGATAGGCTTACAGACATCCTGGACATCGCGTGAATCCATCCCAAGCACGTGCGACAGAGACGCGCGTGAGCTCTCAGCCCGAGGAGAAAGAAGGTCCTGACAGTTAAAATAGCTGAGCCCTTATTGCCTCCCCTGGCGAATTTCTTACCAAAAAATAAATAATCCAGAAACATCCAGAGTCCCTAAAGCTAACGTTCTGTTGGCCCTGTTCTGGGACGGTCAGGGTGGGGACAGACGGAGGAGGCGGCCCCAGGCTGGGGACGGAGTGCCCTGAGCAGAGTGGGGCTGAGAGCCCGGGGCTCCCCGCTCTTGCAGCCCTGCGCACGGCTGTCCCTCACAGGGGCCTCCGTTGTCCCTGGCGCAGCCGCCAGCTCTGACTGTGTCCCCTTCTCCGTCCCTTGCAGACAGTCGAGCCTGTGGACCAACTGCTTCGAAAAGTGGACCCAGCCAAAGACAGGGAGCTGTGGGTCAGAGAGCACAAGACGGGCAACATCCGTCCCGTGGACATGGAGATTTAGACGGGCACGCACGGCCCCGGGGGTCCTGCCGAGGAGAGGGGCGGGGGGTCCCATGGAAAGGAGGTGGCCGCACCCGCCACGGGGCCTGCTGCCAAGTGCAGCTGCCCTCCCACCCACTGTCCTGGTCCTGGTCCTCTGAGCTGGCCATTCCAGAAGGGCGGCCCTGCTGGGAGCTGCCAGTGTGCCTGGGCCGAGAAGACGGACCCACAGCCCTGCCCTTGTCTCTGAGGCTGGAGCCCCCTGACTCCTGTGCTGTGCTCGCTGCTCCAAGGACAAACAGGCTGGAGCTTTGTGGTCCCTGCCGAGCACGGGAGGGGTCACCTCCCCACCCAGAGCCAGCTGTATCACACACTTGTGCCCCTGGAAGCCCCAAGGCCCTTTGTCTAACTGGCCCCCTGTGTCCCGGGCTTTGGAGGGTCATGGCAGAAAGGTCCCTGTCTCCAACCAGGTATCAGGATCAGAATCGTGGATGGAAGGCACGGTTCAGCTCAACAGCCCACACCCAGAGTTCTTTGCAGCCCACCCTCTTTCTTGTTTTCCCGTTGCATTCTGGGAGCCTGCATCCTGGCTCTTTGCCACTTTTCCATCGTCTGGGGTCTTGGGAGTAAGGCCTGGCTCGTCTCTCTGCCCAGCCCGACCCTGCCTGGAGAGGTCAGGATGGAACTACCTCATTCAGCACATCAGCCCCGAGCCAGAGTGTTGTGTCTCCTGCTAGGTCAGGCATCTTCTGTAAAGTCTCCGGGCTGGAAACCCCAGTCCATCCAACCCTCAGCCGCTTCCTCACGAAGCTCCCTCCTGCCCCCCCACCCGCCTCCCAGGCTCTTCGCAGGGCGGGCTCAGTCCCCTGTGGGAGACGGATTGGGAGGGGTCTTCATCACCCCCCCCTCCCCGAGGGCTCCACCTGCTTGTGCATGGCGGGGGTGGGACCCCGTGTGGCTTTCTCTCCCTGGTGGGCACTGCACGGGCATGGCAGACTCTCATGGTCACAGCGGGGTGTCCCCTTCTAGGCAGTGTCCTGCCACCCTGGCCTCAGCTCGTCCTGCACGTTCCAGAGCCCTGCACGGAGCCCCGCTTGGTGCTGGTACCACCTTCCCCTTTCCCCACCTCCCGATTCCTGGGAAAGCCGGGTCTGAGCATGACGTGGGAAGCATTCAGCACTCCGCGCGTCAGTCCCCGCCTTTACAGAAACACAGCAAACACGTTCTCCACCATGTCAAACCCTGAGAATCCACACCAGGGGACCGGAAGAAGAAATGACACCCACCCACCCCGGAAAGGTGGTCACGCGGCCAGCAGGGGGCAGATCCTAGCCCAGAACCCACGCCCTGAGAACCCATCCCTCGTAGCTCATCTTTTCCTTTGATTACTTTGGACGTGCAGGACCCATACGCCCCCTACAAGGGCAGGGTCCTAAGAGCACAACCCCCGGGTCCCTCGGGCTTCATGCCAGGAATTGATGACTTGAGTCTTTCGGCCCATCTTTCGCGGAGTCAGAATGATGCGCTCACGGTTTAGAGTAGAAAGATGCCCAATGTCCTAGAGTAAGCCACACTTTGTCACTTGTCCTATTGAACCAGCCCAACCAAAAAAGTCAGCGTGGAGGATGGATCTGTCCCTGGCAGGGAGGACTGCTCCTTCCGGATTGGGGGTGGGGCCAGGACACCAGCGACCGATTTTAGGATGTCTTGGTTTCTCTATGAAAAATGGGTGCTGGTAGTAATTGCCTTGTGGCTTTAGTGGACTGATTTGTGGGTGATTTTCCAATGTTCAGAGCCAATAGCCTTGTTACTAACACAGATATTTTGAGTGTGATATGGCTCGTTGGTTTTTGTTTTCTCCCTCCCTTCCGAGGATTCCTGAGTCTTCTGGTCCTCCCTGGGACCTCTTCTTGCCTCTTCAGGGGAGCCTGAGTTGGCCCAGTGTGGGCCGGGCTGTTTTCTGAAGTCATTCTTTCCCCCCCACCCAACCCCCACCTCCACTCCTCAGCTCACTCTCATTAACTTCCACATTTTTTTTTTTTTCTGTGCTCCTTCATTCATATCAAAGAGCTTAGTCAAGGCTGAGCAATGTGCTAAGTTCTGGGGACAAGACAGGGCAGGGGAAAGCCCACGATCTCTTCTTTTGTGTAGACTTATTTTTTCCTCCGAGGGTATTGGCAGGTCGGTAGCCTGGGCCTTCACGTACAAGCGCTCTTTGCAGAGTTGTGGTTTCCAGAAATACTCCGTGTCATGCTGGTAGATCTGCATTCACTCATTCACTCATTCATTTGTTCATTGAGCAGACACAGGACGAGCCGGGCATCATGCAAGGCTCCAGACATGCAGCTGCATGCAAGACACACGCTCTTTCCCCGTCTCCTCTGTTCTCCATGTGGACAAGGGGCTCTTTAGACCTCTCTGGAGAATGAGAACAGAGCACTCCTTCCCCATTTAACTCACTCAGAGCCTGTCCTCCTAACACAAACCACCACCAAGCGGTGCTTCCCCGCTGGGTGGAAGGTGGACCGCAACAAGGGTTTAATCACCTGGTCATCAGAGCGTGCAACCCGGATCCAACTTGAATTTCAGAGATTTCTCTCGTTTCTTTTAAATAACTCTCCTCGCTTGGCAGAGAGGAAGAACAAAGCCCAGGGGGGTGACCAGTGAGCCCAGGGAGTGAGGAGTGGGGTCTGTTGAGGCTGAAGTCTAGAACACCCCAAAGTGCGCTCCGGAGTAACGCTATCCGGTTGTTGCTGTTTTATTTCATTCTTGTAAATTTCGGTGTTCAGGTCATGAGAGCATATGGCCGGGCTTATTCAGAGACACTCGGGGATGGTCCTGGCCACATCCGTTGTTCTCTAAGAACAAGTGAGCCCCTTCTACCTGCCTCCTACAAGACATGGATGCACTTAGTTCTGTCTGTGAAAACCTGATTTTGGGGGGGATCTCTAAGATAAATGATGTTCACAGTGAGTTGGTTGCCACAGCAACCTCCAGGAAAAGTCACTTCTCCCTTGTTCTGTTGCTTTTGATCAGTATTGCAAAGCCCTGGCCAACCAGACCACAGGGCCAGCTGCCCTTGGGACCACCTTGGGACTTCTTTTCTACCCCCCACCCAGTGCCCGTCGGGCCAGGAGGATTTCTGCACCAGAAGGCGCGTCCCACTGGGGCTGGTTCATGACCGAAGCGAACAGAAACTGTCCACACTCATGAACAGGGCGGGGGGGGGGGGGTTCTCTTCCCTTTGTGAAAACCAATCAATCACTAGGTTAGTGCACGGGTACATAAGAGTCTTGGCAGAGCCAAAGTCCCTTCTTGGAAATACAAGCCATAAACCTCAAAGGACGTCAAAGACTTTGGCTTGTTGAAGTGATTTTACTTTCAGCCGTGAGTGGCCTTGACAGGGAGAGTTTAAACAGGATTCTGCAGACCACTGGTGGTTATATAGGTAGGGAAAGCACTTTAGGCGTGTTAAGTGGGGTACAGATCAGCATATCCCCTGAATCCTCCCACCCCTCCCAGACCTACTGTCTTGTTTTTTTTCAGATTTATTGAGATATTTGACATACTTACTGGAGTTTATTGACATACAGTGAAATGCACCCTTTTGAAGGATAGGGTTCTGTGATTTTCGACAAACCTACAGTCTTAACGACCACCACCAAAATCATCATCCTATTTCTATCGCTCCTGAAAATTCCCTCCAGCTCCTTTAGAGTCCATCATCCACACCTGCTCCCCTTCCCGCCCCCTGGCGACGGCCCATGGATTACCTGACTCTACGGCGTGGCCTTTTCTAGAATGTCCTATAAAAGGAGTCACCGATGTAGCCGTCGAGTCCGGCCGCTTTCCCTCGGCTCCATGCTTTGGGTCACCCCACGTCACTAGCTCGCCCCCGTGTCTCGCCGAATCGTGCTCTGTTGCGCGGATGCACCGCGCGCTTCCTCGCTTGTGAAATGCGTTGTCCGCCCCAGACGCTCCTGGCCCGGGGTCCTCCGCTTGGCTGCATGGCTGCTTCCTGTGCCTCCCGAGCCGCCTCCAAACGCCAGCCGTGCCCACGGTGGTTCTTGGGGTTCCCACTCACCTGCCCTTATGGTTCATTTCAGGTGTTTGTGCAGAAAGGGGCCGGGGGCTTGGGGGAGGGGTGCCTCCCACTTCCGCCGCTCCCCGAAGCTTGCAGCCCGGCTGGTAGACCCACGCACTCCTGGGGGGCCCTCTCGCTTCCGCTCACACAGCCTTCGGCTTCTACTGAGCATGAGGGGGCGTGGAAGGCGAACGGGCCAATCACGGGTGAAAACGCAGGGGTGGCCTTGACCTTTCCCTGGATCTCTGTTGCTCCGTCTGCAGGCCGCAGGTGTGCGTTCTGGTCTCCCCAGGCTCCTCCAGCTACTGTACTCCCTCCTCCCCTTCTCGTTTTTCCAGGTCTGTCCCCGACACCGTCATGCTTGACCTGGGCCCCATGGGCGCGGGTTGTGCGTGGTGGTGTCTGAAATCCTCCCGAGAGGGGTACCCTGGCACTTCTCTTGTTGAGACACATTTGGAGCTAAAATTAAGAGTTTCCCGAGCTGTTGAGAATGAGGTAGTTCCTCCTAGGGCCCTGAAGGGAGCACTTGGCCGTCATTACCTTCGGGGTCTCACCCCCTGGTCTTTGATCTCGTGTCCTGAGGTCTGTTTGCAAGGAGCCAGGACAGGCTTGAAGACAGCCTCGGCCCGTGAGCTGCTCGGCTCTGCTTGGAGGCTCACTCAGCCGGTGGTCACACCGAGCCAAGCCTGTGCCTGCAGCCCGCCGGGGGGGGGGGGGGGGGGGGAGATGGTGGCAGAGATGGGACCAAGCCCAGCCCACGCCGGGCAGGCTACGGGCATGACCCCCAAGGTGACGACTTGGCCAAGCCGTGTCTCGATGGTGCTCTGCTCGGTGAGAGGTGAGCCCTTGGAGGCAACCAGGCAGCCCTCCGAGCAAACGGAAGATGTTCCGGGGCCAGGCCATGGGAGGGCGTGGGCCGTGGAGCCCACCCTGCAGGATCCCAGTCTTCTTGGGCACTTCTGGGTTGAGTTTTGCCAGGGAGGACTCTTGGCAACCCCCACCCCCCATGGGAGTAGTACTTCTGTCTGGCCTTTTCCCGAAGGTGAAGGTCCCTTCAGGTCCGGGTGAGAGTAAGACAGGTGACAGGAACTGAAGTTTTGTTTTCCCTTACCCTTTCGATGGCCGGGGCGTGGAAAGGAGCCTTTGTTGGGACATGCCTCTGAGGGAGCTGGGTTTCGATGACCTTTGGGTCTCTTTCTGTGGGCTGTTCAGGGGACGCTGACCCCTTGCGTTGGAGGGACATTCCTAATAGGATTGCAGTGGGGCAATCGCAAAGGGTCTGGGCACACGGGTGCCATCATGGGGATGGCGAGGGAAAGCATTCGGTGCCAGGGCAAGAGCATTAGACTGGCCCCGCTCCACCGCCTTGTGTGTCCTGTACCCCGAAGTGAAGTCACGTTCCCTCCCAGGACCTCCGTACTCCCTCGTCTGTCAAGCAAGCAGAGACGCACCCTTTCCAGCATCACACGCAGCAGACCGGCTCTTGGGAGCCGTGGCCTCCAGGCAGCCATGTGGACCCAGGAACAGACATTCAAAGGGACACCAGCCATCCTTGGTGACAGGGGTCCCAAATTTGCATCTCTTCCCTTCCCTGAGGAAGGAGATGATGGTGGGGGGGGGCTGGGGGGGTGGGGGGGCAGCCCTTTCACAGACGAGCACATCAGCAAACCCTATGACAGTGGGATTTTCTAACAAAATAAACTTGCTTATTCGGTCTGTTTTCTGTAACTTTTGCTAAATACTTTATACATTTTTAATGTTAAAAAAGCTGTGTCTCCTGCCAGCATTCCTCATCCCGGTATGAATGTGTTTACTCCACATTGTATACCCTTCCACCCTCTGGCTGCCTAAATCAGTAAATACAATTGATGTACTATAATTTATAAGTAACACTGTTGAAACTCCGATCCCTATGGAGGGCTGTAACCTGCCGCCCCGCCCCCCCCCCGCACCCTCCCCCCGTAATAGCATTTGTGTGTATTAATGCTAAAAAATTAAATGTTTAAAGGGTTTAAATTTTGAAGGCGTTCGCTATCTATAATTGTTCTGCGTTATTATAAAGCGTTTTCAGGAAGTGAAATGCGCTCTCATTTGTCCCCCCCACTTGGGCTCTGCGTGTACACTTGAGATGCTTAGATTCACCCCATGTAAAATAAACTGTCCAGAGACACTGGGTCCTCCTGGGTGACCCTCTTTCCTGGAGGGGCTGTCACCCTCTCCTTTGTATAAATGGTCTCAGCAGTCCTTCCAGGCTCCTAGGGTTGGCGATAATTTTGTGCCTGATGTCTTAGCAGAGGGCAGCTGGGCGTGGACCCCCCTCACCCCCAGATGGGTACCGAGCTGCCGGACCCACACACCTGGCCCCTCGTGACCCCCTTCCCTAGTGACTTCTGTCCCTGTGGACAGAAGGAGTTCCTGGCTTGTTTCTTTCCCCATCCATCCATCCATCCATGCATCCATTTATCCATTTTTTCATTCAGTAATTATTGAACACCTACTATATACCAAACACCCCTTTAGGTAGTGGGAACACGTCAGTGGAACAGGTGAAGAGCCCCTCTCTCCTGGAGCTGGCTTTCTCACAGGGAGAGAGACAACAACAGTCCGCAGAATAACTAATCCCGCATGGGTGCAGAAGGTGTTAAGTGTTAGGGAGAAAGAAGGACCCGGCAGGGTGTGAGGATGGGGCGTTTCAGGGACGACCCTGGGTAAATTGCAGTATTAAATAGGGCAGTTGAGGGCATCCTCATTGGGAAGGTGACATTGATCAAAAGCAAGGGGAGTGGGGGGAGCCCGGGAGGTAGCTGGGGGAAGAACATTCCAGGCAGAAGATGGCCTGGTTATGGGCGGTGCGGGTGGGGGAGGGACGCCTACTGGGTTGGGGCCAGCATGGCTGGAGCAGAGGGATGGTGGGCGGGGGAAGTGGGCCCTTGAAGGACTTTCACGCTGGGGGGTCCCAGCCAAGGAGCGTGTGGCATGACTTCACGGCTGTAGGGCTGGCTGCAGACTGAGGGGGACAAGGGCGCAAGCGGGGAGGCAAAGAAGCTGGACCGGGAGGGGACGATGGTGGCTGCAGGATGTGATCACGATTTTGGTGGAAGTGGGGGGGGGGGAGGTGTCAGGATCTAGATGAGCTCTGGACGTGGCACCAACACGATTCTCGACAGATTGGGGTGGGGTGTGACAGTGGGACATTGAGAGTGACTCCAAGGACTTCAGTCCAAGCCACCAAAAGGATGGACTGCCATTTCCTGCAATGGGACGGCTGTGGGAGGAGTGTGCCCTCCCATTCTCCGCCGCCCACCCACCCTCTCTATAACCCCTTTCCCGGCTCAGTGCAGACAGGGGGTGCAGACTTCGGTTCCAGGCCACGGGAGGAAGGGCCATCTTGTCCTTCAGCCCAGAGCAGGAGAAGGTCGTGGAGTGGGGGTGAGTGCTGGGGGCCAGGCCCCGGCGAGCAGCCAAGACAGAGCTCCCGGCCAGCCTCTGAGAAGAGACCACTTCTTTCCGTGGAGGCCAGGCCGGGAGGGGGAGTCACAAACTGAGGCCCTCTGGCTGGAGGGCGGGCCTTCTTCCCAGCAGTCTTTGGGGTTTGAGGAGAGTTTATGGCCCCAGCTCAGACTTAACAAATCCGTTCACAATACATCATCTCCAGCAACTTGTTTGGCTAAGGAGCATAAGCATAAACTCTCCCTCTGATAGAAGATGTTTATGCAGGTTTTCAAACAAACCCCCAGGTCCTGACCCCTCTCCCAGCAGCATCAACACAGCTGCCTGTGGTCCCACCCCGCGGCCGGGCCCCTCCTGGGCACAGCAGCCTGACGAATGCGGCCTGGAAGTACCAGGCTGCTTCCACCTGGCTCTGGCTCCTTCTTCCTTGCCCTCGGCCAGGGCAGAAGGGCCCGGGGGTCTCTGGCTGCCTCCTGCATTAACCCAGAGCCTCCCCATCTCCTTGCCCACCAGCTCGTCCAAGGTCATGGGGACCCCAGCTCCTCACCGACAGCCCCGTTGCCCAGGCCTCCTTGACAAAGGAGATGTAATGAGAAGACCCCGAACAGGGAGCCTGGTCGACCAGAGCTTTCCTTCTGGCTTTGCTGTTCAGCAGCCGTGTGACCCCGGCAGGCTGCCTGCCTTTTGGGGCTCCATGCCTGTAACATTGACCTCCCCGGTGAGGACAGGCCTGGCACCAAGATTATTTATTTATTTATTTATTTAGTGCCCGCAGTGGGGGAGGAGCACAGGGAGAGACTCTCCAGCAGACTCCACACTGTGAACAGAGCCCGATGCAGGGCTTGATCCCACGTCCCTGAGATAATAACCTGAGCTGAAACCAAGAATTCAATGCTTAACTGACGGAGCCATCCAGGCGCCCCGCTAGGAAGCACTTCTAATCACCTCCCACACCCGGTTCGGAGACAAGGGCTGAAGCCTTGGCCTCTCTTTCGTGGGCTGGGGTGGGTGGGTTGGTGGGCTGGTTGGTTGGTTGATTTCTGAGTGTGGTGACTGTCCTATTTCCAACTGCTCTTGAGAACAAACGCCTTGCTTGCTCCAGGATAGTGAAAGTCTAGGGAAAAAAGAAAGGTCTTCTATTAAGAAATAATATGCTCTCACAAACTGATGGGGAAAAATAGTAAGTACACACACAGACACACAGAAACACACACACACCCCTAGCACTAAGGCCTCCTGAGAAATACTCTGGAACCACAGGGATCAGGACTGAAAAATCTAGAAACATTGGACCATAATTCCGAATAACCACATTCAAATGGCATTGAACATGGGCAGCCCCTTCCGTGGCTGGCATGGGCCTCAGAACTCCCCGTTGTCTCTGACTCACCTGCTTCGCTCACTCGCTCCACCTGCTGGCCCCTGTGGGCAGTTTAGGTTCTGATTTCTGTCCTAGATGAGTAATACCAAAAACTAACACGTATTTAGCACTGACTGTGTGCCTGGCTCTGTTCTAAGTGCGTTGCACATATTAACTCATTTTAGCCTCAAAATAACAATGAGCTAGACACTGTTCTTATGCCCATTCACTCAAGGAATATTCACTGAGGGCCCCAACCTACCGGGCACCATGCTGGCAAAGGAGATGCGGTTGGGAACAAAACAGACAGCATCCCAGCCTTCTCGGCGCTTTTGGTCTGATGTGGACACACACAGCACACGGGGTAATTCAAAGTGAGTCAGAAGGTGTACGTACGAGGGAGAGAAATAAAGCAAGGTTTGGGGCGTGCAAATGGTTGGGGGCAGGGTGTGCTGTTGTAAATAGAGTGGTCAGGGCAGGCCTTGCCGAGAAGGTGACATTAGAGGAAGGTGAAGGATTAGAAGAGCGTTCTAGGCAGAGAGAGGTTAAGAAACACGTCTAGGGTCACACAGCCAGTAGCTGCAAAGCTGGGATTTGAACCTGGGCTGGCTCGGGAGCCTGGCTCTTAAGGACTACAGTTTAGAGCTCAATGCGAGATGCCACTCCTTCCCCGCGGGACCCTCAGTGTTTGGGGTGAAGACAGGCCGTGATCGATGTGGTGGTTCCCTGAGAGCTGGAGTAAGGGAGGAGGAGGGACGGACAAGGGGCAGCAGGGAAGGCCAAGGCTTTGGCTCTGAAGCGTCTGACCTTCTGTCCCGTACTCCCAGAAGGCCACCTGCTGTCAGCTCTTTCTTTTAATCTGGGGGGGGGGGGGGTGGTTCTTGGAGCCTGCCCCCCATCCCGGCCCCTCCTCCCTCCAAGTACTGGGGTGAACCGGCCACAAATCCTCTAATCCGCCAGCACCTTCGCGTCGGTCTCCAGCAGCGCCTGGCCCTCGACGGCCGGGAGATCACGTCGCTCCCACCCGCCCGCCCAGCCACCGCTGGCCGGCCGGGCCCACACGGCCTCACCCATGGGGAACAGCAAGAGCGGGGCCCTGTCCAAGGAGATCCTGGAGGAGCTTCAGCTGAACACCAAGTTCACGGAGGAGGAGCTGTGCTCCTGGTACCAGTCCTTCCTGAAGGAGTGCCCCAGCGGCCGCATCACCCGCCAGGAGTTCCAGAGCATCTACGCCAAGTTCTTCCCCGAGGCCGACCCCAAGGCCTACGCCCAGCATGTGTTCCGCAGCTTCGACGCCAACAGCGACGGCACCCTGGACTTCAAGGAGTACGTCATCGCCCTGCACATGACCTCGGCGGGCAAGACCAACCAGAAGCTGGAGTGGGCCTTCTCCCTCTACGACGTGGATGGCAACGGGGCCATCAGCAAGAGCGAAGTGCTGGAGATCGTCATGGTCAGTCTCGGCCTCCCCGTGGCGGGCCCGGGCTCATCCGGGGTCGGGGTCTTGCTGCTGCCGCCGCCGTATTCAGGGGGACACAGCGGGGGTGGGGCTGGCCGGTCAAAGCGAGGGGGATCCAGGCGCTGGGGCTCAGGGGCTCCGAGAGCATGGGAAGAGGGGTCCCTAGGACACTGACGTTAATAGAGGCGGGCCGCTTCCCCACAGCTTCGTCCTCCTCCTAAGAAGAATCTGGGTATTTCCTGTTAATTGCATATGGTGTTTCCTCCTTTCCCTTCCTTGCCTTCTTCCTTCCTTCTCTCCTTCCTTCCTCTCCTCCCTCCCTCTCTCCCTTCCCTTCCCTTCCCTTCCCTTACCCTTCCTTCCCTTCTTCTTGCCTTCTCCCCTCCCTTCCTTCCTTCCCTTCCCTCTCTTCATTCCTTCCCTCCCCTCCCTTCCTTCTCTCCTTCTTCCCCTCCTTCCCTTCCTTCCCTTCCTTCCCTTCCCATACCCTTCCCTTTCCTTCCCTCCCTCCCTCCCTCCTTCCTTCCTATCTTCATTAAACTGTCCTCCCAAACCTTCAAGGGCATTATTCGGATTCTTCCACAGTTAGTTTTAAGTATATAACATGTTTCCAATACAGAGGAGGAAGAGGCCAACTTTGGGGGACGTGAAATGTGGGTTCCAGTCCTCATGGTCTTCACCGCCTGGGGCAGGCCACTTCACCCAGGGGCTCGGCTTTCTCACCCGCCCCGTGCTCCGCGCCGATCCCCGGGCTCCTTGCTGGCCAGACTTCCAAACCACGCTGTCCTCCCTGCCCACACTGGCCCCACATCAGATCATTTGGTGTGAAGATTTTAGGTGTCTTGGGAATAGTTTTATTTAATAGGTAAGTCATTTGTGAAACGCGGGAGCATACGCAGGTGACGGTTGAAATCACCTTAAACTCCATCATCCGGAGGCAGCTGCTGTCACCTTATTGGTGTGTACCTTCCCGGGCTTTATCTGTATATATATTTAAAAATAATTTTGGAACTATGACATGCCAGACCTTTGATCAGTTACGATTATGTTATGCTTTCCCTATCAAGGTGTCTTCTTCAAACCCATTTTGAACAGCTCCTTAGAATCCCGTCTTACGGAAAGGCCATAACATTATTTAACCAGCCCTATATTTTTGGACAATTGGGGTGTTTCTATTTTTTTTTCTTCTGATGTCATTGGTATTGCCCTTCACTTGACATCTTTTCCTGGCATCTCTGAATCCCCCACCGTGTCCTTGTTTTATTCCCCTGATTCTGTTCCTGGTAAGAGGGAGAATGTCTTTTGTATTTTTTCCTCCTCTTTTGGTGCGTTTGTAATTCTGCTTGCGTTTGCACGGTTCTCCCTCCCCCCCGCCCCCAATTAGGAGAGACCATGAACCAAGGGGCCGAGCGGGCAGCCTGTGCGCAGCGGACTTGGCTTGGGGCTCCGGTTAAGGGCGGAGTGTCACTGACATCCGGGCACGCTCCCCTGGATTGGCAGGTGGCCTGGGACAGGGAGCAGGACCTCAGAACCACGTACAGGATGCCAGGCCCAGCAGTGGCCTACAAGTTGGTGCTCCTTGAGGAAAGGCAAGAGGAAGGGGAAGGAGAGCAGGAGGGAGAGAAGGAAGGGTGGGGAAGAGGGAGAGGGAGGGGTAGGAGCCATGGTGTCTCTGGCTGAGGCAGGGCAAGGCGAGGCCGAGGCTCTGCAATTCACCAGATCACATGGTCACTGCCCCTGGAGTCCGAAGCTAGAGGTTCTAATCCCAGCCCTGCCACCAACTAGCTACACGGCCTTGGAAAAACCTCTGGGGCCCGGGTAAGAACGGAGGGCTCCTCTCCGAGGCCCTGACAGTCTGTCCTTGGAGTTAGAAGCCGGGCAGGGCAGGCAGGCACTCCCAGGGTTTAGCCCTCGGGCCCACACATGGTTCCCCTGGCTCGGGACCGAGAGACACGTTAAGGGAGCCACCCCCCTGCACTTTGGTTCCTGGGCACCCCCGGGCTCTGAGCACTGCCGGCCGAGCCTGTGCCCGGAGCTGCTGGGTTTGCTTCTCTTATAATGGCATTGGGGGGGGGGGGGAGTTTCACAGGCATTACTGCCCCTGCCTGAGTGTCTGCAAGGCGCCCCCAGCTCCCACCCAGCACGCCTGCCTGCACCCCGAGC
Organism: Ursus arctos; assembly: GCF_023065955.2. Lineage (NCBI taxonomy): Eukaryota > Metazoa > Chordata > Mammalia > Carnivora > Ursidae > Ursus > Ursus arctos. Next base: position 8,144,999 of record NW_026622808.1, read on the forward strand.
TTGCCCCATCGTGACCGCACAGGCTGGCACAGGCTCGGGACCACCATCTGGGTGTCCACTCTGGCCTGGCCAGGCCTGGGGTTCCTGAGCTGCTGGGATCCTTGGAACCTGGAGCTGGGAGGGCACATGGAGACCCCACCTTGTCCCTCTCCCTTCCCCAGCCCCTAGGATGCCCTCCAAACGGTGTAGTGCGAGGATGAAGGTTCTAGAAGCAAGCTGCCTGGGTTAGCATCTCTGCTGCTCTGCTTCTAGCCCGGGAGACTTCTAGCAAGCTGGTGTGTCTCAGTTTCTTCATCTGTAAAATGGGGCCAATAATGCCCACATCCTAAGGTTGCTGGGGACGTTACATGTCCAAATGCCTAGAAGGGTGGTGTGTGTTAAGCGTTCAACAAAGGTTAGCCGTTATTACCGTAAGCCGACCCAGCTGGACAACCAAGGTACCGCATGGACCCCAAAGAAGCTGTCTGATAATCTACGACTTCCGGGGGGTAGGGTTCAAGGTAGCGGTTCCCAGACTGCCACCTTGGGGGGCTGCTGTGGGATTATCGCCAGAAAGCTTTTGGTTTCTTATTCTCATTTTTTTAATAAAATGAAAGTAATGTGTCTACATGCTCAGGAAATTCAAAAGGTAGAAAGAGGGACAAAATGCCTGAAAGCCGCCTTCATCCCTCCGCCACGTTCCCTGTCCCTCCTGAGGGTCTCAAAAATACAGATGCCCCGACCCCACTCCCCCGAACTTTGGTTCAGCAGGAAAGGCTGGGGCCTGGGAAACTGCATTTTAACCTGTGCCCCGGGGGATGCCTGGGCCCTGGGGGTCGTCAGGCTCCACTTCTCCTTCTGATGAGACCTTCCTCTTTATTTGCTGCAGGCAATTTTCAAAATGATCAGTCCCGAGGACGTGAAGCACCTTCCAGAAGATGAAAACACGCCCGAGAAGCGAGCAGAGAAGATCTGGGGGTTCTTTGGAAAGAAAGATGATGGTGAATTCCTTCCCCTTTCATAGCCTTTGGTTTTCTAGTCATGGGCTGTTTCCTGGAGACCCCGACGGGACTGGTCCTCTGAGGCCGAGGCTGGTGCCCAGGCAGGACCGGGACACTTCATCCCAGCATGCACTGTGGGGCTGTCTGAGGGCCTGGGGTGCAGGGTGGAGGGGGGAGGAGGAGGGGGCGGTAAGCAGACTGGTCAGCAGGGCCCAGCTCTGCTGCTGATGGGCCATGATGCCACAGCCCCTTTGCTCCTCCAACTGCATCACCGCCTGAGCAATCTGGGGCAGAGGGAAAGGCAACTTAGAGCAGCGTTAGCGCCCCGGGAAGGAAATGGTTACAAGTCAGGCCAGCAGCTCCTTGGCCCCCTGCATACCTGCGTGCACACTGGCACTCAAGGGATTAGAGGCTTGGCAAACCACTCTCTGTGCTCATCTGTCTTAGACGCTGGGGAACTCTTTCCTTGGTTTCGAGAATGCTTTCTGCACGCTTGGGACAGGGCAAACTTCAGCTCAGTCTGCGTCTGAATCAGCACCGAGTCCCAAGGAAGTGGGATCTCAGTTTACCTGCTTGTACTGCAGGGAGTTAGTTTGGGTCCCCCGGAGAAGCAGCGCCAGACAGAATTGGATTTAGATTAGGCTGGAAGAGATTTATTGAAGAAGGGCCTGGGAGGGAAAACGGGGAGGGAGCTGGAGGAGGCTGGGGACAACGGGGACTGCAGAGCAGGTGGGACCCCTGTGCACTGAGAGGCAAGGGCAGAAGAGGAGTTGAGGCCATAATACCATTGCGGGAAAGCTTTGGCAAAGCCCCCCCATGGAGCCTCCTCGAGCCCCCTTCTTCCAGGGGCCGGCCTGTCTCGGTCTGCTGCCCTGCTCTGTCTTGGGCTGGAAGCAGCCCGTGGGGAGCTGGCCTCTCACTGAAAGCAGTGATGGATTCCAGAACAGGGCAGCCAGTCTGCTGGGGCATGATGCTGGTGGCCAAGGCAGGGAGGATACGGGAGAGGGAGGTGGTGTCGGGTGGTGGTGGGGGGGTGCAAGCTCATGTGGCCAAGGGGGCCCAGAGGGTGAAGAGAGAGAAGAGGACAGAAGCTCTATGACTGGCAGGGACTGGCGAGTGAACATGTGGTCTGGTGGACAGCTGGTTGCTGTCGCGTGGGGGATACGCAGCCCACTGGGGCCTCATCACCTGATTCTCTAACAGAGGGGCCGGACATCCGAAGTGTCTCGCTTGAGGACTCCACTATTGGCTCCTTTTGTGATCTCGGGGACAGGCCTGAGCAGGACGTTACATAAGGGCAGGTGCAGATGGCCCTGGTTTCACTAATCTGCAGTCCAGGAAGAAGGCTGAGAAGCAAGGAGGTCACTGCTGCTGGGGCCAGAACCAGGGGGAGGCCAGCGAGGTCTGGGCACGATATTTAAGGAGGCAATATTCTCAGCTGCTAACCCCGTGCTCGCGCCACCCTGAAAGTGAGCGCCTCCTTAAACTTTGCTGGGTAGGTGATGTCAGCCCTGATGTCACCTCCCCCCTCCTCCCTTACACTGTGGCACCTCCCCCACTGGCTCTTGAACCCCGGGTCTGGCAGGTGCCCAGTTCCCTGTTCTACTTGCTAACCTGAAAATCGGCTCAGGTGAAGGTCACAGTCACCGGAGGTAGTGGGGTCGGCCGTTTTCAGATGTCCCCTCTGGAGGCCATGCCTCACTCCACAACTGGGCTCTGCCTGAGGGAGGTTCAAGCTCCGTGTGAGGCTGATAGGGCAGCTGGGACTTTAAAACCCCAATTTCAGTACCCAGACCTGTGTTGAGAGCCCACCGTGCATCCTAACCTGGTGGCAGGGCGGGGGGACCCAGGCGCGGGTTCAGGACGTCCGAAAGGCAGGCGCAGAGCCCAGGCCAGTGGAAATCCAGTTCGGTTCAGCCAAGCTTGGTTGAGCCCCTACTATGCGCAGGCACTGTGCGCATCGCCATAAGCAGAAAGGAGCACTTGTCTCTTTCCTGAGTTATTTAGAAGTGCGACTGTCCTCCCGACCAGACCAACAGCTTCCTGGGGCAGGGGCTTTATCTCACTCCTTCTTGGACCGCCCCCTGCGGTGGCCTCAGCCCCCAGAGCAGTGGCTTGGTACAGAGGACCTGTCAGCCCACGCGCTGGCAGGGAGGCAGAGAGACCTCTCCACGAGCCAGGCTCTCCCGGGCACCACGCTGGGCCCCTCACTTTTCATCCGTTCCCCGGGTGGATGCTGTTCCCCGCTTCTCTGTCCCCCAGAAATTCCCGCAGAACTCCAAACTTGGGCGCTAGGGTAATAGTCAAAATATTTAAGAACCTGCGGGAAGGGGCACCGACCAATCAGAAGATGTCCTCACAGCGCCCCTCATTAACCCTCTCGCTGCTGGCTGCTGGTTCGCGGGGAGGTCCAGGGGTCCGGGGAGGAGCTGAGTATGGGGGCGGTGGACCACCGGGCACCGAGACTCAGTGTTTTCGTAACAGATACCTCCGCATGGCACGTTGGCCAACGTCAGCCTCCCCGCAGCTTGAAACAGCCCATCCTGACTGCGGCCTTTCCTCCCCCCCCCCCCCCCACTCATAGATAAACTTACAGAGGAAGAGTTCATCGAAGGGACCCTGGCCAATAAGGAAATTCTGCGACTGATTCAATTTGAGCCTCGAAAAGTGAAGGAAAAATTGAAGGAAAAGAAACCTTGATGTCCACTGCTCGGCCCTGCCCCCTCCCCTCCCCAGGCACAGAACCCCACTGTGAGCATGCGCAGACGCCCCAGGGGCCAAGGGGGTTGCCTTGGCGTTAGCGTCCCTCCCTGTTCTACCCTTCCACCGCCTCTCCCCTGCCCTCGGCCTCCTCTCCCCTGCCCTCGGCCCATGCCTCCGTGATAATCCCAGGATTAGGTCACAGGAGTCCTGATGTCACCCCTGGGTAAGCTCCTTTGTGGGTTGCTGGGTAAGCAGGTTCCAATAAATGCCAGAGGAGCTGGGCACCCACCTGGCGGGTCTTTCTTGAACTGGAAAAGAAAATGATTTCTGTGGGCTCTGCCTCGGAGACAAGGACGAATTGCCCCTGCAGTCATGGGCGGGGGTCCTGGGACTGTGGTGGAGATCGGAGGCAGGCGCAGCCCTTCTCTGCCAGAGCGCAGGCTGCTCGGGGTGGGGGGTGGGGGGGGCACTGTAGACCTAGAAGAAACCATTCCAGGCAGTGAGGTGACCCTGGAGACGTGCCAAGCGCTGCGGGAGGGGCTGCTCCGCCAGAGGGTCCGGGAAGGTGTTCCCAGATTGAGAGACATTGAAATTAAGGCCCAGTGGACTGCGGGGGAGGCAGTGGGGGGAGGATGGCGAGGCGGAAAGCACAGTGTCACAGAGGGCAGCCCACACAGAGACCCTGAAGTGGGAATGAGCATGCCAGGTTCAAGGGCAGGAGAAGACCAGTGTAGCCAGAGAGCTGAGGGAGGAGCAGAGGGAGGAGGGGGAGCCAGTTGTGAGTTACACCTGAAAGGTAGGCAGGGACTAGACCACGCCAGGCTTTTCTGCAGCCCATGGAAAGATGGGGGTTCGCTGTGGGGGTAGTGGGTACCATTATGGGGTTTGAAGTAAGAGGGACTTATGTTTGTGGTGGAAATAAGTCAGAGGGGCAAGCCTGGGGGCAGGGAGCCTGGAGATTACACTTTTATAGTCACCCCAGGGGTTCTCAGCGGGGTGGGGGGGCAGATGGGAGAGAGTGGGACCGCTCTGGAGACACTCAGGAGGTAACATCCTCCTGAATGACTGCGGGGGGAGGACGGAGGAGCAGGGATGGCAGCCAGATGTGTGGCCTGGGTGCTGGGTGAATAGCGATGCCATCTACTGAGATGGGAAACTCAGGGACAGTCCCTGGTTTCAGGGGATAATGACAAGTTCAGGTGTGATATAGTGAGAGAGGTGGGGGGCCCTCATTTTAGAGAGAGGAAAAGGAAGCACAGAGACAGCAAGCAGCTTACCCAGGGTCAACCAGCTAATGAGCAAAGGCTGGCCAGGGCTGCCCATGGCCTATATACCACCTTGTCAGAGCTCCAGGGCCTGGAACACCTTGGAACTCCACCAGCGGGCTCTGAATATCCTTGTACTCCTTGTTGTGAAGGCCCGTCTACTCTCCGGCCTTAAGTTCCAAAATGAGGTCGGAAAAATATACGGGGGTCCCAGACACTTGACTGAGCTGTGTGCAACCCTGCAAGGCAGGGGAGTCTCCATTTGTGAGCATTGGGGGGTGATCCCCCTCCCTCCTCCCCGCTGGCTTGAGTTTAAAGCAGAGACGCTACGTGATGACCTTGTTGGTCTACGGTTCAATGAGAGGCAAAAAGGGGCCGCTGGACTTGAGCCAGGGGAGAGCTCAGCTATGCTCACATAACTAGCACGTCTTCTGTTAGCTTGGGGTGACAGGGCCACTAGGGCTGGGTCCCGTGCAGCTCTAGGGTACTCTGTGGGAAGATGCTGAGAGAATCCAGAAGTGTTGCAAAATCCCAGTAGACCAAAGAGAAGAGAAGGAGGGGGAGGTGGTGTTGAGCCATGTCATCAAGACTTTTCCGGATCCAAGGGACAGAAGACCCAACACAGATTGCTGTGGCACAGATAGGATAATTTATGGACTCATGCCACTGAAATCCCAGGAGTAGCACTAGCTTTAGGTCTGGCTGCATCCAGGGGCTCCAACAACGTCTCAGGGCTTCTCCCCACCTCCTGGTCCTGCTCTCTGCCGTGGTGGCTCCATTCTCAGGCAGGCTTTTCTGCTTCTGGCAAGATGGCCACCAGCAGGTGCAGGCTTACTTCTTCATGGTTCCAATATCAGCAAAAAAGAAAAAAAAAAAGGCTTTCTGTTGAGAGTCTCAGCCCAAGTCCCAGAACCGTCATCTCTCATTGGCTCTTGTTGGTGATACGCCCACCCCTGACCCAGTATCTGGTGCCAGGGGGAGGTCCTGCTCGGATTGGCTGAGCAGATTTTTGTGCCCAACCTTGGGGCTGGGGGTGGAGTTGAGACAGCTCAAACGTCCTGAACTGGGACTGCCGAGATATGTGGTGCCCAAGAGGAAAGTTTGGGTCCTATTAGTATAAGAGGAATAGATTGAAAAAACAGATGTCCCCTCTAGGGGCCTTGGGAGACGTCACTTCCCGTTTGAATTTCTGCTTCCTCACAAATGTGTAAGCTCAAGGGCAGAAATGGGTCTCTTCAAGAGCAGTAATCCCAACTGCTCTCACAGGCTCCAGCCTCTTGTGCAGTGCCCCTCGGGCATGTCTTAGCATCCCTAGGAGGTGTGTCCAACTAAGATTCACCAGGAAGTCCGTCAATGCCAGGTGCCATTGCTACACCACACACCACATTCTCACCACAACCGAGGCTACGGTACTCCTGATGTGCTGAGCTATGCGCTGGGCTGCTGGTGAGCTGTCTGGGTTAAAATATATGGTTTGGGCCACGGGGAGTGGCACGTGTCACGGAAACGGCTCGTCACCGTCTCCTGGCAACAGCTCTTTTAGACGTCCTCTGTGGCCTCCTTTTGCTCACCTTGAAACCTTGTCTGATGTCTTCAACCTTGGTCACATATTAAAACCAGGCTATGGCCCCCAAACACAGGCAACAGAAGAAAATAAATGGATAAACTGGACCTCATCGTGACCGAAAGCTCTTGTCTATCAAGGGACACCATCAAGAGAGTGAGGAGACGACTTATGCAATGGAAGGAAGTATTTGCCAATTATATATCCGATAAGGGATTAAAATCCAGAATAAACAAAGAAATTCAACAATTCAACAATTCAAACCCGCACAGCCTGATTTTAAAAAATAAGGGCTTGAATACACATTTTTCCAGAGAAGATAGGCCAATGGTCAATAGTCACATGAAAAGGTCTCGATATCTCTAGTTACCAAAGAGATGCAAATCAAAACTACCCTAGCTACCACGTCATACCCATTAGGATGGCGATTATCAAAAAAGTAGAAAGTAAGTGTTGGCAAGGACGTGGATGAATTGGAACCCTTGTGCCTTGTTGGTAGGAATACAAAATGGCGCAGCTGCTGTGGGGAACAGCTGGGTGGTCCCTCACAATGTTAAACAAAAGGACCGTATGACTCAGCCGTTCTCCTCCTAGACGTCTACCCATAGAACTGAAAACAGGGACTCAAACAGAATCCTTTGCACACCCATGTTCACAGTGGCATTATTCACAGTAGCTAAAATAGGGAAGCAACCCAAGTGTCCATCAACTGATGAATGGACTGAAAATGTTATCCGTACAATGGAATATTATTCTGCCGTAGAAAGGAAGAAAATTCTAGTACGTGCTACAACATGGATGAATCTTGAGAGGGTTGTGCTGAGGGAGATAAGCCAGTCACAAAAAGACAAATACGGGGTGATTCCTCTTATGTAAGGTACCTGGAGTGGTCACATGCCGAGACAGGAAGTACAATGGTGGCGGCCGGGGGGCTGGGGTGGGGACATGGCGGGTTCGTGTTTAATGGGGACAGAGTTTTAGTTTGGGAAGGTGAGAAAGTTCCGGAGACGGTTGGACAACAGTGTGAACACACTCGATGCCACTGAACTGTACATTTCAAAGTGGTTAAAATGGAAATTTTGTGTTATATATACTTAACCACAGTAAGAAAAAAAAAAAAAAAGAACAAAACCATTCAAGAATTTCTAAAAATACCTATGCCCAGGCTCATTCAGACCAAGTCCACCAGAATCTCTGGCTCAGGACTCGCCATCAGTGTTTCTAGAAAGTTCCTCAGGTGATTGTTGTGCCAGGATTGAGACCCACGAGGCCAGATCTTCAAAGCAACAAGCAGAGTGAATGATGTAGGGGGTGGTTGGGATGAGAGACACTTGCCTCCTGCCCTTTTGACCTCTGGCCTCTGTCCCCTACCCCTCTGCCCACTCTCGGTCCCCAAGGAGGCTCGATGCCACAGCCCTTTCTTCCAATCCTGTCCAGGAACAGGGCACCCGATTCTCCAGGGCACTAGACACTTTTAGCTCCAGTGCGAAACACATGTCGAAGAATCAACCCGATACAAACCAAATCAAATAAACTTGTTATTTTAATCTTTAGCAAGACAAGAACAAGCGTGTGTGTGTGTGTGTGTGTGTGTGTATGTGTGTGTGTGTGTGTGTATGCCACCCCATTTATGGAGTGACAAGTGGGCAGGATATGTTGACAGATGCTTTGGGGGGGGAATTCCCTCCCCTATTCGAGGCCGGGGTCCTGGGTAACGGACCCCAGAAAACATCTGATGCACCCAATGACATCTCAGTCCTGTGTCGTCGTGGTGTGTGTGCCGAGCACCTGCTCTGACCCCGCTTTGCTGGGTGCAGACTGGGAACACAGCAAGACCCTAGATCTCCAGCAGCTAACGGACCTGACCAGCAAAGGCAGGGACATTGGCAGCAAGGAGAAATGAGAAGGATGCGTGCTTTAATGATTGAACTGTGGACGATCCGGACACCAAGAAATGAACCTTTGTTACGCACCTGCCTCGTGCCTCCGCTCCAGTTCTCCTTTTGGAAAGCGGAGCCGGGACTCCGGGTGGGGAGAGGGCCAAAACACGCCATCACCAAGATAAATAATATTTTGGTGCAATCGTTGAAAAATAGAAATTCGTGCCCAGAAGTCCATGATGGGAGGACTATCAGCGTTTTCAAGGAAGTCGGGATCAGTCTGCATTTGCACGAGCTGACCTCTCTTGTCTAACCCTCATCCTGGCCCTGTTCTGGTAAGTTATCTTTAGAAAGGACCTACCTGGAGCTTGTGGATTTTAGTTTTTAAAATGTGTTGAAATATTACTTATCTTGACAGTGGGTTTTTTTTTTTTTCTGGTGCTGTCTTAAATCTTGTATCCAAACTGTATTCCTCACCTGCCTCACTCTCGCCCCCGCCCCCCCGGAAGTGGAGTGTCTTTGACAATGGAGTTGCCAGGTGAAGTTCTCTGGACCGAGTGTGCAATTTAATTTGAATTACGGATGGTGTCTACCCCACGGGAAATACTTACACGATGAGATTATTCACGAATCTGCAATGCAAATCTGAGCATTATGTATTTTAACTGCTAAATCTGGCAACCCGACTTGACGAGTCCCCCCCCTCCCCCCCCCCCCCGTCCCTCCCGCTAATGTAAGGCAGTGTCTAGTCCCATGGCAACGTACCCGCCCGCGTACACATGCATTTTGGACACTCTAAAAGCGACACTCCTGGGCGTTAAGGCGTGCGTCCCTGGAATGTTCCTTCTGTGGTTTTCCTTCGGCCCCCCGCTGTATTGTTTCAGTCACGGAGCCTGATCCGAATCCCCCAGGGCCCTGCTCGGCCTCCAGAGCACCGTCCACGCAGGGTCTGGAGCATGAGAGACGTGGGCGTGAACTTCGTGCCAAGGTGGGGGTGGTGCGTGGGGAGACCGGTGACTCTTCGCCGTCCCCGGGGGGAGCAGAGCCAGGCCGGTGGGCCTCCAGCCTAGATCTCGCTCTCTTCGAGAATCTCCTCCATGGTGTGGGTCAGGGTGAAGTCCCCCTCGCTGCTCTCGGACACGATGCTGCCCCTGCCCCGGGGCCAGGCTGCGTGTCCCCGCGGGGGCCGGGCGCCCCGCCCCCCGAGGCCGTGCTCTGACAGGTGCAGGAGGGGCGCATCGCCGCCGGCCACGGGCTGCAGCTTCTGCAGCGTCCCCGCGCCGTCTGCCTGGGACAGCTTCTTGGGGCATTTCCCCAGGAATCGGAAGTTCTTCTCCAGGACCCAGGCCCTGCAGCCCGAGTGGCGGGCGAGCAGGAAGCGAACCCAGTGCTTCCGTAGCTCCGCCTTCACCTGCGGAGGGAGAAGAGGGCGGGTTATTGGGCTGGAGTCACGTGGCCCTGCGTGTGTCCCCTGGACAATCACTTGCTGCGTGGCTCCTGGGCGCGGCCAGCGGGAAACGTACCGTCTAACTGGGGGAGACGAGCAGAGAGAAGCGAGCAAGCCTACGTGCGTGGCCACTGAGCAGGACAGTGGGGCAAGGAGACAAAATGTGGAGATACCATCTTCTAGAAAGGACTACAGTGTGGAGGGGCCATACGACACCTGCCTGGTGGACAAGCCCCCCCGCACCCCCAAGGGAAGACAGAGGCAGCAGCAGTGAGCAGGAGGGAAGAGGGCTTTGCTGTCCAGAAACTTACATTCTGGTGGGTCGAAAGGGGGCTGGAGGAAGCCACCTGCCCTCTCCCTTTCAAGCCTCTTTCCAGGGGAGCAGAGAACTGGTAGTAGTAGCAGTAATAATAATAAAATAATAATAATAATAATAATAATAATAATAATAATAATAATAATAATGGAAGTCACCATAGTTAGCAGGTATCGGGCCTTTACCAGGAGCCCAGCAAGGCCAGGGCCACACTATACGGCAGCGAGGGCTATTATTGCCATTTTACAGATAAGGAAATCGAGGCCCAAAGAGCTACAGTAACCCGATGGACTCAGACCTGCTAAGTGGGTGAGGCCCGGCCAGAATCCAGAGTTTTGGACTCCAAAGTTCAAGCAGGTTCCCTCCGTCACACTTAATGCTCCCCGGGGACAGGGTTGGGTTCGGAGGCTCTTTCACACGTCCTGACAGCTTCTCTGGGCCGTCTGGGCTGCCTCCTGCTCTCCCTACAGGGTGCTCCCAGTGCATGCTGCTCGCCGCACCCTTCCCCCCATCACAGAACCAGAAACCTCCGGGGGCAGCTGGATGCCAGCCCCAGCCTCACCGGGACCCGGATGGCAGCTCCGGAGACGTACCTCTCCGTTGGCAAAGCAATACTGCAAGGCCATGAGTAATCCCTGCAAGAAAAGGAGGAGGTGGCGTGAGGTGTGACTCAGGACAAGATGTGTCTGGGAGTGGCCTGGAAAGGGCAAAGGCCCGCCCCGTCCTAGCAGCCCCCAAGGGAGACAGACAACTACATTGCTGGGGCCAACTAGAGTCCGTCCTACCAGTTACGTTAACTTGGATTTCACTGGGCTCTCTTCTGACTTTGACCCCCACCACCCATATGTGCCCAAGTGTTTGCTTAGATGTTTGTAGGTTCATGCTGATTAAATCCCAAAGACCCTATATTCTTCATTCAATTATCCAAATATTGTACAAGACCACAGTCCCATTTCTACTTGTCCGTAGTGAGCACTGGCTAGATTTTTGCCTGAATTGCATCCTTTCCTTTTGGGAACGGACCCTGCCCTACCCCCTGGGCTATTAGCAGGGCTGTCAGTCATGGTCCCCATGTTCTAGGATGGCCATCAGCACCATAACCAGCCCAGCTGGGCACAGGACCCCAGCAGGGCCAATGTGAGTTCTTTTCCCTGGGAATGGAGGAAGGGTTGCGCTCTCTTCTCTGGGTTTGCCAGCTTTGTAATCGAAGTAAGCCTGGAGATACACACGGGCGTCTTCCCAGCTGCAGGGAGAGAGCCTGTCTGAGGACAAAGCCAACAGAGAGAAAAGAGGAGGCTGGAGACAGTAAGAGACAGATTTCCAACCTTGTTTGGGTACCTGGATCCAGCCACACCTGATCGTGAAATTTTCATTTATGCTAGATAATAAATAACCCCTTCTCTCGTCAGAGCACTTCTTTTGAAGATAGAGCATTTCATGCCCGTGGCTCTTCACCATACGTAGATTAAAGTAAAAATCCCCCAACCACAGAAGGCACTAGGGGGACCTGGGCTCTGTGTCTGCCTTGCTGACTTCATCCTGTGCCCTGCCTGCCCTCAGCCACTCTATTCCAGCCCCACCGGCCTTCTGGCTTCCGCCAGCATCTCGAGCTGATGTGCTAGTTACCTGCTGCTGTATAAACTCAGTGGATCGAAACAGTCAAGATTTGCCATCTCTCACACTTTCTCGGGGCCACGAATCCAACGGTGGCTTAGCTGGGTATGTTGGCTCCGAGTCATCTGCAGGTTGTGGACAAGATGTTGGCTGGAACGTCAGTGTTCTGAGGGCCTGACTTGCTTCCAAGATGGCTCACATGCCTGCCATGTTGGTGCTGGTTGGTGGTAGGAGGCCTCAGTCTCCCCCACAGAGCTGCGTGAGCATCCTGGTGACTCGGGAGCTGGCTTCCCCGGAGTGGGTAGACCCAAGGGAGCCCGGGGGAAGCTACAACCCCTTGATGACCTGGCCTCAAAAGCCACACACCTTCACGTCCACAAGACCTTAGCGGTCACACAGGTCAACCCTATTCCGTGTCAGCTGGGACTCCGCGGGGCCACGAATGCCAGGAGGCGAAGATCCTTGGGGGCCAAATTGGAGACTAACTAGCCCAACTCATTGCTTACTGAGGTCCCTTCTCGCTTTCTGTCTTCTGGACCATTCTTCCCTCGAATCTCTGCCTAATTTGGCTTCTCAAAATTCAGGTCTTAGGTCAGATATCCCCTAGAAGAGAGGGCTTTCCCGACCACTCAATTTTTGGAAGCCTCTCCAGTCACTGTGAGCTGTGAGCTCTCTGATTATATTCTTTGCTGCCCCAGAATTACATCATTGTTATCGGTCAACTTGAGTTCTTAGCTGTCCCTCCCCACCTCTGCCCCAGCAAGGCTGGTGTCTTTATCCATTTCCATTTACAAAGCACCTGTGTTGGGGAAGTTTCAGTAGAGGGATACTCTTCTTGACGTGGGAAGATGTTTCTGGATGCTCTGTTTAACTGCCGGGAGTCTGGAATCAAAGCTGTTCTAGCCAATGTTGGTCTTCCAGCGTTTCTTGACTCCTACGCTTCTTGATGTGATACCCAGCTGCGCTAACCTGCATGCCACGGCCTCCCCCGTACGTGGGTATCTGTGGCACCGGGGCTATGTGTCTGAGGTCCTGGAGCTCCACACATGTGCAGGACCCAAGTACTTGAGTGTCTATGGGAAGAACCTCGTAAAATGCCAGGATTCACAAGGAATGGACACATTTCCAGCTGAAGAGTCAAGGTCACAGTGCCGGCTGACTCTCCCATCTCTCTTGATCATGTTTCTCTCACCCTCTGTGGCTAATAAGGGAGGTTTGGTACCGGGAAAGGAGCTGAAATTGTGAAGGAGTTGTAGCATGTTGCCCTGGGGGGAAATTCCTGTGCTCTTCCTAATGGAAGCTAGGGATCTTGCAAGCTGGCTATCCCAACATCGGTCCCACGTTCGGACTCCGTCCACCAGTGTGGGATTTTCTTTCTCTTGTGCATCCTTTATTCCATGGTGATAGCTCCTGAACAGGGGCACGGCGGTACCAGTTTATCACTGTCACGCACACAGTCTCATTGGAGGGTCCCAGCCGCCCTGTACGGTTGGCAGGGTGGGTTATATTTGCCTCCGGGCATATATTAGAAGGGGTTGCTTTCACGTGTCCGATCCCTCACGCATGAGTTGGCTAAAATAGGATTCCACATCACAAACGTGTCATTCAATTCTTTGGATTCTTGATTCACTGTTTTAGGAGCCTGCTGGAGTCCGGTTAACTCTGATTCTAGATGAAGCACGTGTGAAGGGAGGGTCCCACAGAACAGACGGCTCTCACTTCCTATGTCACTACCACTTGGCAGTCTGTCCAAGGATCCCCTGATGGTGAAATTCTCTAAGACATAAGCACTTGGAAGAGTGAAGGAGCGTCCCGGCAGCAAGGAGGCAGCTGCTGGGTCTGCGCCAATCCGGGCTGATGCACAAAGATATGACTCACCGGATGTGCTCCCACATATCCGCCCACGCACGCTCTCACCTCTGCCTGGTGGGATGAAGGGGAGCAGGGCAGGGGTACTCAGAAGGTGGGAGGCCTCTGTCCATGCACAGGCTCTGGCAGTGTATTTCCTGGCTCAGTCTGCAGAGCAAACCCTGGTCCTCACGTTCCTCGGTGGTGCATGGTGGTGGGCAGAGCTCTAGCTGCAGGTCCAAAGGATCCAGCGTGGTGAGTCTCCAGAGGGGACCCCAAGGGTCTCTCCCCTCCCTGTAGGCATATGCTACTCCTCATGTGAAACGGTGGACCTTGTTTTCCCTCCCCTTGAATCCACAATGACCATGTGACTCCTCCTACCAGAATAACATGGTGGAAGTGACATTCTGGAACTTCCGAGCCTATGCCTTAAGAGCGTGGGAAGATTCTAGCTCTTAGAACATTTGTTCTGGGGATGCTCTGAGAGTCCAGCTGCCAGGCTATGAGATGCCCAAGGTAGATGGAGAGGCCATGTGGAGGAGAACCGAGACTCAGTGATTGAGAGCCTCAGCCGAGCCCCAGCCAACAGCTTGGGTCAATGTCCAGTCATGTGAATGGGTCCTTTGGGATGTTCCAGCCCAACCGAGCTTTCGGATGTTTGCAGCCCCATTCGAACACTGCATGTATCAAAAGGATCGCCCTGCTGAGACCAGGTGGCCCAGCTTATAGAATCATTAAAGATAACAACATGGTTCCTGCTTTGGGGGTAAGTTGTCACATAGCAATCAGTGGAAAGACCGAAATAAGCTCCCTTGCCAAAGGAAGCCTGATGGGCTGATTCTTTTTCTTTTCTTTTTTAAAAAGATTTTATTTATTTATTAGAGAGAGAGAGAGAGAGCACAAGCAGGGGGAGGAGGCAAAGGGAGAGGGAGAAGCAGGATCCCTGCTGAGCAGGACCCTGAGGTCATGACCCGAGCCAAAGGCTCGGTGCTTAACTGACCGAGCCACCCAGGCGCCCTGATAGGACGATTCTTCCTCAAAATCTGTCCCATTGCTCTCCATGAGCATCTGGTCCTCAGAGGGCCTTGGGTGTGTGAGATCAGCTGACCAAGGCTCACATGACCAATCAAGCCCTCAGAGGAAGAAAGGCCATCAAATCCTGCTGACATAATAGCTATCAGTTCTTGTTTCATTCTTGGTATTTCTAATTTGGGATTACCTTTTAAAGAAGACAAACACCAAACAACACAGGAAACCCCAACTATTAAAGCTTCGCCACTGAAATTCCCCCAAATATTGAAATACATTAGACATGGTTTCATAATGGGGAAAAAAAAGGCCAGCAATGGGCCCTGTGTCTCAGCTCAGAGCCACGCACAACTGAGCTCCAACAGAAGGGAAAAGGAGCCATCGTGCACGTGCCCAAACCGCGTGACCCGGGCTCTGTCTCTGGCCTTTGGGGAGTGTGTGTGTGGGGGGGGCAGGCACATTCTCTCCAGTCTGTCCCTACGCTGTCAGAGCCTGGCTCTGCCTGGTGACAGTAGCTTTAAGAGTCTAATATGGAGACAGTGGCGTCTCCTGGTTGGAGAAGCCCTGAGGCTTCCCAGCAGGGGCTTAGCCTCCATGAAGAAACCTCATCTCTGATAACTACTGGCACCGGCAAGGCACTAAAGTGGTAGGATAATTTCTCCCTTACAGTGACAATGTGAGGGTTCTAAGAGATCAAAAGCATTTGGGGGTAAACAGATGTTTTCTAGTGTTTCATTTTAATGCCTCTGCTGGTATTCGGACGACTGTTTTTTGTTTTGGGGGGTTTTTATAGTTATTTTCTTAGTGTGTTTTCCAGAGATAATAGCATGTATCTTAACGTATCATATTAATACTAATATAATTCTGGCAAAATATAGAAGCCTTGTTTCACTGTAGCCTCATTCCCTCCTTCCTGTCATTACCGTAATATATTAGATCTTTATAATATAGTTTATGGCAAGAATATAGCTTATAATAATTATTTGGTACAATCTAAGGTCTTTAAAGACAGTTAAAAGAAGAGAAGAGAAAATAATGTATATTTATAGTCTTTCGCATTCACCGGTGTTTTTATATTTTCTAATGCATTTCATTTCCTCCTGTGGATTTGAGCTACTGACTGGTGACGTTTTCGTCTAGCCTGAAGGACTTCTTTTGATATTTCTCATAAGGAGGGTTTGCTATTAACAAATTCAGTCTTTGTTTATCTGAGTATTTTTAAAAATTTTACCTTCATCTTGAAACATAGTTTTGCCGAATATAGAATCCTTGGTTGAATTGTTTTTCTTTCCACATTTTGATTATGTCGTATCACTACGTTGGGACCTCTGCTGTTTCTGGTTACAGTCAGGTGCCACTTGTGTCGTTGGTCCCGGTGTGTAATGAGTCATTTTTCTCCTGTTCCTTTCAAGAGTTTTCTCTTTGCGTTTGGCTTCCTACAGTTTGACTATAACATTTTTAGGTAGGAATCTCCTGGTTTTATCTTCTTTGGGATTCACCGAACTTTCTGGATTCACAGATCAAGGTTTTTCATCACCTTTAGGAAGTTCACAACCATTATTTCTCCAAATGACTTTTCTGCCCCTTTTTTTCTCTCTTGTCCTTCTGGGGCTCCCTTGTGTATGCTGGTATGTTCAACGGTGCTCCACGGGTCTCTGAAACTTTTTTATTTTCTTTATCCCTTTTTTTCCCTATTTCTCAAATTGGATCATTTCAACCCACCTATCTTCAAGTGAATTGACTTTTTCTTTTGCCACCTGATTCTGATATCAAGCTTCTTAAGTGAAATCTTCATTTCTTTTTTAAAATATTTTATGTTATTTATTTGAGAGAGAGAGAGAGCGTGCACACAAGCAGGGGGAATGGCAGCAGAGACAGAGGGAGACGCAAACTCCATGCTGAGCAGGGAGTCCAATGTGGGGCTCAATCCCAGGACCCTGGGATCATGACCTGAGCCAAAGACAGATGCTTAAATGACTGAGCCACCCAGGCACTCTTCATTTCCATTATTGTACTATACAAATCCAGAATGTTTCCAGATTCGTTCTTATTTTATCATTTCTCTCTCTGCTTTGAGATTTCCTAATTGATGAATTTTTGTCATCATACCGATCTCTAATTCCTAAAACGTGGTTTCCTTCCATCTTCTGACCATATATTTTTAAGGATTTTATTTTTAAGTAATCTCTACACCCAACGTGGGGCTTGATTTCACAACCCTGAGATCGGGAGTCGCACGCTCCACGGACCGAGCCAGCCAGGCACTCTGGAACACATTTGTAATAGCTTCTTTGAAATTCTTTGTCTGCCAAGAGACCTCTCAGAGAGTTTCTAGTGACTGCTTTTCTTTTTCCTGAGTTTGGGTCACAGTTTTCTGTTTCTTTGCATGTCTCATAAACTTTTTTGTTCAAAACTGGAAGTTTCAGGATCTGATTCCCTACTCCCCACTCCCTGGGTGGTTGCTGGTGTTTGTTTAGTAATTTGCCTGGGCCACTAGTTCTGTGAAATTTTTCTCCCCTGTAGTGCACAGCCACTGATGTCTGTGCTCATTTCAAAAATTTTGGTTTTGTGTGTAAGTCTCACTTCCTGCCCTGTTTATAATAGCTTAACGATTAGTCAATGACTGGTCAGAAGTTGTGCTCAACCACCTTAAACCAGTAAGACTTCCACACTCTGACAATGGATCTGTGTGTGGCCTGGGGGACTCATTCCAAGTTTAGCCAGGTTATCAGTCTCCTGTGGCTTTTTACTTTCCACCTCCTGTGTCTCCTGGGTGTGTGTGCAACCTTGCACGTGTCCACAAGGCTCCAGCCCCCCAGAGAGATAGGCAGGAGCTGATCAAGGCCCATGACAGGTGTCTCCTTCCTCAAAGCCCCCTGTTAAATTTCTGGCTAGCTCGCCAGGCTGTTTCTCATCCCAGCTACGATCACCGTCTCAGGCCGTGACATGTTCATTTCTGATCCTTTGCCACTGAGATCACTACTGTATCTGACGGAGGCCGGGGGTGTGGGCTTTTCCTGCTCTTTGATCTACATCGAGTCAGCCCCTTTCTGCAGTGAAGCTGCTCGTTTTCACTACAATTTCCTCACTGATGGAGAAGAGGTTGGAAGACAGGTGCACTCCAGGCTGAACCAACAGACCCCGCTGTTCTTACTCAGATTTAATAATTTTTCTTCAATAAACTCTTCTCAACCTTTTGTATGCTTTTGGCTGGTTTCCAGGGCCCTCAAGTGGTTGCTGTTGACAATTTTGTGCAATTTTACTGCTGCTTTTGGGGGAGGGGATTTGCCAAGTGGCTGTCTCCTCCATTCCATAAGCCCTACTTTATACTTGCATTTTAAGGTGCTCGGCCCCAAGGTTGCCACTGTACGGGGGGCCTCTGCGGCTGGCACTGTGTGCGGTGGTCTCTTGCCTTTGTGGCCTTTGCTACTGAGCCATGCTTTTCAGTATTGATGCCCTTGTATGGTCTCCTCCCCTTCAGTCCAGGCTGGGTCTGAGATTTGCTTTAATTTTTTTTGGGGGGGGGAGTGCATGTGAGTCGGGGGGCAGAGAGAGGGAGACAGAATCTCAAGCAGGCTCCACACTCAGCACGGAGCCCGACCTGGGGCTCCATCTCACAACCCTGAGAGCATGACCTGAGCTGAAATCGAGAGTCAGATGCTTAACCACCTGAGCCACCCAGGCGCCCCTGGGATTTGCTTTAAATTGTAGACTGCAACAGAAGTGTCACTGTGTGAGTTTCAGGCCTAGGCATTTCGAAGGCCCAGACGCTCCTGCTTTTGTGCTCTTGGGAGCTCTGAACTGCCATGTGAGAAGTTCAACTGCCCTGCTAGACAGAGGAAGAGCCTGCAGGGAGGGAGAAGCCCTAAGACTGTGTGGAGCTGAGGGATATAGCAGGCAGTGAGAAGTGAAGCCCCAGAAATCTGACCCAAATAAATCCACTCCAGCCAGCCCCGGCCATGTGAGCCTTCACAGCTCAGGCACCAGACATGAGAGCGGCGAAGCATCTTGGAAGTTCCAGCCCCAGCGGGCGTTGCGTGGAGCAGAGGTGAGCCATCCTTACTACGCCCACCTGGATTTCTGGTGCCCAGAATAATGAGAAATAATACAAATTACTGTCGTCGTAAGCTACTAGGTCATGGAAAACAGTTTAAGGGATGGATAACCAGAATACCCAGGTAAAAGAACCACGGCTCCCTCTGACACATCTTAACACAACCGGCAAGCTTCGAGAGCCTCCTGGCCTCGACTCACTAGTTCCTCCCGACTTGTATTGTGCTCTGAGTATGTCCCCTGAAGCACAGACAATGTTCATTGTGCACGATGCCCTGCAGAGAACGTGGCAAAAATAGGCACATAATAAAAGGCTTCGTGTTGACACTCACGGTTAATACGATTGTGAGTCACACCAGCTATTACAGCCCAGGAAACAGAGCACTTTCCCCTTCTCAGTCACTCTGTCATGCTGGCAGGATCAAGGCAACACTTTTGGTCTACACGCCCTCTTCATGCCAAAGACCCTCATGCTGTAGAGCCCGCTGACACGACAACTTTGTTTCCATCTGAGGGCTTTCTCGATTCTCAGCCTGTCTGGGTCAAGGGCGTTTGGTTTTCTTCAAAGCCAAGGAATCCTGGTTCAGATGCTTACTTACGTGGAAGGAGCTCAGAGTCAACTGAATGAAGAGTCGTATGAGTTTTGAAAATCCTTCCACTTGGTCATCAGTGATGAAAGAGAAGACAATCTCGTGAACACCCAACAGAGGAATGAGGACCAGGGTTGACTTTGCCAACCTGCAAATGACAACCGAAAAACTCATGAGGGTCACGTTGGGAATGGGCCATGTTTCCCGCTCTTCTGTGCGTGACTTTATCGTAGCTCTTATCATCCTGATAAATAGTCCATCTTCCAGTTTGTCTCCTTGGCTACACATCGGATGCCTTAATGGCCAACGTGGTCTTGCTTACAGGTGCACCCTTACACCTGACTCATGGCAGATGCTTGGAAAACATGAAGTGAGTGAATGAATGAATGAGTAAATGAACGAATGGATGGATGAATTCTCCTATGTAGATTATGAAACGCCTCTAGATCTTAATGTTTTGACTGATGGCTTGATTTCCCCATGGACGGCTGTCACCCTGGGACACTACACCCCAACCAGGTTTGACAGATTTCCTATTACGTGGCTGGCAGGTGCCTCTACCTCCTTCTCTATTCAGGACTTCCAATGTCAGTGCTTTACTGAACCTGAGAAGGGAAAGCGAATGACGTGTCCGGGGTCACACAGTCACTGAGTGACAAATCCAGGTCTGGAAGGGAGGCTTGCGACTTCACACTCACACCCTGCAGACTCCACGCAGAGCTTGACCGTCAGCTCCCAGGCCACCCCTGAGCCCCAAGACGGCAAGGGCCACAGGAAATGAGAAACTGATCCTCCTTGTAGCAAGTGCTGTGTGGAAGCTCGCTGTTGTGTACACTCGACATCGAAAAGACAAACATTCCTTTGTACCACCCACATGCAAAGTGCACAGCTGGGGCCCAAACATTCCATATCGCATACCAGTGGTTCCCAAACATGGTTTACCATTGGAATTCCTTAAGGAACTTAAACAGATGGATAGATGATAGACAGATAGATAAATAGATACATAGATGGAGAGATGGAAAGATAGATGGAGAGATGGATGGATGGATGGATGGATGGAGAGATGATAGATGGATGGATGGATGGATGGATACAGGGAGAGACAGATGAAGAAATGGATAAATGGGGGTGCCTGGGTGGCACAGCGGTTAAGCGTCTGCCTTCGGCTCAGGGCGTGATCCCGGCGTTGTGGGATCGAGCCCCACATCAGGCTCTTCTGCTGTGAGCCTGCTTCTTCCTCTCCCACTCCCCCTACTTCTGTTCCCTCTCTCGCTGGCTGTCTCTATCTCTGTCAAATAAACAAATAAAATCTTTAAAAAAAAAAAAGAAATGGATAAATGGTTGGGTGGATGGAGGGATAGATGTATGTATGTATGGATGGAGAGATAGAGGATAGATAGCTGGTTAAATGGATAAATGGATGGATGGATGGATGATGGATGGATGGATGGGTAGATGGAGAAATAGATGGATAAATGGGTAAATGGATGGGTGGATGGGTAGATGGAGAGATAGATGGATAAATGGGTAAATGGATGGGTGGATGGAGGGACAGATGGATGGATGGATGGATGGATGGATGGATGGGTAGATGGAGAGATAGATGGATAAATGGGTAAATGGATGGGTGGATGGAGGGACAGATGGATGGATGGATGGAGAGATGATAGATGGATGGATGGATGGATGGATACAGGGAGAGACAGATGAAGAAATGGATAAATGGTTGGGTGGATGGAGGGATAGATGTATGTATGTATGGCTGGAGAGATAGAGGATAGATAGCTGGTTAAATGGATGGATGGATGGATGATGGATGGATGGATGGGTAGATGGAGAGATAGATGGATAAATGGGCAAATGGATGGGTGGATGGAGGGACAGATGGATGGATGGGTAGATGATAGACAGAAGGATAGATGAATAGATGGATAGATAGATAAAAGATGATAGAAAGATAATAAATAGATATAGGTAGCAAGCTTCCTTGGCCCCAGTGTTAACTTCCTGAGTCAAAACCTCTGGCCACTGGGTCCTGGGAATGTGAATTTTTAAGGAATTCCCCCATGGGATTCTGATAAGCAGCCACATTTGGGAACGACTGCGGTTTTACTATTGAGCTGGTTCTTAATTTAAAACTACCTACATTAGCAAAAGTGACTCATATCCAGGGCACAAACAAAGCTACTGTCTTGTATATACACATTGGGGAAAAAAAAGAGTTTAATCCCTAATGACTTTTCAGCCCGAGTCACTTGTCTTAAAGGGCCAGACTTGGAGAAGTCTCTCCCCGCACCGAACCCCATGGAATTAAAGAGGTAGGAACGTCAGCGGCTCATGGGCGGTGTCCTCACGGAGGTTTAACCGTGTGCAAGAGAAAGCGTTTCGTATGGATCGTGCATCGGTGAGAGCCATTCAAGTGTAATGTTATCAAGGAAACAAAGAGCCCTCACCTTGCGTTCCTTGCTTGGCCCCTGCGAGTAGCCGAGTTTGCAACCCTTGCTCTGGTTTATGTGGGTTTCAGTGACACGTACGTACTTACACGCAGAGCCACATCTTACCATCGACTTATTCTTGGGGCCATGCTATGACATGATGTGTTTTGAACAAGCTCTTTATTTGGGGAAATTTTTAGATCTGTAGAAACGTAGCAAAGAGAGTACAGAGAGTTTCCTCCGTTTCCCTTAATGTTGAATCTTGGATAACCACGGTACGCTTGTCAAGCCTAAGAAGCCGACGTGGGCACGTGACAAATGACTCTACTCAATTCCACTCACATTTCACCGATTTTCCCACTAATGTCCTTTTCATGCGCCAGAATCCCACACGTAGTATGGGATGATTTTTTGAAGAATGACCCTCTTTTTAAGAAGCTTTGGGCCGTTTTCGAAACGGCCAGCTCCCCGGATGGCTGTGAAGGGATTCCCCACTCCTGATCTCATTCTAACTTCTCCTTAGACACCGCACCATGCGTGTCCCTATTCAGATGGAAAATCCATAAATATCTATGGCCGTTTACTCTTCTGAACTCTATTTATGCTTATTTTCATCTATGGTCATTTGTTTATTTAAATTGTTTGGTTTATTGCAGTCATCCAGCGATGCAACAAATATTTACGGAGCAAGAGCCAGGCGCAGTGGGAGGGAAGGCGCTGCGGTCAAAGGCAGCAGAATGCAGGGACAGTGTCTGGGCCTGGGTTCAAATCCCAGCGCCACCAGCTACTCGCCGTGGGGCTCTGGGCAACTTATTTAACCTCTCGTCTGTAGAAATGAGGATTATACTGTTACTAATATGCTACGAGATGTTGAAACAATAAAAAAATTATTAATAATAACAATACAACGGACAGTGTCGTTTTAAAGATTACATCACAGGTGGTAAAGGCTGAGATAAGGGAATCTGATACTTGATGAATGATCAATAGTATTTAGCCATCACTACTTTTTAAAAAGCCCATCTTTGCTCTCAGGCTGCTTAACACCTCAAGGACTTTGCTCCATTTTACTGCCTTTTGTGACATCTTTTGTTTTTGGTTGCCCACCAGAAAGGCTTTTCGGAAAGGGCTCTGGGGCTCAGCGGGTTAAGAAATGATTCTCCTTTGTAAATTTTCAGCAAGAGCTCGGCCCCACACACCACATGGAACGTTAAGACCGGTCCTCCAGGGGGACAGCCACCTCTTCTCTGATGGAACAGAAGCCCAGGGACAAGCCTAGGGCTACAGAAGGTTCTCCAGCCCCTAGCAACTTGCCTTTTTGGCAAGACCTAGATATATTTAAGTTAAACTTTCCTAAAATATACTCCTGGAAGGGGGCCAAATCTTGAGAGCTACATTCTGAACGTTCTCAAAATCTGGGCGAGGTGCAGGCAGGCCTATTTCTACCAGAGTTTGGACAAAATGCACCGGCCCCCGTCGCCCCTTCCTCCTCACTCTGGCAGGGGGTGACAAAGGAAAACAGACCTGGAGGGGGACAGGGAGGTGGAAGAGGGCCGTGGGAGCTGGGGGGTGGGGGTGACCCACGGGGGTGACGGAACATAGAAATGAGGACGTTAGCACTGCTCGCAGAGAAAAAATGGGCCAATGCACTCATCGACGCTGTAGGATTCGCCAGCCCAGGCAATAAAATAAGGTGGCCTGGTGTGTCCTGAGAGACAGGGCCCTCCTTTTTTGCTCCTTAATGAGCATAAGCTAATCAATTGTACTGTATTCTGCACAGAGAAAGGGTAAGTAAACAGAAAGCAGATGGCCCACCAAAATGGTGGGGAAAATCACAAAGAAGCAGCCCTCTTCGTGGGGACCCTGGGGGATGAAGCCTGCTTTTACCAGGCAGGTGGCACCGCAGGCCAGTGGTGGTTTTTCACGGCCAGTGATTCTTTGAACCGACCGCTCTGCATTGAGGACGTGATCACCAGCAACATTCTGGAAACTGCTTTGAGTTTCTGGATTATTTGTTGTCAAGTGTGCTAGGAGTGCAGGCACCAGAAGGAAACCTCACCCCACCCCCGCCTTTCCCAGCCTCTAAGAATGGACAATTGTATAGTCTGGTTTATACATCAGTCTCTTGTGAGTTCAGCTGGCATTAGTCAGCCCTCCAAAGTCTCAGCCACTCGGGAACACTGATAGGTCCCCAGCTCAGCCCCCAGGTGGTGGCAAACTCGCTGAGGTAAGGTGTCTTACCCTGGGAGGCCTCAAGGTGGGCCATGCACCCAGGTTCCTCTTTTCAAGCTTTATCCTAGAACAAGGGTGGGGGAAGGGAAAAAAACTTTCCAGACAGGTTGTATATATCAGAAAGTTATTCCTTCTCCCCCCAAAACAGCTGTCCTGAATCACTGCTTAGCCACGAGGGTCTCCCCAGTATCTTGATTTATGCTTCCCTAGATGACTGGCTCCTAGTCGGGTATGCACAGTTCGGGGCTATGCAAAACAATCCATTTAGCGTTAGAAGAAAACATAATAAGGAAAGATAATCGAAGCCCTATGTGTTAATTTTTAATCTATCCCTTATAATCTTCTATTCTTTGTTGTATTTTGTACTATAGCTCTGTCAGTTCAACAGACCACGTGTCTATATGGTAAGGGGCGTGCTCAGAATTTCTTTATGGAGGGGCGCCTGGGTGGCGTAGTCGTTAAGTGTCTGCCTTCGGCTCGGGGCGTGATCCCGGCGTTCTGGGATCGAGCCCCACATCAGGCTCCTCCACTATGAGCCTGCTTCTTCCTCTCCCACTCCCCCTGCTTGTGTTCCCTCTCTCGCTGGCTGTCTCTATCTCTGTCGAATAAATAAATAAAATCTTTTAAAAAAAAAAAAAAGAATTTCTTTATGGAAAAAGATGCATGATCAGAAAAGTTTGGAAACCACAATCTTGGATAACTCCAAAGGAGATCTTGCAAAAGGGGATACTGACGCTGCTTAGACACACAGCTGCCATGGCCCAACCAGAAAATTCCATGCGTTAATTCACGAAAGCATCTGACCCAGTGGTCCTGCCCTCTGACCGTGTATCAGAATCTCTTGGGGGGAAATCTGGAAGCCCATGTGGTGGGGCTCATTTCCATACCTACTGAGTCTGAATACCAGGGGAGGGTCTCAGGAGTCCGGGCTTTGGGCCGGCTGTCACGTGACGCTTACAAGCCGCCAGAATGGGACGCTCTATAGGGGGCGCTGTGGGTCTGGAGCATGAGGAAAGCCCCGGTGAGACATGGTGGGCTTTGGGAGCAGAAAACAGCAGGGTGCAGGCCCTCAGTCTGCATGGAAAGTGGTGTGTTAGGATTTGTCTGCTCCCTGTTTCTGTCTCCTGGGAGTGCCGTCCTCTGTGAGGTTTCCCAGATGCCCCAGTGTCCCCTGAACGGACCCACGATGGGAGCAGCATTGACCATGGTTTTGGACCTCCACTCTCAGAGAGTAGTTAGAGCCTGAGCCTTGGGAGAAGGGCCAGAGAAGCTTTGAGCCACTTAGACTCTCCACCAGAGGCACCAAGAAAGTCGGCGTGGTTCTGTGCTGTCCAAGCCAGCCCAAGTGCCTTGGGGATACGGGTGTTTGCAAAATATTTGGGCCAATTATAGCATATATTTGCCAGTGCTGAACCATGCGTGTTTATCCTTTGGGACCTCCTGGAAGAAGGGTTTGGGGTAGATGGGATTTGGGGTCTGGATCCTGGGCAAAGACCACGTGCCACATTCGATTAGACTGAGAACCCACATCTACGAACTTCTTTGGTCTTCCTAACAAGCAAGAGATGGGTCTCCTGTGCCACTCCCATTTTACACACCCAGAAATCAGGCCTAAGAGGCCAAGTGACTGGCCCAAGGTCACTCAGAGGATCTGGGGCCGTGGCCAGCATCAGCCCTCCGGACATGCACCCACACCAAAAATACTAGTTTTGGGGAGTTGGGCTGTGTGCTCCTTGCAGACAGGGTCCACATAGTATCTTCCTTTTGTTCCAAGCACAGTGCCAGGCGCATGGTAGTTGTTCATGAAATGTTTGTTAGATAAAGGGAAAAACTACCTTTCCAGGACACCTGAGTCAGGCCCGGTTTTAGTGTCAGTGAGAGAGAAACAGAGCTCCACCCACCCTCCCTCACATCTCTGCCTTTGGCCTGCGATGTGGACTAAAATCCTTAGGTTCAGAACCACTCCTCTGGCTCAACCAAGTGGCTCAACCATCCATTTTTAGGGGCATTTTAAGTTTCCTGCTCTGGGGCGATTTAAGTTTCCTGACTGCCCCCTTCATTTCCATGGGGCCAGAAGGTCCTCACCAGTGACAAAAGCCCCACATGACCCCAGGACAACTTTTTCAGAGATTTCCTTCTCAGTACTCCTGTCTTAGGAGACAGACATACTGATGCAGCTCATTAACCAGAAGAGCCCGAAGGGGTCAAAAACAATCTTGGCCCGTGGGATGCCGACCGCAGACCACTCACCTGAACTTATAATCTCTGAAGCACATTTGATGGGCTTTGAGCTTAGAAATGAGAAGCTTGACAATTTTCAGGAAGATGAAGAAATTGACCTTGGAAAAAAACAGATGTGGGTAAGTAAGTGATGGACGCCACACGGTTACGAATAGCAAGGTCACCCTGCGGCTGGTCATTGGGTCCTTGTCCATGTGACCCAGGGGAAATGTGTCAGTTGGCCATTCAGGTAGTCCAAGGTCATGGTCGTCCCCCGTCTTCCCGAGGCCATCTCAGTACATCCACACGCTGTTTTATTTAATCCTACACTAATGCTCTGAAGAAGCTACACTATTTTTATGTCATGGCATAACGAGAAAATAGGGGCACGGAAGAGCCAAGTACAGTTTCCAAGGGTGCGCAGCCAGTAAGTGACTGAGCGGGTATTAAATACAGCTTTACCTGAAAATAACCTGTTCTGCACTTAAACAGTCTCCCTTCTGTCTCTTCTGAACTCCAGCCCTGTTGGTGTCTAACTTGAGTCCTGTAGCTGCCATGGAATTTATTGGAAAGTGCATGTTGTCTTCTCCCTAGACTGTATTCCACACCTGTCATGGGCTGGGACAGTTCCACCCTTCGTGCTCAGCCTTGATGGAAACATTTAAATATGTCTGCAAATTCTTCAACACTGTTCCCTTCGAAAAGCAGAGTCTAACTTCTCCCTTCCCTCTGGGATGTGCGCTAGGCTTAGCTATGTGCATCTAATGAAAAGAATATGGCAGCCATGAGGCTATGTGACTTCTGAAGTTAGGTCCCCAAACGATGGCATCCACCTGGTTCTCTGTCTCTCTCTCTTCAGGGAAAGCTAGCAGCCATATTGTGAGGACACTCAAGCAGCCTGTGGAGAGACCCACCGGGGGGAACTGAGTCCTCCTACCAACAACCAACACCACTTGCCAGCCGGGTGTATGAGCCACCTGGGAAGCTGACTGTCCAGCCCCAGTCAAGCTATCGGATGGCCGCAGCCCTGACCGACTCCTTGATAGCAACCACACGAGACGTCATGAGGCTCTTGGAGAGGTAGAAGGGTGAGTGGTGGAGTGTGGCTAGGGCTTGGAGAATGAGAACAAGATCTGTGAAGAGTAAGACTGGAGTGGATTGGGAGTGGGGTGCCGAACAGCAGCTCCTGCAGAGCCTTTCATGGTCACGTGGAGGAGTTTGGGTCTCCTTCCGAAAGCAATGGAGAGCCAGTGACGAATCTTAGGCAGGTGAGTTACCCGATCAGATCTGCATTTCAGAAAGATCATTTTAATGGCCATGGGGGCTATGGATTGGAAGAGTAGGGGAGACTGGCTGAGAGCAGTTCACAGTTCCCAGGGAAGAATGATGGAGAGGTGATGTGAAGCCACAGTGGTGATACAGCAGCGATGGGGAGTACGAGATGGACTGGAAATTTCTAAGGAGTTGGAGTCAACTGGCCTTTGTTAGTGGCTGGATGTGAGGTCAAAGATGACCCGGAGTTTCTCAGCAGATCTCAAATGTGCGGTAGTGTCATTCACTGACAGTAGATGGGAGGAGGAAGAGCAGTGCAGAGGGAAGAGGGAGAAGTCTAGTTATTTTGGATGCAAGAGATGTCCCAAGGCAGTGAGATATTTATGTCTGGATCTCGGTGGAGAGGTCCCAGCTGGAACATGAAGCCAGCGCTGGAAGAGGTGAGATTGCCCAGAAAGGCTAGGTAGACTGGGAGAAAAAAAAGGGTTAGGAACTCAGCTGGTAATGAAGAGAAAGGTGGCGGAAGTGGAGGCAACAAAAGAGACTGAGAAAGAGTAGCCAGGGCAGTAGGAGCAAACGAAGTGGTGACCTGGGAGCTCATGGCTGTTGGAATGTAAGGAGGTAAACGCTACATGCAATTTAAGCAAACTAAGACTGCATTTAGCAACGAGGAGCTGAGAAAAGGAGCAGTTCACAGGTGGGAAGCTTTGCTTTGTGAGCTGAACATGAAGAGGGAGACAGCCAGTGTAGACCACATTGAAGAGGCTTGGCGGTGCAGGGAAGCAGAATGATAGAACAGAAATTGACAAGGGATGCAGAATGGGGATAATGTCTCCCCTCTTTTATGTGCACAGGTGGAAGACGTTTGGGGTTACAGTTGTTTTTAAAATGGAAAAGACTTAAGAATGCCCCTATGCAATGAGGAAAGAGCCAGTAGAGACGGTGATTGGGGGACAATTAATGGAGTAAAGTGTCTACAAATACTGAGCCGACCCAGTACTAATGCCCCCCGCCTGGAAACACAACCCTAGAACCACATACTGAAACACAAGCGGCAGAATCCAACATGTACCTCCTGTGACTTGCCTTCTTGGCCCCAGGGGAATCAGTGCTCAAAACGAACAGTCTGCAGTTTCAGGCAAGACTCTATTTATCCAATCCACCAGCCAACAGGAATGATGGAGCTTCCCAGCCAAAGAATATTTAGTAACAGAACACTTAAATACAAACTAAACGCAACCAAGTCATTTATTTCTTTAATGGGATATCTGCTTTTCATCACGAAGAGAAAACGTCGTGTCCTTGGCTTAGTGATTTGTTGAACTTGGGCATTTTTCTCACAAAGTAAGTTTAAGCGGGGAAAGGAACATAGTTCAGCAAATTGATTTCAATCGGGACTGCATCCTAGGAAATGAAGGGTTGTGATGAGGGGCGGGGGGAGGGGGGGTTTGCTGTTCTTTGTGTCTTCCAGGGACTAGACATGAGAAAATGGGCATCAACCAATGGGCCATATGGAGGAAGCCCTTCTTCAGTGCCGCGGAAGGAAACACCAGCCCGGACGAGCCTGTGTTCCTCTAGGTGTCCAACAAGATAAGAGTCAGCAAGCACATTCAAGAACCCAGCCAACTCCTCTTAGATTCTGTGATCAGAATGGGGGTGCTTGGGACCCCAAATATGTAAGGCTCCCTTTCAGGTCCTAGAAGGTACAGAGTGCATTAGCACATAGAACATTCTCTCTTGGTGATGCTGCTTTGGCATCCCAGCTCCTGCGCTGAGAGCTGGGTCTACGGGCTGGCAGAGGTATTTGCTAACATGGGAGGGGGCTCAGAAGTCGGCTTCATCTATCCCTACCCCCTGCCAACCCTCGTCCCCTCCTCATCTGGCCTGCTGTGTGGCTAAAATGCCTACCATTAGAGCTCCTTTGGGTTAAAATACTTCATCTTCAGAATCCTGCTGAAGTGCACCCATCACATAGCAGGTAAGGAACACCTAGGAATGGGGGGCCTTTCTCCATCTATTATTCATTCATTTTCTCATTTGTATAACAATGAATGATTTAGTCACTACTTATGATCTGACCTACTTTCACCATGGGAAGCAGAAGATGGGCTGCGGCAAAGGTGAGTTTTAATGGGTTGGGAAAACACAGGGTATGGAGAGATTCCACTGTAGCTCTTAGAGGAGGGCAATGTGGAAATGAGTTGTTTTGGGGACACAGAAAGCCCCTTGGGCTCCTGGTGAGACAGAAGTCCTATAAAGGGACAAGACCAGTAAGGACTAATTTTACTGATTTCTCAACTTGCCCAAGTCCTGAGGTTATCAGAGAAGATTCAATAGGAACACATGAAACCATTAAGTCAACACATGGTTCCTTCAACTCATTGGCTCAAAAAAGCTGTTCAACTGTGTGTTCGATTAGGTTGATCTGTTACCACCAGGAATTACGGTGTGGATAGAACAATCTTGCAGTGCACGTACTTTGTAAGGCTGTCCGTGAAGGGCTGGACTAATCAAAGCCTTATGGATATTCTACTGGGAGCAGAGACTAGGATACAAGACTATTATATTATTCCAGGATGGTTCTATTCTCAATGTACACTCAAAGGTAACGGGTTAATTTAAGTAGTGGAGTCTTGCACCCTGAAGAAGATGGGAATTCTCCAATGTCTATGTCCCATGAAAGACGTCTGGACTCTGGGCTGTCACATGACGGTGATTTCTGAAACCCAGAGACTCAGGAAGGCAGCAGCTCAAGTCAGCCGGGCTGTCTGGAAACCCAACATGGCGCTCATTTACATCAGCCCGTGCTGAGCCACAGATGCAGACCCAGCCTGGGCGGTGGGAGAAGCCCAGCTATGGTAACAAGGATGCTCACTGGGGAGCCTGGGTCTGGGGACAGGAGACTCTCCTTAGTCCCATAGCTCGGTTCACGATGCACATTTGGCTTTTCCCAGAAGCCTCTGGCACCATGCTCCAGAAAATAGGAACCAGCCTCAAATCTGGACAAGATGAAAGAAGTGCTCTGAAATGCCAAATGCTATGAGCGACTTCTTGGTTATTATGCTATTTTTAGCAGCTGGCAAATACGTGGGGTTAGGAAACCCCTTTTTTTGCCCCTAACGCAATAAAGGTTTGGTTTTTTGCTTATGCAATACTCTTATCACATTGAGGGGGAGCTCTGCTCCATGCTCCATGCCATTCAGGGACCCAGGCTCCACATCCAGTGTGTGTTTCCAGGAATCCTATTTTGGGTTTGGGGTTCTATCCACTCAGGTTAGTGGAAAA
The DNA here is from genome assembly GCF_023065955.2 of Ursus arctos. NCBI lineage: Eukaryota > Metazoa > Chordata > Mammalia > Carnivora > Ursidae > Ursus > Ursus arctos. The sequence continues at coordinate 8,175,735 of NW_026622808.1, forward strand.
CTGTAACATGTGGTCTTTTAATCAAACGTGGAGGCAATTGTTGGCTCAGTCATGGTCTGATGAATCTCAGAACCATCACTATTAGACTTTGAACTGCCTGAGGGCAGAAACGATAGGACATTCATCTCTTTTTTCCCCCTGAAAGAAATTAGCACCAAGCCAAGCACACAGCAGGTGCTCCATAAATGTTAAATGCAGGTGCAAGAGAGCGAATGCCTGTGATTCGAGTGCTAAGGAAGCCCACCATGACAGTTCTGTTTGCATCACTCTAGGGCAGAGTCCAGGCTCTTCTGGTTTTATCCCTTAACCTTCTGAGCTGTTCTGTGCAGTCACTGTCTAGCCCAGGGTCCCTCAACCTCAGCGTGGTTGGCATTGGGTGGGACAATTCTTTGCCGTGGGGGCTGTTCTGTGGACTGTAGGGTGTGGAACGGCAGCCCTGGGCTCTATGCTTAGCTGCCAGTAGGACCCCCACCCCAGTTGTGACGATTAAAAATGTCTCCAGACGTGGCCGAATGTCCCCAAGGGGGGGCAGAATCACCGTCACTTAAGAACCACTGGTCCAACCCAACTGTGATTTTACAGAAGAAACAGAAGCCCACAGAGGTCAACCGCTTGGCTCAAGGGCATACCACAGGTCGGCCACGAAGCCCACGCTCTGTGTAGGGTACGTGAAACCCACTACCCTGGGCGTGAAGAGAATGGGATCCTAGAGCTTGCGCGGCGCTGGGGGTGGGGTGGGTGGCAGGAAGACATCAGGTTCGGCAACCCGTTCCTCAGGACAGAGTCTCTTCTCTAGGAAACTGATAGAGATGAACAACCCAAAGCCTTTCTCTGTGGTCCGCGTCAAGGTTTTACCAGTTTAGATTCTGATGTCCTTCCTGTGACCAAAAGGAACTTTCCTCATTTCTCTTCAAACCCATTCCTCTTGTCCAAGCCCCGGTACTCAGACAACCATAGCTCAGCAAGGTCCTCTGGAAGACCTTCACAGACCCGAAGACGATTATGAAAGTGTCCCTTCCAGGCGTGACTGTTGACTTCCCTGAATTTGAGAGGTGAATTAGTAAAGAGCTTAGTCTCCAAGGAAGAAGAGAGTCCACCAGACGTGGGGCCATCAGATGGGTTTGCAGAAGGGAAGGGCAGTGTTTGCAAAAGGCATGGGAGGAGTGAAGCACCAGGATGGATGCGGGGAACGGTGAGTTTCCACGTAGAAATTGAGCGCGGGGTGCTTGCGGCCGGGTGGGTAGACAGGGAATGGCAACACTTACCCACTCAGCACAGTAAGGAGTTTGGAAGCACGCCTGAGAGCAAGAGTGCGCCATGAAAAATCACACAGAGAAGACAGACGTCATCAAACTGAGCTCTCGGAAGTCCGCTCCGGCCACGAGACAGAGGCTGGATTGCCAGGGGCAAGAGGGAAGGAGGGAGAGCACGCAGCTGTGCACAGGAAATCCCAAAAGGCTGAAGAACGGCAGAGACCGTGGGCAGGGGTGAGCGGGAGGAGCAGAAGGTGTGGACGGGACAGAGAGGAGCCAGTGCGAGCCAAGGTGACCCTGACCGTTCCGGTGTAGCTGGTAACAGCTTGGGGTGGTAGAAGCAAGGGCACCTAAAGGTCGTTTTACCCAAGATGAGAGGGTACGGCATGTTGTCTTGTCCTGGTGAGAGAGGGTGGGGCTACGGGAACTCAGAAGCAGCGGGAGGGACCAGCACGCAGGTCAGCCGGCCACGGACAGCCAAGCGGCAAGGCCCAGAGCAGTGGCCCCAGCCGCGGCTGTGCGTTCGAATTCCTCGGAAGGCAGCTGCGCTCCCTGCTGTACCACCAACGCTGCACCATTCCAATCACTTGGGAGCTTTTAAAACTACAACTGTCCGGGCCCCACCTCGAGAATTTCTGCTGTAATCCTCTCGGGTATGAGCCTTGTTTCTAACGCACACCCAGGCTTGAGAACCACCGGTGTGAGGGCAAAGAGGTCCACAGACTCCCATGGGAGCCCCAAACCCCGGGGATCTTGTTGCCGTGCGAATTCTGATTCGGGAGGTCTGGGGCGGGGCCTGAGAACCTGAATTTACAACAAGAGCTCAGGGGACCACCCTTTGAGCTGTGAGGATGCTCTCCAGTCCGGGCTGCACATTGGAATCCCCAGGTCACACCTGAGATCAATGGAACACAGGTCTCTGGGTGTGAGGCCCAAGCAAAACAAGTTTTGGAAGACAGCCCGGTGCTTCTAAGAGCAGCCAAGACGGAGAACCATCGATATGGCTTCTAGAAGGCAGCAGGGTAAACACTAGGGTTCCAGCTGCACCGAGCGTGACCTCCATCCCACGGAGGGCCTGCTGGTCTCCATCCTGCCTTCTTCTGCCTGGTTAGCGAGAACCTTCCAGTGCTGGGGAGTGTGGGTCACAGGTGTTCACTGAATAAGTTCATGCAGGGCTGCCATCTGCTTGGGCCGGCTGCCAGGAGGACTAGAACATGGGGCTGACAGTGGCCGCAGACAGGTTTTGGACAGATACGTGTAATGAAGGATTGCTGGGGCCGTAGCAGAAGTGTGTACGGGATCTGGGAAGGACACGAAGGAAGGTGTGATGATTCTATTTCCTGCGGGGACTGTCTGGGGACCGCAGCCAGGGGGATCAGATGGCAGAGGGAGGGGGCGCCCAGCGCAGGAGGGTCCAAGATGAGGTACTAATGTGTGGCAGGCCTGCATCACGCATGTGGGCAGGAGGTGATAAAGATCTGGGGGGCAGCAGCACAGGGCTGTGCTTACAAGTCCTGGTGCCCCCAGTCAGACCCTTTGGGCTGAGATCCAGCGCCCCCACTTCCTGGGACTTGAGGCAAGTCTCTTCCCATATTCTCGGTGTCCTCGTAAGTCAAAGAGACATAATAATAGCCCCTGCCCGTGAATGGGTTCACGTGTACCGGGTGCTTAGATGGCGTGGCATAGAGGAGGCTCTCAATACAGGTCACGGGCGGTGTGCGGGGTACCCGTCAGGAGGGGTGCTGGGGCCACAATGGGCAGTGTGGCTGGAGAGGACGGGAACCTGGAGAAGTGACGTGGGGGAGGGGCAGGGCTGAGCTCACAACTCCGCTCTCGCTCGGGATGCGTGTGGCCAGACTCCACTGTGTGCAGAGTGACCGGAGGGGACGCAGCCAGCAGCGCGCATGCTCAGCCTAGACGTGACACCGGCCTTGGACTCATCAAGAGCACCCCCACACTCCCGATGTCCCCCTCAATTTCGATGGCTGCTTTCCCCTCCCCATCCCGGCCTCTTTGGTAGACTGCGTCCCACAGTATCCTCCAAAAGAGCTTCATGACTCCGGGTCAAGCAGTCCCTCCCCAGCTGTCAAATTCTGGGGCCACTAGGAATAAGGGCCCTTCCTCCTCAGGGTCTCCGAGGAGCATTATCTCTTGACTAATCCCCACCCCAGCTTTGGGTAACATTGACTACGCTTTTCTCTTCTAAAGCAGCTTCCTTTCACCCCCCTCCCTCCTGCTAATGGTGTCAGAATCCGAGCCCATAGCTTTGCCATCCCTGGGCTTGTTGGTAACTGAGGGCGGCTGCGTCCCTAAGGGCCACCAATACGGGGTCACTGAGCTGGTTACAGGTTTCTAGGCATAGTCTGAGGACCCAGGGAGAGGGAGGCGTGTAGTTCAACCCTGCATTTGAGTCCTGACCCACAACGAGGAGACGCCCCTAACTTGTTCCTTCTCGCTCAGCACGTCCTACTCACAACTCAGCCACTCCTGCTCAAGGGAACCGGCCCCGGCTCCCGCCGAGCCACAGAGTTTGGGAAAGGTGCCCGGGGAAGGGGAGCGGGGTCCCCCACAGCTGCCGAGCTCAGAGAGGAAGAAGCGGGAGCGGGAGAGTCCTTACCATTACGCAAAGCAGCATGGGCCCGCGGATGATCCACCAGATTTTCTTATTCCTGTTGATCCCCCAGCACCTACAGCAGAGTGGGGTGAAGACGTAAGACAGAGACAAGGCTGAACGAACGGGCTCGTGCCCGCTGGAGGAAGGGTGCTCACACTCAAGACGTGCCCCCCACCCCCAGCCCCTGTGAACGATGACACAATAACCAATTTGTCCCCATAGCTTTACACACTGAGGGCCCCTGTTAACCAAGGCAGTGACTTCTCGCGTTAACTGCAGCTAATTTTGTGCTGATTTGCGTGTGTAACTAAGCTAACAAACTCATTACTACAAGGCAGATCTGTGATTATTTTATCTACATTTCTAAGTATATTGTAGATGGCCAAAATGGAAGGGAGTGGATGTTCTCTTGGGGAAAATGGCATAAACCCTTGTATTTGGGCATATCTGGGAAGTGCGAGAGCAGGTGAATTTCCTACCCCGTGTTCTCCAGCTGCACACGGGCGATACTCCAGGGTGCAACAAACAGCAGCGGGAAGGCTGGGGGAAGAAACGGGGAGACGCAGTTAGGAGCCGAGGGGCGAAACCTGCCTGCCTCCCACCCCAGCCTGATGGGCCGAAAGCATCTGGCAAAAATGTATAAAAGCCCACATATCACCGAATTGCAGGCTGAGAGCTGGAGAGACCTAGGGTGGGACAGAGCCCATCTGTTGTTTTACTGTCAGACAAACCGGGACGCAGAGAGGAGAAAACGTTTGTCATGTGTTGCAAAGCAGCTCAGAGTAAATCCAAGACATTAACCCAAATCTCCCAAAATGTAGGCCAACCGTATTTCTTCTGAATCCTGTAGCCTCACGTTCTCCAAGAGTCTGTGGCAACAGGGGTTCCAGACCCCATCTTGAAGACTCAGTTGGCGTTATAGACTGAATGTGTTCCCCCACTCTCCATCCCATGTTGAAGCCCTAGCCCCCAGTGTGGTGATAATGGGGGCAGGATCTTTGAAAGTAACTAGGTTTGGAAGGGGAGGTGGTGGTCATCATGGTGGGACTAGTGCCCCTATAGGAAGAGACCAGAAGAGACTAGAGAGCCTGCTTTCTCTCTCTCTCTCTCTCTCTCTCTCTCTCTCTCTCTCTCTCTCTCTCCCACATGAGCCTACAGTCAGAAGGCAGCTATCTGCAAGCCAGGAAGACCCCTCCCTAGAACTCGACCATGCTGGCTCTCTGATCTCAAACTTCCCAGCCTCCATAACTTCGAGAAGTAAATGTCTGTTGGGTGAGCCATGCTGTCTATGGCATTTTGTGATGGCAACCTGAGCAGATCACTGCTGGGGACAGGGTAGGAGGGAGGGCCTCTGATTCTATCAAAAACCCCGTCGGCTTTTGAACGTTGGCATTGGGTCTACAGTGTTTGTGAGTTTCTGCACGTGCGCACACACAGCCCTTTCTTCAGCATCTTGCTGCTGGAGAGTTCTCTGTCCCAGACGCTCCCTCCGATTGGGAAACCAAAGGCTCCATCAGGCTCCTATGTTCTGATGGGCCCCTAGGAGAAGAGGTCACTCACCCCAACCCACCAGCATGTATCTGGGCCACAGCCGCCTCTCAGAGAGCACTGTGGGCTCCAGCAGCGTGTGGAGGTAAAGGCCTTCGACCAGCAGCCATGAGTAATTGGCACCCACGAAGTAGTGAAGCAGGACCTGGGCGGAGCGGCAGGAGGCAGATATCTGCGGAGGACAGAGCACCCGAGGGTGAGGCCAGGCATTCTCATGTGGACCCAAGAGGGTGGAGAAGGGCCTCCCCATGCACAGCCCTCCCTCTTCCCCACCTTGACCCTGTGAATCCACTGACCATCTCGGAGAGGCTGGCAACACTAACAAAATGGGAGGGAGGGCTTCCTGTAGCTTCCAAAGCCCAGCCTCTCCCTTGACATTTTGTACATTGGTAGACGGACAAAAACAGAGAGACCTCGTTAGCAGAAAGTTCCCTAAAGGAAGCACTAGAAGGTATGCTCTTTTTTTTTTTTTTTTTTTTTTTTTAAGATTTTATTTATTTATTTGACAGAGATAGAGACAGCCAGCGAGAGAGGGAACACAAGCAGGGGGAGTGGGAGAGGAAGAAGCAGGCTCCTAGCGGAGGAGCCTGATGTGGGGCTCAATCCCAGAACACCGGGATCACGCCCTGAGCCAAAGGCAGACGCCCAACCGCTGCGCCACCCAGGCGCCCCTAGAAGGTATGCTCTTTGATCTTAATTCAACTCAGCAAGAAACCAAGGACTAAAAAAAAAAAATCTTCATATGATTGGAAAGGAGGAAATATGTTTCTAGATAACCCGTGAATCAAAAAGGAAATAATGGTAAAAATTAGAACTTATTTCTGAACCGAATGAAAGGAAAATCCTGAATACCAAAATGTGTGGTATGCGGCTAATACCACATCGAGAGTACAACCTGTAACCTTAAATGACTTCGGTTAAAAAAGAAAAAGGTGGAAAATCAACTATCCTGACTACCATGTCAGAAAAAGCAAACTTAACCTCAAGAAAGGACATGGCAGGAAAGCATAAAGATAAAAGCAGAGATTAACGAAAGAGACAACATAAAATAAGGAGAATCAACAATGTCAAAATTTCTTTCTACGGGAAGTCTAGTAAAGCCATAAAACATCTGGCCAGGATGGTCAAAAGGGGAGAAAAGAGAGTGAAAGTATCATGGGATCCAAAAAAGCAATACCTTCATAGCTCCAACAGACCTCAAAAAGATTTTAAGAAACTATGAACAATATTATGGCAAGAAATCTGAGAAGTTAGACGAGGCGCACAAATTCCTAGAAAAACACAAGCTACTAAAGCTGACGCAAGAAGAAATAGAGAATCTGAATAGGAGTCGAAACTAGTCCATAATTAAACGCCTTCCAAGAAAGAAAAATCTGAGCCCAAATGGCTTCACTGGAGTGATCTCTCAAACGTTTAAGAAAGAAAAATACCCATCTTAAATAAATCCTTCCAGAGAATAGAGAAAGAGGTGACAAGTCTGATTTGTTTAAAGAGGTCAGCATAAATTTTATCTTCTTTATCGCAAGAGAAGAAACTTACTCACAGGTGCAGATGAGGGAGTGCTAAACAAAACACAGGATCAGCTAACGAATCCAGCAATACAGGAAAAAGAGTAATATATCATATAGAACCGAGTTGGGTTTATTCCAGAGGGTGAATTCAACAGGTTACTACAATCATTATTAACAAGACAAAGGAAAAAACATCCCAACAGAAGCAGATTTCAATGTGCAAAAGCTTTGCTGCTTTAAAAAAATAGTAATAATAATAATTAATAATAATAATGGTAATAAAGGCTGATCAGGTTTGGTTGTTTTGCTCACAGATGAAGAAATTTCCCATCCAAGAACACACAGCACCCTGCGGCAGACTCTTCCATGAGGATTTCCTTGACCTGCCCCCGTCTCGGGAGGTTTGGGGGTTTTTTTGGTTTGGTTTTGGGGGTTTGTTTTTAAGTCAGATGATGTCTCTCTAGCCAGAAGGACTTGGACACCCCTTTATCTCCCTCTTCCCGTTCCCAGCTCCGCCTTCCTGTCCCACGATTCCCAGGACTGCTCACCGGGTGGGAGGCTATGATAGGGAGGGACATACCTCTGACACGTAGGACATCCACTCTTTGTCACTCTTGGGCCTCCTGGAGTAAGAGTTGTAGAAGATGGCATCCTTCACCAGCACCGCCAGGGCTCTCAGGATGAAAGAAGCAAACAGGTTCATGTGGATGTAGTTGCGTGTGCAGTGGAGTTTTCTGTGCAGGGAGAAAAGCAGGTGTCTTCCCTCAGGAAAGAGTGGTTCAGACCAACAGGTGTGTGCCTGAAACACCTGGGCACCTATCACTAGAGGGCAGATGTCCACAGCGTAGACTCCAGAGCGGCACGGCTGGGTTATGTGCTTTTCTCTGTGCCTCATTTCCCTCATCTGGAAAATGGGGATAACATTTACACATTGAGTAAAAATTGAGCGATTGAGGCCGAAGGGTTAAATCAGCTGTCCAAAGTCCTAGACAAGTAAGTGGTGGGGCTGAGATTCAGACCCAGAAACTCTGAGGCCAAGGCACCACTCTCTAAGGCTCTACTACCTGCGAGGACGAGAGTGCTTACCTCAAGGATTGTAGGAGCACCAGTGCGTTAATGGGTGCAAAGTACTCACACAGTGCCTACCATCGTAAGTATCCAGAAAATGTCAGCCCTCGTTACCTCCTCCTCACCCACCTGAAGCCTCCTGCAGGCTTTTTTTTTTTTTTTTTTTGGTACTGGCTGGTGTAAAACTGTGTCCTCAGTCTCTCTAGCCAAAAGGACCCTTTTCCATCACTGTGTCCTCACAGCCCTGCCTGTGTTTCCAATGCAGCACAAATCTGCCTGGTTTTAGAGCTAGTATTACTTTTTCTAAACAGTATTTGAGGCAGGTCTTGTGTTTTATTAGTTATGCATCTTTCTCCCTAATTAGATTGGGTGCCACTCAAAGGCAAGGACTAGATCTTGCTCTGCCAGCACATGAGGCAAAATGGACATCTGGTCAACCCCCAGGCTGAGCTAAAGTAATTTTCCCCAGGGCTGGGCAGCTACTTTCTCTGCGCTTGCTTCTGGGACTTTGAGAAGGTGAGTTGAGGAGGTCATGGATGGCAGAGGGTACAGGCTATGGAATTCTCCCACTGCTCAAAAATTGCTCTCTGGATGGGGGATATGGTCATGACTCTGCTCCAGGAGCCATAGAATATCCTGGGATTGAGGGGCCAGACCTGGGGCTACAGGAGCCCAGCTGGGGAGCTGTTACGGTGCTAACATCCAGGTCTCCAGAAGGTCCATCCAGGTCTCCTGCATTGTTATCAAATGCTCATTCTGCCACATTATACTCAGTTATGTTGCTGAATGAAGGCCGAGAGGCAGCCTTGGAGGGCTCCCTCAGGGGTCCATGAATATCTCACTTGGATGATTTTTAAAAACATGAATTAGTAAAATGCACTCAGGCTTTGGATTCTGAGAAACAATATAAGGGAATGAAATGCTCAGGCTCTGACCTGCCTGGTTGTGAACCTGTCCCCATCACTCACCAGATGCATGGCACTGGGCAAGCTCCTTGATCTCTCCATATTTCAGTCAACTCATTTATAAAATGGAGCTAACGATAATGCTAATCTCCTAGGATTAGAATTGGCCTTAATTCTGTTTACGAAGAAATTTAAATAATTTAATGCATGTAACGTGCTTAGAAATGTGCCTGGCACCGAGGAAGCCTGGGGGCCCAGCTCTGCCACTCACTAATTTTGGGTAAGTTTCTTAATCTCTTCTGTAAAAACCATGCCTTTGGTGGAGCGGGGTAGACAGGAGGTTATCCGATCCCAAGGAGGCTAAGCAGAATTAAGACTCCCAGATTCCAGTTCCAGCTGTACTCTGTGACCCCAGTGACCCAGTGCCTCTCACTGGGCCTTGGATATCCCTCTCCCCTCCACCTGCAAAATGGAGTTGATCAGCCAGAGACATTCTCAGATCCCTTCCAGCTGTGATGGGCCATGACATGAGCCAGCCCAGTCTTCTGTCTTCTAGAGGGAGCCAATGATCAAATTCCGGGGTGGACACCTGAAGATGTGCAGGCAGAAGTTCCACTCACCGAAGAAACAAGAGGAGGGTGAGTGCCAGGAGGAGGGAGATGATGGAGAGAGAGTACCCCACGGTGTATAACAGCTGCAAGGTCGACAGCAAGGCACGGTGTTCCGCCTGAGCAGAGACAAAAGAGCAGATCTGACCACCAAGCCAGGCAGCTATGCTCTCCACCCCCCAGATCTGTGCCCTGGATGACCAAGGGTCTAGGCATACACTGTAGCCTTGTTGACACCCAGCTAGGGTAGCTTAGACTGCTCTCTGGCCCATCGCAGAGGCCAAAGAGCCTTGATGTACTGAAATACCCACTGGGGGTCTCACCTCCCGGGCTGATCCTATAGCCCAACGTTGATACAGCAAGATTCACAGTATCAAGGAAGAAATGAGCCCAGAACAAGAGGGTGCCTTAGAAATGAGGACAGGTTTTTTTTTTGTCCCTGGGTGTGCTGTCCCTAGAGTGTAGGAGACCCTCTCTCTGGAAGATGGGGCCAGGTTTTCATCTGGATGTTCCCTCCTAAAATAACTTTTCATGCCTGACCACTTAGGTGAAGACCCCATAAAATAGTGGAATATTTTCTCTGAGTCCCAGGGCAGCCTGATTGTGAACAGAGGATAATTTATTGGAAACTCTGTGTTGTCATTTTCCAATGGAATTTCACCTTCTCACTCAATCCGTCATGCTTCTCGCCATCAAGATGATGTTTCTCACTAAATTTTTTGTACAAGAACCCACAGCAAATATGTATTACGTGCTAAACCATGGCTTAAGCTTCTCTACATTACAATTTTATCAACTTTATTGAAATATACCTGGTGTACCACTAACTGTGCATATTTAAAGAATAAACCTTGATGAATTTAGACATGAATATATCTGTGATTTCATCACCACATTCAAGATAATGAACATTTCCATAACCTCCCCGAAGTTTCCTTGTGACCCTTTATAGTACATCTCCTCTCATTTCCTCGCACCATCTAATGCCCAAGTAAACACTGTTTTCTGTTATTAGAGATTTTCACTTTACAAAATTTTACATAAATGGAATCCTATGATATGTACTTTCCCTTTCTCTTCCTTCCTTTCTCTTTTCTTTCTTTCTTTCCTTTTTCTCTCTCTTCCTTCCTCCCTTCCTCCTTCCCTCCTCCCTCTCCCTTCCCTCATCCCTCCCCTCCCTTCCTCCCTTCCTTCTTCTTTCTTTTCTTTCCAAATCAAGCTTATTTACCTCGGAATAATTATTTTAAGATTCATCCATGTCATAGCATGTATCAATTGTCTACTTTTTATTGCTGAGTAATATTCCATTGAGAATATACCACAATTTATTTATCCACTCACCTATTGATGGACATTTGAGTTGTTTTCAGAGTTTGGCTTTCACAAATAAAGCTGCTATGAAAATTTCTGTATGAGTCTTTATGACGATGTAGGGTTTTATTTCTCTCAAATAAATATCTAGAAATAGAATGGTGGAGTAGTATGGTGTATGTTTTAACTTATTAAGAAACTGCCAAACTGTTTTCTGAATAAGTTGTATCAATTTATGTTTCCACCGACAGTGGAGTAGGAGTTCCAGCTTCTCTAGATTCTAACACTTCATATAATCAGTCTTTTAAATTTTAGCCATTCTAATGGGTATGTAGTACTAGCTTACTATGGTTTTAATTTGCATTTCTCTCATGATTAACAATGTTGAGAATCATTTAATGTGCTTATTTGCCATCTGTGTATCTTATTTGGTGATGTATGTATTCAAATATTTGGCCATCTTTCAAATTGGATTGTTTGTCTTAATTTTGAATTGTAATGTTCTTTATATATAATAGATATAAATCTCCTGTCAGATAAGTGTTTTGCAAGCATTTTCTCCCATTCTGTGGCTTGCCTTTTCATTTTTTAACAGTGTCTTTAGAAGAGCAGAGTTTTTTTGTTGTGATAAAGTTCAATTTGTCAGATTTGTCTTACATAGTTGTGCTTTTTGTGTCTTATTTTAGAAATCTTTACCTGACCAAGGGCCTTCATATTTTCAGCTGCTTTTATCCTAGAAGTTTAATAGAATGAGCTCTTAAATTTAGGTCTACGATCCATTAGTTAGTTTTTATTCATGGTGTGAGGCAAGGGTTGAAGTTCAGTTTTTTTGTTTTTGTTTTTGCAGCCAATTGCTCTGGCGCTATTTTTGGTAAGATTATTCTTTCCCCCACTGAATCGCTTGGCATTTTTGTCAAAAATCAATTGCCTGGGTCTTGTAGACAGAATATAGTTGGATTTTATTTTATCTTCTTAATGCAACCTGATAATCTCTTTTAATTAAGGTGTTTAGATCATTTATATTTAATGTGATTATTTATTTGGTTGAGCTTAAATCTCTTGGTTTTCTCTTTGTCCCATCTTTTCTTTGTTTTCTTTCCTTATTTTGGTTTGAGTGTATTTTTTATTCCATTTTTTTCTTCCATGACCTACTAGCTGTACCTCTGTTTTGCTTTTTAGTGGTTGCTTTCATGTTTATAGTATGCAACTTTAACTTATCATACTTCCATGTCCCTCATCCTGGCCTTTGTGCTATTGTCCCACATTTTACTCGTGCCTACATCAGACCCATAATACGTTGTTACTATCTTTAATTAATCACATCTCTTAAAAGATTTTAAAAATAAGATAAAAAATGTTTACCCTCACAGTTCCTATTTCTGGTGCTCTACATTCCTTTATGTTGATTAAAAATTCCATAGAACATGCATGTCTTTCTGTGTTAAAGGACTTTCTTCAACATTTCTTGTAATGGTGGTCTGGATACAGAAATCTCAGTATTGCCTTTGACTCTTTCCAAATCAAGCCCAACCATATTTCTATCTAGAATTATTTTCTATGGACCCCCGTCAAGAGCTCTACAATCCTGTCATGTCTCTAACTGCTCTTGTTGGTATCTCTTCAACTCGAAACTAAATCTATCCTTCTAAAACCAGCACCAACCTACCTCTTACAAGAAGTCCTCCATGAATGCCTCTCTGTGTACTGTCAACTCTGAACTCCCAAAGCACTTGTGGTCTGTTTCACAAATTGGGGCATCGGTTATATTACTCACTAATGTGTTGTTTGTTTGCATTTGTTGTGTATTTCCAGATAGGCTATAAATATCTTGAAAGCAGAGAAATGTTTAGTGTTTCTACACACAGAGTGGCATGAGTTCTTTAAATTGATGATTCAGGTGGCATATCGAGACCTTCCTAAGTCATCTGAGCCTCGTTTATATTGTATGGATGTATGAGGATATATGAAGTTAACACATTTAATTAAGTAACCTAATAATCTGTCTCTGAATTATTATATTTTAAAACATGTCTGTGTTTTATGCTTTTTTGAAACAAATTAGGGGAATTGCTTGATTTTTATTCGTCTGTGTTTTAGTTTGAGTCCCCACAGAAGTAGCTCCTGAGACAAGGATTGGAATGCAAGGACTTTACGTGCAAAGTGAACAAATCATCCGTAGGGGAAGGAAGAAGCTAGGGAAAACAAACGGTGCATTATCAAGGCAGTTACCATGGTGGGCAGTTGGAGCTTACTCCCTCTGGGGAAGTTCTGGAAGCTTCAGAATTAGCTACTCTAAGACTGAGGGAGCTGGGACATTTACATACTAACTCCTGCCAGTCATTGGTTAAGGGCTATTCTGTGGTGGGGAAGGGGGAGGGCATTAGTTCCTTGGTGCCTCTGGCCTGCCTTTCAGTGGACTAAGTGGGCTCTGAGAACCAGAGAACCAGCAAAGACATGCATATGCTAGCGATAAGACGTTAGATAATTGTGTACCAAACTGGTTAGGGCAAGGGGATAAAGATGGGCACCAACAGCACCTAGTATGGTTGGTTTCATTACACTCCTACAGAGGAGTTCCTTAAACTGTCTTCTATGTTCAGAGCTCCAATAAAATCTGCCTACTTCCCTAGTGACCCAGAACACCCAGTTTCCAGCTTACTCTCAGTACCAACAGGTGCGCCTTAAGTCACTTAGACCTCTTTATGAAATGCTTCATAATCAGCGTGCACTATGCATGCACGGAGGGGACAGGCATTCTCATACACTGCTGAAGGGAGGGCGAAATGGCACAACGCCTATGCAGGGGAATCTGACACTATTTAACGAAATTACATAAGCATCTGCCTTTTATTTTTTGTTTTTTAAAGATTTTATACTTATTTGAGAGAGAGAGTAGAGAGAGCATGAGCAGGGGCAGAGGGAGAGGGAGAAGCAGGCTCCCTGTTGAGCAGGGAGCCCGATGCAGGACTCAATCCCAGGACCCTGAGATCATAACCTGAGCTGAAGGCGGACGCTTAACCGACTGAGCCACCCAGGTGCCCCTGCATCTACCTTTTAATCTAGCAATCTCATTTCTGGGATTCTTCCAAAATATATACCACAGCAAATATGAGCCAACGTATGTATACAAGGTTATTTGAGGTGGCATCGGTAAGATTGGAAATAACCCCAATGGTCAGAGGAGAGTCACTGAATAAACTGCAGTCGATACACATACACATACGTAGAGTACTTTGCAGATGTGAAAGAAAAAAAAGAGAGAAATGTTTCTAGGCACTGACATAGAGTAATTTCTAGGACATGCTGCTAAGTGAAAGAGGCAAGATGCAGGATAAGGTATCTGGTATACCTCCTTCAATGTAAGAAAAATGGTAAAACAACATATTTGCTTAGTTTTGCAAAAAGAAGCATAAGATGTATATTACAATTTGATAAAAAGGAAAGAAAAAGAAAAAAGGAAGGAAAAAGTCAGAAAATAATAAAAATGTTTATCTATAGGGGTAGGCAGAAATAGGGTAGACACAGTGACTGGAACGTGGTTTCTCTGACTATACTTTTTTATATAATCTTGGCTTTCAAACCCCATCAGTATTTTGTTTATTAAAAACAAAATTAAAGGAGCACCAGGGAGGCTCAGTCGGTTAAGTGTCTGCCTTTGGCTCAGGTCATGATCCCTGGGTCCTGGGATCGAGTCCCACATTGGGCTCCCTGTTCAGTGGGGAGTCTGCTTCTCCCTCTGTCCCTCCCCTCCCCCTTCATTGTGCTCTCTTTCTCTCTCTCTCAAACAAATAAATAACACCTTCTAAAAAAATAAAATTAAAGACAGAAGAAAGCAAAGAGAGAAGAGAAAGGCCAATCATTAACGCTAATAGAAACAATGGAATAAAACTGTATATCCAATCAGTACCATGACCACATAGAGAAAATAGTTATTTCAAATAATTATGAACACAGTACTCTGCACATGGGATACAGTCTAAGGACAAAATGTGCTGCAAATGTGGGGTTTTTTTCCCCTTAAATCTATATACTACAAAGGTCTTAGGACCTAGGAGTAGTGGCAGTGAACACACCTAGCACTCAGATCCTGGTTTCTTCCTTTTTTTTTAATTTTAAAGATTATGTATTATCTATCTATCTATCTATCTATCTGAGAGAGCGCAAGCAGGGGGAGCAGGCAGAGGCAGAGAGAGAATCAGGTTCCCTGCTGAGCAAGGAGCCCGATGTGGGACTTGATCCTAGGATCCTGAGATCATGACCTGGGCCAAAGGAAGATGCTTAACCGACTGAGCCATCCAGGTGTCCTGGGATCTTGGTTTCTTTTCTCTCTTTTTTTAAAAGGTTTTATTTATATATTTTGACAGAGAGAGAGAGAGAGAGACAGCCAGCGAGAGAGGGAACACAAGCAGGGGGAGTGGGAGAGGAAGAAGCAGGCTCCCAGTGGAGCAGGGAGCCCGATGCGGGGCTCGATCCCCGGACCGTGGGATCACGCCCTGAGCCGAAGGCAGATGCTTAAAGACTGAGCCACCCAGGCGCCCCGGGATCTTGGTTTCTAATAACATTCGCCCACTTAGAGAATCCAGAACTCTGAAGAAATAGCTGATTTGGGCCCGGAACAGGGAAATCACGAGATGAGCTTGAACCATCTTCTTGTGCCAGAAAAGAAGGAAGTGGTCCAAGGCCAATGAGATTATCACAGAAGGACACAAGAGCCAGTCTGGAGGGATTTCACTCGCTAAATTTAGAAAAACATTGAGCATCAAAATAGTAAGGGAATAAAGCAATTTGTAAGCTCAGAGCGATACTCAAAACCAGTGGGGGGAAGGGGAAGGAGTCTTCTTTTCAGAAGAACGCCAGCTAGTAAATGTAGAAGAAATGACAGAGCTTGAATCAGCTCAAGCCAGCATCGTCAATGAAGGCCGCGACACTGATGAAGGGAACAAGACACACACACGATTCCAAAGTATCGTTCCACCAATTACTGGCCAGACAGGAAAGGAGACAGCACCTATACCATGGAGAGAGCTGGCTGTCACTACCGAGACCAAGCGACCACACGGAACATCACTGTAGTGTGACACCTGACGTTTTGGTCTCCTGGCCTGATGTTATACCGTGTACCCAGCACCTATGAGGCTGAACTTGAGTCTTATCGAGCCTCTAAAGCCGACTTCCAGCTTAAGGAAATACAGAAGAGGAGGGAACGCATCTAATAACAACAAAGTTCTTTGGGGGAGGGGGGTCTTCAAAAAGCCGGTGTCGTGGGCCGTCGTGGGCCGGGGTGGGGGAGAGTCTGGATCAAAAGATGTTAAACTGATATGAAATGAACTCCAACGTATGAACCTGGGCTAGACTCTGGTCCAGGGAAGAAAAGCTATAAACATGGGAAGGGAAAACGGGGGACATTGGAATAGGGATAAAACATTAGCTGATATGATGTTAATTGGAATAACGGTATTGCAGTTACGTGGAATAGTGTCTCTGCTTAGGAAAGACCTGACGAATATTTAAGGGTGAACGCTCACGACGCCTGCAAATTATTGTCAAATATTTCACAAAGAGCGAGACAAAGCAAAAGCAAATGGGGGGGGATGTGAATTTAGATAGTGGGTCTGTAAGTGTTTATTATTCTTTTAACTTTTCTATGTGTTTGGGTATTTCAAAATAAAATGTTAAAAAGATAAATATATGTCAATTGATATATCTCATGTAGCACGGAAAACTACATTTTATCATTAAAGTATATATATTAAAAATTATATACACACATGCACACACAACCACGGTCTCCTGAAAGAGTACCATTTATCGTGCGTAAGGACCCCCAACTGCTGAGACGGAAGAAAATCACCTATTTTGTTTGCCAGCACTCTGAAGAGCAAGGACCTACTATCACTAGCCTTTTTTGGGCAAAATGTCAACCCATTATTAGAAACACAGGCAAACATGGCTAGAAGTTGGTTTTTCTATGTTTTGGGGATTTGGGTTTTTTTTTTTTTTTTTTTAAGTATTGGAATTCTTGGAAATATGGCCATTTGCAGAGGGGAGGAGGCAATGCCCCAGTCCTCACCTCTCTAAAGAGAGAAATCTTTATTTCCGGTCTTGGGAAGTGCAGTTTTCAGCTCTGGTTTTGCTGTCCCTGCCTGCCGCCTTGGGCCCCTGCGGGCAAGGCCCTCGCGAGGACCCGAGTCTCAGCCTCAGCTGCTCGTTGGCACCACCTGGGCAACTAGGGACCAGTCTGATGCCCAGACCCCACCACAGACCCGCTGACTTGGAATCTGTGAAACCATTCACTGAGCATTTATTAAGCACCCACTGTATACATGCTTTTGTGCAGCCCAGGACTAGGCCAGGGGCGAGAAACCGAGCGGCCTCAGGGGTCTGCCCATCACCCTCGGTGGCTGCCAGAGCTTGCTGTTATGAGACTGTGGACCCTCCCCACGGGAGTTTGGGCCAGACTAGCTGTGGGGGATGGCTCTCTGTGTGGCCCCCAAAGCCAAGTTGGGGGATGCCTGGTGGGGGGTGATTGGGGCCCTGGGGAGCATCATGCCCGGCCAAGCAGACTCACGTTGTGTCCGGAGCTGTGGTTCTTGGAGCATTCGGAGTCATCCTGCCAAATATCCGTGGAGTTTTCCAGCGTCCGCCAAGTGCCCCGAGCCAAGCAGTATCTGTAGGCCCTTCCTGAGTTTTCTGAAAGTAAACACAGCTCTAGGGGAAAGGTCAGAGCACGCAGCCCATTCCTGAGCACGTGGTGAGGCCCTCGTCCTCACCGCAAAGCCGTGGAAAATCCCAGGGAAAAGGGATTTTCACTTCCCTTGGGGGTGGGGGGGCTCATTAGCATTCCTGCTGTTTATTTGGGGTGGAAAGAAAAACACGGAAGCCTCCACGTTTCGTAACAAACCACGGTCCACTGATGTCTACTGTGTTTACCCAAAGTCTCCGGAGCTAGAACAGTCCCTGGTGACTCAGGGACGTGAGAGCCCTCAAAGGTGCAGCCCAGCTGGGGACGCGGACCTGGGGCTTCAGGCGTGTGGTCAGAGGGGGGCGTCATGACCCCACGCTCCAGAGGCGGTGCCATGAAGAAGAGGAAGGGGTGGAGAGAGCGTGCTCGGCCACCTACAAGCTTGGTGGCCTTGAGCCCGTGGCCCTCTCACTCTCTGAGACTTCTGGTGTCTTCATTAAGAGCAGAGGACCATCTGGGTAATGGGACCGGCCCTCCCCAGTGTGGGGGAGGATTAGAGAGAGAGAGAGAGAGAGTGTGTGTGTGTGTGTGTGTGTGTGTGCGCATGCGTGCAAGTGACAGGCCGGCTCTGTGTCCACGATGATGGGTTGTGACCCAGTCCCATCCATTCCCACAGCCCTCCCCCAAAGGGATTGCCCTCCCCCCTGGAAGACCAGGGACCAGACTCCCAAATGAGCAACGGAAATTGTCCGAACTTCCCACCCCTGACCCTGCACGGCGTGGACCAGTGGTGACTACTGGCTGAGTGTAATGGATGGACACCCACGGGGTGCTTCTGCCTGCCCACCTGAAGTCTCCGTGAGGGCGTCTGGCTGCACTCTCGAACGCCATTCCCCAGAGCCAGCCCTTCGTCTTCTCCTCAAACCTCTGTTGGTGGCCAACCCATCGTCCCGGTGCTCAGGCCCCAAACGTTGGAGTCAACCTTGCTTTCTCTCTGTCTCCCCTGCCCTTCATCCGGCCCATCGGCCAATCCTGTCGCCTGGACCTTTTAACCGACCCAGAATCTGAGCACCGCCTTTTGGCTTGCACCCCCTGCTCCCCGCTCCCGGGAGCCACCGCTCTCTCTCGAGCGCCCGGATTATTGCAAATGCCTCCGATGCTCTTGCCCCACACAGTCTGCGGTTAACACAGCAGTCATGCCATGCCATGCCTCGCTCCAAATCTTCCAAAGACTGTCTGGAAACAAGTCAGAGCCCTTCCCGGGGCCTCCCACAAAGCCCTGTGAGGTCTGGCCCCCAGTACTCTCTGACCTAACCTCCTACTGGCTCTTTCCCCTTCAGGGCAGCCCCCCCCTTACTCCTTGTGGCACACGCCAGATGTGAGCAGTGGGGGCCCTGAGCCACCCCCCAGATGGTGGTGAGCATGGGGGGGGCCAGGCGGGGTGTGAGCTCATTTCCTCCCCTCCACCTGCCAGCCCTCTCCATCCCTCACCTCACCAAGACAAGTCTTGACGGTTCCTCTTGCCTCTGCCTGCATCTCCACCCTCATGGTCCCTTTCTCTGGATCCTGGGAGTCGCTTCCAACGTCAGCTCCCTGCCCCCCACCCCATTCTTCCACCCAGCGAGCCATCAACATCATATCCCCAAACCACAAATCGTATGCAGTCCTTCTCATGCCTCAGTGCCTTTGCGGCTCCATGGGATGTCGCCCTTCAGACGAAGGCTGAAACCCTCGGTGTCAGACACAGTTTCTAGGCAATCAAGCCCCAGACTCATGTATAGTCAGACACCGTCCCACCTCCTGCCCTCCCACTGTAGTGTTCCTCTGGTCTTAACCCGCCAGGCTTTTTCTCCTTCTTTCTGCTCTAAACCCTTCCACGGCCTCCATGATTTCTTTTCACTGTATGGAACCCTTTGGATTCTAAGATTTAACACATAGGGTGTTGAGTGGAAGAGTGACCTCCCACCTTCTGCGAACCACACTCCCTTTGGGACACTCGAGACGTTCAGAACCCCTTAAAAAAAAAAAAAAGCCTTTAACTCAACTCCTTTGTAAGTTTAGATTTTTGACCACTTTTTCCCTTCAGGTGGAATGGACCTCCGTTTTTAGCTCTGGGAAGAACAGGTAGGCAGAGCCGGGCAGTGGTGGTCTGTTCCATGTGCCCTTGAGACCCACGGACATTCGGGTCTTGAAGACCTTCGGGAATCCGAGGGCTTGACCTTGGTCTCAGCCTCGGTTCCGTCTACAGGGCATGTCTCTGCAGCTGACCTGGTAGCCTTCTCCTCATTCATTCTTCAACGTGGCCTCAAGAGTAGCTGCTGTTCACCTAACTTTATAGACAAGAAAACAGCTCAGAGGGCTCTGGACACGTGCCCAAAGTCACAGAGCGTAAGAGAGACAGACAGGCTCTAGACTCCACGTGCAGTGCTCTCTCCACTTTACTGAGCTGGCTCCCGCAGGGCTGCTTCCCTCCATTATCCAGACTCTCCAGTCCAGCAAACTCTGGTATCTTCCCTTAAATGTCACTCCCGGGTCGCTTCCAACTGGGTGTCACCAGAGGATAGTTGCACAGAATATATCGCTAGCCCTCCCATCCAGAAATGCATCTCTCCTCCTTGGAAACTCTCTCTTTGCACCAGAGGCCTCAGAAAAGCAAAACCAGATTTTAACTGATGATTTACTGAGCTGAAATTGAATACACAATATCCCCATCTCGCCTGCTCAGTAACCCAGCCCCACTTGGTTTTGCCTGAACTTTGTAATCGCTTATGTTTAAGAATAATTTTTTCTTATTCTTTGATGGCTTTCAGTCCAAGGCAAAAGAGTTCTAACTAGTAATTGTTTCTCTCCCCCTTCCAGAATAAACCAACCAAGAGGCTGGGCTGCTGGGGCAGGTGGGGGCAGGATATCCTCCTGGGGTCCTACGGAATAGCCACTTCATTCAAGCAAGATGGGGGCAAGCTGAGTGGTGAAAGACTCCATCCAAGGCCCACAGGGCTTAAAAGCACCATCCGGTAGGGCCACCTTCCAACGCTATCACGAGGGTAGTTTTGACGCCCTTCTCCATCCAGCAGGCCCAAAGTTGTGGATGTGAGCAACCCCATCTCACCCCACCTCTTTCTCCTCTCCAGGACAACCCTCACTGCAGCAAATTCGGTGGTAGCCGGGCCTAGACTCTCCAATCTTCAAAGAAAAGAGGACTCTTGTATTAATGGGGCACCTAGGCGCAGAAGAACTTCAGGAAGGCAAGAGGAGGTGCCCAGAGAAGAAGGAAGGTGTGTTCCTGACAGCTCAGGAGACCTTCTGTGGGGAAAGAGGCCTTGAGACAAGCACTTGGTTGGAGTGTGCTCTCTCTAACTGCTCCCTGGCGGGCCTACCCAGGCGGGAGCAGCCTTTAAGGGAACTGCCAGAAAATGGCAAAATAAGACTTACTACCTTCACGCCACCAAGGTAAGTACGAAGGGCAGGGAACAGAGACATTTCCTGGAGAGGAATGAGGCCAGCACACGTATCGATCAAAGGTCCCGTTACAAAAGGTCCCTGTGGGGAGAGAAAAGGTCCCAAATGAGGGCAGTGTTGGAGGACCAGGGCCACCGATGGAGGCAGAGCCCTCTCCCTGGCACGGGAAGCTGGTGTACCCCAGGCAGAAACTAGCACGGGTGTCCCACTGTCCAGCTAGGTCAAGGACGAGGAACAGCGTGGGGAGGAAGGAACGCTCCATGCACCCCAAACACTGTGGCTTTGTCCACCCAACCTGACCTCTGGCAGCAGTCCTGTCGGTGATGTCAGTGTGCACGTCACGCTGGTGATGGTTTATTTTACATGTACTGAACTATCACACAAACTCGGGGTCAGGAGGACACTTGGAGGTTCAGCCAGTGCCTTCTGTTCCACAATTAACTAAGGAGCTGTCAAACCCTCATCAGTTAGATGCTGGAACACCCTTACTGTAAAATGGGCAAAAAGACCCGTGGGTATAGAAGGATCTGGAGAATTGAGGCTCTTGGTTGCCTGTATCCAACACAACCTCTGTCTGGTGATAGTTCCCCATTTGACGACCAATCCAACAAGCATTATGAGGCATTTGCACCATCTCAAATTCAGGAGATGATTTATACCCTGGCACGGGGCGATGAGACGCTAAAAACATCTGACCCAGCTTTATGGACCTCCTGGAATGAAATGAAGGGGTTTCAGGCTGGGTCCCAAATGCCCATAGTGCAAACTCCTCCCTCCTGGGAACCATTCATCATTCCTGTCTGCTCCCTATGGGGGCGAGCATGTGGGGGCCGCTTGGGTCGAACAGTCACATTACCGGCATCAGGACCCCAAAGATGCAGATCTGCCAGGTTACGAGCTGGCTCAGGGTATCCTGCGGACCTGGCTGCCAAGCGTCAGCACATGGTCCCTGGGAAGCAGCGCTCACCGGGCCGAGCTGCTCACGGCATGACTCCAAATAAAGAGGACGTGCCCTACTTTGATTTCAGAAAGCAGGATTCCCTAAAGAGAGGGAGGTTCTTTTAACAGGTACCAAACTCTGATGGCCACCAGCCTGGGCTGAAGAAATATTCAGAGGGAGAGGGGTATGGCTGGAAGGCTGGGACTCTTTGGGTCAGGAGAAGGAAGAGAGAGTTTATGGTGTCCTGTCCTCCTCTGGACCCAGGAGGATAAGGAGAGGCCAGATCTCATCATTTAAAAAAAAAAAAAAAAGAATCTGGGGTGCCTGGGTGGCTCAGTCGTTAAGCGTCTGCCTTCGGCTCACGGCGTGATCCCGGCGTTCTGGGATCGAGCCCCACATCAGGCTCCTCCGCTGGGAGCCTGCTTCTCCCTCTCCCACTCCCCCTGCTTGTGTTCCCTCTCTCGCTGGCTGTCTCTCTCTCAAATGAATAAATAAAATCTTAAAAATAAATATTTTTTTAAAAATTTAAAAAAATTTAAAAAAATTAAAAAAAAGAAAAGAATCTGGATGCACCCAAAGGGTCAGCATGAGGGCAGGAGAGGCCTTGGACTGATCAAACCATTAACATATTTGCTAGAACACTCTAACCCTAGTGTAGACCTGGATAGGAGAAATGTTATGACTCAGATGCAGACACCACCCCGGGGGGATGAGGACCTCCTCCCACCCACCCACCCAAATGAGTCCCAGGTTAATTTACGACCGTTGCTCTTGTCATGCGATTTGGCGGTGCGTGTGCTGGGACACATGACTTTGAATGAATCGTCACATCTATGTATACCCTGTCTCACATGCTCTTTTATAATGAGAGGTGGGGGTCTCTCCTCCCTTCCCTTGAACCTGGGTAGGCCTTGGTAACCACCAGACCCAACCGAACGTGGGAGAAATAGCGCCCGAGGCTGGGTCATAAAAGCCAACACGGCTTCTGGTCATGCTTGCTCTGGAAGCTTCACATGGTGTGAGGAGCCCAGGCTGCATGGACAGGCCACGTGAAAGTGTTCTGGCCAAGGGACTCTCAGCTGGGAGCCACTACCAGCCATCAGCTGTAAATGCGAACAAGCATTCAGATGATCCCAGCCCCCAGCCACTGAGCCTTCCAGCTCAAGTCCAGACATTTAGAGCAAAAGCAAGTCATCCCCACTGTGTCTGGTCTGAATTCCTCACCCACGGAAACTATGAGATTATAGATGATGATGATGATGATGGTGGTGATTGCTTTAAGCCTGAGTGGAGCTATTTGTTACACACCCATACAGAACTCATACACCTGCTTACCAGAAGGTTCCTTGAGCAAGTCTCTCAGACACTTCTCTTTGTATTGAGCCCACTTGCGAGTTGTTTCCTCAAGGAGGGATCCTGTAACCTGGGCAGAAAAAAAACCGTGGTCACTCCCAGTTCACGACAGAGGCGGCCTTGTGATCATTTCACCATGAATCTCAAAACTTCCCACTGAAGTGGCCGTAATGGCCCATGACATTGGTATCTTAAGTTCTATCTTAAATGCACATACAGATTTGACCTTCACTCCATAACCTAATCATATTGGTTTTAATATAGATACAAAAGACTTTTTTCCTCCCCAAAATCTTCAAGGAAGGCTGACATTTTAAGAGGAGGCTGTAGGCTTATCCTGAATGTCACGCCCTACCAGACGAATAGCTGCATGTCCCTAAGCTTATGCGGACCTCAAGAAGAGAAGCATCACACTAAGAAGGGCCCAATAAGGCATCAGGGGAAGGCTGGAAGAATTGCAGGGACCTACACCATCCTACCTGGCTACCTGTGGGTTGAGAGTCAAAGACTGGGTGGAAAGATACTCTGCTACTCTAAGGAGGCCTTGGGATTTTTTCCTTTCTGACATTAACTATCCTTTCCCATAGAACCTTAAAAATACAGCACACACGTCTGGGCTTCCCAGAGTTGTCTAACAACATGTAATCGCACATCTGTACCACTTTTTTTTTTTTTTAACACAACAGGGGGTTTCAAGGGGTTTTCTTGTCCTCAGTTTACTCATCTTTATTGAACACCT
The DNA here is from genome assembly GCF_023065955.2 of Ursus arctos. NCBI lineage: Eukaryota > Metazoa > Chordata > Mammalia > Carnivora > Ursidae > Ursus > Ursus arctos. The sequence continues at coordinate 8,199,726 of NW_026622808.1, forward strand.
GTTGTGTGCCAGGCTTTGCATTAGGGAGGAACTGAAGGGGGTGCGGTGATGGACAAAACACAGCTTCTGCCCTAAAGGACTTAGAATGTGCTAAAGAGAAGACAACTGTATAACTGGCTGGCAATCAAAGCCAAGTGATGTTCATACCCTGTCGTTCTCGGGTTCCAAAGAGGCTCACCCCTAGTGGCCCTGTATTGGCACCATCGGTCGCAAACCAGAAACCAGGAGTTGTCCTCGACTTCTCCTTCCTCCTCCCTCCATGTCATCCGACCAGGCACCAGATTCTGTCCTACGCCTCTCTCCTGTCTAACCCTGCCTCCCATTTCCTCCACCTCTGGCCTGGTCCACACTGCTCCAGAGAGACAGGTTCACAGGGCTGTCCTGCCTAAAGTCTTCCCCTCATGGCCTGTCCACTTGACATCACATCTCGGCCACCCCCGGGGCCAAGTCTCTTGACTCCAGTTACGTTCCTCTTTGAATCTGCATCTTTGCATTTCCCACAGGCCCTCCCTTCCACGCTCATCTTCATCAGGCCCACTCCCTGCTCACCCCCCCCCAAGGCTCAACTCAACCGTAACGACCCCAGTCATACTTGACCACCTCTGTCACTGAAGTCTTGAGCTAAGAACCCTTCTCCCCAGAGCCCTGCAACCGCACACACGACTAAGTCCTGCGTCCCATCATGTGGTACTATCATTGTGGTTCATTTGTCCATCCGCTTCACTACACCATATGTTCCTTGAGGGCCAAGACGTGTCTTTCATCTCTGAATACAAGCCCCTAGCCCAGGCCAGGAGTCACTGTCCTCATTTTCCAGCTAAAGAAACAGAGGCAAAGGTGTGGGGTGGAGTTGGAGGGGGGGATGAACACGGGAGGGGTGAGATATGTGATCTGGGATCAGATCATCCAGTTCAGTTGGCTTTGAGGCTTTGTGTCCTCTCACAAGGGGTAACAAACTCAAATGCTTTCTTGGGCCAGGCAGACAGCCTGAAAGAATGAGGTAAGACAGGCGTAGCAACAGGGAGTGGAGAAGCCCAGTGTGAACTGGGGAGATGGTCCACCAAAAGGCACTCAAACACACACACACACACACACACACACACACTACACTCACCCACAACTCCCACCAAAACCCCCAACCCCTTATGAGCCCAGTGGGTGGCACGCTTCCGCCTTCTGAGTCATCAGTCCAGTCTACCCTCTCCCTCCTCTGCCCAGCATGGCCCAGCCCCCCATACTATGGAATGCGTGATGGAGTCTCGGAATAGCACCTCTGCATCCTTTCCAGAGAATTCCACGGCCAACTTTTTGAAGAGGAGCTGGTAGAGTCATGGTTAGACCGGAGGCTGCCGAACTTTCTCAATTCATGGCTCCCTCGGTGACTCTGTCATTTGTCCCCGGAACCCCTAAGCCAAAAGAAATCCCTAAGGTCCCATTTTTTCAAGTAGGTAGGGTCCAACAACTAAGTATTTGCCTCCTAACAAGTGCCTACTGCAGGCTGCACAACTGCCCAAACGTGGGACTCAGACTCGGCACCGTCATGTTCCACATTGATGTTTGGGGGGTACTTGGTTTTTTATCACAGCAGCTGCAAAAAAAAACCCGAAGAAAACAAAAAAAAAAAAACCCAAATACTACCAAAACCCCAGCTTTGCAGAGATACGACATCATCAAAGGGAATGGAGTGACCTAATGCTGAAACCATGAACTTCCTCGAGCTAGTAATTTGCAGGGTCTGGCAGATGTCATGCATCGCTTTGCTTCCCTTGAAAAATTAAGATAACTTACAGCAGCACTGAGAGCTCCTGGTGGTGCCTTGGGGCAACTCAGCAAACAATTTGGAAACCATGGGATTAGCCAATACGTAATAATGATGATGGCAATCATGGGGAAATAATCGGCATTTATCCTCAGGCTTCAGTTTCCAATAAACTTTCAATCTCCCATAGTACATTCTGTCTCTGAGTTATGGCACGAGAGTCAAGATGAAGTTTATTAACACGCTGTTTAAGAAAACAGACATCCTAATGGGACTATAACTGGATCTGTATGATTTTTCACAAGTTCAGCAAAGAAGTGGATAACCAAATCATCAGCTTCCAGAATCCTCCAAGCCACCGAAGTAAGACCCTTTCAGGGACAAGTGCTGTTTATATCCTCAGGGACCTCACTGGAACTGGCCAAGGAAGAGATAATAAAATTAGCCATGCAGGTGAGCTGTGTCCCTGGACTAACTTCACCCTCTCTCCCTGCCCTTTGCCATGACTGATGGCCATGGGCAGAAGGAGGAGGAGGAAGAATGAAGGGAGAAAGAGAAGAAGGAACCCTACAAAGCACCAAATTTGGTCAATCTGGGGGAGCTGGACAGAGTGTCTTCCCAGGTACTTATCCTAAAGACACGCAAAACACAAGAGGCGAATCCAAGTTCAGACCCAAGCAAGGTAAGGAGGAAAGGACATAGTATGAATGGGTGTTTTGTAACTGGAAAAATCGACTGGATCTTGATTCCTCTGTCGCTTGCACGGGCAGCCACCATCTACGACTACCTTGACGGAGGAGGGGTTGAGGAAAAGGGGAAAAAAGGACCTTCTATGCATTGCTGTCAATATATTTTATTGTATTCTCTGTTCGAGAAGACATACGTCTCTCTGTAAATCAAGCCAAAAATGGCAGGAAAGCCCCCAAAAGGGGAGAAGGTGGAATCATAATCTTAGTATCAGAAATTACCATCTCCTTCCAGACTCTTCTCTCTGTGCACAAACTTCCGTTTACTTTTTTCTTTTTCTTTCCCTTTTTATTTGAACCAAAAAAGGAAATCATCTTATTTTGTGTTTTCACCAGAAGATGCGCTGTGGGGGCACCTGGGTGGCACAGCGGTTAAGCGTCTGCCTTCGGCTCAGGGCGTGATCCTGGCGTTATGGGATCGAGCCCCACATCAGGCTCCTCCGCTAGGAGCCTGCTTCTTCCTCTCCCACTCCCCCTGCTTGTGTTCCCTCTCTCGCTGGCTGTCTCTATCTCTGTCAAATAAATAAATAAAATCTTAAAAAAAAAAAAAAAAAAAGGAAGATGCGTTGTTGAATATAGATCCATTTCAAGAGCCGTGCTTCTAAAGCACTGTTTTAACAGAGACGTGATATTTTGTGTATGAATGTGATACGATTTAGTTTTCAAATCCTCCAGCATCGAACACTTCCATTGGCCGAGACCTTGCTAATATAAATGCTGTTGTACTGAAAATATTTATAATTAAACATTTGAGCACATCTTTATTTTCTTAGGAGGAATTCTTTCAATTGGAATTTCTGGGTCGTAGAGTATACACATTTTTAAAGGGCTTTGATAATGGACTGCCAACCTAAACCTCGCCAAGCTTTTTTTTTTTCCCCTAGATTTAAAAATATACACCTTTTTACGCTCCCATCCGCAATGTAGGCAAGAGCCACAAATTCACTTCTCAAAGAGCCTTAGAGAGAGTTTATGTGAAGTCAAAGCAATGGCTAATTAACTTACATGAGACCGGCGGGGGGGGGGGGGGGGAGGGGGGTGGCCCGCTTGAATTTAGAAACGAAACACGATCCCTGAGAATTTCTCATTAAGTGAATTTTAGGAAGACTTCCTGCCAGAAAACATGCCGCGGTCATTTATATTCCACGCAGGGAACGCGTCTGTGAGCAAAATCCATCATGAAAGTCTAGCAAAGCCTTGTAATGTAAACATCTGGAAGAAAAATATGGGTTTTAAGACCGAGAACCCAGAAGGGGGGGGGGTCATCGGGGTTATAGACGCACCCTGGAGGACAGACAGACCGAAGAGGTTCTGAGGACAGACCGGGTGGCAGACGGGGGAGGGGACACTGCTCCCAGGGACATTATTGATCAGGAATGAGCCCCGATGAAAGGAACAAGGTGTGGCTTTGTCAGGGTCCTCTGCCAGCCTGAGGCACTGAGGATTTCGCTGATGTAACATATAGGTATTCACATGTCCACAGCCTGCACGGGAATGCTAGGGAAGAGAGAACATAGGGACTTGCCTCCAGGCAGATGATGGCACAGGATGGCAGGTGACAGTCATGTGACTCCCATGAACCTTAATTTCCCCGACTACGAAACGGGCTCAGGAATAACACTCACGTGAGAGGCTTGCAGGGGGATTCAGCAAGACCCATTTATGATAGGATGCGAAGTGCTGCAAGCAATGCTTGGCACCCGGTGAGCAATGCCTGGTCACCCATGCACGATCGCGCGTAGAAGGGGAAGGAAACTAGACAGCTAGCTGGGTGTATCAGTTGTAATATGCGATGTCCCGAGAATTGAAGTGAGGATGTGAGTTCTGTATGGACTCGCCCAGCAACGGCCCTGCCGCTATCCCAGAGGCTGCCACCGCCGCAGGGATTCCAAGAAACCATCGATTGGGCTCACATCCTCACCACCGTGAGGGCCTGAAGGCAGCCTCTGGGAGAGATCGGATGCAGAGAATTTGGCAGGTGTTTTCTGCCTGTCTGGCTCCAAGTTAGCACCAAAGAAAGCCTGATGAGGTGAACACTTACAAGGTCAGGCACCACAGCCTTCCCTAGATGGGGGCAGGAGGGATTAAGAATCCCAAAGGCTACACACAGGGACGAACTCCCCCCATGGACCAAAGGGAGAAGAGAGCCCTTCCTCAAGGTACTTTCGTTACCTGCATTTCTCGGATGAATGGGACTGGGGCTCCTTCACGTCATGGTCCAGGATAACAATGGAACCTCGAATGGTAAAAGGGGCAAAAGTCTAGTCTCCCTGGATAAGAATAAAACAAGCTGGGATGCCTGGGTGGCTCTGCCGGTGAAGCGTCTGCCTTCGGCCCAGGTCATGATCCCGGGGTCCTGGGATCGAGCCCCTGTTCAGTGGGGAGCCTGCGTCTCCCTCTGCTGCTCCCCCTCGCTTGCACTCTCTCAAATAAATAAATAAATAACATCTTGAATAATAATAATAATAAAAAGAATAAAACAAGCTACCAGACTGTCCACCTGCACAAGTCAGTCACATACATTGTAAGACCCACCCTGAAGCCCTCAAACATCACGCCGTGGGGCTACCTTGGCTGACACAGAAAAGCGTTCTCACTTTTCTAAGTGGGATTAACAGGAAGGAGGGCTTCCCTCGAGGAGCACAAAATGAGTTAATACGAGGGACGCACCTGACACTGACCTTAGAGCATCGTGTGTTCAATGAAGTGTTAGCTCTTCGCGTATTTAAGACATTAGCAGATAGTGAGATAATGTTTACAGTCTGATCCTATGTTTGTTGGGGAAAAAATAACCCTCTGTGTAAATAAATGGCAGAAAAAGGTCTGGAAGTATAGCCCCCCAAAGGCAAAAGAGGGTGATTTCTGGGTGGTGGGAATACAGTGACTTAAAGTTGGTATTTAGGGGCGCCTGGGTGGCACAGCGGTTAAGCGCCTGCCTTCGGCTCAGGGCGTGATCCCGGCGTTCTGGGATCAAGCCCCACATCAGGCTCCTCCGCTATGAGCCTGCTTCTTCCTCTCCCACTCCCCCTGCTTGTGTTCCCTCTCTCGCTGGCTGTCTCTATCTCTGTGGAATAAATAAATAAAATCTTAAAAAAATAAAATAAAATAAAGTTGGTATTTATACTTCTTCGGATTTTATACATTTTTTTAAACAATGAACATTCTATATTTTTATACTAGGAAGGAAAAGGAAAAAAGAAAAGAGAAAAAACCCACAGTCCATCAACCTTTAAATACTCAGGCCGGAGAAAATTGTAAAAGCAGACAGGAGGATCTATGGGACGAGTTCAAATGCTATTTACAGAGCTCGCACTGACAGTGGAAAATGCTTATAAAATGGTGTAAAGGGGGAAAACCGAGATACAAAACACTTTATGCATGATAATCTCTGCTGCCCAGAAACACGCAGAGAAAAAGGATTTGCAGGAAATATGCCAAAATATTAACAGCGATGACCTCTGAATACTAGGCTTACGGGTAATCATTACTGCCTTAATACTGTTTTATATTTCCCACATTGCCTAGGAGAGCCCGAAACTGCTTCTAGGATCAGCAAAGATGCAGAACTGACCCTCACAGCAAGCATCAACAATCCAAATCATAAACTGCTCTTACTTGCTTGATGGGGACCAGCAGCAGCAGCAGCAGGGCGAGCATGGGCCTCGCAGGGGCCAGGGGAGAGCGCTTCCTGCAGGGGGAGGGAGGCCTGGCCCCCCGGGCAGCAGGGGTGTCCATGGGCAGCGCGTGGACTCGGGGCGGGGGTCCCGCTTTCCTTCTCCCGGGCGCTGCCCCGCCCGGTGCCGGCCTCACCTTCCCCCCTGCCACTTCACAGGCGCGGGTGCGTTTCTCGAACAGTCCAAGATGTACCACAGGCGGCCTCCTCCTGCATTCCTCCCTGCACAGAGCGAGGAAATGTTTGCACAAACCCTCTCCACGCCGCGCGGAGGGCGTCTGAACTGGTCTGGGGCCACCTACCGATGATTCTCCGGGGTTTCTCATCAGCAGTGGCTCATCCCCCGCCCCGGCCCCCCCAAAGGCAGGGAGATTTTTCCCAGACCTGCCCTCAAGTCAGCTGTGCTCCCAGAGACTTCCTCAGCAGAGGCCGCCGGGGAAGAAAAGCCAGGCGGCCCGTGGTTCTGCTCCCGAAGCCCTGCTCAGTGCACGAGGCCCGTGGGCCGAAGCCCCAAGGGCAGGGTCTCGTCGGGGGAGCCCCGTCTATGCAAACACTTCGAGGGAGAAAGCAGCTCCCGACCCAGGCCCTGAAACAAACCCCCAATCAGGACTCGGGTTCTGTGTACCCAAGAGCCAAACGACGTGGGGGAAAGTCAAAAGCACCTCCCGATCGCCCCTTGTGCCACCGAGCCCACCTGCCAGAGGCTTGCACGCCGCGCACCACCGGCGCACGCTAACTGACCCATTTGCGCAGGCGCGCCATGTGCGCATGCGCAGAATCTTCCAGCCAACGCCCACCTGCTTCGTTCGTCCTCACAATAACCATGCGAGAGTGTGCGGATTCCTCCACTGGACGGCTGAGAAAATGAGGCGCAGAGAGGTTGGGGTGCTGGCCTGCAGCCACACAGCAGTCAATGGCCCAGTCAGGAGACCCAGAATCACTGATGCGGCTACCTGGGCAAGGCTGATCTTCCTTGAACTCTCCAGGGGTGTTCCTTTTCTCTAGCGGGGCTCTGGCGGGGCCTCTGAAAGCCTCTGCTTGGCCCTTCTCGCCCCACCTCTCCCTGTCCAGGCTTCCCAGCCTCCAGACCTGAGACCCGGGAGGAAGAGGTCCTGTCTGGCTGAGACGCAGGTGGGCAAGAGACAAGAAAACTGTGTTTTCATTTAGGGTAGTTTTATTTTTCTCTCCATTTCAGTCGAACAGAGGAGTTCGTCTTCGCTAACTTATCTGAGTGAATGAATTCTGAACGGTTGGGGAAAAACAAGTAAGCATCGCTTCATGGAAATCCTTGGAAATTTTAAGATCCCCACGGGGCAAGATTTTAAACCTTAGCGATTAAATGCTCATAGCGAACAAAGACCCCGAAAATGGACTGGGACAATAGTACGATCTCTGGAATCAATGTGGTCGTGTCCGGGACAGCAGGACGAAGAGCGCCCAACAATGCTCCCATCCTTTCCTTACGGCCGGAAAGCCATTCTGGAACCACACGTAAACGACTATGTCTTCCAGGCTGCACACTGGCAAAGGAAATGCCTGCCCGGTAATAATATTCTAGCTAATCTCTTTGGACTTATTCTCAAAAACATTCTTTTTCTGCAGGGAGAGGGGTTGGGGCCACCCAGGACCTCCCCACGGTTGGACAGATGCCATCTAGTGATAAGATGTCATAAACCCTCTTCCCACAAGACCGGTGGCCAAGCCCGCGAATGCGGGGCTCACAGGACGCATCCCCCTTGCCTGTGCCAGCAGGCAGTAGAGAGAGTGACCCACATGGCACCGCCCTTCTCTCCTACCTGCCTGGTCCGGGGATTCTCCATTATTTCTGCAGGTGTATCTGGGTGTCCTCAGGGGGTGCTGATCTGCAACCTAGGACCTGTGTGTTTCACACACCACGTGGAATCTTCCGTGACACTCCCCCTGGCCTCGTTCCTGCATCAGTGTCCTCTGCCCAAGAAGTGACTGTAGTCTCCTCTGTGTCACCACTCCCGGAGGGCGGGGACAGGAGTGAGGGTGCCATGGGCTTTGCCTGGCAGCTTTTGAGGCCCCAGGATGGTGCTGAATGCTGCAGCCTGTTGGCTGTGTGCCGCCCACCCCTGCTCTGCACAGCACTTCGGCCCTGGAGCAGGCTGCCGGCACCTTGAGTCTCTCAGTCCCCGAAACAGGACGTTGTCCTTGGCAGTCCCTGTCTCTGGAGGGCTGGGCAGGGAAGAGGCTGTGCGGGCTATGGGATTCCCCGTTTCTGGCACCCGACACTGAGTACCCTGATGAATGCGAAAGGCAATGGTAGGGAGGACTCACCCAGACACCTGCCCAAATGCCCTTGGTCTTCAGTCAAGGACCAACGCCCTCCACGAGGGCCAAATGGTGGAAGGAACCCGAGTGTCTGTGGACAGGTGAATGCATACACGAAATGTGGTCTATCCGCACAGCGAGATGCTACTGAGCGTTAAAAGGGAATTTGACACCTGCTGCAACACGGGTGAGCCTTAAGGACATTACGCTGAGTGAAATAAGCCAGTTGCAGAGACAATACCGCATGACCCCACTCACGGGAGGTCCCAGGAGCGGCCACATTCATAGGGACAGGAAACAGAATGGCAGGTGCCTGGGTTGGGGATGGGGAGTGAGTGTTCACCGGGGCAGAGCTCCGGTGTCCCAAGACGAAGAGGTCTTGGGATGGGATGTGCAATCATGCGAGAGTAAAAAATGGTCACCAGGGTAAATTTTGTCTTCTGCCTATTTTACCTCAGGTTGAAAAAGACAAAAACAGAAAGCCAACCCCCTCCTACTCACCCACTCCCTGGGAGGACTGAAGGGCCAGCTCTGCTGATGGGAACTCTGTGCTTTCTCCTGTTGTGGCTTCTCCAGCCACAGGTGACACATGGATGCCACACGCTGGGGGGCACCCAGGATCCCCCGGGGGGATGTGAGAGAAGCCTGTAAGGGTGCCAGATGGCAGGGCTGAGAGGGGCGGGTAGCATGCGGGGGCAGGGAGGGGCCCGCTGCTCATCCTGACTCCGCACACCTCCTCCAGCCATGGACAGGGCCAGGCGGCAGCTGGTGCTGACCGTCCTCCCCGTCTGCCTCGCCCTGGCCTTCTCCCTCACCGCCCTGGGCAGCAGCCACTGGTGCGAGGGGACCCGGAAGGTGGCAAAGCCTCTGTGCCTGGACGAGCCGGGCAGGCTCCAGTGCATTCACTTCAGCGGGGGCCACGGCAGCGGTGGCAGGAGGGACAACGGGAGCCAGGCTGTCCAGTACTTCTGGGAGACAGGGGATGACAAGTTCCTCCAGTGCAGGTTCCACGTGGGGCTCTGGCAGTCCTGTGAGGAGAGCCTCGGCAGCGCAGGTGAGCACGGCCGCAGGGGATGGGGGTGGGTGACAGGTGCAGGGAGCTCTGGAGCTGGGCCGCCTGGCTTTGAGTCCCAGCTCGGCCACTGACTGCCTCTGTGGCCACTGACTGCCTCTGTGTCCTTGGGCAAGCTTCTTCACCCCTCTACGCCTGTTTTCTCGGCTGTAAGATAGGAACGGTCGCGGGACTCGTGACCAGGGGTTATTATAAAGATTAAACGACAGTGCCCGCTGCTTTTACCATTTGCTACTGTCGCCCAGTCCCTAGAGGACCCGAAGCGGACCCATCCGTCTCTAAACCGTGTCCTCGCACTTTTAAGGGGGTCTTGGAATGTCAGGTTCTCTTAGAAAACTGACTTTTATCATCATCGGTGGGAAGGGAACCCCCTCTGTGGAGCGCCCACCAGAAGTAAGAATCCTTAACAAGTTAGACCTTTGTCTCTGGAAACCCTTTGAAATAGTCCTGCAAAGTAGATATGATTTCCTCAGCTCACAAAGGAGGAAAGCGAGGCTCAGAGTTTCAGGTCACAAGGCTGGTAAGCCCAACCCCTTGCTCCCCTGGTGATTAAGACACACACCAAAGTCAGAGAAACATGACCCAGGGTACAGCAAAGCCCTCTGGAAAGAGGGCACTCAGAGCCGCACGGAATGAATTTGCTAGAAGCCATTTCCTTGTTAAGCACAGGAAGAATGTGCTAGGAGAATGGAGGGATTGAAGGGCGAGTGAGCCACCGTGGTGAGAACTGAGATGAAACTAAAACAAGGACAAATATGATAATGGTTATCACAAAGACTGACCTATGACAGCTCTGGGCATGGCGAAGTCTTCATAAAGGAGGTGGCTTCCCCAGACCTCCAAGCAGGACTGTGATTTTAATAGATAGAGATTAGGGCTGAGGCTCTTCGAGGCAGACAGGCCGGAGCGAGCAAAGGTCTGAGACAGGACGGTTCCGGTATTTGCACTGGAACACAAGGCAGGTGCACGTGGAAGCCTCATTACGGAAGAATTTAATTCACACGGCTCTTTAGTGTCACCTGAGGCAGCTTCTCCCCTCCGGCAACACAAGGTCACGGTCTCTCCAGGACAAGGAACTGAGCAAGACAATGTTCCCTGGAAAGAAAAACCTAAAGAAAATTAGAAGCATCACTGTTTGTAATGTTAGGGGAGGTTGGGCTGCAGTGGAACCTGAAACCGAGGGCAGGAATTAGAAAATTAGACAGTTGGGAGCTGCTTCCCCAATGACCAGGGAACTGGGAAAAGGGCTCTGCAGGGACTGGCCTTGAGGGAAGGCTGGGGACTGGAAGCTTCATCTCTTAAATGATGTCAAAGCTACCGGCTTCAGGCAGGACTGGAAGCAGGTGCAAACCATCTCCCAGCGTATGGCGCGTGCTTGACCTATTCACGCAAACACTATGAGATAGATGATAGAAACTGTCCCGAGCTTTCTGATAAAAAACTATTACGGGGTCCCAGGAGGGGGCCTTCTCGAACTAAAACAGGGGACAACGGCTGTGTGAGGGTCTCTCAGGCTTACACACACTTACACACACATACACACACACACACACGCATATACTCACACACACTGCCTTCTCATGGATCACACCACTGAAAGGTTTTTAAATATATTGTCAGGAACACAGGCTGAATTCTAAGGAGGGCTGAGGTTCTCAGTGATTCACGCGCTAAGCCAGGTAGAAACAGAGTGTCATTCTTGACCCCTTTCTCATTTATACTTGATGCCATGCCAGAAAGAGACTTTAACAAGCGCCTCGCTGGGCTTTCTCAAAGATGACGCCCCCCCCAAGATGCCTTTTGAGGTGCTCTTTGTAAAATTAAATAAAAAGTGTCAATTGTCAAAAAAATTGGAAAATGTTGCATATTACATTTTCTTCTTGAAAATTCACAGTGCACGTTGACGTCTTAAAATTTCCAAGAAGTCTCACAATAAAGAAGACCATTTACTGTTTATTACATATCCCAGGATTTCCCAAAATTAGTTGACCACAGAGAAAAAGACTGTTCGGAGGAACATTCTTTGTGAAAGGCTTACCTAAAACAACGGATGTATTTTATAGATGGGAAAACCGAGTTCTAGAGGCAGAAGTGCCCCCCCTTGAAGACTGAACAGTTAGATACTGGTAGAGTAAGACACAGAGCTCCGATTTCTTAACCCAGACTCCCCGTTTCCCCTCCCCCCCATAAGCCCAAAACTTAACTGAAGGGCAATTATCTTATAACTGCCAACGAATACATTTGTGTCCATCAAGCCAAAAAACCTTTGCTCACATTTTAATATGTTTCCTAAGATAGTAAGGTTGTCCAGGTAAACCACAGTCCCTAAATATTGTCATCCCTTTATTAAGAACCAAGAAGAGGACATCTACTCCAGAACACCTTTTTTTTTTCCCCTTAAGAGAAACGTGATCACCTCCCCATGTTATAAGATGCCCCCAGACCAAAAAGTTTAGACTTCAGTTTTTATTAAATAATAACCAAAGTAGGGGCGCCTGGGTGGCACAGCAGTTAAGCGTCCACCTTCGGCTCAGGGCGTGATCCCAGCGTTATGGGATCGAGCCCCACATCAGGCTCCTCCGCTAGGAGCCTGCTTCTTCCTCTCCCACTCCCCCTGCTTGTGTTCCCTCTCGCTGGCTGTCTCTATCTCTGTCAAATAAATAAACAAAATCTTTAAAAAATAATAATAATAATAACCAAAGTAATAGCAAACATACAAGAGAATAAAACAGAAGATAGTCATCACAGGTTGAAAACCAATGCCCACAGAAGGTGGCGAGAGAAGCAAAGGGAGCAAGGCCATCGGGGAATGCCAATGACCTTGAAACCTTATCTTCAGCTAAAGGGGGCAGCCCCTTCCTCAGCTCAGCTTTATAGCCATGGGGACTTAGGCGCTCAGTCTTGTCAGATCCTCTGATTTTTCAAGGCAAGTAAGATATTTGGATTTCCACGTGAAAATTCCCAGTTTTAAAGTATCTTGAAGGGCCACGTGGGTGGCTCACTCGTTTGGACCCCTGACTCTTGGTTTCAGCTCAGGTCATGATCTTGCAGTCCTGGGATCGAGCCCTGCATGGGGCTCCATGCTCAGCAGGCAGTCTGCTTCGGATTCTTTCTCTCTCTCTCTCTCTGCCCCTCCCCACCACTGCTTGATATCTCCCTCTCTCTCTCTCAAATAAATAAATAATCTTAAAAGAAAAAAGTATCTTGAACACATTGCATCGGCCCCAGAAAGCACGTCTGCAGCAGAGTATAGCCTGGGGCCCCCAGTTAAAGATCACTCCAAACAAACATCTGCTCTTAAGTGTAATTTATCACAAGCGCCTGGGAGATTCGGGGTACATGAAAGAAAAGGCTTATAGCTGGAGGTGAACGGGAGGGCACCCAAACGGTGCTCGGTGAGAGGGTCAGAAGGGGCGCGGGCTGCTCAGGAGACCTGCCAGCAAGCGCTCCAGCCTGGAGAGGGAGCCCCTTAGTCCAGATAAGCCCAGGAGAGGGGCCTTGGGAAGCCCAACCACCCCCAGCTCTGCTGCTCTGAGAGGCCTCGTGGCTGTTTTCCTTCTGAATCAGCTTCATCTCCATCCCTGCAAAAGCTGACCCTCCAGGGGAGCCCTTGCCTGGAGTGCGATTTGGGGACGTCCCCTGCTCAAGCCACCTCTTCCTATCCCCGTGCCTGTTGCCTGAGTGCCTTTCAAGGGGGGCAATGCGTCTGATTCCACCGTTTGAAATGAAGACTCTGGGCGGAGACCGTGCTTACACTGCGTTCTTTTCCTTAGGCGGTGCAATGAGTCCACAAAACATGCTGGTTTCCCATTCTTCACTGTTCGGCTAACCCCCCCCAGAGGTCAAGGACAGAGGGGACTGGGCACCCCATGGGGGGCGGAAGTGGAGGGACGAGCAGACAGGGATGCAAGAGTCCAGCGCTGGGGACCTGGCTGTCGTGTCCCAAGCTGGCTTGTTGCCCCGCCTGGCTAGTGAAGCCCTTGCCTCCGAGCTCTGTTAACGCCCGCCTCTCTGGCTTCATGGGATTTAGGAAGATTTTTCCTTTTAATCCCACTGGCTTCATTCAAAAGGAACACCATTTCTGAGGATTGAGATTAATCAAGGGGTCACTATGGCCTGACTCCACGCCCAGGCTGAACTCAGCCTTTCAGACCTTTGGTGAAGTCTCCTAATATCCTTGGCTGGCCTCCACTTTCTCTTTGCCCTGCCCCTGGCTCTGTACCTGGCCCCCCCTTTACTCCTGTGACAAAGGACAGGCTTGTTGGGAAGGCAACATAGACGAGGAGTCCCCCGAGCGTTATGTAGAAAGACAGCAGGTGGCCATACGCAAAAGGATACGGGGTCTCGGGTGGGAGAGCCCAGTTTCCGATTCTGACTCTACCAACCTGTCTGAGCCTGGCCTCCAAGTCTGTCGAAGGCTATGCGTACTCGCCTTTATGAATAATGTAACACTCAAAAAAAAAAAAAAAAGTCAGGCAGTTCACAGAACACTTTCACAACTTCTCATTGGAGGACTTGTATGATGCCCATTTCACAGATGAAGAGAGTGAGGTTTAGAGCACAAAGTTTCTCTGAGAGCAGCACAGGAGTATAGAGATGTGCCCCAATGTTGTGGGGGCCTCCTTGGTCGAACCAGGGGGACACAGACAAATTTGGGGGGCTGTGACCATAGCATCACAGCCGCTGCCCCCAAATCTCAGAATCTGTGAGGAAAACGGACCCATTGCCTCAATGCGAAGTTGACTTAATTAAAAAGCTGAAGAGGCCCCTGCGGCTTTAGATGAGCAGATGGGTCCCCGAGGCTGCCGTCCTCCAGGCTGTGTAAACGCCCTCCTATGCGACAGGTGAGGCCCTTCTGCATGTATCCCAGCAGGGCGGCTCAACCAAATGGCTGTATCATAAACCCAGGCTTTGTTCCTCTTCCTCCTATAACCCAGCAGAAGTGCCTTGCACACTGCAAAGCAATGAGGCCCCAGGGCCCACGGAGTTTCGTGGGAACGAGCATGGCAAATCTTACGGTTCCCGGTTTTCAGACACGCACCGCTACAAGCACGCCCCTGCTTGTGCATATGGTCCTTCCTGCAGGAGCCTGACGGGGGAGAAGCTGAAGCCAAAGGAAGGGCTCCGTGTTCGGAGGACAGGTAGAGAAGGCTGGCCATAAAAGAAGAGGAACTTGGACTCAATGCTGGAGGAATAGGGAGCCACTGTCGGTTCTAGGGGAGTTACCTGGGATTTTCTCTCCTCCAAAGGAGAAGTAGTTTCCACGGTTGAAAGATGCTCCCCTGAGCTTATTTCTGTCCCTGAAAACTTCCAGCAAAGGCAGGTGGTGTGACCCTGGCCCTCAGGGCACTTAGAGTCTATTACAATTAATAATAATCTGTGCTAGCCACGTGCAAAAAGGGCCCAGCAGAACTCATTTCATCTCAGCGAGATTTCAGTGTATAGGAACTGAGAGCAGCTTTCCTGTCTATTATGTCATTAAGCCTCGAAGTGAGGCTACAGCAGGGACTGCTGGACCTGTCTTAGGGACGAGAAAGCCATTCCTTTGCCGCGTCAATGATCTGCACCCCACCTTGCCCTGTTTTAGTTCCTAGCGGCCCAGACGGGGAGCAGCTCCGGGTCTCAGGCATCTCGGCATCCCCCTCCCCCCCACCCCGCCCCGTGCCTTCCCTGCCGTCCACCAGACTGCATTAAATCAATGCTGGGCCCCTGCAGGCTGAGTCCCAATGCTCAGCACGCTGCCTCTGCGTGTGCTGTCCTGTACCCGTCACTTCCCCTCTGGGGTCCTCTGAGTTCCACGGGGAAGAAGCAGGTGATTGGACACCTGCCATGGCAGATGGTCCTCCGAGGCAAAGCCCACCCTTCTGGAGCATGAACTAAGCCTGGGTGGGTTCTGCCTAGTCTCTGGTGCACATGCTGTCTTGCCACACTCCAGAAAGCACGATGGAATGCAAATAACTAAGTCACTCAGTAACAGATCTGAATCTGCTCCAATTCCTTTTTTTTTTTTTTTAAGATTTATTTATTTGAGAGAGAGAGAGAGCGAGAGCAAGCACAAGCAGGGGGAGGGGCAGAGGGAGAGGAGAGAGAGAGAATCCCAAGAAGGCTCCACGCTCAGCCTGGAGCCCAAGGCAGGGCTCCATCCCAAGACCCTGAGATCATGACCTGAGCCCAAATCAAGAGTTGGACCCATAACCAACTGAGCCACCCAGCCGCCCCTGCTCTAATTCATTTTTTTTAATCATTACAAACTTTGTTACTTTCCCTCTAACTGGAAACAAACTCCCTGGGGCTCATACGTAATGGATGCTGCTGGGGAAGTTGAGAACCCCCGATCTAAGGCTCACAGTATCAGTCCAGATGTAAAAAGCAGCCCCCAAATCCTAGTGGTTTAAGTCGACATGTTCGTTTCTAGTTTATTCTGTGTGGATTGCAAGGTCGGCAAGGGGTGAGTCCTCCCCACAGCCATTCAGGGACCCAGGCTGATGGAGACTCTGACTGGACGTGTGCCTCTGTGATCACAGACCCAATGGGGACAAGAACCATTGGACAGCCCATTGGCTCTTAAAGCCTCTGACCAGAAATGACCCACCTCACGGCAGCTCCCAGTTCACTGTCCAAAGAAAGTCATATGGCCAAGCCCGGACTCACGGGGATGGGGTGCGATTGAATCACACTCCTGTGGGGTGGGTGGGGGGCAGCACACGAACAATAAACCAGTCTGCCAGTCCCCCCAATCGTTATTCACAATGACCCGGGATAGAGGGAAGGCACTCGAAACACAGTCTGTCGCTAATTGTCCCAGCTCCTCCTGCTTACGCATATATTCTCCTTGTGTTCTAGGTGAAAAGTGTAGGAGTTTCCAGAGTGTAATACCAGCTGAAGAACAAGGTACCTCCCTGGTGTTCCGCCCACCAGCACGCCCCATAATCTGGATAATTTGTATTGTTTTTGTTGGGATAGGGGGAAAGATGAGGGTAATTTATGGTTTTCCCATGAAGTCAAATCCCAAAGCTAGAACCGTGGGGTCTTTGCATGTGCCTGGAAAATTTTGCTGGGGGTGGGGAGTGGGAAGCCCCGACGGGTAGTGTTTGCTGTTTCCCAGGGTAGGAATACTCCCGCCGTGGCTCATTGCAAGCTACCAGTGCACGGTTGATGCTGTGCTGAGCTCCGGCCACCACTGCCTACAGTACCGTGTCTCCGTAACACTCACCAAATCCGCGATGACTTTCTCAGTATCCGTTTCCTCAGCTGGAGTAAAGGTTTTGTGAAGGCATGAATCATGCCTATTTCATCACTTCTGGGTCCCCAGCATCTAGCTTGCTCTGTTGGAGGACTTCCAGGAACATTAGCTTCCCTCCCTGTCCCCGTGGTCCATTTGCCTCCATCTCCAACACAGTTCCTTGGAGCCGCAGGCGGGGTCCGCTCCAAAGGGCAAAGAATTGGCTCACATAGACACAAATAAGGTTTTGGGATCTCGAACCAGGGCTCTTAAACTCTCAGACGTCTCTGCCTTCTAAGTGTGTGTATCGTCTTTAAAAAGACAAAGAAAAAGTCTTCTGGTGAAATGTAAACAACGCATTAGGTTTTGAGCTGGGGAAGAGAGACCCCCAGCATCTCTCGTGTCTTCGCATCAGACTCTTATTCTGTGTTTTTCCCTCCCAGCGAAGGACAATATTTACACAATCCTCTCTCAACCCCAAGGAGCCCTCTATCACTGCCAACTTTCTAGATTCAACAGACGTAGCTGTGGGGTTTTTTTGTTTTTTGGGTTTTTTTACCCCTTGGCATTTGTTTTTTTATTTTTTATTATTTTTGTTTGTTTTAGAAGCGAACTAAATCAAAGGGCTCGACATGGCGGGACTTCTGAATTCTTAATGCTCAGCGTCTCTGTCACCCTCACATTTTGGCAGGTGTTCTGTGGTTGTCCATTGGGGCCGAGATCTTGAATATCCTTCTGCTGTTGGCAAGCGCCGTCCTCCTGGGCTCCAGAGTGAGTTATCACGCCTCAGGGTTCCACTGGCTCAAGGTGGACGCGTCCGTGGCCATTCTGACGGTGCTCGCAGGTACCTGTCCACAGCAGTGTTCAGACAGGCTGAGTCCCCACCCTGCCCCAGCGGGAGGGACTGAGCTTCAGGCTGGCTGTCCCCATCGTCCAAGTGCAGGCTGGCTCTTTTCTGTCGATGGCCGGCTCATCAGGACAGCTGGCTGGTCTACCGGAGAAGTCACTGAGTTAACCCCATTGCGGGGACAGCAATGATGCTTAGGTGACTGATGAAAAGAAAGGGGGTAGACATAGAGGATGGAGAATAAAACGTCTTACTGCGTCTTTATCACAACTCTGGGAAGGAGAGAGGCTGGCTCCGAGAACAGAAATTGCCTAATTTAGTAGGGCGGTTATGCATGGAATCCTGCCTGGGTTCACATCTCTGCTACCTCATGGCTGTGTGACCCTAGGCAAGGGACTCAACCTCTCTGAGCCAGCTCTCTTAAAAGACTATGGTGATGACCAGGTAAGAATGCGCCTAGTATGTAGTAAGAATGCAAGAAATGGTCACTTGCTGAAAATCTTTATTCAAGTTTGGTGTACATGTAAGAATGGAAAACTCCCTTTTCGGGGGGGGTGGGGTCTTCTGTGTCCTCGAAGCAACTTTTAGAGAAACTTCATTTGGTCTCCTGAGTTGGCCTTTCCATCAAGAAAAGAACCCCGAACAGATGACTTCCTTCGCTTCTCTGTCCCGTACTCAAAGCTCTGTTAATAGTGCCTCAGTCCAGTTGGGAGCTCACTTCTGTGCTTCGTAAATGTCAGGTGTCTTTCCCAAGCCGTATCATCAGTGAATAGGATGATAAAATCCAATTTCTGGATCTTCCTAGCAAAGAAGCAGGCTATGGACTCTTGGAGACTCTTCCAAGGTCCTGGCATGCCCAAGGGCCCCCAATGTCAGGAGAGTAGGCTTCTTTCTGGATGTCTGATCAGTTTCCACTGTGAGCAGGACCTCAGGTAGAATGTTTGAGAATTTACGTCACAAGGACTTTAGCCGGCCCTATTAACATATAAATAATCGCCCGCACTGATTAGAACTCATTTCTATTTGGGCCCCTGAAGCCATCCCTAACGGACCACCATTCGCCATACATTTTTAAATTAAAACACCATATGTGTAATCAGAGTCCCCGCAAAAGAAAGACAAAGCAATGAAACAACTAGGGTTTAAGAGTAAAATTCAAGAAAGCTTCCTTGAACAGAAGACCAAACTCTATATATAGAAAGCTTCCTCCAAGTGCCTGGAAAAACAGACACAGTGAATTTGAATCCTCAACGTGTCTTACCAAACGTATGGGAAAAAAAGTCTTCAGGGGTCTCCAGGAAAAAGGCCAAGACACTTACAAAGGAAAGAAAATCCCATTGGCAATGGATTTCTGTTCCTCCTGATTACTGCCATGGGAGTCTAGTGGGGCCAGAAACACTCAGATTTTTATCTGCAGTATCCCAGTGTTTAAGTGTTAGCAAACCATCCACATGAAAAAAAAACAACATGACAGAACACTGTAGAATGTGGCATCAGGCCAAGTGTAGCTCAATGACCCCTCATCTGTGCTGGGAAAGAGAGAATGGAACATTGGAGCCTCTGAGCCTAGGGAGATTGGGCGTCATAGACTGGGGAGAGTCGGTCACACGAGGAATGACATGGCCACTGTGTGTGAATTCATGACAATAAGGAATGAGTGTGATCGTGAAACATGAAGGCTGCTTGAAAGGCTCAAGGAGGGTGCCACTGGCTTTTTTACACCCAAGTCAGGTAAGGTAGAGAAACTCCGTTCCTAACCGTGGCTCGTAGAGAAACTCCATTCCTAACCATGGCTCATGGAGCTCTCCTTTGCAGGGCTCCTCAGCATGGTGGCTCACATTACGTACACCACCATTTTTCAAATCACTGTGAACCTCGGACCAGAAGATTGGAAGCCTCAGACGTGGGACTATGGCTGGTCCTACTGGTGAGTTGCTGGCCATGGTGCCCAAGTCCTGATGGGCCAGCCGGGATGCACAGAGGTTTTGAAGGACTACCGACCTTGGCCATTGTTCCGCCATCTGACTTTGGATGAATTTCTTAACCATTCTGTAGCCCCGCTCTCTCCTCCGTGAAGGGATGACACCTGTCTCATGCGTTCATAGGCATTTAAAGAGATTATGTTTGTAAAATCTTGGGCCCAGAGTCAAGTCCTCAAGCGATGGACACACTGATGGTATTCCATTCTTAAACACAGCTTCAGGGGAAAGTCCTGAGTAATAATGCCTAGTAAATAATTCAGTGATGGGAGACCCAGCCCCTGTTTCTAATGGACAGACCAAGCCAGGACGTTAAAGTTCTGTCTCTTAATGGAAAGACTCAGCCATATAAGATCACAGGGGTTCTTTTTGATATGGATTTCCAGTGCACAGCTGTGGCTTTACACACACACACACACACACACACACACACACACACATATGTTCATCTTGTGTAACAATCTCTTATGTTACTTTTCTCTTTGTAAAACAAAGTAACACACTCTAGGTTTACTCCCTCATCCTACCATTCTAGGGCTTGGTGAACATATCCCTGACACTGTAACCCACATCATTTATTTGATGTTGTACTCCTCTTAGTTTGTGTCCCAGCCCGAAGAAGTTATTTTTTTTACAAACATTTCTTTAGAGCATCGCACCATTCTCTCCACCTGCGTGTCACCTTAGTTGCCTCCTTCCAAACAGGTGTCGTCGTTTCTTAGGTGATGTCACCGGTGCTGCACCGGGTGGCGAACACAGCTGCACTAGAGCTCAGATCAGTGGCAGGTGGGCCACAACTATGGCCAATTTATGCTGTGGGTTGAAGTAGATCCCAGACGTCAACGGAATCTGTAGAAGGGTCTATGTGTTTCCTATATCACTTTGTTCCGTTTCCAATTGTAATTACTTAACTTTTAATCAAAGAAATAGATGCAAATCGTTTTTAAAAATCAAATAGTATTAAACAGGGGCACCTGGCTCGCTCTGTCAGTAGAGCACGCAACTCTTGATCTCGGGGTTGTGAGTTCAAGCCCCACGTTGGGTATAGAGATTCCTTAAAAATAAAATCTTTTTAAAAATCCAGTAGCATAAACATAGCAATCTCTCAATTCTGTCTCTCGCTACCCTACTCGTCCAGCCCCACCAAAGTCTTCCGTCTTCCTCTCCACTCCGCTGTTCTGAGGCATGCCACAGGGCTGCCACATGACACTTCCCTTTGCCACTCCTTTGTCCTGGAGAGCTGCTTCCTAGGTCCCATATCGTTATCTTACTTAGTTTGCATTCACATTTCATGGGAGCACATCCCCCAGTAGCTCTCTACAAAAGGTTTCAGTGAGGGAGAAATTATTTTATTTCTTGCATATTTGGAAAGGTACTTATTCGATGCTCTGTATTGGATTGATAATTTGGCAGAGTGTAGAATCCTTTGTTGAAAATCATTTTCCCTGAAAAATGTCAAGATGTAGTTCCATTTCTTTCTAGAACTTATGGCTTCTGGGAAGAGTTCCATACTCTCCTGATTCATGTTCCGTTATGGGTAAGCTGGTGTTTTTTTACTTTTTTTTTTTTTAAAGATTTTATTTATTTATTCGACAGAGAGAGACAGCCAGCGAGAGAGGGAACACAAGCAGTGGGAGTGGGAGAGGAAGAAGCAGGCCCACAGCGGAAGAGCCCGATGTGGGACTCGATCCCGCAACGACGGGATCACGCCCTGAGCCGAAGGCAGACGCCCAACCGCTGTGCCACCCAGGCGCCCCTACTTTTATTTTAAAGATTTTATTTATTCGACAGAGATAGAGACAGCCAGCGAGAGAGGGAACACAAGCAGGGGAGTGGGAGAGGAAGAAGCAGGCTCATAGCGGAGGAGCCTGATGTGGGGCTCGATCCCATAACGCCAGGATCACGCCCTGAGCCGCAGGCAGACGCCTAACCGCTGTGCCACCCAGGCGCCCCTGTGTTTTTACTTTTTATTACCGGTGTTCAGAAATGTCAGGATAATGCACTTTGGAGGTGAAATCTTTCATTCACTTTCATTCTTCTTTCCTGTGCTTGATGGGCCCTTCAATCTGAATAGTCATGTGCTAGAACTCTGGGGATTTTTCTGGTATTATTTCATTGATTATTTCCATTCCTTGGCTTTCTGTTCTCTTTAGAAACTTCTTCATAGTTCAATATTCAGAGTCTCGGATTAATCTTCTAGATATCATTGCATCCCTCACATTTTCTAGCTCCTTCTTCTTGTAATCCTTTCTGACAATATTCCTCTCTTTGTCATCTAACCTTCCTATTGAATTCTTATTTTGGATCTTACTTGAATTTCCGAAAGGTCTTTCTTGTTTTCCAGTTGTTCCTTTTTCGTATATCCTGATCTTGCTTTGTTCCCACAGCATCTTCTCATATCTTCCTATCAATAGGGATCAAAGGGTTTTCTTCTGGTTGCTGTTTTCTTCTGTTCCTTGTGCTATCTCTTTTCTTTAGGTCCTCCCCGCCTTTTTTTCTGTTTATTGTCGGGCTTTTCCCCTAGCTGTTGGTATCCTTGATGTCGAATCATATTGAAGGATGATTGAAAACGCTGGAGTGGGTTTAGAACTTAGCTATGGGTAGGTTTCTCTGTAGGTCATCGGATAAGGGGACTTATTTGTTACCTGGGAATTTCACCCCCTGAAAACACAAGTGCCAGCTGGCTGAGGTTCTTTCTCAGCAAACGTTCTGCCGGGTTCTGTGGAAGGTGAACAGTGTAGACCGTCATCTCAGCATGCAGCAGGCTTCCAGAAGGTAGGGATAGAAAGTAACAACACCAACGCCGTGCCCTGGGTTAGAGCCAACCACCGCCACAACAAAATATGTTAGCAGACACCATGCAGAGTACTTCCCATGCATTAGTTCATTGAATTACTCACAACTACCCTGTGTGCAGTGTTACTATTAGTCAAGTTTTGCAGATGAGGAACCTGATACAGAGAGGTGAAGTCACCAGCCCAAGGACCCACAGCTCTTAAGAGACGGGTGCAAACCCACAGTGCTAACTTAGCACAATGACTCCGAAGTCCGTTCTCTTAACCACCTGGCTATGACAACACTATTGGCTGGTCTCTGAAACTTGTGATCCAAAGTCTAGGTCCAAATGGGGTGGAACAAGGAGCTGGTTTTTCACCAGACTGACCCCAGCAGGAAATTCTGGAACCACAGCCCTCTACTTCTTCTTAACCGTGCCTTTTGTTGACAGCCTCGCGTGGGGTTCCTTTGCCCTCTGCATGGCTGTGTCGGTCATGGCCGTGAACAGATACACAGCAGCCCGCCTGGAGTTCATGGAGAAACAGAAGTTACAGGAGGGCAGTCGGCACTCTCAACGCAACTTCCCGAAACCCAAGGCTTTGGAAAATGTTCGGGAAACAGAAGCTGCTCTCAGCCTTGCCAGACATGCCCTCCTCGTGAGTGTATCTGAGCACCTGCCACCAAGTGCCCCAGGCAAAGTGTCCATGTGCTAGCCAGTGCTTATGGCCACAAAATCTGCACAGGCAGGCAAGCCAGGGACTTCCGTCCACAATGAACATCTCTGGGGTGGACTTCAGAAGGCTTGTGGTCCAGATAAACCTTCTACCCACCATCTTACCCTTTATTAAACAGCTTTGGCTTCAGCTACTGATTCCTGGTAAAATGCCAGTGTCTTTAAGTGAGATTATGCTTACAGAAGATATCAACCATTGACACTCTAGTATAAATGAGCGTCTCAAGCTTTCCTGACAGTGGGTTTAATAAGGGTAACCAAAGAAGAGGGAACATGTTGAGTACTAAGGATAAGAGAAGCTGAAGAAAGGGGAAAGCAAGGTCCTGACTACAAAGGGTGTGAAATGTGTTGCCATGTTTGCTGACAGAGGAATCCAGAAAATTTTTCCCTTAAGGAACACACACAAATTGATAGTATGTGTGACTAACCCATACTTTCCCTTCTATTTTAATTAAGAAGACACAAATTTAAAGAATTGATTTTGTGTTACTTTATTTTATTTTATTTTTAAAGATTTTATTTTATTTATTTATTTATTTATTTATTTATTTATTCGACAGAGATAGAGACAGCCAGCGAGAGAGGGAACACAAGCAGGGGGAGTGGGAGAGGAAGAAGCAGGCTCATAGCGGAGGAGCCTGATGCGGGGCTCGATCCCATAACGCCGGGATCACGCCCTGAGCCGAAGGCAGACGCTTAACCGCTGTGCCACCCAGGCGCCCCTGATTTTGTGTTACTTTAAATATATTTTTTTTTCTCTGCAATTTCCTAATTTCCACCTATAATAGAATCCACTTGGAAGGATAACCAAATGATAAAACAAAACGAGAACAGTCGAATGGAATGACATCTTATCACGATTAAGTGGGACAAATGTTGGAATTGCTGTGCTTAAATTGCCAGGCACTTTTGCTTCTAAAAATAAACATTGCCAAACGTGCGAGTTTTGTTTGAAGCAACGGCGGGCTGCTTTTCTTAATGTGTTCAGTTGCAATATTATATGAGTTCATCTTGTATCTTAAACTAACATATTATTGAGGCCACAGGTTGTTAGACACATACTTTCGGTTTTTGAACAAAAATGAACTGCTAAGTTATAACAACCCTAAATACGTCCTAACTTAGATTCATTTTTTAAAAAGTATTTAAGTGTTTAATGAACACATCATTTCTGGGGGAAAAAGCTACAACCCCCTTGAATATTTCAAATAAAGTCACTCAATCTGCTTATGCTAAACCGTCTGGCAAATGAAGGTCCCAGGGGATTTTGTGTTTTGTTGAACCAAGCATATTTGAAGAGATATAAAATGAAATTTTCCAGAATAAGCCCAACTCAGAAAGGCATGCTGAGGTCCCCTGGGCCATTTCTTCACCTAGAGCAGAGCCGTCTGTACCCAGTGGCTTCTGCCCTCCGCAGTATATGGCTTCTTTTCTATGGTTCGTCACCCCTGTGTATCCATGTACATAGATCACTGTCCCAATATCAGGGCAGAGGCTGATTCTAGAGAGAAGGAGACGTGCCGGAAATGTTCACAGACACACCCGGTTCTCTTTTAAAAAGCAAAACAGAACAAAACATATCTATGCAGAATGTGGCAGAAGGTATCAAAGAGGAAAAGAATTTCTTTGCTTCATCCTCTGAGCCCCCAAGGCACTTTTCTTCCTTTTAAATGTTTTAAACATCAATTTTTTTCAAGTATAACATACAAAACCCTAAGTATACACAAACCCTGAGTGTAGAGCTGAGTGAATTTTCAGACAGTGAGCGTAGCCACGTGACCACCCCCGAGATCACGAAACAGCCACAGTGTCTCACGTCCATCTAGCTTTGCTCTAAGACAGACCTGGGTGGCTTTTGATTCCTTAGTACTGAAATCATCTATTTATGCACTTGTTCCCCTCTTAAAGATTATAAATTACTTCTAGAAGGCAAGGACCGTTCTCTGTACCTCCCCCAACATTTAAAACAGTGGTGACCAAGTAGAAAACGCTCAGAGGTACGTATGGTGTGTCTATGTGTGTCTATATATAAAGAAAGATCATAAGAACACACACACATTATATATATTCTATCAAAGAGATCTTGCTGTTTTTTAGTATTTTGCAGATATTAATATAGCTTGGATGAAGGGCATGAATTTCTGGAGCCAGAGTGCCTGTCTAGAAACCCTCGCTCCTTACCTTGACCTTGGGTGAGTCACTTGTTTCTCTGTGCCTCAGATTTCTCATCTGTAAAAGGAGAGAATAATCCTCGCTGTTTCAAGGATCGTGAGGACTGAGTGCATTCGGATGTGGGACGTTCTTGGAATAACACTCGGCACCTAGTCAACACAACAGCGGGATGAACTGCTCAGATCTGCCATGTGCAAAGCACCGTGTCAGGTCCTGTGGGTATTTAAGGAAACAAGATAGAGTCTGAGCCCTTGCCAGAGGGTTGGGGAAACAACGGTGAAATCTTGGTGACCACGTCCAGGGGAAAGCCAGGATCGAAAGAGTGCTAACCCACCAATCATTTTCAGTCTGGACACCATCCATCCTTAGTTAACCATTTAGTGACTTTTTATCAGATGTCTAGAATGTTCCAGACACCGTGCCAGTCTTCCTAGAACGCCCTTTTCTGGTATTAGCAAGATGTCCATTTGGGGTCAGTTGTTGGAGAACCGGTCCTTAGCTACTGCTTACTTATTGCTTGGACAGACAAGGCAGTTTCCAAGTGTTCTAAGAAATCCATCACGAGAAGAAGCCAGCAATGTCTCTCCATGGTTTTCCCCAACCCGGCTCGGGGGACTCAGAGGCCAAGGGTCCACATCGCCCCTTACGAGGTGGGTTGCAAAGAAGGGTGACAGCTGACTCCCAGTGCTTGGGCAAGAATAACCGAGAAAAGCAGAAGTCTCAAGTGAGCCTAAATTCACTGGTTGTCCCTGAGTCTGTTGTACGGATTGTTTTCATGGAATGATCAACTTAGCCTCATTATTGTCATCAGACAAACCCTCTTGGGGAATCACCACTGGGTAGTCTAGGCCGAGCGGGACTTCTCTGAAGACCAGAATAAGGTTAGTAAGCCTACCTACTGAGATGTGCCATGTTTGCTCATGTCAACGTTGTTCACTCCTTAAACACTGTGAGGTGTTACATGTATGTAAAAACCACTGGGCGTGTCATGGAGATACAAGCGTGGCTGAGAACTTGCCCCCGAACCCAAAAGGCCATACTCTGGCCCTATAGAAACAATTTAGTGGTGTTCTCCAGGAAAGAGAGGTTGGGGGAGGTTGGAAAACAGCCAAGGGTAATGGTTAAGGGACATGTCCATCACTTGGTCGTTGACCAACAGTATCATTCACTCTTGTTAAGTCAACTGGGCTGGGTCAGAGAGTCAGAACATCTGGGTGGGGCATGAAATCCTAGGGATTTTTTTTTTTTAATTTGTCACACAAAGCAGGAGAGAGACATTTTTTGCACAGTGAAAACACGGAAGAAAAGAAGGTCGCAATCTGAATACCGGAGAATTTGGAGGTCAGGGGAGATGATAAGAATGTCAGACAGGATACAGCCACTTCTCCCTTTCTCTCGGTTCGGTTATTTTATTTTCTCTTTTTGACTAGGAAATATTTTAATACACGTGAGCTGAGGTAACAGAGGTGCACGCAGCCACTGGTCGACGTAACAGAAGTAAATGTTTTGTCATGGTCGCCACAGATCTCTCTTTTTTAAAAAAGAAAAGAAATACGTTGTAAGAGATATAGTGAACGCCTCGCATCCCCTCCCCATCTTCGTCCTTCTCTCTCCCAGGTCGTACCCACCATCCGGGAGTCACGTCTATGCACGGTCGCGCACATTTACCGTGCACACCTGTACCCGCAACCTACCGATGAAAGGGTCTTGTCTGGCTTCACATCATCTTAGATTCAGGTCGTCTCCTCAAATGAGGTCGGACCATTTTGGAACCAATTTTTTTATCGTTTAAAACACACATAAAGCAAATTTACCATCTTAACTGTTTTTAAGTGCACAGTTCGATGGCGTGGAGCAAATTCTACGGTACAACCATCACCCCCATCCGTCCCCGGAACTCTTGTCATCTTGCAAAACTGAAACTCTGTCCCCATTCAACACTAACTCCCCATGGTCCCCTCCCCCCAGCCCCTGGCACCACCATTCTGCTTTCTCTATGACTTTGACCACTCTGGTACCTCCAAAAAGTGGAATCCCACAGTATTTGTCCTTTTGTGACTGGCTTATTTCATCCTTCAGGACAATGTCCTCAAGGTTTATCCATGTGGTAGCAAGTGTCAGAATGTCCTTCCTTTTTAAGGCCAAATATTCCAATTTTTTAATATGCCGGGCTAGTCCAACCACCCACCATCCTGCCCCACCCTGGCTTCTCCTCTTCAGCAGCCCTGCTACCGATGCGATGTGGTCTCCAGGCATTGGGAGCACCCACGCTTCCAAAGGGAGATCAGGAGTGGAAGCACTTTTGAGCAGCAAAGCAAGAGCTGGTCTTGGCCGGAAAGAAGGATTGAGCTAATAGGACCTGCGTTTCAGCCCAGAGAACATGCATGGGGTGTGAGGAGGTGACAGACCCAACAATGTCCTGGTTATGGAAGTATGTGCACACATGTTACCTGACTTAGCCCTGGCACGCTTCACCTCCGAACGCTGCCCAGGGTCCTCAGGAATGGGTGCTGACATGCATTGAGATAAGGCAACGAGATGAACCAACACAGATGAGGAAAAAACTGCCAGGGAGAAGGGAGAAACTGAGGCCATCAGGTGCAGCAATGGGCCAGACCCCTTCTGGGTGTTGAATGCACATCACCTCTTATATTCTATCTCTGCATGAGGATGAAGGTGATAGTATTAGTGTCTCCATTTCCAGAAGACGGCCGTGGGATGCAGGTTTACAAGTCAAGAGCAGAACTGGGATTTGGACTCAGCGCAGGTGGACTCCAAGCCCCTTTCTGGGGGCAGAGTGAGAGACAAACCCTCTTGTCTCCTCCTCCCTCCCCAGGTGGGACTGTGGAAGGACAGGGCATCTTAAGGGAGGAGTAAAGGGGTTGAAAATGCAGGGAGGAAGCCAGTGAGGGAGCACTTTCTTCCGATCCAGAGATGGATTAGGGCAATTTGAAGCTATACTCATGGCTTGAAACATGGCCTCTGCTTGGAACCAAGGGGACTGAAGAGGCTTCCAGAGGAGAAGCCCGACTGGGGTCTGCTCTGCCCTAGACTCTGATTTTCATACCCCAGGTTTTCCAGGATGGCCCCCAATCCCCCCACACTGCTCAGTCTTAGTTCCCAATTCTTGGACTAGAAAATACCATTACTCAGGGTCAGGCAAATCCTTAGGCTTCTGTCCTAACTATAAGGTAGACTGGGGATTTGGAGCAAGCATCTCTCTGCAGACTGAAGAGGGTGCTTTTGGTTGGAATACCCCTCGTCCGTGGCAGTCAAGCTGGAAGAAAAGGAAATCCCCACCACCCTTAGCAGATGTGAGTTTTCCCTGGCACAACTTCAGTTCCCCTGAGAGCTGTGTCTGAGCCCAAACGTAGTTCCACACCTAAGATCCCACTGCCCTTTCCTGCCTCTTCCCCAGCTCCAGGGTCATGGGGCAAAGTGGAAGCAGCCTAACATTATTCCCCCGCACTCGGAGGAGCGTGTAGCCGGTGGCCCCGGGCGTCTCTCAGACCTAGTGAGGCTGTCACCCAAATGTCAAGGTGTGCAGAAGACCGTGCTGTCAGAGCAGAAGGTGTGGGGAGTTTGGATGGATCACGAGCCACCTCGCAGGGCTGGCCTGTTACAGAGCCACTGATGGGACGTCTGAAGGAGAACCGAGCTTTGGATAATCTTCACACGGACGTTCTTGTCAATGTCACCAACGGCTCCCCATTACTAAAGTCAAGGTCACTTGTCAGACCTTATCTCACTTGACCAATCAGCAGTATCAGATGCAAATGGTCACCTCCCCCCCTTCAAACACTGTCTTCACTGGACCCCTAGGACATAGCTCTCTGGAGTCTCCCCCAGCACCCTGGCCACATCTCTTCAGTCTCCTTTGCTGACCTTTCTTCAAGTCCCCAACCTCTGGATGTTGGAGTACCAAAGAGCGCAGCCTTCCAACTTCCCCCCTGTCCACGCTCACGTCTTAGGTCTCCTCATCCCATTGCATGTCTGGCAACACCACCAACCTGTGATAGCTCCTATATGTAAAACCTGAGCCTAGACCTCTCTTACCTGGACAAGCCTCCAGACTGGCTTTCCCAGCTTCCTACTCAACACCCCCACTTAGATTCAACAGGATTTCAAAATTAACACAGACAAAACAGAACTTGTAATTCACCTATGTTCCCAATTTCTGTGCCCTGGAGCCTTCCCCAACTCAAAAAAAGAAGAAGAAGAGGAAGAGGAAGGGGAAGGGGAGGGGAGGAGGAGGAAGAGGAGGAGGAGGAGGAGGAGGAGGAGGAGGAGGAGGAGGAGGAGGAGGAGGAGGAGGGGAAGAAGAAGAAGGAGGAGGAGGAGGAGGAGGAGGAGGAGGAGGAGGAGGAGGAGGAGAAGAAGAAGAAGAAGAAGAAGAAGAAGAAGAAGAAGAAGAAGAAGAAGAAGAAGAAGAAAAAGAAAGGAAGAATGAAGGGAGGGAGGGAGGGAGGAAGGGAGGAAGGAAGGGAGGAAAATTAATAGTAACTCTATCCTATTAGTCATTCAAGTCAAAATCTTGGAGTAGAGACGCCTGGGTGGCTTGGTCGGTCTTGGTCTCAGCTCGGGTCTTGATCTCAGGGTCACAAGTTCTGGCCCCGTGTTGGGCTCCACTGGGTGTGCAGCCTACTTAAAAAAAAATCTTGGAGTGATCTTGACTCTTCTCTTTCCTTTATTCCCCTCTATCCAACCTATGAGCAAATCCTGTCTGCTGTACCTTCAACTATGTCTGAATCCAGGCACTTCTCACCACCTTGACTGCTACCCAATGAAGACCAGCCAAGGCCAGCCTCACTGCCTACCTGGGTCACTGCTGCAAAAGGCTCCGGCTGGCCTCTCTACTTCCAAACTCGTCCCCACACCACATATTCCCAGTACAACAAGTATACGTGAAAGTCAAATCACATCTTTTCTTTCCTCTGAACACTCCAAGGATTACCATCTCTTTTAGAGCAAAAGCCAAAGTTCGAATCATGTCCTACAAGATATGTAGGCCCTCCAACAGACACATGAAAAGATGCTCACCATCGCTCAGCATCCGGGAAATGCAAATGGCAGGCACAATGAGCTATCATCTCCCACCTGTCAGAAAGGCTACCGTCAAAAAGACAAGAAACAACAAGTGTTGGCAAGGATGTGGAGAAAAACGAACCCTCGGGCCCTGTTGGTGGGAATATAACTTGGTGCAGCCACTGTGGAAAAGAGTATGGAAGTTCCTCATAAATTTATACATAGAATTACCATAAGATCCAGTAATTTCACTGCAGGGTATTTAACCCAAAGAAAACAAAAACACTAATTTGAAAGACACATGTGCCCCTATGTTTACTGCAGCGTTATTTACAATAGTCAAGATATGGAAGCAGCCCAAGGGTCCATCCGTAGATGAGTAGATAAAGATGGGGTCTATACACATACGATGGAATATTGTTCAGCCACAAAGAGGAATGAGATGGTGCCATTTGTGGCAACACGGATTAACCTTGGGGGTGTTATGTTAAGTGAGATAAATCAGAGAAAAACAAATACCACATGATTTCACTTATATGTGGAATCTAAAACCCAAAACAAAACCAAACTCTTTTTTTAATGTTTTTTTTTTTAGATTCTATTTATTTGAGAGAGAGAGCAAGCAGGAGCAGTGGGGAGGGGCAGAGGGAGAAGCAGACCCCCCCCACCCCGCTGAACAGGGAGCCCGACGTGGGGTTCCATCCCAGGACCCTGAGATCATGACCTGAGCCAAAGGCAGATGCTTAACCAACTGAGCCACCCAGCTGCCCTGCAAAACCAAACTCTTAAATACCGAGAACAAACTGGTGGTCGCCAGAGGGAGATACATAGGGGGATGGGCAAAATCGATAAAAGAGACTCAGAGGCGCAAACTTCCAGTTATAAAATAAAGAAGTCACGGAGATGAAAAGCACAGCATAGGTGGGGCGCCTGGGTGGCACAGCGGTTAAGCGCCTGCCTTCGGCTCAGGGCGTGATCCCGGCGTTCTGGGATCAAGCCCCACATCAGGCTCCTCCGCTGTGACCCTGCTTCTTCCTCTCCCACTCCCCCTGCTTGTGTTCCCTCTCTCGCTGGCTGTCTCTATCTCTGTCAAATAAATAAATAAAATCTTAAAAAAAAAAAAAAGAAAGAAAAGCACAGCATAGGGAATATAGTCAATAATATTGTAATAACTTCATATGGTGACAGATAGTGACTACACTTACCCAGGTGAGCACTGAGTAATGTCTAGAATTGTCACATCAATATGTTGTACACCTGAAACTAATGTAACATTACATGTTAATTACACTTCAATAAAAAAAAACATTTTAAAGATATGTAGGCTCTCAACTGCTCTCTAACCTCATCCATTACTCACCTACTCCGGTCACTCTGCTCCCAGGCAGTGGCCTCTCTGCTGCTCCTTGAGAATCCCAAGCATATTCTGCCTCAGGGCCTTTGCACCTTGCTGGTCCCTTTGCCTAGAACTCCTGTCCCCCATATGTCCTCATCACTTCCTCAGGCATCCACTCAAGCATCATCTTTTCACCAACACTCTCTGATCACCCTACCTGAAGTGAGAGTGACGTATTCTCCTTTTGCCTCCTCCCTTCCCCCGTGATAGACCCTGAGTGACGTGCCACTCAGATTCCTCTTCACTGACGGACTTGTTGTCCCAGCTGCCGGTAGTGCACTCAGCGGGTAGCCAGCTCTCGGCGCCTTCAGGAATCACCGCAGTTAGACCTGACCGGGGGCCCAAGCAGGGAGAGAAGGCACTAGTCCATTGCATTAAAACTCCATGACACCCACCTGTGCTGATGGACTGCCTTTGCCTTCTGTTAAAGGAAAATGGTAGGGCTGGTTTTCGGATGAGTCTGCCTGATACACTGGCGTCAGCTGGAGGGGGACAATCCCACTCAAGCATGGCGCTGACACATGGTAGAGAAGGAAGACCTTCCATTCTGCTTAACAATTTTTCTATGCTTTTGGTCCCCAACCAGAAAGGGAAGGCCAGATGGCTGGCAGCCATGCTGGTCTGAGCTACCTGAAACCCTCTTGATACAAAGGTTATAGGAACGGAGAGCGGGCCGTTTGCACTGACAATCCCGGGTCCTGATCCCTAATGACCAGTCCCGAAGTGCAAAGGAAACCTCCAATAGTCAGGCATGCCAGGGAGCTTTAAAAATCCTGGCAAGAACTCTGAAATCAGACCCGGCCAGCATGTGTCCCTGAATATCAGAATAGACACTATATTTACCCTGAAAAGCCCTTCAGTGCACTGAGAGCTATAAATAGTCATTAGGGCCCAAGCGAGTGGCCTTAACACATGGATTTCCTTCCAAAAATGCAGACCCATTTTAATTAAATTTGTAATTAACCTCTGGGAGGGCAGGCCCCGGATTCCGTTTGCTTTTGGACACACCGTGAGTAATTTCCAATTCATTGGACGTTTGGGGATTAGCATGCTCACGGGGTGCTTAGCCCAGAGGCAGGGCTCCGGAAGCTTGCACAGAGCCCGGCTCCCTGGAGAAGACACGCGGGTGCACAGTGAATGCACCCTGTAGCCCGGGGCCTCCCCCTGCGCCGGGTGTCCTCATCGGAGTCTCTTTGCAAAGCTGAGTCCTTTCCCCTCCGTTTCCCCCAGAAGATGGGAGTCACAGCCATGCTTATGCTGCCTCTGCTGCTCCTGGGAATTAGCGGCCTTCTCTTCATCTACCAAGAGGTGTCCCGGCTGTGGTCAAAGTCAGCCGTGCAGAACAAGGTGGTGGTGATTACCGATGCCATCTCAGGACTGGGCAAGGGTAAGCCGGCTTCGCTCCCACCCTGTGCCCACTCCCGACCAGAGGGACGAGGGGCGGCAGGACGGCGTGCGGCCACCCTGCTAGGCGGGAGGGGAATCGACGCTGTGTCCTCTCCCCGGGGTCTGTCACTAACCAGCAAGTGTCTTCTCTTTTGGGGGCTGCAGCTCCTACGCTCAAGAAATGGGGGAATTGGGAGAGCCACGCTTGCAAACTCACAGCCTTGGGGCCAAAACGGGTCTGCAGATGCGATTTGTTTTTGCCTTCATGGGGTTCTGGAAATTTTGAAATGCAAAGTCCTTCGCTGGGGTGGCAGACTTGGGCGCTGGGTTGGGTTTCCGGCTCCATCCCTTACTCGCTGGTGACCGTACTTGTCTGCTCTGTATTTCCCATCTAGGAAAGTGAGGATACTGCTAATGTCTACCTCGTGGTGGTGTTTGGGGAATGAATGAATGAATGAATGAATGAATAGATGGAAAGCGTGTAGAACCACTCAAGGGTTCATGACGGCAATAACGATAATGAACACATTCAGGCAGAACACAGGTGCTCCAGTGAACCATACACCCCACTCAGCCCCAGTGTATCACACTCAGGCTAATGAGGGTGACCGTTTACCTCCTGGCCTTGGAGGCACATATGTTTGTGACCCCCGAATTGGATGGTCTCGGGGGCTTTTCTGTTGGGGCCATCTGTGACATGAGTAGACAGTGTCCTTAGGTTTGTACGATTCTGACTGTATCCCTCCTAACAATGGTTGTGTGGCCACCTATGCAGTAACTTGGACGTACTTTTTTGCTGTTGTTTTGTTATTTTTAATCAAACGTAGAACCCACGCGGCCCAACGTTCATTAGGTCGCTCAACTACTATCCACTGAGTCCATCAGGTGCTGCGTATTGAGATGAGCACTGCCCCTTCCAGAGAGCCCCTCCGGGCTGCCGTCATGAGAACGTTCGTAACCCCCTGTCTGGGAATTCTCTAGGAACTTCATTCCCTTGGGTATCCCAAGGGGAGCCAATCTACGTGCTTTGAAGACAGGTTCAATTTCAATGGGTGGGTAACTCAGGCTCACCACGTGACATAAAAAATAAAGCACGAGGCAGGTAAAGTGGGTTCTCCGTGTGGCGCGCCACGGGTCCCAGAAGCAATTCCCAAGCAGGATACCCTGCGTCCTTCGACTCAGTGCTCAAAAGCGAGGAAGGAGAGAAACTCCAACTTGCTCGTGGGCAAGCCAGGACACACACATTTGTCAACCAGACCAGATCCAGGACAATAGGGACGAGGGGTGGCCCTGGGGAAATGAAACAGAGACACTCACCCAGAGACACCCAGAGTCAGTCCTTGGGGAGCCCTCTTCTTCACACAGCATCTGCCCATACAACAGCAGGCCAGCTGCCGACACGAGACCCCTTCCTCGTGAAGCCTTCCCTGCCAGCCTGGCCCCTGGGGCCCCATGGCTCCGCCTCCAAACACACTATTGGTAGCACACGCCTCCCACTGTGCAGGATGCGTGTGTTTCTCAGCGGGTCGGCTAGACACACGCTCCCCTTGGTGGTATCTCTGTTTTGTGCATCCTGGTGTCCCACCACCCATCTAGAAACCTGGCATAGAGAAAGCACTCAAAAAAAAAAAAAGTTTATTGAATAAATGCCTTTAAAAGCAACCAGCTTATGAGGGAAAGGTGCTCACGTGGCTAAGTCTGTGGTTGTATATTACTTTTGTTAATTTCTGGCCAGATTCCAATACGATCAGAGGACATACTCTCTACGATTTCAATTCTTTTGAATTTGAAAAGATTTTTTTCGGCCCAGGATTTTACGGCCTAGGATACAACTGGTCTCGGTGAACGATCCCCGGTTCCCCGGGAAAGGGTGTGCATCCTACCGTCTCTGGGTCGAGTGTCCCACAAAGCGTCGCTCAGATCCTGCTGGTGAGAAGGCTGTTCAGTCCCGCACGCTCCCGATTTTCTGTGCTACTGGGCAGTGCTGTTCTATCTACTGCTGGGAGACGTGTATTTGTTTCTACTGAAACAAATACCTCTTTAATTTATTTTTTGAAGTCTCATTCGGTTCTGGGGACATACCGTACCCGGGAAATACACCCCAGGGGCAGCATGCCATCTGCAAAGGAATGCGGTCTAGTCTGTGTCGTGACTAGGGTGCCTTACAGAACCACCCCAGAAAGAAATGCAAAGCAGAAAAAAAGTAAGCCCAAATATTTAGAAGTAACTTGAGATGTTGGGCGTGTGTGGCCTTAAACACCTCGCCAGAACACGCAGCTGACCACAGCAATTACAGGTGGATGCAGCTCTGTTCCTGAGGTCCGAGGCAAGAAAAAAAGTGAGGGGCACAGCGCCGATGCCACAGGCCCCCCTGCACACACACACCCCCATCCCCTGGAACCTGCGTGAACCTGGCAGGTAGCGCTGGATAGTTGCAAGGGAGCCAGGGCCAAGCGGTTTCCCAGGGAAATCAGCCGAAGATCAGGACATCAGACCCTTGCCCCAAGCCCACACAGCTCAGCCACGTCGGGAATCGGGTCACTTTGTACCCACTGTGTCTGCAGCAAGAGGGACTCTCGAAAATACGTAACCACTGCGCTTGAACTTGAAGTGTTTCTGAAACTGAACTGCTTGCCTCTCAATCAGCGGCCTCTTATGATGGCCCCCGGCTGTCCTTTCGCCTTGTCATCTCCCCGAAATCAGGAGGTGGCCCCAGGGAGGCAAGGAAAAGGGCTCAGCTTATGCTTGCTGCACGGAAAAGAAAAAGTGTGGGGCCAACCTTCCTTCCCGACACAGGATAAACTGAGCTGTGGTCACGAGCTGGGCTGGTCAAGAAGCAAACTCAGGGGCCTGTGAGTCGACCAGGGCGTGCCTTAGCAGAAATGACGTATTTGGGACGGCGCCGTCAGGCTTGCTGTCCCCCAGCGGCGGTCAGAGCACCGGGCTCCAGCCTCCCGCGCCCCACACCCTGCCGGGCTGCTACTCAGGGTTACAGCAGAAAGAACGGAAGGCCGGGCTTTCTGCCTCCGGATGAAGCTTCCTTGGGTGAATTCTGTTGTAAAATCCAATATAATAAAAAAGGATTTTCAGGTACAAAGAACAGAAAACACACCTAGAACCCCGATCACTCGGGAAGACTTCATCTGGTCTCCTTTTGCTCCTTTATGATGCTTATAGGTGTAACCTGCAGAGTTAGGGTCTGATAGGCACGGTATTCTGGGCTCGCAGGACTTGGGGGGCTGTGGGGAGTAGCCGGACAGCCCACCCCACTCTCAGATTCATGCAGCAGAGAAACCCCTTCCTCTGTGATTTTTTAAAAACAATCTGATAGTCTCATGACTTTTCAGATCACTACTTGATTATACAAAACCTTTTGGGCATGATAGGTCCCCGAACATACCATCCAGCCATCGATTCAGAAATGGGGATGCCCAGTCCAATACATGAGAAAGGGTGGGGATTTTCATTGAAGTGAACGCCCCCTTCCACCCACTCACCCAGGGCAAGTGGCCGGCCAGCTCGCTGCTCTTTCTGACCCCTCTGGGGCTGGAGGGGCAGGAAGAGGACCGAAGGCGAGCAGGAGGAATCCTTCTCTGGCTGACACTGTCATGGGGCTTCAAGCTCCGTGGCCCGGCACCTGTTTAAAGCCGAGTCTGGCTCTTTCTCTGTGGCCACTTTTGTGGGTCCTTCGGAGGCCCTCCCTGGGAATATCCGCCCGTCCTTTCTGCAAGGCTTGCGTCCTCCAGCTGCCCAACCCTCGCCCGGCCCCTGGCGTCAGGGCAGGTGCTTTTCCGGGGCCCTCTGTTTTATTAAGACCCGACCAGGGTTGATACCAGGAAAAGAGAGTTTGTTACTTGCCGCAAGCAAGGAGATCACTGGGGGCGGCTCCCAAAGCATTGGCTCCCGGAGCAAAAAGCACAGCGAGCGCGCATTGACCAGCCCAGGGAATGCACACACCTGGTGGTGTCAGCGCGCGCTGAGGAGGGGTCTTGGCGCCTGCGTGTTGTAAAATCAGGGTGGAACACGCAACCCACGTTATGTTAATTACGCACAAGCCCCGCCCAGGGGCGGAGATTTTAACGTTATCAGGAGCAAGGTCCCACCCTATTCATCTAGTTGCCCTTGAAATCCGGACTCCTCTGGTTTTGGCCAGCTCCGTGGTCCCCTCTGCCTCTTCCTGGGACCTTGAGTTCCCACTGGTCAGCACCTACAAAGACAGCTAAGCCTTCGTGGTTGGTTCTAGTTCTTGCTAAGGGAACCTTGGGCAGAACTCAAAACAGCTCCCAAGCATCGCAGGGCTTAGGTCTGGTCCACCGTGCTTGTGGGACGGGGTCTTTGGGGTGCAGACCGATGCCAGGGGGCAGCCCGGCCGTCCCCTCCTCTGCTCTGAGCATACCTGATGGCCCCCCTCCTCTCATTAGATTTTGCAGGTGGGACTCAGACCCCACCCCCTGGCTCCCCATTGCAGGGAACTCACAGCATGCTGTTCAGATAGTCCTAAACTTAGCTCCCTGTTACCTGGGACAGAGATAAAGGGCAAAAACTCACATCGCAGTCCTCTCCCCAAATCCTCTTTCAAAGTCCGCTCTCTCCTCTTCCTTGTCCAATTTGTGTCCTATTTTGAGAGTAAGGGGTATTGAACTCCATAAAAGAGCCTTTCAGTGATTTCCTTTGAAAATGTGCATCTTGGTGGAGGCCTGGGGGGCTCAGTTGGTTCAGCGTCTGCCTTCAGTTCAGGTCATGATCTCAGGGTCGTGGGATCCTGGGATTGAGTCCGCATCTAGCTCCTTACTGGGGGAAGGGGGGTGGTCTGTTTCTCCCTCTCCTCTGCCCCTCCCCCTGCTTGTGCTCTCTCTGACAAATAAATAAAATCTTAAAAAAGAAGAAAGAAAGAAAATGTGCATCTTGGGTTGGCAACAAACATCAGAATTTTATATCTGTTTCATCTTGGTGCTCTGGTCAAACTTTCCATTTAAAATCCCGTTACACATGCCTGTGTGCAATTTAACACCCAATTACACGCACACAGAATCAAGTGCATGGCAGGGAAACATCAGTTTCTGCAGCATTAGTTTTAAAGCCTTCAAAATATTCGATAAATACCATCATTTACCAACCATCTGAGATATTGGACATTTACAACCATTTCCAGCTCTTTACCGTTACAATAGTACCGAGATAAACAACATCGTAACTATGTCCCTGCAGACGTTCTTAATTATCGCCTTAGAATAAAGGCCCATAAATGAAATAACCCGGTCCAAGTCTATATTTAATTTTAAGGATTCCGTCCAATTTTTCTTCCGAAAGATTGTGGCAATTTCCACGGCTGCCAACAGGGAAAGTGTGACTCTCTCCAATTTTGTTTCTTTCTTTTTTTTTTTTTTTAAGATTTTATTTATTTATTTGACAGAGAGAGAAAGACAGCCAGCGAGAGAGGGAACACAAGCAGGGGGAGTGGGAGAGGAAGAAGCAGGCTCCCAGTGGAGGAGCCTGATGTGGGGCTCGATCCCAGAACGCCGGGATCACGCCCTGAGCCGAAAGCAGACGCTTAACGACTGCGCCACCCAGGCGCCCCTCCAATTTTGTTTCTGATTATCTGATAGATTAAAATTAGTGTCCTGCTTTAAACTGTATGTCTTCATTCTCGGCACTGAACTGCCGCTTTTTGCGCCTTAATTAGCCCTTTGCGCTTCTCTTAAGAATTGCTTACCCGTCTCGCTAGCCAATTTCTTCATTAGGGTCTTCATCTGGTCTTCTTACTGATTTAGAACAATTCTTTGCAGAGCAAATAAATTTGCCCTTTTCTGACATATGTGTTTAAAACGGGTTTCCTTGGGGCCCCTGGGTGGCTCAGTCAGTTAAGCGTGGGACTGTTGGTTTCGACTCAGATCATGATCTTCCGGTCATGAGCTCCAGCTCTGCACCTGGCTCTGTGCTCAGCAGGGAGTCTGCTTGAGATTCTCTCTCCCTCCACCCCTCCCCCTGCTCGTTCTCTCTCTTGCTCTCTAAAATAAATAAATAAAATCTTTTAAAAAAAAGAGAGGCGGTCACAGGTACTGGGCACCCGGTAGGTGTTGGTGGTGCCCTTCCCAGGTCCCTGTATGAGGCCAGTTTATCTGTTTCCCCAGGTGCTGAGTGTCGGCTGCACGGCTCACAGACTGGCCGTCTGCCAATTTTCATTGCCTCCCCGGGGAGTTACACACCCTCTGCCCCCAGCCCCCGAGGGAGACAGCACACCGTTCCTAGACCCAAGCCTATAAAAGGCTGGTCCTCTTGCCTCCAAGTGGGACCCCTCTGCTGTTGGGTTTACACTCCAGAGCCTTCCTTGGACCCAACCGGGGCTAGACTTTACCTGAGACCTCACTCCCTGATGGATTTTCTCTGGCCATCCATGCCCTCCAATCGCGATCGCCTGAGTCCCTGTCTCTGATTCTGCTTCTGGGAACCCCACCCAAGACACCACTTCATGTGGCTCCCAAGGGAATTAAATCAGCTAATCTACGTAACTGTCTTTCTAGAGTCCCTGGAAAAAATAAACACTCAAGATACATTAGCTTTTAGCCTTCTTAAATATCAGTATTATTGCTACGCAAGAATACTGTGTGTCTATGTTTTTAAGTCATCTCCATGCCCAGCGTGGGGCTGGAACTCACAACCCTGAGATCAAAAGTTGCAGGCTCTGCAGACCGAGCCAGCCAGGCGCCCCCAAGAATACTTTGTGTCCACCAGCCCTGGCCCAACTGAGAAAGACCTATGTTGGGGGAGTCAGGAATTCGTTCAGAATAAAATTAACTAGAACACAAGCCAGGTTTATTTTTTAAACAAAAAGAATCCTGGCTGGCGTATCTATCCACAGAGAAAATGTGCAGGAAACTGGTGGCATTAAGTCTGAAAAAAAACCCACGATGGCTCTTTCTAGTATCTTTAGATTAAGATATATTGAGGGCTTTGATCCTGGAGGGCTGGGTGGGCAGGGCCATCCTTCTGTCCAGCTTAAGGAAGAATATCCTAATAATATCCTAATCCGAACCTTCCCAGGAAGGAAGGGCTGGCTGTCTCCACTCTGAGCTCCCCTGCGCGGGAGGTAACCATGCGGAGGCTGGAAATGACAAAAAAAAGTTCCAGCCCTGGGAGGAGGTTGAATGAAGTGACTCATGGCATTGGGACTTTGGAATTCTTCGAAATCTTGAATTCCTATGACAGAGGCTCATCGTCTGTGGCTCCATCCACACAGTACGCCCTGCCCTCTTTCCTTCTTCCTCCATAGAGTGTGCTCGGGTGTTCCACGCTGGTGGGGCAAGGCTGGTGCTATGTGGCAAGAACTGGGAGAGGCTGGAGATCCTGTATGACGCCCTCATCAGCGTGGCTGACCCCAGCAAGGTAAGGCCTTCTGGCAGCTTGGGGAGCCCCTGGGCACCCTTAGTCTTCACTGATCGCTCCGTTAGCAGCTCATGGACCAGGTGGGTGACATTTGGTGCTTGCTTTGGGGCAATGGGAGGCAGCGCTCTCACTCATCTTGACCCAGGCGTGTCTGCCAGGCTTAAGAATTCCCCATGCCAAGAATTTGCCCTCTGGCAACACGCCGTCCCCACCCCCTATTGTATTTAAGTCAGAGTCAAAGAGGATCCAGAAGCTTTAGCGAGGCACAGGTATGGGCATGCTTAAAAATGCTTACGGCTGATTTTTAAAAATAACATATCAGGAGCTCCTGGCCGACTCAGTCGGTGGAGCGGAGCGTGCGACTCTTGATCTGGGGGTCGTGAGTTCGAGCCCCACGCTGGGTGTAGAGGTAACCTAAAAATAAAACCTTTAAAATAAAATAATACCTCAGATGAGATTTCCTCCCAAGAAGTCGGGGAAGTGAAGTCACTTTCCACAAAGCCGCTGGGAGGTGAGTACTTTCCAGAAGGCTGCAGGTTTCAAAGTGTTTCTGGAGCAACGTTTAGAGAATTGCCTTCAGAGCTGTCTTCACGGTTTGGTTTGGTTTGGTTCGATTTGGCCTTGATGTTGAATTGCGTTTTGGAAACAGCCAAAAATAATTCACACCAGAGTCTGGTATTTGAGGAGATAGAACAAGAGGGACAACACAGCATTCAAGTTCTGTTTGGGGGGTGTTATCAGGTATTGAGTTAAAACGAGGTTCTGAGGTCAATTGCGTGGGAAATACCGAATAAAGCCAAACTTATCTGGTGGGTTCCCTTACTGCAGGACTTTTCAGAGCCTTTGATATGCTAATGTGCATTGTGTATCCCCAAGAAGGACATATAATAGTACGTGTTTCCCCAACAAATGTGACCAGGAAACCCTCTTATCAGGACGAATATTTGTCAAATGCTGGGATTACGTTTATCACATGGTCTCATCAATTTTCCAACCTGTTCCCCGCTATAGACCATGAGAGTCTCAATGGCAATTGAGTGTCTAGGGCTGAACACAATGCCTGGCACGTACATGGTACTCCAAAAATGTTGCACGGAGTGTACGATTTGGGTCAAAACCAAAATGCGGCTACAGAGCTCAGTGATGGGTTCTCCTTTGGCTCCTAAGCCGGTTTGCAAAGTCATTTGCCAAAAGGAGCTCATCAATACTGTCATGGCATCTGCATTGGAATCCACGGTCCGCTTCCTCTGTAAAGGGTGATGGCCGTTTGAATTGATCAATTCTGGCCCCTTTGGCCAACAGCTCAGACTTACCACCGCATTTTTGCACGCTGGGATTGCTGGTGTGCAGCTATGGTACCAATGGATGGATTCTCCATCAGCTTCCTTCTTCCCAGAGCCATTTCTGCTTTTTCCTCTTCGTTTTTATTTTGTAGTCATTCCACAAGCCCTGACTTTTGGAAGGGGAGGCTCTCTGCTCGAAGGCCCCCAGGGTCTGCGAGAGGGAGGTCTTCGCACACGTGCCTTGACTGTCTTGTTCCCTCAGCAGACGTTCACCCCAAAGCTGGTCCTCTTGGACCTCGCGGACATCAGCTGTGTCCCGGACGTGGCTAAAGAGGTTCTAGACTGTTACGGTTGTGTGGACATCCTCATCAACAATGCCAGCATGAAGATCAAGGGGCCTGCCCATAAGATCTCTCTGGAGTTCGACAAGAAGATCATGGATGCCAATTACTTCGGGCCCATCACACTGACCAAAGGTCTCGTGAGTTTGCCCTTCCCGTAGATTTCTGGGCCACCGGTGGCTAGAGACGGCTCTGTTACATAGTCAGACAGTCCTCCAATTCTGGATGGAGTCTCCAGCCCCCTCAGAAAAATTCCAACTTATTTGGCAAAAGCTTTCAGCATTCTGGCTAGAAGTGTTGATAAAAGGAAAGGGATTGTGAAAGTATCCCACTAGTCTATTCCAACCTCCCTCTCTGGGAAACCGTGCTCCCCACCCAAGCCCTGCTCTTTATCCCCTCTTCTCACTTATGTCCATGGCTTACACCCCCCCCATCCCATCCCACATCTCTGGACCGTTGTCTTCATGTTTCATATATAT
This sequence comes from Ursus arctos, assembly GCF_023065955.2. Lineage (NCBI taxonomy): Eukaryota > Metazoa > Chordata > Mammalia > Carnivora > Ursidae > Ursus > Ursus arctos. The sequence continues at coordinate 8,242,292 of NW_026622808.1, forward strand.
TTTTATATATCGCCCTTACCCTGGATCTGTTCCTACCCATGTCAGTTGGTCAAGGGTAGAGATTCTGTCCTCAGAAATAAAGAAGAAAGGGGTTTATCCCCAGCCTACAAGAGACCCAGCGTAGTGTCCGTCCCTTTGCAGAAACAGGGAGGGCAGAATCCCTTTCAAGGGTAAAATGGCAGCTCTTCTGCGGAGATATCTCACGGCCAAGGTTAAATGCAGCTCGGGAGCCTGGGGGTTGGGGCTGGAAATGACATGGAATAGAACCAAGAGTTGAAGTACTCCCCACCCCAAAGTCTATCAAAGCAGAACCCCAACAGGGAGGATATATGCATGGAGAACTTCTGAGTTTAGAACATGGGGTTCAGGGGCGCCTGGGTGGCGCAGTCGTTAAGCGTCTGCCTTCGGCTCGGGGCGTGATCCCGGAGTCCTGGGATCGAGCCCCACATCAGGCTCCTCTGCTAGAAGCCTGCTTCTTCCTCTCCCACTCCCTCTGCTTGTGTTCCCGCTCTCGCTGGCTGTCTCTGTCAAATAAATAAATAAATAAACTCTTAAAAAAAAAAAAAGACAGTTTAAAAAAAAAAAGAAAGAAAAGAACATGGGGTTCAAGAAGTATGATCTTAGAGTTGCTTTCTCTATGGCCACAATCTCCATGATAATGGGGTTCGGGGCACCAGGACAGAGGAAGGGAAAGTTATCTGAAGCAGAAAGATGGCTTTCCGGAGCTTCTGAAAGGATGCCCCAGAGACAATGGTTTCCTCCAGTCCGGTCCCCGTGGACACACTGCGCAGGCCAGGCAGTGGGTGACAGGTGTCAGGCGGCTTCTGAGGGTTCCAGGCTCACTGGAATCAAAGTGAGGGATGCAGGGAGTGGAGGGGAAGCCCGGGCCAGCTCCTCTTCCTGGTCGGTCCTCTAACTTGCTAAGAGACCTGGGTCCAGTCACTAGCTCTGGGCCTCAGTTTACCCATCTGTAACACACCGGGGCTCGATGTCAATGCCATTCTGAAAGTCGTCTTTTGATTTTTTTGCCGTGTCCCCATTCCACCAGCACTGTGATTCATCTCATTGTCTAAATTTCCACGTTTTCAAGTGAGTTCATTTTCAGGGGGTATCTTTATCAAATCACCATAAATTAGAAGCCCTTTTCCCTCTCAATAAATAGGAGGACTCGGAAAACAGAACGAAGCAGCGGGATTCTCCCCAGGCGCGGGGCGGAGGCCTCTTCCTCTCTTTGTTAAGATTTACACCTGCAAGAGAGGTGTTCAAGACAGAGTAGCGTTGTGGGGGATTGAAATGGGATGACCTATGACCTTTCTCACCACTGAGCTCTGCCCATGGGCGGGTCACGGAAAACCACCGAGAAATGACCAGCTGAGCCCTGCCCACTCTTAGGAAACAGGGGGTCAGTGATGCCATGCACAGGCCCACCTGCTGTAATCCCATCAGCAGGGAGGTAGAGGGGCCCTGTGCAAGGAGGGGGGCCTGGAGGAGGGGTCTGCCTGCAGCTGCCTGCCTCGGTCTCCCTCCTGTAATGTGACCCATTGTCCCGTGCCTTCCAGCCCTGCTTCCCGACATGATCTCCCGGAGGACAGGCCAGATCGTGTTAGTGAACAACATCCAAGGGAAGCTTGGAATCCCATTCCGCACAGCTTGTAAGTTGCTACGACAGAGACATTTCGTCCTAGATTGTCTGTCTTATAAGACAAGGGATGTCGTGTCTAGCACTAGGCACGTGGTTATAAGGGAGGGGGCGTCCGGAGGTGAAACGGTCCTATTGGTTTTTCTTTCATCCCTTCAGTTCCCATTTCTGAGCACCTGGCATGCAGGTGACCGTGGGTCCCTCTCCCCCAGAAGCTCATGTCCCCACAGGAGGTCAGGGCCGGCTCTGGCTGAACACAGCACCATCCGTGCCTCCTGGCATGGGCGCACAGCCCCCGTGCAAATGCCCTTCCTCTGGAAAGATGCCCTTAAAGGGCAGGAAAGGTTACAACCCAGAAAGAGGAGATGGGCGCACATCACACAATGGCAGAGGGATGGAAACTTTGGAGGAAGGAGGAGGGGAGAATGAAAGACACAAGATCACAGGAGAGGTGGAGAGAAATCCCAGAGGCAGGAGTCCTTTAAAAAGTCTGGAGAGGAGAGAAACTTCTCCAGCTGGGGGAACGTCCCTCCTCCCAATAGCTGGTTTGTGGGAGAGCAGGGTGCATACCTTATATATTTCTTTTCTTTTTTTTAGAGAGAGCGCGAGTGTGAGTGGGGTTGGGGGGAGGGGCAGAGGCAGAGAGAGAATCCCAAGCAGATTCCCTACTGAGCATGGAGCCCAACTCGGGGCTCGATCCCACGACCCCAAGTCCAGGACCTGAGCCAAAACCAAGAGTCAGATGCTCAACCGCCTGAGCCACCCAGGCGCCCCTGCTCGCAACTTCTTTTTAATTACCTATTTAGTATTGTCATACATGGTTTATAAGAAATATGTATTTGGTCTTTGTCCCATTTCTGGCACAGAGCTCTTAAAACCCTTCAGTTTCCTAAGTGATAAGAGCGATCAAAGAGTCTATTGTTATGTCAGTGAGGCCATTTTAGATGTCACCTAAGGTTGGGGGCTGCTTGCCCTGGGAGCCAACCATGTGATTAGGGAGTGGGACGTTCCAGTTCCACCCCAACCTCTGAGGCGCTGAGAGGGGCTGGAGACTGAGTTCTGTCCCCCAAGGCCCAGGATTTAATCAATCGTGCCCATAACGAGGCCTCCATAAAATCCCAAAAGGACAGACTTCGGAGAGCTTCCAGGTTGAACACGTGGGGATTCGGGGAGAGGGAGGTGCCTGGAGAAGAAAGACATGGGAGCTCTGAGCCTCTTCCCCAGGCCTCATCTCCCCCCACCCCTGCATGTCTTCCACCTGGCTGTTCCTGAGTTCTGTCCTTTTATAAGAAACTGAGGGTCCACTAAGTAAAACCTTCCTCCGAGTTCTGCGAGCTGCTCTAGCAGACTGATAGATCTCAGGGAGGGGGTGGTTGCAACCTCTGGTCTCCAGAGGCTCAGTCAGAAGGACAGAGGACGTGGGGGACTTGTGATCGGCCGGAACTGAGCGGGGACAGGGGCAGTCCTGCGACCGAGCCCTTCACCTTGGGGCTCTGAGTTTATCGCCGGGCAGACTGCACCACAATGACGTGGTAGGACACCCAGCTGGTGTCGGAGAGCCCGTGCCGTGGGCGAAAGCCCAGGCATTGGAATGAGGTGCGGAATTGTTCGGTATTTCGTTATTTAAATACAAGGACATTTCAGTAAAAACCAGGCTTTGCAGCTTCCTGAGCAATAGAAGATCTGACACCACGAGGCTCACCTTCGCTTCTCTCCCTCACTGCCCCTGTTGCCCTCTGCATGCATTTTTACTTGGGGCCCCGCTGAAAACCGAGTGACCACTCATCCAAGGGGTTCCCCTGGCCACGCACGGTGGGATGGTCCCGTCTTGCTGGATCCTCCCAGCAGCTCCGAGAGGCTGTCTTGTCACTGTCCTTGTCTTCTGGGCCCTTGGCATCTGCATTCTTAATCCTGCACGGTGAGGGGCCAGTCGTTTGCAAGGGCTATCTGGGGAGCATGCAACCCGCTCCTCACTAGGGCTGCCTCGGAGGGGGCTGGGTCTCCCGGCAGGTGTCAGCGTGGTGGCAGAGACCACGGTACCCCCACCCCCAGCCTCATTCAGCCTCCAACTGACACCCCCGAAATGGGAAGCTGACATTCACCCTTTCCCAGATGTTCCTCTAACCCCCCAAGGCTTTAAGGAATGTCCACTCTACTCTTGTTGAAATTCCTGGAAAGGCTCTTGTTTACCCAACCCACGGCCTCATCCATTTGGAGTGAATTCGGTGAGTAGCTTAGAAGGACAGGACCTTGGAGGAAAAGGGCCGGAAAGTGGGAGGGGAGACCTGCTCCGGGCTCTCCGGGGCCACCAGCTGGTACCGGCCTTACAGGGAAGGAATGGGAACTCATGCCTGGGCCGGGTGTCGTGGACACATTTTCTCCTTTCATCTTCACCCCCACTTGCCAAGGGGCATATTCTTCCCATTTTAGAGAGGAGAACACTGAGCCTCAGACAGGGAAAGCGAGTTGCCCGAGGTCCTGCTGTGGACAGGTGGCTAAGTGGGATCCGATCCCACCCAGCTCTGTCTCAGTCCACCGTCCCCCACCCGAGGGCTCTCTGTCTTCATCTGTGGGGTGAGGGGCAGGGCTGGGTGACGTGGGAGCCCTCTTCCAGCTGAGATGTGGGAACGTGTGTGTACGCCTCTGTGGCCAGCGCTCCTGCAGGGGAGCTGGGCCGGCCCCCCCCTCGCCCTGCCCCCACCCCTGGCTGGTTTCTCTTCCAGACGCTGCCTCCAAGCACGCTGCCCTAGGCTTCTTCGACTGCCTCCGAGCCGAAGTGGAGGAATACAATGTTGTCGTCAGCACCGTGAGCCCCACTTTCATCCGGTCCTACCGCATTGATCCAGGCCAAGGAAACTGGGAGGCCTCCCTCTGGAAATGTGAGCTTTTCGAGGGGGGCTGGAGGTACAGGGCCTGGGAGGGGCCAGCCTGGTGTCATCGGGCCTGAGGGCGTGTTCCTGAAGCCCGAGACTGGGGGGGTTGGTGGGGCCCTGCACCTGGCTACCAGCAAGGAGGGGGCCCCCAAACTTCAGTCCCGAGGCACCAGGGAGAGAGAATCCTAACCCGCAACCAGCCGACCAAGGTCTGGCTCGGCTCCGTCACTCACAGGCTCTGTGACCTTGGCCGGGTGACTGCCTGTCTCTGGGCCTCAGTTTCCCGTGTGGAATAGCCAGATTTGGTCTTCAAGACCTTCCGACCCGCCCCCTTTCCCTGGGAGGCCGCACAGAGTCGAGGCTGAGGGTCTGGCACGGGACTGCCTACACTCGGACCTTGCCTCTGTCCTACACTCAGTGCTCAACACGGGACAATTCTCTTGATCTCCGTGCCTCAGTTTCCCCTTAAAAAGTGACGAATGATGGTGGTACCGGCCTTGCCTGTGCATTGGGAAGACTGAAGGTTCCAGGAGGCACTTGACAAGCTCGGCTTCCCGACAGCTATAAACAGCAGCTCCTTAATTTATCGGGCACCTTCTTCCTTCGGCTCTTTCTCCTCCCTGCAAAGGCCCACAACCACCCTGCGAAGTGAATAGGGCAGGAAACTGCATGCCCACTTTACGGATGAAGAAGCTGAGGCTCTGGGGGTGGAGAGTGTCCCCCACGGCCTCACGGCCACTGGAGGGCCGAGCTGGCCGGTAGCCCACAACTCCAGGCCCGGCCCCCCTCCCTCTCTAGCGCCCAGAGGCTCTAACCCCCGCCCCTCCTGGGGGCCGTTCAGTCTTTTTCAGGAAGCTGACCTACGGCGTGCACCCTGTGGATGTGGCCGAGGAGGTGATGCGCACTGTGAGACGGAAGAAGCAAGAGGTCTTCATGGCCAACCCCATCCCCAAGGCCGCCGTCTACATCCGCACCTTCTTCCCGGAGTTCTTTTTTGCAGTGGTGGCCTGTGGCGTGAAGGAGAAACTCAATGTCCCAGAGGAGGGCTAACTGCTGGGGGCCAAATGGGTCAGCTCGATGGGAATAAAGGCTTTCCCGGCAAGGGGCTGCTCGTCTGTGCTCTCGACATGGGGGCCCAACACGAGCCATGTCCCTAACCTACACCTGTCTATGGTATTCCCCACCCCAGGGAGGGCGGCCTGGACGCCAGCCCAGTCTCTGCAGGGCCTCTGGGTGTCTCTCTCTCCCACCCGACGTTCCCAGGACACACTTCCAGAAGCTTTCTGACTCCACAGGGTTACACTGAACAGAAGAAAATCAGGAACCATAATGGGTCCGACCCCCATATAGGCACGCACGCACACACACACACATGCACTCACGCACGCATGCACGCACACACACGCACACACGTGTACACATGCACGCACACACCGTGCCCATCAGCCCACTGAGGAACTTAGAAAACCACCCCCAATTCATACAAGACTGACCTGCCCGTGTCAGCCTCCAACATCAGAAGCAGGACTTGGCAATCCTCCAGGGCAGCACTGCCAAACAGAACTTTCTGGAACGGTGGACATAGTCCGTCATCTGCATTGTCCAAGGTGGTGGCCACGAGCCACAGGTGGCTGGTGACCGCTGGAAATGGGGCCTGTGTGCCAGCAAGGCTGACTCCTTCATTTTATCTCATTTGAATGAATGTGAATTGAAAAGAGCCACACGTGGCTCGCGGCCCCCACGTTGGCGGCACATGTTGGAATCCGCCTCTTCCCTGGAATTACTGGGTCTGAGGAGGGCCCGGGGAACAGCTGTTTGTAAAATGTTTCTCAGGTGGTGCTAAGGTGCCCTGGGGGGTTCCCACCTCCCTGCAGCCTTTTGGTGCATTCTCAAAGCAAAACTCATTGAAAACCACCATTCAGGTTCCTGGCGGGGCATCTTTCTGAGGGTAGCTTTTCTTACACAAAACCGTTCATGATCCTTGGGATTTGGGGAAAGTATAGCGTATGTTTTTTTGCACGAATACGGTAACTCCTGATTCAAACTTTTCTAATATTCATGGATGAAAGAGGGCTCAAATGTCCCCCCCCCGACCCAAGCCGTTTATACAATCGACGTATATACTGTGCACATATGCACGGGTATAAACTTGAATCTAGGATGCGAAATGCGCGGGGTCATGGGATCACTGTGGAACCCAGCCCGCCCCAGCGTAAGGCTGATGGTCAGGACGCGGAGCCGGGATTTAGGAGGGTTGGCTGAGCGGCAGGCAGGGCAGGCTGAGTCAGGCCTCTGTATTTGGCGGTGGGGGGCAGGGTGTGGGGGTATTACTGTGGGTGGGGGGTCAGGCGCTAAAGCGGTGCTCAGACCAGAACCAGGGGAAAGAGCAGCAGCAGGAAAATGCCTGAAACCGGACAGGACGCGCTGGAACCTCAAGGACTCCAAAGTGAGGGGGGTCAGATCTCCGCCCCTGGGACTGACTCCCCCAGAGAAGCCATATGGAGAACAAGGCAGGAAGGAGGACGTCCTGCGTTCATGGGTCTGCTCCGATGTCCCCCTGCCCACTGGCTGCCCTGAAGCCCAGGAGGTCAGGGCCCTGCAGGAAGACGCAGCCTCCGTGGGACTGACTGGCCAAATGCCCTGAAGTTGAATTTCCTGTCCTTGTCCTTTGGTCTCCCTCTGGCTGGCTGGCTCCTATTGCCTTGCAGGTGTCCCTGTGTCCACGCCAGGCCTGCTGCCCTCTAGCGATGGGGTTAGCTCACCGCCTAGCAAAGGAAAACCAAACCCACAACCTTTCGCTGAAACAGAGGGAAAAAATTTAGTCAATTGTGGGAAGTGTCATGCAATGTGTGAAGTGGCCACCAGGTGTCACTGTGGCTCCAAGCCGATTTTACATCCACCTGCTCTCCGAGGACTCCTGCACAGCACAGGTGTAATGCCGCAAAATTCCAGGCAGTTCCCAGTTTCCAATGAGCATTCCCCTCTGGAACCCTGTTCGGACTTCGGGAACCTTGAGTCGCTTGCAGGGCTGACAAATCCACTTCACAGATGAGGAAATTCAGGGTGACTGTGCTCTGTGAGATACTCAGGGCAGAACCGGGACAGCTCTGGGACGGTTAGGAGACTGGACTGAGTCACAGAGTCACGGAGGTCAGTGACCATCCCAGACCCGAGAGTGACGCTGCAGGACCCCTGAGTCTCCCCTAGTCCTAGTCCCTTTGAAATGTGACCTTACTTGAAAATAGGGTCATTGTGGATGTAACTGGTTAACATGAGGTCACACCAGGGTAGGTTGACCCCTAATTCAATGTGACAGTTGTCCTTATAAGACGAGAGCTGTGTGAAGACACACACACAGGGAGAATGCCACATGATGACCAAAACAGAGACTGATCGCGAGAGCTATAAACCAAGGGATACCAAGGACTGCCGGCAACCGCAGGAGCTAGGATGAGACGAGGAGGAAGAGCTCTCCCCTACGGGTTTTGGAGGGAGCAGGAGCCTGCCACCCCTCAACTGCAGACTTCCGGCCTCCTGTATTGCCTCACAATACATTCCCATTGTTTTCAGCCCCCCAGTTTGTGGCAATTTTTTACAGCAGCCCTGGGAAAGGAATACACCCCACTTGAGTGCACACCTGTCTCCAGCCTGCATCTTGCCTGATAGCTGACGCCCAGAAGAAATCTGTGAGGCTGCCCTGGGCAAAGTCTAGAAGAAGAGGAAATGGGGCCAATCTCTCAAGGAGACATGAGCATCCTTGTAGGCGTGCTTACTGCTGAGCTGGAAGAACGACCAGCTCTGTATGTCGTCGGAGAATCAAGCAGCACCCAACCAGAGGGCCCTACTTGTTCCAAAGTTGCTAGTGGATTCCAGACACCAAAATAAGGCCCTCTAGGGTCCAACTATCCATCTCCGGAATATTCCAAGCAAACGTGCTCACTGTCATGCAGAGGAGTTGGCTGCAAGGGCAGGGCTGAGGATGGAGGGTCAGAAACACACAGCCTGGTGCCCTGGGGGAGGAGCATCCAACCAGCATAGTGGGCTGGGTCCAGGGCGGGAGGAGGGACCCCAGGTCAGCCGCCCAGCAGCCACCAGGCAGATGTGGTCTCCTGAGCCAGGAAGGACCCCACCAGCTGCCAGCCTGCCTCCCTCACCTGACTTCCTGGAAACTGATGGTCTTCTTGGACTGGGGATCCCTCCCCAGAGTAACTGATAGGTTGGTGGAGACACAGGGATCAAAGTGGGTCACCCTGGTTGTCCTGGGCCTCTCACACTCGTTACCACCCCATCTCCCATTTGAATCCTTGAAAATTCAGTAACGACTTTGGGGGTTCCGTGTGGCATAAACGCAACTCAAACATCTCCTCACCTAAGTAACTGGAAAGCCTATTTCAGGCATGGCTTGATCCAGGCAACCAAATGGTGCCATACCACCAAGATTCAGTCTTTTTGTCTGTTTCTGGTTTTTTTTCCCCATCTCTCAGCAACATATTCTAATGGGTGGGCTTCACTCTCAACAGTCTCCCCCCTTCATCAGGACAAGATGAACACCAACAGCTCCAGGCTCATGCCCTACCTGCTTAAAACCTAAATAGAGAGAGAGCCTTCTTTCCCACTAGTTCAAACTAAGGTACTGACACCCACTGGGGCCACGTGACCATCTTGAAATCACCACCACGTGTCTGATTACCCAGGTCTGGGCCATGTGTCCATTCTAGGGCAGGAGAGATTAGGGGCGGCTCTGATGAACAGAATGGGGAAGGGGTGGTTTCCCAAGAGAAAACGAAGATGCTCTCACAAAAGGAAAGAGAGAACACATTTTGCAGGCAAAGGTCTTTCTTTGTACAGTTGGCCCTTGAACAGAGGGGTTAGGGGCACTGACCCCCACACAGTCAAAAATCTACATATAACTCTTGACTCCTCCCCAGACTTAACTGCTAATAGCCTCCTGTTGACCAGAAGCCTTACTGATAACATCGTCAATTAACTCATGATTTGTACCTTATATGCGTTCTCTACTGTTTCCTTACAATAAAGTAAGCTAGAGGGAAGAAAACCATAAGGAAGAGGAAGTCCATTTATGGTGCATTCCACTTCCCCCGGGCACTTTTCTATCTCAGGGGTTTATTCTAAAGCAAAAGAGTGCTTTCAGCCCTTGGCGATGCTGTCCAGAATCACAGAGGAGTTAATGTCCCCAGAGGGACAGGGGACAGGAGTCAGCAGGCAAGGGAAGGGCAAATCTGAGGCACATTCTTATGGTTCCTGCAACAGCCCAGCTGCTCACAGCAGAGCCAGCTCTGTAAAGTGCACTCTATTGGCTTTTTCTTCTGCCCTTTCCCCTCCCCCCAACTCCCTGCTTTCTGGGGTCACCTTCCCCATAATTACCTCCTCCCAGTCCTTGCCCCAGGCTCTGTCTTCAGGCAGACACCAGCTAAGACCGAAGGCTTTCTGGAAGGTGGCACCATTTGTGGCATATCAGGAACTTAGGGATCCACAGTTGGCAAGAAACCGAAATGGACTCAAACTCGTTCATGTAAAAAGGAACTTTATTGAAAGAGTAAGGGAAAATCTCTCAAAAACAAATTACCAGCATTCTTAAAAGCTGTAGTTTTGGGGGATTCCTCTCTCTCTCTCTCCCCCCGCATGGTGTCTTGTCTGATTCTTTTTAGGTGTCTGCCCCATATTTTCTCTTCTCTTTGTCGGCCGTCTTTCTCCGTGTATTCAGGATTTCTGTTCCCAAGCAGCTCTGGCTTGTCCAAGCCCTTGATTTGCTGAGATGTCAAATCCGACCCTAAATGTATAGAATCTCAGAGCTTGGGTCTCCAGAGCGAGCTGACAGAGTCTCTCAAACGCCCCTCACCCCATTACAAGTTACTGGGATAGAAAAACTGGCCAACTTGAGTTTAGGCATAAACACATGTGATGAAATTCTAAAGAGAAGCCAGAGAAGGATCCGAAGAAATCACTAGAATGGTTACCCCTGTGCCGGGCAGGAGTGGGGACGTGACTAAGCAAAGGTACTGGGGCTTCAGATGGGCTGGTCAAGCTAGCATCTCTTAAGCTGAGTGGTGGGTACATAAGTGATTGCTTTATTCTTCTTCTTCGAACTGTCGGCATACGTAATTTACACTTCCAAATTTATGATCTATCCTCTCATTTTTATATGTTAAAAAACAACAGCCTTATTTCCAGCATATACATAAAGAGCTGTTGTGGTGACTCCCATAAGAGTAGTGGCCCCACTTCCCTGGATGGAGAGAACCACTGGGGGGATGGGAGGACGTTGGAAAGGAGGTTGAGGAGAGAGAGCCCGCGTCTGAAGCCTCTTGCTCTTCGAATTCCGAAGGCTTGCAGGATCGTGGCCAGACGAATGTGCAAGGTATATAACAAAGGGGTCCAGAAAGGGTCCACCTCCACGGCTTGCTGATTGGGTGATATGGGACATGTTACATGGCTTTTGCAACACTAGTGTCGTTGATAATATTGGGGCAAATCTCGTACTTATTTCATAGCATCTTTTAAGGGGAACACATAAGGTGCTTGACTATCTGAAGGTGAAGGGGTACTCATGACAAGCGTTCAGCCCCACGTCTTGTCAGCGTCAGAGAGCTGTTCTTACAGCATCCTGCAAGTGACAGGCTACCCCTGGGCCATAAATGTCAAATACAAGAGTCACGTAAGTAAGGGTGAGAAAGAACGTTATAGGCAAGGGTACCCAGTAATGGGGACAGACGGCCTCTGATACCCGACTGATTTCCCCTCCCTGGCTCTGGGGTCTTGTTAAGTCTTGTTCTGGAGAATCAATCACAGTGAATTAGTGAAAAAGACCGACCTAAAGAAAAGTTGAGAGTAATGAGCCAAAACAAAACAATGACACTAACTTGCACAAGTCCTAAGAAGTGCTTTTATTATTTACGTGTTTTATTCTTTTTTTTAAAGATTTCTGTATTTATTTGACAGAAAGAGAGAGAGCACAAGCAGGGGGAGTGGCAGAGGGAGAAGCAGGCTCCCCACTGAGCAGGGAGCCCGATGCGGGGCTCGATCCCAGGACCCTGGGATCATGACCTGAGCGAAAGGCAGACGCTTAACCAACTGAGCCACCCAGGCACCCCGAGGTGTTTTATTTTAAATAGCATTGACTGAGAACCTACCACGCGCCAGATGCTACAGATACTGCAAGGATCAACAAGTCTCAGGCTGTGGTCTCAAAGAGATCCCAAGGAACATGACTGCCTAAGATCGACCAAAATGCCCACATCAGTGTGTCCATTAATTTTATTATTTTATAACTAACTTTCCCATTTCTTTTCACTTTTTATAGTTATCAAACGGATACATGTTCATTCTGGGAAAGTCCCGCACAGAAAAGTCCCACCCGCTCTCAGAATTCTGACCCTTACAGATGCAATGAAGGAAATACACAGTTAAGGAAGAAAAAAAGCCAAGGCAGTGGGTAGATGGCTTTCCAGTCTTTTTTTTTTAAAGATTTTATTTATTTTTATTTGACAGAGATAGAGACAGCCAGCGAGAGAGGGAACACGAGCAGGGGGAGTGGGAGAGGAAGAAGCAGGCTCCTAGCAGAGGAGCCTGATGTGGGGCTCGATCCCAGAATGCTGGGATCACGCCCTGAGCTGAAGGCAGACGCTTAACCACGGTGCTACCCAGGCGCCCCTCCAGTCTTTTTTTTTTTTTAAGCATCATACTATACCATACTGTTCTACAGTTTGTTTTTTCTCTTAAAGGATTTTCTTGGGCATCTCCACCGTGTGCATACATTGAGGTCCACTTCCTTCTCTTCTTATAGTTGACACGCTGAAAATCCCTTTAAATATCGTTTTATAAAGGTAATACGTCAAAACACGGGAGGGAAAAATAACACAACAGGTGGTTATAAGGTGAAAAGCAAAATTCTACATCTTATCGCCCAGCTCACAATCCCAGTCCCCGAGGTAGCTACATTTTGGTAAAGTATTTGATTAAAGGACGTGATACACATGGAGAAAAGTGCACAGAGTGGACGCGGAGAAGTCAGTGGGTTTGCGCAAGAGAAAGACGCCTGCTCATTGCACCCAGAGGAAAAAGCAGAACTTTACCGGTACCTCCAAAATGCCCATTAATATTGTCCATTTGTCTCCATTCCTTTTCAAATAACAAAAATTGATATTGAACAGTTCAAAGTAAAACAGATACAGAGTATAAAAAGAGTGTAACTGACTCAGAGTATAATGGAGAACTCCAGCCGCACACCTCAGTCCTTCCCTTCTCCTGACTCCATGTCTCAGAGGCACCCACTCTCGCCTCTTTGAAGCTCCCTTAGTCTTCTGATTCTTACCACTGTGTAGACCCAGCCTAGGTCAACACGTCACATTACACAGGATGTGACAAATCCCATTCATAGAATGACATTTATCTAACCCCAAAGTGAGCCACTTACTGTAATCGAGACAGTGTATATGGGTGAAAAGGGAAAAACAGAACAAGGATTCCCACTGAATAAGGCCCATTAGTTTCAGACAGAGATGCAAAGGCAACTCGAAGGAGAAAAGATAGTCTTTGCAACAAACGTTGCTGGAATATTCAAACTCTGTATGCGAAAAAAAAAAAAAAGGAACCTCAATCGAAATTCTCATACTTTATACAAAATTAACTCAAAATGAATCAAAGATTAAAATGTAAAACTATAAAACTTTTCGTTACATGAAAACAGAAAATCTGGGGGACCTAGGGCTGGGCAAAAAAAGGTTTTTGACGTGACCAAGAGCAAAAACACTAATTAAAAAAAAAAAATAAGTTGGACTTCATAAAAATGAAAACGTGCCCTGTGAATGATACTTTTAAGAGAATGAAAAGACAAGCTGCAGTTTGTGTGAAAATGTTTGCAAACTGTGTGTTCCACAAAGGATTTGTATCCATCACATATAAAGAACCTTCAGACTCAACAAGAGGAAAACAACCAATTCAAAAAGTGGACAAAAGACTTGAACCGATACTGAATCAAAGAGTATATATGGGTAACTAAGAAGCATATGAAAAGTCGATCATCACCATCAGCCATCATGGTCACGCAAATTAAAATCACAGAGAAATACCACTCTTCACCTATTAGGATGGCTAAAATTCAATATACAATCTTAAGTGTCGGCAAGGATTCAGAGCAACCGGAATGCTCATACATTGCTGGTGGGAATACAAAATGGTGAAGCCACTTTGGAAAACAGTTTGGCAATCTCTTAAAAGCGAAACCGTGCACATACCATGAGACCCCGCACCCGGGGATTTGCCCTCGAGAAACAAACATGTGTTCACACAGGAACCTGGACGTGGATGCTTATAGACGCTCTGTTTATAACTGTTGAACTATGGAAGCAATCCAACTTTCTTCAGCAGGTGAACAATTTAACAAACTGTAGCTCATCCCTACGATGACACACTATTCAGAAAAAAAGGAACCAACTATTGGTATGTGCAGGAGCCTAAATGAATCATAAAGGCATTTTAAGTGAAAAAAAAAAAAGCTAGTCTCAAAAGCTTGCATATTGTATGAGTCCCTTTATATGACATTCTCGGAAAAAAAAAAAAAAAAAACTACGGAGAAGAAATCAGTGGTTGCCAGGGTGTGGGGGGCATTTGGGAAGAGGGAAGAAGGACTATGAAGGGATAACACAAGACAGATTTTGGGGGGTGACTGGGATTGTTCTGTATCCTAATTGTGGTGGTGATTTCGTGAGCCTGTACATGGTTGAAATGCATAGACCATACACGTACCCCGTAAAAGCTCACTTTACCGCATGATAATTCTTACATTTTAAAGAGTGAACCCAAAGTTCTAGCTGGTGAATAACTATTGTAAGCAACTGTCAATCGGATCCCATGTCACATGACATAGCAACTATATTTCATTAGTACTATGGTTTTTAAAAACATACTCTTAAGGAAAAAATACATAGCTGCCAAGTGGACTACGACATAATGCTATGATTCCTCAATGGGAAGCGTGAATCCCAATTTCAGAGACGGTGAAGTGTGAAAACAGGCATGCCCAGAACCAATGAAATCTAGTATTTCTTTTAATGAAGAAACTATTGCGCAAAGTGTTTCTGGGGAAGCATGCGCGCTAGGGTCCTCCATGACTGCTCATGAGCCCAACGCCATCTTGGAAATCATTGCGCGAAGTGTTTCTGGGGAAGCATGCACGCTAGGGTCCTCCATGACTGCTCATGAGCCCCACGCCATCTTGGACAAATGTGCATTCCCCTTGCAGATGCCCTTGCTTAAAACTTTTCTCCCTCTTTTCCCTGGACAGAGAATAGCAGTGGGAAGGGTAGCAAGTCATATATTTAGAAGGTCACTCACACCTTTCTGATACTTGACTCCAGCTGCTTTCTCACTAGACAAAGAACAGGGAAGATGGTGAGAACTCCCGTGGTCTGAAATGATGTGAGGCCAAGCAGAGGGCCCAGCTCTGCTGTAAGCCTGAGGTTCTGTCCACCTGCTCAGGTGGGGTGGGGGTGGTGGCAGCCGGCGGTGGGGGGGGGGAGGGGGACTGGGTGGTCTAGTGGTTAAGATCATCTGCTGTGGAGACAGTAAGACCTGGACCCTGTCTTGGCCTCTTCACTGTACTATACAGAATTATTGGTGATAGGGGCAATGTCATACAGCACATCTCTAAGGCTAACTCTTTCCTGCTTAAATGAGATTTTATGCCTATTGATTAATACATCCCCATTTCCCCCTCCCCCAGCTTCTGGCAACTACCATCCCACTCTTTGATTCTATGAAGTGGACTATTTTCGATACTTCACATAGGGAAATAGAAATAGAAATTCTTGCTTCCTGGGGACTGATGCAGGATTACCACTGATGACTAACACATGAAAAGAGTGAAGGAAGGTGCTTGCTTCTACAAAATTCTGGCCAAAAAGTTGTTCCAGGGATAGACACAAAAGGCTGTATATGGGGGTGATAGCTTATCTTATATGCCAACTTGGCTGGGCCATGGGGTGCCCAGAGATTTGGTCGGACATTATTCTGGGTGTTTCGGTGAGGGTGTTTTTGGATGATATTTACATTTAAATGGACTCTGAATAGAGTAGATCACCCTCCATAATATGG
This sequence comes from Ursus arctos, assembly GCF_023065955.2. Taxonomy (NCBI): domain Eukaryota; kingdom Metazoa; phylum Chordata; class Mammalia; order Carnivora; family Ursidae; genus Ursus; species Ursus arctos. The sequence continues at coordinate 8,257,916 of NW_026622808.1, forward strand.
GTGGGCCTCATCGAATCAGTTGAAGGTCTAAATAGAACAAAAGGCTGCCCTCCCCAGAACCAGCCCCCAGCCTCTGGACTTGACCTGCAGCTCCTTCCTGAGTCTCCAATGTGTCACCCTCCCCATTCACGTGAGCCATTTCCTTGAAATAAATCTCTTCCTAAATATACACACGTCTTATTGGTTCTGTTTCTCTAGAGAACCCCGACTGACACAGTGAGAAAACATCTGAAAGCCAAGAGTTCTCTTTCACTTCACCCCTTAGTAAAGAGGTATATTTGTAGTATATTAGGGATAATATATACTTAGTAGTCTATTAGTGACAATATGGAATAATATTTTCCCAAAGAGTGTCTCCAAAGAGAAAGTAAGATCTGTATCTCATATAGTCTTATGCCTGCTCTGCACACCCGTACAGGGTAACACACTGGGAAAAGAGGAAGAGGGAAAAGAGAAGGAAGAAGGTGGAGGTGTTGACTCTTGGCACAGGTAAGAGCTCCTTGAGGTCTGCAGACCCTAACTTCTTACAAATGTAGGGAACCCAGTATGAGCTCCCAGGCCACTCCTCGGTGAGGCAGCCCACCCAAGTCAGTGAAATCTAACAGAAAGGGTGTCCTTTCAGGAAGCCAGGGTCTGTCTTCATGTCTGTTTCTTCCCCTTGATTCTAGTCTAATGATCAAGGGCAATTCAGAAGAAATGGAATCCCTCTTCTGTACGGTATCCTTTCAATAATTGTAGTTATTATTATTATTTTTAACTGTATACCAGCCCGGTTCATGATTCTCCTCACCAGGCTTTGTTTAAAATCCCCAACTTCCCCAACCCTTCCCCATACTACATGGTTTCCAGTCCCGTCACCACCCACCTTTCGAATATGGTAACAATTTGCTAAGGTTCCTCTTAACACAAGGTCCCAGGAGCTCAAGGCATGGTCCAAATGTGGTTTGAGTAGCTCAGAATATGCAAGGATGCGTCTGTCTATACAAAGCTGTGCTTATGGAGTTGACTTTTTAAATCTAAAACTAAGCCTGCATACATGGATCCATGTTACAGTTCACCTCTGAGATTGTGTCAGCTCGTAACTGTTAGAGGAAAAAATGTCTGCAAAATTGGTCTGTGCCTCCATCGAGCTATGGATAAAATTAACCAGAAATGGACAGCAAAATGGCTTGAGCCCCATAGGATTTCTGTCCTTACTTGATGCCACAGTTGAGACCATGACCAAGATGATAGATTCTCCTTTTGAAAGCTTTCAATATTTTCTTTCTTCCTTTCTCCATTCAGTCTCAGAATGGCTGACCCTCAATCCCATTCTCCTAGTCTCCATATACACCTGTCACGGTCATCTCTCAACTGAATCACATTTCATCTGTCAGGGGGCGACTGTGGCCAAGGCAAAATAATCATGCCCTTTTCACAGCTGTGAATGGGCTGGACTGGACAAGATGCGTTCCAAAGTCCCTTCTAATTTTATGGTCCTTTAGATCTGTGACATCTTAGGGCCCAGTATGTTTGACAAGCTCTTCCCACCCACCCACCCAAATCTATTCACGGGTCAGGAATATGTGCTGCCCTCTTGGCTCCCACAAGAGTCCTCGGGCCGAATCTGACCAGGTTATGGGTCAGAACAGGAATTCTGTTTCCCTCTCTTCTTTTGGGCTGGCTGAGAATAATCATGAGATATCATTTACAGTGAGTGAATGGCTCCAGGTATACTAAAATTCTAAAGAGGGCTGACCCAGTGGCTCTGTCTACTTAGAATACCAGCTTGAATCCAATCAGTGAAGTTTTTTAATTTTTTTTTTAAAGTTTGGGCAAGGTCGGTAGAATTTAATAATGCATCTTTGCATCCTCATAACGACATATAGCTAGTTTGCCTGGGTATTTTACTTCTCAATAACCTAAGTTAAATTATTTCATGGATGAAGCTCAAAGAGGCAAGCCTGCTATGAGACAAAGGACCTGATCTGAGCTCGGTCACCCATTCACTGTGCAGCCCTGGGCAAGTCACTTGACCTCTCCGGTCCTGTTTTCCTCCTCTACAAAACAAGGGCATCAGAGTAGATTGACCTCAAGGCCTCTTCCAGCCCCTGGTCTCACTGTTAACAGAATGAAGAGACAAGCCACAAACCGGCAGAAAATATTTGTAAACTGCTTACCTGAGGGAGAACTTGTATCCAAAATACACAAATAACTCTTGAAACTCAACAAAAATACAAACAACCCAATTCAAAATGGGCGAAATGTTTGAACAGACACTTACCCAAAGAGATAGAAGGTAGTTAAATAAGCATGTGAGAAGACTTTAACATCCTAAGGTAATAGGGAAATCAAAACCAAAGTGAGACACCACTCCACACCTAACAGAACAGCTCCAGTTAAAAAGGCTGAACCGTACTAAGATTGGTGAGGATACGGAGCAACTGGAACTTCACTGCTGGTAGAAGTGGAAAATGCTACAACCACTCTGGAAAACAGTACCACCATTTCTTAAAAAGCTGAAACATGCATCACCCATTGGACCTGGCTATTCTATTCCTGCACACATCTCCAAGATGAAGGAGAGCATATGTCCACCCAAAGACTTGAACACAAATATTGAGAGCAGTTTTAGTAAGAGCCAAAAAAGTGGACCATCCAAAGGTCTACCAACTGGATGAACGGATAAACAAATTATGGCACATTACCCATGCAAGGGAATACCACCCAGGCATAAAAACGAGTCGACTACGGATTCATGCATCAGTGTGGATTAATCTCAAAAAATTATGCTGAATGAAAGAAGCCAGACCAGAAGTGCATACTGCATGATTTTTTTTATATAGAATTCTAGAAAATGCAAGTTGATCTGCAGTGAGCTAGTGACAGGAAGCAGATGGGTGATTGCCTGGGGATGGAGGGCACAGGGAGCAGGGAGGGAGAAATTCCAAAGGGATTTGAGGATACTTTGGGGAGTGATAATACATTTATTATCATGATGGTGGTGATAGTTCCATGGAGATAGATGTCAAAGCATATCAAATTGTACATTTTAAATATGTGTTTATTGCACAATAACTATGCTTCAGTAAAGCTGTTTATAAATGAAAATGAAAATTAAAAAATGTAAAAAAAACTTTAGATAAAGATTTCATGAGGAATTGGAAATTCATACGATGAAAATAAAAATCCACAGATTACTTCCTCGTAGCAAGGGATGAAACGGAATGCAGCATGGGGGCATCAGACGGTCACTGCCATCATGGAGTGGTCAATGTCAGCACGTAGTTAGGCCGATCGACCAGATATTATGTATCTTATGATGGACACAGTAAGAATACCGAACCTCACCTATGAGATGCACTCACAGAAATCCGTAACATGAAGACTGATGATGTCAAATTCTTAAATCGAATTCTAGGTATAGGATACCAGGGATAAAGGAAGAAGCCTAGGGATAGCCTGAGGAAGCACCATCCAGAACTGGGGACATCTTATGTTTAACTGGCCTGGTCTCGTCAGCAGGTCAGTATGGCAAGAAAAAGGGATGAGGTTAAATTGCGAGCTTTAGAGGAGCTAACTCCAAATACAAAGTGTGGACCCGGATTCTGGAAAGAGAACTGGGACCCCATTGTGGAAATCTGAATATTACCCAAATATTAGAGAAGACGGAAAGGTATTGCCATGGGAAGGTGAAGATCATTAACTATAAAATGCAGGGTACTAAATATATATATGCTTATAATATATATATATATATATATATATATATATATATATATATATATATATATATTTATATATTTATGGAAAGACAGAGCTTTGGCATTAATGGCAATTTTGGAGTGGTGGGAATTTTTAAATTTTTGTATATCTGTATTTTATAACGACCTAAAATGCACATAACTCTACTTTGGGGGCAGGAAGATTTTTTTTTTTAATGAAATAAGAGCTTCAAGAACTATCTTCATGAGTGTGCTTCCATTTAAATGAGTTCCTGGTTGGGACCTTGGATCTGAGTTGTGTTGTATCTGTCTACTGACCTGGAACATTGAACTTGATCTGAAATGGAGTAAAACCAGAGCACAAAAGACGTACACTTGCTTCAAATGGCGCATTTACTATTCCGGGGTAAACAAGGTGTGTGTACACACACACACACACACACACAGCCCCTCATTCTCTCTGAGGCTGAGCAAGAAAACTGCCCAGCTTCTGTCCCCTGCTGGGATCACGACATGCTGGTCTCAGGGGATCCAAGAACCCCTTACGTAACTTGGAACTTAGACCTGAGATAAAAATGTTGTTTTTGGGGGCATTTTCCAAGAAAACAATTAAACCTCTCCCAGTAAAACTACCGTGGGAGTTCTCGAAGTGTGGTCCTCAGAAAAGCAGCATTACCCCGGGACTTGGTAGAAATAAATCTCGGGCTGCACCCCAGACCTGCTGAATGGGAATCTGGGGGGCAGGGCCCGGCGATCTGTGTTGTCCTGAGCCCCCCATGTCATGCTCGCTGAAGTTGGTGAATCACTGAACCATGACGTCCTCTCCTCTCCCGTACTCATGCTCTGTGCTGATAAACGTCCCCACCAGAGAAGAAAGGGCAGCAGAGTTCCCTTGTGAGCCCTTAGATCTCACAGATTCCTAGGACTCGCAGCAGCAAGTAATATGTGGATCCCAACTATATAAAAACCTACGGATGCCAGATCAGATGCAAACTTATGGTGCTGGTTATAGGTGACTTTATGCCTATTGAGAATAAGCCCTTTTTTTTTAAGTTGTTCACAGACATTTGAAAAAATAGATTATCCACTTTACAATGAGACTTTGGGTAATGAAAAGGCTAATGCTAATTGGTGGCTTTAAAAAAAAAACAACCCTAGAAGATTAAGAAATAAATTAAGAAGAGCATACATCGGGGTTTCTCGGTCTTGGCACTACTGATATCTGGGACTAGATAATTCTTTCCTGCGGGGGGCTGTCCTGTGTGTTGTAGGATAATTAACAACAGCCTTGGCCTCTGCTCGCTAGCGGCAGTGCTCCCCTGTCCCCAGGCTGTGGCAACCAAAAGTGTCTCTAGAGATTGCTGAATGCCCCCAGGGGAGCAAGATTACACCCCTATTCCACAGGTTGAAAACCGTGGTTATACATAAAGGTTCAAAGAGCTTGACTTTAATGTGGTCAAAGGTATCTCACTTACCTCCTGATGTGAGCTGCTCCTAGAAACTCATTTCTACAAAAAAAGAACAACAGAATATTTCAGTTACTTGCATCTTTTAGAAAAGGAACTAGGGGCTGGGGTGAAGGGATGGCCCTGCCTTCTTTCCTGCAGCGTGAACTCGTCCCCTTATCCCTCTAAGCCCGCCTGGAGCCAGTCCACCTGCTTCCTGAAGCTTTTCCCAGCTACGCCTTTCCCAATTGTCCATCTGGTCTCCCCCCAGCATGGGAAGGGAACTCAGAAAGAGTGGCATCCCAAAAGTCAAAGAAAAGTGCTTTCCAGAAGGGACAATGAGCCAGCGTGAAGCATCACGGAAGTAGAACAAGACCGGGACACGAAGGAAAGCATCATGTCTGGCATTTACAGGAAGCCATCGGCATGGCCACTGAGGAAGACATGGACAGTCTGACACAGCCTTGGCTGTGGACGGCTGGTCTCAACAGTTGGAAGGATGAAAGACAAGGGAGGGAAGAGGGGACGTGAGCAGGGGAGAGAAGTAGAGGGCAAGGAGGGGGGAAGCCTTGCGTTCGTGGCTCGTAATCTACTCACCTTGCCCTCCTGGCGCCCACTAGGGTCCTGGGTCCAAACCTCACCGTGTTGTGTGTGAGCACACGCCTCTCCTTCTTCCAGCAATGAACCATCTGTGTGGGGCAGAGACACGCCAGTGAGTCACAGGACGGGCCCCCCCACCCCACCGAGGTGGAGAGGAACTGAATACACCATCATTGATTTACGTATGATCTCAGGAGACTGAGAGAGCTATAAAGTAAACTCTGGGTCTGTCTCCTGTTCCAGAATTCCACAAGCCTCTCTTTATCTTGATGGGTCACTTCCTGTGTGCTTCCTCAGGCCGACTTTGCATACAAACAGATTTGCTATGGAGAAAGCACAATAAATCCTGCCCCACCGCTGCAACGTACCCGATAAAAATCTCATAAATTAGACCCAAATGTTCACTGCAGAAGAATTCAGAGGAGAAAACTGTGAGAGAAGAATGCCTATAGTTAGGGTTTGAACTGGAATCCAGGGTAATCACCAGTCATCTTCCAGCTGTTTTGTCAACACTCTTATTTTCTCTGTAGCGCATAAGGAAGCATTTACTTGGGTTTTTTGGTCTGTCTTCCTGACTGAAGTGTAGGCTTCATGAGAGAAAAGGCTTTTTCTGCCCTGTCGGCAGAGTATCTCTGAAGCCTAGAACTGTGTCTGGCACATGGTGTGTAACCAATAAATGTTGATTGGATGGGTGGGTGGATGTTTGGATGGATGAGTGAATGGGTGTGTGGATGGATGGATAGATGGATGGATGGATGGATGGATGGATGGATGGATAGGTGGATGGATGGATGGATGGATGGATGGATGGATGGATGGATGGATAGGTGGATGGATGGATGGATAGATGGATGGATGGATGGATGGATGGATGGATGGATGGATAGGTGGATGGATGGATAGATGGATGGATGGATAGATGGATGGATGGATGGATGGATGGATGGATGGATAGATGGATGGATGGATGGATGGATGGATGGATGGATGGATGGATAGGTGGATGGATGGCTGGATGGATGGATGGATGGATGGATAGGTGGATGGATAGGTGGATGGATGGATGGATGGATGATAGGTGGATGGATGGATGGATGGATGGATGGATTGATGGATGGATAGATGGACGGATGATGGATGGATGGATGGATGGATGGATGGATAGGTGGATGGATGGATGGATGGATAGATGGATGGATGGATGGATGGATGGATGGATGGATGGATAAATGGATGGATGGGTGAATGGATGAATAGATAAATGGATGGGTGGGTGGCAAATGGGTAGGTAGATAGATGGATGAATAGGTGAAGGGGTGGATGGGGAGGTGGACTGATGAGTCCATCTGTCTCTATCTCTCAGGCCTAATTATGCAACGCTACCTAATAAAGCCCAACATGCTTCCTATTGTAATCTTTTTTTTTTTAAGATTTTATTTATTTATTTGACAGAGATAGAGACAGCCAGCGAGAAAGGGAACACAAGCAGGGGGAGTGGGAGAGGAAGAAGCAGGCTCATAGCGGAGGAGCCTGATGTGGGGCTCGATCCCATAACGCCGGGATCACGCCCTGAGCTGAAGGCAGACGCTTAACCGCTGTGCCACCCAGGCGCCCCTTCCCATTGTAATCTAATTCCATCCTAATTGAATGGAGAGTCTCCAATTCAAACAAACAAAAAAATACATTGACTCACTTTTTTATCTTTTGTTCCACATGCCTCCTCACTAGGAAACAGGAAAGTGGATCCATTAGAATATTTCCTCCTTTTGATCAGTCATGAGTAATTCAGAATGTGAAGCTACCTTCTCAAATCTACAGAATTACTTACGAGGTTTCTTGGTCTGAACTTTGGCCCACATTCCCCCCACCTCCCCAGTCTGTAACCCTGGAGGAGGGGGGGGCCTCAGACCCGATCTCCTTCCATGCCCTGGCTTGGCATTGCCTGGCTGTCAGGAAGTGAGGGAACTATGTCCTAGAGATTCCATCCAACAGAAGGGGAGAGGGCTCAGGTCCACCTCATGCCATGTCTATTCAATAAGGACATGCTCATTTTCGACACCGATGCATTTTGAGGGTTTACATAATGAATAACCTGGTGTGTGCATGAATATCCTCCACTTTCTCTGTCCACAGTGTAAATCATTTGAAAATTCCAGGCCAGCTAAGCATTCCGGTACAAATGTTTTAAAAGGAAGCAACTCAAGAATGTGGACCGGTCTCTAGTGACTAGAAGGGGGCTCTTCCTCTCAGCTCAGCCACGAAGTCTCAGATGCCTCCCTTCAAAGCCAGTTCTTCACCCACCAGTTCTACCAAGTTCTTCCCGATTATCTGTACTTCCCACTGAAAGACTCAACGTGTTCCTGCAAAACCAAACAGAAAGCCAGTAAGGCAGAACCCAGCTACCCATGCATGAGGTCCCACTGGACCGTTCAGTGATTTCATCTGTCCTAGAGGGAAATGCAGAGAGGGCAGGTAATGACTTCAAGGAGCGAACAGTGGAACCTGGCAAAGTGACACGGAGCGAGCAGAGGCAATCTGCGTTAGAGTCCCCAGGACCTCTTCCCCCTCAGCCACAGCTCTTCCTGCTGCCCTTCAGTTAGGGGCTAAATGCTTCCTGACTCTTCCCATGAGAATACAAGAGTGAATTCCCAATAAGGCCACAATTATTCCTTTTAAATTCCTCTGCTGTGTATCGTAAGACCCAAGAGATGCTGACTGCTTATGTGTGTGCGTGTAAATTTCATGACTTGTAAATACCTAGACTACTTTTCGCTGAAGGTTCAGGGTCCCTGGAGTGCCATCAGCGTAGTACTTCTAAAGAGGTGTGTTAACTCACCACAGAGCCAAGGTCTTGACCGTCTTCCTCCAGACCGCAGAGTAGACGCTCTCCGAAGACGACTTGACTTTTCTTACCTCCAAGGGCAGTGACTCATGGTAGATGTTCTGGAGCTTTCTGAAGGCATTCAAGCCCCTTCCTTCTTGGAGGACTTTCCAGCATCTGTAGAAGTAACTGAAGACACCAAGGGGCCTTCCTTCCAGTATCAAAAAGGTGAGAAAGAATAAACAGGGGTCATACGGGGCAAAGTATCTTTTCTGGTATTTTTTAAATTGAGCTATTTCTTATATACAATAAAGTATACAGACCTTCTGTGTCCAGCTCAGTGCAATTTTACAAGTGTATGTACCCACGTAATCACTGCACAAATCAAGTTACGGAACGTTTCTAGCACCCACGAGGGTTTTCTCCTACCTAGTCAATAGCTGTCCCCAGAAGCAACTGCTACTGACGTCTACCTCCCACAGGCAATTTCTACCTGTTGAGTTTCATAGAAATGAAACCATAGAGTATACTTTGTGTTTTGCTTCTTTTGTTTACACGATGTCTTTATGAGTCAATTCCACTTGTACTTTGTATTTTTTTAATTGAAATATAGTTCACACACAAGGCTACATTGGTTTCAGGTGTACGATACAGTGATTCAATCTCTCTATACGTTATCCTATGTTCACAAGGGTAGTGACCATCCGCCACCACATTACGTTATTATTATGCCACTGACTGCATTCCCTACGCGGTACCTTTCATCCCAATGACATTCCTTCCATAACTGGAAGCCTGGACCTCCCACTCCCCTCCACCCATTTTGCCTATCCCCCCATTCCCTCCTCTTGGGGATACCCCCCAGTTTATTCCTTGTCTTTATGCATCTGTTTCTGCTTTTTGTTTGTTCATTTGTTTTGTTTTTTAGATTCCACATATACGTGAAAGCACATGGTATTGTCTGTGTCAGACTTATTTCACTTAGCCTAATACCCTCTAGGTCCATCCATGGCGTCACATATGGCAAGATCTCCTTTTTACAGCTGACTAATATTCCATTCTATATATACACCACATCTTCTTTATCCATTCATCTATGAATGGACTTTTGGGCTACTTCCATATCTTGCCTATTGTAAATAATGCTCAAATAAACAAAGGGGTACATATATATCTTTTTGAATTATTATTATTATATTCCTTGGGTAAATACCCAGTATTGGAATTACTGGATCATATGGTATTTAATTTTTTGAGGAACCGCCATACTCCTTTCCGCGGTGGCCGCACCGGTGTGCATTCCCACCAGCATCGCACGAGGGTTCCTTTTTCTCCACATCCTCGCCCACACCTGTTGTTTCTTGTGTTTTGGATTTTAGCCATGCTGCCAGGTGTGAGGTGATGGCTCACTGTGGTTTGGATTTGCATTTCCCTGATGACGAATAATGTGAGCATCTGTTCGCGTGTCTAGTGGCCATCTGGATGTCTTCTGTGGGAAACATGTCTAGTAGTTGGTACTTTTATTTTGTTTTGTTTTGCTGCAAGGTATTCCATTAAATGAGCATTTCACAGGATAGTCCCCCAGGGATATTGTCTATTGACCTGAAGTTGCATTTACTCATCTTGTCATCTGCCACATTCGTTCTGCTCTTAAATCCACCTACTGAGTTCTTAGCTTCTGAGACTGGATTTCTGTTTCATTTTTAGAATTCCCATTTGACGATTTTAAAACAAAGATTCTAGTGTGCTGGTGCAGTTCCTATGTTCTTGAGTTAATCAGAGTTGTTTTCAAGTCCTTGCCTGCTCATCCTAATATCTTAATGGAAACTACATTTCAGATGGCCTCCGTTACACGGGTTTCATCACGGCTTGCAGCTTAAAGCAGTCAAATCCTAACCTGAACTGCCGAGTGTCACCGCCAAGGGAATTTCCAACAGATCCTTCTAGCTCCTTCACAAATGATGTATGGGCTCCTTCAGAGGCGAACTGACCCACCAAGTTTTTTAAATAAACCAGTTCTTGGCAGGTTAATGCACTGGCTCTATTATGTTTGAGAACATCCTGACTGAGGTCATTCCAGGGCTCCCAAGAGGCAGTTCCCAAGTGAAATGGTTATAGTTTTGCAACAGCAGGTCAGAAAACATCAAAGTCAAAATTCTTCGTGCCTGAGACCACTCTCCTCTTTACCCAGGGCTTTATGATTTTAGATTCTCTGTCCTCTCAGCAAATGCTTCCAGTAAGAATCCTCCCTACCTGGTTCAAATGTTTCATTTAACTTTGGGTGTGATTCACGCATCTTGGTTTTCTAAAAGAGAAAAAGACAATAGGTTGTAAGATAGAAATTTTCCTGAAGGACAGCTTTTATTCTGTTGTTTCCTTGGTCCAAAGAACTCAGTGGTTCCTCACTGCCCATCCTAGCACCCACACTCCTCTTTCAGGTTTGTATTTAATTAACATCGTGTGCAAACTTCCTGCTTCAGCTAAGCTAGCCTGCTCCTGAAACATCTCCAGTGTCACATGATGGCTTACATGTGACAATACATCCCCACCCCCAATCAGGAGTTCTTCCTCTGGATAGCCCCTGTAAAACTTCTTGTCTGAAGGACACAGTGTCTCATTCATCTCTGAAATCCCAGCAAGTAAGATAATGACCAGAACACAGTGGGAATTCTAAATATGAAATCTCCACCATTATTTTGGGATGTGTAAATACTAACGTTCATCTTATTCTTTACTGACAATGACTCTTAAGATCTCAAACTCTGAATTCTATCCTCTTCCCCACCCCCCGATCACTAGGTCATCAGTGGATCACATCTTAGAGCGAGGTTATGTTCTAAAGCCAGTTCAAATTCCAAACGTTAAGAATTGTCAAATTTATTATAAATGTGAAACTACAATAAACCTTGTGTTCCAATAAAAAAAAAAAAAAAGAATGGTCAAATTTTCCCTCGAAAAATCCTGCAAGTCACCCATAAAAAAGAATGTTGATCATTTTAAGAGTCCTATGACTTCTTTCGGAAGTTCAACACACCCAAAACAGCCCAACTTGTCCTGACATTGGCTACGTAGCTGTTTTTCAGCTGGGAAGCATGGAAGCTGCTTGGGTTATGTTCAGAAGTCATGCCGCATGAAAAATATATTTCCACTCATTTTCCATGCGTTGGCTTTGCCTTCTTCCCTCAAGACGCACAATTGTTTTCCCACCAATGACATGTTCAAATGATGAACTCCACTGGGGCCCCTTACTTCCCACCTCTCCCATTCTGCCTCCGCTTCTTGAACCTGCCTTTCAACAACATGGGGGTCTGGGACTGAGTTCTCAGTTTACCAGCTCTACCGCTGCTTTCCTTGTCTTTCTTTGAAACCTTTCCAATGGTCCTACCACTTCCCTCCTGTTCCAGCCATTCTATCAATCTTCACACCTGTGTTTTCACTGATTTTCTTTAATATTGTAATTTCTTCTTTCTTGGAACTTTCACAGCCCATGTGCAGGCTTTGACTATGGCACCCGGACAATTTTATTTTGCTCAAGTTGCAAATCATGGACCAGACTGCAAGTGCCTTGGGGGCAGGAGGTATATCCCACCCCATTCTGTACCCCTCCCGGCACCTGGCACGGTGCCATGAACACAGCAGGTGTTCTACGGTGTTTGTGGAATGAATATGAAATAATGACATATTAGGAAGTATATATAGTGTGGATTCAGGATGGAGCTCCTGGAACTGTAATAAAGATGCAGAGACACCAACTGACAGCTGAGTATTCTGTGTATAAGGAGTAAAGCCTTCAAAGTAGAGATGGAGGGAGTGACAGACGCAAAGGGATGTCTTTGAGGCTGGCAACAGGGTGCAAAAGAGGGCTCCAAGGTTTACAACCCGGGTGTCTAAGAGATTGAATTTACCATTTATAGAGTAGGAGCTGTTCTTCCATGGGGAAGGGGAAGACCTGTGAGCTAAACATGTTGAGTCTGACATGTTATAGGACAGCCAAGTGAAAATGTCCAGCATGAAGTCAGAAATAAGAATGCAGTTCTCAGGCGAGGGACCTCGATCTGACTGTGGATACAGGAATCCTCTGTTGAAAGTACAATGAAGGAGACCCCCGAGAGAGTGTGGACACAAATGCAGGTGAACAAGGGCTCACCCTTGCAACACCCTTGGGACACACACACACACACACACACACACACACACACACACACACAAACATATAACCAGGTAGCTTTTAAAATGTCTCGTTCATCTCTGAATGTAGCCACCAGCCACATGGAGCTTTTAAAATTGAATAAAATTAAAAATTCAGTTCTTAAGTCATACCGGTCACATTTCAAGTGCTCAGTAGCCACATGTGGCGAGTGGATACCATACCGAACAGCACAGATAGATGTATAAAAAATTCCCATCTCTGCAGAAAGTTCTAACAGACAGTGCTGGTCTAGACTGCAGGAAAAAAGAATGACAACTGGAATGGGAATTGTTACACCAGCCTAAGGATGCACTGGGGTTGGTTTGCTAAACGAATATGCTAAATCTTAGCGCCTTTGCTATTTGCAGCAAAAACTTATTTTAAAAAAACCCTTTTTATTATGTAAGTGACAGATGGCTCCATGTAGAAAAATATTAAAAAGTTGGAAAGCATAAAGAAAAAATTAGAAATCCCCCCCAACCTACCTATGCAGAACTGAGTCAATCTGTCCTTTCTGGTTTTTAAAAATATTTACATCTGAATAATAATGGAAGTCTATTATACATATAATTTTGTAAGCCACCTTATCCACCTGAAAGTATATTATAAAGATTTTCCCAGTGATTAGCCCATCTCTAAAATGGAGCAAACCTGGGGCGCCTGGGTGGCTCAGTCGTTAAGCATCTGCCTTCAGCCCAGGGCATGATCCCAGGGTCCTGGGATTGAGCCCCGCATCAGGCTCCCTGCCCCACTGGGAGCCTGCTTCTTCCTCTCCCACTCCCCCTGCTTGTGTTCCCTCCCTCGCTGGCTGTGTCTCTCTCTGTCAAATAAAGAAATAAAATCTTTAAAAAAAAAAAATAAATAAAATGGAGCAAACCTGGAGAAGCGTAAATGCTAGGACACAACCATTTTAAAGACTTTTGTCACATCACACAATTTTATAGAAAAGTTTCACCAATTTTCATTCCCAGCAATAAATGTCTGAAAATTCTGATCATCCTCTGCCTTTTCTTAGCCTTTCCAAGGTCATTTTTTTTTTAAATTTTTATTTAAATTCCAGTTAGTTAACATATTTGTTATTTGTTTCGGGTGGACAATATAGTGATTCAGCACTTCCCTACAGCCAAGGTCATCTGATTGCTTTTTATCTTTGCCAGCCTTGTTTCAAACATTTTTTGTGATTGCTGCCCAATTACATTTATTTTATGTACTTTTTGTTTGTGTGATTACCTATTTTACTATTTGTCTATGATTTATAAAACCGCACTTCATATATTAAACGTTGCGTCAGTCTATGTTTGTAGAGAGACAGAGGTAGTGCTTTCTAGAGATCTCCCCAAGTTTTTTTTAGCTTGTTTCTGACGTACAGAAAGTTTAAAATCTGCATACAATCAAATATTAGTCTTTTCCCTCTGATCATTCTTCCTTTGCTTTTTCTGTTAGATTTACCCAGGTGCTCCTCACTGTTTTTTCTTCTAGTTCTTCTATTGTTTCAATGTTTGGAAACGGTTATTTTGATACATGATATCCATTCTGCCTCACCATGTTCGTGAAGATGAATTAGAGAAAAATCATATTAAAACAGTATTTAGCCATTATTTGCCCAGGTAGTCTTCTTACCACTCATTTAAAACTCCTTCGAGTTTGAGGTGGTTAATGGACAAATAGGCTACCAGGGGTTAGAAGAGATTGGAACAAGAAAAGAAATTGTAAGAATAACATGGAATCACTAAGGGTTACTGCGATATTTAATCAGTCCTTTCTTCCAATATTCACTGCACTGGAAAATTTCGTATATCCCATCCCTCTGCCGAGGCAGCTCACCTTCCTCCGATGGGGCATCACAAGAAGTAAGACTCACCATGGCCTCAGGTATCTCTCAGAGATGAGCGAAGGGTGAAGGCAGCTGGGGGACCGAGGGAAGTCTGATGGGGGGCTATGACTGCGATCAGTCTTCTGATTCTGGAAGGAGAAAGGATACAACACTTATACTCACTGCTTCCAAGTCTGACTCTGTTAAAGAAAAGGACACAACCTGCTTGCTTATTTACTCAGTGTCCCCTCTTGGCACCCCAATCTCTGACCTCCCCTGGAAAGTCAAAGACCACAGAGTCTCCCAAGTGATCATACGGAGGAGAGGCTCAAGCTCGGCCCCCAATCAATCCCTTTGAGCCCAACTTCGCGTGGCTAGAATTTTACATCTTATTGTTTGTTGGACAGTTGCTTTGTAGCACAAATATGGTTGAGAGATTATTCTGGGGCAAGGTATTTGTATCTTATATTGATAAATAACCCCACACTTTTGGGAAGATTTTCACACACATTCATGAAAAGGCTATTTGAACTAGATGTCCAAAACCCTGGAGTTGGGGTTGTTCCATGATTGTTATAGAGGACTACAGGAGATCACTTAATTCTTGTTCCCTAGTCCCAGGTATGGCCCGAACCAGCTCCCTGACCTAGGTCCCATCACCGTCTAGGTCTTTGTATCCTCAACCTGGTCCAAGATTCTGCCCTGGACACCCTACTTTCACCTCACCAACACCCACCATCATTGCTGCTTGGTTTGAAGACAATGGCACCTGCTGAGAGCACAGGAACGAAACCCACACCACCCCCGAACAGCTGCACCGAAGGCAAGCAGTGAAGATTTGCAGAAGGAGCCGTACACGTCACAGAGCACCCAACTACCCGGTCCCACGCAAAGTGAGGAACTGGTTCCGTTTGCATTTTCTGCTTTCTGACTGTGTCCACGTGTTGTGGAGACAGGCTCAGAGAGGTGCACGGGCATCTAGGGGAGAGCGTATTTCCACAGGGAACAAGGACACAGATAGTCAGGGAAAATAACTCGTTCTGTTGTAGAGAGGGGACGCACTCGACTTTCACTGTATTTTTAAAAACTCCTACTTGGAAATCATGATAAACAAAAGAGATGGATACATGGGTAGGTGACCGAGAATCCCCAATCATGTGAAACTTGCTTAAGTATCTAGTGCAGACTGGGTGTTATACACAACTAATGAATCATCGAGCCTTACATCGAAAACCGGGGATGTACTGTATGGTGACTAACATAATATAATAAAAAATCATTATAAAAAAAAAAAGTATCTAGTGCAGAATGGTTCTTACATCCTGAGAAAGGCTTACTCAATCCCCTAAAGAATCACTTTAAGTAAGTTACTGGGTGAGGACATCCGCTGAGCCTCAGCCATCAGCCGCAAGAACAATCCAGTAAATGCAGGGCTGCCCTTCTGCAGACGACAGGAAGCTCCTCTACTCTCACTCTGCGGAGCAGTAACTGGACAGGGACTGTCCAGCTAAACCCACTAAGACACGTGCTCGTTAAGACGCTCACTCACCATCCAACCCTTGCTTTATTTCGTGTTTTTAATGAAAGGTACATTGAACTCATTTATCCTTGTTAAAGTGCACGAGCGTGTGTGTTTCAATATGGCTGCCTGTAGAACTCTGATTGACTCCAAAGGACGGTGGGGCTGTTGCATGAGGGCCTCCATGCCCAGGTAGGGAAAAACACCGCAAAAACATGGAATCCCTCCTTAGAACTGGCCTGGAAGCTCAAGAACTAAAAATTAGAACTCACAATACACTCTCCTATCTTGAAAATAACAGGAACTCTGAGACTGGGTTACTCTTACCCTCCAGAATTTTCTACAGCATTTGTATTTAAACAAAACACTCTGCTATCTCTGTCTTCCCCAATGGCTGGATAGATGGATGGTCAGTTGATGGGCAGATAGATGATAGACTATATAGACTACATAGGAGAGAGAGAGAGGGAGAGAGGAAGAACTAACCTCTTTCTCATCCTCCCATCCCAAATCTTTAAGTACAAGCACTATTTGTTGGCCAACGAGCCATGGACGCTGGAACAGCTGCAGTTCATCGTATTTCCACTTACCTTCCCCTTGGGTCCAGGAAGTATCTTCAGGCTAAAGAAGGAAAAGAAAAGACCTGAAAGAACTTGTTTTCCAAGGAAACAAGACAGCACTGGAGTCGGGAGCTCCTGTCAGCTCCGGGGACTCCTTTTCTCTCAGGATCCCAAGGGCAAGATGTGTCCAGATTTTGGCAAACCCGTCTCCTCCTGGCTCTCCCTCCCTGAGCTCGTGGGAAAGAGCTCCTTCGAGGTGTGGTGTTGGGAGGGCACGATCTGGGACAGGGAGCAATTCCACGAGCAGGTGTATTGGGAGCGGAAACAGATCAGTTGCTTCTGGAAGAAAAGTGAGGCTTTGCCCCGGGGCCCCTTGGTAGAGCCAGTAACACTCAACAGGGAACCCTCTTACCTCCAAGTAATGGTGAGGCCATTCCTGTCCCCCGAGTCAAACCTGTACTGCCTCTCCACTGGAAGATTAAAAAAAGAAAGAAGGAAGAAGGAAATGGACCACGTGCTCCCTGTGCCCCCTGTGAAAGAAGGACTCGGAGTCAGATGAGTGTTAAAAAAAAAAAAAAAAAAAAAGTCCACCAGAGGGAAATACTGCCGGAAACTGACATTCGGAAGCATGCCCCGAACAAGGTAATCTTATTTTTAAACGTTATACAGTTACTTAAAAAATATATATATATAATAATAATGTCTGCAATATTTTTCTTCAATCTCCAGATGCTTTTTTCCGGTGAAATACCTTTACGTTTAAAGTAATGAGTACAACTGTTTATATGCTACAGTGTGTCCAGAAAATCTGGAAATAATAGGAGAAATCATGGGTTTATTGTATTTTTCCCAAGCGAACAAACGGACCCTTTGGGGATTGAATGAGGTGGTCATTACCTTTGCTTTTACCTTTCTCCCTGCCCTGATTAATTATTCTTTTTGAAGATTTTATTTATTTATTTGAGAGAGAGAGAGAGAGAGCACAAGCAGGGGGAGCTCAGGCAGAGGGAGATGGACAGGCAGACTCCCCGCTGAGCAGGGAGCCCGATGTGGGACTCGATCCCAGGACCCTGGGATTATGACCTGAGCTGAAGGCAGACGCTTCCCTGACTGAGCCACCCGGGCGCCCCTGCTCTGCTCAATTATTCCTGACAGCATTCATCACCACTGGACATAAGCAAACGTGAAATGTTTGTATATTTCCATCACAGAGATTACACATAATAAATGAGCAAACGAGGGGTGAAGATACATTCAGATAGTGAAGAATACTATTAGGGAAATAAACAAAGGATTGCTACTTCAGAGAAGGTGCTCAGGGAGGACTGCTCGGAGGAGGTGATATCTGAGACCTTCCTGAATGCTGAGAAAAAACCAGAGCTGGGAAGGGAAGGACCATGGCAGGCAGAGAAGCAAAGGCCAGTGTGGCCAGAGCCCCAAGAGGGGACGGGGTGCAAGTCGGGGGTTATCCATGTGGGGTCCTCCCAATGGCAGGTTGAACACAGGGAGAGTTATGAGCCAATTGCATGTTTAAAAGCTCACTCTGGATGCTTTGTGGAAAAGACATTGTAAGAGGTAAGAGTGGAGACAGGCAGACAGACAGACAAATTAGGAAGCTAGGACAGTCGTCCAGGAGAAGGTTGGTAGGATACGGACCAGAGCGACAGTCGTGCAGATGGGGAGAAATAATTGGATTTTAGATGTTCTGCACATCTCAGATCAAATTTGTGCCCTTCGACCTGGCTTTGCTCCCCAGCTGCACTTGGCATTTGAACACGGCTCTCATGACGAATCTATCAAGCTCCATACCGTGCCTCCCATTATAGGAAAGTCCCATTTGAAAAAGTACGTCAACAGTATCTTATCTGATTCTCATAGCATCCGTATGAGGCAGAAAAGTCAAATATTAATCCCACCTGAAGAGGTTAAAAGTCACACAACCAGGGGCGCCTGGGTGGCACAGCGGTTGGGCGTCTGCCTTCGGCTCAGGGTGTGATCCCGGCGTTAGGGGATCGAGCCCCACATCGGGCTCCTCCGCTATGAGCCTGCTTCTTCCTCTCCCATTCCCCCTGCTTGTGTTCCCTCTCTCTCTGGCTGTCTCTATCTCTGTCGAATAAATAAATAAAATCTTTAAAAAAAAAAAAAGTCACACAACCAGAAAGGGTCTCGCCGAGCCACTCTGATTTCTATTCTAAGCTCCTCCCCTCCTCAAACAATACGTCTACCCATACAAATCAAATCAATAGGGTTTTCACGGCACTGTGACCATGTGGCCCCATCACTGTGACCATGTGGCCCCATATTGATGACAAGCATAGAGTCCAAGGCCAAAGTCATTTAGGGAAACCTCACAATGTGTTCTGACCGTATGTGGCTGGATTGCCAGAGACACATACACACCCACTGGGTAGGAATATGTAGGCTGTCACAAGGCCGGGGAAGTGACCAGAAAGGGGCTTGTGTTAAGTCCTGGAAGATGGTCATAAGGGGATGGGAAGGTAGGTGGAGCTTGGCAGGATATAGAGAATATTAGAACTGGAAGGGAATCTGATGATCGCATAGACGAGCCACACGAGGTCCAAAGAGGGAAAAAGAAAATGCTGAGGTCAATCTCTTGAGTGGATGAAAGGCAAGTGGGTGGGCTGGAAGAAAAGAGCATGAAAGCCACTGAAAAAGTAATTCTGTCTAACTCTGTAAGAGAAACAGGGAGACTAGAAGACAGTGAGCTGAGGAATAGATCAGAGAAAGAGGGAAGGGCAGGAAAATGGCACTCACTGTGGGTGACAGTCACTGTGTCCACACTGATGTCAGCTGGCAGGCACTGTCTCCTTCGGTGACGGTCAGGAGCTTCCTGTGGACGCCCATTCCTGGGTGCCACCCTCTGAAACCAGACTCTCTGCCTCTTCGTTCTCGGACAGCCCCTGGTTTCTGCTTCTTGTCCACTCCTTTGATGGAATTATTCGTATCTTCAGCCACATCCGTCAGCCTTTTGCCTCGGATCCTTTTCTTGAACTTCCGGTCCTTACCATTTGTCCTTCTCTTCTGCCTGGTAATTCTGGAAACGTAAAAATTTGCAGGAAATATTTGAATCAGGGGCTCCCCAACAGTTGCCAAATACAGTCAAGATGTCGGACGCCTGGGTGGCTCAGTCGGTGAAGCGTCTGACTCTTGATCTCAGCTCAGGTCATGATCTCAGGGTTGTGAGATCGAGCCCCACGTCGGGCTCTGCACTCAGCAGGGAGTCTGCTTGAGACTCTCTCTCCCTCTCCCTCTGCCACTCCCCCCACCAAAATAAATCAATCAATCTTTTTTTAAAAAAGAATATATATTTTTGAAGCACATGTTAAGCATTGGCCAAAAAATAAAAAAATTAACTAACTACAATAATTTCACTACGAAAAAGCATTGAAAAATGAAACCTTATTCCTAACCTAAGGAAATAGTATCAAAAGATCCCTTAACTTTGTAAAGGACCATCAAGGAAGGATATTTACAATAAATGTTATACCTAAAAGGTCAGAAGGTTAAAGTCATAAACTTGACCAGAATGCCGGCCTTTACCACTACAAATAAGGAATGTACTGCTTGTCTTAATGGGTGCAGTACAATAAGAAAATTAAGGAAAGGGGGCGCCTGGGTGGCACAGAGGTTAAGCGTCTGCCTTCGGCTCAGGGCGTGATCCCGGTGTTATGGGATCGAGCCCCACATCAGGCTCCTCTGCTATGACCCTGCTTCTTCCTCTCCCACTCCCCCTGCTTGTGTTCCCTCTCTCGCTGGCTGTCTCTGTTTCTGTCTAATAAATAAATAAAATCTTTAAAAAAAAAAAAAGAAAATTAAGGAAAGGTAGGAGTATTACACTGGGAGAGACAAACTGACATTAATTAGAGAAAAAAATAATTAAAAAAAAAAAACCCAAATGATTGTCAACCAGTTGACCAGATACAAGATTCACTTAAAAAACAACAACAGCACACTAGTATCAAAGCTATTAAAAGCATAAAAGAAAAAAAGATGCATTTCCATAGCAATGAAAACTATAAAATGTCTGCAAATAAATAAAAGACACATGTCAGACCTAGATGAAGAAATATGGAAGGACGGGGAAAAAAGACCTGCATTAAAGAACCTAACCATGATCGTTGCAGCGAACGAATCAAAACCCCTGGGGATAAAATGAAATGCCCACCAACAGCGTTAAAAAACCATTGGTACCTGCCGCCCCATAGCCCTCAGAGCATGAATCGAAAGGAATGAGTTGCGTCCATACACACCAACATGGAAACATCCTCGAGCCCATGTTGTGTTATAGAATCAAGTTGCAGAAAAGCGAATGCTATGTGTGAACACACAGACAAACCAAAATTACATGCTTCTCCCTGTAAAATCAACGCACGAGAAAGATACAGAAGGAAACATTCCAAACAGATGACAAGAGTTACTTCTGGGGAGGGCAATGGGATTCACGTAGGGCCAGGAGGAAGGAATTGGTTCTCTTAGATTGTGTAAACCATTTTGTAAATATACTATGTCATCTTAAAGCAAAACAACTTCTCAAAATATGATAATTGTATCATACAGATAATCCCTTAGAATTGTACTTGAGGAATCCCATTGTGTGGATGACAGCTATCCCCATACCTTGCATATGGCGGGCAATAAATATTCATTAATTCATCGGGAGATCTATTAGTCTGTAATGAAGAAATTTTTTTTAGGGGCGCCTGGGTGGCACAGCGGTTAAGTGTTTGCCTTCGGCTCAGGGCGTGATCCCGGCGTTGTGGGATCGAGCCCCATGTCAGTCTCCTCTGCTGGGAGCCTGCTTCTTCCTCTCCCACTCCCCCTGCTTGTGTTCCCTCTCTCGCTGGCTGTCTCTATCTCTGTCGAGTAAATAAATAAAATCTTAAAAAAAAAAAAAAAAAGAAATTTTTTTTAAAAAAGATTTTATTTTTCAAGGAGTCTCCGCACCCAACCTGGGGCTTGAACTCATGACCCTGAGATCAAGAGTCGCATGCTCCACGGACTGAGCCAGTCACCGCCCCCCCCCCCCCCCGCTCCGCGCCATGAAGAAATTTTAAAATAGCTTTGTGGTTAACCAGCCAGAAATGTTGAAAGAATTCCTTTGAGGGAATTGATCGATCATGAGGAAAACAGCCCTAGAAACTGGACTTCATACCAAAAAGCGAACAATTCGCTGATTTTCCCCCATCTTTATACTTTTCTGTAGTTCTTGACTTTCTATAATTATAGTACTTTTATTTTAAAAGAAAAAAATATGCTTTAGGTCCCTTGCCACCCATGCCAATGCCCCACATCTCACCCTGATTCTGCCCAAGTCCTTATGCTATGTCCGGTTTCTGGAAAACAGAAAAGATCACCAAAGTTACACTGTGCTAACTGGATTAGGGCTATTTGCTTCGTGATTTTTTTCCATGTCACACTTGTATTCAAATTTTTCCAAAGTCCCTGATTTTTTTTTAAGATTTTATTTATTTACTTGAGAGAGAAAGAGTACAGAGGGAGAGGGAGAAGCAGGGTCCCCACTGAGCAGGGAGCCCAATACAGGGCTCGATCCCAGGACCCTAAAGTCATGACCTGAGCTCAAGGCAGATGCTTAATCGACTGAGCCACCCAGACGCCCTGACCCTGATTCTTTTTAAAATCAGACCTAAATGCCTCATCTTGGCATTCGGGGCTCTTCAAAATATGGAGTCCCTGAAGCTTGTGTGTGTTGTAAAAAATCTGTCTGCTAAGGGGCGCCTGGGTGGCACAGCGGTTAAGCGTCTGCCTTCGGCTCAGGGCATGATCCCGGCGTTCTGGGATCGAGCCCCACATCAGGCTCCTCTGCTATGAGCCTGCTTCTTCCTCTCCCACTCCCCCTGCTTGTGTTCCCTCTCTCGCTGGCTGTCTCTATCCTGTCGAATAAATAAATAAAATCTTAAAAAAAAAATCTGTCTGCTAGATACATCACCATATACAAATACACTGGCTGCACACAGCTACATTGAGATAGAGACGGTATGCGTACATATATACACACACCCTCTCTCTTACTCAACACACACACATGCACAGAGCAAGGAGCATCTCAAATCCAAAAATTAACAACACACCGTAAGCTATGGAGAACTTAGGGCCATATTGTATTTCAACAGAGAACGGCAGGATTTTGACTCACCCGATTCAAATATCTGAAAATCAGAAACAACAACGCTCTTCGTTCACACACGACTGTTTGGAAAGTGGGCTTCGGTCCCGTGTTGTGGACAAGCTGCTCGTCGCCCCGGAGAGCCTCGGTCTCCAAACCCTGCTACCGTCCTCAGTGTCTTGTGTCTCGGACTCGGACCCTCCTGCCTGTCTCACGAGGACCCTGGGTTTATGGCGGGGTCACATACATCATCTGGGTGATCGCCCACCTCACTGTCCTTTATTTGTGGTTGGTTGGTTGTTTCTGCAAACTCCCTTTTTGCCATATAAGGTAACGGTCTCAGGTTCCAGGGATTAGGACGCCGCGGGCATCTTTGGAAGTACCATTCCCCAGACCACACGGCCTCGACTCTGTATTCTTGCTCCACGCCTGGGGCTCGGAAGGGGTAGCCACAAAGGAAGGAGTGGCCCTTACCTTTCCCTTGGGCCCCCTGGGGCCCAGCATAGAGGCCAGCATCTGTGAAGACCGGAGGCAGTGTGGCCACAGGCTCGGCACCGGCTGGGGGATCCCTCTGCCTCACTGTGGACTTCCTCGCCTGGGTGACCGCGGGAATCCACGTTGCTGGTGACAGCACCAAGCCATAGCTTCCCTCTTGCCCCCATCCTCCGACGTCCTAGGCCCTGTTGCAGGAGAAAAAAAAATTACATGCAGATAAAAGACATTCTCATCCCTAGACTACAACATGGATGGTTCAATAGCCCCCCGGAAGCTGCTGACATCTCCCTGAACCTCCCAAGGTCGGGGCTGCCATCCCGGGTTCCAGGACCTTCCTCATGCCCGTGATGGAACAGAGAAGGCAGGAGAACCTTCAGCCCCTAAATCAGGTTTTCCAACCTTTAGACATGTTTATAGAAACGTGAAAGTCTTCCCCTTGCCTCTCTGTGAAACTCACGTGAAACGCCTCTGATTAGATTTCACGAAAACCTGATCCAGGTGTTTATGGCGCATTCTCCCCGGTTGAGAATCAGTATCTCTCTCCTAGCTTGCAGGCCTCTCTTTCCAATTTGCAAATATACATTTAAAATACTGAAGACGCGGGGCGCCTGGGTGGCTCAGTTGGTTGAGCGACGGACTCTTGGTTTCAGCTCAGGTCATGATCTCATGGGTTGTGGGATCAAGCCCCGGGTTGGGCTCAATGCTCAGTGGGGAGTCTGCTTGAAGACTCTCTCCCTCTGCCCCTCCCCCACTCGCTCTCTCTGTCTTTCTAAAATAAATAAATAAATCTTAAAAAAAATGATAAAATACTGAAGATGCTTTCCCAATGGTGTCATTCTTTGCCCCCACTTGGTTGTGAAAGCACTGTTCTCAGCTCCCTCCATCATGGGGAGACTCTCTCCCATACAGACCAGGCGCCCTTTCCAAGACACTACTTTAAGGCTGAGAACCAGCCCCGTTTGGGATGTCAGAGACCCTCGGCAGATTTTCATCGCCTTAACATGGATTTTTCTGAAGTGGCCCACAGATGCGCTCAGCCCGTGTTCTTCCTTACGGTCCTGGCCGAGGCAGCAGGGAGCTCCGTCCCGAGTGTGCTCCAGGGCTCGAGTCTCCAGAAGTGTCGTCCTCCTGTCCCGTGAACAAAGAGGGACTCGAGGCCGTGGGCCTGCGCAGAAAACTCAGCCTGTCGGGCGGCTGGCCTCTGCAGGGTGGAAGGGGGAGGCCCATCCCTGGCCACCTGGGATTGACTCAGAGAAGGTTCCAGAGTGTCCAAGAGGAGACTGTCCTGAGCAGACGGTTTCACGGGGACTGCTACCATCAGCCCGGGCTGGGGACAGGCTTGGGTAAGGGGTGTCCAGGCTTTTACCGTCTGGTCCTCTGTGGCTTAAGGGGCTAGACTAGGTGAAGCCGTTCACACCCTCGACCTCTAACGGTCTCACGGGGGGTCCAGAAGCTCTGTAGGAACAGAAGCATACAGAGGAGCCACGCTGCCTGCCGGGGGTCCGGAGGGCTCCCCAACGTGAGATGACAGTTGGGTCGAGGCTTGAAGGGTGTGCGGACGTTTGCCAGAGGGAGGGGGGAAGGTATGTTCCAGAAGGAGAGAACGACAAAGGCCAAGGGGTGCGGGAGAGGCTCCGTGTTTGGGAATCGGGAAGGAGAACACGGGTGAGGGGGAGAGGTGGCCGGTCAAGGGGGTGGCCTCCCGAATGTGGTCTTTGCCCTGCCTACCCTGTTTGCACTACTCCAGGCTTGGCACTCTTCCTCATTTGTTTCTTTTTCTCTTTCTTTTCTTTTTTCTTTTCTTTACTTTTCTTCTTTTTTTTCTTCTTCCTCCCTCCTTCTCTCCCTCCCTTCCTTCCTTCAGACCGAGAGCACAAGCAGGCAGAAGGAGAGGGAGAAGCAAACTCCCCGCTCAGACGCGGGGCTTGTTCCCAGGACCCAGGTTCATGACCTGAGCCGAAGGCAGACGCTCAACCGACTGAGCCACCCAGGCGTCCTCTCATTTGTCTCTAATGATATTTATTGTTCTTTTATGATGATCAAATAGTACGAGGCCCCTTCCGACTATCAATTTACCTAGAAGAAGATGCTAAGAGGGGATCCGATCTGCGATTTATTTACAAAACCACATCACGGATTTGCAAATTAACGAGAGATATATCCTAGTCCCGTCTCTGGGTGCGTGTGAAACATTTCTCTGTGGTGCCTCATACTTCTGGGTCAACTTCCAGTCCCCATGGCAGACTGGACTTAGGATAAAGGACTTCTCTTTCTGATTCTAGACATAAAGAAAACAGTGCAAGTTGTAAGGTGTTACGGTGTTCACAATTAAGAAAGGGATCTCCCTAGGTGCCAGTAATAGAAATGAAATGGAAAACCAGACGTGAGCGGGAACTGAACAGCTCAGGGGACTGGAACGGCACAGAGCTTGGAGTTCATGCCCGTAGAAGTCTTCTTACCCCTTCACAGGGTTAGGGGAGGGGCACCTGCCTAAAGATAGGACCCACAACAGGTGCACTGCTCATCCAGAGGATGGGACTGGGCAAAACACACCTGGTACCAGTTACCAACATACCGCCTTCGAATGCATACGTCATTACATGCTCTGTGAACACGCATCTGGACCCTCTAAGTATCTCTCCTTTTTCCAGCTGGTATGACGCTAAGCTTTGTCCGTAGAGGACATCTGAGTTCTGGGTGCTTCTCCCGGCAGGCTCCACAACGACTTCCCAGCGTCCAGTATGCAGGGTAGCCAGCAGCCCCCAACAGCCAGAGCCCTTCCCAGAGCCCTCCTGGGGCGCACCTCCTGAGAACAGCCTTCCCGCACACCCTCGAGGGCACATTCCCTGCAAATTTTTCCAGTGCAACACCACACAGCCCCTCTACCGTTCCCCGGGCCACACCCGCGCTGCATCTCAGGCGAGCAGCTCAGCCCTAGGGAGGTGGGGGCCCCCCTTGAATTTCTGTCTCCGTCCTACAGGCGGAGGCTGCTGCTTCCAGCCGTGACTCCCATTCTCTTCACCTCCTACACGCTCGTTCCGCAACACTGCAACATGCTAGTGTTAACAGAGCAGATTTCTCTATGTTCAACTCGCCCAAACTCCCCTGTGGTGTCTGTCTCCTGTTGGGCTCTGACGCACATGGCAACAAGATCGGGGACCGAGCAAAGGCGTTGAAAGAAAGGGGTCCCACCGTTCTCTCGGTCACTCTGGGGCCCGGCAGAAAATGCAACCCCCACACGGACAGCAAGCTGAGGAGTGGTCTCCTTTCCTCCTTCCAGAGGAGCAATGTGCCCAAACTGCAAATCTGGTAAATACCAGACCCGGTCACTGACTCCAGAAAGTTCCACTCCAGAACCACTTTCCAGGGCAATCGAAGAATGATCAGAATTAGAAGGACCCTTCCCGTTGCAAGGACCTCCTTCTGCATTTTGCAGATAATCACAGGGAGACCCAGGGAGATGAGGTGACAAGCTTGAAGTGTCTCCTGAGTTGTTCTTAGTCTCCTCGGTGCTGTCTCTACCCTGTCACTTTTCCCCCACGTCGTGAGCCTCTTCCCTTTACCTAACTCTGCCCTCCTCTGAGCTGCCTTTGTCTTCAGAAGAATCTCGCAGGGACTTGTTTCGTCAAAGCTTCCCCTGGAGGCAACTTACCCTGTTTCAGCTGCCCTCAAGGGTCCGAGACCATCCCCCGGGCTGGTGTACATGCTTCTGTTCGAGGTGACACGCCCATTGTCCTCAGCTCCTGAAAAAAAGATGAAGACGTGGGGTCACCTTTGCGAGGCTGTCGTGGGTGCAGTGGTCTCACGGGACGGCGCCGGGGGGAATGGGACAGTCACCCCATGCAGGTGGGTGCCATTCCGAAAAGCTTATCACTGATTCACAGCTTAAGTGATTTATGGATGGCGAGAATTAGGGAAAACTGAAAAGCCAATCACACATTTCAATGGTCACCACGTAAGGAAAGGCCACATCCCAAAGTTCTCTCTATATTCCGTATATTCTGCCGCTAACTCATCTTTCTCACCATCAGAAATGGCTTTCAATATGCAAGTTCCTTCACATCAGAACACAAATCAGTACAACCAGCAGTTTTTCTCCTACAAGGTGTCAGACAATGAAGGGTATTCAGGGCGTCATTTCTTTTTTAGAGTATCGTTGCTTTAAAAGGAGGGGGCTTGGGGCGCCTGGGTGGCACAGCGGTTAAGCATCTGCCTTTGGCTCAGGGCGTGATCCCGGCGTTATGGGATCGAGCCCCACATCGGGCTCCTCCGCTGGGAGCCTGCTTCTTCCTCTCCCACTCGCCCTGCTTGTGTTCCCTCTCTCGCTGGCTGTCTCTCTCTCTCAAATAAATAAATAAAATCTTTAAAAAAAAAAAAAAAAAAGGAAGGGGCTTGTGGGGAGAGGCGCAGAGGGAGAGAGAGTCCTAAGCAGACTCCGTGCCCAGTGCAGAGTCGGACACGGGGCTCGAGCTCATGACCCTGAGATCACCATCCCGAGATCATGACCTGAGCAGAAATCAAGAGTTGGGGGCGCCTGGGTGGCACAGCGGTTAAGCATCTGCCTTTGGCTCAGGGCGTGATCCCGGCGTTATGGGATCGAGCCCCACATCAGGCTCCTCTGCTGTGAGCCTGCCTCTTCCTCTCCCACTCCCCCTGCTTGTGTTCCCTCTCTCGCTGGCTGTCTCTATCTCTGTCAAATAAATAAATAAAATCTTTAAAAAAAAAAAAAAAGAAATCAAGAGTTGGACACTTAACCGACTGAGCCACCCAGGCGTCCCCAGAGCGTCACTGCTTTTAAGAACAGAAATGTAGAAACGATGCGGATGCCCCTTGATTAGGTTTGTGACGCATTTGCATTACTAAGTTGTAAGCAGCATTCAGAAAGAATGGGGCAAATCTGAAGTTAGAGATCTGGAAGAAAGCTCCGCAAACTCCAGTGAAAAGAGAAAGCAGGTTAAGAGCACAAATTTGCAACTAGCAGATAAATAAGTCCGGGAGATCTAACGCCCAGCGTGGTGACTATAGACCGTAATACTTCAAAGCTGCTAAGAGTCTAGATCTTAACTGTTGGGAAAGACAAATAACTACGTGATGTCCTCGAGGTGCTGGTTAAAACAACGACGGCAATCACATTGCAACTGTATAAATGTATCAGATCAGCACATTGTACAATTTAAACTTAGGCGACGGGCTAGGTCAACTATACCTCAGTAAATTTAATAAATAAAGTGAAATTCGAATTAAAAAGAAAGGAAGTAGCAAAACAATAATTATTGTATGCTTGTATATGATTTTTTTTTTTTAATTTAAAAAGGAGGAGGTAGAGGGGGGCACCTGGGTGGCTCAGTCGAGTAAGCATCTGCCTTCGGCTCTGGTCATAATCCCAGGGTCCTGGGATCGAGTCCTGCATTGGGCTCCGTGCTCAACAACGGAGTCTGCTTCTCCTGCTGCCTCTGCCCCTCTCTCCTGCTCAGGTGAGCTCTCTCTCACTCTATCTCAAGTAAATAAATAAAATCTTTAAAAATAAAAAAAATGAATTAAAAAAAAAAAGAAGGCGGCAGAGATTTTCTCTTACAGAGTGGTCCTCCCTGCCTGGAAACCACCTCAGAGCCCGTCCCCCTCAGCCAGACTGAGGTTCATGGACTATTTGCTGAGAGCAATTTGGAAGCCAAAGCTCAACGATCCCTACACCAATCAGGGAAAGTGGAGAGGGCGAGAGGCATGGGACCTACCCTGCGGCCACAAGGGACATGGCCTGCCTTGTCTGTAAATACCAGATCCGGTCACCGACTCCAGAAAGTTCTGCTCCAGAACCACTTTCCAGGGCAATCAAAGAATGATCAGAATTAGAAGGACCCTTCCCGCTGCAAGGAGCTCTTTCTGCATTTTATATTACGAAGGGTCCACTTTTCCGGGCTTGACTTTGCTGAGATGACCCAAAGTGTTAACCTTCAACTCACTATGAGGTTTTTCCCTGTGTTTCTATCACATTGGGTTCAATATTCCTTATTTTAAATTATTTTAAATATATTTCAAATTCAAACTGAATTTTGCTTTGATGGAAGGCTTGCTGTAAATTATGAGACGCATTGCTCTTCGTGTTCTCCTGTCTTCTTCATCTCTTGTGCACTCTGCTAGAATTCTATAGTCCTTTGCTTGGAAAGCAGGCTCCAGAGAGAGAAGAGTCTGGTTCTCCTACAACCAGGCAGGTGACCTTGGCCAAGTCATTAGATGGGATCACACACGAAAGTGCCATTTTGGTAGGTCGAAAACGGTTAATAGGATCCAATCTAAGTATTTAAGCTATTGTCTTAGACTCGACACTTAGAAACATGGAGGTAGCAATACCACTTATATCACAGGGGTATTAAAAGAATCAACGAGGGGCGCCTGGGTGGCTCAGCTGGTGAAGCGTCTGCCTTTGGCTCGGGTCATGATCCCAGGAAGCCCGGGGTCTATGAAACCCTCTATGTAAATCACAGAAGGTTCCTGCTCCTCTTAATAACCTTTTCTCAATGAACGGTGCTCGATCCCTTGCAAAGTGTAGTGGCTGTTTCTTGTTCAAGGTTACAAGCGCCCCGTTAATGCATTCAGCTCTCACATCGACACCGCAAACTGGGTGTATTGTTACTGTCCCCTCACATGATGGAGCTCCGGCTCTGACTGATGAAGGAACTGTCCCGAGGTCACCAACCAAGAAGTGGCAGAGTTCACAGCCACGTTTGGCTGGTTCCAAAGCCCAGATTCCTAACTGCTTTGTAAACACTCACTTTCCAGGTTTCAGATCCTTTTTCCTGAATGATCCGATGAAGGAACATTATTTTGGTGGTGTGCGGGCAGACTGGCTCTCCAGGAGGGGAAAGAAAAAAAAAAAAAGGCCTGATTTGTAGCATTTGCTGATTTCTATCCTGTATCTCATTGCACCATGGCTGATTTCCACATACGGATGCCCGGAGACATTCCAGAATATTTAACAGTGGGCTCCCAGGAGCTGGTGTGAGCCCATCCCAGCATGCCACTGCAGAGTTCCCATTACACGGATGAACAGACCAAGGCCCCAAGACATCCATGTACATGCCGTGAGCCCACATAATTAATAGCGAACCCTGAATTTGAACTCGGAACCTCTACAGAAAGGCCGTTGGTTGCTTGCACAACTCTATTTGTACTTCCCATCCTAGGGAAGGAAAAAAGCAAGCCTCACGACCTGACACATGGGTCAGACCACCTTCTCGACAAATTTGATCTTTCCCCCGCAACCCCCGATTTAGACACTAATGGGGGCTCTTCATCTGCTGGATGGACTGAATTGGAGGGTCCCAGATCAACGAGCCCAGAAATGGGAAGAAGGGAAGAAGAAAAAGGTAGAATGGGAGAAGACGCAGAGATGTCAGCTCAAGTGGAAAGTAAATGGAGTAAGAGTAACATTTCAGGTGCTCACAACAGTGGGTGTGAGCTGCTCTGTCTGCCCGGATTCCCACCTTAGCAAAGAGCACCTGCGTTTTCCTTCTGGGGGTGGAGGGCATTTCCAGTCCATGTAGCTTGGTTGTGGCTGGCTCCACGCCCTGCCTCCTGAAATGGGCTTGTGGCCTAGGTCTGACGAAAGAGCGTGTGACACAGCTCTAGCCACCGCAATGCCCCAGCCAATCCATTCATATCCAGGCTGTCGGAGGGAACTCTGGGATGTAGCTGGAATTACAAGAAACAGGCTATGTCTGGAAGGCCTTTGCTTGAATAGAGCCCCCTGGCTGTGACCTGTGGCCCCCTGCCAACCCCCCACTTAGGGTCGAACCCACCTGAAAGGAATTAGGATTTTGGGTAATGTCAAAGTGATTTCGTGAGCACGACTCTTGGTATGTTTTACAGATTTGCCTGTGGACTTGTCAACATTTCAGTTCAGAACATTCCCTGGGTAGAAGCCGCTTGGGTTTTGCCAGGGACAAAAATAAATTCAGTCCCTAAATGGGCCGGAACGGCAGACAGAAGTTGCAGGATCTCTAAAAACGGAGTCAACTTTAGTCCATTTCTATGGCAGTGGAACAGAAGGGTTTTAAACCTCCTGAATCAATTATGTCAACGAAAGTATTCACCCAGCTTCCTATGAATGTCTCCCACTAGCCCTCTTGGGAGCTAGCCTCTGACACCCTACGATGCTGTAAACCAACTTGTTCTGAGGACTGGGAGGACCTTTGGTTCTCAGAGCGTGACTGACTCGGATGTCTCCTGGCGGCTCAGAGTCCCGGTAACAGGGATTAACTAATGTTTGCTAACTAGCTCCCTTCACACTCTCAACCACCGGGTGGATTGGGTCCTCTTATTATCCCCACTTCACAGATAAGAAAGGCGAGTCACAACTTCCCAAACTCAAACAGCCAGACCGGGGGCTTTGAACGCCAGGCAGTCCAGCTCCTGAGTCTGGTCCCTCGGGGTCTGTGCGGGGAAGTAAGTCAAGACTCAGGACCGAGGCAGAGAGAGGGAGGATCTGGTCCAACAGACCACCTGAGAAGTGTCTCAGGTCCGGTCCTTCCATCCTCCCAACGTCTTGTGTTCTGTAAGCGAGAATCCCCAACCCTAGTACCCTGGTCTTGAGGAGAATTACCCTTGATTTCCATCCTCCATCCTGTGAAGACGCCGAGCCTCCGTCTTGGTCCTGGACCACAGCCTGAATGTCTGCGTCCAATCGGGAGGCCTCTCTTTGCAGGAAATGCGTGGCCACAGAAACCTTTGGGACAACGCCCCCCCCCCCCCGCTGGGCTCTATTGTGACCTCATTATGACGTCACACCAAGTGATGCAGGTGTCACCTGGGAGGTATTTGGGGACCACAAACGGCCATGAAGGTGAACTTTGATCTACGGCATTATAACATGCAGCCATAGGTAGGGAGGACATTCTAGAATTCAGTTATAGAAAGCCGGAAGTGGATCACCTGGCAGGTTATTTGTAATTCTCACATACCCGGGTTGGAGGCTGGCAGGTAAGAGCCAGCGCCACTCCCACCTCGGCGTGTTCTTTGGTGGGGCTGACTTGCCGCGGGCAGGTGCCAGTCTAGACAGAGTGTTCTCCGCACAACGCAGAGACCGGGACTCGGAAGGGAGTAGGAAGAGCCTGTTCCCACCGTGAACACAGAGATTAGACACACCTTCTGAACTTATTCAGAGTAGGGCTCCCGTGAGAGACCCCTTTTCATTTAAAAGATTTATTTATTTTAGAGGGAGAGGAAGAGCACAAGCGGGAGGGGTAAAGAGAGCGGGAGAGAGAATCGCAAGCTGACTCTGAACTGAGCGCAGACGCGGGGCTCGATCCCATGACCATGAGATCACGACCTGAGCTGAAACCAAGAGTCGGACGCTTAACCGACTGAGCCACCCAAACGCCCCGAGACCCTTTTCTTATACTGTCCACTCAGGTAGAAAACTGGGGGTTGGAGGGGATGTTTGAAGGACCGATGATGCTTGCAGGAACCTATCAACAGGTGTCAAGGCTTCCAACTCTGTCCAATTTCCATTAACCGTGACCTCCAAAAGAGGGTGCTACAGCTCGATTTCCCTCGGAAATTTTGCATACTTGTCAGAGAATAAGAAAACAAAGTTTAAGGAACAGACCAATTTTCCTGGGGCAGAACCATTAAATTAAGATTCATTCTAGAAAGATTAAAAATCCTTTCGCTGACTCTTGTCCTCACAGCCCTTCTTGCCGGGTCCCTGTAGAGGCGGAAGCAGGCTCAGGGAAGGGGACACCAAGGGGTCTCGGGCAACCCGTGGAGGACCTGGGATGGCAGATAGAGCCACCAGGGTCCACATGTCGTGGCCTCTTACTAAAGCTCCAATCCGGCACCCAGGAAGATGCCCCAGTCCGTGGTGCATTACAGAGAATGTCGCTAACACTTGGGACCGCTCAGGGTATCCAAGGGTATTCCAAAAGTTGAGACCTCCTAGGGGAGAAGCCGCGGGGTACACATGGGAGTCACCACCGAATCCCTTAGGAGACCAAGGAAGGGAGGCTGAACTTAAAAGGGCATGGGAGCCAAAGATGATGAATGACCACCAACAGAGGAGAAAGAACCAGAAATCGCAGCAGGATTCCTAGACTCCCATAACCCAAGAGGACATGGACGGCTGTGTGTCGCACATTGCCTGAGATTTGTCAACTCACACTTGAGAACCTGGACATCTTTTGAAATGCAAGCACACGGGTCTACCGGCCTCCATGTCGCCCTCTGGGGCCAAGGGGCTGGGTCCTCCTGCCTCACAATCTCAGCTCTTCCCATCTCAGAACCGTGGTTCAAAGCAGTCTTTCTCAGGGTGCCTGGGTGGCTCAGTCAGTTAAGCATCTGACTCTTGATTTTGGCTCAGGTCATGACCTCAGGATCATGGGATCGAGCCCTGTGTCAGGCTCCCTGCTCAACGGGGAGTCTGCTTGAGATTCTCCCTCTCCCTCTGCTCGCGCTCTCCAAAATAAATAAATAAATAAATAAATTCTTTAAAAAGTAGTCTTTCTCACTAGGGAAAAAAAGGGCCTCGTCCTTCCTTCTTAAGAAAAAAAAAAAAAGTAGCAGAGACATACCAATGAGTGACGCAATAGGTATGAAGGAAAATTTAATTTCTGGAGTCAGATGTCTTGTACAAATGGTTCCCATCAGAGAGGAAATATTTCTAGAAAACAGACTAAGTACAGACCCAGGGTTGGGCGTAGCAGCTTCCCAGTAAGTGACAGGGTATTTTTCAGAACAGCTACCGAGGCACGGAAATGGGAGCTCAATGGGAGTTCAAGGAAATGGGACGGTCGACTACTGGTGTGTGGGGACAGGCTCAGACTCTCAGGGCTCGTAAGTACAAACCCTCCAGACAGACCGACCGGAGGGGACTCCTATTTCTCTAAAAAGAGCAAAAGTCATTTAAAGTTTCAGAAACAACTCAAGTCACTATTTTGGTACCGACAGCAAGGAGCCAAGCCGACACAGCAGGAACAGAACAAGGTCATTGGTTGGGGTGCCCGGCCGGCCCAGCCAACTCTGGATGTCAGGGTTGTGAGTTCGAGTTTCATGCTGGGTGCAGAGATGACTTAAAAATAAAATCTTTGGGCGGGGGGAAGATCAGTTGTTAAACGTGAATAACTCAGAGAGCTATCTGCAATGTTTCACCGATGGGCTTTTATTAAAATTGTACATAGGTCTCGTACTTAATTTTTTTTAAAAAGAGCTTCCTCTATTCTTAGTATCAAAATAGTTCTCTTTTTTTAAATACCTTGAAAAACAGTAATACAATTATTTTGCTATATATTAAATATTTTCCTACGGTCTCAATCATTTCTGTTCCATCTCTCTCCTAGAATCCTGCTAGACGGTCACTTTTTGGCATCTCGAAGGCTTTATCCCACAGAAGCATTGAAAAAAAGAAGCTGATGGCAAGAGCTGATTTGATGTCGAAGACACTCATTTATGAGGATTCCTTGCAGAGTTGTATGCTGTCAAGCTGGGCCACATGTGAATTGCTCTCAAGTGTTATGTACCCAGGCCACGGAATTAGGGAAATAAATCCATTCTTGCCCTCAAATGGTAATGTTGACTCAACAGCACCATCTTGTGGCCGACGCATTCAAAAGCACCCAACGGTACAGGAAGGTATTTGGACATGCTGTGTTGTGGGGAGATCTAGAGGGCGGGGGGGGACCAAAAAAACCTTTATTTTCAGGGGTCACAAGACAACTGGCTTCCGGCAAGCCCACTCTTGACACAACACAAAGTTCCTGCAGCTGCTCCGTCATGAGGATCGCCGGCTTCGTGCACAACTGAACACACACCATCAAAAACTGGACTCGGGTAACGTTTTCTTTCGGCTTAAGGAAAGAGTGTGGTATTTCACCTTCTGCAAGGTGCCGAAAGCAGTGTGGTCCCCAGGAACCGTCCTCTGCGACAGGCCCAGGGCACTAGCCCTCGGGGGCCTGCCAGCTTTGCGAGGAAGGCGGAGAGAGCTGGGTGCTGACCAGACATCCCTCTCCAGGCGGTTGGCAGGGGCCCTGGCCAGGCTCTCCCGGATCTGGAAGGAAGGAGAGGAGCCTCGAGCGAGCTCATCCACAGCTGGGCTCAGCCGGCCGCTCCCCAGGGACACTGGGGACGCCCGGAGGGCCACCTCCGCCCTGTCATGTTTGTTCTCCTTCTTCCAAAACACAGATCTCAGAAGGGTGAAGGTCCCCTGTGGGCATCTGTCCGTCTCAGGGTCTCTGGCCTCCACGCTGGCCCTCATCCTGGCTAAGGTATTCTGGCGGTTATCTGCGCTGTTTCTAGAAAACGCCACGGTGCCCACAGGCTCCTTGGCAGGGGAGGGCACCCTGCTGCGGCTCCCTGCCTGGCCACTTCCCTCGTAGTCTGCAGTCTTCTGGCCCTCGGGCCGGACTCGTTTCTCAGTCCCCACCGAGGGCGTCACCGCCAGGGGCAGGTCAAACTGTTTGGGGAGCCTGATATCCTGACTTGCATGTTCCTTGGCTTTCCTTGCTGCATTTGGACCATCTGGGATTCCAGGGGCTGCACAGTGGTTGGGGTGGCCCGAGGGGCAGGGCACCCCGGCCAGCACTCTCTCAGTGGCTCGCCCACCGTCTTCGCCCTTAGCAGAGCTGGCGGCATCTGACTTCACGTCCTCGCCAGCAGCACCCGTCAACAGCGGCACGATGGACTGGCTCGTGGATCGGGGTCTCCGCCTGGACTCCAAGTACTCCACCAGCTCGACAGACGCACCCAGCGGTTTCTCCCTGGGTCTAAAAGACCATCGGAGAGGCATGGTCTTGAAGGCCCCCTGCTTGGCTCGGGAAGGGGTTGGCTCCTTCATGCTGATGCTTCGGCCTCGTAAGCCCCGTACCAAAGGCCTGGGCTCCAGCCCTCCTGAAAGAGACACCAAGAGCACTCCTAAGACGGAACATCATTTTCATTTATATTTGAATATTTGCACGAAGCAGAATGCTCAGCAAGAGTCCCGCCTTTTCCAGGTCAAATTAGGTGCTTGTACCTTTCAAACACAAGAATCTCAGATCTACGCTAAAAAATAAATAAATTGTACACTTAATCTTATCAGAGCTGCCACTTACGTCTCCACTGTGTTTCGCAACACCTGTCTATGGTTGGAAAGACAATTTTGATACGTAATGTGAAATGAGAGAGTCTAGAAAAACAGTGTAGTCCTACTTGCAAAAATATATACACGTGTATCTGATGCATGCGTATGAAAACATACAAACAAGTATGGAGCAATAAATACTAAAATGACAAGATGGCAAGGGGGCCATGGAATGCTGTGTATGACTGATTTTCTTCTTAATTCTTTCCTAAATCTTAACGTTTCTAAAGGGAATACACACATAACCACGGCTGTGTATTTCTTAAGAAACAGTTATGAAAATAATTCCATTTACAATGGCATCAAAAAGAATAAAACACTTAAGGGATTAACTGAGGAGGTGAAAGACTTGTGTAACACTACAAACATTAAGAAGAAAGACGTTAAAGATGACAGAAATGGAAAGACATCCCATGTTCATGGATTGGAAGGCTTACTATTGTTAAAATGTCAACGTGACCGAAAGTGATTGATCTATAGCTTCAGTGCAATCCCTACCAAAATCCCAATGGGGATTTTTGCAGAGACAGAAAAATCCATCTTGAAGTTCATATGGAATCTCAAGCGACCTCCACAGCCAGTCACAAAAAGACAAACACTGCACGAGGAGCTCAGGGTGGTCAAAACCAGAGAGAAAGTGTGCAGGTGGTGGCCAGGGGCTCGGGGAAGGGCAGAGCGCGGCGTTCTTGTGAAATGGGCAGAGACTTTCAGATTTACAAGATGAAAAGCGTTACGGGGTGGACGGTGGCGATGACCGCGCTACAGTGCGAATGGACGTAACACCACTGAAATGTGCACTTAAAAACGGTCAAAATGATACACTTGTTACATGTATTTTAGCATAATAATAAATGCAAAAAGAAAAGCAACTTGCAGTCGTGTCATGGTACCATCGTGCTGCCTCCACGTAAAACATGCCTGTCATCGTGGAGGGAAAAAAACCTCCTCTCCGTGTGCAGAAACCACACGGTGCAGGGACAGTCACGTGCATTTGGACAAAGACCGGATGTCAGCCACACAGCCATTTGCCCCCAGCCGACACTCTCACTGGTGAGTATGAGAGCACCCGTATTCCTCCTCCACGAAACACCCCGTTAGCAGCACAGCCAACGGGGATGAACTAGGTGCAGAGAGACCTAGGGTTCTCCGGGGACGGGAGACAGCTCAGGGCGTGCCAGCAGGGGAAGTGGGGTGCGCCATCGGCCAGGCTCCCGGGGAAGAGGTGACAGGAGGGTGAGCCCAACGCCCAGCGGTGCCCGGGGGTGTGTGGCAGCATCTCAGAGGTTCCGGGGGGAATTCTACATGCCCCGGATCGTTCTGGTGGTTTTTCATCATTTTTTTCACTTGGTATTGTTTCCCTGGAAGCATTTCCTTAGATCAGTCAGCAAGAAACACAATGTCACCCAAAATACTTTGTAGCTTCACCTTCAATGGGCCCTGTCGCTCCCACATTAAGTTCCCATTCCTCGGGGGGGAAAGCAATGAGCTGGGGTCTGAGACACACACGCAGTTGGTTTTTGTTCCCCCCTTGTCCGCAACCCTGGGAAGGGGAGGACGCAAAGCTTTTATTCGGAGGACAAAGCTGTGACTTTCAGCTTTTCGGAACGAGAGGACACAGCCTGTAGCCTGGTAGGGGGCGAGGGGGCTTGGCAGCACATCCCCTCTTCCCGGATGGAAGCCTGGGGCCCGGCCCATGTCACCCCGCAGCTCCCTTGCATGGGGACCGCGGAGGCCCACGCAAGCCCTTCCTCTCCTTCTCCAGACGGCAGTGGAGAGGCACGGTGGGCAAGGTATATGGACAGAAGGGACGAAAAAGAGCCCACACTGATGCTTACTGGTCACAGAGATCTCCCTTCTGGGGGAGGGGAGGGTGCTCCCCCTGCTCCTCCCGGGGGGACCTCCTGGAGGCCGGGAGCCAGAGGGAGAGGTGGCGTCAGAATGCCCGAGCGAGGGTTCCTTCCCGCCTTGGAATTGGTGGCCTTGCTCATGCTCCATCGGCTTGAGACCCAGGAAGGGCCTAGAGCCTTAAGCCACATGGAGGACCTAAGCAGTTAAGCCCTTCCTGAAGGTTATGGAAGCCCCAGAACCTGCATGATGGGCTTCCCCAGTCCTGCGAGGCCGCCTCACACAGAGGGCAGCCCAGCAGCTGGTGGGCGTGGCCCCCATGCACACCCCCCCCCCCCCCGGGGCTCTGGAAATGGCAGATGCTGCCTGAGAAGTGCCCCGTCTGCTCCTATGTGGTTGCATCCTCGGCTAATGAAAATCAGGCGTCAGTCTGACCTCAAGATGCATGGTGTGAGCAGGGGCGGGGCCCCCCCAGCCATCCTTAGTCTGCCTGCGACAGGACCAGCCTCCTGGCCCACTAGTCTCAGGCCATCCAAGGGTTTCCACTGTGCCTCCTCCAGCCACCCACTGACACGTTCATCAGACACGTACTGAGAGCCTGCTGGGTGCCAAGGACGGTTTTTGGTGCTGGGGATAAAGCTGTGGAAAAAACACAAAGCGCCTGTCCCCATGGGGTTCGCCTGAAAGCAACAACACGTGAGATCGTGGAATGTGGTGCCAAGAGCCCTGACAAAGAATGAGGCAAGGTAACTGGGGGGTAGAGCATGGTCAGTGACTGAGGAGTGAGGAGAGACCTGAGGGAAAGGGAGGAGGAAGCCATGTGGCGACTGGGGGAAAACAGCCTGCTGTCAGAGGGAGCCGCAAGTGCAAAGGCCCTGTGGCATAAGTGAGCTCGGTGGGTCAGGGAAGCAGCAAAGAGACCACCACGGCTATAACCAAGGGAGAAAAGGGTCCCCACTAGGGGTCTTCATCTTCTGACCCCCCTTCTGTCTTTGGAGACATCTCCGTCTCCGGCTGCAGAGGGCAAATTGGGGCAAGCCTGATCCCCACTTTCCTCTGGTCCCCTAGAGGGTAAGGACAAGCTACATGGCTGAGCTGAGCCTTGTCCACCTCTGAGGCTAAGCCTCAGATGAGGCTGCCTCGGGGGCCAAGGCCACTGCCCCTTCTAACACTCCAAGAATCACCTCCGCTCAGGAGGGCATGGAAGGGAGCCCCAATGGGCAGAAACAGAAAATACAACACAGAGAAGGGAGTCTGGAAGTCAGAGACTAAGAATTAACAGAACCATCAGAGCAGGGCCCTAATGAAACGGAGCCACTGGAAGGAACAGACAAAAAGAGAAGCTCTCGGGGAGATTCAAGTACAGAACAAGACGGGGCTGAAAAAGGGTTTTAAGATGCGGGAAATGCATTGAAGGCACGCAGGGTCACTGCTGAGACTCAAATCAGATAAAGGGAAAACAGCATCTCACACCCTAGGGCAAAACGACAAAGGGAAATCACAGGGAAAAGCTAGAAGAGAATGGATCCAGGCCACCCGCCAGGCAAATAACAGGAATGTGAAAAGTCAGAGAGATGATAAATAAACAAACAAAAGAACAATTTCCCTAAAGAAAAGCTTGCGTCTGTGGACGGACAGGCTCTGGGGGTTCTAGGGGGTGTATGAACAAAAACGCAGACCTAGGCATATACCGGTGGAATTTCTAAATTCCAAGGTCAACGACAGAATCTCAAAAGCTTTCAGCCAGAAAGAACAAGTGATTTTCACATAGTGGGGAGAAAAAAAAAAAAAGGCTTCTCACCTGCAACCCTGGGGCCCCGCGGACCATGGGAAAACATAGACACGGGGGAGGGAAGAATTCTAATCCAAGAGGCCTCCAACCAGCCAAGCTGCCACTCACGCCCGGGTCCAAGAAAATATTTGTGTCTCTGCAGAGGGAGAGGGCGTGTCACCCATCCCTGGAAAGAACTCCGACCAAACACTAAAGATTCGGAACCCAGACCTCAAGACAGAGGGGGAGAGAAAGAAGACAGATGGGGTGTTCAGCGGAGCCTGCCACCCGTGTACCACGCGCCCGCGTCAGGGCAGATGGTCCCCGGATGGGAAATACACAGTGATGTTAGCGTGTGTGGGATCTGGAAAGGCACAGCGCTCACAGCCCGAAACCGCGTGAAGCATCTCAGAGAATCCAAGAGCGGGGTTGGGGGGGATGAAGTGGAGGGGGTGGTTCCCGAAAGAGACCAGAGGGAAAACGTGCAAGCATTTCAAAGCGCTCGCTTGGGGTGGGGTGGGGGATGACATGGAAACATTATTAGGTCTCACCTCACTGCGGGGAATAAAATACCACAACTCACAGAATAACAGGACCTGGCTTCTCAAGGCCACAGAATAGGAAAATGCATCTGATTGTACACATTGCAAAGGATAAGGGGACAAAAAGATGGAAAAGCAGGGCAGAACAAAGGAAAAAAGGAACAAAGCAACATGATCAACTCAGCAAAAATAAGGTAAAAAGAAAAAACAGTAATAAAAAAAATTTTTTTTAAATGAAACAAAATCAAGTTTATGGTTGTTACATTAAATATGAGTGGACCAGGGGCGCCTGGGTGGCTCAGCCAGCCAAGCATCTGCCTTCAGCTCAGGTCATGATCCTGGGGTCCTGGGATCAAGCCCCACATTGGGCTCCCTGCTCAGCGGGGAGTCTGCTTCTCCCTCTCCCTCTGCCTGCCACTCCCCCTGCTTGTGCTCTGTCAAATAAATAAATAAAATCTTAAAAAAAATTATATATATATATATATATATGCTCCCCTTTTAGACAGGCTCTACATTTTTGACATTAAAAAAAATAACAAAAAATAATAATAAAACTGCAACAGTGTTTATACTGGAAACCAATTAAAATTAACTCTAAAGGAAAAATTCATAAAGCAAAAGATGATAGCAAAACGATACCAGGCAAATGCAAACAAAAAGAAAGGAGGAAAGGGTGGAAGGACTAATCTTGAACAAGGTAGAATTTTCTTTTT
The DNA here is from genome assembly GCF_023065955.2 of Ursus arctos. NCBI lineage: Eukaryota > Metazoa > Chordata > Mammalia > Carnivora > Ursidae > Ursus > Ursus arctos. The sequence continues at coordinate 8,299,186 of NW_026622808.1, forward strand.
TAGATTTTATTTATTTTTTATTTTAGAGAGCGAACACGAGCAGAGGGAAGGACAGAGGGGGAGGAGAGAGAGAGAATCTCAAGCAGACGCCCCACTGAGCGTGGAGCCCAATGTGGGGCTCGATCCCATGACCCTGAGGATCCTGACCTGAGACGAAACCAAGAGTCGGATGCTTAATGGAGTGAGCCACCCAGGGGCCCCTTAACAAAGTAGAATTTAAGATGAAAAGCATTACGCAAGATAAAGAGCCACATTATAACGAGAACAGACAATTTATAAAGACGACCTAACAGTCATCAGCTTACAGACACCCATTAACAAAGCAGCAGACAACATAAAGCAGAAATTATTAAAGTCCCCAGCGTACGTGATTAAAAAATCGGCCATATGGGAAGGTTTCAACAGACCTCCTTCCAAGCCCGGCAGTCCCTGATAAAGTCAATTTATAGACAAAGTGAACTGAATCCAAAAAGCAACTCTCTTCATTTAATAGTTATGACACAAAGCGCACATCCCTCAAATAGACACAACAGACATTATTTCATGTGTACGAAGAACACGGACGAAAGAATAATCGTGTACTTAACTTGGTCGCGAAAAAGGGAATGCTTTTTGGAAAACCTCATTCTTGGATCAGAATTCACAAAATTAGAAAGAATTAAAAGGAGAACCCCCTCAATCATAAATGCTTGAAACTCCCAGATAACCTTCAAAATGGAAATAAAAACCAAAGTAACAGTCTCTGGAAACTGGCAAAGCACCGATAAAGTGAAAACAAAGTCTCCAAGGGCCAATAAAAACCACAGAGAAAATTTACCATCAGAAGCACGTCTGCGGAAAAAACGAAGTCCCAGGGCCCCTTTCCAGATCGGGGGGGCTTCTGCAAAGGGACCTAGCCATTTTTTTCACAGGGTCTTTTTTTTCAATAAAAGCTGCACAAGTAAGGTGTTTTTACATCCTCCTCCTTGAAGAGCTTCTCCCTACACCCGTCCCCAATGACAGAAGTTGCAGTCCCCACAAAACTTGGATCCATTCCTATTGGTTAAAATGCCTTTAGAATTCTAACAGTATAGCTACTGGAAGGATGGAGCTCCCCAGTCGCCTGTGTTTCTCTCCAGAGAACTAGACAACTCCTTCTGAGGATGATAAAATTCTCCCCCAAACCCATGGGGACAGGGCGTGGGACCAACCACCAGCGAACTCTATATGCTGGAGTCGGTCGGATCTTGCCCAGGCCAGAAAATACGAGAATGAGGCTGGATTTTTCCAACCATTTCAACAGGTTCTGAAATTCCATAAACATTTCAGCTAAACCTCGAGAGGGAACGCACTCTTTGGAAGCAAGGCTCTTGCCGAGGCCACGTGGAATACACTCGATTTCGGAATTTACAGCTGGCAGCCACAGAGCCAGGATGCTGGCGGCCAGAGGGAGCGGGGGTCTATGTGCAGCCCTGCCCCTTTCAAGGAGGTGAGCAGGAGACTGGCGACTTCCGAGGCTCAGCTTTCTCATTTCACCCTCCTGGAGATACGGACGACTACCCGAGATACGGCTGCTCTTCAATATTACTTTCCCCCGCCACCCTAGCCCTGTCTCTCTGGGGGTTCTCGAACGCTGGGCCTGACCCCTGTCTGAGTACCATGCTGAGAAGTTGGGCCACCTTTTGAAGTTGCCTCCCTGGGGGACCGAGGGGGTGGGCGTGAGATGCATTGGTCCCCGGGAGAATTGAGAAGTGGCCCGAGGCCCCACGCCACTGGACAGAACCGGGACGGATTTATGAGCTCGTCAGAGGCTCACGCCGATGGGGATGGACATGCTTGGGAAAGAATGCCTTTTTTGTTCGCCACATGCTACCCTAAATACGCGTCATGAGAGGGGAAGAGGAACAGGTGAGTCAGAACGTAATGCGTTAAACCGTTTGCTTCCACCAAAACGCATCCTAAGCAAATCGGACAAATGTCATACGCAGGGAGGGGCGCTCCTATCAGTATTCTAATCGTGAAATACTGGGAGCCAACATGCCAAACCCTGAGAAACAGTTCACCAAACTGATACCTAAACCATCATCCACCAGAGGGTTGGATTCCACGTCGATCTAAAACTACACTGATTCGCTCGCAAATATGTAACCAGAGCCGGCTACGAACCAGGTGCTGCCTTAGCCACTTCGATACAATGATCACACGAACCACGGAGAAGTCAACGCTGGGGAATGAACGCACAGGCGACGCCCCTGCGATCTCACTCCCGGACCTACACACGCAGACGTGAACAAAACCACTCACAGCAGGACGGCTGGTAAGAGCGCAAACGGGAAACGACCCCAAGAGAATGCGTCAATAAATATTAAACTCCTCTTAGGACGTGGGAGATTTTGATGACGGGAGCGGTGCCGTCAGCCGAGGCGGAGATGCCACGGGAGGACACCGGCGGACACCCCACGCAGACGACCCATCCTGTGCGCTCCAACCCAAACTTGCCGGGGTTTTTGGAGATCACCAAGTAACTGAAGAATCCACCAATCTGTAACTTGAGGTGCTTCCTTGGTGATCAAGCCACGCTTTTCCAGGCCAGCCTCAGATCAGTTTCGGATTCCACGGAGAGAAGGACGTGGTTCTCCCCACCCCCACCCACCGTGTTTCCTTTCTTTCCCAGATCCCTGCTTTTGGTTTTTATTGACCATAGTCAACAGTCAACAGGTAACAACAACGTCTGTCTGTCTGCCTCTCACTCACGGACACTTTTAAACTTCTGTGCAGAGAACTTTGTATGTCCCCGATGTTTGAGGATTGGATTTGTTTTAGTTTTTGTTTTTGGACCCATGGAACGAAGTGAAAGAAACATTACTACACACGACATATACAAATCTTACAAAGAGCAAAGGAGGCCGAGCAGGAGAGAGTTACGAACTGTATGACTGCATCGACACAAAGTTCCCAAAGAGGCAAAAGGAATCTACAGTGTTAGAAGTCAGAATCGTACTCCCTTCCGTGAAGGAGGGAGGCAGTGATGCTGGAGAGAGATACCAGGGGGTGGGGGAGGGCCTGGAACTTTCTACGTCTTCATCTGGGTGATAGTTCCAGGGGTGCATACGTGGTACGATAATTCATTAGATGTACATTTGTGATGAACGCACTTTTCTGTATATATGTCATACGTCCATTAAAAAAAAAATCTTATTTTAGCAATGAATTCTGGAGCTAACAGGAAACATGGAAACTCTAAGTAATCAGAGTGTGTTGCCACTTTCCGAGGGAAGGAACACACAGGCTGAATGACAGACACGAGCTCGCATGCTTGGATTTTTCCGGAAGGACTCTGCTTCGTATCCCCTGGCTCTCCCGCGCTAGCCTCACTTTTCCCTCTAGAAAGGGGATCATCTGAATCCGACGGGATCATCTCCATACTAACGTGCTCTACCATTTCCCACTTGGCAGAGAAAAACAACCCAAAGCTGTCGTCTGCTGCCATTCCTCTGCGGCTATCCCGTCTTTAACAGCAGCTCTCGATGGAGCCCCTGACCCACCAGCCCGTCTTCAGCCCGGTGTCTCCTGCACCTGTTACCTCGGCTTCCATGCTCTCCAAGTCCCCCCAGGTGACCCTCCAGCCTGATGGCCACTCACCCACCCTCCACAGTGCGTGACACCGCTGGCCCCTGGCCTCTTGTAAGGGTGTCCCTTTCTGCGTCCGTGAGCCACACGTACCGGGTGTTGTTACTACTTCCCTGGCTGCTGCTCCTCGGTTTCCTGGCTGGCTTCTCTGTCTTTGCTCAATCGCCAGACGTGGGGGGAGCTGAAGGGCTTGGCGTCAGGCTCTCCTCTTTTCTGTCCCCCTGGTTTCCCTGGGCTTTCGGTGCCATCCACGTGCTGGCGACCCTGAACTATTTACCTCCTGTCCTTGGTTACCCCGAGTCCGATATCTCACAGGAGTCTCGAAAAGACCATGTCGAAAAATATTCTGATTTCCCTCCAAAACTGACGCTACTCTCTCCCCTCTCACGACCTGCATGCGGTACTGGCCACCTAGTTAGGCGCTCAGCAGAGTCCCCCCGACACCCCAAAGCAGCAAATCCTGTTAGCTCTAGCTTCACATGCACCCAGAATCGGACCGCCTCCTACCCAGCATGCCAGCGCCAACGCCACTCTCTGGCCAGGACACCCACCGTCAGCCTCCACCTGGCCTCCCACCCTCGTCCCCGCCCCCTGTGATGGGGACATCTAATGGCCCCCCCACCCCCAGCCTGGAAAACTCGTCCCTCTGATGATCTGCCTCTTCCCCCTGGTCTCTGTTTCTCATCACGCCCTTATATGCATTTATGTGTCGTCTTCCCCGTTACACAGAAAGCTCCAGGGAGCCGAGAGGGAATGCACCGGCAGCTGGAGAGCGGTGGACGGGGGAGGGGGAGGCTGAGGGCTGGGCACGGAGGACCCGACTGGAGGGACGGCGATCTCTACACCCAAAGCTGCTTTCAGAAAGCGGAGGAGCAACGGTCGTCACAGAAAATGAAAATAAAAGCAGCCGACCTGACCGACGCGACAGGACATACCCTTTTCCTGATCGGAGAGGCTGGCGGTGAAGATGGGAGGGTCCGGCTCCTGGGGCCGGGAAGGGCTGGGGCTGGAGCTCCAGGACAGCAGGCTTCCCCTGGTGCCGCTGTGATTGTTCTCCAGGCGAAGAAGCCAGTGATCGGAGAAGGAGGAGCTGGTAGAGGCTGTGGGAGAACACACAGAGGAGGCTGGACCCAATCCCCGTCCCCGGTCAGGGGTCCCCGGAGGAGCCTCTCATGGCCAGACCCCCACCCCCGAGCCCTGGGACTGCAAAACCAGAGCAGAAGGATATCAACAAAAGTCAGGACTGGAGGAGAAACCCTTCAACCGCTTCACCACGTGACCAAGCTGAAAATTTAGGGAAAGGCAGGGCGCCTGGGTGGCTCAGTCGGTTGGGCGTCTGCCTCCGGCTCAGGTCATGATCTCAGGGTCCTGGGATCGAGTCCCACATCGAGTTCCCTCCTCAGCGGGGAGCCTGCTTCTCCCTCTGCCTCTGCTTCTTCTCTCTGCTCGTGCCCTCTCTCTCAAATATATGACATATTAAAAAAAAAATTAGGGAAAGGCATTCGGGCACAGAAAGGTCGGTGCGTTGATGAGTACTGAAATGCCTTTCCTGACATTACTTGCCACCGACTCCGGTTTTCTAAACAGACTACACTTTTCATTCATTCTGTCTCCTACAAAAGGAAGGCAGGCTTCCTCTGATGTAGACCTCTTGGGGCATTGTGGTTTAATTTGGCCACCTTCCAATAATTTTTAGGAAGAAAGTATGAGTATTAAAAAAAAAAAAAGCTCATTCCAAGATAAGGATAGGATTGCAGAGTGAAATAAATCACGTTCAGAAGGTCAACTTTGACCCCCCTTTTTTTTCCCCTCCAGACTTCCAAGTTTGAGGCTGTTCAGTCAACGTGTCACTGGGTACGGTCAAGCGGCTAAGTTTCCTACTAAAGCCCCGCGTCCCTAACCACCGCCCCGTCCTTTCTAACAGGACGAATGCAGGTGGGGGCACACGTGTAATTAAGGTCTGGCTCGAGGGGCGCCCGGGTGGCTCAGTTGGGGGAGCATCTGACTCTTGGTTTCGGCTCAGGTCACGCTCCCAGGGTCGTGAGCTGGGGCCCCCTCGACCCTTCCCGCTCGTGCTCTCTCTCTGTCTCTCAAAATAAAAAAATAAATCTAAAAAAAGAAAATACTACAGTCTGGCTCGATGAGAGACTGGAAACCCGAAATCCCCAAACCGCCAAGACGCAGCTGCTACACAATATTACTCCTTTCCCCTTCTCGGGTGTCACTGTGTCCGTCACACAACCCTACGAACGGGACACTCGCCTGTCGTACCCAAATCTTCGTGCTGCAGGAGGAGCTCCCGGTTCCGGATCCGTGCCTCCCTCTCCTGGTCCCCGTCGTCCGACTGCGTACCCTCCCAGCTCCCCTCTCCTTACTGAATGGCACCTACCTCTCAGGGAGCTGCTGGCTGACCAGAGAGGGATGCTGTTGCGTTTCTGATAAAACAGGATGTACGCCCCTCGGCTATTGACCTCATCCTCCGGGAGCGGTTCCACCGTGCTGTCGTCGTAACTGTACCACTGGCCATCGAGAGAGTTCCGGCAGTAGGCTGCAAAGGTCCAAACCCCAAGTGCCAATTACTGGAGCCCCCCCCCCCAAAAAAAAACCAGAAAGGCATTTCTCATGAGCAGAGCTGAAAAATGGACGTGTTTGTAACAGAATGAGAAAAATCGGTCTGTTTTTGGCCGGAAATAAATTTTGTAGAATCAGAAAGATCCGTCCATTTCACTCCCCGATGCTTATGGAAAGGTGTGCCGTGACTTTAAGCTGACTCTCGCTCAGGCAAAATCTCCAGGAACAGGGAGCCCTAAATTACTTAGCCAGATAACAATGTCAACATTCACACTGCTCCTTGAGAAGCTTCGAAATGCGTATCTCTGATGCAGTATGAGATAAAGCAAACTCGTTTGGGATTATCGTAGGCTTCTTTCCTGCCTAAGAACCGAAGCAAAACATTTAGGAAAAAGCCCATAACTAAGATTCTCGCCCCCTCTAAACAGTTATGACCAAATACTCTCCTTTCCCTCCACATTTCAGTGAATGGTGCCATGACCCACTAACCCAGAGTCAGACCACTTTTCTGTCATGAGCCACAGAGCAAATGTCTAGGCTTTACAGGTCACCTACGGCCACGGACGGTCTCTGCCACGGATCCTCCCTGTTCTTTTCTTACCACCTTTGAAAATGTAAAAACCATTCTTAACCCATGGGCTGTAGAGAAACAGGCGCTGGACTGGATTTGGCCCGCGGGCCATACTTTGCGGAGCCCTGCGGTACTCCAAACCAGGCACCTAGGGGCTCCTCTTTGCTCTTCCCTTCCTTTCCCCCCACCCCCTAGTCCAAAAGGCAGTCTTCCTGATTCTACTTCCAGAAATTTCTCCTAACTGGAATTCAAACTTCCACCCTTGCTCCCTTCTACCTGGTTTCCGTAGAGGAGAGCTACACCCTCAATGTGTAAACGAGATTATGTCTTCAGTCCTCTGTCTAAAGCCTTTTACTGGCTTCCCGTTACCCTTTGGAAAAAATGCAAACTCTCACCCATGGCCCACATGCAGCGCCCACCTCTCCAGCCTCATCTGTGCTACTCAGCCCTGGGTCACTACACTTCAGCCATTGACAGGCCTGCATCATTTCTTAAACACACCAAACTCTGCCCCAGGGCCTTTGCACATGCTAGTAGCGCTTCCCATCACGGTCTTCCTCCCATTATTCACCCAGCCAGTTCCTTTAGCGCTTGGCGTACAGGCACCGTCCTCAGGGAGGCCTTATCTCTATCTCACTCACAGTCCGTCAAATACCCTTTATAAAGCCAGGCGGTGAAAAGAACGAAAGCGTCTGTGCTTGCAATGAGACTGAAGTTCCATGAGGACAGCACTCCTGTCTGTCTTGCTCATCACAGAAGCTCAGAGAGCACAGAAGGGGTACCCACCCCCCCGCACCCACCCTCCCGTTCTCTGGCAGGTGCCTGGCGTGCGACGAGGGGGGTCGCCGCACGTCCAGGGCCCGAGGGAGCTCGGCATGCCGGGAGCACCTCTTCCCGGAGCATTGCGAAGCCCAGGCCACGGTCCCGACGCGCGCCCACGGCAGCCACGAGCCGCGGCAAGGCTCACCTGTGTAATGCCCACCTTGCAGAGTGCCGTGGTGGTTGCAGACGGCGTACAGGTCGTACAGGAAGTCCAGCGGGTAGCCGGGGGGCAGGCCGGCCGGCTGCTTCCAGGGCGGCCAGGGGCCCGTGGCAGGTGGGGGGCCGGCGCTTCTCTGGGCCACGTGGGGGGCCATGTTGAGGCCGGAGAGCGGGAACTTCACCAGCGTGGACAGCTTGTGCCGCCGCTCGCCCAGCTGGCAGAACCTCTTCAGGTGGATGATGAGGATGTCGGGCAGGGTCCACAGGCTCAGCTTCACCATGCCCCGCTGCAGGGCCTCGCAGTGCGGACACTTCCACGCGTCGTCCTGAGCCAGCTGGAAAGGCATCCCCCGGGACGTGAGCGCCCCCCGCCGGCCATGCCCCGCCGCACCGTGGCCGACCCACCCGTCCCAGCCCGGGCGGGGACCCTGCGGGGCACCTGCTCCTCCTTGGTGTAGAACTGAAAACACTCGTCCAAGGTACAGCTGTGCTGCTGGTGAGCCTGCTGCTGCCGCCACACGCTGTCCGCGTCCTGGACCCGCTCCCGCTGGAGGCCCCCGAACAGGCTGCGAGGAGAGGCGACAACGGCGTCAACGTCTCACCTGTCTCCCTGCGCAGCACGCCTGTGTCGCCCGGGAAGGCGTCCGGCAGGGGACGCAGAGCTGCCCCCACCGGCTCCCAGAGGGACACGGGCTCGGCCGTTCTGCCTTGGCGCCCTCCTCCAGCGCAGGGCCTGGGACTTTGCAGGGAGATTAACACACCCTTGCTGGCCTGACCGGTGTCCCTTCTCAAAGTAGGGTCACGTGCACCCGGGGTGATGGGCACAGCCACGCCGAGTGACTGAGAGCCGTGGACTTGAACCAGACCGCCTGGGCTCGGATCCCGGCTCTGGCACGCACGAGCTGTGTGACACTGAGCAATCGTGTAACCTCTCTGTGCCTCGGTTTCCACATCTGGAAACTGTGGATCATGGTAGTGCCGACCTCGCGGGGCGTGCAGAGGAAATACGCGGCATCTATGTGAAGCGCTCAGAGCCGCGAGCAGGTGAGCGTCACAGAAGGCCTTTCTGTTACCGCCACGGCTCCTCACACGGCCCAGCACGGCCATTATCATGGTCACTATCGTTTACATCATCTCTCTCGGAGGCAGGGACCGCATGCCATCAAGGAGGCGTGCACGCTGCCTTCAGGCGTGTCGGGGGGACCCGGGCACGGGAAGATTTATTTGTGCGGGCAGGCCCATGTCTCCTCGGCGTCTCCTCCGCGGGAGCCCCGCTCTGTTGAACTCACCGCTCCTTGGCACAGCTGTCCCACTCCACGGCCAGTTTGACGTGGGGGGGGCCTCCCGGCCTCCGGGGGTGCAGAGCCCTGAGGACAGAGAACACGGAACCCATCAGAAAGCGCGGGGCCTCCTTCCCACAGCTCCGCCTCCGAGCCCAGGACCGGTGTCCCAAACTGAGTGTAAACTGAGGCCGGGAGGGCAGACGCGTGACTGGAAGGCCCGTGGCCTGGGGGTGGCCTGCCTTTAGTGTGGTCCACTTTCCGGGGCTTCTCAAACTATCTATGGCGAAAGACCCCTTTGTTGATCTGTTTCTAAACCATTACAGACGGATCCTTTGGTAAAATACAGTAAAAACGTAATGGGGGGGACAAAATAAAAGTTCAATTAAAAAATGATTATAGATAATGCAGAATTATTATACACTCATCGTATTTTCAATCACTCTGTCCTATCGCCTTAACATGCCTAAGTACTTCCTCTCAAGTTGTCATGGGCCGGGGACAAGCAGCGGACAGGTGGGCATCAGTCTGTGGAATTCACTTTGAAGCCAGAGTGCCGTGAGGGGAGCCCCTCTCAGAGCCCCCCAAACCCCTGCGCTCCCTTTTCCCATCAGACCCAAGCAGGGCGGGTCAACATTTCCCCAGTCTCCCTAACTCTGTAAAGCAGCTGCCAAGCAACGGGGTTGCTTAGGACCTTCGGGCTTTCGCCCCACCCTGCTGGCTCCTGGTTTTTACAAAGGGAGGGGTCCTTCCTTACTGTGAGGCTGACACCCATCCGGATTCTGACACCCGTTCCCATGCGGGCTTTCTTGTCAACACCACCAAGCAATCCACTCGATTCCAGCATCATCTACTGGTGTCAGCATCGGATCCCACAGGTGAAGGGCTCCGTCCTACAGGACCGCCCCCGCCCACTTTAGACACCAGCTGCAAGTCCGGGTTGTCATCTGGGCGTTCTGACCACCTGGCTGCAGATGGGAGGCTCCAGGGCCCCCTCCTTGGGTTTGGTGAACTTGCTAGCGCGGCTCATAGAACTCAGAGAAACACTGCACTTGCTGGACCGCCAGCTTATTGTGAAAGGGTGGATGGAACTCAGAACGGCCGGATGGGAGAGAGGCAGAGGGCGACGCGTGTGGGAAGGCTGAAGAGCTTCCGTGCCCTCTCTGTGCCCACCACCGGCCCTCCCAGCACCTCTGTGTGCCCACCCACCTGGAACGCTCCCCAAACCTGCCCTTCTGGGTTTTTATGGAGGTCTCATCACATAGACATGATTGATTCATCACTGGCCACTGGGAAGTGAATTCGATCTCCAGCCCTCTCCCTCCCCTGAGGTCTTCGGGTGGGAAGGAGAGTTCCAACCTTTAATCACAGGTTGGTTCCCCTGGCAACCTGGCCCCATCCTTAGGTTCTTTCCAAAAATGACCTCATTAATGTAAACTTGGGTGTGGTTGAAAGGGGCTTGTTAGGAAGACTAAGACGCCTTTATCACTTATCACTAAAAGCATTCCAAGGGTCTTACGAGCTCTGTGCCACAAGACCAAAGACATATTTCTTTTTATAAATCATAACATCACACCTACGTTACGGGTTCACTCAGCTGTGGCTGGCCCAGCCAGAAAATCAGAGATGTTGATGGACAGCTTTGTGTCTGTGGGAAAATGACCAAAAGACCTAGAGAGCCCCTCTCGGGACTCTGCTGCCGGCGTGCACTGCTCGGCAGGGCCATGCGAGGTGGAAAGCCGTGGGGGTGGGGGGGCCACACTGGCGTGACCCCTCAATCACAGACACAGTGTTCTCCAGCTGGAGCCAAAGACTCCATGGCAGAATTCTCCCCTACCCCAGATGGGACATTCGGGTTGAATTTGACAGCATCTCACTGAATGAATTGGGGTTTCTCCGTCAGACTGAAATGGGTTCCAATTCAGGCTGGGCCATTAGCTACACAAGGACGAGCAAGTTACTAGGGGAGCCCGGGTGGCTCAGTGGGTTAAATGCCTGTCTTTGGTTTCAGGGTCCTGGGATCAAGTTCCACATCAGGCTCCCTGCTCTCCCTGCGGGGTGTCTGCTTCTCCCTCTCCCTCGGCCCCGTCCCCTTGCTTGTGCTCTTTCTAATAAATAAATAAAATCTTAAAAAAAAAAAAAAAGTGCAAGCAAGTTCACTCGCCTCTGGGAACCTCAGTGTCCCCTCATCTTCGAGGTGGTCACCACGGCCCCTCTCTAGACGTGAGGGTTGAAAGCACAGCATGTGTCGACGGATCCAACACACCGGGAGGCAAGCGACCGGGAGTAGACAGGATGGTCATCAACGTACGGGTACAGAACCCGCGAGGACCCCAGTCAAATACGACGACACCTGTTCCCTTACCGCATCTGGAACGTCCCCCCTTACCTGTCCACTGCCCAGTGACAGAGCGGATGGCTGTCCTGTGGGGATAAGTAGGTGCAGGCCAGAGAAAGCCCCACAACCCGGACGGAGAACAGAGATCCCGGATTCTGATGAGACACCAAACAGAGGCAGTGGGTCAGCAAGGCGTCGACTGCACTGAGACTCTCAAGGGCAAAGAAGTCACTCAAAGACTCTCATCCGTTTTGTTGGTAGTCTATTTTGAGTGTTCCCTTAAAAATTAGTATTCAGAACCTGCAGATATAAAGGTCTTTTTTGTTAAAGAAGATGCACATGGGTGGCTCAGTCAGTGAAGCGTCTGACTCTGGATTTCGGCTCAGGTCGTGATCTCAGGGTCGTGAGATCGAGCCCCGCGTCCGGCTCCGCGTTGGGCATGGAGCCTGCTTGAAATTCTTCTTCCCTCAGCCCATCCCTCCCCCCAAAAGAAGATACACGCTGTACCTTGTAACGCAGCAATTTAACACTGTTTAACATATTACATTTTCCGGAACAACGCAGTGTTTTTAAATAACACATGTTTAATTGGAGTCGATGCTGCCAGTCGATGGAAAAATCACTCAATTAATTAACAATCAATAGATAACTTACCTGACTTTAAGATGACCACCATCATCACCAGATCGCTAAAACAAGGCGAGTTTCTAAAAGCACGCTAGCGTCTATGTTACATACCAAATGCTTAAGAAGTATTTGCACGCTTCAAAATAAGCCACATAAGGAAATCCTACCTATGTGTTTATTCTAAGATGCATGTCTTTTTCATATTCTAACATTTCTGAAGTTGGAGGGAGCCTTAAGCGGCGTTATTCCCAACAGTCAAAACGTGGGAACAACCTGAGTGTCCCTCAACGGTTGAGTGGATGAACACGATGGGGTCTACACACACGATGGAATATTATGCAGCCTTAAAAAGGAAATTCTGACATGTGTCCCAGCATGCATGGACCTCAGAAATACTGTGCACCAGACCCAGCAGGTCAAACACTGCATGACCCTGCTTCATGATACCTACAGCAGGCAGATTCATAGGGACAGAAAGTGGGATGGGGGTGACCAGAGGCTAAGGGCTGGGGGCTGGGGGGTTGTTAAACGGGCAGAGAGTCTTTGTAGGGATGCTGAAAATCTGGGGTAAGGATTATGGTGATGGTTTTACAATGTCGTAACTATGACTAACGTACACTTACGAATGGCTAAAATCAGTGTTATGGATATGTCACCACCATGAAAAATAATCAATGGCGTCTTCAAGTAAAGTAAATACGGTCCTTTAAAAAAAAAAAAAGGATTTATTTGAGAGAGAGAGAGTGTGCGCGTGTGTGGCGGGGAGGGGAGGAGGGGGACAGAGAAAGAATCTCAAACAGACTCGGTGCTGAGCACAGAGCCCACGTGGGGCTCGATCTCATGACCCTGAGATCACGGACCTGAGCCAAAACCAAGAGTCGGACGCTTAACCCACTGCGCCATCCTGGTGCCCCGCAAATACGGTTCTTAAAATGGTCACTGAGGACCTTAGCTTCGATTAGAAAATCGACGACGCTTCCTTCCAAACTCTGACAGTGATAAAAGGTAGACACGTGTCTACTTACAAAGCACTGAGGAACTACAGGTTGAATTCAGACAGGGGAAGAGAGCGAAGGCACTGGAATTCCAGGAAAGAGCCATAGCGTGTGGGCACGACCCAACACATCGTCAGACAGCCTCGACCCGCTCCTCCGAGTGCGGGGAGCAAGGACACACCGGTAAGGTGAATGGGAACCCAGCTGTAGGGAGCCTTGAGCTGTGAGGTCCAGGGTCCATGCCCGGTTGGACCATAACCACAGTGTGGTTGACCTACAGCTTCAACAAAGATAGAAGCAATGGCAGGATGCAAGCTGCCCCCAGAGGCTTGGATCCAGGGGTGGCCACGGAAGGGCGTACTTCCTAAGGAGACCGTTTCTTAAATCTGGGGGTGGCGAGGTGGGGTGGGGGGGCTCTTGCTGTTTGGACAGCAACAGAATCAACACAATCAAGGCACCAATACTGCATGGAGGAAGTCTATCCCGCTGTGCAGAAAGCAAGTCTACAAAGTGACCCCAGAAATGTCTCGGCAGTGATAAGTCTCCACTTTTCAGGATTCCAACAAATTCAGTCTGCCCAGCAAACTGGTCATTTTTGGAAGACGTTCTCCTGTCTTCCATGCTTAGCTGGGAAAATTCATTTTAGAGCCTTCACTGAACTTTTCATCTCTTCGGCTCCAGGTTGAGCATTCCGAATGTATTCAAAGTATGACCATACCGAGCCAGGATTTTAAATGGCACTAAAACATTATGAGTTAAATGGGTGGGCGATCCTAGGAACCCCGCAACTGTTTAGAACACCTTCCTCCTACAGAAAATCAGACGCACCCACACACTGACCCATGAGTCCGCAGAAAAGCATCCGTACTCCGAGGGAGGGTGCCTCTATCAGAATTCTGCTGGTCCCACTGACTGCCTGACGGGTTTCTGCAAACCCATTGACCAGAGGGGCGCAGAGGCAGACGTCCATGTGTGATTAGGTGGGGAATAGGGACGGCTGGGTTCAACGCTCACATAAAAGGGGTTTCATCCACTTGCAAGGATCAGGGGCACAAGGTTTTGTGGAAGCCTGGGGCTATTATTACAAGATCCTCTGACCTATTTCGAGAGAAGTTTCAGGCTCTAATTCGGGCACCATGGCAAAAAAAATCCTGGAGAGATATAGGTTGGTACGAATGTAGAGAAGGTCTTTGACAAAATGTCATTTCATGTACCTTCTGAATCAAATGTGTGGTCTTGGGGCGCCTGGGTGGCACAGAGGTTAAGCACCTGGCTTCGGCTCAGGGCGTGATCCCGGCGTTATGGGATCGAGCCCCACATCAGGCTCCTCCGCTATGAGCCTGCTTCTTCCTCTCCCACTCCCCCTGCTTGTGTTCCCTCTCTCGCTGGCTGTCTCTATCTCTGTCAAATAAATAAATAAAATCTTAAAAAAAAAAAATTTGAAAGATCAATAAATTAAAATAAACTGCTAAAAAAAAAAAAAAAGTGTGGTCTTCCCCGAGCAGAAAGGAGCAGGAATTATGAAGAAACCACCTCTGAGAAGTTCTTACATAGGGAAGCAAAATTCTGAGGCTCCTGACCTGCCCCCCCAAATGTCAACACCTTCTGAACCATGGGAAGGGTTTCTGATACTCTAGGGGCCAAAAGGAAGGGTTTCAGCACGTGTTGCGTTTCTCTGATAACTACCAACCTGAGAATAAATAAAGGAGCAAGGCAAAAAGGTGTTTTGCCTTGAGGTTTTAATTTCGGTGTTTTCTTCTTTAAACTGGACAAAATTATTTTAATATCTAGATGTTCATGTTTGGACTTAAAACATCCATTTTCATTTTCCGCAAAAGTTAGACCTCAAGTCCCCTGAAATTTCGGATGCAAACGTGTAAGTTACAATTTGTTGTAATACACTACACTCCAGGGAGAACCATAGAGAAGCCACAAATATAGAAAACCGAGAAAAACGGTGTCAATCCTATTCCAGTGGTGTCTTTAAAGATTTAACGGGACGAGGACTCTGTCCGTGGAAGGTGTTTCGTAATGGTGCAAAGAGTCGCACAGCACAGGCTACAGGATGGTTACTGCTTTGCATAAGAGCAACGCGGTTTTAGGCGGCAGTGTGAACGCTCGCATTAACAGCAAACGCCCGTCTCTGCCGAGCTCCTCCTAGACCCCGACCCCCATCTCCAGCCCCCACAACACATGACACACACCGACCTGGATGGGGGCCTCGCTCTTCATGACACAGCGGACCTTACTGAGAATGCACTCCCTCAGCTGGGCCCAGGAAACGGCTCTGTCTTCCCGCAGCAGGAAAGGTGGCCCGAACCTGCACGATTCAAGGGCATCAGGTTAGCTCAGCGAAGGAACATGAGACACTACTCGACAGTCAGGAGCGTCGGCCCCGCTCACAAGCACCTGTCCCCTGGGCCTGAGCTGAGCGCCAGGCCCCGCTCGAGAGGGCCCGTCGGAGGACCTCGCTGCAGACGGACACACGGTCGTATGCACAGACGCCCAGAAATGCCAAGCCCGAGAGAGATGTGGCGGTGGAAGCAGACGGCTCAGCCGGTCGGCCCGCTGGGAGACTCTCCCCCTTGCAACAGGGCAAGAGAACACTGGAGCCAGGGGAGAGCAGGCGGGGGTTAACCCGGAGCAAAGCCGCTCTTGCGGACGCACCGGTGGTTTTGTGCATCAGGACTATTCTCGGGAGAATGTTTTCCATGACCCGAGCTGAGGAACGCCCCGAGGTGCACCTGCAGCGCCTGGATCGCCAGACGTGGCTGCGGCCACAGTCCCGGCTCAGCCATGGGTACCGCGGGACAAACAGCAACCAGCGTGTCCCGTGGCCGCGCCACGCAAGGTGGTATGAAGGGCCGAAGGGATGGGAATGTGACACTGTTGAATTAACTTTGCTGAAAGCCAGCACGAACCCGAGTGGTGCGTCTGGAACGGCAAAGGGACTGTGCCGTCCACGGTCGGTTTATTCACCTTGTCCTCTACTGTTAGGCACTCAGGTCGCCTCCGATGTTTTAATTTGAACGGTGCCTGCTTATGGCAGGAGCTCTATGAATTTTGTGAAGTTGTGAATTAACGTTCATCTCCGTGCCTCATTTTACGAAGGTACCTGTCTGTCTCACTAATTTCCGAGCTGGGTTTTAGACGATGGGTTAAAACCCTCCACCTGTCACGTGATGTAAATGTTTCCTCGTTTGTGCTTAAAACATTAAATGCCTCTAAAATGTTAGCTTTTTCCTTGACAGCCTCCTGCGGACCTTAGGTCTTAAAACAGTCCTCCGCCCAAAAGACGTCAATATTTCCCTACATTATCTTCAAGTTATTTTACGGTTCCCTTTTAGTCAACCTAGAATTTAAACATGGGAATCTACGGTGGAAGTAAAACAGTTGATTATATTAAAAAAAAAATCAATTCGTCCCCCCCTTATATACCACATAATTTATTCATGCTTTAATAATATGAAACGTGCCATTTTTATCATATAATACCTAAATATGCTTCAGCCTATTCTGTTCCATTATTTAAGTGTATATTCTGGGGCGCCTGAGTGGCTCAGTCGTTAAGCGTCTGCCTTCGGCTCAGGGCGTGATCCCAGCGTTATGGGATCGAGCCCCACATCGGGCTCCTCCGCTGGGAGCCTGCTTCTTCCTCTCCCACTCCCCCTGCTTGTGTTCCCTCTCTCGCTGGCTGTCTCTGTCAAATTAATAAATAAAATCTTAAAAAAAAAAAAAGTGTATATTCTTCCAGCTATATTACAATTTTTTTTTGGCTTCAAAAATTGTTCTTACTTATATAGCCTGTATCGTAATTTTTAATAATTAAAACTTTATTCTGGTTTAACAAAGGAACCCCTCTCCCTTCCTCCTCCTTTCTCCTTCCGCCAGTATTTTCTGACTGTCCTTATGAGTCTATTGTTCCAGATGAATTTCGCAAACATTTTATCAGTACAGACAGCTCTGATCGGAGTTCTAGCTTTCAAGCGTTTTATTTGGGCTACTTACGAAAACGATCTGGTTTGGTCTATTTGTTACGTAACCACACCTGGACCCTTTCACTACTTCCGATCACTTCCCAGCTCCTGGCGCTCTGGACCGGCCACGATATAATCTGCAGACAGTGGTCATTTTATCCCCTCTTTCCTTATGGCCATTTTTTCCCCCTCGTCCTACTGCACTTGCAGGCCTCACAACGCCGTATAAAATGATAAGGGTGAGAGCCGTAATAATTGTTCCTGAAATTAACAGGAAAGTCTCTGATGCTTAATTGTTAAGGGCGACGTCTGCCATCGTTCAAGGTGATTACTGCTGATCCTCTTAATCAGAAAGTACCCTATTCCTCGTTGATTAACCTTGAGAACCGATGTTTGATTTTTACCAACTTAGAATTGTTCTAGATGGAATCCCAAGCACGTGTCTACACAGCCCAGACATCACATAAGAAGAAGATGAGGTTATACATACCTGCTGGCCTGCTGCCCTGACCCCACCAAGTTACAGAAGAGGACTAGCACCTTGTTCTCGCTATGGACGGGCAGGGATGACCGCGGACCCTCACGGGCTGCCAAGCGTGGCGAGACCGACAGACCAGATGGATGAGCTAAAGAGAGAGAATTATGTTCGTGGTCTTAAAAGACTTCGCTGGGGTGCAACTCTGGCTTCTCCAGCCCCTGTTCTCTTTGAGTGTCTATCAACCACCACTGGGAGACACTAGAGCGCTTTGAAGAAAGAGATATTAGGTACGTGGCACCTGTGCCCTCTGGTACCTGGTACACCAAGATCCCATACGTGGTGGTGAATCTGCCATCGTGTTCAGCCAGTAATATTAAAACATGGGCAGGAAAGTTCATTGACACTTCCCAAAGTCGATCCGAAAAACACCCCAAAATGACTTTCGTTGCTTTTATGCCTGGATCAGAGAGCCACGAGTTGGCTGTGGCTTTCTCAGCCCACGAAAGAAGGAGAGAGAAGGTGAGAACCTTTACCCTTGAGGATGTGGAAGAATTAGACTCTCCTCATTTTCCAATCGTTCTGACAATCAGACTTCTAAAGCACAGATGTGTCACCTTTGATTGAACTTGAAATGAGGGTCTTTTCATTGCACTGTAACATCATCAGGGCCAGTCAAGGCCCCGCTCCAGATTCCAGGCCCAGGGGCTCCCTGTTGACGCAGAGCAATGACAGATATCTGGTTCCCACAGCCTGCCATGGAGGCTGGCTGAGGACATGGACCGGGACACAGGATCAACTTGGGCTATGTGGCAACACGGGCAGAGGGTCCTCCAGATATGGGCCTTCTTGACCGGCTAAGTGGGCCAGAATATAAATTGAACTGCGGTCAAAGGCTGTCAGATGCGGATGTTCTCGGCCAGTCCTAAGTTCAGGAAGTGGGGCTGTTAACAAAAGTCATTTAATAACCCCTTCGGCCATCTACTGCTTTAATTTGTAAACGTTTGATTTCAAGTATAGACCTTGAACCACAAGAGTCCTGAAGGCAAAATCCTGAATAGTGATGCTCATTCTCAAACGGTAGTCTCAGGACCAGTGGCAGCAGCAGCCCCCTGGGAACCTGTTACACCGACTTATTATGTTTTAATCACCAACCACCTATACAGCAAACATCAGAGAAAAGAAACCCGACAGGCCCAAGTACTACTGTACCCGAGAGCATCTCCTGGCCAGGTGGTGGAGGCGCGTGGAAGGCATACACGTTATCCCCCTCGGAGATGGTATTCAGGTCCTCTTCATCAAAGAACGACCGCTGGAATCCAGTGGGACACAGTTCAACCAAGATCACCTGGAACAAGGAGGATCATTTTCCCATCTTGATTTCTCAAAGGGAACTTAAGCAAGAAATCTAAAAATGGGGGCGCCTGGGTGGCGCAGTCGTTAAGCGTCTGCCTTCGGCTCAGGGCGTGATCCCGGCGTTCTGGGATCGAGCCCCGCATCAGGCTCCTCTGCTAGGAGCCTGCCTCTTCCTCTCCTGCTCCCCCTGCTTGTGTTCCCTCTCTCGCTGGCTGTCTCTGTCAAATAAATAAATAAAATCTTAAAAAAAAGAAAAAAAGAAATCTAAAAGTGACTGATATAATCTTTTACCCTTTCCTCCCTTCTAAGAGAGAAACACGACTTATTCATAATAAAACAGAGGAGGCATAACAATTAGATTGACCACAGACTATCGCAATGGCAACAACAGAAGCTCAAACTGCTGAGGGAAGGGATGGGGGAAGACAACGGAGGGGGGGAGGGGCGGGATCTCAAGTTTATACCCAGCTAAACTACCAGGCAAGCACTAAGAATAAAATACAGCTCTCTTCAGATTAAAAGTTAAAAGTGTTTACCATGAACAGGTCTCTACTGGAAGAACTTCTAAATAGTCTTGCCAACTTTTTTCACAACGTGGCGTATGCAGAACATATTTTTACGGAACACAGAGGTAAGGAGAAGAAGTTGCTCTCATAGCAGAGAAGAGGGGTGACCACCTTAAGGGTCCTGTCACCTCGAGGGCGGAAGGCATCAACATCTCAACACACCTAACCCATTCAGGGCACACTGGCTAGAAAATTCTTTGAAAAGATATGTTTCAGGGTTAGAATAAACAAGCTGAATCCAGAAAAAAAAAACTTGAGTTGTAAGAAGAAATGATGAGCCAAAGAAAATGGTAAATATTGATTAACGTAAACACATACTGACTGTATAAGTCCCTAATAATAACTAATACTAGTACTACAACCAGGGAGAAAGGGGAGGAGGGATTAAAATACTGGACAGTAACATCCATCCACAATAATAATAAAAAAGGTGGAAGGGAGATTAAAGCACACCAAGATCCTTGCATTGCTTGGGGAAATTAACACACGACTTTGCTAATTCTGCATGTTGACATTTTAAGGATAACCACTAAATAAGCACAGAAATAGACTATACGGGTCCTAAACCAGAAGGAATGGAGTAAAAATGGCTCTTTTCTAGAAAAGAACCAGGAAAGGAGAGGGAAAGGAGACAAAGAAAAAGCAGGATAAACAGAAAGCAATTTAAAATAAATCCAAGTATGTTCATGATGGTAGACACTGTAAGAGGCATACCCCTGCCAGTTAAAATATCAAAACAGATTTTAAGTTCCAATCAGAATGCCCACACGTGCACTTAGGAATCCCTAAGTGACTCCCACCTCCCTGAACAAACACGTCACACCTCGCAAATTCCTGACGATTCTTTGACTCTCGTAATTATTCAAACTCTATGTCGCACCCCCCTTTCGGTATTCAAAACTGCCCTTTCTTCCCCAAGACTCTCACCCACTGTCCTGTTCTCTCTCTCTCAGTATATCCCCGAAGAGTGCTTTGAGTTCACCAAGCAAGATACACACCTTTTCCCCCCCACTTGAATCCTCGTAAACACGGTGATAAGATCAGAGGCACTGACTGGGTGGGGGCCGGAAGGAGCCCACAGAGCGAGGAATCGTGGTGGTTACATGGATAGATGTACAGGGAAAAATTCAACAAACCATAACCTCAAGGCACGTGCCCCTTATTTTACACGTGTTACTCAGCAGGAAGGCTGTATTTTTTATCTGAAATTTTTTAATTTGAAAAAAATGCCACGAGGTCATCAGGGAAGTGTAAAAGTTGCGTTTTCTAGTTAAGGACACAGGGGACCAATGGCTTACGTCGTCCAAGGTCAGAAAACAGAAGAGCCCTGATCCAAACCCTTCCTATTACGCCACGTGGCTGTTGACCACCATCACCTCCACCCTGCCCTTGCGTGGGGGCCCCTGTTACGAGTTCTGCCCTCAAAGTCACAGGAAATCCAACCTCTTTACCAGGACTCCTTAAAAAAATAAATAAATAAATAAAATTAAAAAAAAAAAAAAGCACACTCTTCCTTAAACCTCCTCTCTCGAGTTTCACATCCTCAGTAGCTCCTCCTTTTTCACTGACGGCCCCTTCAGAATCCTGGTTTGTGCGCTCAGGAGGGAAAATCCACAGCAGTGGCTTGGCCTCTGAAATCCCACCATCTGCATCCTGGGTCAGCGCTAACTAGTGGCATGACCCTGAGCAGGTCACTCAACCTCTTGGTGCGTCCTCCTTGCTCACTGATAAAATGAGGACCATCGTATCGACCGCACCAGGTGGTTGTGAGGACTGAACGGGGTGTGAATACCGAGCTCACAAAATGGCGCCCAGCTCTTGGGAAGCACCACTGAGCATTTCCGGGCATTGGAATTACTAAGATCGTCATCATCATCACGGGTCCTCGTCCTTTTCTGGTAATTCTGCGTAAATGCAGGGAGAGGTCAAGGCTCAGTCATCAAGACGCCAGGGGTGACCAATCAAACAGAAACTCCTGAGTCACCAGGGAGTCACCTGGGAACCAGAAATGAGTCTCAACAGCCCTAGACAGCCGGCCCAGTTAGCGTCCCGTCATTCAGTGACCAGGCCCTCATGCCATTCCATCACACCTCATCCGCAGGGACGCCGCCTTCCTCTGCAACGATCTTCCTCAGGGCTGCTACTGTGCTGAGGATCGGCACGGCCAGGCCAACCCGCAGGAACCGCTGGCTCTTAGAGGGGAAGACCAAGGTGACGCTCAGGAATCTGGAAAATAGGAAGGCGTCCACATCCTTAAAGGACGGACATGAACTGAGAACACCACTGACATTGGGTCAAGTCCAATACTTGGGCTAATCTCGGCTTCCTGGTTGGGTCACTGTACTTTTAGGTATGCTGTCACCAGGTGGCAGCGGAGAGCCAAGTCTCCAAGGGTCTCAGCTGAGTGTAGTTTTCCAGGGTTAAAAAAAAAAAAAAGGTACTTGATTAAGAATCACAGTACAGACCTGTGATCTCAAGGTTCTGTTTGTCCAACAGATCACGGTAAGCAAAAACGAACTTGGAAATGTGAGATGGAAAAGGGTCAGGTTTCTTCCACTACGGCTCGACAGTATTGATGATGCCCTCCTTATTGAAATTCTCTTTGGTAATAGGACACTTTGCCTTCTGCCAACCCGCCCCCTGGGCACTTTTCCCTTGGACACTCTCTGGAATCTCTAGTTCTACCTCCTGTTGTCCCCGCTAGCACCCTGGGGCTCCCTCCTCCAGCTCCTGCTTCCCCTGTTCCTTCCTGCAACACTCGTCCATTCATACAGCTCACTGCCACAGCTGGGACTGGAACCCCGGGCAGTCTAGCCCCAGAGTCAGTGGTCCCAACCCCTGTCCTATGCTTCATGAGGCCAAGAATCTTAGCTCACATCCATCAGCAGGCATCCCCTGGTCATGTCACCGAAGAAAGGACAAGCCAGTGTCACATGTGTAGCACAGATGAGAAGCCGCACAGGAGCTGGGACCACAAATGGGGTTTACGGTGCCAGGAAAGGCTTTATGAAGCTTTGGACCTTCAGTTGCATCCTAAAGATGGGGGACTGTCAACAGGAGGAGGTCTAGAGAGACGGTATTTTCAGAAGTGGAGGACACAAGGAAGAAATGCCACCGTCTCAACAGCAGCGTAGGACTCACCAAACATCCCTGACATTGACATTGGCCAGATGCCTTAAAGGCTTTCAGACCTAGGCTTCTGGAATGCCTGTACTGTGTGCCTCGTTCGCTTATAAAGCCGAGCCTGCCATGCCTCTTACCTGACCCTACTACCCTCCTCTTTCCTGTTTCTCGCTCCTCTCCTTCGACACCCCCTTCCCTTGTTCCTTTGCTCCTTAAAGAAACCCCGTCTTTGCACCTTCACAAAGAGCAAAAAGGATTTGGAAACAAAGCAGAGAAAAGCAGGTGGTGACAGACTGTTTTTCAGATCTGCCCCTGGTTCTGCCGAGGGGTACCGACCGGCCCGTGCCCGCTTCTGAGGGGGCCAAAGACGGAGCCCGGCTACGGCGTGACAGACAGAGCGCTGCGGATAATTCATTCCTTCGTCGGCTGAAGAAGGGACGCGGTAACCGTTCACTTTGTCACATTGGGTCGCCGAACGTCGCCAGCTTTCTAAGGCTGGTTTCTGCAGACATGCTGGCTGAGGTTCGCAAGAGACAGAACAGGTGCGAGGCCAGAAGGCTCCCAGGAAGGCCGAAGGACGGGAGTCAAGTGCACCGCCCGTAATACGTACCTCGTCTGACGCAAGGGGATGGGTAGTGACACGCACAGGAAGGGGTCGAAGGTGTTGCTCTGTTTCAGGCAGTGGGGACAGGTCAAGGAAGATCTGGGAGGGCAGGGAAAAAAAAAAAGTTTCAAGCTGAATCGCACTTCGTTTGGCAGAACCTCAAAAAGGGAAGTATAAAATGGCCACGTGATCCAGCCATTCCCCTCCCAGCTACCTACCCAAAAGCAGTTGAAAACAGGTATATTTGTACAAATACTTGCACACCAATGTTCACAGCAGCACTATTCACAAGAGCCAAACGGCGGACACCAGCCGAATGTCCATCAGCGGGTAACGGGATAAATCCACGTAAAGCCACGGAGACGGAAAGCGGACTGGTGGCTGCCAGGTGCGGGGGAGGGGAGGGGAGGGCTTAACGGGTATCGGGGTTTCTTTGGGGTGATCCAAATGGTTAGGAACGAGACATAGGTGCTGGTTGCACAACATCTCGTACGTGCCACGGAACTCTACGCTTTAAAATGGTCAACTTTTCGTTACGTGACTTTCACCTCAATTTAAAAAAAAAAAAGTTTTAATCACACGCGGCAGTGTGCTGAGTACGGGAAGGGAAGGGAAGCAAAAACCCCTCCAGACAGAAATAGCAGGCTGCCTTGCAAGCTGGAAGGAATCTTAGGACCATGCCTTCCCCTGGTTCTCAGCCTCCCTGTGCTCCAGGATCACAAAGGAAGCTTTCCTAAAAACGCCAATATCTCAGCCCTCCTCCCCTAGAGTTTGTCCCAGGGGAGCCCAGGGAGAGGCTCAGGCATCAGGATGTCAACGGCTCCCGAGACACTGGTGCTCAGCCAGGGTGCAAAACCACCGATGGAGTTCACCCTCCTCGTTGGACCAGTGAGGCAACCAAGCTCGGAGAAAGGCAGCTGATAGTGAAAGAGTTAATATCGAAGCAGCGTTTACAGAGAATTGGGAGTTATTCTGATCACTGTGCTTGTATTAACCCACGTACTACCCGCAACCACCAGTATTATCCCCCATTTGGCAGACAAGAAAACCGAAGCACAGAGAAGTTAAGCAACTTTCCCAAGGGCCACACAGCTCTTAAACGGCAAAGCTAGGCTCGGGTTCCGGAGGCCACACTCATCACCGCTCCTCCAGGGTCTTTAGTATAAGCAGATGAGGCATCAATTGTTTCAGACAGTAGATATACACACAGTTGACTTATAACTTTAAGCTTTCAAATTTAACACTCCCTTACTTAAGAGCGTGTTGTCCCTGAAAACAAAGTGCGATTTTTGTATTCCACATGAGGACTCCAGTTCTATTTCCTTAATCCTATGACGCACCAAATTCTGCCAAGACGTAAGGGATTTCCGGATGCTATGGGGGCATCCTCAAATCTACACGGCCTTCTTCCTTGGGGAAAACGGACCAGCACCCCGCTGAGAGGCATGCTCTTATACCATAGTCAGCAAGGAAAATGGAGCTGGTATCCTAACAAGGTTTCGAGTCTCCGCAGGGAGTCCAGGTGGAGTGGTTTCCCACGGAGAAGAGAATGGGAAAAACCGGGAGAAGCAAGAAACCCTGAGGTTTTCAGGGTGCTGGCCACGGTTGGCCCTAAGAGAGCTGGCCAGAGCAGGTCAGCTCCCCGGGGGGGACAAGTTAACAGCATGCCATCCATGGCTTTAGAAAACAGACCCGAGTATTTAATGTCCAATAACTTGCTCCCTCTGGTAAATTTCCCCCTGGGAAAACCTTGGTAATGTTTTGGTAAAAATGGTGTATCAGACACCGAGCTCCAGGTGGTAGGGGGATGTGACAGTTGTGGGGTCCCCTCTGCCACCCTGTTTCTCTTGATCTTTCTCCTACCTTCACCCATTGAGTACCTGAGAAAGCCTAACAGGGATTGCCGCCTGTAATAGGGACCAGATCAGACTTTCTGTGGATAAAAGCCACGAGTGACAAAGAAATGAAAACACACACACACACACATACACACACACGTCCTCCCGCAGCCAAAACTCCTACATAGCACTAATCCTTGGTTATTAAACTCACAGATGTTTTTAGGTTGTGGCAATAATCATAAGGAATAACCAATTATTTCTCCTCTAGTCCATAACCTAGTCTAGCACCCTAATCCCATTCCTCGTCCTCTCCTCCAGCCAGAGTCAAAAATCCCAACACCCTAAAAAGGAGGGGAGGGAGAACCTCAGTGAACAGAGATCTCTGAATTAACCCACAATAAATCCTCCAGCTTCCAATTTCATAAAGAAGGGCTGATACTGAGGAGGGTACAGAAAGCAAGCTGAGCACAAAGCAGAAGCTGACACCCCGCAACCCCCCCCCATGGGATATAAGTGACATTCCTCAGGCACTCCTGGCAGCCCTAAGGAAAAACAAATAGTTAACTTAGATCACAATCCTGCAAGACCTTTGTCTCCCTCAGTTTACAAATCTCTTAGCGATTTACAGGAACAAAGCATTTCTATCAATAACGTAGCTTCCGGAAGGAAATGTAGGTACAATTAAATGTCCTTATAACCCGCAGCCCATTGGCAGATACTTGAGGGGGGCAGAGTACAACGTTCCTCCAGGAAGCTCCCCACTATCTTCATGTGAATGCCTTGCTAGAGGGAAAAACAAAATTAACTTGACAATGGCAGGGCCTCCGGTATCCCGGGAGTCTTCTTTAGCATATGAAAGTTCTTTCTCAACCTCCCTTTTTCCTTACCTCCCCCAACCCCATAGCATATAATCAGCCACCCCTCACAACCGGGGGCAGCAGCCCTTTCTGCCCACGGGTCCTGTCCCCGTGCTTTCATAAACCACCTTTTTGCACCAAAGATGTCTCAAGAATTCTTTCTCGGTCCTCGGCACCGGACTCCACCCCACTGAACCTCACCTATAAAACTACATCAATACCACGGCGAGGTTCCATCGCCCGCCAGCCCTGCGCAGCGGAGAGGAAGGCTTATGAGCGCCCAGAGCCACGGGGACCGCCACTCAGCCCCACCGGCCACCCTGGAAAACCACTTCCCACAGCTCAAAAGCCCTCACCTAGACGGACATCCCTACCTCGATGTTTTCTTTACTCCAGACGATCCCGCACAAAGCGGCTATTTTTAGCTGTCACTGGTTCCTTTTCTGAAGCTCGAACACCTCGCTTCTTACTCATCATCCTACAGGAACCTACCCAGAGGGCACCTGCAATCCTTAATATCCGATCAACTTAAATGTTCCTTCCTTCAGCAATCCTCCCTGGACTCACCCCACACCAGAGACCATGTGATATTGTGACTTATAATGAGAAACATGTATTTGGTCTTTGTCCCAGTTCCGGGCACTGAGCTCCTAAAGCCCTTAGAATTACCTAAGGGATGAGCCCTGGGGCAAAAAGTGCATCTTTCGTTACTCCTAACAAGCCCTAGACAACCACACCCACCCGGGAGTTCTGTTAATGAGATGGTTGGGGATGGCCCCTAGGTCACCAAGGATGGGGGCTGGTTGCCAGGGGAACCGACCGGGGATTAGAGGGTGGGCACTTTCAGGGGAGGAAAGGGGCTCCCAGAGGCTGAGTTCATCACTAAGGGTCAATGATTCCATCAATCACAGGTAGGTAATGAGACCTACTGGAAAGCCCTAGCAGGAGGGGTTTGGACTGCTTTGAACCCGTGGAGGGGCTGGGAGGGCGGGGGAGGGGGCCCCAGAGAGGACGCAGCAGCTCAGCACCCCCTCCCACGCACCTGGCCCAGCGCAGCCCATCCCGCTGTTTCTGAGTTGTATCCTTTTTATAACTAATTGCTAATCTCTGGATGTGGGGACTGATGCTGTCTCCAGGTAAACAGTGTCAGATTGGAGTTACACTGCCGGATGCCCTGGCCGCGTGCATGCGAGCCGCCAAACAGCCTGGTGTGGGGAACGCGCCCAGCGCCCACACACCTGACACCTGCAGGTTTAAGTACCGCAGGAGAGAGACAGAGTAGTATAAAGGAAAACAGGAGTTTTCTTCCTTTCACCTGGGTCACACGCACCTCAAAGCACCTGCCAGCTACATAACCCCATAAAAACCCAGGAGTCACCCTAGATTCTCCCCTTTCCCTCGGTGCCTCCCCCTTGCGCCTTAAAGTCATGAGCAACACATTTCGGGCTGTCCACCTCTCTCCACCTCCTCGGCCACCCCTGGATCCCAGTCACCATCACTCTCCCATGGTCCCCCAGCCGTCCAACTGCCAGTCCTGCCTCCCTCCAGCCCCCCCAAACCACCAGCGTGATCGCTGAATATCAAAATGTGAGCACCCCCGGCTTCAAATTCTGCAGCGGCTTCCTGTGCCCTTCAGAAGAAAATGCACGCCTGGGCAGGGCACCTGCACTACCCGGTCCCCGTCCACCGCTCCAGCCGTCCCTCCCACCCCCGCCTCCCTGGCAGCTACCTTGACTTCTCTGTCCCTTGCTGTGCCAACGTCATTCCAACCCCAGGCCTTTTGCCTCTGCCGTTTTCTCTGCCTGGATGACCCTGTCCCCAGATTCGTGAATAGCTGACTCCTTGTCACTCGGTTCTCGGCTCAAATGTCCCGCTCTAAAAAGAAGCCTTCCCGGACCACCTTATCTAAGGCTGGCTGCCTCCCCTACACCCCGAGGTGTGTCTTATCACCATCACGAGCTGCTGTGACGTGTGTGGTGTTACCGAACACCTGCCCCAGTAGAACGTGAGCTCCATGAGAACGGGGGCCGTGCCTTGTTCGCAGCTCCCTTTCAGCGCCGAGAAGGGAAGTGGCCCGTAGTGGGTGAAACGGCAAATATCGAGGGCGCATGCGCAGGTTATCTGGTTGGTATTTCTCGCTCGTGGGCAAGGAGTGACGCTCTTTGCTTATCCAGTGGACCAAGCACGAGAGCAGACGCTCAAATATTTGACAGAAGGGAAGAAAGGGAGCATGGGCGCCCAGGAAGGGGAGTGGGCAGAGAGAACGGAATGAGCAGAGAAATAAGTGCATCGATTGTACAAAGACACCCATGAGCCGTACCTGGTGGCAATTCTTGGTGTCCCTGCCCCGCAGTCAAACCTACCCTGGCCTTAAACTCCCCTTTCCCTCCTAGATGTTCTTTGTCCTCCTCGCTTCTTCTCCTGTCTCAGTTTTGTTTCAAGCAGCCTTTGCTCCACGCACCTGCATGTGAGTAAGACCGATGCCCCCCGCGTGGCTTTCGTGGCTCCAAAGGATCCGCAGCCGTGAAACCGGGGTTCGATCTGTGCACGCCACCACAGTAAAGAAATGGGCCTTATTGTGTACAACAATAAAATCTAGGCTCAGGTACAAGTTTTTAATTAGCCAGTATGCTAAGTGACCAAGGGTAGCGTGTCACCAAGAGGCGGGTTCTCTGTAACCGAGGGTTTCCCCGAAATCCTGATGATTGTCCTCATTCCCACATGTGAGCAGGTTCTGTGCTTGCTGAAGATGTTCCCACCCGTTCAATCCTAGTCGTCCTTCAGAGCCCATCAAAGGCACGCCTCCTCCAAGAAGCCCAGGGGGATTTCTCCCCGTGGCCCCCTCACTGTAATCAGTGCTTTCACTAAACCATCATAGCACTTGGCAATATGCTGCTTTACCTGAATCTCTGAACTGTCATATATATATAAAAGCCCAAAGAGAGCTTTTCTGAAGTCAAAGGCAGTGTAATTATATATATATATACATACATACATATATATATATATATATATATATATATATACATACATACATATATATATATACACACACACACACACACACACACACACTTGTGTCCTCCATGCTGCTGGGAAATCTTGAGCTTGAAAGCACTGGGTAAACTGGGCTCTCTGGCTATAGGAACGAACAGGAAGGGTCTCGCCAACTTCTCGGTGATTGCCTTGCCTGTCGGGGAAGCCCTGCGCTCCACAGTCACACTATGTGGAAGGCGCCGGGGGTGGGATGGGAGGCCCAGGAGCCAGCAAGAAGGGAAAGAAGAAACACTAATCTCCAGAGCAGACAGGAGTTGAGTGGTTAACTGGGATTTATAATGGGAGAGAGAAGGGCGCTTGTGTTTCCGTTGTCTTGTAGTCAATGGGAGACCAGTTATCAGCATTCAGGTTTGGGTGATCCATTCCGAGCCCATTCCACTCTTGCCTATATTCTTACCTATACTGTGCTTGAAAGTGGCTCTGTACGAAGCTTTGGCCTAGGGAGAGCTGAGCCGATGGAGATGGGAGGTTCTCGGGGGTTCTGCTGGCTTCGGGCTGAGGCTGCAAAGACATGAGGGAAGGAAGTAAGATTAGGAATGCTCCCATCGCTCCACTGCCTCCGGACCGCTGAGCCCTGGCCTCCTGGGTCCACATCACCTCTCCCGGGGCCGGGCTCTGCAGGACCTGGACGTTCTGTCGACTTTGCCCCAATTCACAGCTCCTTTGGTCTTTGGACTTTCCAAATTCCCTCAAAGAAGGTGCTGAGGGAGCAGAGCTAAAGCGTGAAGCTTGGGAATGGTCCCACATACTCGGCCACCTCTGCTGTGACCTCTGTCTCAAGTGTCCCCATTCGCATGGCCATCCTGCTAGGCCCCACGTGTCTACGCCTCCTGTACCTTTCACCGGGAAGGCTGCCACCACTGCAAATGCGTCCGTTCATCTCCCATCATCCACCTGCGGGTCGACCCGCCCCATCGGCATCTCCCCAGGAGCCAGTCTTCACACGAGCACTGGGCACACCAGGCTTTGCCCCTTTGACTCGCGCATAAGCCTCCTTCACCCCACATCAGTCCTACTGTGCCCCTCTTTGCGTCCCCTTCTGTATTCGCTTTCTGGTGCTCCTGCAGCAAATTCACACACACCGGGGGCTTAAAACAGCAGAAATGTATTCTCTCTCAGTTCAGGAGACCAGACCTCCGAAATCGGCATCCCCAGGCCACAAACGGAATGTGGAGGCTCTAGGGAATGTGTCCCTTGCCTCTCCCGGCTGCGGGAATCCCACGGCTGGTGGCCACATCACCCCAGGCTTTATGGCCAGCATATTCGGAGAGCGAGGGGAAAGGAACGCACGTGACGTGTGTGGGGTGAAGCATGCCAACGTGTGAAATGTAATTCAAAATGCACGAGAAGCAGTAAGAGGAGGAAAAGAATAGATGGAGTGAGGAGTATATAGGACAAATACAGATAAAGCAATTTAATTAAAACGTGAATTGCAGAGTCTAGACGGTGGGCAGGAGGAGTTCCCTGTATCATTCATTCAACGTTTCCATCTGTACGGATTTTCCCTAATGAAAGACTGGGGCAAATACTCAGGATGGAACATTCTTATTGGTCCCATGGTTTTGTGATGCTCGAGTTGACCAGCGCACAGGACGTGTGAACAGAAGCAGAAAACGGCGCTGGGGGGCGAGTCTGGCGCCACGCTGGGAGGGGAGGGGGCTCCCATGTCCTAAAGACGACTACCCAGTTCGGTAAAAGGCACAGAAGCAGGATTAAGAATCAGCCTCCGGACTCCAGCTGCCAGGTCCCAATCCCTCCGAAATCGCACTCCTTGGGGGCACTGCCCAACCTCTGAGCCAGCCAAGTCCGTCACTTAACCCCTTGGCCCCACGATTTCCCGACCGCTGTGGAGGGATGTTGAATGACGGTGCCTACCTCCGAGGGACGGTCTGAGCTGAAAAGAGTTAACATACATAGAACACTTAGAACAGGGAGCACACGGCGGGGAGTGCCGGCTGGGTTTCGAACCCACGCGGCAGCGACACGCGTGGCGATGCTTTAAGCCAACGCCGTGCGCACGAGGCAGGAGGGCGAGTCTGGAGGAAGGACACAGATCAGGAGGCTCGAGGGCCCGGGACACAACGGGGAGAGCTGGAGCAGGAGTCACGAAAACGGGAAGGGGGGATGGGCTCAAGAGGCCCTATGTCCGCAGCTCATAAGGCAGCGCTCGGTGGGGCAGCAAAGAAAGGGGGAGGGGACAAGCAGGAGCAGCTGCAAGCTCCCATCTGGTGCCCCGAGAACACCTGTTCCGTTAGCGGACGAGGGAAAATCGAAGGGAGAAGTGGGCCCCGGGAAGGGCACGCCGAGTTTGAGGTGATGGGGGGCTGAAAGAGGGTGGACCCTGGATGCAGAGTGGATGCTGGGATGTGTGACTGCGCAGGGCTGAGGCCCCTTCCGGAACACCGAGTCCAGTCCACGGGGAGGTGGGGAAGCTCTTTAAAGAGGGGGGGGTCCACACCCTCCCTTCGCAAGGAACAGGCACTTGACCCAAGCGACACCGATGGGACGGTCCTGCCTTGCCTGGGAATCACGAGCAGTGACCAAAAGCCTGAAAACAGGGATTCCAGCAGCGGTGTCCAGGCCAGAGTCCAGCAGCTCCTGCCCCTGTGACGCCCCCCCCACCTAGGAGCTGTCTGATTCTCATCGGGTCCATGCCTGGTTCTCGTCTCCCCTCTGATCCCGCCTGCCGCACCTCTACCCTCTCTCGAGTCACCTGAAGTTGGCTGCTGTTACTTGCAGCCAAAGAGCTCACAAGGATACAGGTGCTTCTGCATCGAGGTGATAACCTGGCGGGCCGGGAGCGGCAGTGGGCGGGATCGCCCAAGACAGGGTACAGAAGAAGATCCTGAGCGAGGCTGGGCTGAGAGGCAGCGGGGTCATTCGAGAAGCGTGGACCAGGAGGTCAGGCCAGCTGGCTCCACTCTGCTAGCAAAGTGACCCTGGGCATCTCTCTGAGCCTCATTCCATGTCTAAAAGGAACTGGAGTGGGGTGCCTGGGTGGCTCAGTCGGTGAAGTGTCTGCCTTCAGCTCAGGTTATGATCCCGGGGTCCTGGGATCGAGTCCCGCATCGGGCTCCCTGCTCAGCAGGGAGTCTGCTTCTCCCTGTCCCTTTGCCTGCTGCTCCCCCTGTGCTCTCTGCCAAATAAATAAATAAATAAAATCTTAAAAAAAATAAATAAAAGGAACAGGACTATCACATCCACTTCACAAAGCCACCATTAAAATGAAAAAATTACGTGTGCGTCCTGCAAGACATACAGCAGCTGCTTTGTAAATGGTAGTTTTCTGGTCCTCTCCCCAGCCCCCTCTTGTTCTTGATGCTGCAAGAGTGGCGATTTCTGTAAAATTAACTGCCCAAAAGACTGCCTACGTGAGACAGCCTATAGGATGGTAAAAATATGCCCTTTCCGCCGGATGAAAACATTTGAGAACCATCCCGACGAGAGAAGAAAAGTGGTCCTTACATTTCTGTTCCAGTTTCACATACATCTCGCTGTATGGCCTTCACATGTTTTGAAACAGAAATAACCTCAAAAAGAAAGAAAAACTGCTCAGTTACAGAGGACAGTGCCTTCCCTCCCTGGAAAGGGAAAATGAAGTTTCGTGCCGGCTCTGGCTTCAGGCTGAAGCGTCCCCAGCCGGGCCTCCACAGGCGGCCCAATTTTCTAAGAGCAAATTTCAAGAGACGCCTCCACCCCCAGTGCAGAGAAAGATCTTTTCTGGTCTCAATCAGGTCAAGCGAAGAGCCGGGCAAGCTCCCCTCTGTGGCCCACAGCCAGCCACCCCCCTATTCTTGCCTGGGTCCTCAAGCCTTGGCCCGTGCAAGGGACGGAAAGCAGCCAGCGTGGCCCAAAGCAACGAGCAAGGGGCAGGGGGGGCCTGCAGGCAGGTCGAGTCCGAGTCTGGATTTTGTGCGAAGTACAACAGGAAGCCATCAGAGAACTTTAAGAAGGAGAGTGACATGATCTTTTTGTCCTTTCTCAAAAGACACCCCGGCTTCAGTGTGGAGACCGTCTAGCAGAAGGACGCCGTGGGGACTGGAAGGCCAACTATGGCTGCTGTCATGTGGGTCCTCAAGTTGGTAAGAAGAATCACTGGCCGGTCCTCTCGGCTTAAAGAAACTCAAGGTTACCTTAAAGAAAGGCCTGGGGGCGGCGTACTGCGCTTGGGGGCAAGGGCTCCAGAGCAGAGGGTCTCAAGCAGTGGGCGCTTCTGCCCCCAGGGGACACTGTTTGTCAATCACGACTGGGGGGTGCCACCAGCATCCTGTGGGTAGAGGGATACTGTGGAGGCCACATGGCACAGGACGGCCCCCGCAGCAAAGAGTTACCCGGCCCCAGATGCGTCTGGAGACACATCGAAAGCAATGTGTGTCTGATTAATTACCAAAGCTTCTGGCCCCTCCTCCACTTATTCATGGATGTTGTCCTAATAACTGTGCTCACTCACGGAATAATGACCTCACTCACTTTTGACTTTCTTGGGAGATAAACGGAGAGCATGAGAGCAGAACCTGTCACTGCTCTTTATCTAGCAAAGCCCGTAGACAACACCACTGATGTGTCAATTAACTGCGGCTGTTACCAATGATTTGGCTCCTTCTTACTCCCAGAGATTTGGGGTTTCATCAAAATCAGGGAACGCTGAGTGCACACATATAACCATCCATTCTGTTTGGAGGAAAAAGACTGGAAGTGGTAAAATGCTACCATCTGAAATACCCATGGCCGGGGCGCCTGGGTGACGCAGTTGGTTAAGCACCTGACTCTTGGTTTCGGCTCAGGTCGTGATCTCAGGGTCATGAGATCGAGCCCCACATCGGGCTCTGTGCAGAGTATGGAATCTGCTTGAGATTTTTCTCTCCCCCTCTGCTTCTTCCTCTTGTGTGCACTCTCTCTCTCTAAAAATAAAGAAATCTTATTGAAAAAAGTGCAAAAAAAAGAAAATAATGATTAAAAAAATGAAATACGGCCTCCGATGGCCATACGAATGCACTAATGCACAGAATATAGACAAAAAGGAGATTTTTCAAACTTTAAAATGAAAGGAAAACCCTATTCACTAGATCCCTGGGATGACAGAGGACGAGAAGTCCTGCCGTGGGAGGAAATGCCACGCCTACAGCCAACAGAGCTAAGAGAAAGGGGCACGGAGCAGCTCTGTGTACCCAGGAGCCAGATTACACAGGAGCCCAAGGAAGACGAATTTCAAGACCGAGTACATATTCAAGGGAAAAAAAAAAAAGAATACCAGATATGACATGGTGTTTTAAGAGTGACCCACCTTCTCGGACCCCGGGCTTCGGGCCGAGCCCTCCAAGTCCTCATGCAGCCGATCCAGCAGCCAGAGCAGGAACTCCAGGGCGTCGTGCTGGGCATTGCCTTGGAACTGGGAGCCGTACTTGGAAACAGCGTTCTGAGAGGTAAGCCGAAAAGCAGAGGGTCAGTCTGGCCCCGCAGACAACCAAGTCGGGACCTATCAGCACCAAGTCTACCCAGCGTCACCACTCAGCCCGGAGCAGGGCTGACACCACGCAAACAGTGAGGGATGAGAACGTTCCGGCCGAAGCCTGCTCTTGGGAGACGGTGTCCGCAAATGTTCTTGGGGCGTTCTGTATAGATGACACCTGCTGGCCAATGTCCTGTCCTTTGCAAACCCACAGGGCTGTGTTGGTTGAATATCTGGATGCGCTTGTCCCTTGATGGCGAGGACGCTTGCTCCCCTGGCCGCCTCCATCAGTCTATCTCTATCCCTGGCACTCAGCTCCCGCTACCGGTGGAAGCAGCTTGCCCTACACTCTCCCTCGGTGACTCATTCACTCCCGTGGCTCTGGCTCTGTTTGGGAAAGACTGCACGGCGGCGGCACAGTGAACTGGGCTGCCCTAAACACGCACGTACCCCCTCAGTGCCTCTTTCTAGTGGGTGTGAAATCAAACTTCTGTGGTTAGATCACACGATGGCCAAGCCCGTTTTTCACCACTTTCGTCAATATTTATTCAGTTCCTACCACGTGCCAGATACTATTGTAGGGACTGGGGTTACAACAATGAAAACGAGGTGCACAATAGCCACGGCGCTTACGTTCCCTCTGCCCGTCCTGTTAAATTGTGCCGGAACTTTGTCATTTTCTACGGGAAGGCATATTCCGGGGTGTTTTTTTTTTTTAAGGTTTATTTCAAAGGGTAACATATGGACAGACTTAAAAGAATTCAAGACATAAAAAAAGATGATCGTGAAAAGTCTTCCCTCCACCCAGCCCCCCAGCTCTGGGTGCCCATCCCCAGAGGGAGGCCACGGTTAGCATTTTCTCAAGCATCTTTCTAGGGAACTTTAAAAAATTTTTTTAAATGCACGTGCAAGCATGAGAGTGAGCAAATCTCCTTGTCCGTGTGTGCATACACACGCAGGTGCACATAGTACATTGCGGTTGTTTGCTGCTCCTCTCCAGCTCCCCCAGATGCAGCCAGACATCAAGCCCCGCCCCACGCAGGGCTGTCCTGGGCTCCCGCCTGCCAACGGCACGTCCGAGTTGTGGACCTAGCTGACCCTCACCATGGCCAACCAAATCAAACAGCCTGGGCTTTTTCCTCTTTCTCTCCTTAACCCTTCCACTGGGATTTAAAGGAAACTTTAGGGTATGACAAAGCAAAATTCAAGACTGAATTAGCTGAAAGAGTGGCTCGGAGTCTTTATTCCAGTCACTCTAGTTTGGGGTTCACTAGACGATCTAGTCTGGATTTTTCCTCCAGGCTTCTTTGGCCTTTGACCTCCACATAGGGCTGGCAGATTAGGCAAGTCAAAATACAAGGGGCTCAGTTAAATTTGAATTTCAGGGGCGCCTGGGTGGCACAGCGGTTAGGTATCTACCTTCGGCTCAGGGCGTGATCCCGGCGTTATGAGATCGAGCCCCACATCGGGCTCCTCCGCTGTGAGCCTGCTTCTTCCTCTCCCACTCCCCCTGCTTGTGTTCCCTCTCTCGCTGGCTGTCTCTATCGCTGTCGAATAAATAAATAAAATCTTTAAAAAAAAATTTGAATTTCAGAGAAGCAATGACTGTGTTTAGTATAAGTATGTCCCACGCAGTATTTGGGATATATTTACACTAAAAAGTTATTCATTGTTTATTTGAAATTCAAATTTAACTGCGTGTTGCATCTTACCTGGTGACCCCACGCCTAGCCACCCTCCACATCCCACTCTATCTATCCTTAGTACTAGCATTCCCTCCCCGGGGGAGTAGCCACCTCCAGCTCAAAATCTCCCAAACCAGCTCTTCCTCTTCACATCAGTGTCCTCTTTTAGATTCGCTCTTGAACCCACGTCGGTCAGTGCCAAGCATTCTGGAATCTGGTTCCCACTCTGTCTCTGTGGCCCCTCGGTAGAAACCCATTCCTGCCAGAGTCCTAAATGCAGCTGACCCAGATGACAATACCTTCCCTGCACAGGAGCCCTTTCCGGACTCTCCCCTTGCCAGCCCTCCGCCTGCACCCCTGCACCGGAGCATAGACCAGCTGGATAACTTCATGCCTGGACTCAAAGCTCCCCTGACTCACCACCTAACAATCCACCCTCCTCCCATCTGGCCCCGTCCCCGTCTTTCACCACCCTCCCACCCTCCCACGTGTTTGACAGCTCCAGCTGATCCAGCCACTCGGGTGCCCCAAACCGTATTTGTCCAATCTTACAGTCTACACCTTGGTGTTTTCTTCCTTCCGTGGGAAACCCATTCCCCTCCCGTGACTCATGTTACTCCTTGGAGCCGGACGCTCTTCATCTTAGCCTGGTTGGGAAGCCATACAACCTTTCCAGAAAGAATGTGAGAATTTCAAGAAGACAGACAAGATAGGGCCTTGGAAATGTCCTTCTATGGAAACAAGAGTAATTCCAGTTTGGGGAATTTGGCATCAGGAAATGAGAGCTCCAAGCAAAGATACGCTGTAGCCCGACGTACTGAAGTTTCCTGGGGAAAACTTACGGCACACTCAGGTGGCCTGAAAAAATGCTTGAGGAAATGCTGGGAAGAAAATCAATGATCCTACCATTTTTTTAAAAAGTGAAAAATACCTATTTGAGATTGATAGATATATATCCATAGCTAGAAAACACGAGAAATACATGGCAAAATATGAACAATGGGTATCATAGAAGGATGGGACCATAAGTGATTGTATCTTTATTTGCACCCTGCAAATTTTTTTTTTTACAGTGAATTCTGTTCTTTAGTTTTTTTCTGATTAGAACGGTCTCTGGCAGGGGCCGCCTGAGAGGCTCAGTCAGTTAAGCATCTGCCTTCGGCTCAGGTCATGATCCCAAGGTCCTGGGATCGAACCCCGCATCGGGCTCTCCACTCCGCCGGGAGTCTGCTTCTCCCTCTCCCTCTGGGATTTTTCTTGCTTTCGCTCTCTCTCAAATAAATAAATAAAATATGTAAGGGGGAAAAAAGGGGTCTCTGGCAAACTGTAAGAGAGTTTGGACTTTTTTGAAATAACTTGACCTATTGATTCCTAACAGAAGACACTCACACGGAGAGTCTATGAAAATGTGACCAGAGCTGTATTAAGGCGAAATCCTCACCTGGGAGAGATGGACGGAAATATCTAGTCCTTCTAACCTGCAACTTGACAGAGCTCTATCCGCGTGTGTGCATGTGTTTCTCTCAACACTGATAATTTCTAACACATCTCTTACAAAATTATTCCTAGTTATTTCCTCCTTCCGTGGTTTTCGTGAATAAAATCTAATTTTCATACATTCTAAATGGTGATTGCTTTCAATTTTCTATCTCGTTTCTGACCTCGTTCGTGCCTGCCTTAATGCTACAATAGGGATTTCTAGACCCATCTCGCAATTTCCTATCTGTTCCATCTTTTTTTATCCCATTTCCATTTCACGGCTTACTGTTTCATCCAGAACTTCCAAAATATAGGAGCGATCATCCTTGCTTGCAAAAGGCAATGCCTTTAGCGTATCACGTGAGGCATACTGTATGTCTAAAATTGTAGGTCTCAAAGTGATGCTTGAGTACGTAAGCTAAGATAAACTCCAGATGGCTGAAATCCTTAATATAGCCATGGGAAAACTAGAAATACATAACATAGAACCTTTATCGAAAGGTATGACGTAAAGAAATCTACAACTTCCAGGACTGGGGATAGGAAGGAGAGAGTCTGCGGAAAATATTTGTGGCAAGTGTAAGGGTTGAGGAACTCACAGAAACAAGTAAAAAGAGCATTGAGACCAGGCAGAATGGATAGTCAACACGAACAGGAAATTCCAGGCACAGTCTCACAACTAGCAAAGCATAAAAATCCTGTCCCTCACTCTTAATCAAAGAAATAAAAATAAAAGTGAGATGCTATTTCGTTGTTGCTGTTGTTGGGTAAGTTGAAACATGACACTTGCGGAAAGATTAGCCTTTAACTGTTTCCAACACTGGAAACAATGATCACCGTGTGGCCCACGACAGAGATGTTATCTAATGCTAAATATGGCAGTCATATTTCAACATAAATGTGTAAGATCAATTCTTCGTACGCCTTAAACTTCCACAATGTTGCATGTCAGGGACAGCTCGATTTTTTTACGTGGGTGCACTGCACGTAAGTTACATATCAAAACAATGGTGATTCAAAAACAAAAAAACACATAAAAATAAAAGTTACATCTCTGCTTTGACCACATAAGTTCACGTCAAGGAATCAAATTCAGGAAATGGTCAGAGCTGAGGGCAATGATTTAAGCACCAGGATTTTCAATACACAGTGTGATAACTGGAAACTTACATGGTAAACGTCCCTGCAGGGACTGGTTCATTGAAAGAAATATTACACGATCATTTAAAATTAAGTTTTACAGAATGTTGTAATGGCCAGGAGAGAGCCTTATGACAATATTAACGTGAAAAAAGCAGGATGCAATCCTGGATTTTTCCACATAAAGATGCTCTGAAACACATCGAGGTTTCCAAAAGTTGTCTGGAGGGTGGAGTTCCAAATCTCTGTTTACGTTGTTAGCACCTTTTGAGTTTTTATGCTACGACATATTTAATGACATCATTAGAGACGCAAAGTGTCATAGACAATACCGTGGCAGGATTTGTTTCGACGCATTTATTCACATGCTGTTAAAACAGAGCGGTCCCACTGTCTACAGGCTGCGTGCCTGGGAGGTCGGGAAAGAGAACACTGCAAAGCCACCCCATTTGCACGGCTGGGGTTGGGGTAACTCAGCCCAGCACGCCGGTACCTTCTCCATCCCTCCCTTCCTCAGTCTGAAGCTAAGAATCCCTCCTCAAGACCCAACTCCTGGACAAAACCTTCTGTGGCTTGTCCCCAACCAATTCTCCAGACCCCTCTACCCGGGGACAGAGGCTCCCATAATTTTTTTTTAAAGATTTTATTTATTTATTTGATAGAGAGGGAGCAAGCAGGAGGGGGGCGTGGGGGGTGGGAGAGGGAGAAGCAGACTCCCCACTGATCAGGGAGCCCCATGAGGGGCTGGATCCCAGGACCCCAGGATCATGACCTGAGCCAAAGACAGAGGCTTCACCCACTGAGCCACCCAGGCGTCCCTTCCATTAATTTATTGCATCTTGCATTTATGCTGCCCTGCCCACAGAAGGCCCCTCAGCTCCACCCGCCCCAGTGATCTGATCCCAGTGCTCGGTGAGGAAGCCACATCCCCACCCTCCCCTGTCCTTACTTGACCTCTCCTGTTGACCCCTCCTGATGGTTACTTCTCCTGGGACACCCCCTCCACGGCCCCCCATCCAGCACCTGTCATCAGCTCTGACCCTGTGCCAGTGCCATCACTGCATTAACATCCACCTCTCCCGCTGGACGGGGAGCTCCTAGCAAGCGGCCCCAGGAGCTTTTGCGCTCAGAGCTTCCCGTGCGTTCCTTGTTCCTGGGAGAGTGCTGGGACACTCCAGAAATATTTGTTGGGTGAAGGGATGTTTCCTCATCTATAAAATAAGAGGAGCCCACCTAGATTTCCATCGGCAGGGTTTACTGAAAGCCCAGATGCTGGCACCGTCCGCTCCCTCCAAGCCTGGCTACCCAAAAAGTCCCGGGAAACCTCGGATGACATCACCCTCGTTAACAATTAACAACCTGACTATCCTCCAGTCCCCCCGCCCCCCCCCCCCCGCCCCACTTCCCTGCGAGCTTCCAGGCCGTGGGGATTTGAGAGAAGGGGTGAGATAGGAAATCCTGGTGAGTCACTTGAGAGCTGTCACTAATTTGGAAGATTTTTTTCAAGCTCTCCTGTCTTTCCCACTGGGGCAGGACCTGCAGGAGAATGCAACCGGGCAATAGGAAAGATTTGAGAACATTACCTCCCTCCCTCCGCCAGATCTCTGTAGGTGAGAAGGCAGACTGAGAAGGAATAACAAAAGCTTCCTAGGACTCAGGCGCTGTTCTAAGTGCTGTGCAGAGAACTCAGAGTTCTGTTAATAAGGTAAGTGCCGTTATTGTCCCATTTCACAGAGAAGGCAAGTTGAGGCACAGTGGGATTTTTTTTTTTTTTTTTTTTTTTTTTTTTTTTTGGTAACTTGCTTGAGGTCACAAAGCTCCAGAGACCTTGCTCTTAACCACTATACCCTACACTAGCTCCCCACATCCTAAGTTTTCTGTGGTTTCAGGCACTGGAGGTCAAAACTCCGTAGGGAAGCAGGCAATCCTCCTGACTTAGGTCAGAAGGGTGGCAATGCCTACATCCCTGGCCTCGCCTGGCCTCATCACCTAGGCATTTTATCACCTCGCATCCTCGCCAGAAGGGTGAGTACAGCATACAATATCTGCAGAGAGAGAGCCCACGTTCCCGTAACTTTTATTACGGTATGTAGTTGTAACTGTTCTTTTTTATGCTGAGTTACTGCTGTTCATCTCCGACGACGACGGTACCTAACATCATGACGCTTTACCGCAGGTGTGTTTGTATAGGAAGAAACACAGCATTACGTGGGCTTGGTATTTATCTATGGTTTCAGGCACCCACCGGGGGTCCTGGGATGTACCCCCCAAGCATAAAGGGGGGGACTACTGGTACTGTCTCATTATTGAGAAGGTGAATGTTGCCAAAAGGAGATGTGAATGACACTCAGTTGACCCGCTGACCCCTGCAGAACAGAGCTTTAGTGGTGGAAGCAGGAGGAAAGGGGAGGCTGGCACTGTGGGTCACACGGCCTGGCTTGCTTTTTCAGGCTGAAACTCAAGAGCGGTGATGCCTGTGGAATGAACACTGACAGGTTCCCCCTCCCCCAAGAACAATCGCTAGTCTATGGGGAGCTTCAGCTCTCTGCCCAGGGCTGTGGCTTTTCAGCAGGAAGCCAGTCATGTGCATAAATTATCAGGAACTCTGAAATCCAACTGGGATCCCAAACCCGCTGCTTAACCTCGGGTGACGTGACATACATCACTTCCAGCGCCTTATGACTAGGCAGCGTAGGGTAAGTAGACCGGGATCCGGCGGCCAGCGAAAGCAGCCCCAAACCAAGGCACGGTGGGCGATTTAACGAAAGAAAAAAGATGCCATCGCCAATATAGCACACACCCACTGCCTCCCCGGGGCACTCAGCACAGTACCCAGCCCACGGGATCTCAGCTTCCGCTGGGTTTAGAATAAAACCCAAACTCCTTATCACTGCTTCCAAGGCCTCGCAGGGTCTGACCAACCTCATCCACGCCCCACACCACCTAGCTTTCTTTTCGCGCCTCCAGGCCTGCGGCTCCGGTGCTCTCTGGTCAGATCTAAACGCCAGCATCCCCTCCCTCCGAGGCCCCGGCCTTGGGAGTCAGGCTTCGCACACCACACCCCTCCAGACTGGAAAGTGCCCGTGGCGCTAGAACGCCGCCGCGACCCAAAGGCCTTCAGTACTTCAACAAATGTTTGTTGAATGCAAAAATGCTCAATACACTCACATCGACTCCCCCGTCCCCCCCAAAACCACCTGGGAGAAATTCACAGAGAAGACGTTTGCAAGCAAGAGCCCAACAAATCACCTCGAAACAAAGGCGGTAAGCCGAGCTGCAGCTCTGGGTGCCTTCTGAAGGCCCCCAGAAGACCCTTTCCGGATGGGGCGCGCGGCTCGGCCCAGCGGCCGGGGCGGGTGGCGGGCGCGCTGCCTACCTTGAACTCGGCGGAAAGTTGGGGCGTGTACTCGCGCGTCCAGAGCGCGCGCACCAGCGCCGCCAGCTGCTCGGTGACCTCGGCGCGGCCCGGCGCCGCCCGGTAGCGCCCCAGCGCCAGGAACTCGGCCAGTAGGTCCGTGTTGCTGAGACACTGCACCACGGCGTTCATGAAACAGGTGTTGCCGTGGTTCTTCAAGCCCTGCGCGCCCGGGGGCCGCGCGCCGTCGCCGGCCGGGGGCTGGGGCTGGGCGCCAGGCGGGCGCTCCTCCCCGGGGCTCCCGCGCGCGGCTGGGGCGGGGCCCGGCGCGCGGGCGAAGCCCCCCTCGCCGTCCCCGTCGCCATCGCGGGGTCCCGGCTGGGGCCGCGGCCGGGGCGGCGAGGCCCCCGGGCGGGAGCGGCTGCCCAGCGCCAGCAGGAAGCGGCTGAACAGGCGACGCAGGGAGCGGCGGCGACGGGGCCGGGGCGCGGGCGGCCCCTCTCCCGCCGCGGCCCCCGCGCCCGGGTCCATGGCTCCCGCCCGCGCGCCCCCGGAGCCGAGCCCTCCGGCCGCAAGGCGGACGCGCAACTAACCCGCCCTGACCGCCCCGGAAAGGCGGCGGGCGCCGGCTACCTGCGGGCCAGGTGTGCCGGGACCGGGCGGAGGCGGAGCCAGGGGCGGAGCCGCCCCGCCCCGCGCGGGAATCCGGCCGCAGGGCCCGCCCAGGGCAGCGCCACCTCTCCCACCCCGCGGGGCCCGGCCCCGCGGCGCCGCCCCGCGAGCGGAGGCGCGGGACTTGCCCGCTCCGGGTCCCCACCCTTCCTTACCTCTTACCAACCGACGCCCCGAATTTCACTCCCACTCCCGCCAGCCTGCAAGCTGTGGAACAGTAGAGGGGTGAGACATCTGAAAGCGCCTGGGGATTGCCCAGCCCCGGCTAGCCTGGGTTTCTGGAAATTACGTGCAGGTGAATATGAAGAACAGGGAAAGGAAGACTCACCAAAGGGCAGCCTCTGGCGCAGCGAGAGACGCGCACCGGGAGCGGGGACCGGCGCGGGGAGTGCACCGCGGGGTCCTCCCACCTGCAGGAGCAGGTGTGTGCGGACAGGTGGCGCCACCTCCTTCCAGCCCGTCTGCCCCGTCCGTGAGGCCTTCCAGAACTGGGAGCCGCGCGTTGGCCTGGGAAGAATCATCCGGGATGGCTGTGGTTTGCTTGTTTAAACTGCAGACCAGGTCAGAGTCGCTTCCTTAGAACTTGCAAGCGAGACTTCACCGTCCTCGCTTCAGCTGGCCGAGAAGCGGGCCCAGGGAGGTTCGCGCCTGTACCGAGGCCAGGAAACCGGAGTTCGACCCGGCTCTGCGCACTGCCGAGCCCACAGGTTGGCTCTTTCCAACCTCAGAGTTTGCTTAGCAGAAGTTTTCCCGCTCCCAGGCGCGCCCCCTGTGCGGTCCCCTCGCTGAATTGGTGCCCAATCAAAATTGGCTTGGCCTTGCCCCGCCCTTGGTTCCCTGGGTGACCCTGGGGGCCTCGGCTCCCTTGACCCTGTAACTGTCAGGTTTATAATTAATCAGGCAAAGTCTTGCAGACGAATTTCTCATCAATTTCTGGCTCAAAAAGACATCAGCAGGACGCATCAACACCCTGAAACGTTACTTATTTGATAAGTGATCACTTATTAAAATATCTGCCTTGATGTGTCAAATAGGGCCCCAAAAGGTGACCTGATGCAAAAAAAAAAAAAAAAAAAGGGAAGCATTACTTTAAGGATGAAGAACAGGCTTAGAACAAAAAAGTGTACTGTGCATTGGAGACTTGAAGTGTTTCTGAAAAATGCCATGGTTTACCCTCTCTGGAAAAAAAGATACCCATTTG
This sequence comes from Ursus arctos, assembly GCF_023065955.2. Lineage (NCBI taxonomy): Eukaryota > Metazoa > Chordata > Mammalia > Carnivora > Ursidae > Ursus > Ursus arctos. The sequence continues at coordinate 8,342,995 of NW_026622808.1, forward strand.
GATGATTAAAACACAAGGTCCACTCCCTTGCCCAGAAAATAATCTATGACATTTCACCTTTGATGATTACCCCAGGATCCCCAAGAACGCTCGGTTTCTTTGAGAAAAATTCATGTTTCACTGTCTACTCCGTCAGGGATTCTGCTGAAGCTTTTTAACACATTCTCTCACTTAATCCTCAAAATAACCTTTTAAGCAGGTATTCTCGCTTTAGGAAAGGCCAAGCAGAGGCTCAGAGAGTTGGAAGGAAGGAAGGAAAGAAGGAAGGAAGGAAGATCCTAAAATCCTAGATCTGTAGTCAAACCAAGTCTTGCCCTATTGTAACTTGACCAATGAAAGGCTGATTACGAAGGTAAGCAGACCCTTCTTATTTTCAGAGAATGACAGCAGTGCTGTCCGTGGACAAATTATGCAGAAGGGCCGTGGGTTTTGCCGTCATGGAGCAGAGATTAGAACAGGAAACCAGGGGCGCCTGGGTGGCACAGCGGTTAAGTGTCTGCCTTCGGCTCAGGGCGTGATCCCGGCGTTCCGGGATCGAGCCCCACATCGGGCTCCTCCGCTATGAGCCTGCTTCTCCCTCTCCCACTCCCCCTGCTTGTGTTCCCTCTCTCGCTGGCTGTCTCTCTCTGTCAAATAAATAAATAAAATCTTAAAAAAAAAAAAAAAGAACAGGAAACCAACAATTGGGAATTTATTCATAATAAAAATCCTTTGAATTACAGTCTGGACAACGTAGTCTTGAACACATCCCCATTTTGACACACAACGTAAAAATGTAGAATGCATCCTATGAAGAAAGAGAGAAACTTCAAGATAAAAATATTTTGACGAAAGCACAGAATCATGGATGTGAAAAATTAAAACCAGTCTTAAGAGTTATCTAAGGTCAACCTGCGACAGAGCCGTGGGCAGTGCTGCGGATCCAGAAGTCTCCGCGGCCTCAGGAGGTAAATGGGTACTTCCACCTCAAAATCGCTCCATCAGCACTTACGCTAACGATGTACTGATTTCCTGGACTTATCCGGATGCGGGTGATGTTGCCGCTGTGTCCCACCCCGACATGAGCCACCTCACCCTCATTATAATCCCACACTTTGACCAGATGGTCATTTCCACCTGAAAAAGACAAGCAGGTGCATGGCATTGCTGCAACAGGGTAGGGAGGGACCGCCCGGATTTCAAGTAACTAGATAATTTTCAACACATTCCCCACGTTCCCACATAAGGGAAGAAAAATCTATCTGCAGAGGAGCTCTTTTCCTTGATTATAAAAATCTTGGTCTATTGTAGTAAATTTGGGGGAAAGAAGTACAAAGAGGTGACCTCCCCTTTTAGCCCGCAGCCCAGAAATAACCACTGAGGACAGCTTTGGTTTCACTCCTTCCAGTCTTTTCGCTACAAGGATATAGGTTTGCATACATATGCACCTGTGTGTGTGGTTGGGGTCACACCGTGCTGTAAGTAAACGTGCTTGTGAAACTTTAATTAATTCGGAGCATTTATTTGTCATGTCCTGAAGAATCAGGGCCTGGCAGGAAATGATCATCGATGATGTCCTACAAGGTGTGTAGTATGGTCAATGCCCCTCCCCCACGGAAATGCTGATTTAAAAGCCTGGCATTTAAGACTTTCGTAGGAAATGACAGAGCAAGGCATGCCAGATAATCCGGAATTTAAAGGCCCATTTCTGTCATCAATGCCACCACCAAATAAAGGAAGCAATGTAAAAGGTTGGCTTTTCCATGTGCCCCAAGGCTCATGGGCAGACATTTCCTCCCACTGAAGTGTGACTTCTGGAACTTTCTTTTCCAGCCACACCGACTGCAGTGTTCGGGCCGGACTCCAACCACGGGGTTCTGTAGACACTTCTGTCGTCACTTCCTGTTGCCGCCCACCTTCTAGGGAGTTCTAGGTTCCCATTTAAATAAGCAGGCTTGGGCTTCCTTTTGCCACCCCAGGACTCACCTGTGACAAAGTGTACTCCTTCCAGGGTGATATCCATCCCATTGATGGACCCAGACAAGGAACCTTCCAACTCTCTGATTACTGACCCATCAAAGACTTCCCAGTAGGCAATCTGGAATTCAGAAAAGGAGCATCGGGCAGGATTCGGCCCGGTGGGAGCATTCCGCGCGCCTGCCCGCTAACAGAGGATGGTTCCACTTTATATAGAAGGTGGCAAAAATACGCCCTGGGAGGAGAGATCGGCTGAAATTATAAATAGGCTCAAGCAGGGGGCGGAGAAAGGCATTTTCATATTTTTAGCGTTGGTTTTTACATTTGCATTCTATTTAGAGAGACGGTGACTGTGCCAGTAAGCCTGGATGGTGACAGAAGGTGCTTTTGGTGAGACGAAGTGCTTGGGAGTCCGAGGCAAGCTGTAAACAAAACAGCCACAGCATCCACTTTCCCAGTTCAGCTCTTAGAGGAGGGCCTGGGGGAAGGGAAGCATCCCCTCCGGCTGCTGGGGGAATGAGCAGCCCAGAGAGTTCTGCAGGCTGGTCCCTACGGCTGACCGCACGCTCTCCCCCACCTCACCCTATTTCCACCTTTCTCTTCTGCCTCAAAGCAGTGAAACATCCCCCAGGGTGGGGTCTAGAGGCAAACTGATAATGTGGTCCCCTCCTGGATTGGAGGGGGGGCAGTGCTCAGCGGAGGGAGATTTTTCTCTGAATATACCTTTGATACTCTTTGAACTTTGAACCTTGTAAATGTACAACCTATTCAAAGAGAACGTTTTTTTAAAGATTTTATTTACTTATTGACAGAAAAAGAGAGCTCAAGCAGGGGGAGCTGCGGGCAGAGGGAGAGGGAGAGGCAGCCTCGCCAGGCGCGATCCCAGGACCCTGGGGTCATGACCTGAGCAGAAGGCAGGAGCTTCACCGACTGAGCCACCCCGGCGCCCCAAGAAAATTTCTTTCTAAACGAAGCACTTGACCAGGACTCGGGAGTGCGAACTTGGGCACGCATTTCGCCTCCTCTTATTTCGTGTTGATAGAAATTTGCTGTTCAGGTCACTATGCCAGGAATCTGTATTCCTCTGAATCTAGCTAGAGACTGTGTATGCTGTTTAAAAAAGAATTTTTTTTAGCTAATTTATTAATTTCTATTGATGTTTGACTTTCTGTTGACTTCTATGACGTTTTCACAGTAAAAGTGTAAAGGAATATAGACGCATGCCCAAACCCTCGTTTCTCGGGATCACACCCACTTACGTAGCTGGTGCTTGACTGCCTGCTCTCTTGGCCAAAGTCTTAGTGAACCTCTTCTGGGCAGCCTGATGGTGCCTCGGCTTTCCCTCAAGCTTACCCTCTGCCTGGGACGGTCTTCCCCGAGAGCTGAGCATGGCGAGGTCCCCCGCTACTTAGGCCTCAGCTCAGGGGTCACCGCCTTAAGGAGACCTTCCTAGCTAAAGAGAACCATCCTAGCTAAAGCAGCTTCCGTCCCCCGAGCCAGGATCCTGTAACCTGTTCTGCTTCCTTTTTATCCCTTTCACCATCTGATGCCGTGTGGTTCACGTATTAACCCGCTGTTCATGGGCGGGTTCATTGCCAAGTGTCCGTCCAATTCATCCCCTCCCGCCTACGATGACCATGGAAAGTTGGTCAGCTCCCTGACAGCAAGAACACCGTCATGTCCCCAGTCCTTATGGTAGTTGTACCGATTCATGATTTATGCTTTGAATATTCTTGGTGACAATTCCCAGGTGAGGACAGTAGACTGTTTCAAGTCTCATAAACTCATAAGCCATTCCAGTCCCTGGAACATGGGACACAGGACACAAATCTAGAAGCTTTAGGAACCATGTTCTAATAGCATTTACGGTGACGTCATCATTAACTTCCTAATATCCTTTCTGCCCCCTCACCTCCCCATTTCCAAGAGGAAGCCTGCTTAGACCGGAAGTGAAATGGGCTTGGGGGCTTGGGGGTGGGCAGATGTAAGCCAGGCTGGGTGGGCGAGACACAAAGGAACTAGCAAGACCAACCTACAGAGACTAAAGTGAGGCAGAACTCTGGGCCCCCTAAACAGTCTGTGTCACGCAAACCCTGGCCCACACCAGGGGGCATTTCTTGCATTTTTATGACAAAATATCTTCGGACAGTAGTTCCCAATCACCTGGCCAGCTTAAACAGGGAAAAGCCCCATTCCTAGATTCTTTTTTTTTTTTTTTAAGATTTTATTTATTTATTTGAGAGAGCACGAGTGGGGGTGGGGAGGGGCAGAGGGAGAAGCAGGCTCCCCGCTGAGCAGGAGCCTGACTCAGGGCTCGATCCCAGGACCCTGAGATCATGACCTGAGCAGAAGGCAGACGTTTAACTAACTGAGCCACCCAGGCACCCCCTGCTCCCATCCCTAGATTCTATCTTTGGTGTTGGGGGAGCAGAGCCAGGTCCCTCTAGTATTTTTCCTACAGTTATTTTTATAAATTGCTCAACTTTTTCTGTAGCCCGTGAAAAGATAAATGCACAATCTCTTCTTCAGTGATCTCAAAGTCTGAATTAGGGCGCTCCAAATCCATTCATTGGATGTGCAGCTAATTAGACTGAGACCTTGCTGATCTGATGTGGCCAGGAGGGTACATGACATCCTAACATCCTTGCCCCTCCATGCGCGTCTCTCCTGAAGCCTTTTGTTTGCTTCAAGAGGGAAGGTTCCTCCCCCCAAAGAGGGACCAATCTTTACCGAAGGACATGGGCTCCCCCCTAATACGATTTGTAGTACAACGTTGATGATGGGACGAGAGATAAGAACTCTATTGTCATTCGCTTTGAACTTAGCCAAAGGCACCACTGGGATGGGCAATAGGGTTCTAGCCTCAGAAATTCCCTACTAATGAAAACCAGTACTTATTGGGCAGCTACTACGTGCCAGGCCCTCTGCTGTCGGTATGACAGGCAAGCGTGACTTTCATGCGAGCTGCCACGCTGTGAGGTCAGCGGTATCACGTCCACTTTGCAGACAAGGAAGCAAAGACACGGGAAGGGGATCGTCATTTCCAAAGCGGAACAGCTGATCCGCAGCAAGACTGCGCTCTGACCTCGTGGGGCTCGAGTCCAGCGCCGGCTCCCTGGGCCACAACCCTTGGCTGCTTCTGTCGGGTCCCGGAAGGATCCTGACTCCTGCTGGGAGTGCTTACCTTTCTGTCTGTCCCGCTGGTGATGATCTGGAACTCTTCGGGGTGGTAACAAACACACTGGAATAAGGTATTCGCCAGGATCATCTGATTCCTCCGGAGACGTCTGAAAACGAGACGCAAAGCTGTGACTTGCCCTTCCCTAGAAGATGTATGTACTGCTCGGGTGGGACCTGGTACAAGCTTGGGTTGCGTTGGTTTCTCTACCCCAGACAGACTTCTGGTGACTGCCCACTCCACTTTGGCGTCCTCCCGGTGCACCTGCGGGGTAGTCGGAAGACCCCGGGTGGGCCCTTTCCCGAAGACAAAGCACGGAACTCCAGGGGAAGCCTTTCCAGGTAGGAGAAGCTGAATTCAGAGTCACTCTGCTGTCTTCCACACAAGCCGCCTTATTCCTGAGGCCACCGCGCTGGAGTCCGGGTTCCTACCACTTGAGTGGCGAGGTAGCGGGGATACCTTTTTAACCACGGGTATTACTGAGTTTGGCCCTTGGGGTTTGGATCTAGCAGGTGGGATGAGGCCCACAGATGGGCACTTTTCATCAGCATCCCAGCTCATTCTCACGTGCAGCACGGGCTGGAAACCATTGCATCAGATACGTACGTAGGGCTTATCGCCTCCAGGAGATCGGTGGGCATCTCACAGGCCGGCCTCCGAGGGCTGAAAACATGCCCCTTCTGCACAGCTGTTCTTAATACAGCAGTCTCCAAACAGCCTGGTACCTGGGCCGACTGTTTTTTTAAAGGTTTGGGCACAAATTAGCCAAATATTCCCGCGGTGCGGCAGGGAGCCCTTCAGGATTCCAGGTGGCCACAGACAATCCACGGAAATCAGCTTGGACATGCCCTCCCTTCTAGTTATGTGTGCTCCCAAACGGGGAGTTCCGGTGGAGGCCAAGACCTCTGGCAAGTGTGGTCCTTGAACCAGGGGCATCCCTTGGGAGCTGGTTAGACATGTAGGATCTCAAGCAGCCCTCTGGACCTACTCAGTAAAAATCCACATGTTGGCAAGCTCTCCAGGGGCTTCATACACGCATCAGAGTGAGAGACACACAGGACTGGGAGGCGGGTTTGCTTTGGTTTTTGGGGTTTTTTTTGGTTTTGTTTTTTTTTAAAGATTTTATTTATTTATTTGACAGAGAGAGAGGCAGCGAGAGAGGGAACACAACAGGGGGAGTGGGAGAGGGAGAAGCAGGCTTCCCACTGAGCAGGGAGCCTGATGCGGGGCTCCATCCCAGACCCCTGGGATCATGACCTGAGCCGAAGTCAGACGCTTAATGACTGAGCCACCCAGGTGCCCGGTTTTTGGGTTTTTTTTAATGCATTAAATAAAAAGTGTTCTGGGGCGCCTGGGTGGCACAGTTGTTAAGCGTCTGCCTTCGGCTCAGGGCGTGATCCCAGCATTATGGGATCGAGCCCCACATCAGGCTCTTCCGCTATAAGCCTGCTTCTTCCTCTCCCACTCCCCCTGCTTGTGCTCCCTCTCTCGCTGGCTGTCTCTCTCTCTGTTGAATAAATAAATAAAATCTTAAAAAAAAAAAAAAAGTGTTCTGCCTTTGCCTTAATGCCCATTCTCTTCTCTCCAATCTAGAATGTTCTGTATTCTTTGGCAATACCTATATCCGTTCTCTATATTTAGATCTCTTTTCTCCTGCCTCTGGACTTATTCTGAGTCTCTCTAATGAGGTTATACGCAGAGGCAAGGCATCTTAGGAGTGGTAGAGAGGGGCTGGGCGAAGAGAGCTTTAAGGGAATAGGGTCTAATTCCAAATAAAAAACACACAGCTAAAATGCTTATAGTAAAAACAAAAAAAAAAATGCCCTTGAAAATCCTTTGTATGATTCCAACAGTCCAACAGTAAAGTACACGTGCTTTGGTCTGGTTTGCTTGGAGTCAGGCGCTCTCCAGGGGCCATGACAATCTTCCAGCCTGAGAGGACCCTGGGAGTGAGGCTGGCAAAGGGGAAGGACAAATTCACGCCACTCCCCCCTTCCACTGTGCGTGGCAGGCTCCTTCTGGGTGACACGACAAGAGGAACTGCCTACAACGTCATTTCCCTTCTCCCTTTTTAGGGGGAGTTCTTAGAATTGCGTTCGGAGAAGTTCAATCAGGCTTCCCTATGTGCGGCCGGAAAGCTACCTCCCTGTGCTTCCAGAATCTTCTAACATCCAGCCCTTCCGGGAAACTGTACCCTTTCTACCAGCATCTGGAAACAGCCACGGAGAGAGGAGTGGCCTCAGATAACATCCCTCTACTGTCGCTTTAGAGAAGATGTCAACCCTTCGTTTGAATCTGCCCCCAAGTTCAATAAAATGCGGCAACACCTGAGTTTTGTGTCGTGTTGTCCTCCCCATCACGGGTACCTACACGAGGTCCCAGATGATGCAAGTCCCGTCCGTGCTGGCCGTGACACACTCCTCGTTGTTTTTCTTCACCCTGATGCAGGACACGGAGGACTTGTGCTCCTTCAGGGCCTCCTCCAGCTTCTGGGTCTGGCAGCCAATCTGCCAGACCCTCACCTGAAAGCCACAAAGCACAGGCTCTCAACACAAGCTTGTGACTTTGGAAGGGATTAAAAAAATACACACACACACACACACACACACACACACACACACACGTATATATGTTCCAAGAGCTTTTTCAGCTCTGCTGTGCCTGTCATTTTAAATTCCCTCTTCTTGCCTCAGTTGAGTGGGGTGGGAATGCTAAGCCGCAGAGCAGGAATATTCTTCCACGGAGCCAGGAAAATGCTACAATGGTCCTAGAGCTACAAATACTTTTCAGGCTGAGAAATGTATCAGGCACCTGCTGTGAAACCAAACAGAATAGCCTATCTGCTCCGTTCTGCTGAGCGTTGCTCTCAGGCGTCCGGGGCCACCAGGAAGGCTCTTGGGGACCCAGAGCCATATTTCAATGTCACACCAGCTGCTCGGGTTTTAATCATTTCCGATTGATGGCTCCCAGCCTCATCAAAGCCAAGACCCACTTTCTACAACAAATATTTTCTGACCACCCCCCCCGTGCTGTCCTGAGTGGCATTTATATCATAGGTCATAGGTCCTACCCACAAAATTTCAAAACAGTCAATAGGGTGCTTTAACTGTAATAAAAAGGATACGTAAGAGGAAAGTCAGTGTATGTCCTGTAATAAACCTGTCACGACTGTACCAGAAAACACAATAATGTGGTCAGATGCTTACACTTTCTTATCACGAGTATGCTGGACTTGTGGAAAAGAAGAAAGGCAGAGATTATCTTACGTGAGTAACATAAGACAACACAAGAATACGAGACTAGTAGGTCCGGGTGAACACCCGGCTAGAAAGGAGGGTCAGGATAAGTGATAACGGACTAACTGATTTGTACCTGAAAGGAGAAAGTAGCCATTAACGAAGTAAGAGAAACATTCTAAGCCGTTTCTTTAATAAGGAAGAGGAGGAAGCACGAAGTTATCTCACGTGAGCTGTGTCCAAATAATTCTCCAATCTTGTAAGCCACTATAAGCGGAGTTATACATTCAGTCTTCTGCAAGAGTAGTACGCAGATTTTCTGACTCATATGGTGTGGGCACCCAGGCCTGGAGCTTTGGATGTTCTGGGCATTACTAGCCCTGTAGTTGTGGGACTGCAGGGGTCTGAGGTATGTTTGTGGGGTGAAAGGGATAAGATGGTGGGACTGGGGTCCTTGCAACTCCGGCAAGGCCATTTACCAATGAAAATGGAAGTCCTTGAGTATTCTGGGAACTGCTGAATTCACACCCGTGCACACCTGCTGACCAGCAGCCCCGGTCTCCAGCACTTAACAGACACCTTGAAGACTACGTCTTCCGGAAGGAAGGTCTGTAATAGTTGAGTGGGGAATGGGAGGAAGAGCTGATGTGGTGTTCTGAAAAGATTGCCAAGGGCGATGGATGCATTTGTAATGTAGGATTTCCTCCCGCAGCTCTCAATGGCTGGGGCTCAGGCACCTAGGAGCAGATGATCTGGTCCAAGCCAAGTCTGGGCATGAGCAAGGCAGATGCCCCAAAGGGGTGGGGGAGCAAGCCAGGATGCTGCGGGCGTCAGCAACAGCGTGGCTGAAGAGCTAAGGGAAGGGATCCAAGCCCTCGAGGGGGTGGTGGGCAGAGAGCAGGGGAGGGTCCAGAACTAGATGTGCCCGTGGTGCACCTGCCACGTGAGCTCTGAATGCAAGATGCATAGCAGATTTTGAAGACTTGCCACACAGTAGTGCAAAATATCTCACGAACTGGAGTCTTGATTGCTATCTTCCCTTTATGCCCAAGAAATGGAAGCACAGAGAGGTTGAAGAGCGTGCCCCAGGTCACACAGCTGGGAAGTTGCAGAAGTGACATTTGTGCCCGGGCAAAGGCAGTAGGACTCCAGAACCCACACACTCAGCCATGACTCTGCTTGGCCCAAACTCTGTTAGAGGTCACATCAAGATGCTGGATCTTTCTTCTCCCTGATAAGTTATTCCTATAATAGCATGAAGAATAGAAAGGAAAAGAAAATGTCCTCTCTCCAGAAGGGAAGGCTTGTGGGGGGGAGGGGGCGGAGAAAGCCGGGGAGTGAGGAGGGGGAGGTGCTGAGAAAAACGTGTGAACGGAAGATGTTTCAGCCTCCTCCGAATGATGGAAGGGAAGGTCAAGTGTAACGACTTTAAAATAACGGTCATACATCTGGGTAGTTGAAAGAATGGAGCCTAAAAATAGCGCCTCCTTTAAAAGACATGATGAAGACAATTTATATAACCATAGCCTTTCAAGGAAAAAAGAACCAGTAATTCCAAAACCCTGGCAAAACACTAACTTAGATTCATAGCTCGATTCCATATAGAACACTTTCATGTCTGTATCTGAAATGTCCTTTTGTGAACAAATATACTAGATGTGTGTTTGTATTATTAGAACTTTACTTTATGATGTATTTTAGGGTTTCTTCAAAATCTTACTTTGGTCCTGCCTGACTCCTGGTACAGGTTAAAAAAAATCAAGTTAGTGATTTTCTAGAAGGCCGTTGCTCTGAACTGAGGGCTCTTGCAAAGAGATTCTGCCTTCAAAAACCATACCTCCCCTTCCCCGCCGCCGCTGATGACCCGTTTGCAGTCACTGGTGGTGGCGATGGCTGTCACTCCGATCCTGTGGGCGTTGTTAATGACATACATCAGCCGGCCTGTCTCTGGGGCGAAGGCTCGGATTCTACCATCGTCCCACGCTGGCATGGAAGGGACACAAAAAGCAGGCAGGGTCAGTATACTCCTACTCTCTGTGCAGACTGTGGCCCTCTTCCATCATAAAGGAGTCAGGACTGGGGAGCCGCGGGGGTGGCGGAGGAGAGAGGCCAGTCCCCCACAGCTGCCAGGAATCCTATCCCTCTTTCCCTTGACTCCCCAAACGGGTCATACCTGCCTCTAGGTGTACCCCATCCCGGGAGAAAACATTTGGGGTGGGGAGAAAGAAAGGAGGCCAGCTCCCGCCTCTCCTGTGAGTTGCGAATCTTGTGCCTCCAACTGGCTAGCTGACATTGCACCTGGGACGGAGAATTTGACATCTCCAAACACATGTTGGCTTCCTACCCTTCCCTCTACTTTAAACCTGAGGTTCCTTCCCCGACTCCCCCCATCTTCCCCATCTCAATAAAAGTTGCCATCAACCATCCGGTTCTTTAAGCCAAGAACTTCAAAGTCATCCTTGAGTCCTCTCTATTCCCTCCACCCAGCCCCACCCAACCCAACCCAACGTCCAACCCACCAGCAAGCCCCACCACCAGCTCTACAGTTGAAACACATCTCGAATCCGGCCACTTCCCAACCCCTCCGCTGGGCCTACCCTCATCCAAGCCATAAGCACCTCTCTCCTGGGTGATTGTAACAGCTCCCTCCTTGGCCTCAGAATCTTGCTCCCCTTAATCAATTATCTATGCAGGGGCCTGGGTGCACTTAAAATCATGTCACCTCCTTGATCAAGAAGATTCAAAAAGTGTTCGCACTAACAATGAAAACCCAACTCCTTTATCCTCCATGGTAACTACTCTCTACTCTCTACCTAGCTCTTCACCTTCCTCTACTACCATTTTCCCTCAACCCCGACCCCAGCTCGACCCACTGGGCTCTAGAAACACTGCCATCTTTCTAGTCTTCCAACACACCAAGCAATTTTCCACCTCAGGACCTTTGCCCCTGCTGGAATGCTCTTCTCCCGGGTCTCTACGGGGCTGCCTCCTTCTCACTGGCCTTAGTGTCACCTCTTGACTTGGGGGCAATTTTCAAGAAGATGTTCAAGGTAGATGCCACTTCAGCAAAGACTTGAGGAAGTGAGGGGGTGAAGCAAGTGGGTCACGGGGTTGCCCAGGGACAGGACCACCTAGGCACACCAAACAGCCAGAGTAAAGGCACTATGCATCATGTGCCTGAGGGATAGCAAAAGAGCAAGCATGGCCACAAGGGGCAGGTGGTAAGAGACAAAATCGGAGGTAAGAAGGTGGAGGTGGGGAAGGAAAGAAGGGCCTTGGGGGCAAGTGCAGGGACTTAGAGGCATCATTGGACTTATACCTTAGAGGATTCCTGGCTTCTGTCGGGGAGAGGGGTGGTGGGCAAGAAAAGAAGCAGGGAGACCTGGCAGGAAGCTACTAGAAGAATCCAGGGGGTGGTGGTGGCTGGGACAAGGGTGGAGATGATGAGAAATGCTCCGAGGTGAGGGCCATCAGAGGCAAATGCCGGAAGCTAAGAGCTCCTGGGGTCTACTGTGTGGGAAGACATGCCCAAGGGAGAAGCCAACGGGGAAGAGACAGAGCCAGGAAAGAGGCCAGATGAGATAGGCTCCTGATGTCACATTTAAACAGCTGCACCTAAAGATCGACCTGAGGGGCGCCTGGGGGGCTCGGTCGGTTGAGCTTCTGCCTTCGGCTCAGGTCACGATCCCAGGGTCCTGGGATTGAGCCCCGCATCGGCTCCCTGCTCAGCAGGGATTCTGCTTCTCGCTCTCCCTCTGCCCCTTCCCTGACCATGCTACTCGGTCTCTTTCTCACAAATAAATAAACAAAATCTTAAAAAGAAAAACAAAAACAAAAAACAAACCCCACTTGAGTCTTCCCTGATGTGAACAAGAGAATTTGCTTTCTGACCACTGGGGAAATTTGTATATGAGTTGAACACAAGAGGATATTAAGTAGTTACTGTTTCATAGGAAAATATTACTTTTAGGGATGCATACTAAAGTATTTGGAGATGGAATATGATGGTGTCTATAATTTCTGTTAAAATACTTTGGCACGAGAGGATCAATGGAGTTAAAAGTGGATTCCCTCTGAGGCATAACATAGTTGAAATCAGGTTTTTCTCTAACAGCTGAAGGGGTTCTAACACAGGCACCCTGTCCTGACCAAGACCTCAAATCTGTTTGGTAATCGAGTTGCTGAATTCTCCTGCTGTGGAGAAAGCGACAGGCTACATGCAGCAATGCTGGGGGTAAGCGAAATTGCTCTTTGGTCATTCTGAGCTCGGAAAGTCTCCAGGCTGGAAGGGGACTCCATAGAGAGGCTGGATTAGAAGCAAGGAGGGGTGGGCAGCACGAGGCTGCCCCAGGGTGTCCACATAGAGAGACCAGCATAGAAGGAGAACAAGGTACACAGCCACAGCCAGAGCCCACGCCAACGCCCCAGAATGTCCACATTACCCGAGATGATGCTCTTGCCGTCCCTCATGAAATCGATGCCATGACAAGTCATGTTGGGCACGGTGATACGCAGCAGCTCCCTGTTGGACAGCGTGTGCCACACCCTGATGTCCTTCCTGGCACAGGTAGCAAAGAGCTCGGTGGTACCGCTGCGAAGGAGCCACCGTGAGAATAAAGAGGGGCAGCCATACAAGACGCACACCGTTTCTTAGATGTACGCTCGACTCTCAGACGTATGGCGCAAGGATGTGGGGAAGGATGCCTTCTAGGCACCCAGGATCTCAACGCCTGACGGTCTTACAGAAACTTTGTATAAAAGGGCATTTGATGCCCACAAGTCATCCGTGGACCATCTTTTGTAGCCCTTTGCCTAAAGGACAGTTTGGGACAAAGTTGCTCAAGAGGAAAATGTCAATTGCAAAGTTTTTAAATGTCCTGGTAGACTGGAGATCAAATATGGCTGTGGAATACTGATATTAACAGAGGCTAAAAAAACTTCCCCTGTAAAGCAGATAATCATTATGATTTCAAAGGGAAAAATGACGCAGGTGCCAGAATTCACGTCTGCAGATAACCTAGAGCAGAACTTTGCTTAGTTGTGAGAAAACAGGAGATTCTGGACAAGGAAGTGAAGCCCAGGGTAATTGACCTGTCTGCTTTTTTTAAAAAAGGATTTTATTTATTTATTTGAGAGAGAGAGCACGAGCAGAGGGAGGGGCAGAGGGAGAAGACTCCTGCTGAGCGTGGAGCCCGACACAGGACCGGACCCCAGGACTCTGAGATCATGACCTGAGCCGAAGGCAGACACTCAACTGACTAAGCCACCCAGGCGCCCCCCACTTTTTTTTTTTTTTAAGGACAACTTGTAAATTGAGTGAAAAACGCCATTATGTCAAAAATTACAGGGGTGCCTGGGTGGCATAGCGGTTAGGCGTCTGCCTTCGGCTCAGGGCGTGATCCCGGCATTATGGGATCGGGCCCCACATCAGGCTCCTCCGCTATAAGCCTGCTTCTTCCTCTCCCACTCCCCCTGCTTGTGTTCCCTCTCTCGCTGGCTGTCTCTATCTCTGTCGAATAAATAAATAAAATCTTAAAAAAAAATTACAGATTATTCCAATTTGGATAAGAAAAAGGGAGTACTACTGGGGTACAATAAAGTCCACCTACTTTATAAATATCGGTTTATAGCTTTATAGTCTCTATGGAGGAGTTAACTTAAAGTTAAATGCTTCTCAAGAAATGTCTACATTTCATCAAAAGCACATTCAGGAAAAGAGAGTCCCTCTCTCATGTTTTAAGATCTACTTGCTTTGGAATTAATAGAAAAATAAGCGGACCTTTTCTATATATTTAATTTGGGGCTCAGAGAAAAGCAATTGTAATGCTGAACTGGCTACTTAGGTTGCGTGCTGGAAGGGGACAGCCGAGGAGATTGTGCTGCTTGCTTCTTGATCGGATCAAGCCAACCTTAGAAGACAATGTTCATTTAGAATAAGAGAGGCTTTATATAGGACACTACCTTCAGTGAACAACCCCCTTCTGTGGGGAAAGTGAGCTCTTAAAGAGGCAAGTGGACTCCTCGTGAAAACCAAATATCACGGAACGAGCGTACCTAGAGAACTTCCCAAACTCTCCCTACCCTGGATGGACAGTCTACTTCTTCAGGAATCCGGACCTGAGCTTTTCAAGTAGCCGGTTGTCTCTAGTTTAGAACCTGAAAGGTTAAGTTCTGGAAAAAGTCCAAACTGACTGGATCAAGATGGTGCACTAGGCTCATCGAAAAGCCTGTGAAACGAAGAGCCAGATACAGAGGACAGAGACAGGGGTAGAGATGGAAAATGCAGAGTTAGATACAAGGAAGCAGGACAGATTATCATCAAATAGACCAGAAACTTTGAGGACAAAGAGAAATCAGCCAGATAAAATCTGTGAAGAGACAAAACTGGAGAGAAACACAAAATATCAAAATCACCAGGAGGGAGGACTTCTCGTAATGTTGGAGCAGTGATGTGGTCACACAAACCTTCCCACAGACAACGGTTAGAAACACTGGATGGCATTAACGACAAAAAGAACCTAGAATCCTAAAGACGCTGAAAACGTTTAAAAGTACACAGAAATCAGGAAGTGTTTGCTCTTGTAAAAGTGCAACTGGAAAGGGTTAAGGGTCATTACCGTGTTGCTGGCTAATCTGAGGGTGCCCCCAACTTCCCCAGCTACGGTAGCCACAGAAGAAGGTGGCAGAAACACCATAGCCTTTCTAGCTGAAAGTGTGCAGAGATCAGAGCTGAGGGCTGGAAAATTTACAGGGGAAATCCTGGCAGCGAGAGATCCATCGGAGTAAAAACCTAAATTCAGATTAGAAACACTGCCCAAATTCCCATCTGACAGCTAAATTCTACATGCATGGGAGAAAACCCAAAAAGAAGAAAAAACCGATAGAGACCAGAAAGGACTCTACTTTTCTTTATTTAAAAAAAAAATTCTATTGATTTTTTTTTTTTTTTTTAAGGAGTCTATTTTTGAAGACAGAGCTACATGGGATCAACCTGAGAGATTTTTTTTTTTTTTTTTTGCCTTTTTAACTGAATACATTCACCAACTGTGTTCAGCTTGGGTGGCAGAAAGCTGGACCTTACAGGCTTAAAATATCAGAAGCCAGGGCCTGAGGTCATAGCAACACCTGGAAATTAGGGGAAGATCCCTAGGAGCAAGGACACCACAGAGAGGACGAGCTTCATCTCTGGATAAATCCCTGAGTGAATGCTAAATTCTGCAAGCCCACAGAAGTACCAAGAACCTGTATAAAAAAAGGAGCAGTGGGAAGCCATGAGAATGCCAGCTGCTGCATTCTATGAGAAAGACAAAATTTGCAGTTTGAGTCGAGGCCAAGAATCCTCAGAGAACACTACGGAAGTCAGAGTTACTACAATGTATTAGCTCTCGTGCTGAGTTTTCAACAAAAAGTAAGCAGGCATGCAAAGAAATAGGAAAATATGATTTGGGAAAAACACAGTCAAAAGAAACTGACTCCAAGTAGATCAAGGTGTTGGACGAGCAGACAAAGACTTCAAAGCAACTAATTTAAAATGCATTCAAAGAATTAAAGGAAATGATAGTACCAATGAATTAACAGACAGGTAATATCAACAGAGAACTAGAAACCATATATTTATATATATATCTTATAATTATAAATTATTATAACAAACATATATATATATTTATGACTTAAAGATTTATAACTATTTAAAACAAAAATATGATTTGGCATTAATGGGTTTATAATTGTAATACGTATACATGAAAACAACAGCACTAAGAATAAGGGTGGCGGTAAG
Organism: Ursus arctos; assembly: GCF_023065955.2. NCBI lineage: Eukaryota > Metazoa > Chordata > Mammalia > Carnivora > Ursidae > Ursus > Ursus arctos. The sequence goes on from NW_026622808.1 coordinate 8,359,148, forward strand.
AGAAAGAAACTGTTGCAGAGTTCCCAGACTGCATATTACCCGGTCATTCAACATTAACTCTAAGCAGACTGCGATATATTAAAAATGCTTATCATCATCCTTAGAGCAACCACTAAAAAAAATTAATGCAAAGATATATAAGTAGAAAGCCAATAGAGCAATTAAAATGGACTGCTAACAACATTTGATTAAAGCAAAAGGTGGCAGGAAAGACTAGAAGAACAAAGAATGGATGAAACAAAAGAAAACAAATAACAAAATGGAGGATTCAATCCACTATATCAAAAATTACATTAAGAGGAAATGGACTAGGGGCGCCTGGGTGGCTCGGTCAGTTGGACGGCTGACTCTTGATCAGGTCATGATCTCAGAGTCCTGGGATTGAGCCCTGTGTCGGGCTCCGTGCTCAGCATGGAGTCTGCTTGAGATTCTCTCTCTCCCTCTCCCTCTGCCCCTTCCCCCACTTGCATTCTTTCTCTCTCTAAAACAGATAAATAAATCTTTAAAAAATCTAAAAGTAATTATTTGTAAAAGACAGTAAGTAATTCTGTATGTAATTCAGAACTATGTAATTCTGTAATTCTCATCAATGTTAGCATAAGAGATGGTGAGAGGAAGATAAAGAGGGAAATAAACTAAGCTGAGACTCTTGTTTCTTTGGAAAATATGATATAGATGTTGGTGAACTCTAGCCTTTGGCAGAAAAATACGTTTAAACATGCATATTAAAAAATCAAGGGTAATCACTAAGTGAATAAAAATACAGTGAATAGTTTCCAAGTCCTGTGAAGTAAGGCAGGGGAAGGCACGACCAAAAAAACATGATCAAAACACAACAAAAGACAAGAAAAGG